>NW_027518682.1:22077500-23345000 GCF_043159265.1 Tasmannia lanceolata
AAAGAAAACAGTAATCAAATAAAAGTGAGAAACTTATCATTGAGTTGAGGCACGAATCTCAATTCTCTGTCCTTTAGACAAGTATCGCCCTCACATACGACGAATCATGGTGCAGCTTAGATCTCTTGGTGTATGTCTCCAGGATTTAACAACTCCGCTTCAAGCGGTATGCACTCTAGCTACCCGGATGGCTAGCAAACACACTTATGCAGCCTTGATCAGAGATGAAAAACGACCAAAAAGTCACCAAAGAACAAAAACCATAAGCTAAAGAAGAAAGAAACTTTTTTGTTTACCTGCTTTTTACTTCTTAAAATGACGCCTTAAAAAGACTTCAAAAGTCGAGTCCTGAATGCCTTAATTAAGGGATCCGATTAGGTAACGTTTAGAACGTTGTTCTACGAGAAGAAAAGAAAAGCCGCACTTACAAAACCAAAATGTAAAACATCGTGTTGAATAACTTTGAAATTATTCCTTGGGAATGGCGAAGTGTTTGACCAAAACCGGCAAAGTTATTTTCAACAGCGGCGAAATTATCCCTTCAGGAACGGCTAAGTTTATCTGCCAGTAACTTCGAAGTTACGGGAGAAATAATATATATGGATAGTAACAAAAAGACTGAGGTTAGAGCAGTGCAACTCCCTACCGAAACATAAGAAAAATATTATGACTTCAGTGCAACCCCCTTTGGAACCACCCTAAGCCCTTGGTTAATGATGATGCAAAAGTCATAATTCTTAGATGCCTCCTCTTCGGCTCAATGCTGTTGTTTGTCTCCCCACATCCTAACGATCGAAGCCATTAATGCTTTTCTTAGAGCGAGATCTATGTTCCGGGGGATTGAGCCTCTAGCTAGATATTCAAGACTTTGTTCTTCAACCCCGGAGGCCATATGGTCAATCCCAGCTTACCTACCGAAAAAAACATCTCTGTTCTACATGAAACTGGAAACCATTGGCTTCTACAATGGTGCCCCATCAGATCAATAGTACCTATCACCCAAGGTGATTGCCATATGTCCGTTTTATTAATGAAAGACGATATATTCTTGAAAGTTTAGAAAGATACATATATCTTCATCAATAAGAAAGACGAGTCACCTCATGATGCCTACAAGATCAAAAGGCTCTATTGCACATACGTGTCCCCCGTGGGATCCAAGAATTGATTGTTGGTATTGATCCCGGAAGGTGGGGTGCGGATTAACAACATCCCGTAATTGTTCTACATCAAAAAGTAATTATTATGGATGTTAGGATCAACAATTGGAATGAATTTTTTGCTATAAGATATCCAAAATAAGGCCATTCAGATAGACGATTCTGATCATACAGAGGTTTGACCCACTATGTCGCAGTGCAACTCCCTATCGAAACATTCTACTTAGGGTGCATTCAGTTGTTTCCGCCAGTGGGAAAGGGAAGAAAAATGATGTAAAAATGAAAAGGAATTGGATGACTCAGTAGGGGTTGACTCGACTAAACTTGGGTCAAGTCGATTCAACTTGGGTAGAGTCGAGTCAGGTCGAGTTGACTCCAATCAAGTTGAGCCGTCTTCAGGAGAGAGTTAGTCAGGTCAGGTCAAGTCGACTCGAATATCTAATTTTTTATCAATTGAGTCCAAAAGTCCGCCCTGCCAGGCCAGGCTTTGAAATAATTCAAACCCTTGTGCACGCAATCTGAAAAGAGGTACGGATTAATTGCACCATCCAATCGAGCCAAGGGTTCGACTCTTTTCTCCATTTGATGTGTCTAGAATTTTTTAGATCCCATTCAGAAGGGGTTCTAGTGGGTTGGTGGTCTGTCTCTGCTCAACAAGTGGGGACCCCTAAAGGTAGGTATATGGTAGAGTACCTTTGTTTCCCTCCAAATTACAAGCAGTTGAATCATTTATCAATAAACACTTATTGGCGGCCAAACTTTAACGATTTCTTCACCAGAAACGTTTTTAAACACACACACAAATCTATTCACGTTTTTTGCACAATTCATCTCTGAAACAATCAACAACCATTCTATCTGCCAACATCAGTTAGAAAGCAGTTCCATCTTGTCCATAGAAGCCAAATTTTGTATAAATACTCACATCACTTGATGATTAGCCATCAACCATTTCTCCTCTTCTTCTAGCTTGTTGAAGAAGACAAGAGAGAAGGGTTGAGCCCTGGTACTTTGGGGTCATGACCCAAATGTTTGCAATGTCAAGGTTGCGCAATGGGGAGATATGGGGTGAGTGGACCATGTTGGAGAAGCAGGGCACGTGCGAAGATCCAACGGATGAGAATTTCGCGCGTGCTCTTCTACTCCACCTTGGATCCTCGCCCCACTCGGCACGATTGGTGAAGTTCTTTGGCATCAATGAAGAACATAGATAATGCGGGAGTATGCTTGCTATTAATTTGTCATTTTCTTTCTACAGTTGATATGAGTTATTTTATTATATATTAGATGAATGTTAAACCGAAGGGCCCCCTTGCAAAAATCAGCCCCAATTGCACCCGCATTGGATCCAGGTAGTCAAAATGCACTCTTACATGTTTCAGTGCTTGTATAAATGCATTTTGATCGCTTGGATCCAATGGGGGCGAACTTTGTTAACATTCTTCTATATATTATTAGCAGAAAATAATATTTGCACTGTTGTTTTAAGGGATTTGCTAGGATCATCGCAGAAAGGCATTTCACAGTTTGCTGTGTTACATGTAAGAGCAGCCACACAGGCTCACTGTTCAGTAGATTTCGTCTTATTCATTTATGGCTGTTGAAAGTTAATCATTGCCCATACTTCCTTTTTATGGTCCATTTACAAGCTCTTTATTGAACGGTTAGAATGGTCCAATTAGAGCAGATTTGGGCCAATCCGAATATTTTCATGATTCAAAACATCAAACCTCCCCAATTTCTCTCATACAACAATGGATGCCAAGTTGAGTTTTAGAAAAATTACCCATAAATTGCCAAAAAAGATCATGAAGGATCTCCCTTGATTACTCAACCATTCCAGTTTTTCATTCCCATGAGATTTTATTGAGACTTTAGGAGAACTTACAACATTTCTATGAGGGGGCAGAAGAGTATTCTTGCGAGACTTCACTGTTAGAAAGCAGTGTGCCTGAGATCTGAGGGATGTGATTTTTCCCTGTTGCAATATTCAGTTGGTCAACTAGACTATGGATCGTGAAGAACTTTGAGAGACAGTTGGGGATTTTCTGCTGTAAATCAGCAAATGTCATGGGAGAATTTTCGTAATTAGATGAGTAAAGCATTACAAGGACTTTGATGATTTTTTTTTTCAACATGTGCACTCTTCTTTTTTCTTTTTGTGGTAATGAAACATGGTGATTTTATTTCTAGAATTAGTAGTTTATAATGTGTTTCTGTTATCAGGAAATTGATTTATATTAAGCCGTCCTCCCTTTGTTCATTCTCGGGCTATTATAGTATCCCAAAGGGAAAGATCTTAGCTCCAGCTTAGCCTTGGCATGGTGATGAGGAAGTGCTCTCAGTCAGCAAGGCCTATGTTCACGTCCTGCATCTTAGTTTATGGGCTGCATTTAAACAGTACAGATATGAATGTGATAAACCAGAGCTATATGCTACTACAACACTTTCCGATTCCCCGTCTTTGAGGCTTCCATCCAGTTGAAGGAAATGCTTTGGAAGAAGGTTTGGAAACAAAATAGATGCATAAATAATAAGAGAATAGTTGACAGGGCTGTAGAAGAATTAGATGAAGGAATGGATGCATCGATGATGAAAATCATAGCATAGATACGGATGCTAAATACAGCTGCAGAAATATTGTATAACTTTCATGAGCAACAAACATAATTATAGTTAAACTGTTACTCCTAATAGTCTTGAACATGATTGGGAAGTTTTAAAGTTCTAATTCTGGGACAGGTTCTCTTTGTTCCTAATAGTCTCGAACACGATTGCATATATACGTTTGAACTAAACCGTTTGTTTGAAAACAGAGTTTCTCCTTGAGCCTCTTTTTTGAAGATGATAGAGAATAATGACTAGTTTCATAATTTTTTTGAAGGATTCACTGTTTAATTTTGGTGTGTGCTTGGGTATGAGGAGTTATTTTTGCTTTTTCATGCTCATTGGTGGTAAAACTCAGAAAACAGTAAATAACACGCACAAACTTGATTTCACCATCACCCACTGATTACACTCTGCATCCTCCCACTAATTACACGGGAATAGTGTTTTTTAATTGTGGATGGGATTTTCAATGTCCCTTCCAATGTCCCTCCCCTTTATCTCTTTAGTGGCTCAAGTCCCACTGATTACACTGTGAATCCTCCCACTGATTACACGGGAATGGTGTACTTTAATTTGTGTGTGTGTGTGTGTGTGTGTGTGTGTGTGTGTGTGTGTGTGTTAATAGATAGATAGTGAGAGTATAAGGGAATTTGTGTGTTACGAGGCAAAGAGGCATCTGTCCTTCATGGGCAGTTTAGATGAAGTTTATATGGGCTGCAAATGTGTTTTGGCTTTGGATTACTTGTGAGTGATAAAGAGGACTCTCTCGGCATTATTCCTAACCATAAACAGAGAAGTACACAAGCTTGAAAAGTGAAACTTGTTTTGTAAAATTGTATCAGTTTTCTCAGCATTAGTGTAATTCAAGTTGAACAGAAATTCGAGGTTTCTCCACTATTTTCTCTTTCCCATGTTTCACCTTCTCAAGCATTCAGGAGTCGTCTGTTGATCAGATTAGATTCCTACTTCAAAAGCTGGATGGTTAGAAGATTCCTAATTTTTGGAAATAAGTAAATGCAGCTGTGGACTTGTGACCAAATCAAGATTCATTTTGTTTTTAAAGGAGAAAACATTGATCAATGTAATTTATTCTCCAATCGAACTCCAAAGGATTGTTGAGGAGATTAGGAAGTGTAATGAATGGTTTTTACTTTGTAATCCCATTACTCTCAAACCCAATATTACCAAAGAAACACTACATTAACACAAACTCTCAAACCTGAGTGTGCCTAACAAAGATGCCTCACCTTTCTTTCTCAAATTGTAGAGTTGTCGTCGTAGAGAGATTTTATTTACCAAAAAAAAAAACTCTCTTTATACATATTCTATATGTTCCATAAGCCCTTTTTGGTTGTTTCAGAAGAAACAATGAAGAGAAAAGAATTGGCCAACGAAAGAAGAACCACCATCACCAATTGATTTTCTCCTCAAACTCTTTGTTTTCATCTCAACTGGTTTATTTTCTTTTCCCACAACTATAACACCAAAACCATTCTTCGCTGAAAATACATTCATTTCCAACTTCACAATACATAATTTGCCCCATCAAATTTTAAAATCTCAGACTTGGTTGTAGCCTTAAAAGGCCATCACAGACAAATATGCAAATGTCTCTACACGGGATTTATAATTTAAGGCATCATACAGAGTGTTAGGAAAAATATGATGCAAATAAAAAAAAACAAAAAAAGGACACAAGAAGCAAAGATTTACATGGTGTGGCCTTTGACCTACATAAAAGAGGCGTGAAATCTCTTTTGTTCTCTTTAAGGGCATCAAATACAACTCCATGACCAATCCCATGAACAACCAAAAGCCCACACAAGTGGTACGAGTACTTGCCACAAAGAAAGAAGTGAAAACTACACGCGACGACTGAATTTTATAATAAGAGATGCATATGAAGATAGTTTTCATTAGGAGAAGGCTCCTCCTCTTTTCATTTTATCATCCTAATTTTCATTTTTCTCAAAATTTGTTTGTTTTGAGAATTCCCTTTGCCATGGTTTTTTGGCACATTATGTTACTTGTCGATGATGATTCCATCCTCATATTCTTTTTCAGTTTCAGACACGTCTTTCAGGTGTCAGAACATAAATGGTGGTAGAGGTTAAATCTCCATCTCTTTTAGGTGTGAGAACATGAGTGATAGATTTTTTGCAGATTTACATGGTGTGTGGCCGTATAGTCCAGTATTTTTCAAAAAGTCTGGCTCAGTTCGTAGGATGATCCAAACTGTTCGTTTGTTGGGCGACAATGTAAATAGGTTGTTCCCAAAAAATCATTTCCAAAGGATGATCCTAACCCTATGTACAGAGGTTTCTTTAATGTGTAGTACCTCAATATATCAGAGGGTTAGGATCATACTGTGGCAATGATTTTTGGGGCACAATCTATTTCTATCGAGAATTCTGCTCCATACCTCACTAGTAAATGGTGTATTGTTTCACCCGCCTTCGCGCATGGTGTACAATGATCCATAATCATAATTCTTCAACTTCACTGATGGTCCACCATCAAGATTCTATCCTGGACTGCAGCACAGCCAAATGACATACTCTAGGGGTGCAGGGATGCTCAAATAGGTCTTTCTTATTGATAAGCCATGCAAGTCATGAGAAGATTGGTAAAAAAAACATGATCTTTGTTGCTAAATAACTCCTAATCTAATTAAGGCTCCTCATTGTTTTTCTTCTCTTGGCTTCAAAAAGGAAGGCTCGACATGCCGGCGATTATGCATCAAGGTGGAGATTGTTGAGTTGGTGATACAAAATCACCGGTTCTATTTAATTCTTGAAGTGGGTCCCACTTGGCCCTTTTAAGTGGGATGGGTATTCTCTCTCTATATATATATGGTTTGCATATGAAGGAGAGTGTTTGAAGAAGAGAAAATATAGACAGTAGAGGAGAAAAGACTAGGGCAAGGCAAAGGGGGTTTCTCTTGGGGTCCTAGGAGTGTTTTTGTGATGAAGCAAAAGCAAGGTTCTTCTTCTTGAAGAGAAAGCTAAGGCAAGGCAATAAGGCTTATCTCTTGGGGGCTCTAGGAGGCTTTTATGGTGAAGCAAAAGCAAGGTTCTTCAACCCAAGGCTAAGGATAAAGTTTAGGGCAAAATGAGGGGTTTTCTCTTGAGCTCTTAGAAGGCTTTTTGTGATGAAGCAAAGGGTTTTTCCTCATCTTCTCCATAGAGTTTTCTTCTTTGCAAATGAAACATTGTATTGGAGGATTTTCCTCATATTTGGTGTAGAGATTTGAGGGTTGCTTTATAGTTCAATAGAAGGTTGGAGAGAAGGGTTTTATCAGTGTAGTTTACGGTGGAGGTAACATTGTACTATTTTTGTTCTAAATAGTAGATTGCATGTTGCCTTGTCAGTTGAGTAGCCCATTGTGGTGAATCACGTATAATCTTGTCTTCTTATGGTTGCTTGTGTTTTGCTTCCCTTTGGCGGTTTTGGTTTTTTAGTACATGTTTTCTCCATCTTGCTGTGCAAGATCTTGGGTATTTCCGTGTGTTTGTCAGTGGTAGATTGGGGCGTTGGGTTTTCACCCCTACAATTGGTATCAGAGTTTTCACGGTGTGGTAATACCGGTTTGCCTCCGATGGCAGATATGTCCCTCAACAAATGTCCAAGGATTTCCCTTTAAGCTCTTTGAGAATTGCCCAACTTGAGTTATGAGTACGAATGATATTTCTTTTTTTTTCAAGAAAGGAAAGGAAGGAAGAACAAAAAAAACGACCCATCCCTCTCTTTCCTTTTTGCGCCCCATGTCGCCACACGGGAGGGCATGGGGGCGCAAAAAGGGGATCGTTGATCAGAGATTTCTATACGAAAAATACGAATCGGAGTTTGAAGAAGGGGAAGGAGAAGGAGCCCTCGACCCGCAACAGATAGAGGAGGATTTATTCAATCACATAGTTTGGGCCCTCTCGACGATGAAGCTTATCCCCCATCGTCTCACTAGCCGACCTTGACCCCTGTTATTTTGGGGTCATAAGGGACTCTCCCCTGTGCTCCATGGAGCATTTGAAGTGTTTGATTTTCTCCCATTTTGATGTATTTTTGGTTTTTCTTCATTTCCGTTATGCATTGATCAACTTCATCGCCTGGCTGACCCCCCTGTTATTTATAATCCAGGCTTCATTAAATCGTTCAAAAATACTTTAATATGTTTGAGCGTAAATCTACATACTCATGGAATTGAATAAGACGCTGAGAGATTTTAGAGGAGATGTAATATCTAATAAGATAAATACCTCAGAGAGGAATAAGCCGAGACGACATTGAAAATCAAAAGATGGAGATTTTGAGGGGATTTCTTTTGGACGAGGAAGAGAAGTACAGAGACCGTTTCCCAAAAATCATCTCATAAGATGGATCCTAATCCGATTAGGCTACGGATTCCGGCTTTTGTAACGTGGGACCTTCAGGGAGTTTAAGATTATCCTATAAATATGACTTTGGGGCACAGCCTATTCAAGAAGTTGTAGTCCAACAAATAAATGGTTTGGATCATCTAATAATGTGGAGCCCATGGTTACTACGCACATACCAAGTAAACAATGAGGCCAAAGAGATTACAAAGAATTTACTTGCAACATGCCGACATTGTCGTATTGGCTGTTTGGACAGAGGGAAAAGTTTTTCCATGTAAAATAATATTTCGCGTATGTGGTAAGCTCAACTTTTCTATAGTAAGTTCTTTTTCTTTTCTTTTTTTAAGTCAAAATATTTTCTGGTTTTCAAGAAAAACTGCAATCCTAATGGACCTTGGAATTTTATTTTTTATATGAAATCCTTTAAAAGGCAAATATTATTTTTCAAAATTTTATATATTTTTAATGTGATCCAAACACCTCTTACAGTACCTACGCTTCAATAGCATGGTTATTACCTCACAATAAATTTCGAATTTTTATATTTTTGCCACTAGTAAGCTTACTATAGAAGTATAGAGATATGGTTTGATTCTTAAAAGGTTATTTAAAGGGCACATAGCCACATATGACATCAAGTAACAACCAAACCCATTTGTTGAAGTACATGTGGGGCACATTTGTTGTCATCCAAACCCATCTTTTGTTACTATAGATGGGCCATGCACTAAAATCCACTCTCATTGGACGATTCTAATCTTTTTTTGAAAAGGGCAACAGAATATATATATATATATATATGTAAAAACAGAACCGAGGTGGTCCTGAAGGAACAAAGATAAATGATTCTAATCTTAGTATCTACTGCCTACTGAATGAACGAATAGATACCATAAAAGCAACCATATAAAGGGAAATGATTTCAGCGCTCCATTGTTTTGAGAAAGATGTGCGCGAACCATCCTGTCATGTAGTGTTTATCAAACATTGGAGCGCTGAAATCATTTTCCAATTTACACACACCATTAATTGGAGTGCTGGAATCCATCAAATGAGAGTGGTCGAATGAGGGTTGATTTTGATGCAAGGCCTAATAGAGAATACCCTTGCTTTTGGATTGTAGGAATCAGGAATCCAAATCAGCATCCTACTTTGATTTCCTTGACATGGAATGAAAAAAATTAAAATAGAAGATTTAATTCAAAAATGCTACTGATATTGGTACGACCATGTTTTGATAGTTGCATTAACTCATCTTGTCCTTTTTAATTTAAACTGGTGTCAATGCTTATTACAGTTCCCAAAGAGCTCTCAAAAGACATGCTGAATTTGTGCAATTATTAAAACATAGTAGTGTTAATATCAGTAGCCTTCAAAGTAATTGAATACGAATTTCATTCTGACCAGCATAGAAACAGAATACCACCTCTTAGGACGGGAGACAGATTCCTGCTTTTTCCCCTTTTAAATTTCGCTGTCAATTCAACCCACTTGATTCCGCTCTTCTTTTGAACCAAACACCGGAAACAGGCGCAGTCAGAATGAGCTAGCCGATTCTGGTGCCTGATTCCCTGTAGTCCAAACTCACCCAGTGTCTAATCAATTGCATGCAAATCAATGGTTAAGAGAAGATAGCAACAATTAACGTTTCGAAGTTCTATGATCCAATGGCTACTGAGTTCTATGATCTTCTCTCTTTCTTTCTGTATACGAACACACACAAAGTTTCACAATAGACAAGTGAAAGATCAAGAAAGTGCGTGAGCTTCCATTTCCGACTGAACCAGGTTGGCATAGACACCATTGAGATGGGTAGCCATGAGCTCTTCATGGCTCCCATACTCGGCAACGGACCCATCTCGGACCACGGCAATGCGATCCGCCTCACGGATTGTAGCGAGCCGGTGTGCCACAATAATAGTGGTGGCCCGCTTCGAAACCTTCCTCAATGCCTCTTGCACATGCTTCTCCGATTCCAAATCCAAGGCACTACTTGCCTCATCCAACAACAGAATTTTCGATTTCTTTAGAATCGCCCTCGCTATTGCTATCCTCTGCTTTTGCCCGCCCGATAGTTGAACTCCGCTCTCCCCTACCTGCACCACATACAAACCCTGAGTTAATTCTTCAAAGCAACTACTCATTTCCACTAAACTGGTTTGACAACCATGCAAATTTATGTTATGTGCCTAAATTAAATGGGTCCTACTTAGGGTGCCCTTGTAAAATCAGCCTAAGGGGTGCCCCCATTGGCTGAGTGTCACCAAAGTACATTTATAACGGCTGCAGGACAAAAAGTATTAAATGCACTGTGCTGACCTGCATCGACTTTCAGCTGATTTTTGGAAGGGCGCCCATGAGTTTAGCATTCCTCTTAGTTCAGATATTTGTAGTCTGTGTAGTGTTTTCCGCTAGTTTTTAGGAGTCTTAGAGACAAGGGTTCAGGTGTCTAGATTGAGCTTGGAAAGTGAGGTTTCTATTAAGTGTAAATAGCATGCAATACTTTTCAAAAGGATGAAGAAATTTATCTTAGAAATTGTGTTTTCCACGCAAAAGAGGACTAGCCCTTCCATTGAAGTGGTTCCAGAGGCTGGTCCTCCTCCTAAGAAGACCAATCATATTGCGAACCAATTTGGGGTCAAAACAAATGGTAAACTAATTTATTAATTACACCTTAAGTGGGACCATCTAGGCACGTAACAATTTACCATGGGATTTGCTAGGGACCCTCACATAAGTCATTTCATGGCTGGGCTGCTGCATGTGAGAGCCACCCCGGGCTTAGATTTTGTTTTATCATTAATTCACATGGGGTGGCTGCTCTAACATGCAATAGCCCAGCCGCGAAATGCCTTCTGTGATCCTCACTAGCAAATCCCATTTACCACATAGGAATGCTAAACTCAAGGGCGCCCTTGCAAATATCTAATGAAGGGCGCCCCCATTGGTTGCATATAAAAAATGTAACAGTCAGTGAACACTAAATGCACTTTGGTTACGTGGGCAATGGGGGGCCCTTTCACCAGATTTTTCCAAGGGCGCCTATGAGCCAAGCATTCCAACTCAAAAGAAGAGAAAAACCCTACATACTTAACATACCTTTGTTTCATACCCTTGTGGTAAGCCACTAATGAACTTATGAATAAAAGCCTCCTTAGCAGCTTCTTCAATCTCACCCCATGAGGCCCTCTGATTCCCAAACGCAATGTTCTCTCTTATACTCCCTGCAAACAGAGCCGGCTCCTGGCCTACCAAAGCACACTGCTTCCTCAACCACTTCACATCAAGTTTCCTCAAATCAACACCACCCATCAAAATCCTCCCTTCAATCGGGTCATAAAACCTCTGCAACAGCCAAATCACAGTCGATTTTCCACACCCACTTCCCCCAACCAAAGCCACCACACTCCCTCCTTTCACTTTCAATGAAAAATCCCTCAAAACAGTGATGGTAGGCCTTGAAGGGTAAACAAAATTCACCCCCTTAAACTCCAAATCCGCAAGTTTCGAACTCTCTATCTTCTTCCCTTTTTGCTCATCTTCCCCAATAGCTGGCCTTCTGTTAATAATCTCCAAAGCAGAGGGAATTGCAGTCGGTGCGTTCGAAGTATCGGGCGCAAGACCTGCTAGTTGACCTACTGAAAATGAACTCAAAACTAGTATTAGAAAGATCTTGTAAACGTCTCCAAAGTTCGCATGGCCGTGTTTTACGAGATAAGCGCCGAACCAGAGAGTGAGAGTGTAAGCTCCATACATTGCTCCTTGAGAAAACCCAAGTGCCAGTCCTAAAATCTGCGTCTGCTTAGTCGATTTCTTAATTGGTTCTGATAATGCCCGATTAAATGAAGCGACTATCTGTTCTTGAGCCGAGAATGTAGTCACTGTTCTTATGTTCGAGATGGCTCCGGCCGCAATATTACTCGCTCTTTCGTACGCACTGTTATCTAATTTTGGACCAATATTTATAATCAAGCTGAAATAGCTGGCGCCAAGTGTTAATGGTGTCAATGCAGCTGCCAAGAGCGTGAGCCGCCAATTCAGAATGAAAGATATGAACAAGCCAACAGAAGCTGAGCTAAGACCCATCAGTAAAACTGAAATCCGATCTCCGAGAACTGACCGGAAGCTGATGCAATCGCCGGAGAGCCTCGAGACGAGCACGCCAGTCGAGTTTTCTTCGAAATCGAACCATCCCGGTTCCTGTTGTGGGGACAGATTGGTATGGTGAATGATCAAACGGTAGACATGGAAATAATCAAAGTAAGAAACACAAAGAGGGTTAGAAAGAAGAATTAAAAAATGGGAGTCAGGTAGGTAAAGCAAGCCGAAGCTTTCTCTAAGACTTTAATTTTCTTACTTACGCATGTGGATACTAGGAAATAAGCTCTAAGCATACATTGCCTACGCCAAGAACAAGAGCTGCACCCCGAGCTCAAGACAACTAGTATGCCCACACTAGGGGGGCCTGTTCTTTTCAGATTACGGCAAGCAATTTTGAGTCCAAAATCAATTAGTAGACTTATAATTGAACGTATCAATTTTAAGTCTAATAATTGATTTTGGCTTCATAATCTCAAACGGACAGGGCATTAGAGAAAAAGAGTAGAGTCAAAGAAGAGAAAAATTTTATTCAAAAAATGTGACCCCAATCCTTCTTTTATATAGATCATAAAAGCACACCAAGGTATCCTTTTAAATGAAAGTGGACTTTCATTTAAAATAACACCTTTTTCACAGCACTAGTGTGTTTTGAATGGAAATGTCATTTAAAGTGTCTTTTGAAAAACTCATTTCTCATATTTAAAAAGATTTAAAAAAATATCCAACACACCTGTTTGAGGATCGACTGGAAGAGTAGCGATCTAACTCGTCTTGTGAGCTTAGTCCCAGCCCAACCACAGAACCCTTGTTGGCCGGTCATGGAGATCACACAGCCCACACCCAACCCAACAAGAGCCAACGCTAAGTATCCCACTTCTTTTTTCATCTTCCTGCTATTATCATCAAAGTAGATCTGAAGAGCTAGTCCCAGGAGGTAAGGAAAGATAGATAGAACTGCACCAGCATGGATTCCCAACAGAAATCCCAATAGCAGCATCGGAATCTCTGGCCTCTGTAATTTCCAAACCTCCGAGAGACGAAATTTATTGGATTTCTTTCGTTTTTCCCCCTCTTGTGGGTCCTCTTCTAAGCCTTCTTCTATGTAAATGGATTTCAAATAGATAGAGTTTTCCTGCATGGATTTTACGTGAGAGAAATAGGCAGACTCTTCTTTGTCGTTATTGACACCGTGGGGTTTGGGTTTGGGTTGGGATTTAGAGGCGGTGATGTTTTCATTGGCGAGTTTGACTAGGTCAGCGTACTGACCGCCTCGGTCCATTAATTGCCGGTGATCGCCGGTCTCGATGACGGAGCCACGGTCAAGGACGACTATAGTGTGGGCGTTTCTGACCGTCGCTAGCCGGTGGGCGATGACGAGGGTTGTACGGCCAGTGGAGATGTGGTCAATGGCTCGTTGGACCACGGACTCGGATTCGGGGTCAAGGGCGCTTGTGGGTTCGTCCAATAGCATGATTTTCGGGTCTTTGATCATGGCACGTGCGATAGCTATCCGTTGTTTTTGACCGCCGGAGAGTTGAACGCCACGGTCACCCACCTGCCGGGAAAAAAGGTAAAATTAAGGGAGGAGTGGCATTATTAAAAGAAGGGGAGTGAGGATGTTAGTTTATAACTTTATATTTACCTGTGTGTCATAGCCTTGGGGAAGGGTTGAGATGAAGGTGTGGGCATTTGAGGCCACGCAAGCAGCGATGGCTTCTTTTTTGGTAGCATTTTCTTTGCCCATCAACACGTTTTCGAGTACAGAGGTGGCGAAGAGAACGGGTTCTTGGCCTACCATACCAATTAGACCTCTCAGCCATTTTACTTGCAGGTTCCTTATGTCATGTCCGTCCAAGCTAATTGTCCCTGTCCAAAGTATTTACGTAATTCAACAAAGGGTTGAAAATTGAGTGGGCGTGGGGCGGCCACCCTTGATATTTGATCCAAGGATCAACAAGGGGGCTCATAGGCTTAGTATTTCGTCCTACATATGTGCTTAGCCTAGGTTCTCTCTCTCTCTCTCTCTCTCTCTCTCTCTCACAGAGTTAGGGTGGCTTTCGAACCTTTTATTGTATCATCTTTCTATTTATCAAATAAACCGGTAGGGGTACGTCTCTGCCAAACCCCAGCTTGCCCACCAAAAAAAATATATCAAGGGCGGCTGGATCAGGATCCTGCCTGATTTTCATAACTCGGACAAAATCAATCTAGATCAGGATCCATCGAACTCGGTAAATCAACCACTTTGTCAGGTTTGAGTTAATATTACTATACAAAATGCTAGAAATAGCTAATCAATAAAAACTAAACTTTGACCAGTGTGTCAAGAATCGTCTGATTTGACTCAGTTGACTCGGCAGAATCCATTGCATGAAATCCTGCCTGATTTTCACGACCCGTCAGTTAATGACAGAGTCGAGTCGGTTGACTTCCGAGTCGACCAGCCATGGTTTCAGAATACGATAGCAACCCATTAATCGACCTAACAAGTTTTTATTGACTCAAATAGCTCGATTCCAACAAGCTCTTAATTGACTCAATCGGGCCAAAACCGAGTCAGAAGTCAATTGGGCCAAAGATGGTGGATTGATTAAGTAAAACACTCATCTGGTAATTAATCTTTTTTAACATTTTTGCTTTGTAATCCTCAAAGTTGATCGAGATAGAGCTCACCATTATTAGGATCGTAGAACCTCTCTATGAGTGCAAAAATGGTGGATTTTCCACCACCACTGGCTCCCACCAATGCGAGGGTCTTGGAAGCGGGGACCACGAGATTGAGGGACTGTAAAATTGGGGCCTGAGGACGAGCTGGGTACGCAAAGCTAACATCATTGAAGTCTATTCTCCCTCTGATAGACGAAACTTTGCTTCCTCTCGTGTCGTAAGGATCGATCTCTGGGACTCTATCAATAATCCCAAACACCCGGCTCGCCGCTGCCGTGCCTTGTGCAAATTGTGCAAAGTAGGACAGTGATAACGCAAGACCCCTGAACATGATCACCACCGAATGTCAAGGGGGTGAAAAATATCATTTGCCATAAAGCAAAAACCATAGATTCACATGATGTGTGCAGTGTGAAAGAAGGGAAATAATAGTATGAGAAGCCTCAATATGAGAAGGGCAGGAGAAGCCTCGATATGATGAAGGGCAGGAGAAGCCTAATCGGGCCGATGACTTTTGTCACCTCGCCCTTCATTACGTATGGCTACCATGGATATGATATGACGAAAATCTGGCATTTCTCAGATGATCCAGATTATCTTGTCAATGGCTTGCAAATTCCCCTAAAATTACTTGCATATGAACATGTATGCATGTGACTCTTTGCATATAATTTAGGTAAATAATATATTCACCCCTCTTTTCTACCCAGCAACCCTTATGGTGTAAAAAGAGTAGTCTGAAATTCTGAATACACTAGAGTAAGGGTGTCAATTTTGGCTCGGGCTCGAAAGCTCGCTTGAGCTCGGCTCGAATCCTTAACGAGCCGAGCCGAGCCGGCTAGTTAAGCTTAACGAGCCGAGCCCGAGTTAGGCCAAGCTCGACTCGGCTCGGGTCGTTAAGAATTTAATATGTTTAAATATATATATTATATATTAATATATACACTAAAAGGGTTGTCTAGGGAGTGAAAGGGGGAGGCAAAATATGTCACTTCTTTTTTGGAACCCCATTTGTTACTTGGACCACCCCCCTAGTGTAAAAAGAGTAGTAAAAAAACACTAGATAGGGCTGTCCAGGTAAAATGAGGGGTGTAAAATTAAAATAATTCGAGCTCGATAAGGCTCGCGAGCCTGACCGAGCCGAGCCTGGTTCGAGCCCGAGCCGAGCCTGGCTTTTGAGCTTAACGAGCAGAGCCGAGCCGAGCCTGGCCAAGCTCTGCTCGGCTCGGCTCGTTTACACGCCTGCACTAGAGAGTAGAGAAGGTGGTGCAGGAAAGAGAAGGGGGGAATATATCTCTCCTCATAAATTAATATGCAAATTACGGTTATAGATAATTCTATATCTATCTAATTTAGTAGCTTTCAAGTAGCTTTAGGGCCTGTTCTATTTGGTTTTTTAGCTCAAAACTGATTATTGGACTCAAAATTAAAGGCAATTTTGAGTTAATATTTAGTTGACTCAAAATCAATTCTCAATATCCAAAAGGAAGAGGGCCTAATCCAAAGCTACTATTGGACTCAAAATTGAAGGCAGTTTTGTGTCTAATTATCCGTTTTGGGCTCAAAATCAATTCTCAAACTCAGATAAATGAGATTGACAAATGCGACATTAAGACCACTTTAGAAGGCGTTAGTAAGATAGATATAATACAAATCTATCCATTATTTGCCTAAAAATATATATATGCAAATTGTTCTAACAGATGTATCAAGTAATTTTAAGGTTATCCAAAAGGGCCCAATGATGAATGGCTAAATTGTTCTAACAGATGTGACTATGTAATTCTAAGAGCTTCTCATAGTCCCATTCCACTGAAAGAAATATGAGAGAGAGAGAGAGAGAGAGAGAGAGAGAGAGTGATTACCTGCCCCCTACATTGACACCAAAGAAGCAAGCAATAGCTTCTCCTCCAGTGATTTCTCCTCTAGCAACTAAGATAGATCCATACCAGAAAGCCAAAGCCCATGTTGAATATGTGACCAAGTAAATGACCCCCATGCCCGCTCCTTTTGCAAACCCTATTTTTGCCCCGAAAGGCACTGATCTTTCCAATAAATCAGAGTATTTAGTGGTCAAATGATCCTCCGCTACGAAAGAAAACACGGTTCTAACTGAGCTGATCGCCTGCTCCGCTATGCTTCCAGCTTTTCTATACATAACCTTCAGAACCATGAATGTAAAATTAAAAGAATTAGTGATAACATGATAAAACAGATTAATAATTGTTACACAGGGGTCCCATTTTAGGCCCTGTTTATTTTGGATTTTGAGTCCAAGGCTGATTATTGGACACAAAATTATGTTTAATTTTAAGTCCAACCATCTGTTCTTGAATCACAATCGGTTCTCAAAATCCAGAACCAAATATAAGCCCGATAATCAGTTTTGGACTCAGAATCGATTATTAAAAATATCATTTCAGATTAATCTAAAATGTGTATTTAATAAATTACCTCTTCCTTCGACACTAGGCCAACATAAACGGCCTTATAAGCCATACCGCAGAACATCATCAATGGAGTGACCGAGAGGACTACAAAAGCTACCTTCCATGACTTAATAAATCCCACAATATAACCACAAATGAAGGTGAATATATGGTGGACGAAATGCGCCATCTGCGTGCAGGCTACCGGAATTAGCATCAACGGGAATATAATATTTAAGTATAGATGTAAATGCCATGTATAGATGGGAAAGAAATCGTGTTAGGCATTCCACTCTAGAAATTTTTACTTGGGTCAATGCGGAAGGAACATGGGGCTAGTGTCCAAATTTGCTCATTCATCAAGCCGGCCCCACCATAGATGGGTCATCACATCATACATCAAACCGGCCTCACCATAGATGGTCATCACATCATACATCAAGCCGGCCCAGATGAAACAAGCATAACCATCAGATACTCTCTTCTTCTTTTTTTACTATTTTTTCCCCTATTTTGCCACTCAATGGCAGTGAGAAAATCGATAGGCCGGCCATCCCACATATCCAATATACAAATGAATCACCCTTCTCGAAATCGTTATTTTCATTTCTTATTCAGCGGAGCACTGGAGCATGTTATCATCATCAACTTGCCCGAGTCGAGTGTTTTTTACTTGGCCGCGTTCTTACTCAAGTGCACACCATGAGTTACAGAGTCAATCGAAACGTAGTCCTTTGACTATAGAGTTCTTCTCTTGGGTTTGGACTTTGGAGATAAGGACATAAGGTGGCATGCCCCATCGATCTTGTAATTTTTTTAGCATATTAATAAAAGTTAAGGTGGCCTGGGTTCCTACTTAAATTTCGGATTGTGAAAAAAGGTAAACAGAGTAATCAGTCCCATCTTACTCCACGGTATCACACAGAGTCTAATAGGATTTGCTTTGGCCGCATTTAGCTAGCTCCTGTGTTTTGAAACACTGATTCATGGTGTACTTTGCTGTTACTTACAGTAACTCTTGTAATAATAATAAGAGGAAGTCTAGACTGAAGGAAGCCATTGCAAAAAAGAGGTGAAAGGGCTCCCCCATTGGCTGCACATCACCATCATGTTTGACTTTTCAGCCGTTATTAATGCATGATGGTGGTGTGTAGCCAAGGGCTCCCTTCAATCTAGAATTCCTCTAATTATATTAATAATAAATTGGGCAATTACGTCTGGAGGAATGATAGAATATAGGGTGCCCTTGCAGAAATCAGCTTCAAGGGCACCCCTATTGGCTGATTCCCCTATTGGCTGATTTCTTAAAAGTAGACATGGTGATGCGCGTAAAAAAGTGGGATGGCGTCTAAAAAAGTGGGAACAGTGTTGACTTTTAAGAAATCAGCCAATAGGTGGGTCCTTCATTCTATCATTCCTCTTAAGTATGGGTGAATTGTTTGAAGAAAAGGAAATATAAGAAAAATCGCTAACCTTCTCTCCCATCACTTCTTGAATCTGTGCAACATCACTGGAAATTCCATGCATGATATTTCCGGTAGTAATTTCGGTGTCGAAAAACCCAATATCTTGCCGTAAAACTGATTGTAAATACTTTGTTCGTATCCTTTGTGCCGATCTCTCCCCCACCATTCTCCAGCATGTGATCTCTGTAGAACCAAATGATCATATTCATATATAAAAAACCCAACTGTCATTAACAAGAGAGTTTAAGACCCTCTTTGGATACCTGTAAAAAGTTGTTGCCCGTAATCTTACATGCAATTGATTTTGATATTAGGTATTACTAGTAAAAATGCACATGCAACCATTTAAATTATCCATTTAAAATTGTACAGACCACATCATAGGTTGATCTAAACCATCATGTGATGGAACACCAACATCAATAGGTTGTGCCCGTAAAATCATTTCCTTAGGCTGATCCTAACCCTCCAATCTATAGAGGTCTCCATGATTGTTGTTCCTCTTAAGGTGCCGAGAATTCGCCAATATTTTTACAGGTGTCATGCATTCGTAATATCAACATTTCTGTAATTTGACCCGCACATAGTGAATAAGGAAAAGTAGTTTTTTCGTCATCGTTAGGGGTGCAACTTGGGTGTCAACCCGACCCAATTCGGGTTGGGTTGGGTCGGGCTGACCCGATTTGATATGGTACCAATTGTTGACCACCTCAACTCAAGCTTGGTTGTTTTGGATTTTGAGAACCAATAGTGAGTCACCAATAATCAGTTTTTAACTCACAATCGGTTCTCAAATCCAAACCAAACAGGGACTAACAATTAACAAAGGAAAATATTATCCGCACTACTATATTTTGATGATCACACTCCTCACTTTATTCAAGTATGGTATGGCCTGCACTATAGGATTATCCAAACCGTCCATTGTGGGCTGTGGAGACTATTTCAATGTTGAAAAAGAAAAACACATATATACAAAACTTCTTCAGATGAAACCCAAATTCAGGTTTCAGGTCGGGTGGGTTGCCCGACAGCCCAACCAGACCCAACCCGATTTTCAATTGGGGTTGATTTTTCCCAACCCAACCCAACCCGATTTGCGAAAAAGCTTTACCCGACCCAACCCAAATTCGGGTTGAACCCGACCTGCGTGGGAACATCCAAGTAACAACGACGGTTTGAAATTATATATACTACTAATGTCCTCACTACCATATTTTATAATGGCACTACTCATCGTATTTTGATGATCGCACTCCTCACTCTATTAAAATGTACGGTATGGCCTATACCCTGTGTCGGTACTTTTCGTATGTAGATTACGATTTTACCCTAAAATAATTTCTCATAGAGATAGATGTTAGATATCAGCAAAGGGGTTAATGGTAAAAGAGTAATGCTGACGTGTAAATCCCAGATAAAAAAGAAAAGAAATTTCTTTTGGATGGGCCACTTTCTACATAGGTTGTGCCCCAAAAATAATTTTCATAGGTTGATCCGAACCCTCCGATCTATAGAGGGTTATAGGTTGATCTAAACCGTCCATGTGATGGAACACAACATCAATCGGTTGTGCCCATAAAACCATTTTCATAGGTTGATCCTAGCCCTCCAATCGATATAGGCTGATCATATCCCTCCAATCGATAGAGGTTTCCATAATTGTTGTTCCTCTTCAGGTGCTCGGAATCCATCAATATTTTGCAAGTTTCCTGCATGAGTAATATAAATTAGTTCTTTCGTCATTATCATATGCCTTTGCCTCTTCTTGGTAGTTTTTTGCCGTAATTGTCATAGACAGGTACCCTGTGTCTGTACTTTTCGTATGTAGATTATGATTTTACCCTCAAATAATTTCTCATAGAGGCAGATGTTAGATATCAGCAAATGGCTTAATGCTAAAAGAGTAATGCTGACGTGTGGATCAAAAGTGGGACACAAGCAGAAATAACGGCAAATGACACAAATGCCCTTACATGTGGGATACAATTGGAATTATGGCAGTGGAACACAAGCAGAAATAACGGCAAAGGGTGGAACACATTAACCCATCATGGTAAAAGAATAATGCTGACGTGTGGATCATAGTGGGACACAAGCAGAAATAACGGCAAATGACACAAATGCCCTTACATGTGGGATACAATTGGAATTATGGCAGTGGGACACAAGCGGAAATAACGGCAAAGGGTGGAACACATTAACCCATCATTTTGCCTTTATATATAGTAGTTAGATTAGATTATTTGCAAATAATGATCAACATAGGTTTAGAAATGATATACCAAATTGGAGTCAATGACCCATTTGAGATAACTTAAATTAATCTTGATAAAAATTAAGTCTTTGATGAGCATTTGTGTCTAGTCTCTTACCCATGTATGATCCAATCACCACAATTGCTGCCAGAGCACCCATGAAAAGGCATATCTGAAACATATAGATATCCAATAAGTTCTCTATAAAAAATTGCCATCATAAGTCAAAGTAGAGAACCAATTGGACTTTAATCCATATTGACAGACGCCGCAACTCATATACTGCGCATAAAATATTTATAACACTAAAATAGAAACATTTATTATTTATTTCCTTGAATTAATTAAAAGTAGTAAGGAAAATAAATTAGACAAAAAAATATTAGTCATACCTTCTCAACATCCTTCATCATTTGGGTTTGGTGCCCTTTAGATTCTCTAGCAATCTTTTTCACAAAATTCCCAAAAAGAAAGGAATACCACGGAAGAGAACCCCCATTAATGAGAGCTCCAACACACCCGAAAAACACAAGAAGCATATCCCACTTTGTAGAATATTTGAACAAGCTAAACAATCCAATTGATTCATTTGTCCCCAAATCATCATCCTCGTCCTCATCATCACCATCATCATCAGACATAAATTCCCCGTTACCATCATCATGATAATGACTCATTGAACGAGATACATCGTGACCATGGCTATGCCCATGAGCCTCATGTGCGAATGAATGATGTTCATCATAGTCATGACCACGAAGATGACCGTGACCATGATCATGACCCCTAACACCATTACCACCATGATGATGACCCATCGAGGCATCATGACCACGGTCAAGCCTATGGCCCTCATGCGCATATGCATGATGTCCATCAATGACATGACTACCGTGAGACGTCGGACGATGATGACCATGACCATGATCTCTAACATAACTATCATCACGATGATCATGAGATAAAGATGATCGAAGTGCAGTTGAACGACGATCATGATTAGAGTGATGACTAGGGTGTGGGTCGGACACATGAATCTCACGCTCCGCGACCAAAGCTGGTTTATCATAATCTATCATACTAAGGTCATCCATGCTTGCCAAGGGGATAACCCCACCATCCTTGAAAATTCTCAAATTTGAAACTCGATTGGCCTGCCTTGAGGATCCATCAAATGAAAACTCTTCTTTTTCTGGTTGAACATAGCTTTGGAGCTCCAATCTCCGGGCCGGCGACGTTCCCCGGCGAGAAATATCATAGTTGGGATTAGCGAAGCTATTGAACCGGCCGGAGGTGTGGGAGAGATAGTAGTCGTTAGCGGTCCGGCGGAAAATTCTCCGGCGGCGGCCATTGGAATGGGTTGGGGTGGCCCAAGGGCTAAGGGCGGCACCTAGATTGCCACCCTCGCGCATGGTGGGCTCGAATTGCCATGAAATCTCGCCTTGCCACGACACATCTCCGTCCACGGAGAATGGAGAGGCTGGAGTTGGGTGGCGCTGTCTACGAGCACGAGTTGTGAGAGAACGTGATTGATTGTATGAGCTTGTCGGAGATGGGTGGTGGCCTCTGTGCTGAGAACGGTGGTAAGGAAATGAATATTCAGTTTCAAATGAAGAACTAGCCATGGAGAAGAGATTTGTTTTTCCAGCAATGAATGGAATTCCCAAAGATTATGGATTATAGGGTAGAAGAAAAATGGAAAGAGAGATGCAACTCACAAGCCCATAAGGAGGAAAAGAAGAGTTTACATGATTCAGGCACATACATCTAGTGTTATTGAAGAGAAAGTTACAAGAAATTGAGATGTAGAGGGTTGGGGGTATGTGTTTGTGGACTTTCAAAAATTACTAGAGAGAGAGAGAGATTTCTAGCATTCAAATTAAGCTTTGTAATATATAAGACAGGAGCCAAGACAAGAGCCAACTTTTTAAGGTCTTAACGTTTTTTGGTAGGGGATTCTTCTAGGGCTCGAAGCTTTGTTTCTGCCGCCCTTGAATTGTTACAGATGTAAAATGATTAGGAGAACCTCCTGTGTCTTTAGTGTCATGTTTTCTTGTGAGGGGATTCTTTTGTTCATTGCCGCTTCTTTCTCATTTATTTTGTTTTCCTTCTTTTGAGTTTAGGAGTAAGCTGCACGTGTAAGCACCAAATCCTTTTATGGTGCATTAAAAATTAAAAAAGAAAAATTCTTATAAATTATTAAAATTCCATGGCAAATGGTTCAGGCCTCAGGGTTGAGTCAAAGTGTGGGCTAGTTATCGACTCATCTAAGATGAGAAAGTTGAAAATGGTAAGAAACTATAAGAAGCATTGAAAACAATATTGCATTATTACCTTTTATCTATTCCAAAAGTTTAGATCAATCACTGAAAATTATGAAATGCCCAAAAACTCAAATTTTTAGCACCTTACTGTTCAATAATACTATGGTGGCCAAAATGCTCCTGGAAGCTTCAAATTAATGTTTTTTTTTTGTTTCCATCAGATAAACGGTTTAAGATTCAATGAGCATTCACACACAAAAAAACGAACACAGATTCATGCTCTTGAGAGTTGTTCAAAGGACGTTGCTGTAAAAAATTATAAGAAAATTTTAGCTTCCTCTAAGACCCTAGGTAAGAGAAAAACTCCTAACTTCAACTAGGACTCTAACAGAAACAGGCCTGCATCAATTTTAAAATGAAAGTTGACACAATTAGTATCTGAAGTCTAAGAAGTTGTTGGAAACCTAGAAATTTAACTATGATTATTTTTTATGCAAAAAATTTTCATGAAAATTCTCTACTCCGTTTGGAATTTTTTTGGTTCTTGGGATTTATGTGGAGCTAAAAACTCTCTGGGAGATTGGTGGAAAAAAAAAGACTCCCTGGAACTATCCCGGTAAAATAAAAATCCCATGTTTGGTTGACCGGATTATGGGCTTCGTTTGGTTGCTTGAACTGTTGGGAAGAAAAAAAAATCTTCTGCAAGCTTATTTATAGTTCCTAAGAGTTTTTTTTTTTCTTTTTCGAGGATAGGGTTTCGTGCGGGGTTATTTTGGTTCCTGGGATTATTTCGGCCCAGCAACCAAACTTGGGTTTCCCAAGGAAAATCCACAAAAGTAATAAGAACCAAAAAAATTCAGGCAACCAAAAGGATTAGCCGACCCAAGCTAGTTTGGTACAGAGGCTTAGTTGAGCTGAGTTGAGTTATCTTTTATGCAGAAAAAAAAAAAAAAAAAAAAAAAAAAAAAAAAAAAAAACCCGCACGAGTAATGTTTTTCACTGCATCTTGATTGCATAGGCCATGTTAGGTAGAAATGAGATTTTTTTCTATGGAATATTAGTTTATCCGGTGGTGGCAGGAAGGGCAAGGACGGTGCGAGGGGGAGAGAGAATTGAGAGGGCCTTGAGTAAGAAGAGAGTAAGAAGTGGCTGAATAACAGGAAAAAGAAACTGTACTCAAAATAGAGTTTTATTTTTCCTATTTTTCAGTCACTTAGACCTGTCTAGTCACTCCTGCCCCCCTCAATTCTCTCCCTTTCCCACTCTCTCTACCCCTTTCTCACCACCTGGCAAAGTAATATTCCCTGAAAAAAAATTCATTGTTAAATTGCCTCTTTTATCTAAATGATGATTGGTAAAACCTCATCCCTTTGCAAGGCAGGCAACACAGCAAGAGCCAATTTTTATTTTCTGGATCTGATTCACGCACTTGGGGCCAAAATATGTTTACTTGATTCTACAAGGAACAATAACCAGATGCCTGAATTCCAATATTACCGTACATAAAAGAGTCTACAAACTGGAGAAAAAGGAAAGAATGCCGGACTCCACAAAAATCATAATAACTTAACGCCAATTGGCGGCTTCTCTTAATACGTTCTACAGATTCCACACTGCATAAGAAAACTGGTAGATCACATGGAAAATGGATAGAACAACACAGTATCTTATGACATATAATAACATCCCCAGACGAGGACGAATATATAATCCATACCTTTTTGCAGCTTGGATGAATTACACCTACTTCTATTAGAAAACACCTCAGCTATTTTTTACTGTATATATCCGCACCAGATTCCATACACTCTATCTGATCATCTGGGCTTTGACTCGCTACCCTTGCTTCGGAAGGACGAAAGTGAGAAGAATGATGAGCGAGGTGCTGAAATTTTCGGACCAGGGCAGAAAGATCAGTGTCAGAATAAACAGTTTTAAGCATTTTTCAAGACATTTGTTGAATGTGGAGTAGCGAGAACCATCCAGTACATTCCATTTCAAATTTATCCTAACACCTATACGGCAATATGTTTACTCTTCTTTTTTAACTAAACAGAATTAAGAAATAGAGGGAAAGGTCCCAACAAATAGAAGCAGTTCAAGCATACTTAGCTAAATGGAAAAATTAAAAAGGGGAGTGATAAACCGACTCCCCAAATTGATAAATCGACTCCCCATGTGTCTTTCTCTCTCCTCTAGGTTAGAGAGAGAAAGAGGAAAGAGATAGACACATGGGGAGTCGATTCATCCATTTGGGGAGTCGATTTATCACTGCCCATTAAAAATACAGAGTGATAAGAAATCCATCACAGGAGCACCAGTCCCAGCTCCAAACATTGCAAATCATAAACGAAGTGGTTTAAGAGACAAAAAGAGCAAAGATAATGGGATTAGAACATCAAAGAAAAAAAAACACATCTGTTGCCAGTGATAAGAGATAGAAATATGTTTCTATGAAATAGAAAATTGTCACAATGACCTTCCATACAATCACTTGGACATATGAGCTGGGATTGAGTATGAGAGAACATAGAGCGTAAATTTTAGGGTTCATTTGGATGCACAAGTTAAATTGATAGTGGTTTCAGATAGATTGCAATGTTGAGAGTCATCACCCACTCTACACGGCGTCGGAGGGGCCGGGCCGGTGCGGGCTTACACATGCAAGTGAGGTCACATGAGGTTGGACCCAAAATATTCACAACACATGATGGAGCAACACCACCAGACCATCCTAAATGGTTGGCTATAGCACATGCTTGCTGTCGCATGATTGACATGCACAAAGTTAACTGCCTATACAGCCATCGTGTATGTATATTATATGATTAATTAATTACACACATGATGCGTGCCATACAGATACAACTTGTCACTACAAGTAGTTGGATCTAGCTTCTTCCGTTTTTATCCCATATTTATCGTGGAACACTTTGTCTGTGCTTCTTTCCTTTTCATCCATTTTTTCTGCCTTGTTCACACAAAGACAGACCTTTAGAACTCTTTCCCTTCGCTCCTTTTCTCCATTGTTCTGTTCCTTATCTCAGTGCCGCTTTTCTTTTCTCTGCAACCATGAGTCATTCATTGTCTAATATTCGATGGAATTGAAGCTCTTCAACACCTTCGCCAAAAGCCATTACCAATCCTAGTCATCTCTTCTCTCTCTTCATATACCGTCCTTGTCCTTGGGAATTACTTGACAAAGATGTGAGCTTTCCTTGCTAGAAAACCCCTTTTCCGCCACTCTCCCTTCTAGGGTTGTCTTACATTGGAGAGAGAGAGAGGAAGGGAGAGGGACTCATTTTCTGGAGACACAGAGCTAACCTCCAATTAACACCAGCATCTGATGCAGGTATCTGCAATCATTTGGGCTATGTAGCCCTCTTCCCTGAATGAGGCATTGCCACTTTCTATTTTAACCTTAACGCTACCATGCACAAGAAAGCCCATCCCTTCCAATCCACAACTCTAGTTTAATTTCCATGCCCACTTGATGCAGTGAGGAAGTGGGAATCACAAATTTGAGGTCAAAGTCAAGAAGAACAAGAGAAATCGACAAGTGAAGACCAAATCAAGTTACTATCACTCAACTAGAGTAAACACTCTAACTGATAATCACAAATCAAACCTACCGCAACAACAATGTTAACTTACCAACTTCTCCAAAAGCTTAAGCTGTTGGAGAAAGGCTTTTGGAGAAAGGCGTTATTTATCTTTCATACTTTAATACTCCCCTACACGTGTGGCCCACTTGGCAAACATGTGGCACATGTGGTCCCGCTTTGGGCCGACCATCGCATGTGGATTTTTGCTATCCGGGAGGTTTGAACTCCAGACCTTTGGCTCTGATACCATGTTAACTAACCAACTTCTCCAAAAGCTTAACTAACCAACTTCTCCAAAAAACTCACCTAGAAAGCAAAATAAAGATCTGACCGTTGAAAGCCTCTTTGTACGGTCCCAAAGAAATATATGCAAAGATGTTTAGTAAAACAAACAATATTTGGATCTTTTAGGCACCTACTGAACTCTATATCCCAAACCATTCTAACCCCCACACCCCCTCCCCCCCCAAACCCACACCCACACACACCCTTTTGGAAACTCTCAAAGACTTTGGCTTCCTTATTCTTTGCAATCCTAAAAAGATTAGGATAGAAGTTCGACACTTAACCATCATCATTCCAGAAAGGGCTTCGTTTCATCTGACCAAATTTCCAATCCCTAAGCCTCCTTCCTTTTTTTCATAGAAAACATATTCCCATTTTACTAAGTATTTTAATTTTCTGCCTTCGTCTTCACCTTTCCATAGAAAGTCTCTTTGTAGTTTTTTCAAGTTTGTTTGCCACGAACACTGGGATCTTGAACATCGATATGGAAGTAAAATGGCAGGTTGGAAAGGGCAGCTTTAATGAGGAAAATGCCCCTACCCCAAGAGAGAAGACTTTTTCCACCCTGCAATGTTCTTTTCCATTCTCTCCACAATCGAATTCCATAAGTTGGCCGACAGAATACCCAAACCTAACGACAACCCAAGGTAAGCAATCGACAAAGACTAGATTGAGCAACTGAAGCTTTAGCGAAGCTCTGAAAATGAATGTGATCGACGTTACAACCAACTAGGAAGCTTTTCTCCAAGTTCACTTTCCAACCGGCCAGTTTAGGATGAAGTGCAGATTGTGGATAGTATTCTAATTCATTTTTACAAAAGATGATAGTGTCGCCTACGAATTGAAAGTAGGACATTGATGCCACTCCTCTTAGGTTCACTCCTTTTATTAATCTGGCCTCCTCAACCTTGACCAGCAAGCTGGTAAGCCATTCTTCCATTATAGAAAAGAGAAAGTGGGAAAGGAAGTTGCCCTGTCTTAATCCCCTTGAACTCTAGAAAAACCCTTTAGGATAGTCTTGAGAATCACTGAGAAAGGAGTGAGCTGTGATACACTCCATCCATTTCCGTCCTCCAAATAGACCCACAGCTCTTTCTACCAAGTAGTCCAAGAAATTCCAATTCAACTTGTCATAAACCTTTTCCATGTTGATTCTAGAGATCACCCCTGCTACTTTTTTGTGTGCCAAGAATCTAACATTCATTTGCAATTAAGTCTCCATCAGGGATCTATCGTACCGACACATATGCACCTTGGAAAGGAGAGAAGACCGAACTCATAACTTCTATTAGACGTTCTGCGAGGACTTTAGCTTGAATCTTATATATACCATTGATCAGGCTATTAGGGCTAAAGTCTTTCACCTCTGTGGATCCCTCCTTAGGAATGAAAGAAATATGAGTTGCCTTTAAACTTTGATTTAGTTTCCCCCCTCATTCTTCTCCATTTCACGCCCCTCCTTCTCCTCTTCTTATTCTTTCTGATCCCACCCCCACGCCCCACCCCCCTCCTCCCTCCCTTCTTTCTCTACTTTCCTTTTTGTTTCCCACCCAGATGGCATACGTAAACGGACTAAAAGACGTTAGCAACAGTTGCGTCAAATAGAAAAAGTAACTTTACATTTACAAAGCAATGCAGAGGGTGAATGTGATTTCAAAATATTGGGTGTGAATATAAAAGGGTGGCCCAGTGCACGAGGCTCCCACCATTGTGGGGTCTAGGAAGGGCTAGATGTACGCAGCCTTACCCCTGCTTTGCAGAGAGGATGTTTCTGTGACTCGAACCCGTGACCACCAGGTCAAATGGAGCAACCTTACAATGGAGTGTGAATACGTATATTATAAATAGGAAACAGTACAAAGTTGACAAGTAACATTGGAAAAACTACCAAGTTGCTAAGCTTTTACAATCATTCAAGAAAAAAGTTGATAAGCTATTACAGAATCTCCCACCACATTTATTTTTAGGGTAGTGCATATTTACCCTCAGTATAGTTCGCATTTATTCTCAAGGTAGAGCATGTTTCCTCTTAGGGTAGTGCATGTTTACTCTCATGCTTAATTATTAATTCTGTTTCGGTGCACACTTTGTTCATCTCACTAGAATGGAACATTTTGGAGAAAGATGCTACGGCTGGTGGAAATTTTTTAGTAGTTAAAAATTCAAGCTATTGGTAGAGTTTTAGAGAAGAAATGAATTTTGTAAAAGTGTAAAAGTGGGAGGTTTTGATGTGTTTTATCCCTTCATTCATTTGGGAGGGTTAAAAGGCATCAATGCCCTTCAAATGAACACGAAATAATAACATAATAGTGGTAGAAAAAGAAAACCAAAAAAATGTAATGAATTGAGCAATCTTAAAATTTGCAATTTTTTCATTCCTTTATGCTCAGAATAGGCAAGTTCGCCCTGTTTCATCCAGATTGGACCGGATTAAACAGGATTTCTAGGAAGAATGTTTCATTTGGTGATTTGTTCCAATTTCCAAAATGGAACAGAACTTTTAAGTCCATTCCAGACTAAATATAATGGAAATCATAACTAAGCTCTCAAGGTAATGTGTGCATATTCTCAAGGTAGTGAGTAGTTGCTCTCATGATAGCACATGATAGGATTGTACATGCTTACTCTTTTTTTTTTTCAGGTTTATTTTCTTTTTTCCATTTTTTCTTGCTTTTCTTCTTCAACATTTTTTTGGGATTTTTTGTTAACTTCTTCTTCTTCTTCTTTCCCTCCTCGGCTTCTCATTATACTTCTTCCTCGATTTTTAGCGCTTTTCCCCCTTTTCTATTTTTTTCTTCTCCTCCTTGACCAATTTTTAGGGTACTTTTTCATTATTATTTTTTTTCTATTTTTCTTCTTCTTCTTTTTCGTACCGCGAAAAACAAACCCTAAAAATTGGACAAGAAGAAGAAATAGTAGTTTCGCTCGTTTACACCCTCAAAACTTGGTGTGTTGGGACTCTCTTTAAAAGCTTAGCAACTTGGAAGTTTTGCCAAAGTTACTCAGCAATTTGGTACTTGTTATATATATATATATATATATATATATATATATATATATATATATTACAATTAGTTGTTTAAGGTTGTTACAATTCTCGAAAGTTATCAAGGGCCTACCACTAAAATGTTTATTGAAGTGGGTATTCACAAACATTGGATATATAAATATATCAGAGAGATATACTACAATAATAGTTGGCTCAAAATTCATTGCCTATAGTAAATATTGCAGAATATATACCAGCCAACATTTTAAAATACGGAGCCAAATACTGCAAAAGTGTGAGACTTTTAGAAGAAATAAGTGTCATAAATTCAAAGTTGACAAAAGGGTTATGGTTTTGAAATCTCATTCCAGACTACTAAAGGCAACACAATGATCATGGAATCAATATCTTTTCATTCATAAACGTGTTCTAGTCATTAGATAGAAGTTACCTTTCAGAGAGCTGCCTGATAGATGGTCCTCTCTCAATTTGAAGTTTGCAGGCGGCGCTGGAATCGAGCTTCTCAAGGCTTTAACTGCAAGAAACAAAAATATTCAGCTAAAAACCGAAAACCATTCATCTATTGCGACCTACAGCGGATGGACTATATACCAATCAACAACATCTGACAATACTAACCCTCATATTTGTGGATTTTTTCATACCATTGCCTTTTCAATTTATGAACCATCCATTTTAAAGGCCACAATTTTAATGATTAGGTTCATCCAATGGCGTAGATTTTTGAGCCATGGTCCATCCACAATAGGCATTAACAAATGAGATGCATAACGAGGACACTGCTTGTTCTAAATTGTGGGTTAGATAACACGTCTAAAAATGTGCATTTTAGATACTTGATTTAACTCTCAGAATTAAAATTTAGATGATTTAATACAACCAACCCACATAGATGTGATTGAGAAATGAACCAACAAACAAATGAGGTACCTTGTTCAGGAAAGATCTCGCCCTCATTGAAGCCTTCATAAGGAGGATGACCCTGCGAGAATCCCATTCTAGACTTCCTCAGATCTTCTGATGAACGGTTCGCTGGATCACGAACATCTTCAGTATCATCATCTCCTTCAGAAGTTGTTGAGGCTGAGACCCAATCTGTTATAAGACTCTCTGCACCCCTACTTTTCCTCCCAAATTTCAATAAACGCTTAAACCCTTTCGTCATATCCTTGCGTGACTGATGGGAAGAGGCATTTGCAACAAGAATTGGTTTCTGAGCACTGCCCCATTTCTTCCGCATCCTAGCAGCGTCAGCTTCCATCATCTGGGTCAATGCATGAGAGTTCCATGATGCCGGGCTGCCCATAGGAGAATCCACAGAGGCATCAACATCTGATGCCTCATGCGTGTAAGAAAATGAATGGTGCGCACCAGAGTTCCATGATGCAGGGCTTTCACCTGGTGAGTTCTGCACAGTCCCAGCAGAGGTATTGAATTTCGAAGAAACACCACCTATTGTAGCAGCTGGGTCATCATCCACCTGAGAAAGCAATCTCAGGACCTCACCATTTTCTGACCCTGGGTCGCCAGATTTTTCTGATTCTTGGCTCGGACTTGGTTTTTCGTTATCTGATTCGGCAGGGAAATCTACGGCCTTAAGGGGAGTTTCACCTGAGACACTGTCAAATTCATCTTCCTCTCTAACCAAGTCTGTTGGATCTGAAGCCTGGTCCACTATTTCTTCAGACTCTTCACCATCTTTCAGGTTCTCGGACGACATGGACGCTTTCAGCTTAGCTAAACCAACCCCAGCACCAGGACCTATACCGTCACCCTTCCGGAGGAATGGCTTAGACTCACCATTCTTTGGAATTTTATTATAGAGACTCTGCTCACTTTGCTCTTTGGAGAATCTTAATGGAGTCAGAACAACACCGTCAGAGTTGAGAGGTGACAAATCCTTCAACTCACTGGGACTTGCAGAGCTTTTTCTCAAGGACTGAGACCGCCGTGGCTTCTCCTCTTTGACCAGGGATATGTCTTCACTGGTGCTCTTGCTGCGCGCATAGTTCCTCGTCTGTGATCGACTTCCTGTCTTGCTAATTCCAGTTGAAGGCTTTGTGTTCTCCTTTCTGAAGTCAGAAAAGTTTGGAACTGACTGTGTAAGAGGATTTTCTGATTGAACCCGCCGCCTTCCAGAACGGGAGTTGGTAGCTTTGACAGAAGATCGTGGAACTGGTGCTATTGAGGTTCGAGGGGTGGAGAAAGAAAGGCTTTTATTGGGTAAAAGTTTTTTTGGATGGGTATTTCTGGATGAAGCATCACCAAAAAGAGGCTCGTCTAAAGACCTCTCTTCAGAATATTGAGTCTGTTCAGAAAATTCTGGTAGATCTTCCTCTTCACTCTCGATGGACTCTGCTGGTTGCTGTCAAAGCAAAATACCTTAACAAGGTGAGTCATGCATGAGAACTTAAGAACAAACACTCTAAAAGATTAAGAAAATCATCTAATTAAGGTTGAAATTTCCAGTTGGTGAAGAGCCCATTACTTGCAATCATCAACTGTAAACTAAAATCAATGTTTAGATTCTCGACAAGAGCATTCATGCCTACCCATCAAAAATGTAAAAGGCTAGAGAAATAATTGGTTTAAAGAAAGAAGTTTTAAATCAACAATACCAGTTCTTTGCTTTTCACAGCCGTACGCATATTGAAAGACCTCAGCTTTTCTGCACGTCTACGAGCAAGAAGAGCCGAGTCCTGCCTGTCAGCAGATCCTGCAAACTTCGCCTTCATTTCAGCTCTACTGCTTTCTAGGCTATCCTGCATTGCCTTCATTTTGGCTTCTTTCTGTGCTCTTTTTGAACCCCATTCTTCCTTGAGCTTTGCATCTCGTTTCTGCATATACCTCTCATAGAATTTCCCTCTAGAATCCTCTGACAAACCATGATCACCCAACTTCTGCTTTGAAGAATTACCATAGCCCTGATTATCTACCATGCTCACCAACAAATTAACATCAAACTCCACTCCACCACTCGAACTCCCTAATGGCTCCTTCACTTGGGTTTTCTCAGATAGCTGGGTGGGAATGACTTCCTCAGGTTTCTTGTCCACGACCCATGTCGCATGTTCCCCAACATCAGCCAGCTTGCTTCTCCGTGCAGAGGCCATCTGATCTCCAGGAACCCTACGCTTGTGCGCGGCAAAAAGTTTTTCCAATTCATTTGCCTTCATTTGTAGCTCATCATTCAATTCCTGATTTCCTCTTGACTGTCTTATTTTCTGAACTTGCTCAATTGGGGGTGTTGAAGCAGAATCAAACATCTCCTGACTGCCCATAACCTTCCCCCCATGGAAAGAAGGCTCAACATTTCCACGGACAAGTATGCTTTCATCCTTCCTACCCAACAATCTCCGGCTCTGCTCGCGTGCAGAGGTCTGTTTATGCAACTTCATTCCTTGGACACCAGAATCTTTCGCTCCTGACTCTTCGACTGTAGGGTTAGAAAAGGGTCCCACTTGTGCCTGAGAAGCCACCAATTCTTTCTTCCCTACTTGTCCTGATTTACCAGGAAAAGCTTTCCACTGGGATTGAGGGGCCAATAGGTCGCTATTTCCCACTTCTTCTACTTTGCTCGGAAAAGTTTTCCACTCAGACGGTGGAGACAACAGGTCACCCCTTCCAGCATCCTCAGATTTTCCCGAAAAGCCTCTGTACAGAGCCTCTGAAGCCGCTGGATCCTTTGTTCCAAAATCTTCCACCTTGCCTGAGAAAACTTTGTTTAACTGTATCTGAGATTCTGAAGAGTCTTTCAAAATGAGCCTAGATTTCTGTTTGCTGAGATTAGTTCTGGACTGGGTCTGAGACGATGGCTCATCTTTCAATCCAACATCATCAACTTTGATCGAAACAGCTCTTGCTAGCGTCTCAGAAGCTTCAGGAGCCTTTGATTCAATGTCACCTGCTCTGCTCAAAAGGGGCTTAAATTGAGCCTGGGAAGCAACTGGATCATTCAGTCCGACATCCTCCACCTTGCCCGAAAAAGCCTTGATCAGAGGTTTAGAAGCTGCTTGATCTTTTAATCCAATATTCCCAACTCTGAATTGGGTAGTACTATCTGGATGATCATCCTTCAAACCAGACCGTAACTGAGATGTTGCAGTATCATTCAACGTGGTGGTAACAACACCCTTGTCTTCAGCCCTGCTCTGAAAATTATTTGATGATGAAGAGGGTGTTGTATTTGTACTCTCGGTCTCCTTCTTATCATTATTCAACTCGATACTCATATCGCTTGCACCACTCCATCTCCTCAAAACAGCCTTCTCAACAACAACAACAGAGGGGGCTTGTGAGACGTCTGAAGAAAGTCTACGAAGCTCAGCCCCCACCACCTTATCACCACCCGACTGTTCTTTTTGCTTCTTCTCGAACAAGTTGATCCGGTCCTGCACGCTAAGCCTTCTCGCCGGCTGCTGCTGCTGACTAGGCCCCGTCTCCTTTTCGACGGGCCCCCCCTCCCTTTCTTCTCTCGAGAAACGCCGTAACGAGGGTTTGAGATGACACGTGTCGGGTCTGGATGGGTCCGAAAGACGGGTTGCGTCCTCTTCTTGTTTGGGCTGCTGATGGGCTCTGACGGAGACATTATCTTCAGTGGGGTCGTCGATGGACATGTCCGACCCGGAACCGGAAGAGGACCGGACGTTTCGATCGTCGATTCCCTTCCATGGGTTTATCAGCTCTGGCCGTTTCTCACATAGATCTATCAATTTGCTGCAAGCCTCGCTGCATCACAAAATCAGAATAATAACAAATTTAATAATGAGATTTAATATCTTGGTGGAAAAATAAATAAATCAGGGAAGCTTGTTTATTAAAACTTATCTGAAGGCCTCTTTGGATCCCTTTACAAACTATTTGCAAATAATAATCTTATATTCACATTGTTTTGAAGTTGCGTATTATTATTTATAGGGATTTGCTAGGGACAATCGCAGAGGGCATTTTGCGGGCCAGCTGCTGGGTGAGAGAGCAGCCACACGGACACAGATTGTCTTTTCATTTAATTCATTAGGGTGGCTGCTCTCTCATACAACAGCCCGCCCGCCCGCAAAATTCCTCCTCCAATGGTCCCTAGCAAATTCATTGTTTATTAATAACAGTAAAATTGGATTTACAAGTAATATAGTTAATGGGATCCAAAGAGGCCTCAATGTCCCATTCGAAAATAACCTTACCCCAAAATAAACCTTAATTGCAAATAAGTACTGGTGGATTGGCTTTGGTGGCAGCCAAAGAGTACCTAATCTATGAGTTATTTAGTTCTACTTTATGCCTTTTCCTTTCTTTTTCCATGTATATGTTTTGGGCGATGATATTTTCACCCCCCTGCATTACGCACACGCTCCCCTTATGAAGTGAAAAGTGGCCAACTTTAACACTTTTTGACGTTATAAGGGGCGCGTGCGCGTAATAGAGGGGGACTGAAAATATCATCTCCCTTTTTTATTTAAATTTAAAATAGGAGAACCCAAAGTTGAAGAGTCACACCAAAGGGAAGTTAGGAGGGCCTTGTCAATCTTTGAAAAAGACGGATTAGTCCCTCACCAATAGTATGGTGGTAATTAATAGTCAGCAAAATAAAAGGTATCCAACAATCTATAATTCTTTATTCTTTATATTTTTAGAGGGACAAACTGTGAGGTAGTTAACCAATGTTAGGTACCAAACTAATATGGAAAGAATTATACTTAAACAATATTGGATATCTAATTAGGCATTTTCGTGGATGTAAGTTTCAGTCTACTCGTTATTCTGCCTTTACTTTTCTACGCAATGGAAGCTCCTTGGAAAATTTGTTTTGAATCCAATTCCTAGGAGGCTTGTGCTTTTGGACTTTGAACTTTGAACATTGAAGCCTAGTCAACGTTGAAAAAACGAGACGAAACCAATTAAAACAACGTTGCCTAGTGAACACGGGGGCAGTCTCACATTACTTTTTTCTTTGGTGAGCCCACCCACAACTCGCTCCCCTCCATATTTTATTTGAGAGAATTTATGGAACACTTCGTCCTGATCAGTCTATTGCCCTTCATTTTTGGGGGTAGGTAATCTCGGATTGAACCCGCAACCTCTAGATTGATATACAAAGACTCAACCATTGAGCAACAGGCACAGCCCCAACAACTTGCCCTTACGTCACCACATAGCAGGGATGATCTAGACCGTTCATATGAAAGGGTCCCTATCACACAGAAGGGGTATGATACAGAGATCACACTCTAGGACAATCCCACCCATCTAACTGATGGCTTCTGAGGGGGCAGTTAAAATAAAAAATGGTGAACAGTCCACATTCAATGGACAGAGGTGTATTAATCAAAACAGCTGGGTCAGCCAGTGAGTGATTTTCGAAACATATGGATGGTCCAGATCAACCAATTTGATAAACACATGTAAGGTAGTAATGAGAACACTCCCACAGTTGGTTGCTGCAATTGATCCAAGACCCCCCTCTTCCTGTAACTATAAGAAAGTCACCGGAAATGGCACAAAACTAAACATTTCCGGGACTTAACAGCAAAAAAACTGGAAAAGCAATGAGAGGCCATGCAGGGAGGAGGTGGATCAATCTACACTAAGACATATAGTAAATCAAAGGACAGAAATTGTAGATGATAGACAACGCATTTGCAGCTGGAAAGAACAAAAGATACTACCAATGCACTTTGGAGTACCACTGGATATCTGATGTAGTGGCTTTCCAGTGGCAGGGGTTTTGTATCAATTTCAAGAATGAGGGCTATTATCAAAATGGAGACTTCTAGGCGTTATGGATAGCTTCTATTATATTGAATACTCTTTTTTTCGGTAGGTAAGTTGGGATTGAACCTCCGACCTCCAGGTTGAAGAACAAAATCGTGACCATGAGCTAGAGGCTCAATCCCAAGATAATGAATACTTCTTAATTTTCGTAAAGGGCTAACTGTGTTTGTACTTAATATTACAGGTAACAACTTATTGGCCACAATGTTAATTAAAGAATTGTCTGAAATTTTGTTACCATGGTTGTGACGTGTAAGGGGTTTGTGGGGTGAAACCCCTTAGCCAAGTGGTATAGTGCCACATGCCAAAACCATAAGATTTGGGTTTCGAGTCCCCACCTTGCCTAGTTACCAAACCAAAATAGAGTTGGGGTTCTGGAGTTGAAGTTATTCTTAGCTTCTTACCTTAAGCGATGGGCCCCAAAGCAATCTGCAAAGAGGAGAAGTTCCGAAACATTGTCAAGGGTGAAACCTGCAGCTGATGCCCGAGTACATGCAGCGGTCAAGTCTTGCTTAACCGCAAGCAGTCGCACATCTATGGCCCTCAAAAGCTCTTTCCTGAGCAGTTAATCAAAACAATCAAAAAGGGAGAATACTCTGCAAAAAGAAAATTAAACAAATAAAATACCGAATTACTTTTTCTTTTTTTCTATGCCAAAGTTGGTTATTTCAAGATGTGTTGGTTACTGTTTTTTGGTATTTTAACAAAGAATGTCTCTTATATTGGTGCCAAGGTTTGAATCATCCACACTGGTGATCAAGCCTTTATTGTTCAGGACACAGCAAGTTATAGAAATTCAAAACACAATCAATAGTGAACTTGAATGTTTCAAGTTTCAAAAACTTACTCTTTTTCTTTTTGCGAGTGCTCCCTGTTTTTGGGTTTTTTTTCCTTTTTTTCTCTTTTTCTTGAATGGTAAGTTATAAATATGACTAAACAGGAGGGATATCTTTCGCTATCTTGGTTCAATCCTACATAAGGAAAGAGAGATTGAGGAGGATGTTAACCACAGAATAAGAGCAGGTTGGTTGAAGTGGAAGCATCCTTCAGGAGTTATGTGCGATCGTAAAATACCTATCAAGTTGAAGGGAAAATTTTATGAGACAGCTGTGAGGCCAGCCATGATGTACGGCTCAGAATGTTGGGCCACCAAGAAGCAGCATGTGCATAAGATGAGTGTAGCGGAGATGCGAATGCTTAGATGGATGTGCGACCACACAAGGCTAGATCGAATTAAAAATGAAGACATCCGTAAAAAGGTGGGGTGGCACCAATTGAGGAGAAGATGAGAAAGCACCGCTTAAGATGGTTTGGTATTTCCAACGTAGGCCTTTGGATGCTCCAGTGAGAAGAAGTGACTCGTGCCAACTTGATGGAGTAAAAAGAGGTAGGGGCAGACCAAAAACAACTTGGTAGAAACATTGAGGAAAGACTTGAGGGCTAGGAACATAACAGAGAACATGACCTTGGATAGGATAGAATGAAAGAAAACGATCCATGTAGACGAACCCAACTAGTGTCAGGATTAGACTTAGTCAATTTGAGCTGGGTAGATCCTTTCACCTTCTTCATGAAAATTTTCTGAAGGATTCACCTTCTTCAACTAGTTTGGGACAAAGGCTTAGTTGAGTTGAGTTGAGTTGAATGGTTAGTTTATGTGGTTTTAGAAATGTCAAGCTACAATTTAATTTAACTCAACCAGAGCCATAATCAACACAAATTGAAAAGGTGAATTCTTTAAAGTATTCAACCAAGTTTGTCAAAAGTGGACATACCACAAACCCCTAGTTTACTCAAAAAACAAGATGGTCCTTCAAAATATAGATGCATTCGAGCTTGTAAGAATGAAAAGAAAAGACCCTCTTGCATAAAAAAAAACGGTGGCCAAGTTATGGTCTTTGCCACCTCTATCACTAGTTCACCTATGCATGGTGCATACTGCCCACCACAGCATAAAAATGGATGATGTCTATGGCCAACTACGTGTCAGTTATTGATCAAATCATAGCGAGGCTTCAAACTTTTAGACCTTTTTCACTGTTGATTATACCCATAGGAGTATAGGTATAAACCAAGTACACTAAGCAAAATAAAGTGCCTGCATAAAGAGAAGTTAAAAGGCATTGTAGCCAGAGAAGTTCAAAGGCATAGATAGTAAGAGGAAGAGCTTACTTGGTTATGTCTGCTGCTGCCGCTGTGGATGCTGTTTCATTTTCACCTGGATCAATTCCAGAAAATAAAAGGTTGGTATAGATCACTTCTTACAGGTAATTATTCATCTAGTTACCAAAATTAGCAAAAAATGGCTAACGAAGAATCAGCTGAAGTATATCGGTTGCCTCAAGGCGTAAAAAGAACCTAGATTTTGCATGCAAAACTGGCAACTCCATTCCATGATATAAAAATGATAGAAAACTAATGCCGTTTGAGAAAAGGTTTGGAAAATTAGGACTGTCATAAACAATAACGTCATACGCTGCAAATGGCACAAAATCAAAGGTACAACGTAAAAACTAAAGCCAACGAGAATTTCAGTCACATCATTAACCAAGAGGGTAAGATGGACCTTTAGGGACCGTTTGGATACACGGATTTTAGAATCTAGGATTTCCTCAAAATTGTAGATGGGAGACGAGAAGAAAGAGACCAGCCATTGTTTTCTGATTTCTTGCCCTTATTTCCAACAGCAAGAGAGCAGGCGATCATCCCATGTTTCCAGGTTTTAGAAATCTCAGGTTGGGGGAGAGATTTATAAACCTGGATTTCTTACTTAAAATCCAAGAAACTCTGTCAGGACAACATACAGCAGCGATCATGAACCCTCTTTTACACTGTTTTCAAACTAAACCTGGATTCCAAAATCCGCGTATCCAAACGGCCCCTTGGATTTTAAGTAAGAAGTCCAGGTTTTAGAAATCTCTCCCACATCCTTAGATTTCTAAAACCTGGAAACATGGGATAATCTGCTACTCTTGCTGACAGAAGAAGGGCGAGAAGCCAGAAAACGACGGCTGGTCCGCTTCTTCTCTTGTCTCTCATCTACAATTTTGAAGAAATCTCGGTTTCTAAAATCCGCATATCCAAACGGCCCCTTAGTGTTTAGAATTTACCATTCAAAAGATTGAAAGCACGAGGGTGGTTAACTTTAGCCCACCATGGTGTAAAATATGTTACTTTAGTTCTATATGGCATAGAGACAGACACTCTCAGGATCAGATACGGTAACAAGGTGTTCATCTCAAAGGGCCTTGAAAAGCTTGAGAGACTAATGTAATGATACTGACACAAATAGCTGTTTATAGAAGTATAAACATAAAAATATATCTAAATGCAATTTGAAAACTACAGACAATATACAATAATACCAAAGAGAAAATTTTAAGTAACTTCACATAGCAAAATCAACTTGTGCACAAATCACTCATGTCTGACTTGTCTCACTGGTATGGTAATCTTTAAAAAGATGGAAAGCCCTGGTTATGTATCTTTAAATATAAAATGTGTTCACAAAGCAGAAAAATGCCATTTCCGGTGATTCTGACGGTCTGACCTTTATGTTGTACTCATTGGCATGGTCTTGCAGTGATAGTGTCACATATGGTATACACATCCGTTGGAAAAATAAAGGTCGGATCCCATGTTATCCATAAATGCCATGGGAACAGAGCTGCCACTGGTACTGCTCTAGCACATAACATCAAAGAATTAACTTGGCAGTGGTACATTACTCTTCTGAAGTGCTCGAGTTTCATAGGAGTTGTTCGTTTCCCATGAGTTGTTAATATTTCGTTATATAGAATACAAAGGGTGTTTTATAACTATAATCACTTCATTGCCACCTTAAAATCCAGTGCTTTGCTAGCAGAAGCAATTGGAAGCAAGAGCATTGGGAGCAGGGAGTGGGCAAGGAAAATAAGCCATTTGAATCCAAAGAATCACCAGATCTTGGTTTCAAATTAGGGACCATCTTCTAGCATTTGCAGAGAAGCAATTGGAAGCAAGAGAATTGGGAGCAATGAGTGGAGGCATGGAAAATGAGCCATTTGAATCCAAAGCACCATCAGTTCATGTATTCAAATTAGGGACTACCCTCAGTAGAAGATTCTGTATGTAGATTAGAAGTATATTTATCACCGAGCAAAAATTTGTCAGAAACATTCTCTATCTAAAGTGAGTTATAAGATGGATGCACATATTTTCCTTTTGAAGAATATGGGCATGTAGAAGTACAAATGTGGACTACTTGTACTATGATCCAAACAATTTATCTGGTAGGCATGGGCCACGCCCCACGAATCAAAAGGATAGGATAGCCTGATGGAGGAGATTTTTTGGACATGATGGGCCACACCCCAGTAAGCAAAGGTTAGGATAGCTTGATGGAGGAGAGTTTTTGGACATTGCCCATCCATAGAAAGGCCTACCATAAAAATGGATTGGACCATTGAACAAGCGATCATCACTTGTACTTCTGCCCCCATTGTACTCTCTCTTCTCATGTTTTATCAAAGGAAATAGGTGCATCCATGACAAACCACTCCTCTAAAAGTGCAGCAGTTGAGGTAGAATACTATAGTGCAATTTCAAGCAGACAACTTATTGGAGCCATCATTATAGGTTTTTTTTTTTTTTTGGGCGGGGGGGTGGGGGGGGGGGATAGAAAACTATAGTGCATATTCAAGCAGACAACTTATTGGAGCCATCGTTGTAGTTTTTACTTTTTACAAAAGGTTCCAACCAAAAGCTACTATGTTTTTTTTTTTTGAAAGATACATTAAAAAAGCTACTATGTTTCTCTCAGGTTAAACATATTATATGTATATTTGAAAAGAAAAAGGTGCACAAGTGCAAAACTTGGATAATGGAAATAAGTGTTGTGCTTTGAATATCAAAAGATCTAAAGTGTTCACCAGCAGCATCCAAGACTAACTGATTAAGGATTGGACTAAGATTTGCAAGACAGGTCATTCTGGGTTGATTCCATATGTATATTCACAGCCACTGTTGGCCATATTGGCAACTGTGAAAGAGAGGCTTGAGGCTGTTTCAACGCATCCAGTTCTATAACTAGCTAATCATAGCACCAGCCATACCAGGTAGCCTACAAAAATCCAGAATCATCTCACCCGCCCCACACTGGAAATGCCCCTAAAGCCCAAAAGCCTGCTGACTTCGATATTCCCACCAATACTGAGCTTTGTAAATATAAGGGGTAATTCAATCTAAGAATCCCCAGATCTAGAAAGAAAGAAAAGGTCGAATCTGATGATAGCTGAGAGAGGGGAGTTGTAAATAAGGTAGATGAAATGCCCACTTAGGTAGCCCAAAACAATGGGAATCTAGGTTTGATGCTCTAAAGAAATCTGTTGACACCTGTGTTGCATGAATACGGATAGGCTCGGAGAGTCGGAATCCGACAAATCGAGTGTTGGCTACAGCTAACCTCAAAAAAATGATACATCGATTTGCCTAATTTAAATTCTTTAACATGATAATATGGTTATATATTCAGAATTTTGGTAGGTTAAGTAAATATAATATTTCATTCCCACATAAAAAAACTTGGGAATTGCTAGCGTCCATCGCAAGAGGCTTTTCACGGCTGGTCTGCCACACATAAGACCAGCCACCTCGTGAATGGAGACAAAAGGAGACAACAGCTTTTGCCTCCATTCACGAGGTGGCTGGTCTGAAGTGTGACAGACCAGCCCCGAAAAGTCTTTTGCGATGGACCTTAGCAAATCCCAAAAAACTTATTATTTTTTTTAATGGCAAAGGATTAAATGTTATTAATAGAAAAAGAGAGAAGCCATGTGACCAAGGAGGTCAAAACAGGGAGGATACATAAGAGACAAAAAGAAAAGCCACTAAAAGATATACAACAACGCTCTCAAGAAACGCAAGGCCTCACAGGAGAAGAAAATCATTAATCTCCAGGACCGCCCTCCCAACTCCTTCCTCGATTCGATTAGTGAGCCAGGTAGCCAGTTGGTAATAATAAGGTTAGGTCTCAGGGAGTGCAGGCCCTGTTGAGATTTAGACAATTGGTATCAGGATTCTACCCATGCTACAATTCCGCTTTCAATCTTCGCCCCAATTTTAGAGATCGTCGGTCAAGTAGCTAGCTGCACGGCCAGCAAGATGGAGCGCCGGTCTGCCGGTACAACAGCTGCTGATAGAGCTCCTACCCGAGCGTCACGTGCTAGGTACGGCTTTTCATCTCCTTGGGAAGGTTCCCGAGGATGTAGTGAAGGACAAGTGTTGCTGTTCCTGGGAATGAACATAGTTCTCTTTTTTGAGCTAAATAGAAAAAGAGAAAAGCCATGTGACCAAGGAGGTCAAAACAGGGAGGATACATAAGAGACAAAAAGAAAAGCCACAAAAAGATATACAACAACGCTCTCAAGAAACGCAAGGCCTCACAGGGGAAGAAAATCATTAATCTCCAAGACCGCCCTCCCAACTCCTGTACTAGCAAGACAGTCGCCATCAACGTTTGCTTATCTCCTGACATGATAAAAATCACATGGAAACCTGCCACTCCATTATGTATCCCATCTATCATGTGCACGAATCTCTAGGGAAAAGGGTGGCTATCATCCATCCACCTTATCACATTCAACGAATCACTCTCCATAATTAGGCTACCAAGAACAGATGAGTTGGAGATCTTAATACCCTGGAGAACTGCCCTCAACTCCACCTCATTGGAGTTTGTGACCCCAATGGGACAAGAAAAAGCCCATCTCGTATCTCCCAACTCATCCCGAAGGACTCCCCCAACTACCATCAGCCCCGGATTTCCTAGACTTGAACCATCAAAGTTAAGTTTCAACAAGCCAGGTCCGGGTTGAGTCCAACTAGGAGAGGAGACCTCCTTCCGCTGACGACTAAAGCAAATCTCTCTCAAGGGTCGATATAGATCATCATAGGGAGTGAACATGAAACACAGAAGGATTTTCACCCATGCTATGGTTAGGGAGATGATCTTCATCTAGGACGTTCTTTTGACAACGCCACAAAAAACCTTGCCATTTCTTTCCTTCCGAATAACTCATATAGTACCCATTAACACCATCGCCATAATATCCTCCCCTTCCTTAGCCATGGGTAAAGGACCAACTCACCGAAAAATTAGACATCTACTGAGGGAAGACCCAAGCAACTCTAAATTTGTGAAGAATGTGGCCCCAAACTTCACAGGCTAATCTTCAGTGAATGAAAATATAATCCATGAATTTCCCATCCCCCACGCATTGGCTAACCGTCAGCATCTTACAGTGACGCAGATGGCCAACCGTCAGGATCTTATCTTGGAAAGCCGACCCCCTTCCCCCCCAAACACACACACTCTAGAGGGCAGGAATGCTTCACACTCAGGCCAATTACGATAATGGGCATGAAACTATGTGATGGTAGAAAGACTTTGCAAAAAAAACCGAAGAGAACCAAATATAGTGTCTTTTATCCTTACCAACTTTCTTTCCTAATGCAGCGGGAATCTAATAAGTAATAACTCAAGAAATATGGCCACCGAGTCAATCTCTTGATGAAAAAAAATTCTGCCTAAAGTTGACTTTCCACATAACATTAGGCCACCATTGACTTCTCTCCTTGCCAAACTTCCACAACCATTTCCCTAAAAGAGCATTATTAACCCCTTTCGACCGTCGAAAGTCTAAGCCGTCCACGTTAATGGGGTTGCTCACCTCCTCCCAATGTACTAGATGGATCATAACTATGGTTTCAAATTTTGGTTTCGGGATGCATTTCGGTCCTCACCGAAACCGAAATTTTGGCAGAAATCCTACGAAATAAATTTAACGGCTATTTTATGTCGTACAGAATTTCGACTGACGGGATAATATTAAATGATTATCGAAAAATGAGATTTTTGGGTGAAATCCCTTAAATTTCGGGATAAACGAAATTTCCACCGAAATCCCGAAATTTCGTCCTAAATTTCAAAATTTCGGCGGAAATAAACGACCATTTCGGATATTGCAGTTTCAGTTTCGATCTCGACCGAAACCCGAAATTTCGGATTTCAGTCGAAATTTAAAACAATGCTCATAACCCCATAGAAGGCTTCAGATTAAGAAACTATGGAATTGAAGTTACGCATCTCTAGTTTGTCGACGACACTTTAAATTTCCATAGTGCAGACGAGGGAAGAATTAAAAATTTGAAGGTTGTTTTTAGTTGCTATGAGGTGATATCAAGACAAGGTACAAATTTCAGCAAATAAAGGCCAGGATGGTTTTGCAAACATTTTGGTGTATAAGGTAGGGAACATTCCGAGTACCTATCTAGGTCTACCGAATTGTTGTGGAAGGCCTCAAAGGCCTTCGTGGGACCTTGCTATTGAAGAAAAAGAGAAGAGGTTGTCGCTATGGAAGAAGAAAACTTTTTGGAAGGCAGAATCACGTTGATCCAAAGACGTCCTGATTCATTTGACTTTGTAATTTATGTTTCTTTAAATACTTGGTTAACGTTATAAGCTGTATTGAGCACCTTCAGAGAATTTCCTTTGGGGTTATTCCAATGAGAGGAGAAGATTCTACATGGTTAGATGGGAACATGTGTATAAGCCTAAATCCGTTGGAGGCCTGGGTATTAGAAATCTTAATGTGAAGATTATGGACTTGTTAAGCAAATGGATGTGGAGGTTTGGAGAGGACTATCCTCGCCTATGCCGTGTGGTGATTGCTAATAAATATGGTGTGGTGTTTGGGGATTGGGGATTGGCACTCAACATATAAGTATAGGCACACGGGGTTAACTATGTGGAGGGACATTATGTGAGTTTAGCTACTTTTCCAGGGAGGGATCAGATTTAGAGCATGCTTGGGTCACATGATCAAATTTTGGATTTATCCTTAGGGTGGTCAGCAAGCTCTAAAAGATGAGTACCCAGACTTGTCCAAGGAGGCTTCTAAGCAGGATGTATTGGAGAGAGACTCCTTTAGCAAAGACAATAATACATTAATTGGATAATTATTGGATAATTAAGCTTCACAGAAAACCTTTTTTTGCTAGAGAGATCATTAGGGCCTCTGCCATAATGGCTTCCTTAGAGTCGACACTTATTAAATGCACCAGAGAAGATAGAAGAATATGGAGGTGGAAAACCGGAAAACCGGTGGAGCGGTATCCGTTCATTCTTTCAACCACGTTTGATTTCAATGTCGTTGTCATCGCTCGCATTCAGATCTTGGAGAATTCCAGCACCGCCTAGAGTTTGTGACTTTGCCTGCAGGATGTGTCTTGGACAAAATTCTCACTGCGGACCATCATTGAAGAGGCAGAAAGATCATAGGTTATCATTGTGCATTAAGCATTGAGGTGGGTGAGAACGTAGATCACTATCAAATTTTGTCACGTGTAGAGGTTGGCCAACTATGAGGCAGATCGGTTACCTAGAGGCAGAGTTGGCTGGCCAGCTTTGGAGGTTTTCGACTTCCTTCCTCCTTGATCTTTTGTAGTTTTCTCTTTCATTTCGCTTGCACTTTACAACCTCGGTCAGTTTTCTTCTTAATAAAATCATTGCCAATAAAAAAACACTCATTAGAAGGTTAATGAAAACGGTTTACACCTCTCGCCGCATGATTTTCTCTCCTCTCTTCAGTCTTACATTTCCACTATATAGTTGAAGAAAAGTTTACATGGTCAGAGTCATCAGGATAAAGTTACAAGGACAACATTTATCATTGACATAGGTATTTATATCTCTTCTTTTCTCAGTATCTCTTTTTTCTCAGACATAAGTATTTATATCTCTTCTTTTCTCAGTATCTCTTTTTTCTTCTTCTCATATATTCGAAACCATATGTTCTTTCTATTCTTTTGATCCTTCCTAAAAACAGCTCTCTGTTTTTTTTTTTCAAAAACAAGCATCTTAGAATTCTTTTCTTCCCTTCCTTTGTATTATAAAACTCCTTTTTGCTTGATTTTTCAACTTGTTTATCACTCCCAATGTCTGTGTCTTCTCACATCTCTCCATAGTATTCTTTCTTCCTTTTGGTCAACCTCACTTATTCTTTCATTGTTATTGTGCACCTCCATACATATACTGACACATAGTGAACTTTAACAATCAACACTTAGCATAAAAAGTGAAGTGCAATATCCATCAAATGCTAATTTGCCAAGGGATGATGGCAGAGAAAGAAACAATTTGTACTTCATATAAAGATGATTCTTTCTACTGTCATGTATTAATGTTCCATGACTAACCAACAAAAGCTAAAAGGGTCTGCTTAAAAAAGAGAAGCAAAAAAGAAGATGAAGCGTACCCAACACATCAGAAAGCGGATCTCCTCCCCCCTGAATTGAAAAACCTTTCACCTTCAGTGAATTCTAAAAAGAGTTGCTAATTTGACGTTGCATACTGTTATTAAAAAATTAAAGCAAATGAACCCAATGGAATTTAATACCTGCAAATAAATTCTCCGGGCTGCTTCCAACTGAGACATCTCTGCATTGAATGTATTAACAAGCTCCAACACCTCTGGTGTACTAACAAACCGAACAAACCTGAAAGAGAAAATGGGGAAGGGGAAAAAATAGTATCCATCAGAAGGAAGGAAGAAAGAAAATACTTATCAATCAAAAGGCACTGAATTTCATTTAAGCTAGCCAAATCAAAATCAAGACAAGGCTAAGACTGGAAACAGTGACAACTGCATCTCAAAAACAACGCCCCAGAAAACCTGAAATAAGAGTCGCACAGTAATTTACAATCGCTGGAAAAGAGTCAATCCCTTTATAGATTAAATGGCAAGAGTGTTGTTACAATGCATCATGGTCTTCAGTTTTTATACTGGAATGGAGATGGCCTAAGGTTTCACTGACAAATTCATATAGTTAAGTAAAGAGAAAAAACGCATGCCTGACCTTTCAAGAGTTCCTTTCGTGAACCATGTGCTACCATATTTACGTCTCTCAACTTGTAACTTAATCGACTGAAGTGCCTGAGCAACCTGTTCTTCTGCGACCTTCAAATGAGTCACAAATGGCTTCAGCAACCCTGAAGCAAGTTTCTCAGTGTTTCCTTCAGCTGATACAAACAATTCACATCTGCAAAACAAACAAAAAAGACACCGAAATAGAAAAGGAAATTATAGCATAAAATGAGTAGCAGAAATGGAAGATAATGAGAGCCCCAAAACCCGCAATTAATCTTCTCACCGTGAACGCTTAGGTGACAACTGGAATACAGCATAATCAAGGAGCGTATCAGATTTCATTTTTAGACAATGAAAATAACAAAAGCTTCGCCCCGAGCACTTATCCTGAACCTTATGAATTCGTTGGCCCTAATGTCAGAAACCTCGGAATCTGCAGCAGTTTAAACATTCAAAATCTAATATGACCAAGAAATTTTGATCTGAATTCTACGAAAATTACCTACTTCATAAAAACGTAAAATAAAAATAACTGAAATTGACAGAAAGATGGTATGCTCTGCATGAATCCGAAGCTTTGGGCAAATGGGAAAATTTTTGCAACCAACGAATAGAGAAAATAACGAGACTTTTAGATCCCCGTATCAAATGTCAAAAAATTACATCAGTTCTTCAATTCGAAAGGACAATGCAGAAATGCAGCAAAAACATGTATGAAATTCAAATTCTAGTTCCTGGAAATTCACCAGTGATTGCATCATAAAAAAAGACCAAAACCCTAATTTAAGATCGAAATGCACCAAAATCATGACCAGAAACCCTAATTTAAGATCGAAATGCACCAAAGTCAAGACTAAAAACCCTAATTTAAGATCGAAATGCATCAAAATTAAAACGTTAGAAATCAAAGGGTCTTTCCAGAAAGCTGAAATTACAAAATCTTCCAATCAAATTCTTAAAATATCAACCTGTTCTTACCATCGCTTAAAAAAACTCGCAAAAAAAAAAAAAAAAAAAAAAAAAAAAACCGAACCTTCGAAGTTCTCCTGGATCAAGCGCAACAAACCCTAGCCGTTTATCCCAAAACATCACCAGATTCCCCAAAATACCCCAATCGTAGAAGCATCCAAAAGAACTCCTCCTAAAACCATTCTTTCTCAACGGAATGCCTCAAAACCCTAGACAGTGAAGCGAGAAATTAGTCAAGAAAATGAAAGAAATGTGGGGAAGAGGACGAGAGTATAACGGATTTTAAGCTGTAAAGAGAGGGATCGATGGCAATTTTACCTACCTGTTGCTGTCAAGTTCGATGAAGATTTAGATTTAAGGACAGATCTTTGATTTTGGTTCGTTTCCGAACGGGCATTTAACTGTTGTTATTTCTTTGGATTTTGGGCTTCTCTTTCTTTTTCACTGCTACATTTCCCCTTTTTTTTTTTTATCTTTTCTTTGCCAAAACCCTACCAAGAGGAGCAGTAGCCGTGTCTAGTCGACGTCGTTGCTTTACTCCTCTCTCTCTCTCGGATTACAGTAGAGCGAGATAGTCGGCGTAGAGTTGCTGTTTCAGACAAATCTAAAATATTAGTCCAGTGCGGAGACAAAAAGGACCCTGGTTTTTCTTCAAATTACGAAAGGCCCCAAATTTAGCAGTGTAGCAGTTGACTAAAATGCCCATGTCATTCTTTGTATATAACTTTTTTTTTTTTTTGATATATCTCTGTTTATAGGTACCATGTCACGTATAAGATAGATCTGCTCTGTTCATTAGATGGGGCCAATTATTAACTGACCACCATCACCCAAATCACATGGATTAGACATTGCTAATAAACTTAGGGAAGTGATATATCCACCCCTTTTGATCACTAGAAACACCCCCTGTCAGTGTTTGTGGCAATCAGGGGCATTGAATTCTTCCGACATAAGTACAACAGCCCCTCTTTAGTCACTGATGCACTGACAGGGGGTGTTCCTAGTGATCAAAAGGGGCGGATATATCATTTCCCTAAACTTATCAAAAGGGTTTTTCTTGTTGAATATGGAACTATTTAACCATCCACTTGTACAGTTGTATTCACAAGCGTATTCATTTTTTAGTGTTTCTTGAAACATCAACTTGAACTACTCGAGTCTGTTCCAATCGGATGATGAGGATTCACTTCTTAGCTGTGGTCCATCCATTGTGGGACCCACTCGATGAATAATTAACGTTGTATATATATGTAGATTTTCCAAGTACTCTTTTACTTTCTAGGGGGCTTATTAACATTGATTTCCTAAGTTTGGGTGGAGGGGGCGGACTCTCTCCCTCCACTAAGTGCCTTTTGCTATTAAGCAGGAAAAAAATTATATTAACATATGGACCTGTTATTTTGGCCATAGGAACAAATGATAATAGCCTCATTTCTCATGGGAAAGTGCCCACCACAATTGCTTTCCATTGCGCCCTTAAGGGTCGCCCATGCGTTATACTATTTTGTGCGGGCCTGGAACACCCATATAAAAATAAAGTTTTTTAAAAAATAAGAACTTTTATGTTCTCTTGGACTACGCTCATCTATTGTAAATATATGGTATGATTAGCCTATATAGCACACTAAAAGTAGTGTTTGTGGGTGAATCTTACATTGGTGGTAAGGACCCAAGTGTTTATGATTAGCCTATTTGTAGATGCATGATTGCTCAGGCACACATTCACTTTAGCGCAGATGCTTTTGTGTTTTGTGCAAATCTATTCATTTGACAATCAAGCTCTACCTTTGATTTGTGTGTCTAGTGTGTGGCTGGAGAAGAACTTACTTCTTTAGCTTGACTTCCTTATACACTTTGTTAGAATATATCTGATCAGATCTAGAAAGATCTTATCGTTAGGTGGTATATCAGGCAACTTACTAATTGTCTTATAGTTATATTTAGTTATGTTTCCAATATAAGCAATTTTAGTAGTTTTGCACAAGTATGCCATGTCTTTATGCAGAAGACTATAAATAGAATGCAAAGACCCCCGAGACATTGACGGGTTTTTTCTTTTAGAATGAGACATTATCATGCTTTTTTCATCCTTTCCCTATTTTTCTAAACTCCTTAATTTTCACACTTGACATGTTTCCTCCTCAATAAACTAGGTAAATATTAGCTGACACCACATTGTCTATGATATATATATTTCTAGAATGTAGGCACCATGATGTAAAGTTGTAAACCCCATAATATTTTATCCTCGTTTGAAGAGCAATCCCTACTTGAACTTCTACCATGCTTCTTTCAAATAATTTAAAGTTCGGAATGTTGAATGAACTACCAAGGTGATGAGTGTAGTCAATCGACTATCTAGCAAATCAAATAATTAAAATGGCCAATCAAGTGCATTCTAGCTAACTTATATTGAAACATGAACTAAATTAGAATCACTCTCGATGAACCCATAAGAAGTGATCAAATTTTGTTTACCGGGTCAAGGTGAAGACCAAAGAAGGGATCCAATTTTTTCATGCTCATTCCAAGTTTGAAGTTTGAAGTACAGTCTGTAACCAGGATTTGATTTTTTTTTTTTTTTTTTTTTCCATCAATCGAATTGATGTTCACATTTTTTTCTTATTAATGAATAAATCTATTTACTTAAACGACTTAGATGTCCCGAATTTATCTGAAAAGCATTTTCATTGATGGGAATTGGTATCATTGGTGTAACTTTTTCATTACGTTTGACTCAAATATTTGAGTTCGCGGCATGATGGGCCTTTAGAAAGCAACAGGTTTATTGAATCATACAAACCAATCAAAACCACTCCAACTAGTTGTTTTAGTTGAATGAATTAGGTAGTTACGATACAAATGTCTTCAGGTATGACTTGAGGGCATTGAAATTGAGAAATAAATAGAGTATAACCCTAAGTCCAGCAAAAGTACATCAATCTAAACCCCCGGGCAATTAGATTGCACCACCAAATTGGCCACATAAGGTACTTTTCCCTTTGTTAATTGATGGATGTTTCACAAAGAGACGTTTATATGGGGATCTAATGGAAGTAGCTGAATAGATTTAAAAAAAAACGTATCAGGAGTGTGAGGGCAATCTAGTCAGGTTCAATAGCATCGAGCAATTCGACCGACTTCACTGTGGAAGTGTTTTCTCGTAATTTCATATATAGTCCGGGTTTGGTTTTTCTCACATTCGGGTCTGAATAAAAAACCGCTAAAACCAAAAAAGACCAAAAAGGCCAAAAAGCAGATCCTTTGTCTTAAATTTAAGCTGTCCTTTTATATGCGTCTGTGACTGTGAGAGTGGGATCGTGCGACTCGCGTAGGGGCTCCCATTTTTTACCATTTTCAGCCTATATTAACTAAAAATACTAGTAAAAAACCCCACAAAGAACGGTACGGACCACGTGATAGGTTGATCGAAACCGTCCATGTGATGGAACACAACATAAATAGGTTGTGCCCCAAAAATCATTTCCATAGGCCGATCCTAGCCCTCTATTTATAGATGTTTCCATAATTCCTCTTATCTTAAATCGGATGGTCAAGATCACCCTATGGTTTTTTAATTAAAAAACCATAAAGGAGGGAGGTAAGAACGAAATTATACGGCTTTAATGAGTGCCTTTGTTAAAAGCATAAAGGGGGGGTAGGATTGAAATTATATGATTCAATGGGTGCCTTTGTTAAAAGCATAAAGGAGGGGGGGTAGGATTGAAATTATATGAGTTGAATGGGGGCATTTGTTCAAAAAAGTCAAAAAATGTGACGTGTAATTCTCACGTGATTTTCAAAAAAATCGAAAAAACCCTCCTCTTTTCATCCCAGCTTATTATAGTAGATAGCCTCTGTATGATTTAAATAATTATATTATTAACATTACGAATGCTTCAATGAGGCAAAATTGAGTAGCCCGCAAGATATCCCTCCAAAGTGATTGAAATTCGAAAGATGTAAGGAGATGGGGCAAAACCTACCTTTGTTTTTAAGCCGGCCCTGTTTGGATTGCATGAAAAAAATTTGAAGGAAAATATTTTATGGGAGATGATCCCCCCTTCTGCAGTATGCATTCACCCCCCTTTTAACTTGAACAGTTGGCAACTTAAAACGCTTTTTGACGTCAAATCACGATAAAAGGGGGGTGAATGCATACTGTATGGCGGGTGAAAGAATCATCGCCCTTAATTTAAATGAATACTATCATAAATTGAAGATCCCTCTAGGGTTGGTTCAAGTAATCTTTTTTGTGAATAAAATAAAACGATTTATAAGTAGTTATTATTGGAGTTGAAGCTGCAAGATTATGAATAGAGACGGTAATCTAAAAAGGATTTATAAGTGGTTATTTATGGAGCTGATGTTACCAAATTATGAGTTGGTATCAATTTATGCCCAATTGCTTCATATATTGATTCTCAACATGCATTTTCTAAACAAACTAGAGACATTACATGTGGGCCAGACCACCTGTATAGTCTGGCCCACACATTGGAGAGATAATCGCAGTCCTAGAAACCTCAAATCATTTTCCTTAATTAAAGTAATGTTTGGGAACCATGAAAGTTTTTCCCATAGAATATTAGTTTATCAGGCAAGGAGGGTGCGAGAGGGAGATAATTGAGAGGGAATGAGTGAGGAGAGTTTGAGAAAGATGAAAAAACAGAGAAAAGGAAAGCTCTGCTCAAAATAGAGTTATGATTTTCCTTAATTTTTTGTCAATTTGCATCCCCTCGTCACTCATACCCTATCAATTCTCTTCGAGCCCCCTCCCTCCTGCCCTCTGTCTCAAAACTTTGGTAAGCTAATCCATTGCTTATATGTAGTTTTTGACACGTTCATGCGATTATGTTGTTGAGCATGAACGTGTCAAAAACTACATATAAGCACCGACCGAAATTCAAAAACAAACAATAGACATTATCGGGAAGGAATTGATAGCGTCCATCACAAAAGGAATTGCATAGCTGGTCTGTCGCATGTCAGACCACCCACCTCTTGAATAGAGACAACTTTTGTCTCTATTCAAGAGGTGGGTGGTCTGACATGCGACAGACCAGCCGTGAAATGCATTTTGCAATGGATCCTAGCAAATCTCTTTTTGGGAATATTCATTTTTTCCTTTTATTTTTATTTTTTTGAAAGGGGGGGAGCATGGTCAATATAATTCTAGGGGCTATAGTAGATCTAAAACAAGAGCTATTTGATGAACGGCTCGGATCAATCAAAGTAGGACCCACTATGCTGTAGTGGGGCGCCACATGTATTACACTGAGAATGAGGTCGCGCTCTCTCATCAGTAGTCCCAGCCCTTGGGGATAAAAGTGTAAAGCATAATAAATGAGTGGAAGTGGGAGAATAAAAAAGCTGGGGACAGCTGGCAAAGAGGGGGCATGTGCTTGGACACAAAAGAGGGGATTTAGTTACGGGGAACAACGATTGGAGATGACGTGGTAACTAAAAGAATGGTAGCTTGGAGTGCAAAACAGACGGATTTTCATGATGACATGGACACAAGTCCAAAGAGGGAAATGACGTGGCTGCCCCTCCAAAAGTACTTGTTGTTTTTCTCATGAAAATGGACACGCACAAAACACGTTCCCTTCCTAAATTAAATGAGGATGAATTTGGTAGTTCGAGGGACCTTTCCAAAATGGGGCTACAATTTCCATGAACTGTGGTGATGAGAATTACTGACTGGATAGAAGCTGAACTAGATCACATTCGTTCGGTCCCATGCATCAAACATCTTCTTCTTAGGGTGATCTATTTTTGGAATTTTTTAAACCGTCTATTTTATGTTAAACATATTGGACGGCTAGATCATCCTAAGTTAGAAGACTTTTGGCGCATCGCCTATTTGTAACGGTGACAAACAGATGAATTATTAAAATTTCATCCGAGTAGGTGGGCCTCATCACACTTTCCTGCCTTCACAACCATACATTTTCTCTTGTTGATTGTTGGACCCACAAAGATTAAGATCTTCAATTGAAATGATAGTTGGCTACGTTGAACATGTCTCGTATAAAAATAAAAAATCATTTTTAAGGTATTTTGATGGACTTCAATTGAAAAATCAAGGCTATGATTGTCAATCGTTTTTCACATTACAAGTTCGCTTTTTGTGGGAAAAATAACAAAAGGGAAAGAATGGCATTGGACAAATTTGACGTGCTCTGTCCGTGTCTGAAAATTCAAACTTTCGACCGGCGAAATGAGCTGAAATCTTAAAGCAAACTTGATCTGCTTAAGTAATTAGGTTCCATCCAGTTCACCCACCCTAGAAGTCAAAGAATGATAAGCGTTGTCGAACTGGCGCTAAGTATCCAAATATCACAAAGTTCGATTTTTACAAAATAGATTTAAGAAATTATTTTCAAGATATGGAGTTTGACATGCCCTAAGCATCAAAATTGATGATAAAAAGACACGGGATTCTAGTCCTTTTCTTTTTTTGGTAGGTAAGCTGGGATCAACTAGTTCTTTTCTTAAGCTGGGATCAAACCTCCCACCTCAAGGATGAAGCCAAAGCCTTTCCCATTGAGCTAGAGGTTCAATCCCTGGTTCTACTTCTTCTTCGAAGACATTGGCATCTACTCAATTTTGAGGGGGGATGGGAGAGGGATACCCACCAGAGGAATAGAGTAAGGAGAGGGTGTGAAAAGCCTGAACAACAAGGAAACAAAAAACTCCACCTAAAATATGATTGATTTTTTCCTTTGTTTTTAGCCCCCCCCCCCCCCCCCCCCCCCCACACACACACACACACACACACACACACAAACACCACGTGAACAGCTAATTTATCAGGGGGGGGGGAAAACAATCATGGTTGCAAGACATGGCCTCTAAAGGAAAGTAAACTGCTATTTTTTGTAATCCCTCTAACTCCTCGCACGGGATGGGACCAAGATCATATAGTCACCCCATGAGAAGATCAACGGTCTTGATTCACACACACCCTTTAAGACTAAAAAATTGCCTTTTACTATTAATTGTAGAAGTGACTTTCTGACTCAGCAGTTCTATATGCTATAAGATAAAAGTTTAACAATGTCCAAATGAGAGACGCACCCTCACCTAAATATCCCAAAGACAGGGTGGTCCTCAATACCATCACGTTTGAGTGGTAGAGGATGACCTAAGGAAAGTGGTTAGTCCACCATGAGAGGAGAAAAGTCTGACAATCCAAATATAAATGGGACCAACCAATGTGACCTGCCTAGTACGATAGCGGGCACTTAGTTAGTTAGTTAGTGATGCTATCGCTTTTGAATCAATACTATCCTCTAATCCGGGACCTTGAGTTCACCGTAGATTGACGGAAAAAAAGTCTTTAAAATCTATTTAAGGTGTTGATTTTTTTTTTCTAGCTCAATCATGCCATTGAAAACTCCATCCTCCGTCAGAATTGGACCCGTTGGATCACTTTGAGGTGACCTATCAATCAACGGTCCGATCACCTTGAAGATGTGTGCGGAGTAAATGATGGAAGCAAAATTAAAAGAACTATTATATGGCATCGGACGTATTCTAAATAAATCTAGTTGGTCTTACCTTTGTTTGAAGATCCAGACCATTAATTTGTAGGGCCTCAGTAAATAGCTTGTGCCTCGAAAATTATCTCCATAGGATTTTCCTAACCATCAAATTTTTGTAGAGGTTTCTTTATGGTGTGGTCCCTTTTCAAATCAGAGGGTTAGGGTAATCTGATCGAGATGATTTTTTGGCCACAATCTAGACATCATATAAAAACTCGTTAAAAGAAATTAGCATTCCTCTTTGAAAAAAAATGGAATTGAGTACAAGTAGAAATCATTTCTTGTCACTTAAAATGATTACACAGGCATTTTTCTCAATTCTCAATCATTTGAAATGGAACGGGCAGATTTATAGTTTTTTTTATTTATTTCATTTGTATAAAAGAGTGATTTATCCAAAAGGGAATTGCTAGCGTCATCGTAAGGGCGTTTTCGTGGCTGGTCTGTCGCACATCAGACCAGCCACCTCGTTAATGAAGACAACATCTTTTGTCTCTATTCTCGAGATGGCTGGTTTGACGTGCGACAGACCTACCGCGAAAAGCCTTTTGCGGTGGAGCTTAGCAAATCCCTATCCAAAAAGATGGGGTATCCCTTTTGAGATTGTTTCTGCTCGACTAGGCGTGCTGTCCAAGATCAACCATTTCACTTTTTGGTGAAGGGCTGAGATTAAAATCCTGTTTTTCAATTAGACTAATCTCGGCCATTCCCAAAAAGTGAATGGGCTGATTTAGGGGCGACGCACTAGTCACAAAGGTGAAACAACCTTATGCTTTCAAGGAAAGTAGTAGGTTTAAGTGGCCAAAATGCTTTGCTGAGATTGAAAAGTAACACTAGTACTGTCGAGTGGAAGAATACGAAGTACGTGTTCGGCAAGGCTTCTCATCCTACAGAAGCTGACACCAAGTCACTACGCAGAATCTCATCACTAAGTCGCGAAAAAAGGAGAAGCCACCGACACGGGCTTTGTGGGTCGTGGAAACCAAGCATGATTTTCATGACCTTTTCTGCTCTGTAACCATTTTAATAATGGTTAGTGAACACGCCCTAAAATAATTAAGGTGGCTTTGCTTTTCCTAACACCATTATAACATGTGTACCATGAGTAGCTTTGAAACAGCTTATGGAGATCATGTTTTATTCATCAATGAAATCATTTTAGGTCTTGATTAGCTTTATAATTAGAAGGGATTTTTGCTGAATAGTCCCTCCATGGCAAAATAATTGCTTATTAGTCCATACGAAAAGCATATTAGCTGAACAATCCTACTTTTAGAAAATATTTGTTAAAAGGTCCCAAAAACTCACGAACTTCAATTTTCTCCGTTAAAAACCCTTCCAATATTGTTGGAAAAAAACTAGGAAATAAGCAACAATATTATCTCTTCCAATATTCTCGTCAAAAAACCTTCAACAAAAAAATCATTTGAGGAATTAAATAAATTGAAAATCCCTCTAAAATAAATTAAATAGGGTCGGTTTGAGTTATCTAAATTCTAGGAATATTTTTCGTTTCTTACTTTTCTAAGAAATTCCTATCTCGGCTGGATTGCAAGAAAATACCTCTGATGGAAAATTATTTCTATTGAATTTTTTTTTCATTGATGAATTATGTCTGATTAATTTAGAGGGATAACATCATAAGCCGAAGGTCCCTAACTAGAGTTTGACTTCTAATCTTAGGAGAAGAAGAATGGAGAATGTCAAAGGGAAATGAAATATTGGAAGAGATAATATTGTTGCTTATTTCCTAGTTTTTTTTTCGAAAAAAATTGCAAGGGAAATCAAAAAATGCTTAGGACTCTTCAGCTAATATGCTTTTCTTATGGGCTAATAAGCAATTATTTTGCCATGTAGGGAGTAATTAGCAAAAACCCCTAGTTATAGAATGGTAAGGAAACGAGAAATTGTACATCCATCCTCATCTAAATCCATACAATTTATAATGGGAACGCTTTGGTGGCCATGATAAGCCCAAAGTTTATTTAAAACCTTATAAATGTAAATTCTCTATAGCCATCAAATGCATTTTAAATATGAGGAAAATGATTGTACGCTTGAGCGTACCAAGCTTATGGTACGTTCGAGTGCCCCAATCACATGGGTCTGTGGACCCCGATCCGAGGACGAGCGCGGCGAGGGACGCGAGGTCCCCCTGCAATCCTCAAAGATCTCCACGATGGAAGAGAGCTCTGCCAAGGAACTCTCGAAAACGGATGCCACCCTCACAGCATAGCATGAGTGGCGATATAAAAAGGAAAGAGATACATCCTGATCCGGAGCCAGGGCTTGAAACCAAGATATATCCGAAAATAACTCAGAGTCGCCATCCATGGACAAGCCATGGAACCAAAACAAATGCTCTGTTTGCAATGGATAACCAGAGATACAAAAGGTCCGTGCCTGATGACGAATGGAGAAGGTCCGAAGAGCGCCCCCAATTCGCCCGAGTGCGAACACTTGGTCTCTTATGCCATTTATTATTAACCTCGAAGAGTTTTGGGCAAAAATCATGTGAAATGGGAACGATCCTCAGGAATCGTCTATCTAAGCATGCATTTTCTGAGAATAGAAATAATAAGCACACAAAAAATAAATGAAAGAGGTGTCACCTAAGCATAGCTAGGTTATGAGTGACATACCTAATGGGTGTCTAAATTCTGATGTGCAAACACATGCAAGCTATAGCTAAATGTATAAGATCAGTACAAGAAAGTAAGAAAACACATCAAAAGAAATACAATAACTACCCAACAAATCCTAAGACTCTAAATTATTAGCCCGAGTCCTCGGATGGTCTGGTATTCATCCAAAGAAGCCTACGTATCCCCGCCTCCACGATAATCAAGGCAACGTAGTTCTTCGCACCTATTCTAAGCTAGGATGCCTAAGACACCTAGACCTCTATCCTAGACTCGATCTAAAAGACCGGACTAGTTATTAAAGTTTATTGTACGATTATTTAAATTCCAGTGAATTGTGAATTTTAGGACACCCTATATGTCCTAGCTAAATGCAGACTAGCCCTAGGCTAATGCAGGTGGTTCCTACAACCTATGTGTAACTAGGCTGTGTGCCCTAAGGGAAACAATAGGATTGCTAACGTATCCAAGACCTAGTCATCAGTCGGCGATGTGAATCGCCAACTAACCGGACGGAGGCACTCCTAGCTAGGACAAACCCCTAACTCTAAAACACAAACAAGCACACAACAGATCAAAGACGAAATCCTAACTCTAAAACTCTTTATCTAGGACAAACTCCTAACTCTAGAGGAAGATTTTTGTTAAAATAAGGTTTTAAAGTTGAAGGGTTAAAGCATTTTTTATTTACAAAGTTTGGCGGGACTTGGGATATAAATCCCAAGCTGCACTACGTACCTCGTGAAAGAGGATCAAGCCAACGTAGTTCGAAACGAACTCTCCTAACTAATACTTCTAAAACACTCAACACTTTAAGCTTTTTTAAGATTTTTAGAATGTTTTTGAGTTTTTAAAAATATTTAATGTTTTGGGATTTTTAAAACTTTTTCCAATGCTTTTGAAGTTTTAAAGTGTTTTTTCACCCTTTTGGTCAAAGACCTAAGGGAAAATACAAAGCAAAACCCTAGGGTCAAACCCTAGAGCCAACAGGGGAAACCCCTAAACCAAGTAAACTAACGCCAAAGGCGAAGGAATGATCTAAGATCACAAGCGAGCATAGCTCTCCGAAGAAGACAAATGAGTTAAAGACTCCCTAACAAGAACAAATGAGTCAAAGACTCCTTAACAAGAACAAACGAGTCAAATACTCTCTAGTAACACCAACTAAGAGATGAAAGCGTCAAAGACGAATGAGTCAAAGACTAGCCTGAAAGAGAATGAAACACGAGTCAAAGACTCCACTAATAACAACACAAAGGAAGCAACCGAGTCGAAGACTCTCTAATAAAAGCAACTAGAGGATAAAAGAGTCAAAAACTCTCTAAAGATACTACAAAAGGAAAGGCGAGTCAAAGACTCTCCAATAAATCCAACTGAAAGAACAAATGAGTCGAAGACTCTCTAGAAAAACTGCGAAAGAGATAAATGAGTCAAAGACTCTCTAATAACAACACCAAAGGAATAAATGAACCAAAGATTCTCTAAAAGAAATGGAAACACGATTCAAAGACTCTCTAAGAGAGACGAAAACACGAGTCAAGGACTCCATTGACAACAACTAAAGGATATACGAGTCAAAGACTCTCTAAGAGATGGAAACACGAGTCAAAGACTCCACTAATGCTAATTAAAGGATAAATGAGTCAAAGACTCTCTAATAACACTACATTAAAGACAAATGAGTCAAAGACTCTCCTAATAACACCACCTAAAAGGCAAATGAGTCAAAGACTCTCTAATCAAGGGCTGACTCCTATGCGAAAGGACTACCGAATAAGGAGAGACTCACAAGCAAAAAGAATAAGAGACCTTGTGCATATTTGGCAAAGGTAAAAACATCCAGCCAGGCCGGACAGCTACCTAGCCCTCAGGATGCAACAAATGTGCAACCCAATACCCATAAGGGTAGGGGTATGAAGCCAAGCCGAGTAGGGTGTTCTTCCAAAACCAAACGGCGCACAAAGAGGAGGTTTAGCAAGAGAAATGAGAGCGGACGGGTCTAAAAGAAAATAAGAGACTTTATGCATATTTGGCAGAGGTAAAAACATCCAGCCGGGCCGGACAGCTACCTAGCCCTCAGGGTGCAACAAATGTGCAACCCAATACCCATAAGGGTAGGGGTATGAAGCCAAGCCGAGTAGGGTGTTCTTCCAAAACCAAACGGCGCACTCTAATAACACCATCTAAAGGATGAATGAGTCGAAGACTCTCTAATCAAGGCTGACTCCTATGCGAATGGACTATCGACTAAGGAGAAGCTTACAAGCAAAAGGAATAAGAGACATTGTGCACATTTGGCAAAGGTAAAACACCCAACCGGGCCGGACAGCTACCTAGCCCTCAGGGTGCAACAAATGTGCAACCCAATACCCATAAGGGTAGGGGTATGAAGCCAAGCCGAGTAGGGAGTTCTCCCAAAATCAAAAAGCACACAAAGAGGATTAACGAGAGAATGAGACCGGACGGGTCTCCCAAACACACAAAGATGGGCTCTAAGCAACCTTATCATTGCCCTTGCAAGGGGGAAGCAAGGCTAAGACAACTAATTGACCAAATTGGTCTCTAATTAACAAATGAACAAACTGAGGTGTAATCTCAGAGAGGATTCTACAAATGAGGCTTGCCTCCAAAGGAGGATTGCCTAACGAGACAGAATATGTCTCCTAGTACAGGTTATAGTATCTAAAGAAATCTAACATAAATCTAAAAGACTGTGCTAGTCTAATCAAAGAGAGAGGAAAATACTACCAGATAATCGCAAATTCCAATCAATTATTATAAAAACAAATCAAATATTAGCAAAATATGATCTACAACTAAAGAGTGCACAATCTGTAATAATAGCAATCATACAATGATAAACAACATTAATTAGTCCAGACCAGCCGCTGGATAGCCTAATAAAGCAAGAAACAACATTAAACACTTCTATGCCCAACCACAAGTACCACTGCCCCGATATGGGGGTGAAATCAGATGATGCTAAAGTAATCATCTGATATCACAAATACACAGGATAATATTCCTACAAACCGCCTTGAAATCAGACAGTACTCATGTCGATAATATCGAATAGAGTAGTCATCTGATTTCCTCCTTCAATTAAACAATTTATTGAAATAAAATTAATTGGCCCAGACCAGCCGCTGGGTAGCCTAAGTAAAATAAGCTTTTAAGATAGTCTCACCTGGACAGTCCATTTATCACCATTTTCAAACCTAACTCAAATGCTTAATATAAAAGAAGAGTATTAAAAAAGATCAAAAGATTATGATAATTCTAATTTATACAAATTTTAGTGCATAACAGGGGGGCATCAACTTGTGCAGATTCAAGTAATGGATGGTAAAGAGTCTGTAACTATCACTTTTAGAACATGATTATCACAGACCACGGAACCCCTCCATTCCAACATATATGGAGAGATAAAGCATCATATGGTAGCTGCTTAGCATATGAGAACAGCTATGTAACCCAAACAACCATGAAACACAATTGCCACAACCAAGTAAAACTACCTCAGTACACTGATTACCCATCTAATATAAGCCTGAACTACAAAATACAGGAGCTCGCAATAATGGTTACCACACAACATGTATCAACCCGAAACCCTCTGAGATTAACATAGTAAAGCCTTGAAAAGGTAAAATTGAAATTTGATTTTGAATAGCACATATATCATATTGAAATAAGGGCATTCAGATGTTAAGAGACAAAAGGGTAGGATCATAGTTTGCCTCGCAATGATTTATATTCTCAAGTTGAAAGGGCAGGGAAGGTACAGGGTATCAACACATCTAAGCTATATGTTCCTTCCAAGGTACCACATTTATAAAACTATCACGATGATGCTAGAAATCCCAAATAACTCTTGCAATTGAAACCATAGAATTATTCAAACATCACGGGGCTGATATCATGTGCTTAATTTGTGCAAAACAGGAGCCGACTTATGGGGTAAGAATATGGCTGCTATGGGGTAAAACAGGGCTAAATTGCTGGTCAAACTGCACCCAAAACAGGGAGTGAATTATTGTGCAGAAGATGAGTAAACCTTGCATTAAAAACTGGACAGATTTGAGGGTTAACTCTGTAGAGAAAATGAGTGAGACTTGCACAAAAACCGGGCAGAGTTGAGGACTAAATTTCAATAAGCACAAATGAACTGACAAGATCAACCAAAGGTTTTAACATTGTTTCTTTAAGAATTCTTGTCATAAAAGGAAACAAGAGTTCTAACTCCTCCACTTTGCAATCCAAACATTTGTAAGCTGTGTCAGCATCATAGAAAACCGAACAAGGCATTCAAGAAAAATTTATCCATCTATGACGGTTGTGCTTCTCATAAACATTTTTCCGGGTGGATCAATACCAAAAAAAATAATTGATGAGATCAACTATCTTGATATGATTCAAAAACCACAGCCATTATATTAAAAAAAAAAATCAAAAACCATATCCATGAACTGAGCATCATCCAATCAGGGAGAAGACTAGAACCGAAAACATTCACCTACAGCTTAAAATATGATAGGGATAGTTGGGGAGCTTACCTGGTATTGAAATAAGAATCTCAGCTAATGTGACTTGAATTGTTGCTTCTGAACAAATGGAAATTACTGAAGAAATAGCCAATCCAAGACACTCATATCTTGCTCAGAAATGGATGAATCTGAACTGCAACACTTCAGATCTAGGCTTTTCTTTCAGCCGATCTCCAGATCCAGGTTTTTCTTTCAGCCGATTAGGGTTTAAAAGAAAATGAAAGAAATAATGGTAGATCGGAGATTTAAGGGCTTAGAATAACTAGAATTTTTCAAACCGGAGAGAGGTCAAGGAAAGGAGAAAATAACCTGCGAAATAAAATTTAACCGGAGCTCCGGTCAAGCCACCGGAGAAAAGAAACCTCTCTCCACCTCTCTCACTCTTTCAACTAAGGAGATTTGAATCTTCAATTCGAAGAAATACAGAAAATCCAAGCCTAGAGATTCAGATCATCGGAAATCGACCGGAATTCGACTAGATTTGACCGGAGAAGACGATCGGCCGGAAGAAAAAGAGTAAAATCTCTCCCTCTCTTTTTCTCTCTCTCAGATCTTGCTTAAAGCCTCTCTGCAAATCTCCTTTCTCTCCTTACTTCTCAGATCTGAGATCTCAGATCTGAGATTTCTTCTTTACGAACTAATTTGAAAGAGGGAAATCGGATCTAAGGTGCGATGATCGGCCGGAGCCCGGAGGTAGAAGAGATGGTGGTGGAGGTGGTAGATCTGCAGAGGAGGATCGGTGGATCTGCAGAGGAGGAGGATCGGTGGAAGAAGGAGATGGATGGAGCGATGGTGGAGGAGGTGGAGGATACAGCTGCCGGAGAAGATGGAGGAGGTGGAGGATGTGGCTGCCGGAGAAGGATCGGATCCGATCGGAAAATCCGATCGGAGAAGATGAAGGCGAAGGGAGAAACCCAATTCCCTCTCTCTCTCTCTCAGATTTCTGCGAAAATCTCTCTCTCGTTTCGACGAGAATGAACAGTGAACCTGTTTCTGTTGATTTTTTTTTTTAATATAACAAGGTAAAAAAAAAAATGATATTCGCACCCCTAATTGATAGAGCGCGCGAATTAATAAGCGCACTTCCGCCGCTTTGTCATATTAGCGAAAGACTAAATCGGAATTTTATAGTTCAAAGGTGCACCCCCCTTTCGGCTAATCCGCCCCCCTTACAGATTTACATTATGACACTGATTCACCTCGTTCGCTGATCAAACGAGATCGGATTCCAACGAAATTTTACGGGGACCTATGAGGGACCCTAACCTAGCTTAGGGTGCAATCCGGGATCCTAGCTTGGTGATTGGATGGGGTTTTGCTCAAGCACCGCGAACTTGGGTCCGGTCAAAATGGGGTGTCTACAGGGTCCCACATTTTTTGTGGTGATCCAAAGCATTCATTTGCAAGGCCCTATCATAGATAGGGTGTGTACAAAAAATCAGCTCCATTGAATCATCATAACCCCTCCAAAAGTGGAGGGCAAAAATGGACAGATTTGTGGTATGTCCATTTTGCCCTCCACAAATGGATGGGTTAGGATGATCATATGGAGCTGATTTTTGGTACACACCTTATCTATGATAGGGCCTTGCAAATGAATGCTTTGGATCATCCTAACAAAGTGGGCCCATATGTGATTGGGCACTCAAGCGTATCATAAGCTTGGTACGCTCGAGCATACAATCCTTTCCCTCGTATTATTTATAACTTTTAAGAGCAATGATAGATACAAGGGAGCCCTTACATAAAGAGTTGCAAAAGGGCCTTTCATTGGATCCACATCATTTTCAGTTGCATTTTAAAATCAAATGAAAAAGTAAAATCAATTACATTTGATGACGTGGATCCAATCAAGCATTTTGCGGCTCTTTATGCAAGGGCTCCCTTGTATCTATCATTCCTCAGCTTTTAAATACCTTAAAAGGTAAATTTCTATATAAATATTAAATGAGGAAAGTGTTGGTGAGCTTAAGCGCCCCAATCACATGAATCCCACATTTTTTGTGGTGATCCAAACCATTCATTTGCAAGGCCCTATCATAGATAAGGTGTGTACCAAAAATCAGCTCCATAGGATCATCCTAACCCCTCAATTTGTGGAGGACAAAAATGGGCAGATTTGTGGACAAATAATGTCTGTCCATTTTGACCTCCACAAATGGATGGGTTAGGATGATCCTATGGAGCTGATTTTTGGTACACACCCCATCTATGTAAGGGCCTTTCAAATGAATGCTGTGGATCATCCTAACAAAGTAGGCCCCAATGTGATTGGGCGCTTAAGCTCACCATCTCACCAACACTTTCCTCATATTAAATATACCTTATAGATGTTTCTTTATAATTGTCAAATACCTAACATAATAAGCAATTATATCGAAGAAATCTCTTTCGGCTATTATACACTATATTATAAGGGATTTGCTAGGGACCATTGCAAAGGCATTTTGCAGATGGTTTTTCGCATGTCAGACCAGCCACTGAGGTTCACTTTTCAGCAGATTTTGTCATCATTCATGAGGTAGCTGGTCTGACATGCGACAGACCATATGCAAAATGCCTTTTGAGATGGTCCCTAGCAAATCCCATATTATAATGTTCTTTAAATATATGTATAAAATATTCTAGAAATAGCAAATCTAGGACCCATGATGAGCATTGATGAGCCAAATCCATTAAGCAGATGCCTGACAATTGGCTTATACAAGTAGGTTCTTAAAAGTAGACCCAGCTTCAACAAGTCGACTTCAGAAAGGGGTTGAGCCTCTAGCTGGTAAAGACAATGTTATTTCACTCCAAGGTAGGGGGTTTGATCCCAGCTTTCATATTAAAAACATAAAAAAACGTTAGAAATTAAACTAAAAAATACAATAAAATTACAAAGAAAAAGTGGGCCCAGTAAAAATATTTTATAAATATAGGAAAAAGGTTGACCCACATACAACATTCCGACTAATTATTGAGAGAGAATAGTGGGCCGGTTCTCGAAGATGGTTCATTGAATAGAAGTGTGTGGTCTAACAAAATAAAATTGACATGCTAACACAAGAGGTCCCCATTGCACTCTTAGGCCCTGCTTGTTTAAGATTATGACGGCCTATTGTGAGTGCCAAACCTATTATTGGACTCAAATTTATACGTAGTTTTGAGTTCAATAATCGGGGTGGCACTCACAAGCAATTGTCATAATCTTAAACGAACAGCGCTTTAGTGTGCCTTACGCGTGTATATTGAAAGGAGAGGGGACCCACATCTTAGTTGTAAGAAAAGTCTTAAACACGAGGTCCCCATTGCACACTCTTAAGAGTGCATAGCTCTAGTCTCTACTTTCTTTTCTTTCCATATCTCATAGGTGTTGACACAAGACACTAGCGCACCATAAACCCATGAAGCTTTATGGTTACGAGTTACAACCGTACTAGGTTAACCGGTATCATGTTCATTGGGCTGTCTTCAAACAGAAAATAATGTACCTGTTAGGCCTTGTTCTCCTGAGAATTTATATGGTGCGTGAGTATTTTCAAAAACTAGTGGGGCCGACTTCACAAGATTATCCAAACCACTCATTTGTTGGGGCGAGGCATAAATAAGCTGCTCCCCTGTTAACTTACCAACTTCTCCAAAAGCTTAAGCTGTTGGAGAAATGCGTTATTTATCTTTTATACTTTAACACTCCCCCGAAAGGTGTTATTTATCTTTTATAACCCCCCCCCCCCCAAATCATCTCCATAGGACTATACTAATCCTCCAATCTATAGAGGTTTCCATAATGTGCAATAGATTAGAGGGTAAGATCTTCCTATGGAAATGTTTTTTTGGCAGAGAGCTTATTTTTTACGTTGTGGCCCAACAAATGAATGGTTCGGATCATGCAATGGAGTGGGCCCGCTGTACTTTTAGGAAAATATTGGACTTTATGGCCTCGCACCATATAAAATCTCTGTCCTGGCCCTCCGATCTTACAAACTATCTTAACTTGCTGATTTGAGAAAATTTTCAATGAATCGAGCTGTTACTTCTTTATTTTCTGACTTCCAGTGTGAATTGCACATTCAGACGGTTTGGATCATTTGAACAAGTGGGCCCACTTGTGTAGTAAAAAAGACCGAAGGGAATGACTCCGACATTTCATTTTTCACCGAAACACCCCCTTTCCATTCCCGTCACAGAACAAAACCCTCTTAAATACCCTTTTATCGAAACTAAGACCATTTAAAAGTTAAACCCTAACCTCCTCTGCAACTCTTGTTCATCTCCATTCGTTCTCCTCCATCTGCTCCGAAGCTGTAAACATTATTAACCCTTCTCCGTGCAATCTCTTCCTTCGAATTTGTGAACCCTAGCCCCGTCTCTTTTTCTCTTATTACTTCCCTCGAATGTATGAACGGCGTTGAAGGCTCTTTCTCACGTTCACCTTGATTGTTTCTATTTAGAGATGGAGAAAATCTCGCTAGGTTTGCGATCGCTAGTACAAGATCACAATTCCAGTAGTGGTTCTTTTACAGCCCCTGAAATTTCGTCTGATCAGACTCGCGTCCTCACTCGAAGAGCTTCCAGGTACTGTTGTTTCATCTCAAACTATTCCCCCCTCTTTTTCTTAATTTTCTGTTTCGAAATTTGTATGAATGTTTGTAGTATTCATGACCCTTAGGTTTTGTAATTTCTAGAAATATTGAGTTTATTTTCTGTTAAATTAGAAATAAAGATGTCTACCCACAGAATACAAATTCAATAGTGCAAAAAACAAACAAAAAAACTGAAAAAGGGAACAAAATACAAGAAAAACATGGTAATTGAGATCAAACGTCAAACTCTAAACTAGATGGTGTTGGAATGAAACCAACTAGGATGGAGGGAGAAGATGAGATTCAAGAGAATAAAATTGTTCTCTTGATGCCAAACACACAAAGAGAGAAGCCCTGTTTTCTTTAGCTAGGAACCGTTTCACTCGCTTTAATTGACTATAAGCAGTCGATTGATCAAAGCGAAATGCTTCAGGCATCTTTGGAGCATGTGGAATCTTCTAGTTCTTCCTATTTGACCCGAAACCGATCGATCTAGCTATGAGCAGGTTGAAGAGAGCTCCAACAGGCATTGGAGGACCGAACCCACGTATGTGGCAAAATACGGGGATGACTTGTGGCTAGGGGTAAAAGGCCAACCAAGGTCAGATATATCTGGTTTTCCACCCTGATCTTTCTTTCAGCAAGGAGGGCAGCTAAACAGCATCTAAGGGATCGAGCATTTTCTGACTTTACGAGTAAGGCGATAAATCCTTTCTCGAAGTTAAAGTCTGGGTGACTCAATTGTTTGAGCCTAATCCTTGTTAGCGTGCTTGCGTTCGAGCATTTGGAGTGTTTGAGCATTCGAGAGTCATGCGAGGGAGGTCCCCGGGCGAGGGACCGAACGACTGGACTGTCGCTTCCGGAGTAGAAAGAAAACCACTCCCTAAGCCAGAAGCAGTGAAGTGAGGGTGCTCTTCTAGTAATTGCGACGCGGACTTCACAAATACTGTTTGCGAAGACGGCGGAGACGACCAGGGGACACTCCAGTCCTCCTTGGAGGGTCCTAGATCATGTTTTTCTTCCGCGATGACAAAATCAAGGTGGCCTTGCAGATCCTTACCCAACCCAGTCCTCTATTCCTTTTCAGGACTAGAGTAATTGCTTGAAAGCTCCTTCGTGATGCTGATTCCTATTTCGAGGAATTCCCTTGCCTTACAATATTGTATCAGCGAGAAGCCTTTTCTCCTCTTGGTTGAATGGGTTGTTGACGCTTCTACAGTTTCCCGAAGAAGTTGTTACACTAGTCAAGACACTTCAAATTTCACTAAAAAGGCTTACAAATGAATAAGATACGTAGTGCTCGGCTTACTTCCATGCTATGGCTAGTGCTCGTTGTAGAAGAAATAGAATATCTTCTCTTATTATTGATGGGAAAGTGATGGTGGATAAGGAGGGTATCACCAATGCAATCTTGGAATTCTATGGCTTTCTATATTCTTCGGAAGGCGTAGCTTGCCCTATCCCGGAGGAGGTGAATTTTAATAGTTTATCTATGGTGGAGAGGAATTTGTTGGAAAGACCCTTTGATGAGGAGAAAGTTAAAAAAGGTGTGTTTATGATGAGTAGGGATAAAGCACCTGGACCTGACGGTTTTTGTATTGCGTTTTTTTCAATCGTGTTGGGGGTATGTCAAGGAGGGCATTATGAATTTCTTTCATGAATTCTATGGCGGATTGGTGTTGGATAAAAGCACGGGGGCAACATTTATCACTTTGATTCCGAAAGTGAATGGTGCAGTAAAAATCTCTGATTTTAGACCCATTAGTTTGGTTGGTTGCCTTTATAAGGTACTAGAAAAAATTCTTGCTGACCGGATTAAAGTGGTGATGCCCTCGGTGATTTCGGAATGTCAAAGTGCATTTGTTTCTAAGAGACAAATCTTGGATTGTTCTCTTATTGCAAATGAAGCCATAGATTCTTACTTAAAGTCTGGAGAAGGGGGTATTATGTGTAAACTGGATATGGAAAAAGCTTATGACCGAGTGGAGTGGCCGAGTGGGGGTGCTTGGACTATTTGTTGGGGCGTATGGGGTTTGGAGACCGGTGGAGGGGGTGGATTAGAAGATGTGTTGAATCTGCATGGTTTTCGATTCTGGTCAATGGCTCTCCTCAAGGGTTCTTTAAATCTTCTAGAGGGTTGAGGCAGGGGGATCCTCTTTCTCCTTTTCTATTTGTTATTGTAGTTGAGACCTTGAGTAGATTGATGGCTATTGGAAGCGGAAAGGAGTTATTTCGGGGTTTTGTTGTTGGGCGGGATAGGGTGGAAGTGTCTCATTTGCGATTTGCAGATGACACTCTGTTATTTTGTTGTCCGAATGATTTGTACATTTTAAATTTGAAAGCGACTATTCGATGCTATGAGTTGATAACTGGCCAGAGGGTTAATTTCCAGAAATCATGTATGTTTGCGATCAATATTCCGAGTGAGAGGGCCATCAGGCTTGTTAAGATGGTGGGGTGTAAGTTGGAATTTCTCCCGTCCTTGTATTTAGGTTTATCGTTGGGTGTGGGAGGACCCAAGAAGCATTTGTGGGATCCTATTGTGGAGAGAATTGAAAGAAGACTTGAAATGTGGAAAAGGAACCTTATATCCAGAGGGGGGAGATTGGTTTTGGTGAAGGCCGTGTTGGCTAACATTCCTATATATTTCTGATCTCTCTTTAAATGCCCAATCACTGTGGTTTTGAGAATTGATCAGATTCAATGGGGTTCATGTGATAACAAGGGTATTCCACTTGCGAAGTGGGAGAAGGTTTGCTTGCCTTTTAAAAATGGAGGTCTTGGGATAAGAAGAATTCGTGAATTTAATCATGCCTTATTAGGCAAGTGGTTGTGGAGGTTTGGAGTGGAGCAAGGTCAATTTTGGGTGAAAGTGGTGAGTAGTAAGTATGGAGCAAAACCTGGAAATTGGGAGTCAGACAATCTTTACAACTTGAAGGGTGTGTGGCAAGATATTTTGAAAATATATCATGATTTCAGCAAGGGCATCCGGTTTAAAGTATATTCGAGTGATCGCATTAGATTTTGGCATGACGCTTGGTGCTCGGTTGAGCCCCTTATGAAGGTATTCCCGGAGTTGTTTGTTGTTGCTGCTTCAAAGGAAGCTATGGTTAGTGATTGTTTTGTTCGAGTGGAGGGAGGGGTGATGTGGATGCCGGCTTTCAGAAGGAATTTCTTTGATAGAGAATTGGAAGCTTTAGCTCGTTTTATTGAATTGCTTGAATCTTGTTACATCAAACTGTCTGGGTCGGATAAAAGGATTTGGAGTTGGGACCCATCTGGCTTCTTTTCCGTTAAATCTTTTTATTCCCATCTTGTTCCGTGTGGTGCGCCCTCTATCTTTGCCAAGGTGTGGAAGTTTCCTTGTCCTCCTAGGGTATGCCTTTTTGGGTGGGCGGCGTGTAGGGATAAGATCCAAACAATTAACTTTCTTCGGAAGAGGGGTATGTTTTTGGTGGATCATTGCTCCCTATGTTTGGAAGATGGAGAATCGGCTTGCCATCTCTTTATCCACTGCAAAGTTGCTAGAGAAGTATGTGGGTACATTTTGGGGAGATTTGAGATCTGTTGGGTGTTTCCTTTCTCTATTTCGGATGTCTTTTTGTGCTGGGAGTCCGTGCCATGGAAGAAAAAGGGTAAGATGTTGTGGAAGATTTGTCTCCTTGCTACATTGTGGGTCCTTTGGAAGGAGCGAAATGCAAGGATTTTTGAGGGGTCCAATAGATCGCCTTACCGGTTATACATAAGTATCATTGCTCTTACCATTTCTTGGGCGAAATGCTTGCCTCCGTTCCGCTTTGTCTCTGCTTATGACTTATGGGAGGGTTGGAGGGTGGTGTGTTTTAGTGGAGAATACCGATCACAGGTGGTTCAAGAGTGGGAAGCTCCACCCATTGGATGGATGAAACTTAATTTTGATGGTTCGAGCTTGGGCAATCCTGGTCCGGCGGGTATTGGTGGTATCTATCGGGATTTCAGAGGGGCTACCTTGCGGGCTTATTCGGGGCCGTTGGGAGTGTGTGACTCAAATGAGGAGGAAGTCAGAGCGGTATATCAGGGTATTAAAAGAATTGCAAGAGGCCATATCGACACTACTATCGTGGAGGAGGATTCATTAAATGTGGTTAGGTGGCTCCGTGGAACTGCGGCTCCGCCTTGGAGATTTTGGTCATTTTTTGACGAAATTTGTGATCTTGTAGAGGGCTCATCCATTGTTTTCAACCATGTTCGCAGATCTGCAAATTGTGAGAAGGATTCTTTGACTAGATCCGGGGTTGAGAGATTAGAGTTGGAGAGCTTTGATTGTTTTCCTCCTTGAGGTTATTGTATTTTTATTTTCTTTATTTCCTTGTAATCCTTTGGGAGACTTTCTCGGTCTTCCCTGTTTTAATATAGTTGACTTACCATTTAAAAAAAAAACAAATGAATAAGATACCGTGTCCAAATTGTAGGCTAGATTCCAAATCCGAGATAACATATCATAACCATAATTAGCTTCCCTAAGCTACCACTAACAGAATAACAAATGTAACGTAAATGTCTTACACAATTCCAAAACAAGAAACTAAGTCCCTAGAACGTTAACTCCTAAGAGTAGATTTCCAATGTAGTCAAGTCTATGTTCCAAGCTCCCAATGTAGTAGAGTTCCAATGCAGGAATATCAATGGTTGCATGGTAAACTCCATGCAAGTAACACGTCCCACGACAATGGGAAGTCCAATAGTCAAGTGGTCAAAGGGTCAAGGTCAAGTGCATAAGTGGTCAAGGTTAGATTTCCAACAGATGGATGATTGGAAATCACTAGTGTTGGATTTATAAACAGAAAATCTACTCGAAATTTCATTTCAAATGCAGTAGAATTTCCTCTTTGTTTGCTACCGTCCGATGTTGTTCATGGCATCTGTTGACTTTTCCTTTTGTGAAAAAGAGAAAGTCTAATTATAATACAAAATTTTAAGGGAGTTACTAGCGTCAATCGCAAAAGGCATTTTGCTGCTGGTCTGTTGCATGTCAGACTCTTTTGTCTCCATTCACGAGGTGGCTGGTCTGACATGCGACAAACCAGCCGCGAAATGCCTTTTGTGATGGACCCTAGCAAATCCCAAGTTATAATATTTACCCAGTTTGTCTTCATGTATCCTTTGTCTTTTAGTTGTGCACTTTATGCTCTTGTGGTCTTTTCAAAGCAAAATTGAGTTTCCCTCCTTTCCCTTTGTCCCTTGTGGAGACATTTAGTCTTACATTAGAAAGTGGAGGAAAGTTTCATGGGTATATATTGGTTTTCTCTTCTCTGGCTTTGTGAATGAGGAGGAAAAGAGGGGCCTTCTCGCATTAGTGGCCGAGTGGACCCGGTGGGCTTTTGTCTATACCACACACGCGTGCCACCCAGTGAAAGAAAAGTGGAAAAAGAACCCAAAAACAATTGAGTTACAAAACAGGATTATTATCTGCCACCCATGAGATAAGACCTCCCCATCAACACCCCCTCTATCTAAACTATCAACAACTTCATTGGCAACCCAAGGGATTTACGAGGAGGCATTTCGATTTCTGCAAATATCTCTAATACGTGCTATATGGTTAGCAAGGCCCCATGGGCCTGAGCACTTGCTGGAAGCCCAAGCAATAGCATTACCTGAATAACTCTCTACCCGAAATGGCAGCCCAAGGGATATACAAGGAGGCATTTTGATTTCTGCAAATATCCCTAGTATGTGCTATATGGTTAGCAAGGCCCCATGGGCCCGGGCTCTTACTGGAAGCCCAAGCAATAGCATTAGCTGAACCACTCTCTACTTGATATGGCTATTAGCACCTTTAAGCCTTCAAGGAGAGCCCAACTTGTTGGTTCATTAGAGATGTTCAGGTTTGGCCAGAATTGGTTACGTCATAATAAATGAATTTGGTGACATCCTTATCTCTTACTCTGGCCCAATTGGAATTGTTGATTCCAGCGAGGTGGAGGTGAAAGGCTCTGTTGAAAGGATTAAAGATCATTTCGGATAGACTGAGAGGACATGTATGGATCAACAGAGATTCAACTAATGGTATTACCCGGGCTTTTGGAAAAGTAATGGTCCATGGTGATCTGCAAACAAGATTTTGCAAATTAGAGATGTCCTTTCAAGAATGACAGCTACTATTATTCATATTCCTCAATCAGCTAAATAGCATAGCTGATGACCTTGCGAAAAGTAGAGTGATTAGAATTAATCTGATTCTTTCAAACATGTATCCTATCCCCTAAGAGGGCTTTGGTTGTGCTCAACGCTTTTGTTTTGTTTTGTCTGAGACTTCTCTCCCCCCTCTTATCTTTTATGCATTTGCCTTCTTTCAAAATAATTTTTTTTGCTTCATTAGGATCCGCCAAACCAATTTGTCTGCAATACACCTTCATGATAAAACAATGATCATCTCTAATCACTCCACCAATACCCACAGGACCAGATTACCTTTAGAGCTACCAAAAATCAGCGATAGGGAGACAAGCATGGCTCAGATGGAAAATAATCTTTTGAATGATACACGATTTAATTTTGCAGATGACCACACTATTCGGGGAAAACATTAGCTTTAAATATCCTATTATTTCATTCCTCCCTTGTAAAATTGCCAAACGATTGATTTTCCAAAGAACCTTCCATTCTAAATCGGAAGAAGGCACCGTGTCTCCCACATTGCACGCCCATCGATATGTCTCCCACATTGCACGCCCATTGATATGACATTTAGATAGAGTTGTCAAGGTGCAAAGTAAAGAGTGATGTGATATAAGGTGGTCTAGTGGATGATGATACCCCTAGTAAATGAAAGCCACTAAGCTTTGGATGTACAAGTTCTAGAGCTTTAGGGATGCCGTCCTATCTGTACGGTCCAAGAGGCAATGAAGCCAATACCTTGGTCAAATACGAAACTTTCTCTTGCAAGGCCCTACACCCGGGGCCTGTCGATCATGTCACCTCGACCCTGTGATGCCGATAGTACGCCAAATACGTACAGTAGACATGTCTGATGTTTCTTTGGAAATTGACTCATTGATGTAGTCATATAAATGCCATCGCTAAATGTGTATTCCCATCTCTACGATATGGCTACATCCAGACTCTAGAGCATCTTACCTGATTCTTGTTATAGTTTGCTTGATGATAGTATCTTGTTCCAATAAGCTTGCTTGATACTTGAAATAGATTGGAGAGTTCATTGGAGAGTCCGATGGTCTTAAATTATTGGTTTGGCAACTTCTGCCTCAAATTGTAACCTTTTGCTGGATTGCATGAATGATGAAATTGTTGTTCAAGATGATTCCATCAAGATAGGCCAGTTGCTTGCCAGTAAGATTTTACAACTCTTGCTTGGATACTTATGGAATTTTATTTAACAAAAAGGAGGGCCTGTTAGCCATGACTAACACAGGCGCAATACACAAAAGCAAGAGAAAAGGGAAAAAACAAAAAATTACAATCTAGGCATCTCTTGCCAATTCATCAAGCACGAGTAGGAAACCCCATCGTTAGCCAAAAAATCAGAGGCATTTCCTTCCCTGTGAATGTCAGAGGAGGAGCACTTGGTGCCCCGTCGTAAAAACAGTTATCTTTCAGAAAATAGATGTAAACAACCAGAAAAAAAAAAAACTTGGAGCCCGAATTGTTATATTTGTTTTGACTTAGTTGACGTCTCAATTGTAGCAATCCTACTTGTTGGTGAAGTGTAGTGTCTAGGAGTCTTGTTCACCGCCCCCCCCCCCCCACCCCCCCCATCCCCCATATTGGCAAAGCCAGATATTTTGACTTTGGATGGAAGACTTTCTCCTATTTTGTTAGTTTACAGGTCATACTTGTCCTTTAGGTTGGGCGCATGAGACAGATGGTCTAAAGGGGATTGTGTTGACTGAAAAACTGAGTCACCTTAATGATGCTTTTCGAGTAGGACCAGGAAGTCTGAACATGTGCAAGAGTGGGAAACTGCATAAAAGAGAACAATATTTTAGGGTCCAGTATCTTGGAATCAACATATATTCCATAGATGGAGTGTCCCCCTCACCGGAAATGTTGTGCAACTGTAAGTTAGCTGAGCAATCCTATCTGGTAAGTGAATTCACAAAACCATGATCAGAGACATCAAAATGCAGATGAAGGTGAAATGGTTGCTTTTTTGTTAGGCAGAGCTTCTCTGGGTTAACATTGAGGGCCTGTTCAGTTGCGCGGTTCTGGTGGAAAGGAAATGGAAAATGCCCTAATTTCTATGGAAACGGTGCTAATATGGTCGTTTTGTTGCACGGACTTGGAAAAGGGCCGTCCCACGTGGAATCCGTTTTATTTGACGTGTCCTCAGATTTTCCGCCTCCCAAAATCCGCCTAAAACCGTCGGATTCTTAAAAATAATCCCTGGGAATCACGCGCTATCGAGGGCTTCCTCTCTAAAGACCAAAAATAAAATAAAATAAGAAAGCTTGTTCTCAAGACACAACACAAACCCAAAACCCTCGTTCCTCTCAAGCTCGTCTCAGGCGAAGCCTCCTTCTCCGGCAAAGCTTCTTCCGTCGACCCAACGAGGTAAGCTTCGTCCCTTTCTCCTCTTTCTACCTTTTTGTTTTCCTTTTTTTCTCCTCCGGCGAGAGATCTCCGGCGAGGCTTCCTTCTTAGTCAAACCATCTGCTTTTCTTAGATCAAAACCCTCGATTTTGTCTTTGTCGGATTTTTAGATCAAAAACCTCAATTTTCTTAGATCCAAAACCTTCTCTTTTTTCACTGATTTGTTGAGTTTTTGTGTTTCAATAGTAGATGGGCGTTCAATAGTAGCATTGTATTGAGGTTTTTTTTTTTTTTTTTCCCTGTTTTTCTTAGATCCAAAACCCTCGATTTTTAGGTTTTTCGTTCCATTTTTTAGCTACAAAACCCTCGATTGTTTCGAATTTTTCGTTTCTATCTCTTCTTCAGATGTGGGGTTCAATAGTATCACTATATTGATTTTTTGTTTCTATTTTTCAGTTCTATCTTCTCCTACAGATGTGGGTTTCATTATTTTTCATTAGTTCTATATTCTCCTTCACTTCCATCTTCTCCTACACATGTGGGTTTCTTCGGCTTCAAACTTTTTCCCTTGTCCTTGTTCTTCTTCAGATCTGCAAAAACTCTTCTTTTTTTTTATTTTTAGGTTTCCTGATCTTCTTTTTGCAATATCTGATTTTGATTTAAAAGTATTGCTGATTTAGGGGTTAAGGTTTGTTGATTTTGGGTTTCTTTTCTGTTTCCTGGCAACTAAATGCACACCTACACCTTTCTTAGATGTTGCTTTTCCTTTTCTTTTCCTACTGCCACATCATTTCCGTTTCTTTTCCTTCCATGTGGTAGATAAATGTATTTTAGGTAGATGTGCTTTCATGTAATTGGATGGATGGATGGTTTGTGGTGGTATGGTTTGTGGATGGATGGTTTGTGGAGGGGTGGTGTGGACCCCGATCCCGAGGACGAATGGGCGAGGGACACGAGATCCCACGCCGATCCTCTAAGATCTCCACAATGTGAAGGAGAGCTCTACCAAGGAACTCTCGAAATGATGCCACTCATAGCATGGGTGGCGATATAAATGAGATACTTCTTGATTCAGGGACTAGCCGGGAACCAAGATGTACCTATAACAAAAAAGAGTCGCCATCTAAGGAAGTAGGCCTTGGATCCCATGAAATACTCTGTTGCAACGGATAATCATAGATACAAAAGTCCGTGCCTGATGACGAATGGGGAAGGTGTTAAGCGCCCCCAATTCGCTCAAGTGCAAGCACCTGGTCTCTTATGCCATTTTAAATTAATTTTGAAGAGTTTTTGGCTAAAATCATGTGAAATGGGAACGAGTATCCCCGAGAAAACGTTTATCTAAGCATGCATGACCCGGGGATGGGCAAAAGAAAATAACATCCCAATCCTAACTCACCGCATCTAATCCTAACTCATCACATCTAGAAAAGCAGTAACATCCACACGTACAGTTACAGCTAAGCAGATAATCAAGATAAGATGAATAAATGCTACAACTAAGCAGGTGAGAGGACTGATAAGCACAGCAGTAAACTACCAAATCAATAAAATAAACACACTAGCATGCGAGCCTATGTAAGAGATAATGCTAAGAAAATAATAATCAATCTCATGCTAGGAAAGTAAGCTAACAGTAGCACATAAGAAGTCAAAGATAAACACACAATGAGCTAAAAGATACAGGGAAATAAATGAATCGAAAAATCAACGGTACATGAGGACCGAGAATGCCAGGGAAAAGAAAAGGGAGCGTACGATAGGCTCAGGGAGCGATTCTAATGAATCAAGCTCAGCGTTCCTGATCCGCTAAAGATCGGATAAGTCTTACAATCGTCATAGTCTATCGTTGGGCTCAGCGAGGACAATCCCTGTGAAGGGGCCATGCTACGTCGTCGCCCGTCCCAAAACCCGATAAAACGTCGGAAAACCGATAAAACCAGAAAACTATGATCAAAATCGGAAATGAAATGAAAGGAAGGCTCCGATTGACCTGGCAATCATCATCCTTGCCCATTTTGGTTTTTTTATATTTTTGAAAAAGCTTGAAAGATGTTTTTAGATGCTGAAATGATTTTTTTTGAAGGGTTTAAATGATTTTATTGAAAAGTTTGACTGAACTTGGTACGAAAATCCCAAGCTGCCTACGTACCCTGTGGAAAGGGATCAAGCCAACGTAGTTCGAAACAGCTTTTCGAAAAACGCTTTTGTTGTTTTCTGATATATTTTTTTTGTTTTTTGGATTTTTATGTATTTTTTTTTATCCCTTTTGATTGAAAGGGGGTTTTGGCTCAAGAGGTTGCCGTCCGTCATCGCCCAAACCCGACGAGTGTTCCCAAAATCGATGGGGATCCCGAAATGCAAGGAGAATCCCAAGGAATGTGTGAAAGGATGAACCCGAAGAAGGAAAGAAATTAATCCCTAACCCTGTAGCAAATGATCATCTCGGAGAGGAAGGAACCCTTGAGTCCTGTAAGAAAAGATGGCATCCAAGAAGGGAAAATCCCTAAGCCCATGAGAAATGATGGGATAAGCAAAGAGACATGAAGGGCGAAGGGATGGCTCAAGAAACATTCTGTCATCACCTGGAACTCAAATAGGCGCGAGTGAGAAAATGGGCACTACTTGTATTCTTTCAGCTAAAAATGACAGAGATAAGCAGCCATGAGATAGTTTAACTTTGGAACAAGAACGTTCACTTGTTGACTAAGCATGAAAGAACACATCCCGAAAATAAAAAGTAGGCAAATGAACTATCTTCAGGTAAGACATATAATCCTAGACCTGGAAATTGAATGGGGTTCAATGTTATCAAAGTCAAAGAATCTTGGCTGTTAAAATTTTCCTAAATAAAAAAAAGACATTTGCTTCAAAAACCCATAAAGCTATTTAAACAAAATCAATGTATATTGAAATTTCTGAGCCAATCCAAGAGAGAGAACAAAGAACTCAAGCTTTAACAAGAGAAAATTAAGCACCATAGAGAGGAGATAAAGGGGTCAGGTAAATTACCAGAGTAATTCGAGTAAAAGGCCGGTGAGAATCGTGCCCTTTTACCTTTGCCCTTCCTAGAATTCTTGACAATGCCGCGAAATCTCCGCAACGATCTGAGAGGGAGAGAGAGGTTGATAAAAATCAAAGTGGGTTTTGAAGTGGGTTTGATATGGGTTTGGATTAGGTGAATGGGGCTTCCAGGTTTGGGGCTAGAGAGGATGGTGGTTGAAGCAATGGTGGAAATGGGTTTGATGATTTTGGGGGGAAACGAGAAGAGGATATGATGGGGATGGCGGTTGGGTTTTAAAGACAGGGAGGTGTGTCCGGATTAGAGGTGGAGGTCGGCCGGATTCCGGTGGGGTGGGATCGGAGAAGATGGAGGAGGTGGAGATGGTGGCTGAAACGGAGGTGGTTATGGTGGTGGTGGAGAGGGTTTCAATGGGGTTAAGAGAACAGGGGTTTGGAGGTAGAAGAAAGTGGCTGTGGAAGAGGGTTTTTAAAAAAATCTGCAAATGGGGGAGAAGGATGGTGGATAGGGGCGATGGTGGTGGTGGTTGCTGGAGTTGCAGAGGTGGTGGAGGGACGGTAGAGTGGAGAAGAATTGGGGTTTGGGTTTCATAGGTCAGGGTGGCCGGAATCCATGGTGGTGGATCTCAAAGGGGGTTTGGTGGTAGGAGATTTCAACGGAGGTTTGGGTGGTCGGAGATGGGTTTGTGAAGGGTGGTGGTTGGAAATGGAAATGGGTTAGAGATGGTGGTCGGTGGAAAATGGGGGTGGAAGAGGAAGAGGGTTTGGGTTGGTTTGGTCGGATTCCGGCAAGCTTGCCGGAATCAATGGAGATGGTGGTCTCTCCCTCTCTGTGTATTTTCTCCCTTGGTGGCTGCTGTTGGTGGAGGTGGAGGTGAAAAGAGGGGGTAAATGGGTTCGTGAAGGATGGTGTTGGTGGTAGTGGAGATGAAGGTGGAGGATTCCGGCCGGTGGCGATGGAAGCCGAGACCAAGCTCCCTTTCTCCCTTCTTCCCTCCCTGGTGTTGTTCTTGCGGCTGACCCTCCCCCTTTTTTCAGAAAAAATGGGCTCCTCCATATCCACGAGATTTGCTATTTTATAGCTAGGGTTAAAACGCTCCTCCTTATCTCAGCCATCCATTCTCCTTTTGATCTTATGGTCTTTGTTCGATGCTTGCAAGACAAGCCAAAATGATAAATTCGCCCCCCCCCTCTTCTTGCCCTGGACAGCCCTTGATAGTGTATTTGTGACCACTCTTTTACACAACCAGGGGGTGGCTTAGGGTAGAGAAAATGATTTCTTCTTTTTTTTCTTTGCAAATGAGAACTGTTACTAGCACTCCCTTTATTGCTAATTCACCCCCCTTTTTTTTAAGCCCTAATTTTGAGGCTTATTTAAAGGGAAATGATAACTTCACACCCCCCATTCTTCCTTTGGACAGCAACCCCACTCATGAATTTATGACTACTCCTTTGCACAAAAGAAGGGGGGCTGGGCAAAACAGACCCAAAGCGAAATGATATATTTGACCTCCCTTTTCTCTCATGGGTAACCCCATCTCATGTTGTGTGATCACTCCTGTTGCTCTAATAGGAGTCAGAATGAGAAAATTGGGCAAAAATGTATACTCCTGTTTCTTCCTTGGACAGCTCTTGTATGAACAAAAAGGTATATCTATTCCTCCATCTCTTGCCATGGACAGCCCACTCTTGGTATAATTCACACCCCTTACTTCTTTGATTAAGGAAGTGATACCTGCACAAAAACACCGTGATGATTGATCCAATTTAACTTGTCTTTTTCTCTTTAGCTAGCTTTTGAGTTGATTCTGGCTCTCTTGGGTTGGATAATTCACCTCACTTCTGCTTAACACAATTGATAATGGAACAAAAATTGTCTTGTCTTTTCCTTCAAATTTTGTTCGATTTTTTTCTGAAAATTTTGAGATTCGGTTCCGGGATTTTATTCGACTTCAAGGCTTTATTCGATTTTGAGGGCTCTAGGGTCGGGTCAAAATGGGGTGTCTACAGGTGGTTTGTTGAGGGATGGTTTGTGGATGGATGGGTTGTTTATGGAGGGAGGGTTTATGGATGGATGGATTGTTTGTGTTTGTCTTGTTTATGATTGTGTTATGGATGGTTATGGATGGATGGATGGATGGATGGTTATGGAGGGATGGGTTGTGGATGGATGGATGGTTATGGAGGGATGGGTTGTGGATGGATGGATTGTTTATGGATGGATGAATTGTTTGTGATTTTCTTGTTTGTGATTGTGTTTAAGATGCCCTGTTTTTTACTTTGTTGTCTTTTCAATTAAGTTATTGACTACTTTTTTAGAGTAAGATGCCTTGTCGTCCTACAAGAAGGAGGAAGAAAGAGTTGATGTGTAGAGCTGAGTTGAAGCGTAGGAATGAGCTAGTTGGGCAAGCTCGTCGCACTACTAATGGCTGGTGCTGCTGCTATGTTAGTACTTTGGAAAGAGTACTACGAAAAGTATCTTCTCAGAGCTCCATATGAAAGCAATTACTTCACGTGTCGTACATTCATTTCTTTTGTCATCGATTCAGATGAACATTGTCATAACTTGCTACGGATGAACGTCAGCTGCTTTCGTCAATTTGTCGAAATATTTAAACGGGCGGGAACCCTAGAAGATACAATCCATTGTAAGGTGGAGGAGCAAGTTGCCATCTTCTTGCATATTGTGGCACATAATCAGAGGGTTAGGGCTATTAGAGCATGTGCTATACGTTCAGGGGCAGCTGTTTCGACGTTATTCAACAAAGTACTAAAGGCAATTTTGGGTATGCAAGATTTCTTCATGAAACCACCGACAGGTGAGACACCATCGCAGATTGAGGGGAATCCAAGGTGGATGCCATATTTCAAGGATTGCATCGGTGCAATAGACGGGACATACATACGTGCTAAAGTACGTATTGAAGACAAACCTGCCTACTTTTGTCGTAAGCATTTTATAGCTCAAAATGTTTTGGCGGCCTGTGACTTTGACTTAAAATTCACGTATATCCTAGCCTTATGGGAGGGTTCGGCTTCCGACTCGAGAGTGTTAGCGGATGCATTAACAAGGGCTGACAAGATTCCACTTATTCCAGGTACATTGTATATGACATAGTTACATTCTAGTAAACAAGTTCCCACTTATTACTAGTTGCTGATATAGAATCTTTTTTTATTTGTAGGAAAGTTTTACCTCGCTGATGGCGGGTACCTTCTCTTACGACATTTCATTACCCCGCATCGTAAGACCGCATACCACCTAAGTGAGTGGAGTGGGCGGCGTCCACGGACTAGTAATAAGTTGTTCAATCATAGACACTCGTCCTGTCGAAATGTCATTGAGCGCACATTTGGCGTCTTGAAGAGACATTTCAATATTCTTAATGAAGAACCAATGTACAATATCGAGAAGCAGATTGACATTTTCTTAGCATGTTGTTGCATCCATAATCATATTCGGCGTTTCATGCCTAATGATTCAATACTAGAAGATGTGGACAACTTTCTAGCTAGACAATTCTTGCTACAAACTGTGGAAGATGAGGACATACCACGAGATCATCCTCAATCAAGGGATGATGACAAAAGAGCAGGAGAGGAAATTAGAAACACGCTTACCACATAGATGTGGAATGATTTCAGTAGACGTCATTGACGTTAGGGGATTATAGTTTCACTCCATATATGGTTGGAGTAAATTTGTTATGTTTTCATGGTTATATGACTTTTTTACTGTTTCGAGTAACTTTATTATGTTCTGATGGTTGTATGTGTGTTTATTCAAGTAACTCTATTGTTATTAATGTGATGGATTAAAATTTTGAAGGAAGATAGTAGCTAGTTGTTTTGGATGATGTATGCTGTATCTTTTGATGGTTGTATGTGTATTTATTCAAGTTGTTATACATCTCAGGTTGTTATATGGATGTATGACTCTTAACGAACATATATGTGTATATTGAATCAGAATGACAACTGCGCCACAAACCTCGCAGAAGAGGGGGAAGAATGTTATTTGGAATGACCAAATGGACAAGGTGCTCGTAGATACCCTTCTAGTTCAAATCGCAGAGGGGTACAAAATTCCAAATGGTTTTAAGGATCATGCTTATGTAGCTGCGGCCATTGCAATGAATGCCTTTTTCAACCTCCAACTCAATAAGGAGCACATAAAAAACCGCATCAAGACTATGAAAGAAACATACAAGAGTGTTTGCATCATCCTCAGTAGAAGCGGTTTTGGTTGGGACAATGACACCAAAATGGTCACCTGCGAGAAAGAGGTCTACGATGACTACGTCGTTGTAAGAAACACTTCCTCTCAAGATACAATCTTCTTATAATAATACCATATCCAATATCTTCTTATTTTTTTATGCTCCTTCTCACAGGCTCATCTAAAACATAAGAAACACTTCACTACCTATCATGTTTTGCATGACGATATGTGCAAAATCTTTGGAGATGAGTTCGCGAAAGGGGCCGGGTCTAGGACGCATGAGAATCCAAGCATAGCAAGTTCGCAGCCAGTCAGTCTTGATGACATTGGGGATGACTTTGCAGATAACCATACCCCCATGTCTCACTACCCACCATCTCCAGAAGCAGATTCTACTAATGGTGGTAGTGAGACATCTCCCTTAAGACGGGATGGTACCAGACGACAGAGGACTCGCCAGGGTGGGGCACATTTGGATAGTATGTCGCGTCTCTTAACAAGCATGGACAAGGTTGCCGATGCCCTCGCAGGTGATCGTGCCCCTGCTTATCTTGCACAGCTTCGCGAAGCTGTTAGAGGGGTTGGGGGTTTTTCGCAGGATATCTTGTTGAGGACCACAGAGTACCTCACAATAAATCCATCTCAGGCGCATATTTTCATCATGTACGAGGAGGATGAGAGGAGGTCATACATCCGAAGGAAGATGGCTCGTTTCATCAGGCAACAGATGGATGATTGAGGGTGGTTATGGTGTTAGTTACTGTTATATGAACAATGCTTTTATGACACTTTTTGGGTGATGGTTATGGTGGTAGTTACTGTTATATGAACTTTACAGTCTTTGTTTTATTTTGGATGGTGGTTATTTATTTTGGATGTTGGTAGCTATGGTGGTAGCTTTTATTTTGGATGTTAGTAGTTATGGCTGTAGTTATTTTTATCTGTATGGGATCTTTGACATTTGGATGGCGGTTAATGGCAGACGGTGCATATTTTCTATTTTGACATTTGGATGATGCTTTGATATATTTTCATCGAAAATATGTTGTCTTTTTGTTAGGTGAGTATGGGGAAGCAGAAGTACTATGCTGTCTTTAATGGCAGGAGGCCTGGGATTTACTACACTTGGCCAGAGTGCCATGAGCAAGTTGACAAATTTAGCGGAGCATACTACCGCTCATTTGGGACGTTGGCGGAGGCTCAGTCACAGCTAGACGCATATTTGGAGAGAGCCAGGTATCGGAGGAGCAACGAAAGGGTTGAGGAGGTAGAGGAGTTGCGAAATGAAAGGGCAGAGGTGGTGCCACAGAGGGTGTTACCATGGGTTTTCCTCTTTCTTGTTGGTTCCATTATATTGCTTTTAAAATCCGCTTCTTAAGTTTTTTTGAGTATTTTTTTGTATTAGTGGACTATTTGGTAGGCTTAGGGGGCATAACTTGCTTTATATGTGGTAAAGAACATATTCTGTGATGTTTCTTTTCCGTTTCCCTGGCAACTGAATGCACATTCCTGTTGTTTCTTTACTGTTTCTTTTCCGTTTCCTGGCAACTGAATGCGCACTCTTACTGCTTTCTTAGCAGTTTCTTTTCCTTTCCGTTTCCTTCTGCTACGTCATTTCCTTTTCCTTTCCGTTTCCTGCACGCAACTGAACAGGTCCTGAGGGAATCTTCCTTGTCTGAACCCATTTTCATTATTGCTCGAGGCCGACCTGGTACCTAGTCTAAAATAAAAGTGAAGAATTAAACAGAACCCATTTACTATAAATGCTTAAAAAATTGTTTTATTGCACTGCTTATCATGTCAACCTTTGTTATTATTATTATTATTTTGATACAGATTAGATGGTAATGTCTTTTGGCTTGGATGTATATTTGCAGCCAAGTGGTTTCCCTGTGGACATGTTCAAAGCTTTGTGCCGTCACCTTTGCAGTCGGTGTAGTTGTTGGATTCACGATAAAGAGACGTTTCAGGCGATGGGCAGCCAAAATGCTCAAGCGATGGAAGGATGATTGAACCCTAATCTTCTCCAAAACTTGTTCATCTCTGGCCAGCATTTTTGGGTAAGTAGTTTTCAGGGAAGTTGGGAGTGATCTGTTTCATTCAGCCAATAGAATATTTCCATGTGTTTTTTGGACGTTTTTTTTGGACTGACTAATTGCCAAAATATCATGATCAGGAATTAGTTTTTGGATTGGCTCTATTGGCTTTGGGCGGTGCTGTTGTTAGGCCTTTTTCGTAATGAGCTAATCTACTGCCCATCTTTTTGACAATCTGATAATGACAGCCTTATTTTTAGATTCTTGAAATGAAAAAAAGTAAGGTTATCTTTAGGACACACGTTACATGTGGTGGACCAGTCCAGATGCAGACATATCAAACCCAATTCTTAACCACCAAAACAGTAAGGCCCTGTTTGTTGCTGTCCTGTTTGTTTTGGATTTTGAGAACTGACTGTGAGTCTAAAGGCAGGCCTAGCAGATATGTCATCTGTTGAGGTTTTTGTTGGGTAGATACTTGAGACTGTTTGTTGGGTAGTTTAATCCATCTCAATATTTAGCCTATTATGGAAGCTCCCACAGGGGCATGTACGTGAAATCAAGACCATTGATCTTTTAGAACATACCCGCATGGCCTTGATCCCATCCTACACTTCAAAATATCATCGGTTTAGCTTTTCTTGGTGGTCTCCCAAATGAGGCTTGGTGGATTAAGGTCCTAATATCATCCGGTCAATGTCAATTGGCCTGACTTCTGGTGTCTCTTTGTTTCAACAGATCTGATCATTTTTTTTTTGAAATGGTCAACAGATATGATCATGTACACGAAAGAGAAGTAGGATCCAATAAGTGTCTGTGCCCAAGAGCCCCTTTCTTTTTGGCATTTTTCAGCAACGAATAATAACTTTTGTTAATTTTAAAAAATAATTATAACTTTTGTATTCAGTTACAATATGGGGGAAATATATAGTTCGATAGGTCTGGGTGAGTTTAACACTAGGCAAGCCTCAACCAAGTTAGAACTGACTTGTGCATGAACCTAGTACGGCAACATTGCATGCGGACCATCTGGGTTGACTCGGCTGAGTTGCCAATTAACATGTCGAGTTCTTCTAGTATGAGAGACACTTGGATGGACTTACAGGCTGGAGTGGAAGAGAAATTTTATGTTTTTTGAAGGGTTCAAGTGGAAGAGAAAATTGAAGTTTGTTGGAGAAATTATAAGACCTAAAACTTTTTTAGCTTTCCACGAAATTGCGTAGCAATGACCATGTGTTAATATGTTGAGGTCATCTTACCTTTTAAATATTACTATTATCATTTCTTGTGATTTTACATTTACAAACGAGTTACTTTTGTATTTAATTACAAAAATAGAGGACATTCCGAGGAGTTTCCCTTTCCCTTTCCCTGTGGCTTATGGGGATTGATTAGAAATACTCCTTGTGGAAGTCGAACCGTGTTGAGGTATGGTGAGTTAGCTCGTGCGACAGCCTCTTCAGCTCTTTTGCTAAGCCAGGCATTCCGCAGTAGAATACACCTGTATTACGAACATCACCCTTCATTAAAATAAAATTATCTTCTAAAATTGCTACAAAATATCATTTTAATTACCTTTTTTGGTCAGAACTCTGCTAATTTTCTTCTTCTCACATGAAATAAAATAATGTTTTTGTTTGATAAAAGAAAGAGAGGTGGTTGAAATAAGGTTTGAATATTTATTGCGAGGTTGGGTCAATAATTGTGCAAGTAAACTAGAACTAGTATAAGACCGCAAGGTTATAAAGGTATTGACTCAATTTCATAAAAAATTACTTGTGATTTTTTTCTTGATATATATATGAGAAAACTGTTGGTGCGCTTAAGCTCACCATTTTTTGGGTGCGCTTAAGTTGTTATAGCGCCTCCCATTCGTTTAAATGTTTGGGTCCCGCTTAAGCGCACCAATGGGAGGCGTTATAACAACTTAAGCGCACCAAAAAAATGGTGTGCTTAAGCTCACCAACGGTTAGTTAGCTCTCTCTCTCTCTCTCTCTCTCTCTCTATATATATATATATATATATATATATATATATATATATATATATATATATATATATATATATATATATATATATGAGGAAAGTGAAGCTACACCACCGGTGTAGCTAACTTAGCTACACCCCCGGCTTAAAATACAATGGGCCCACATTGTTTTGGTGATCCAAACCATTCATTTGATTGGCCCTCACATAGATAGGGTGTCCACAAAAAATCAGCTCAATAGGATCATCCCAACCCTTCAAACTGTTGAGGCAAAAATGGACAAATTTGTGAAGGTTTTTACACGTTCATTTTTGCCTCCACAAATCGTAGGGTTGGGATGATCCTATGGAGCTGATTTTTGGTGGACACCCTATCTATGTGAGGGCATATATAGAGGAAAGTGAAGCTACACCGCCGGTGTAGCTAACTTAGCTACACCGTCGGCTTAAAATACAATGGGCCCACATTGTTTTGGTGATCCAAAGAATTCATTTGATTAGCCCTCACATAGATAGGGTGTCCACCAAAAATCAGCTCCAAAGGATCATCCCAACCCTATGATTTGTGGAGGCAAAAATGAATGTGTAAAAACCTTCACAAATTTGTCCATTTTTGCCTCCACAGTTTAAAGGGTTGGGATGATCCTATGGAGCTGATTTTTGGTGGACACCCTATCTATGTGAGGGCCTATCAAATGAATGGTTTGGATCACCAAAACAATGTGGGCCCATTGTATTTTAAGCCGGCGGTGTAGCTAAGTTAGCTACATCGGCGGTGTAGCTTCACTTTCCTCATATATATATATATATATGAGGAAATGGTTTGTGAGCAGCTGCTCAGATAAGCTTATCTGAGCAGAGCTCACAAACCATAGGGGGTGCACATTTTTTGGGGGATCCAAAGCATTCATTTGGAAGGCCCTTTCCATGGATTGGGTGTGTACCAAAAATTAGATCAATAGGATCATCCTAACCCAATCAAAGGGGGAGGGGGAAATGGACAGACACTGTGTGTCCATGTTTCTGCCCATTTTTTCCTTCCACAAATGCAGGGTTAGGATGATTCTATACGGCTGATTTTTGGTACACACCCTATCCATGGAAGGGCCTTCCAAATGAATGCTTTGGACTCCCCTAAAAATGTGGGGCCACATGTGTTTGTGAGGACCTGCTCAGATAAGCTTATCTGAGCAGCTGCTTACAAACCATTTCCTCTATATATATGTTACTTTTTAATCAAACGATGGAAATACAAAATTTTAGGAAATGTTTATCATTTACAAAAATTTCCAAAATCAAAACAGAACCTTAATGTACTTCCACCATTATTGTTTCCAGAAAATTTTCTTCACAGGCAGATAGCATCGAATTCGGAATTGAAGTAGCTAATGAAAAAAATCTAAGCAATTAGAAGGGGAAGAAATTACTAACTTAAATTATGAAGTGAAATTTTAAGAATAAAAATAATAGAGAAAGAACTAGCTTCACTCTCTCTTTCTCTAACCATTTTTTGGTTTCCCTTTCCAAAAAAGTTGCTCCGTTTCTAAGCATCTTGAAATTAGTTTTGGGTGTAGTTTTGTACCTACTGTGGCGTATGGATGCTTGGAAGCAATTCTCCCGAACACTTCTTTCCAATTCGGCCTTGCAAAATGTGTTCTAACCTGTCATATTATGTAAAAAACACATTAAAATAGAAGTATCATGCCTTTTATAATCAAGTATTAAGATCAACTATCTGACGTCCCAACGTTCTTCAAGAGTATTAACATGTTTGGTGTCTTTTACATCATGTCAATGTCACATGAATGAAATACACTTACAGTACGATGGTTTGAGATAGCATTTTTCATATATTACCTATAGAGAGGAAGAAGCATTTGCACCACTTATTTTAATACTGACACTCTTCTCTTACATATGTTTTTTTTTTTTAAATTTCTTTTACAGATGGTTGGCATGTTTAGATGTCATTTTTTATTCTCTTACATATAGTTGGCATGTTTAGATAGTATAGGGGTTGAGTCTTGGCTCAATTTGTTAAGTCTTCGAATCTGAGGTTAGAGGTTCAATCCCAGCTTACCTACCAAAATAAAAAAATAAAAAATCTTCAGATAGCATTTTTCATATTAATAATAGATGGGAAGAGGTCTCTGCATCACTTCTTTTAGTAATGACACCCTTCTTTTTTTATTATTGTATTAACAATAATTACCCATATTAGCTAGGGGTATGAACAGTAAGACCCTGCAGTCCACAAGCATGTTTTCGAATGACAACCCATAAGAAAAAAATAAAAAAATAAAAAATTCTACACCCATCAATAAAGTATTTGTAACCTTGAACCTAATTACTGTTTGTCATTAATATGATTTATTTAAATCCATTTACAGTCACTTATGAGGGCTTTCTTAAAATTTGCTTAAATCTACGAAATGCTTCGCATCAGCACAAATAAATAAAATAGCACTAACTGTTTTTTTTTTTCTTTTTCCTTTTCCTTTTAGAAGCCATACCCGGGTGCCGGAGACGATGTCAACTCCATGTTTGGCATGGTTGAGAGCTTGCACCATGGTGAGAAGGGTCGATCTTGCATCGCCTTCTTCGTAAACACTTGTAAGATAGTTATGCATCTCTATCACACCCTGTTTCAAAATCAAATGCATACATTTTCAGTTAAAATATGAGAAAAGTAGTATCCTTACAGTTAAAACTGAAAATTCATGAGAACTGAAAATATGAGAAAAACATTATAATTTCCTTTCGTGTTTAAAAGTAGATTATAAAGTCGTTTAAACAAAATACTTTTTTTAATCTCATACTTGCTCATTAGATGTGGTCTTTACTAGATGCTTTCCTAATGTGGCCCATTTTATAGTATTTAATTAAGAAGCATAGTTTATTCTAATTGTAATTAGGTTATCCTGACAGGCTGGATTACATATAAACATACACCTTGAGAATTGGTCCAAATTCTATTCCATTAGCTCTCTTCTGGATGAGACTAACAGATCTCCCCATCGTTAGAAGAAGAATATGAAGGCCAAATCATCATCTTCTTCATCGACCAGTAATTAAGCTTCTTGCTTTCGAGTTCATCAGATGACCTCAGTTGCCAATATATACATTATTGATTATCTGATCATATTTGTCCAAATATATTATTAATCATCATGGCGATGAACTTAGGTAAGCTCTGATCTATTTTCACATTTACAATTTTGTTTTCATGCACATCTGATGCTAGATCTAGATTCAAATATGGGATTGAACCGATAAAGAAATCTATCAACCTCGATCCAATAGGGGCCCTATTAACAATGCAGCATAAGGTGTAAAACTACAATTTGGACAAAAAAGTAGCAAGACAGTTATTTTGGATCAATCCCAACAATCAGTCATTGGGTCCCACACGAGAAAAAATATGTTTGATCAAGATAATTGATCTAACCACCATTAGGTGTCCCACATGGGTTTTAATCCCTTGCCGACATCCTATTAGTAAGATTAAGGCCTACAAAATTCTTACGGGCAGTGATATTTCCCCCCTCTGATGGATATCTCCCCCCCCCCCCCCCCCCCCCCTCACAACAGTTTTCGTTAACTTTTATGAAGGGGCGGAGAAGCAACCGTAACTCCAAAAGCATAAAAGCTAATGATTTCTGTAGAAGGTGGGGGAATATCACTCCCCAATTCTTAGGCTTGATGGAGCAGTTGATTTCAATTCGAGGCACATACACATATACAACCAACATAAGTTCTATTTGTAATGATTCAATCCCACTGCTTTGATACCACTTTACCACTTGTTAGATTTAATTATCGATTCAATCCCATACTTTAACCTAGATCTACCATTGCATGCACATGGAAACAAGACCCTATATATGAAAATAAATCAGTACTTACCTGAGTTCATCATCATGATGATCAAGAAGGTTTATCGACAAATACGATCCTCAGACAGACCTGAAAAGAGAGCTTGCTTGCTAGTCGATCGACAAATGTTCTGAAAAGAAGAGAAAAAGATGATTGTTTGGCCTTCAGATTCTTCTTCACCTACTGTACAATGGGATACGCAAGAGGCAATCTGTCTGTCTCCTCCCGAAGAGAGCTATCATCTTTTTTCTAGGCAATCCAACCCAAAACTTAATTAAGGTTAAACTACATTTCTTAATTAAACACCGGAGGATCGGTCTCGCATAATTGTAACTTAAATAGTATTCTGCCACAATTAAAAATTTCTAATAGGTGGATTAAGGGGCTCCTATCATTCCATGCATCAATGTAGGGTCAACAGAAATAAGCTGGGTTTATGCTAGCTGTTCTGTTCAATGGAAGTGAAGATGTTCAAATGGCACGCTTAGGCAGAAATTAAAGCGGTGTTAGAGAAGAGCCTAACAAGGCAACGTTTTTTTTTTTTTTTTTTTTATATATATATATATTTTAGAGTTGAAAAGAATCTTGGTGACTATTACCTTGACAAATAACTATGGAGTTGGGCAATAATAAATTTAAAATGACCAAATGCCCCCATATTTAATTAAAATCATGTGAGAAGAAGGAGAAGCCGCATAAAACTATTGAATTGAATGTCAAAAAGAGAAGCAGGGCCTACTTTCTGATCCATTTCTGAAACTTCATTCATAACTCCTTTGAACCATTCAAAAGACCCCGGTTCTCTTGTAACCCAGTAGAAATGTGCATTGGTAGTCCTTATAGATTTCCTCTTGCTGTTGCTTGTGTTGTTCGACGTGCAGCTGTTAAGGCTATCGTCTGATCTGCTAGTCTCCGAGTTCCAATCCTATACCAAACACCCAGAAGAATAAGGCAATAAATAAATGACCTAACTGTCTTCAGTCTAATAATAAACCATTCATTAATAAGAATATTTACTGTTCTATCCTCTGCCATTTTTATGTTGTTGAGCATGTCTCTGAGGATACTTATAAAAGGCGTTGCTCCTATTCCGAGTCCAACTAGGAGTAACACATCATAGTTTCTGTAGTCCTGTGCTGGTGCTCCGTATGGTCCATCAACGAGCAATCTTGGCAAACTGCATTTATTTTTTCTAAGTAAGGGAAGTCTATAGAGAGTGGTTTAATTGAATTTTAATTCGAAGACAGAATGTTTTGAGCGAGTTACCCTTTATGATCATCCCTTCCCAATTCCGAGAATCTTGCTCTACCAATCACAGTTGGAGAATTGGGGCCCTCAGTATATACTCTTTTCAGTTCCTCTGTCCAATCTCCAATGGTTCGGATGTGAACGCTAATATGATCATCTCCGGGTGCAGAAGTAATGGAGAAAGGGTGCCTGAGAGATTTAAATGAATGTGTAGATATGGTTAGATAATTTTGATTTTATGATACAGCAAGTGAAAAAAAGGAGATCAGATAAAGATAGATTGACAGCTGAAGCTATTTAGTCCTACTCACCATTCAAATGGGGAAATTGTTGGGCATTGCAGGAAAATGTATTGTCCACTTCTATAGCGAAATCCATTTGGTTTAGACATGATCAAGCTCAACACTCTTCCTGGTAGCACGGAAACCTACAAGAAAAATGTTAAAAATTAGTGCTTTCCTCGCTTGTTCTTTATGTCTCTTTTCACTTTCGTCATTGTGAGTAGTGGCGTGACAGAGAGTCATGTGACTCTCTGTTTTGTGTGAATTGAAAGACCATTAAGGGGCCGTTTGGATACGCGGATTTTAGAAGATTTCCTCAAAATCCTGGATGGGAGATGAGACAGAGAAGAAGGTCGTTTTCTGATTTCTCGCTCTCCTTTCCGTCGAGCGAGAGAGTAGGAGATCGTCCTACGTTTTTAGGTTTTAGAAATCTCAGGGTGGGGGAGAGATTTCCAAAACCTGGATTTCTTTAAAATCCAGGATAAAATTGATTGTAAAATCTAAAATTTTACACCGCTTTCAAACTAAAATCTAGATTCTAAAATCGACGTATCCAAAAAGTTGCTAAATGTTTAAATTCTTTGTCTGGTAAAGAAAAAACTCAACTTTAACTGCCATTTTTATTGCTATTTACATAGTAAGACTCAGAAAAAGAAAAACAAAAAAAACAAATGCCTTCAAAATCTAATTTATTGATTCTTTCTTCCCGGCTGAGAACTTATATATTAAGGAGGAAAAGAAGAGAAAAAAAATAAATTACCTTCAAGATCTTAACCGAGAAAAATTCTGACCGAAACGCTCGTAGCGTCCTCTCGCTTAAATAGAGCAGCAACGGAATTGATATATACATCCATGTCTGTTAAATTAACATCATCATCAGAAATTAAATATTAAGGCCCTGTTTGTTTCAGATTGTGGCAACTGATGGTGAGGGCCCAAACCGATTATTGGCCCAAAAGTAAAGTGTATGTTTACTTTTGGGCCAATAATCGGTTTGGCCCCTCACCATCAGTTGCCACAATCTGAAACGAACATGGCCTAAATCAAGCAACATGCTCTTCTAGCCTAATCCGTCTGTACACTTAATGTTTAATTTGAGTCCAATGATAAGTTTGGGGCCACAATCGGTTGCCACAATCTAAAACTAACCGGGGCCTAAACTATGTCATCTGTGGAACAACCAATTACTCCCGAAGCTTAAGCTGTCAGAGATGGCGATATTTCATTGTTTAAATACTTTAACACTCCTTCTCATGTGTGTGGCCTCTCTTTAGGATTGACCTATATGGCACATGTGGCCCCTTTTTTGGGTTGGGCATTACACGGACCTCTGCTCTCGTACAAAGTGAAACAACCAATTACTCAAAAAGCATAAACTGTTGGAGATGGCCTTATTTAATCTTTTGTACTTTAAGTTTAATGTTTTGGTCTCACAATCGGTTGACAAAATGTAAAATGAACAGGTCCCCTAAAAATTTATTTTTTCCGGTCCTTTTGAGAGTGGGTTTTTTCTTACCGTTCTCTGGTACCATTGATGGACGAGGAACATGTAGTATCCATGGATGAGAAGCAAGAGGTAGACGAGAGCAAACAGATGATGCGAATACCAGAAAGCGTTGAAGCCCGTCAACCTGTTGAAGGGTGGGGGGAGCATCACCAAATTGTTACGGAAGCGCCGAGTCGCGAGCGTGAAGGAGATGGTCATCAGAACCACCATCGCGATCCCCGTCATGCCTTCCACGCCCGTTAACAGGGCTTTGTACGTGGGTCTCACGTTGTTGAAGTCAGAAGAGACCAGATCAAATTCTTTTGGGGATGAAGATATCAGACGTGGGAAATCGCATGCCAGATGGTTTCCCGCGTGAACGATGATCCCAACAGCGATAGCGAAAGCAATTACCTGAAAAATAAGAAGGAGAGAATATCAGATGTAAGTGATGAAGGGCAGTATCGTAATTTTAGGAGGAGGTCAAGCTCATCTGAAAACTTTTAAATTTTTTTACTATCAGTTGTCTTTCTCGGTAGAATCTCCGCGTCAGCTGGGAAATAGCTGGGTATTAAGTAATTTCCATTGTGGACAAGGAATAGGATGTTCTGGAAATTCCAAAGCCGTCTCCTACTGAAATAAATGGACAGGTTAAGCCCACAATTACCCTTACGTGATTGTTTACTGGGACTGCCTCATAAGGGCATTTTAGTCATTCGATGTATCCTTTTCCTTTCGGAAGGACAACCATGATTTCCATTCTTTTGCTAAACTAGATCATCAGCTTTGATGATCCGATGTTGATCAGTACTTTAACAAAAGATGCGTATTTTTTAATGATATTTAGAGATAAACAAAATAGATCGTTTTTACTGAAGGGCTGATCAACAGGTTAGGATGATCGGATCACAGTAAGACCAGAAATGACGAGCCAAACTACTGGTGGTCGTCCATGTGGTGAGAGAGCAGATCACCATAGAAGCCACTCGCAGGGCAGGTTTTAGGTTTAGTCCCCTACTCCCCCCCCCCCCCATACCCCAAATAAAAAATAAATGTAAATGACCATAATGCCCTCAACAAACACAGGTTGTGCTGACTTTGAGGGCATTATACTAAAGCTGTGCTAACTTTGAGGGCATTATGGGTTGTTGACTGTGAGAATCTGCCCTTTTTTTATTTATCCACCGGCCTTTTTGTTATTTGCCACCTGTCTATTTAATTTTTTTTAGAGATTTTTCTAACAAAAATTGGTAGAAGACTGAATTACCCTGTGGAAATTGATGTTGTCATCGAAAGGGACAAAGAGCCTTGCTCTCGTAGACCTGAGCCACGTCAGCGTATTCCGGCAAACCGGTAACAAGATGAGAGCCATGTTAAGCTTGAGTGTCTCAGCGGCCCCTTTGGCTGTGGTCAAGCAATAACCCATGACCTGAAAAGATGCTCTGTTCTTGTATTGGATGAATTTCCAGGCAAAGAGGGCAGCCATGGCCACCACCCAAAGGAAGATGATCCACGCCTTTTGCCAATTCTCTTGGATCACGCACCTCATCGCGCAGCATATTCTTCGGACCATGTTCTTGGGCTTGAGCCCAATGTTCTGGCTCCACCCTCCGCTCACCGTGCTAAGTGGCCTGCTGTACTTCATGTAGTTGTCCCTTTCTAAAAGCAAGGCTTCCAACTGCCACAACTGAAAAAGGCAATTTTTTCCTAAAATTAGGGGTTAAATGGTAAATTTATGCTATGTGCCAGCACTTTGTTTTGTTTGCGCCCACAGGAAGGAACAAAACTTGTCTCCACAATCAATCAAAACCAAGGTTTAAAATTTCGGTTTCGGTAACCATTTCGGACACCACAAAAAACCGAAATTTCGTAATTTGGTTCCAAATTCCAGACTTAAATTCCGAAAATTGAATTTCGGAAATTTTCGGTTTCGGTACCCACCGGTATCCGAAATTTCGGATTTCGGTCGAAATTTTAAACCATGATCAAAACAAAAGCCTTGGCTGAGTTGGCTCTACTATGACCTTCTGTGGATTGCCGACATGTTTTTTTGGGAGAAGTTTGGAAATGAAGATTTATCTAATTTTCTTCCTGTTTTTTTACACATGAACACATATAGCTTGAACCTTACTATTCAATTTTTTTCTTTTTCCAATTAGGACCTTCAATTTTATGATAATATCCCTCAAAATTGACCATAGTCACCGTAGGATATTTTTTTTCTCGCAATCCAATTAGAGCCTAAGGAAAATGATATTTCCACACCTTTATCTGTCATGAAAATTGTCCTTTATAAGAAAAGACAAATGAAAGGTGGTGAAAACACCTGTTCTACGAATGCCGAGAGGAAAGCGTTCGGTCATGATTTTATCATTGCTTGAAGGGTATTTTCACAAAAAAAACTGGTGTAGTAATATTTGGAGAGTTCATTAAGAACATCTTTTTAAAATATTATTTCTACCTCGATGTAGCCGAGATTTTCTGGGTCGAGTTCTTCCATTATCAGAGTGGCGTATTCTTCTGCTTGTTCTTTCAATTTCGATAGTTTGTTTGCAGAAGCACTCAGCACTATCAGCTAACACGGAAACAAATGAAAGTAAGAAATCCATAAAAAGATTTAAAATTTTGACAAAACAAAAAACCCAGAAATTTCTAGAATGCGCCGTGTAATGAAAATAAAATAAAAATCTCACCTCCTGTACTTCTTCCCGAGTGATTCTCCCATCGACATTGCTATCCACCCTAGAGAAAATCAAGTAAATGAATAATTAGTCATCAGAGCTTAAAGAGTTGCAAAGAAAAAGAAATTGATGGAGCTTTGATTATAATGAGAAAATATAAAACTACACACATGTCAAAAAATATCTGCAGTCGGGCGTCAAAACTCTGATCCGAAATCTGCAACCAGAAATCGTAGAACTCCTCTTTCGTAACCCTCTCTATCTTTTGACGCCTCCTCCTCGCTAATGCGTCAAAAATCCCCGCCGCAAATTCCTTCGAATCAACCATACCTGAGAAAGCCAAAAGCATCACCACGCAGAAAAAAACAAAAAAAGAAGTTCCAGAAAGAAGATTCACAGCTATTCTTCTATTTTGTAAATAAAGAGGTGGAAAAGCCAAAACACTAGGCGGTGGCAATTCAAGATCGCAAATCTCATTCTCTTTTTACCTATACATTCGGCAAAATCGTCTCTAGAGAGCAAGCCCTCCTTCGCAAGCATATCGAACCGAGACTCAACCCTTTGCCACAGTTGGTCTGCCTCTACACTCTCCGTTGTTTTGCTGATAAATCTCAGGCCTTTTAGTGCTCGTTGAGCGCCCGATCTCGTCCGATCCAGCTTCGCTTTGATTTTCCGGGCGTCACGAGCCGATATCGTTGGATCTTCGGCTCCTGTCACCGATGATGAAGATTGTGCAGAGGACGTTCTCAGCCACGGGAATTTCCTCCTAATCCTCGACGTTATCGACATGCTCCGATCCAGTATGCCGGAAAATGCGTCTTTTCCCGGAGAATTTTCACCGGAGGTCGGAGTGACGTCACATACCACGATTGAGTCGTCATCAATTTCTAGCGTTACTTCGACGAAATCTTTTCCCTCATTTTTCCTCAAATCTCTGAGGAAATACGGCAGCATTGCTCCTCCGGTGCCGCATTCGCTGGAATCTAGATCTCCGTCCAAAAAATCGGAGCTCCGGCGGTAGCTTGATCGTCTCGAGTTGTTTACAATCGACAGAGTTCTCATTTTCCGGTATACCTCTCTCTCTGACCAGCACGGATGGTGTTGTCGTTCACACGCTTCAGCACAAGGAAGTTCTTAAAACAAACTTCTCCAACAGATCTAAAAACACGATTTCAACGCACGAAGAGGAGTAATGCTTGGAGTGGTTGGGATTTGTTGAAGAAGTCGAGAGTAATAAAAAAATAGGAGAAAAGAAAAACGAAACAAAAATAGCCTTCCACTTTTCAGTATCTCTCCTTCACCATCTCCTTAATTACTTGTAGCGTTTCTAAGTATAAATCAGGGAATGGAAATGAGACAGTCCTGTAGATGGAAATATGAACCCCAATGGTGCTTCTGCCACGTGGAGAATTTCTCAGCCGGGAAAGTGGTATTTACTTATACTTGGTGTACAACTCTACAAGAGAGAGGGTGACATTACCGTTGAAACCAGTAAGAGTGGGCCCGACTTTCGTATCACCTCTAAACTGAACCCTTCTCATCGCCGACTCGACGATTTGGGATACCAAAAAATCGGCACGATTACCTTTGTTTTTCCTGCCCCAGGGGATTTTTATAAGGTGACCCCCCTTGAAAGCTAACATCCTCTTAAACCAGGAAATTAGAACCCAGCCAGCTTCTGATTTAAAAATTATTTAGACCCTAATACAAGCAAGAAATCCAAAATGAATCAATATGGCGTCATATTGATTGGGAAAATTACCATAAAAACCTTGGACTAAAGTTGATCAACAAAATTCTATTACTTACTAAAAGCCATCAATCATTTCCTTTAAATAAATTTAAATCATATTTTATATATCCATTTTACATTTAATTAAGATAAAATGTTGTTTTGATGTCAATTTTGAGAACACTAATAAAGAAATAAATAAATATTAATTAAAAATAGTGATAGTTGCCAAGTAACTCTCTTAATTCTCTCTTTATAAATGCCTAATCTTGCTTCTTGCCTTAAAATAACATCCTTTAGAAAAAAAAGACAGTCTCATCCATTTAATAAAGGGTGCAATAATCAACGCCTATTCTCTTCTTCCGAACACCCGACAAAGTTTTTTTGTCATAACTATTGCAAGAGAAATGAGAGAAGGCTCACACCCACAATTAGAGAGAGGGAGAGACAGACGACTTAATTTTTTTTCTTTACATAAAATTGCGGGCATGTATGTGGCAATCATTAAAAAATATTCCGTGGAATATTATTGGAACCAGTTGTCAGAGATGGGCTGATTTTTTTTTTTTTTTTTGATGGGTTGTGTCCGAGATGGGCTGATGGGGAGAGGCTTGAGAGGTTCGGACTGAGGGGAGTATGAAAATACGCCTAAAAATAGAAAAAAAGCAATTTGAAGTAGAATCAAGCCCTCTTAAGTCTCTCCCCGGACCATCTCAACTCCTCTTTCACAATTGGCCCAAAAATAATCTTTAGAATGATTGTTCTTGGGTGCCAGACATGCCCTTAGAAAAAATGATAAAATAAATGAATGGTCAGGATAACGTAAGTAGGAGGGGTGGACATGGTTCGGTTCGGTTCGGTTTTGGGGTATACCCAGAACCAAACCATATATAATCGGTTCCTGAAATTGGAACCAGAACCGAACCATATATGTTTGGAACCGAACCGAACCAGAACCATATATAATCGGTTCGGTTCGGTTCTGGGTTTACCCAACCTTCACCAAATGTAGATATTTTGCCCAATCGTATTTATAATCGGTTCGGTCCTGTTTATATATGAACTACAAAGACTAACATGCACGAATTTGGAATAATCAGGCACAAATTTGCACAAATTTGGGTAATGCAAAAATTATATATGACCTACAAACATGCACAAATTTGGAATAATCAAGCACAAATTTGGGGGGTGAATTAAAATTTTAAAAGCAAAGCAACACGTTAAAGATGGGTGAATTAAAAGGGGGTGGGGTGATTTTATCAAGCGATGAGGCATTAGGTTTTAAGGTGAGGGTCGGTTCTCGGTTCGGTTTTTGGTTCCGGGATCCCAAACCCAGAACCGAACCGAATTTCCATCGGTTCCAGGATATCAGAACCGGAACCGAACCATATAAATATGGAACCGAACCGAACCGAACCATATGTGCCGGTTCGGTTCAGCTCCTCGGTTCAAACCGGAACCATGTCCACCCCTAGTAAGTAGTGAGTAGTTGCCTTTTGGGTATTGATAGGGTCCGGACTCAGCACTGAGGGAATCCGGACTCAGCACTGAGGGAATCCGGACTCAGCACTGAGGGAATCCGAACTCAGCATCCAATTAGCTGCTGGCACGTGGCCCTCACAAGGACCGCTGGAAGGCCAACACCTGTCTCCACTAGGTGTGACACCTGGACCAATCAGGGACCTCCACCTGCCCTCCTTAGGTATGAAACCTGGTCCATACAGAGGCCACCACCTGGCTCAGAACTACCACCTGTCCTAGACAGGTGGCTCAGAATCACTATAAATAGCCTTCACTTGTGCTAAGGTGAGGGTCCTAAAAAAACTGAGAACCAAAACTCTAAGCTTTTTGCTCTGACATTGCTCTGCACTCCTGCTCATACTGACTTGAGTGTCGAAGCGCCCGTCCGGAGTATCACTCCGGGTTGGTCCTCTGACCCTTTTCTTTCTTGTCTGTACTCTTGTGCAGCGCAGGACTCAACCAGCCCCTCAGTCGTGGCTCGTTAGTTCGGACCACCCAGCCCTACCATAACCTGTTACCGATTTTAGGCCTAACAGATTTGGCGCCATCCGTGGGACCACGCAACAAAAAGCTGTTCGAAATCTCACCCAAATAAAAATGGTAGGACAGACCGGCAAGCGAGCACCTCCGACTTCTCGGGCTACCCGGGCTACGGCCCCCCGTGAAGGACGAAGTGAGCGTCTGGCCTCACAGGTGGAGGTCGGGGCGGCCGTGGAGCGAACTTCGCCCCACTCGGACAGCTCAGACCCTACCCCAACCCCAAGGGAGATGCGGGCCCTTTTTCAGGAAATGACTGCTGTAGTTGCGCAGTTCAGGAATGCGGCCCCCGCACTCCAGCAACACCCAGTCGAGGTTTCTCGACCCGTTCAGAGGGGAGAAAGCTCCCGTAGAGAACGCGCGTCTCCACCCCGCGACCAAACTCGTCACTCCACAAGAAGAGACCACCGCTCGCGGGACAGGAACGTGCGCCCTGAGCCTCGTCAGCATCACCGGTCACGATCTCCCTCCGTGCAGAAACGTGGCAGCAAGAGAGACCCTATGCACGGAGAGGGGTCGCGGCACCGGCGAAGGAGTCCCCTCAGCCAGTCCGGATCCGCAAGGAGCCCATCAGCCGTAAGGAGTAGACCTGCCCGTCTGGCCGAACAGAGGGATGATCCGATGTTACTGAGAATCCAGAAGATCGATAATAGAATCGAGGAGCTGGCTAGAGATCATGGCCGCCCTGCTTCAAGGATCTTCAGTAGCAATCCCCCTTTCACAGACAGGGTACTCGGTGCGGCAGTCCCCTTGGGCTTCAAGATGCCGCAGATCCCGCAGTATGATGGGACCACCGATCCCGTGGATCATCTGCAGACCTTCAGGACCACGATGCTTCTCCACGGGGCGTCGGACGGGTTCCTTTGCAGGGCACTCCCCACCACATTAACTGGAGCCGCGAGAGACTGGTACTCACGGCTGAAGCCCAAGTCTGTTGACAATTTCGACGACTTCGGGGACGACCTGGCCCGGCATTTCATGAGCAGCAGAAGGCCTCGAAAGACGACGGCTTCACTGATGGCCCTGAGGCAGGAAGACGGTGAGGCCTTAAAAGCGTTCGTTGGCCGGTTCAACAGGGAGGCCCTTCAGGTACCCAACCTGGATCCCTCCGCGGCAACGAATGCTCTTCTGGCCGGAGCCCGGTCCACCGACTTCCGAAGAGCAGTCGCCCGGCGCAATCCACAGTCCTTGGCAGATCTGATGACCGGGGCGGAAGAGTACATTTCCGTCGAGGAAACTCTCGCTGCCCTGGATTCCGTCAGCAAGAGAAGACCAGAGGAAAAGAACCCTGCCAAGCAGCGAAGGGATGACAGGCCCCAGAGGAAGGAGAGCAGTCCGTCCCGGAAGGAAAGGAGCTCCCCCCGGCCTCGGAAGGAGAGGAGCCCCCTGACGAGGGAGCGCTACACGCCGCTCACCGCTTCCAGGGCTCAAATTCTGGCAGCCATTCGGAAAGAAGACTTCATCCGATGGCCGAAGAAGCAGACGCCAGAGGCGGGCACCCAAGATATGTCCAGGTATTGCCGGTTCCATAAGAGCCACGGCCACGACACCAATGCCTGCATTCATCTCAAGGAGGAGATCGAGCAGCTGGTAAGCAGAGGGTACCTCGGAAGGTACTTAAAAAATAATGACAACAGAAGGGAGCGCCAGGACAACCCGAGGCCCAGAGACCGAAGCCCTCGAGACGCCCAACCCCTGGGCGACCGCATCCAGGCTCCTGCCCCGGCCGTTCTCCCTCCTCAGGTACCTCAACCTCAACTCCAACCTCATGGTGTTATTGGTACCATTTCAGGAGGGCCGACCGCGGGAGGGACCTCTTCATCGGCCCGCAGAACCTATGCCCGGCAGGTCAACGCCGTCCATGCCTGCAGCAAGAGGGCTGAGCCAGAAAATGAGATATCCTTTTCGGAGGCAGATCTTGACGGTCTGATCCTCCCGCACGATGATGCCCTGGTCGTCACAATTCTAGTGGCGAACTGGGAAATGAAGAAGATCCTGGTCGACAACGGGAGCTCCGCCGACATCCTCTACTATCACGCCTTCGAACAGATGATGATCGGAGCTGACCGTCTGAAGCCGGCCAACTCAGATCTGTTCGGGTTCTCAGGAGAAGTTGTCAAGGTCGAAGGGCAGATTGAGCTTCCAGTTCTTATCGGGGAGCCGCCTCGCCAGTCCTTTGCCATGGTGACCTTCCTGGTGGTTAAGGCCAAGTCGGCCTATAATGCCATTCTAGGACGCCCTGGCCAGAACCTCCTCCGAGCCATTCCCTCCGCCTATCATCAGAAGATGAAGTTCATTACGCCAGGAGGCGTAGGTGAAGTCAGAGGGGATCAGCCTCAATCAAGACAATGCTATGCGGCAGCGCTGAGAGGGAAGAATGCATCTGAATCTCTTCCAATCGAGCTGTACGATCTGAGAGATGAAGCGCAGGTCACAGTCAATGAGCCCGCAGAGGACCTCGTCTCTATTCAATTGAACATCGATGACGAACAGAGGGTTGTCCAGATCGGCTCTGCCCTGCCAGAGGCCGCGCAGCAGGATCTCGCTCAGTTCCTCAGAGCCAATGCAGACGTCTTTGCCTGGACTCCTTCAGACATGCCCGGCATTGACCCGTCGATTAGCACCCACGAGCTCGGTGTCGATCAGACATGCAAGCCCGTGAAGCAAAAGCGGAGACACTTTGCGCCAGAAAGGCGGAGAGCCATCAGAGAAGAGGTGGAGAGGCTTTTGAAGGCCGATTTCATCCGTGAGATCCAGTATCCGGACTGGCTCGCGAATGTAGTGATGGTGAAAAAGTCCAACGGGAAGTGGAGGACCTGTATAGACTTCACAGACCTGAACAAGGCCTGCCCAAAGGACAGCTACCCACTCCCAAAAATAGACCAGCTCATTGACGCTACAGCAGGTCATGAGCTGCTCAGTTTCATGGATGCTTTCTCAGGATACAATCAAATCAGAATGTACGAGTCAGACCTCCCGAAGACATCATTCGTTACCGACCAGGGGACTTATTGCTATCGGGTGATGCCTTTCGGACTGAAGAATGCAGGAGCCACTTACCAGCGTCTCGTCAACAAGCTGTTCAGAAATCAGATCGGTCGGAACATGGAGGTCTACGTTGATGATATGCTAGTAAAGAGCAGAAGTGCTTCCAACCACGTCTCCGACCTCGAAGAGGCCTTCCAAGTCTTGAGGGAACACAACATGAAGCTTAATCCGACCAAGTGTACGTTTGGCGTCGGAGCAGGCAAATTCCTGGGCTTCATGGTAAGCCAGAGAGGAATAGAGGCGAATCCGGAGAAGATCAAGGCAGTAATGGAGCTGACTCCTCCCAACACTATCAGAGAAGTACAGCGACTGACCGGACTGGTGGCAGCTCTGGGGCGGTTTATTTCTAAATCCGCCGAGAGATGCCTCCCGTTCTTCAATGCGATCAAAGGTATAAAAACCGCGCCCTGGACTCCGGAATGTCAGGCAGCGTTCGAGGAGCTGAAGCAGTACTTGTCCTCCCCTCCCTTGTTGTCCACGCCGGAGCCAGGAGAAGAGCTGATTCTGTACCTCTCAGCGGGACCCTTGGCAGTTGCAGCAGTACTGATCAAAGAAGAGTCTAACCAGCAAAAGCCGATCTATTATGTCAGCAAGGTCCTCCACGATGCAGAGACCAGATATCAGCGAGTAGAGAAGCTCGTGTGCGCCCTCATTATGGCGGCCCGGAAGCTAAGGCCGTACTTTCAGGCGCACACAATCAAGGTCTTGACAGGGCAGCCTCTCAGACAGATCCTCCACCGGCCAGACACTTCGGGCCGACTTGTCAAGTGGGCCGTGGAGCTCAGTGAGTTTGATATCAAGTATCTACCCAGGCCGGCGATCAAAGCTCAGATTCTCGCTGACTTCATAGCCGAGTGCACAGTTCCGGACCCAGACCCCGGGCTGGTAGCAGTTCCATCTCCAGAAGCAGAGCTGGCCGTACCGGAGCCTCGAGTCGTTTCCAGAGCATCACCGCCCCCCGGGACTGAGTCCGTCATCGCGCACCCAGTTTTTGATGAAGAGCCACTCTGGGAAGTTTATGTGGACGGGTCATCGAACAAGACAGGGTGTGGTGCAGGACTAGTTCTCACTGGACCAGAGGACTTCGTCCTGAACTATGCCCTGAGATTTGGTTTCCGTGCGTCCAACAACGAAGCAGAATATGAAGCGCTCATAGCCGGGATGAATCTCGCTGTGCAGACCCGTGCTCAGAGGCTAAAGGCGTACTGCGATTCACAGCTGGTCGTCTGTCAGATCCAGGGAGTATATGAGGCCCGTGAAGAGCGGATGATCAAGTACTTGGGAAGGGTTCGCAGTCTGGCCGTTCATTTCAAGAGCTTCGAGGTCGTCAGAATCCCCCGAGCAGAGAATGTAAAGGCAGATGTGCTATCAAAGCTTGCAGCCTCAGGTTACACCGCCCTCAGAGAAATTCGCATGGAGTTTCTGAAGAGGTCCAGTATCGATGCCCAGTCCGTCGTGGTGATGCAGATTGACGATGAGCCGTGCTGGATGGATGAGATAATCAGGTATCTACGCAGCGGAGAGCTCCCTGGAGAGAGAAAGGAGGCCCGTAAGGTCACGCAGAGGGCAGCGAGGTTTTCACTGGATGACGAGACTCTATATAAGAGGTCGTATACCCTCCCGTATTTGAAGTGTCTTCGCCCCAGTGATGCCTTGCTAGCCCTGCAGGAAACCCATGAAGGAATCTGCGGAGAGCACCTCGGGGGCAAGGCCCTCGCCATTAAAATCCTCCTGAGAGGTCTGTACTGGCCTACATTGAGGAAGGACGCGCTGAGCCTTGTGAAAAAGTGTGAGAAGTGCCAGAAGTTCTCTCCGACTGTCCACCAGCCACCCGTTCCGATGGCCCCGATCATCAGTCCTCTTCCCTTCGCAGTATGGGGAATGGATATTCTGGGCCCCTTTCCGCCGGCCTCGGGAGGCCGGGAGTTCGTCGTTGTCGCTATTGATTATTTCACCAAATGGGTAGAAGCAGAGCCTCTGGCCAAGATCACAGAGCAGAATGTACAGAACTTCTTCTGGAAATCAGTGGTGTGCAGGTTCGGAATCCCCCGGGTCCTCATAACGGACAATGGCAAGCAGTTCGACTCGAGGAACTTCCGAAAGTTTTGTTCTGACCTGCACATAGAGCAGAGATTCACATCTGTGGCACATCCTCAGACGAATGGGCAAACAGAGGTGACGAACAGGACCCTCTTGCAGGGGATAAAGAAGAGACTGGATGGCAAGGCCGGGCGTTGGGCAGACGAACTGTATCATGTGCTCTGGGCGTATCGGACTACTCCGCGTACGGCCACAGGCGAGTCGCCCTTCAATCTCTCCTTCGGAACAGAAGTAGTGATCCCGGTTGACATCGGCGTCCCCTCCCCAAGGATCGTCCATTTCAGTGAGCAGCTCAACGGGGACGGACTCCGTGCCAACCTTGACTTGCTTGAGGAAGTCCGTGAGGAATCTCAGATCAGGTCGGCGGCCTATAAGCAGAAAATATCCAGATATCACGACGTCAAGATCCGACCAAGAGAATTCCGTGCCGGCCACCTAGTCCTGAGGAAAGCCTCCGTTTCCCAGCCAAGAAGCGTGGGCAAGCTCTCTCCGACGTGGGAAGGACCATACCGAATCAAAGAAGTCATCCGCCCAGGAAGCTATCGGTTAGAGTCCCTCGACGAACAGATGCTACCACACGCCTGGAATTCTAGAAATCTTCGGATTGACTATCAGTAATTTTGTTTGCCTTCATAGGCTTGTAAAGAACTGCTGTAATCATCCAAGTTCTGTAATGAATAAAATAAGTTTCCCGAACAAGAGTCCCTCTTTGAGTAACTTATGTAGACATCAGCATGTAGCAGCAGTGGTGCACTCCGGCTCATCCTAGTGGCTTGGAGATCAGTTCCAGCCAGGACGCCCGCAGTGGAAACCACCTTCAAATATTTCCTAAGTGTTTGAGTACCAAGCTTCCAGCTCGGTTCTCGCAGGCTTAGGACGAGCAGTAGTGGTGCACTCCGGCTCATCCTAGTGGCTTGGAGATCAGTTCCAGTCAGGACGCCCGCAGTGGAAACCACCTTCAAATATTTCCTAAGTGTTTGAGTACCAAGCTTTCAGCTCGGTTCTCGCAGACTTAGGACGAGCAGTAGTGGTGCACTCCGGCTCATCCTAGTGGCTTGGAGATCAGTTCCAGCCAGGAAGCCCGCAGTGGAAACCACCTTCAAATATTTCCTAAGTGTTTGAGTACCAAGCTTTCAGCTCGGTTCTCGCAAACTTAGGACGAGCAGTAGTGGTGCACTCCGGCTCATCCTAGTGGCTTGGAGATCAGTTCCAGCCAGGACGCCCGCAGTGGAAACCACCTTCAAATATTTCCTAAGTGTTTGAGTACCAAGCTTCCAGCTCGGTTCTCGCAGGCTTAGGACGAGCAGTAGTGGTGCACTCTGGCTCATCCTAGTGGCTTGGAGATCAGTTCCAGCCAGGACGCCCGCAGTGGAGACCACCTTCAAATATTTCCAGCTCGGTTCTCGATGCAGCACAGAAATAATGCGTACAAAAAATAAGAATGCCGTACAGACAGTTGAACAAAAATGTATTTGTATTCAGTATTCGTATTACAAAATTGCTCTCTTCGCCGAGCTGGCTTACAAAGAATAGGCATTACAAACTGTGCAAACAAAAAACGTATCACCAAAAAGAAAGAAGGCTGCTGCTCAGGCCTCCTCGTCTGCCACCACCTCGGTGACGATCTCTGTGGGGGTGAGGGCTGTAAGTTCGCCGCCCTCCGCAGAGGAGACGGCGGCCACAGTCACCTCCGCATCTACCTCAACAGGCCGGGAGGAGTCCGGTTCGTCTTCCTCCTCATCTTCCTCCTCCGGAGGTGCATACGGGACGGTTAGCCCGTCCAGGGAGATGCCGGGGTGAAGTCTCTTCACCTGCTCGGAGCAGAGAAGGAAACCCGCCCTGTAAGCCTGGAGGCCTAAGTCGAAGTGCTGGGCCTCCTTCCTCTCCTCAGTTTCCTTCACGGCCTTCTCCACGGCCGCCTTCTCCTTCCTTCCGGCCCTCTCTGCCGAACTTAGGAGATCCTGCACGGCCTGGTTTTTGACCCTCTGCAGTTCGTCCTGTAAGCTGTTGAGTTCGGCCTCTTTGATCTGGACGGCTTCATTGAGCTCGCCGTTCTCCTTCTGGAGCTGGGCCTTTTCGGACTCGATCCTTGTGATCGTCTCAGAGAAGAGATACCGCTTCTTGGCCATATCCCTTGAGTAGACCTGGAGTTGATAGAGGGCGGAGCTGATTGCCGCTTCGCAGGTCTCCGGCACCTCCTTTTCGACTTCTAACCGGTCGCGTGGGAGGACGCCCTTGTACATCAACTCTGTGGCCACCCGGGTATCCCCCAGGCCGGTGTCCGTTTTCTGCACGGCCCAGTTCGGGCGGAAGACGTTGTCGCCTCCAACCGATGCGGTGGCCGGGATACCAAGTACTGCCCCGCCGTGTTTTGGCCCTGTCGCCGCTCCGGACTTGGAGCTCTGACCCGTGGTTTCTGCCCGGCTCGATAGGGCAAGCTTATGCGTCGCCCGGCTGCTTTTCAGAGGCTTAGCCAGCGCGACCATCGGCGGAGTCGACTCCGGCACCTTCCTCTTCTTGCCCTTTGTTTGGGGCTGCTCCTGCGCTGGGGACGCGCCCGAGGACTGCTTGATTCTGTCCAAAAGGGACATCTGCTTCACCATTTCTGCAAAAGAGAACGGAGCGCAGTCAGAAATATGAAAATTGAAGAACACTTCAGAAAAACAAAATGTTATCCTAAAGGATCTACGTACGTGCCGGCGTCGCACGACTGACCCCGAGTGCGACCAGCTCGGCCTCTTCTTCGAACTCTGAGCAGTGTATTGGACCTCGCTTGAGCTCTTCTTTGATCAGAGCGAAGGTCATATGGTCATAGTCCTCGAGGGCTGGTTTCTTACTAAGGCGGCGAGTGTCCGGCGTTCTCCATTGTAATGAGAACGGCCAGTGCGAGCCCGGCACGGTGTCCTTTACATAGAAGAACCTGTTCTTCCATGTGTGAATGGAAGAAGGTATCCCAGTGATCATTTTCATTTCAGGCCTCTGGCTAATGTAGATCCAGCCGCCGTCCTTATGCCTCTTCAGGTGCGCACACATCCTAAAGACGGGCACGGTGGGGTTCCTACGGAGCCGGACTTCAAGAAGGTACAAGAAGCCGATCAGCGTTCTCCAAGAGTTTGGGACGACCTGTGTAACTGCTAGCCCGTAATAATTCAGTGCGTCCGCAAAGAAGGGGTGGAAGGGGAGCCTAAGCCCGGCCCGTAAGGCCTCCTCATATACGCAGAGGTCTGCGCTATCGTTGCTGGCCCGATCCCCTTCGACAGCCGCCCTCAGAATGTACCGGCTAGGAATACAGTATTTGTCCCTGACGATCTGAAGCCTGTTCGGCCACAGATGGTTCACCTCGTATAGGGCCCCGATGTTATACTGTGGGTTGGCTTCCATCTGTGCCTCCGCTATCACCTCGACTGGCATTCGCGACGATTGAGGAACTGCCGCTTCGACGTCCTCATCATCGTCGCTGGTTTCTACCCGGTCCGGTCCGTCCCCACAGGCCGGGATTGTGTCTAAGTCCACACTCATTTCCTCACCGCTCTCCTCGTCTATTATGATCACTAGCTCTTCGCCCTCAACACCGGCCTCCACTATAGGTGAGGCCGGAACCGCCCTCTCCGACGCCCCGGACCCCGATGCGGTGCTGGTCGAACCGGACTCCTTTGAACTGGAGTCCGTCTCCGAACTAGTGCTAGACATAAAAAAGGAAGAAAAGAAAAGCTAAAAGCTAAAAAAGATTACCGAACTGAAGTGTTGGACGAGGACCTCCGGGCTCACTGATCCGAAGCGGGCAGAAAACTTGAGTAGCCGAACAGAAGAGGAGGAGAGTAAAAGATGAAAAGTAAGAAATGAAGAGTAAACTTCAGTATTTATAGAGAAGCTGGGAAGAGCGGGAAAAATCCCGCCCCTTTCCGCCAGCCGGAGTGCGCCACGTCGCCTTCCGCATTAAATGCGCCGCTCGCATTAAATGCGCCGTCCGCATTAAATGCGCCGCCTGCATTAAATACAAGGCACAGGTCCCAAAGCGCTAGAGGATGGCGCATTCAGAAGACAAAAGACCTGTCCGGCTGTCCGGACAGGATAATTCAAAAGACAAAAGACCTGTCCGGCTGTCCGGACAGGATATGGCGCGTTCGCTAGACGACAAAAACGCTAGGCGACAAAAGACCTGTCCGGCTGTCCGGACAGGATATGGCGCGTTCGCTAGACGACAAAAGCGCTAGGCGACAAAAGACCTGTCCGGCTGTCCGGACAGGATATGGCGCGTTCGCTAGATGACAAAAGCGCTAGAAGACAAAAGACCTGTCCGGCTGTCCGGACAGGATAATTCAGAAGACAAAAGACCTGTCCGGCTGTCCGGACAGGATAATTCAGAAGACAAAAGACCTGTCCGGCTGTCCGGACAGGATATGGCGCGTTCGCTAGACGACAAAAGCGCCAGAAGACAAAAGACCTGTCCGGCTGTCCGGACAGGATAATTCAGAAGACAAAAGACATGTCCGGCTGTCCGGACAGGATAATTCAAAAGACAAAAGACCTGTTCGGCTGTCCGGACAGGATATGGCGCGTTCGCTAGACGACAAAAGCGCTAGAAGACAAAAGACCTGTCCGGCTGTCCGGACAGGATAATTCAGAAGACAAACGACCTGTCCGGCTGTCCGGACAGGATATGGCGCGTTCGCTAGACGACAAAAGCGCTAAGCGACAAAAGACCTGTCCGGCTGTCCGGACAGGATATGGCGCGTTCGCTAGACGACAAAAGCGCTAGAAGACAAAAGACCTGTCCGGCTGTCCGGACAGGATAATTCAGACGACAAAGGACCTGTCCGGCTTTCCGGACAGGATATGGCGCGTTCGCTAGACGACAAAAGCGCTAGGCGACAAAAGACCTGTCCGGCTTTCCGGACAGGATATGGCGCGTTCGCTAGACGACAAAAGCGCTAGGCGACAAAAAGTTTTACCCGCAAAGACCTGCCCGGCTGGCCGTTCACAGCCTTAGCCGAACAGGACCACATGACTTCCTGAACCAAGGACGTCCAGGACCCCTGGCCGCCCAGACCTCTGGTCAAAAATTTAGCCGTACTGGATAGCCGAATGCCTTCTGCCCGGCCGTACTCCTTCAGGCCAAACGCCAAGGCCAGGCCAGGGCGCCCGGAGTCTCCTGTCCGGCCACTATTTCTCCTAGCTGAGTCTGAGCCCGGCCTAAGCTGCCTGGAGGTCTTAAGGCCGGCCCGACGCTGTCTTTACTTTCTCTTTGCTTCTTCTAGCCACTTTCATGGCTTGAAGAACCAGGGGGCAACTGATAGGGTCCGGACTCAGCACTGAGGGAATCCGGACTCAGCACTGAGGGAATCCGGACTCAGCACTGAGGGAATCCGAACTCAGCATCCAATTAGCTGCTGGCGCGTGGCCCTCACAAGGACCGCTGGAAGGCCAACACCTGTCTCCACTAGGTGTGACACCTGGACCAATCAGGGACCTCCACCTGCCCTCCTTAGGTATGAAACCTGGTCCATACAGAGGCCACCACCTGTCCTAGACAGGTGGCTCAGAATCACTATAAATAGCCTTCACTTGTGCTAAGGTGAGGGTCCTGAAAAAACTGAGAACCAAAACTCTAAGCTTTTTGCTCTGACATTGCTCTGCACTCCTGCTCATACTGACTTGAGTGTCGAAGCGCCCGTCCGGAGTATCACTCCGGGTTGGTCCTCTGACCCTTTTCTTTCTTGTCTGTACTCTTGTGCAGCGCAGGACTCAACCAGCTCCTCAGTCGTGGCTCGTTAGTTCGGACCACCCAGCCCTACCATAACCTGTTACCGATTTTAGGCCTAACAGGTATGACCCAAATCGTGCTACTTCAGTTCTAATCTCTACAACATAATGTTATTATCGTTCCCACTTACGTAGAGCATGATTTGGATCCTATATGACACGAAAACCAATCTCTTTGAACATTTCTAACTGTTGGACTGTAAAACTTGATGTCGTGGTATAGTTAATCTTGGATTACGTTAATGTCATATGGTTAGTCTTGGATTAAACTAGTCATGTGCTTGCAGTATTAAGACACCTCAACGTGTATTTCACCCTTTTTAGATAAAAAAAGTTGCAAGCGGTTAAAGGAAATCTACACATTTGGACATTTTTGTCCTTTTGTTGGTGTTCTGGGTGTTTGGATACCGGGAAAAGAAAATTATGGAAAATAATAATTTTCATGGAAAAATATTCCATGGAAATTGAAATTCCAGGCTCAAGTAGGTTTGCAATTTTCCTAGAAAAACAAGAAGGGGATTTGCTAGAAGGGCTGCACACGGCTCGGTCCAGTTGGGTTTAGGGAAGTTTTTTGAACAGAACCGATTCCAACGGTTTGGAGAAAATCTAAACTGTAATTGAACCAAACCGAACTGATCAAAATCGGTTCGGTTCACGGTTTATCCTTCAAATGAGGCTTTTATGTTGCATTTATATCTAGGGTTGATACCCTTAGGGTGACTACAATGATAGAATTACCCCTAGACTACCCAAAATGGCAAAAATGCCCTCTAATAAGAAGACAAAAGAAAGGAGGTGCAATTTTTAGTTAAGGGGGGGATTGGCAAAAAATGGGCGTCTACATGAGGTGGCCAAAATGTGGTGTCTAAAGTTTCTCATCGGTTCGGTTCGGTTTGGTTCATTTTCGGATTAAAACTCAAAAACCATCAACTGAAATGGGGTTTCTAAAGTTTCCCATCGGTTCGGTAAAAGTCTTAATCGTGACCGAACCAATGCCTAGAAAAACCGAACCGAACCGAACCAAACCGAAAGGCCCAGTTCGATTCGGTTTATCAGTTTGGCCGGTTCTTTTGTGCAGTCCTATTTGCTAGGGTTCATCGCAAAAGGCATTTCGCGGCTGGTCTGTCGCGCATGTCAGACCAGCCAACCCGTGACAAAATGTCTCCATTCACGAGTTAGCTGGTTTGACATACACGACAGACCAGCCGCGAAATGCCTTTTGCGATGGAAGCAATATTCCCTTTGGAAAATTCATAAGTTTATATCTTGAGCTTGTGAAACGTATGTAGCATCATGATTGAGACATAACGGAAAATCCACACTAATCAAGAGACATTAACCCTTCAATTAATTAATTACTTTTCAAAAGTGAAAATCCATTGGAAAAGAGGATAAGAAACACAGTCTAAAAGTCTTCTAACCCAATAATTAATTTGGGTTGTCCTCCTTCCATAATGCAGGGTACTAAGTGAATGATTTAGATATATCAGATTAGGTAGGATTCACTGGCATATAAAATGCCGTAAAAAGTTTAATGATTACTTTTACTTGGAGATGATATTTTCACTGCCCCTGCATTACGCGCACGCTCCCTTGTAATGTGACTTGACGTCTTACGCGATATTTTCACTGCCCCTGCATTACGCACGCTCCCCTTGTAACGTGATTTGAGGTGCGCATAGGCGAGAATCATAGGTTAATCATACCTAGTATTATAATAGCTTAAAATTATTAAATTTTGCAAAGGTACGTGATCCCGTTTCTTTTGCACCCTAAAAAAGCCACCAACTCCTCCGAAGAACTATACATGCGAGATTCATTGTATCCCACTACTTCCAGCTTGCCACAGCCGGGACAAGGGCGTTATTCTTTATACCAAATACGTGAAAAGACAATTATACCCCTGCTCGTTTTTTGATAGGGAAAGATGGCTTGAATCCGCACCTCTCGTGTTTTTCATGCACAAGACTTTTCAACTGAGACAATGGGCTCAAGAGTTCGCCCTGCTCTTTTGAAGAGGGACAGATAGAGGAAGAGCGCGTAGCCATTTCAATTGTTTTTTTTTTTTTGTCTTTTTTTTTTCAATTCACTCATCCAACCATTTAAATTTAATGAAAGTAAGGCACAATGTGCTCGGCATGTACATCCTCACTGTACACATCTCATGGTTTTATATTTTAAATGGCTTGATTAACTTGATTATGAAACCCTAATAATATGACCAAGTCACCCAGAAATATTTTTTTTTTTTAGGTTTAGTTGGTGTGCAAATGGAGTCAGAAAGGCTCTTCAATCAACTCAGAACTCTGAACTCGGTTTTAATGGATCGCAATATTTGAATTCAATATATGTATTTTTTTGAGAGAAAAATACAGTGATTTAGGCGCAAAAACCGCCACTATGTAGAACGTACCGGTAAAGATAAATAATCATACCAAAATTTTTTTTTTCTTCTGAGCAGTAAGCTGGGGTTAGGCGGACCCCTACCAGTATATTAATTTAAGAAAGATGATACAATAAGGAGAAAGACTACTCCCTAATCCTTTGAACAATGACTAAGGACGGGGGTAGAACAAACAACCAAGGACATGATGCCCTTGATAACAAAACTTAAAACAAGCAAGAGAAGAGAGAATACACATGAACTCTAGAGCCAGTGCCCATACTCATGTGATTAAGCCCCTAGTGATCCAAGACTCATTCATATTCCGGCTAAATTTCCTTAGTCTCATGCTCTTCCTCATTAGTTATTTATTATCTTTTAGCGGCGGATATGATTGCCTCTAAAAACAAAACCTTGACAGCACCTGCATCCGCTTGTATAGGCTTTATGGGTGCCGATTTAGCTACAAATTATAGAACGCCGGTAATTACCCTACAGAGGTTATACGAAAGGATTTTAGGACTTTAAGTAAAACTGGATCTTCTGGTAGTGAGGATTACCTAAGCTCGTTTTTGCACAAGATACTCGTTTTCACAGTCGTTTAGAAACTTGAGGAGGAACTGCCCATACTTTTCACCTGAAGACCTTCTAGAAGCCTTTCAAAACTTCATGGTTTAGCCGGCCTGGAAACAACGATTTAATCGGGACGATCTAAGCTTTGGTGTTGCGTAAGAGAGGCGTCTTAGATAGTACTATAGAAAGGCCTCTAGAAACCCGGAGTACCTTTTGTAGTAACAAGCTCCCATGTACTTTCCATATTTTAGCCCAACCCTCATGTACTATCTTATATTCATATGCATTCTCCTCTTTTCATTTGAATCCTCTGCAAGGGGAATCATAATGCGAAGCAATAAGACAAAAATAGCATTGGAAGACTGATTCGGGCCCACCCACACGACATTAGCATGATCAGAACCCTTCATTTTGTTGGCTCTGCCATGCTGGTGACATGGTCACATAATCACACATATTGGATAATCTGAACGGTCCAATAAATGGTTTGCGGATTGGAAGGTCCCAAGATAAAAGGGTTTGGGTCTTGCGGACATGTTTTTGAGTGGGTACAACTCCAACTTTTCATCGCCTCTCTTATTGAGAGCTTCTCATGGTGTCATTTCCCAAAACAAAAGGTTTCTTAAGTGTTTTGGCTGGTAGGGGTCCCCGCCAAACCCCAGCTTACCCATCAAAAAAAAAAAAAAGAAGTTTGGGTGTATTAGTAAGATATCCATAACTTAAAGACCCCCACAATTGTAAGATAAACATACTGTAGCAAATATTTCCACCCCTTTTGGTTGTCCTGAAAATGAAGGAAAAGACAAACTAAATAAGATGGAAATACAGTCATTTCATTTTAGGAAAAGGCAAACAAGAGAGTGTAATTGCATCAAAAGGAGTGGAAATATCATTCAAAACAGTCCTAGTATTGCCAAGTGCACCACAAATAGCAAAAAATTTTCATTTTTGTCAAAAGATAGTGGTGCTCTTAACGTAAAGAAATGTTTCTTAACACATACAAATTATATCTATGGAGAGAGAGAGAGAGAGAGAGAGAGAGAGCAACTGAATAACATCATCAAAATCATCCAATCAATCTATATCCAGACAAGTTGTTTGAATAAAAAAAATAAAATTGCAAATTAAATTCAATTAGTCGTTGAAAATACTAGTTAGGTTCGCTTCTTGGTCAAATGATGACACAGGTTTGTCATGCACCCAAAAAGACTCGACTACCTTATAAACACTTTTACACAAGTCTCTCTCTCTCTCTTTCTCTAAAAAATTTTTACCACTGGTTGCCGGGTTTTTTTTTGGTTCCTGGGATTTATGTGGGAGAAAAAAAATCCCAGGAGATTGGTGGGAAAAAAAAAAGCCCTAGAAGTATCCTGGTAAAATAAAAATCCCATGTTTGGTTGACCGGACTATGGTGGGAAAAAAAAAAACCTTTGTTTGGTTGCTTAAACTGTTGGGTAGAAAAAAAAATCTTCTCAAGCTTATTTTTGGTTCCTGGATTTATTTTTGTTCCTGGGCCTATTTTGGGATGGGATGAAAAGGCAAACACTACAAAAGTGGGATTAAAAAATTCACCACACAAGCAATCATTACAAGAGTGGGATTAAAAAAAACCTAGTGCTAAAAGGCAACCAAACATGGGATGGGACAAAAATTTATCTGGCAACCAAACGGAGCTGCAATACTCATTTCTTATGTTTTTAATTTTTTTTTTCTTCTTTCTCTTTTGTTTTTACCACCAAAATAATATAGAGTGATAAAAATATATAGAGCGGTAAAATAATATAGTGATAAAAAAATTTAGAGCGGTAAAAAAATTTGGCAGGGCGAAAGCATTAAGCATAGTAAAAAAGATTTTAGCGTGATAAAAAAAAAATTGACACATCAAACCAAATTTTAGTCCATTAAAAATATTTTAGCATGGAAAAAATAGCATAAAAACTATATTCTGCCACTATTTTCTTTGCCTTTTCTTAATCATCCTCTTTGTTTATGTTCTTTTTGTTTATCATCTTCTTTCAATTTGTTTTATTTATGTTTTTCCCATTTGTTCCTATATTTCTTCCTGCACTATATTTGATGATATTTTGTAGATGTTCTTCAGGTTTTTTTTCTTTCTTTTTGATAACCTAATATGACAATGAGAGATAGTATTTTCTTTGAAGATTGTGGTCCCTGTACTTCAGAAAAGAAGAGGAAGACGAAGAATAGGAAAAAGAGCGAAAAGGAAGAAGAAGAAGAAGGTGATGAAGGGGAAGAGGAAGAAGTGGAGGGAGGGAGGGAGTCAAGTTTAATAAGGCCACGTTTGGATACCAACAAGATTTAGATTTGGATTTAGTTGATATTTTGAACTGGATCGGATCCTTAGATTTCCAAATCAGCTACAACAGTGCAAAAAATTCCGATTTTCAAATCTGTTCTGGAGACATTATTTGGAAATCGATATTTGTGGCAACTTCCTTCACCATCGTTGCTCCTAGACGTTGCTCCGGCAGCAGCTAGAGATCCCTCCCTCCCTCTTTCTCTCTCTCTCTCTCTCTCTCTCTCTCTTAAAATATGATCATGAAGATGATTGATGTGTTTTGTATCCAAAACTCAAATCCAAATCAAAATACAAATGTATGAGGTATCCAAATGGGCCAACTTTTTTTGAAAAATGTAGCTGGGTATTTGGGTCTTTTGTAAAAAAATCCCCAAAATTCCCTTTCTAATCAAGTTGTTAAGATGATCTAATCACTGTTATTCTGGTGAGTCCAGAAATATACGTTATACCAGCAGCCCAAAGAAAATGTGCCATGCGTTGTATGAGGCTGCTGACATTCAAGTGTCTAATATAATATATTAGTTAGAATTGAGAGATTAGGTCTCTGCCTACCACAACTTAATTAGTATAATAGTATTATTATTAGCGTGCTGATAAATCCGTCACGTTTTAACCAAGGCCACCCCCGTTGTAGTATTTGTATGATTGTTTTAGTTATAAAACTACTCGAAAGGGACGGCCTGCTGGCCTTGGCAGATAAAGGGGAGGCTGGTAAATAACGGGTAGGATTTATCATCTCCCTTGTTATTATCATTCTTCTCATTTTCTTTTTCTTATTGGGGATTGCTAAGCTGCTTTAAACACGGGAGTTTTGACATGTGCAGTAGAAAGACGAAAATAATACTGTGGGCCCATGTTATTATGTCATTTACACCATTCAACTGTACGGCCTGATATAAATAGGCCGTGGCCAGAAAATCTTTCCCATAAGACGATCCTAACCCTCCAACTTGTGGAAAGTTTAAATAGTCAGCACGGAATTGAAACAGTCACTGATTGAAGGGTTAAGATCATCCTATCGAGTAGATTTTCGAGGCACATCCTATCTTTGTCGGGTCCATCAAATGAATGGTTTAGATGATCCCAATAATACGAGCCCCATCTCAAGGCTGCATTTGGACTGCCAGAATCAGGAGTTTGAATTGATGTCTTATTCCGTTTCTCTTTTAAATAGGATGAGAAAAAATAAATAAATTTTTTTAATCCAAAACATGTTTCTGGCATTCAAAATAAATTTAATAAAAAAAAATCTAATAAAATTTCCATTCTGCGTAGGCTGGAATCAAAATACCATCTCTAGGGGTGGGAAACAGATTCGGGACTTTACACAATTACACCCCCCTAATTCTGCCCTGATGTCAATTCGCATTCATTTTTTGAACAAAACGCTGGGATTGGTTAGAATTAAATGAGATCCTGATTCCGAATGCCTGATTCCGCAAACCTAACACCCCCATAAATACAGAGTCTAAGTATCGAGTATTGGACCTATTAGGGCAATTTTTTTGGTCAAAATCACGTACCATCATCATCAACGTAGCGGCATTAGAATTAGATATGCGTGACACAACAAATCTAGGTGCTCGATCATTGGAGCTGATGTGTGTGCCTTAAAAAAAGAGTTAACTTTTCTTTTTGTTTCTATTATGTGATGATTATCTTGACCACCTCGGTCCTTTTTTTTTTTTTTTTTCAATAAAATCGGCTACCATTATCAAAAAATAAATAAATTATGTGATGATTTCAATATGTGATTCACCTGTGTTTGGGGTTGTTGTTCATCTATAGTAAGCGGTTTTGAAAATTGAAAATGAAATGTCATGATTAAGATTGTTATACTTATTAATGTGGTTCTCATTAGCAACTCTAAGTATTCAATCGTAGAGTTTTTATATGAGTTATCTTAAGTTATTTATTACCCGAAGGACTAATTCTAAAATTTAATCTACGGGGGTTTGGTGGAACAAGATTCCCTCGACTAGACTTCGACTATGGCTAGGCCGAGGTAAGCTTTTCTTTTCTAATCACTTTCACTACTAAGTTAATGCAAAATTTCCCATGACTTACATGACTTGGTTAGTAATCTCAAATTCTTAAGTTATTTATTTACTGAAACACTAGCTTTAAAAATTACTTAAGGGGGGTTTGGTGGACCGAGATTCTTCCGACTAGAGTCAGGTAATCTTTTCTTTTCTAGTCACTTTCACTAGTAATTTCATGCACTTTTTTTCATGTCTTCGTGATTTAATTCAAGGGATCGAGTTACATCGAAAAACTTGCAGCTGACAAGTTCTTGTCACTTTGTGGAAGAAAAGCTAAGTAAATGAAAATATGGGTGACGAAAGTTAACAACCTCTCTTTGACAAGTGATTAGTTTTATAGTGAGATTTGCTATTATTATACAATGATTATGGCTCTTCTAGAAGGCAGTTCAGGGGTGGAATACCCTTGCCAGTATAAAAAAAAACTCCTAATGTAGATTTAGACGTATATCTGATAGGGTGTGGTATTTCAGCGTGTTTCTAAGCTATGATTTAAGGTTAATAAATTAATTAATAAACGTGCACTTTGTTTCTAACATGGATTGCTTGCGCATTTGATAGTCAGAAGGCAAGTTGAGAATGTGCAGTATGTTTCATCGAAGAGAAAGGAGATGGAAAAACTTGGCATCTTACGCTATGTTTGGCAGCTCTGAAAAATTATTCCATGGAATGTTGGTAGGCTACCAGTTGGGCCACGAACCTTGATTTGTACTTCTTCTCCCATTAGAGGCATTAGTGGAGACTGGAGAGAGCATGGACAAATTTCCAAAAACATTGAAAAAAATACCCTACTACAAATTATGGTTCTTCCCTATATTTGGGGGTTTTCATGCTCCCCTCACTCTTCCTCTCAGCTCATTTCTCACAATTGGGCCCACTAATATAATGCTCTGTAGAGTCTAATGTCTGATGCATTCTAATCAAAAGTAGCAATGAGGTCAGAGGTGTTTATAACTAGAAAGAACTTGCAATAGATTGAATTTGGAGAAGGTGGGTTCTTTCTGATCTTGAGAATAGGATATTTCTAAATGCATTATGAATCTTGAATATAGTTGAAATATTTCTGGTCAACCACTGCTCCCAAGCATGCTTCTACTATTGTACAAGTGGCAAAAGTTAGGGAGGATGTTCCACACAATTCTGAAACAATTAAGCATCTTCATATTACCGTTTTCCTATTGATAGTGAAACATGAAGATCTTGTTAAAATTAAGCACGAAACTTGATTTGTACTTCTTCTCTCATTGCCTTTAAAATTAAATGCACACCACCATGGTTATTTCAGAGATAGGCTAACCTCCACATGCATAAACATAACAACCCAGTGTTGTTTTTTGCATCCATATGAAATTGCAATCATTTTTAATATGAGAAACAATGAGCTTTTTAGCAATGATTTTATAAGTGATTTAAGGATATTTTCACCCAAAGAAATTACGGCCATGTTTGGCCACCATTAAAAATTTATTCTATGGAAAACTTGTGGGCCCAAATGTGTGACAGAGGGTGAGATGGAACGAGGGAGAGAATTGAGTGGACGGTAGTAGAGACAGCATAAACAACCCGAAAATCTAGTGAAAAGAAAATTCCTGTTTAGAATTGGTATCTAGGAGCTCTTCATGCTCCCTTCACTGCCACCCTCAGCTCTACATCTCCTGCCATCTCTTACCACAAATATTCCATGGAATATTTGTTTTTCATGCTGGCTAAATATGGCCTAAGGTTCAGTGCACTACTTAGGCTTTTTGAATATTTTTTTTCAAAAGTTTAAATTATCCAGTAATTTCTTATTTCTCAACGGCAAAAAACCCTTTTCAAAATTCACATCAACATAGGCAAAAATAAATAAATAGATAGGGTTTATGACTTTCCATCACACCTCTATTCCCCATATGCCTACTTAAAGGAGTAGGTCAAATAATATAATCAGCGATTAGTGAAAAGTTGGTGGGAAGCATATAATGCGAGTGAGAAAGATAGCAACTTGCTAGTCACTTGACCTGTGGAATGGAGACACCTTCAAATGCGTCGTGAAAACGATTTACACAGTTAACCAAACCTTGAAGCTACCTGAGATTCTTTAAGTCTCAAGCGATAAAGAGTTGGTAACCTTCTCCCTGCGTTGAAAAATGTTTACAATGACTAATCAACTCAATAAATATACAGACGTATGTTCCTTTTTTAATTTCGGAGGAGAGAGGAGGCATGCTTCCAAATTCTTACACCCATTTACATGCATCATTTAGCTCAAGTAATCCGACATTTTTTATTTTAGGCAATGTTTGACAACTTTGAAAAAACATTCCATGGAATATTTATGGACCGACTGTGTGAGAGGCACTGAGGAGGAGAGCTGGAGAGGGAGAGAATCATAAAAAATGCTAAAAATTAGTAAAAGTAATATACCAATTTAAAATTGGTTTTCTTACTTTCCTAGTAATTTTAGGAGCTTTCCATGCTTCCGTTAGGACTTATTAAGTCTAGCGGTTGGCCCCACAAATATTCCATGGAATATTTTTTCATGGTGGCCAAACATGGCCTTGAAACAATGTGTGATCCTGAAGAATTTTAAGAGTGTAACCACCTAGCATCCTTCTCAGTTTGGCAAATGCTGTTACACGTGGAAGCACCACAGCCACATGGGGTGATCATCACATCAAAGCAACCATGGTTCACCCTTTTTTAAAGCAACGCCGAGGAAGTTAGAATTCGACAAAATTGCATGCTTTCGAATTTCAAAGGGCATCGAGTAAAGGCATCTTTGGGTACACGTGTTTGGACTTTGGATCCAAGTAAATGATTTTTTCTTTAATGGAACATAATATTTTTCATGGAAATAATAATGCATGAAGAAATAATATAGCTCAAGGAAAATAAAATTCCAGGGTCTAGTGGGATTTCAGTTTTCCTTGAAAAGCAAGGAAAATTTTCGATTATTGATAAAAAAAAAAACCATGGAAAATGAGTTTGCCAAACAGAGTAATTATAATTATCCGTGGAATTTTTTAATAAAAATTTCTTGGAAAAAATCCCCATGCATCGAAATGGCCACTAAAACCCTCATGTGATATTTTCTTATAAAAAACCCCCAAACATTTTCCCTTAACCTGATCCTTCGTTTAAATGTTCAATTAGAAATGGGTAGTTAGAAAATGAAAACACAACCTGATAGGCAGCTACAAAAAAAGAAAAAAAGACAGAGCTGTCTACATTCATCGGATAGAGAATCCATAAATCAATCAGGTTAAAAATAGATTTTTGGAGTATAGCCCACTTGTTGTAAGGTCAATAGATGAATATTTTGGAACATCCAAGAGGCCAGTTGGAGGATGGCCCGCTCTCCTTAGACAGGACAAACTAAATATTCTACTGTATTGCAAGGGCAGATGAAGTCTTTCAAAAAAAACAAAAAAAAAAAGGGGGAGGGGGCGGGGATGATGAACATGGCACCCTCAGAAGAAGAAAATCCATTACTCATTTCTCATCACCATAAACCACAAAACCCAGCTTTTTTTGTTAATTAGATTAAGGGAAAATGATAAGAAAAAGAAGAGATTTTTTAACAAAATCTCAAAAAAGGGTCGAGTCGGCTAAATTCTCAGGAAGGGGTGAATCGTATCCCAAGGCATGTTTTAAGACAAGAATGCCCTTGAGTTGCTTTTCCCTACACCTTTTTTAGAAACGGATCACAATGTATTTCACAAACCCTATTCACCTTTTTTAGCTTTTTCTTCCCCAGCCAAGTGTTGAAAGTCCATTGCCTCTGGTAAAACTCCATTGTACAACCCCCTTCTAGATGAATTCAGCCCATATTTTTCAAAATGGACTATACAGCCCATACCATAGGATGATCCAAACAGCCCAATTGATGGGCCACAACGTAAATAGGTTGTGCCCCCAAAATCATTTCCATAGGATGATTCTAACCATCAGATCTAAAGAGGGGCTCATATTATGGAAACTTCTATAGATTGGACGGTTGGGATCATCTATGGAAATAATTTTTGGGGCAGAACCTATTTATGTTGTGGCCCATCAATTGGGCGGTTTGGATCATCCTATGGTGTGGGCTGTAGAGTCCATTTTGAAACATACGAGGTGAATTTATCACTGCCCTTCTAGAAATTGTGTTCAGTTACATAAACACGCTTGGCTTTTGACTTGGTGGTAAGGGAAGACCTATTGTTTCTTCATGAGAAAGAATTTTTATATGGTGTAAACCCATATACTCCAGCATTTTTCAAAAAGTATTGTACGGGTCACACCATAGGATGATCCAAACCGTCCATTAGATGGGCCACAATGCAAATAGGCTATGCCTAAAAAATCATTTCCATAGGGTGATCCTAGCCCTCCAATCCACAGAGGAAATTCGGATTATGGAAACCTCTGTAGATTGAAGGGCGAGGATCAGCCTATGGAAAACATACTCAACAACATTTCATGTTCTGTATTATTGTTTGGATAAAAATTGTCCATCTTCTCAAGTTTCTTTCCACTTTCTCTTGATCCCCAACTCTAAGCGCTAACTATGTACAATATAAGTAGAACTTACGACACTTTGATGGATGGTCCCACTCGACTCAAAATAGCTTGTGACCCGGACTCAGAAACTAAGATCCGAAAAGCACTCCAAAAAGGATTATAGATCTAATGAAATACTATTAGAATGTATGAACCACTATTTATACCTCGGAACCACTACATAGTGGTAAATAGTGGTTCTCACTATATAATTAGTGGTTCTGAGTGTTTAAACCACTGTGTATACACTCATTCTCACTTTTTATAGTGGTTTTGACTGTAATTGTGGTTTTCAGGAATCTTTAAACCACAATTAGTGCATGGAAGGATTTAATTGTTGTTCCTTTCATCTAAATGTGGTTCTGAGTATTTAAACTACTGCTTATAAATTCATGACAACTTTGAGACCCAATGAAATACTATTGGAATGTATGAACCAATATTTATACCCTAGAACAAGCATGAAAAGTAGTTCTGAGTGTTTAAAACCCTATAAATACACTCATTCTCACTTTCTAAAGTGGTTTTGAGTGCATAAAATTTTCAATCTCACAATTTAAACTCTCGGAACAAGTATTAAGCTGTCTAAACTATTAACCACCATAAGAATCTGAGTGTTTAGACAAATATTTAACCCATTGTTCATAAATTCATTGCAGCTTTGACACCCAATGAAATACCAGTAGAATGTGTGAACCTTTATTTATACCTCAGAACCACTATATAGTGGTAAATAGTGGTTCCTAGGAATAATTAGTGGTTCTGAGTGTTTAATCCCCTATTTATACACTGATTCTCACTTTTTATAGTGGTTTTGGCTGCATAACCTTTTATTCTCACTATTTATACTCTCGGAACCACTATATAGTGGTTCAGAGGTCTACATGGTGGTTAGGACGATATAAATAGATTACCTAAGTGTTTAAATAGTGGTTCTGATCTTCTACATAGGGTCGTCATTGTATTTCCACATTCATAACCACTATTCAAACCATTGGAACCACTACTTAGTGGTTGAGAGGACTAAATACATATCAACAGTGGTTCCAAGAACAAAATATTGCTTCTACACATTTAAATAGTGGTTCTAATTGTACAGACATGAGTTTCATTCGGGTTTACTCTAAATAGGAACATAGAGGGCAATAGAGAGATAGAGAGTTGATGACAATACACCATAGCATTGTAAAGAGGATGATGACAATAACAAAACCATAACAAATCCCTAACAAATAAACAAGATGAAGACAATACACCATAGCATTGTAAGGAACATGTTAAACTTAAGCAAATGTATGACAATGGACCTACCAGAGAACCGTAAGTTTCATAGCCAAAGAAAATAAAGAGATCCAATAAAATCTAGATGTTCTCAAGGGGGAGTTTCACTGGTCTGCAATGGAATTTCAATGGAGTTTTACAACAAGCAATGGAGTTTCATCAGTTGGCGTGGGGTAGAAGGTAAAAAGGTAGAAAGGATAGGTGAAATGCATTGGGATCCGTTTCTTAACTTCTTGGAGGGAAAAGCAACTCAAGGGCATTTTTGTCTTAAAACATGCCTTAGGATGCGTTTCACCCCTTTCTGAGAATTTAGCCAACTCAACCCTTTTTTGAGATTTTCAGTTAAAAATCCCATATTTTTGATCATTTTCCCTTAGATTAATAAAGCACTACTTCTAATGATTTTTATTTTTTTATTTTTTATGAAAAACATGTAATGGTACAAGAATTTCTGAACAATTCATGGGTTGATATGATTTTGAATAGGTGAATGATCCCCCAGTGGAATCTCAGACTTTGTTGTGTTTCCCATGGTTTTAGTGGGAAACCAAAACAGGAAAACCTTTTAGGTTTTGGGTAAAAGCTATAAAGAGAAGATGGGTGTACGTTTTTCTCTTGGCGTGGGAGGCTCTATGTGGTCGCTGCAAAGAGGAGACAAGAGAGTGTGAGTGAATTTTTCTAAGCTATTACTCGGGTTCTCTTGGTTGAGAAGACATGGGGCTGCAGTTTGCGCGTTTATCCTATTGAAATCATTGTATATTGTTTTCGCATAGCGAAGGTCGTGTTCTCGCCTGTGGATCTATTGTCCCACACCGGAAGCGAAGAGAAAAAGTTCTTGGGCTATTTGTGTAGAGGCGTCTTCTACGGAAAAACAAAACCAGAATGACTGCAGTCTAGAACCAGCCAATATCAGAACCACCAGATTTAGTCTGTGAGGAACCTGGTTGCACGAGTCTTGGGTATGCCTTAGGAAAGGGGTTAGATAGATGAAATATAGACAATAGATCGAGCTTGAAATATATCTAATCCTCCGTGTGTTCGTTGTACAAATGCAGAATGTAACCATTGCTTGTTGTTACGATTAGGGTAGAACCATTCTCCTGAGAGTATGGAGAGAGAAATTTTGGGTATGAAATTCTTTTAAGGGGGGGAGAATGTAATACCCGGTAAAAATAACAGTTAAGCATAAGAACTAGTCACATGTTACTATTCCCCTTAGTTTTTCATATAAATAGAGCAGCCAGGAAAAGAAAAGGAAGAAAGAAAAGGGAGGAAGAAAAGGGAGGAAGAGAGGGAGAAGAAGGAAAAGGCTAGGGGAATCACTTCTCCCTGATCGTTGTCATGTTCAAGGTCAAGCATCTTCAAATTTCCGCTTCTCAAGTTTGATAAGGTAGGTGATAGCTAGACTCGACTCGTATCTTTTCTCAATAAATCTTGGTGTTCATCTTGCGGCTTGTGTTTATATCTACTTTTCCATTTATTTGTGCCCGATCAAATTGGATTTTGGCGCGGGAGAGTTTCTCACAACACTATAAAAATCGGCCTGTAATTGCAAACAGGCATCGGTTATGCCCGCCACCTCCCAGAGAAGTCAGAGCAGCTAACACCCCATCAGTGCAATTTTTGATGGGGCGGAAATAAGTTTCACCCGTAGCAAATTCTCGAACATTTGCTATGTGTTTCATAACCGATCAAAATCTTTTCACACAGTTGATAAAACTTGCTGATAGATCACTAAACTGGTAGCAAAATTGCAATCCACCAATAATTACTGACAAACTTTCAGTCTCCAACTGATCCAAATATGAGAAAGATCATATGGCAAATGCATGCATTCAATTAATAGTGCAAGGCATCTCCATACAAACTTAGTCTGACCAATGTTTCGATCAGTAGATGAAGAGGTCGAAGTTGATGCTGTAGAATCTAAGAACAACAAAGCTGATGGTGTCAAACACGGTTTTGGTTGAGTCATGTAAAAGTATCTGGCGGTGGGAAGTAGAGGAAGTTCGAAAGTGGACAGCGGAGTGTAGGTTCTACATAATGTTACTTTTCAATTCCGGTAACGCAGCAAAGAAAACGGATATGCAAATACAAAAGAAAGAATGTTTGGTAGAGATGGAACTTATTAAGCTCAATAATGCAATGAAATAAATTCACAGTTACCTAACAGCAAAGTTCGGAAGTTGGGAACACGGGGCCCAAGCCATAGTTAACTCAAATCTCAGTCAAGATACAAAACCATGTTTTTCCTGTGTCAAAAAGTTTCTGCTAATCTCTGATTCTCAAAAGTTTACCAACTTCAATGGTTAAACACTACTTCCAAGTGATTTATTCTACAAAAAGGATAACGCCATTTTCATGGAAGGTTTTAACAAACAGAATAACTCATTGTGAAGCTATGGCCAGAACGCTTACCTTTGAGTTCTCTGTCATTGGCATTCCAATTGGAACCTTGCTAACCTTCTCATCATCCTTGTCAACAAATGTCACAGACATTCTGTACAATTACCAAAAATAGCCAAGTCTAATGCGTTCACATGATGAAGGAACTAAATAACCAATCCATTACACAACAAAAGAAGAGTATCTTATCGGGTTAAATGTGGTCAACAATCTGAGATCTTAGCTAGAAAGCCCCATGATTAAAAACATAAACAGATGCTAACAGACCTACTCCAAACCTTACTAAATTCCTGCTTTCTAAAGGAAGGTGAAGTACATTTTAATTTTTATTTCAATAGAGACAACATACAAAGAAAATGTAGCACCTTTATAACCATGTGAAGTTTGAATTTCATCAACAAATAGTGTTGTATAATTATAAAGCATACATTTCTCAAGTACAAATGGCGATTTCATCATAAAATATAGGCCCAAATATCATGCCAGTCAGACAATCCAAAAATCTTATTAAATGTATTTTCAGCAGTTAAGTATAGGACAATATGTAGTTTTTACCATCTGTCCATCGGCTCTGAAATGGACAACTGGAATCATCCAATCAATAATGCTTTATGACCCATTAGAGATACAGCATGAGAAAAATCAAATGCATAATCTGGATCATCCAAAGGTTAGGACACAAAGTAATAATGGGCATGCATCATTGTATTACACTAAGGTCAGGCCTTACCGGAGGGAGAATTCTACAACAAACTAAAGTGTGGCATTTTCATGGTCGGAAATCTAGGGTTCAATATTTACAGAAGATGAAGAGATAGCCGTTGTGCTAAATCTCCCATCAGGTTGTCAACTTGTCACACACTGAAGAGGTTGAAATCTCGTGAGAATTTTTTATCTTAAGTGTAACGAGTTATTTCAATGCAGGACTTCAGTGATTGACTAGTGGATGGATGGATGGTAGGAGGCCGTATCCGTGGCAGATTCGCAGATTTGATTGAGATCCGTGATTGTGTAGATGATCACCCTATCCGCCCCCCACCCCCGGCCAAAAAAAAAAAAAAAAAACCCTGATTTTTTTGGTCTTCTCTCTTTGTATTTTCACTCTTCTCTTGTAATCTTCCCTAAGATTTGCTCGTCTTTGGACATTCTCTTAATATAGATTCTACCATTTAAAAAAATATTAGGGGTTTTCTAGGTTTTTGGGAAGCAATAATCGTGATTTAGGTTTGAAAAAGGGCTTCTGACAGGTTTTTATGAGTGAATGGGTGAATGACATCACTTGTAGAAATGAGCTGCTTTCTAGGTGTTTACAAAAATACTTTAAAAGAAGTAAAAGAGGTGTTTCCATTTGCCCCTCTTTGTCACTTGTATGCAACAAGTGGCAAAAGAAGTAAGCGCATTAATGAGATGGGGTCTAGTTTTAAACATTATAGTTCGGATAGAAAGGGGATGCCTTATCAACCACCAGTATCAACACAACTCATCATGATACAGATTATCAAACACCAGCATCCACACAGATACAGATCATCTCACATCAATCATTCCATAGCTCATAAACATCTTTCTGGTGGATGCAACCTCACCCAGCCAACCATAAAACCACAAACCCAATCGCATAAAGTCGACGATGATGATTCCTCTTCAAAACCCTATTCACGGATCCATCACCTTTTAGTAGAATCATTGACACACAACACCCACTATACATTGTAGGCCCCCTACTTCATCTCTTCCTCACACTTGGATATACCGGTGGCCCCTCAATATGCTCCTCTCCACAAAGTACCCACTTTCAACATTCACCTATCCACATCAATAACATCATCATGAACAATGGGTTGAGGAATGTAAATAGCTGATTCTTGTGAAGGAGACAGAGTATAGTGGAAGAGTGAACCATTCAAAAAAAAAAAAAAAAATAGTGGAAGAGTGCATTTTCCTCAGTATAAGCCTTAGTGATGATCTTGACTTCCCTATGGTACTTTTTGTACCACCACGATCCAAGATGACTCTACATCCATCATAGAAGACACCTGACATAAACCTTGCTGATGAAACAAATCAGCACATCAACAAACTTGGCACTTCTCAGCCCATTGCTCATATCAACATAGCCATATATATACATACATGACCTTCCTGACCTTCCTATGGAACTGGTTTGCACCACCACAATTAAAAGATGACTAAATCTATCGTAGAAGACACTTGAAGTAAACCTGGGTGATGCAACTAATTCAAAGATCATCAAAATTAGCACTTGCATTACACTTGAAGAACGCACACAAACGATGAATTTGCCTGACTTCAAGATATCTTTGCTTGGCCTTATGTCAACATGCCCGACCTAAACCTTTCTCTAGTACTACATCACCTTAGGATACCACCAAGAACCCAACTTATCACTCGTGAGTTATGAAGAATGCACCCTAGCTTTGCCATTGAAGTCAACGATGAACTCCAAAAATTAATCAACATCGGCTTCATTACAACATAGTTGGTCATGAAATGTGACTGCTGTGACCAAATTTCTACTGTTGAAGACAAAGACCATACAATTTCCATCACCCCATCGGGAACTTATTCATTATGAGGTTACGCTTTTTGACCTCAAAGATGTTGGGGCCAGTTATCAACGAACTGTGATAAGTTTTCACAATAACATGAACGGAAAATTGAAAGACTGTTGATGACATACTTGCCAGTCAACATGAAGATCATATTAAATGAATGTTCATCTTTGTTGATGCATCCTGAGATTCTTAGCCTCCTTTGTCTACCACTCTTTATTGGTTCATAATTTGTTTACTTAGTTCACCAACTTTGCAACTTTCTTCGTTACCAGGTGGGGCAACTTAAAATCATCCCTTCTATTCAAGCTATAAACCTAAAACTAGGAAATCCATCTCATCCATGTGTTTACTTCTTTGCCATTTATTGCATACTAGTGACAAAGAGGGGCAAACACAAAAACCTTCTTTATTTCCTTTCAAAGCATTTTCATAAACACCCAACTTTCTTCGTTACCAGGTGGGGCAACTTAAAATCATCCCTTCTATTCAAGCTATAAACCTAAAACTAGGAAATCCATCTCATCCATGTGTTTACTTCTTTGCCATTTATTGCATACTAGTGACAAAGAGGGGCAAACACAAAAACCTTCTTTATTTCCTTTCAAAGCATTTTCATAAACACCTAGAGAACCCCCAATTTTTATAATCTAAGCCATTCACCAATTAAGAATAAAAACATCCAAGCTTCACCCTTTATCTATTAAATACACTCTTTTTCGTTTTAGAAAAAGGCACTCAAAGTCAAAGGCCTTTCAAATTTGCAAAACTTGTCATCATCCCTTTCTTTTTTTTTGAGAGAGATTGTCAGTAACCCTTTCTAAAACCTAACTCACAAGCATTCCTCACCAATTTTTTTTCAAACCAAAAACCTAGAAAATTGCTAGATCTAACCCGCATAATCCCCGAAAATCCTCAAAATTACCCATTTCCACCCTTCAATCACAAAATCCTTCACCAACTCCATACGACATGAAAATTTCTCTCAAGATTTCATCTCATCCTCACCATTCCAAGACAACTTAAAGGGAGATACCCCACAATGGCTATATCTCTCATGTCCTGTCGACCAATATCGAAACCTGTAAGTGATTATCTATCAAGGAACCTAAGTGCATTCACCAAGTATCCAGAAGAGATTCAGAGAAAAACAAGAGTAAAGATTAATCATATATTATTATAAGAGAATAACTTCTACTCCGTGTCGACACGTGACACTCATTTCCGTGTCCACAAATCATAGGTTTAGGGCTGCCAATCTGTTGTGATAATCTCAAACGAACAGGGCCTTAGCAGAGAGAACATCCACAGAAATAGAATCACTAACTTATGGAAGAAAATGACCTTATTATCAGATGTCTTACAGTAGAACATAACAAAAAAAAGGGCTGAATATTACCAAGAGAAAAAAGAAAGTGTGCCACAGTTCAACCCAGAAGAGAAATAAAAAAGATTTTTGCATGCATAAAACAAAGATAGGATGCTACATTTCAAACCAGAAGAGACATCAAAAAGATTTTTGCATGCATAAAACAAAGATAGGGGAAAGAAGAAGAGAAAACTGGACAAAATGAATGCCTTCAAGCTGGAGAAGGGGATGATTTTGTTAATAAAAAACAAAAAATTATACAAAAAGAGAATGCTTTCAAGCTTACAATACGAGTGACTGTGATATACACCCAAGCAGAATGAAAGCAGTAACCATAAAATAAATAAAAAAATGCAATAATATATTGCCGAGCTTTGCAACCTCTGTTCTCATCCTCACTACTATTGCCATTATTATCAAAATCACGATCTTGTTGGGGGAGTTGAAAGTTCGTGAAAGACTACATACAACCCAAGAACAGAACGACAGTACCATGATTGCAGAACGAAAATCACATGAAAAGCACAAACCCATTTCCCCCCAAAAAAGAGGAAAAAACTAAAATTACCAAAGCCCATCAATGGAAGAGCAAAAACACACATCACTAACCTTAAGATTGAAGAGATTGGAGAAAAGGGGCGACGATAGGGTTTCTAGCCGTTAAGGTTTTCTGAAAACCTCTGCCACATCAGTTGATATGGTAATTTGGTAAATCACAATATAAGTTTCTTTCCATTCCACGTTGCCACACGTGATTGTCGGGATTACATTTCGATTAAGTGTGAATCCCAATAATTATTAGTCTAATAATCGTTTCTCATAATCTCAAGGTTCTGTTCATTTGAGAATTTGATCCCCCAAACGGATTATCGGACTCAAAAATAATCCAATGGATCCATTTCTGGTCTCAAACGAACAGGGAAAGTAGAGGCCCTTATATATAGATTACAAGGGCACCATCTTCACTGCTGGCTCTTCTCTTATACATACATAACTTAATGAGCCATGAATTTGTAATTAAAAAATATGAGTACATTGCACTATTTTTTATGCATTGAGATCCAAAATTTTCGTGGTGGAATTTTTCCGTGTTAAAATCGCTATGCTAAGGAACCACTAGAATAGGGGCAAACTCTTCTAGACCCACATGGCTACATCCTCATCCAAAATTATCTGTGTGAACTTGTACCATGATCCTACACACTACTAGAGTATTCTTGGCACACTCCAATTCCTAACTTTCATTCGTTCCGATCTCTCCTACTATGTGAACCATGTCAATTTGTGCATTAGATTAAGATTGGTCATTCTTGGATTGTTAAGCGCCTCTTGTGATATCCTAGTGCCACCTTGGATATTGGCCTCCGCGTTCTCTCCAAATCTTCTTTGAATTTATACTTCAACCAACTTGGTACAAGAGTTCCACCCAAACACAAAAACTATCTAATTTTAATAGTACGAAAATACCTTGATTTTGGTCTCCTATTACTAGGGGACTGTTGGGAAATATATCGATCCATTCAGAGCTTGTTCCACCATATGGATGGTTCGGATTTTCCCAAATGTGTAAACACATGAAAACTAGCTAGTGCCCCGAAATATAGCAATTGACACACCTTTTATGGGGATGAGACGGATGTCATGTCATGGCAATTAATCATGGTGATTATGTTTCCTAGTCCACCTCGATTGCACCATGGCCTATACCCTAATCACACTTTTGTGTGGGGTATAAAAGCCACTATAATACAAGCAGAAGCAAACACCAGACATTGAATACACCACCCGGTTTCTATGACCAAAATACCCCACAACTTGGGTATTATCATCCATCTTTGGTCAAGTAAGCTGGCATTTGCTATATATATAAACAACTCCAAGGCAAGTCTCTTAGCTTAAGAGGGTTTCCACTTTCTTTCTTGTAAAAAACAAGAAAAGAATATGGCATCTCTCATTTCGACCTCTCCATCTCCTATTTACACTATTTCCTCTGATATGAAGGCCAGTGGCGCCAGGTGCATCCGTCACAGCTTCACAACCATTGTAAGTTACATTAATCACATCACACGCTCATATACGTATATAAATAGATGGATAGAAGTTTTTTTTTTAATGTCTGTGAGTACTTGTGCAAGTTTTTCAAAAAAACTACTGCGACCTACCTTGCTCGAAGATTCAAACCGTTCATTTGAACCACACCAACGTAAATAGGTTGGCCACCCAAAAATCATTTCCAGAAGGATATCCGAACCCTCCGATCTGCAGAAGGGCGATCAAAATGAATGGCTTAGATCTTCAAACAAGGTGGGCACATGTAAGCTAGCATTGACGTTACGTAAAAATTCAGATAGATAGATAGATAGATAGATAGTGCTTGAGAAATTATGCTCCCGAGCTTTATGAGGACTCAAACATGTGGCCATGTTTTCGCATGGACCCACCAATAGGTTATAGATGGCCTCCACCATGAATGCCTATGGCCCCAAACATCTAATTGATCAGTGACAAGCTAGCCGTCCAATCAATAGCCTGCAATTTCAACGGAATATCCATGGTGGGGCCATGGGGCGTTATATGTTTGTGAGGGTCCCACACGCAAAATCATGCGCCACGTGATGGCCTGATGGGACTATTCAGACATGTAGGACCAAAGATCTTAATCTATTTGTCTATGAGGGATGCTAAACTTATAGGTGCCCCTTGTAGAAACCGGTTACAAGGGCACCACTACTGGATCCACGTCATGGCGTTCTAACGTTTTCTGTGCCTTTATAATAGTGGCGCCCTTGTAACCGGTTTTAATTGTTTTTTGGTAATTACAGCTGCTTTAAATAACTAATTATCAAAAGAAAGGAGTACCATTATGAAAAATAAGGAGTGCACCTATCAATTTTATTTTGTGGGACCATTTTTTGTGCCTTGATCTGAATAGTAAAAAATATTTGCAGAGAATGTCATTTGTTGCTGGTCTAAGGCTTTCCCACCAGATTAAGATAAAAAAGGCAACAAAGATATCATCTTCCCGCACAAATTGCTTCAACACTACAATTTCATGTTCCATAGTAAGACATTCTGCTCCCTACTTAGTTTATTAACTTTGAGATTGTAATTTATGTGGTGAATGATCCAAAACAATTCCTTTTCAACTCATTGTGTCGTAACCAGATCCAGCCACAAGTAAAACAATCAACCTAATTGGTATTGAAAGACCAAAAAGATTCTTTGAATGTCTAAGAAAAAATTATAAGAAATGATCTACACTCAATTAACCTATTGGTATTGCAAGACCAAAAAGATTCTTTGAATGACTAACAAAAAATTATAAGTACTGATCTACACTCAATCAACCTATTGGTATTGCAAGACCAAAAAGATTCTTTGAATGTCTAAGAAAAAATTCGCCTGTACAGTGTGGTCCATCTCCCCCCCTCCTCTCTTTACCATTTCAAAAAAAAAAAAAAAGTCTAAGAAAAAATTATAAGAAATGATCTACACTCAATGGCCGAAAGTTCCTTTCATCGGATGGCTAGAATTCAAGGTGGGCCGGGCACGGCACGGCACAGAAGGGTTCACGGGCCGTGCCATGCAGGGCTGATTTCCTCTAGGGCGAGGCACGGCCCGCAGCCCGCAGTTCCGGGCCGGGCCGGCCTGTTCAATCACATTTTTCAATCAAATGACTTAAGTATCCAAAAAAGAGACTTGTTGGAGGTGTATTTTCGGGATTTTATGAAATATATAAGTTTTTGACGAGAATACTCCCGAACTAGCCGTTTGAAACACCTTTTGGGGGTATTCTTGGGTTTAAAAAAAAAAAACATTTTTTAACGGGGCATCTAGGCTCGCGGGCTGTGCCGGCCCGACGGGCCGCCAAACCAAGCCCAGCACGGCCCGCGACTTTGTGCCGTGCCGGCACGGTCCATGTCGTGCCTTGCCTTGCCGGGCCGCGGGCCAGCACGGCCCATTTGCCACCTTGAGCTAGAATTGTCTGCTCAAATGGATTTGAAAGTCATTATAAATTGGACCCACCAGTTGGATTTTCTAGATTGATGATTCCCAAATCATCATGGATACAAGGGTGTTTCATCATATTATGCAGCATGAGAGTAGCTTTGGAACTTTCCTACGCGCAATTTAGTGTCATACGGTTTCCTTTACACCATAATAAGGGGCCGTTTGGATAGGGGGATTTTAGAATCCGGGATTTCTTCAAAATTGTAGCTAAGAGACAAGAGAAGAAGCGAACCAGCTGTCGTTTTTGACTTCTCGCCCTTCTTTTCGTCAGCTAGAGAGTAGTAGATCTTTCCATATTTCTAGGTTTTAGAAATCTCAGGATGCAAGATAGATTTTTAAAACCTGAATTCCTCACTTAAAATCCAAGAAACGCTGTCAGGACAGCATACAACAGCTTGATCATGAACCCTCGTTTACACTGTTTTCAAACTAAAAGCCTGGGTTCTAAAATCCGCGTATCCAAACGGCCCCTAAGTTCTTCACATAATCAATAAATCTAGGGTTTTTAACACTTGGGTTGTGGTTTTTAGCACAAATGCCTAAGGATTGCCTCAATTTATAAGTTGTTCTTGCTTACAGGCTCAACCAGAAACCCTACAAACTGTTCAAAGCACCATTGCAAAGCAACTATCCGTTGCCGAGAGTACTGTGACTCCTCAGACCAAGTTTGCAGATCTCGGTGCTGATTCCCTTGACACGGTATTTCCTCTCTCTTTTTCTTTGTTTCTTTATTTTTTCTTACGATTGATATCGTTATGAATACAAAGATTTTCATGCATTGATTACTGATTACTTAAATTCTGATTATTAATTTTGAGTCCAATAAACAGTTTGGGGCCCACAGTCAGTTTTCACAATCTAAGAGGAGCAGGGCCTAAGCTTAATAGCTCTAAACTTCCAATTAATTGCTTGTCTTACCTTATTCCATTAAAAATTTAGTGGACTTGGTCTTTGCTCTTCTCTTTGCCTATTATTACTAACTACAAAGAAATCATGTTAGGTGGAGATTATGATGGCTCTAGAGGAGAAGTTTGGAGTGTCGATCGGAGAAGGGGGAGCTGAGAACATCTCAACCGTTCAAGATGCTGCAGATCTGATCGAGAAAGTGAAAGTTGGAGAGGCTTGAGGCTGAGACTTGTCAAGCAATTTGGGATAAAATAACGGCTATGCACTTTAGTATTTTTAAATTTAGTAGAAATGCCTCTTCTCTTGTAATTGAGAGGCTGTTGAATAATTTAAGGGCAGTGATATTTTCCCCCTCTCTGATGGATATTTTACCCCCCTTTAACAGATATCTTTAGGATATACAAAGGGGTGGGAGCCACCGTTAAGTCCAAAAGGCTTAAAAGTTAACGATTTGTGTTAAAGGGGGGAAATATCCATTAGAGAGGGGGGGGGGGGGATTATCACTGCCCTAATTTAATCGTCAAAAGATTTAAGCTACACCTTTTGTTGTTACTTTGCTTTAAAAGTTAATTAAAATTTGATATGTATAATTGATCTAATACCGTTTAGCCATTGAATCCAATCATGGATTGATCATAGCCCTAAATCACTCTAATTGAGTGATCCTAGCCATCCAATTTCAAAGATCGGAAAGGATAAATAAAAAATAAAAATATTAGCTAATATTCAACATTCAATGGATAAAGAGTTCTATAATCAGAAGGTCAGGATCACCAAAGGAATGGTCTAGATGACAACCCCACATGTGAAACAAAAGAATAAGTTCCAAAAAACCTGATTATTTCCTATTGGGTTCACCACCCATTGTTTCATTGCTGTCCCCGTTTCTCCGGTGGCTAAAACTTATCACTCTACCCTTCAATGCATTAGCCCGTGATACATTTACTCTTGGAATAATGCATTGTAGAAAAGGCAGAAAAAGATACCCACTAATTAACATAAATAAAGAGATAATAAGCGCGCACTTGATTGATTGGTGCTATATCTATTTTATTTCCTTCGAGAGGTAAATTGAAATAACTAGGAAAAAAAAAAAAAAAAAATTCTGAGTCGGGCTGAACGAGAATGCCAGCTTTTGGGGTGGAAAAGGAAAACAGATTAATGCATTTTTTCCATTAGTTCTGCCCGGGTTTCATTTCTACCCCAGATTCCCACCCCCCCACCCCCTATTATTTTTTATTTTATTTTTTATAACCAAGACGGCGGAATTAATGGAAATTGAAATAAGACCCCAATTCCACTGACGTGGATGTTAGGATAAACCACATGGATTCTGGGAGGTGTTGTTATCACTTTGCAATATTTTAGGAGCTACTATTATTTACAAGGTTACATGTAGATGGTTGTTGCTGGGTGTGAATAGTGTTTCCTAATTTGTAGGTTTGCTTTCCTATTTTGTTGGTAGTTGAGAGTCCAAAGCTATATGTAGTTGAGATTGGCTTAATGAATGAATAATTTTTCTTAGAAATTGCGTTTTTGCGGGAATAACCCTTCTTCCCTCGGAGTAAGGCTGATCTTCCTCAAATCTGTTATGAACCAATCTCAACTACATGTAGTTATTGTAGTTGAGATTGGCTTAATGAATGAAGATTTTTTCCTAGAAATTGTGTTTTTGCGGGGAACGGCCCTTCCTCCCTCGGAGTGAGGCTGATCTTCTTCCTCAAATCCGTTATGAACCAATTCGAGTTCATAAAATAGACCCAAAAGCCACTTCAAGGCTGATCTTCCCTTTGAGAAGATCAAATCCGAAAAGTTCGTGATTTTGACAAACTACTACAAACAACTAATTATACTAGTGTGAATAGCCTTGACGATTTACCGGGAGAAAGGAGAAAGAACACCATAGAGGCTATGGATAAAGTGAACAAATGATATTGTTATGATTAAAAATTTCTTAAAATCTAGAAAGGTTATTATCTAGAATTGACCAAATTATAATCCAATGAGATCGGATGCATAGAACTGGTTTGTTTCAAAAGCATTTAATTTTCTAAGTGAGACCAATAGTATGATCTCAATTTCTTCACCACATTGGTTCCTTATAATATGGCGAGGCAGAAGCATATTATACATTGTTGAATCCCCAAATTTTAGGGATCTCAATAACCAACGATTTACGTTGGCTTGTTAGGTTTAGGCTATCTTTCATATTTATCTTTTATTTTTTTTATTTATCCTTTATTCTGATTGGTTGTAGAGTCCTAGTATATTGAAACTTCATATCTTTGTAGACATTTATATTTTCTTATCTCTAAATGGAAAAGGGAGACAAGAGAACTTAATTTCGTGCGTTTGTATGAAGGACTGGTTTCCCAAACGAACTAATATTTTGCCTTCTTCAATATCTACTTTTGGGTACCTATCATTTTGGTAACAGAGCAAGGTTTGATCTTGGCATGCCAAATAGATCTCATCCCAAGAGAAAATCAGCCATGGAAGAGAGAGTGGAGAAGTTGGAAGAGTCCGTTAACAACTTGGCAGAGATGTTTTCCAAGTTCATGGAAAATCAAAATCAGAAATCAACGGAGGATAATGTTTCCGGTAGCAAGGGAATCTCTTTCAATGTTGAGAGTGGAGGAAACGAAACATCAAGGTCTAGAACTGCAGAAGGAACCATTCAAACGAGGTTCACTAGGCTGGAGTTCCCTCGTTTCGACGGTTTTGATGATCCGACGGGGTGGGCATATCGTGCCGAGCAGTTTTTTCGTTTTCATCAAACAGCTGAAGATGTGAAGGTACCTTTCTCCTCATTTCACATGGAAGGAGGAGCCGTACAATGGTTTCAATGGTACGAAAAAAACACACAAGAAAATGGAATGGAAGGTTCTGATAATGGCGTCCTGTGTTCGGTTTGGCCCAACTGAATTTGAAGATTTTTATTCTGCCCTTAGTAAATTGCAGCAACAAGGGACAGTCCGTGAGTACCATAAGGAATTTGAAAGATTAGCTAACATGGTGGAAGGGTGGACTGTAAAGGCCTTAGTTGGCTCATTTGTAGCGGGCTTGAAGGAAGACCTTGGTGGTGACAATGAAGAAGAAGACGAAGAAGAACATCCGGCTTGAGGACAAGGCAATTTCCAAGGGGAAGGGAGTGTTGAATTCCCAGATTTTAGGGATCTCAATAACCAACGATTTACGTAGGTTTGTTAGGTTTAGGCCATCTTTCATATTTATCTTTTATTTATCCTTTATTCTGATTGGTTGTAGAGTCCTAGTGTATTGAAACTTCAGATCTTTGTAGACGTTTATATTTTCTTATCTCTAAATGGAAAAGGGAGAGAAGAGTTTAACTTAATTTCGTGCGTCTGTACAAGGGACTGGTTTCCCAAACGAACCATTATTTCGCCTTCTTCAATATCTATTTCTGGATACCTATCATACATTGACATTCCATTGAAGAAAAACGTTTCATACATCTCACTGGTCAATACCCAAAACAAATCTACAATAAAGACATCAAAATACAGAGAAAAAAGCCAAAACAGAAAAGGAAAATTACAGACTCGTCTATATATTTACATACATCATAAGCTTTACAGCATATATATATATATATATATATATATATATATATATATCACAAAATAATCTCTTCTCCCTCATCTCTCATCCTGGTTTACAACTATAACCTTTTCTTTTTATTAGTTGTTATATAAGCCCCACGGTTATAAATCTCTGCCAGTTTTGTTCCTAAAATTGTAGCCGCCCAATCATCGATCAAGAGCACTGATCACAACCCTGAAAGAAATAAAAGAAATAACATGAATCCATTAGTTGACCTTCTTAATTTCTACTAGCACGTAAAGAGCATGGCAATGTTCAATCGACAAAAATAATTAAATAACCCCATATATTGGGAAAAAAAAATCTAAGCGCATCAATTCGGTAAATACATAATGTAAGAGTACATACTGTAAGATCTTATGTGGGCGATCCTTGTTCTAAGCGATCTGTCTAGATTGAAGATTTGAGATTTAAGAGTGAATGAATGGAGTTACCCATTGACCGTCGTGATCAATAAAAGGTATAAGAGTAATCAGTGCATCTCACCCTCTTGAGAGAAGGATGGTCAGTATAGCCGATTTCAACTACATCCAGACTACTGGATGGTAGTTGGTTAAACAGAGAAGCCAAATAGAACTCTAGGAGGCCGGTTGGTTAAACCGATAAGCAAATAGAGTTCTGTTGCGGGTGGAACTCTTGGAGGTCAATAATCAACAGTCTGACGAAGATCACGATATAACCTATACGTACGATCTAACTTGGCTAAAGGAGATCTCCCCACTAGAGACAGGCTGATGATGGTCACTTGTCCCAGGATCCATAAGATCAACGACCCCTGACATTCCACTGTGGTCTCTTGGCCATGGGATCAAGTCTGGTCACTGCACCCATGTACCAGAAAAGCTCCCCCAGCATTTACTCCACTTTTCTAATTAGAGGAAGTCAACTACAAGGGCATTTTTGTCATTTTATAGAGGTAGGCATCTTTTCCGTCGGGGAACTCTCCGCCGGAAGACATTTCTTCCATTTTCCGAACACTTCTTTCCTCTTTCATCTAAATACCCCCCTTAATGAAAATTAACAAAAAAAAATATGTACTGCAACTAAATGTGTTTTTGGCCTTTGGCCACCCAGAGAATTTTATTGTTGGTTCGTAAAACTTATGATTGATTGTATATTTGTATACCCTGGATCTAATCAGAAACAAGTTCATACAGCTCGGGGTTAAGTGGCAACAGTAGGTAGCAAGAAAAGAAGAAAAATAAGACAATACTAACCAATCATAGACAGTGGGGCTTCTGGGTTCTGCCCTTTCTTCTCCTTCAACCATAGACTTTCTCCTCATTCTCTTCAAATCCCCTCGAGGAGTCGCTGCAAAGCCAAAAATATAATAATCCATAATTCCATATGAATAAAAGAAAAACTTCCAACGTTCTAGATTTAAGCCCGATAAAGAAAAATACCCACGAGTGAATGGAGAATCGGGAGCGCTGGATCCATCGGGAGATGAGGACAGGTACCCAGTATCGACCGATAAGTTTCGGAAATTAGGGGTCTTGATGATGGTAATGGTACGAGATATCGGAGGATCATCGTTTATAGGGGGCGAATAAGAGGAAGAGGGGGGGTATTTTCGAAGCTTGCTGAGGCCTGTTTCCGGTTGAGGACCGGCCACGGTGTCGTCCCAGAGCTTATCTAGAAGACCCATTATTGAGAAATGATGAAGGAAATGGTGAGATCAAGGGGGGTGTTAGGAAGGTGTGGGAGATTTTTCCGGTTGGGAGGACGAGGGTCGTTTTATAGAGAAATGGCAGACTCGTTGGGAGGGGGTGTCCGGGAAAAAGGGAGTGCGGATAAGATTTAGACAGCTGGGAGCCGATTTGGTCAACTCGGCTCGGCCATTGGCTTACTTCAAGCCGCTTAAGTTGCTTTCGAATTCATGGCGTGGGTTACTTCTGTGAAATGGCCAAAACACCCTTTTGCTCGCTAATTGTTACCAACTAACTAATGGTGTATCCTTGAGTTTTCATACTGTGTTTTTCAAAAAGTACTGTATAGATCACACCATAAGATGATCCAAACAGTCCATTTGATGTGTCAAATGTAAATAGGATGTGCCCTAAAAAATCATTTCCATAGTTTGATCCCAACCCTCGATGAATGGAAGTATGCATTTCTCTATAATTCGGAGGGCTAGGGTCATCCTATGGAAATAATTTTTGGAGCACAACCTATTTACGTTGTGGCACATGATCATATTATGGTGAACGCCTTAGTACTTTTTGGAAAATACAAGCCCATACACCATATAAAATCTCATATCCCTTTACCTGTCTTCATTTTCATTAGCAAATACTCACTTTGTGAACCTTTGCTCAATATGTTAAGAGATGAAATCCGCACCTATGTTGTTTTGATAATGGTGCTTTACACTTTATTAACCACTTTTGTAGTTAGCCAATGAGTGTTTGTTAACAACTTTAAAAATCTAATTAGAAAAGGGTAGGGGGACTTTTGGATATGTTGTATTTTTTAAAGAGGAAAGAGTTCCTACACACTAGTATAGATAACTTATCTACACCCTGGGCTTGAAATACAGTGGGGGCCGCATTGTGTGGGTGATCCAAAGCACTCATTTGATGGGCAGTCACATAGATAGGGTGTCTCCAAAAATCAGCTCCATAGGATCATCCTAACCTTTGAGATTTTGAAAACAATGAACAGTACTCTATTTCAAAAGCATATTATTCGAGAAATCAATGTATACATCGAATCCTTCCTCCTTGCCAATTAATGAGTGGAGTGCCATTGTTGAAACATGGGGGTGTGGATACCAATTCTTTATGTTTACCTTCACTCTTAATTTTCATTGTTTATGTAGTTTGGAGGCCCATTCTTGACAACTATTCAATCGGTCACTGTATCAAGTCAACTAGGTGACTCAGAGGGCCAATCAGCAGATCAAATGGATCAATTTAAAATGAAATTTATTAAACAAAACTTTAAAAACTAAAAAATAATCAATAAAAAGATAGCCTAATATAATTTTCAAATTCACTAAAGGCTTCAAATAAAGAAAAGTTTTTACTGTCATTGTTTTACACTGTTTGGGCGGCATCCTATATTTTATAAGAATTCAATTTTCCATTGTTTGGATCTCATCTTGTATTTTTTTTAAGAATTTCAATTGTGCTATTTGACTGAGAGACGAGATAGCAATTGCACAAGAGTAGAGAAGTCAAGAGGAGAGAAGGAGACTGCCTGAGCCTATAAGCCCAAATGGTTAAACCCATGGCAAATTCCCATCTTGTTTTGATGATTCCAAATACTAGTGATTTTGTGTTACTAATATGTCTATTCATTAGTTGTAGATTTTGTGGTTGAGTGCAAGGTCAAGGAGCTTGGATCAAAGCAATGGATCCTTCATTGGAGTGTCAAGAGAAGCTTGAAGAAGCCTTAGAAGATACAAAGGATTAACGTGGACTCGAGGTGTTGAAGACACAGTGAAGATTAAGTGTTCTTTCAAGTTTAAAATAGATGGTATAAGTCCAATCTTACACAGGGTTGTTAGAGCAGTACAAACACACCCTAACTAAGTCCTAAATAGGTGGTAGAACCCATGGACAGAATGCCTGAGAAGGACAAACAAATTGGAAGAAAATTGGACCTAAAAATAAGTATCTATTAGGCACAGACCTTGGAGCAAATGTCTGGCCAGATGTCTGCCTCATCATCTGTCTCTAACTGAGTGCATTTTTGCTATTTGGAAGCAGCCAGACATTGGCACAGACGTCTGCCACGGTGAATATAGCCGTTGGAGCATGTAACAGCTAGTTTTCTTTTGAGCCAAAAAATTACCAAAATGGCCCTTAACGGCTATATTTCATATGGGGTTTACTAGGGTCCATCACAAAAGGCCTTTCGTAGCTTGTCTGTCACATGTCAGACCAGCTCCAGCCACCTCGTGAATGGAGACAACAACTTTTGTCTCCATTCACGAGGTGGCTGGTCTGCCGCACATCAGACCAGCCGTGAAATGCCTTCTCCGACGGACGCTAGCAATTCCCATTTCATATTGGGCTATAAATATAGGTTTAAATCAGTATTTTATAAAACTTTTAACACTCCAAAACACATTGGAACATCTTTAGAGTGACTTGAACCCATTTGTGCCTCTTTTGATTCAAAAGCGAAGATTAGACATAGGCCTTGATTGTATATCTTCTTCCACATCATTGTAATCCTCTTGAACGGATTTTTAGTTTTTCTTTCTTGTATTCGATCATTGTATTTGGTGAGTGTTTTGGGGACGCAGAGCCATATCCAAAGAGTTTAGTGTTGGAGGCGCAGAGCTACCTCTATTTGTCCAGCATTAGGACGTGGAGCCATCCTTGATTGTATTTGGTTTAATCCTCAATATTAAGGGGATTGGTTAGGAAAAGCTCAGCTGGAATTCCAAAGAAATCGACCCGAGTTGTAATCTGGTCTAATAAATGTGATTTTGCAACAATTTAAAAAATTATATGGAAATTTTATATGGTGTGTGCGAGTGAAGTCGTCTATTTTCAAAGTGTCCTTTTGTCAAGCCAGAGTGTAAATAGATTGTACCCCAAAAAACATTTCTATTAGATGATTCTAACCATCGAATATGTGGAGGGAAATACTGGAGTTCACGAACACAAGCCCATGTAAAATCTCGCTAATTCGATACTCCACCAAAATGAGGTTATTATGGTCATTTGGAGCGACAGTTTAGTCAATAACAGAATTTAAGATGTGGTTTCGTTAATCTGGAGAAAAAAAAAAGGTGGCTCAGCAAATTTGAAAATCAAGCCGAGCCGAGCCGATAACGTGAAGACTTTTCAGATCTCTGAATTGGATGGAGTCCTAATTTCGTGGGGCGATGAATTTGACGGGGTCCTGATATGACAGGTGGGCCCCAGTGTCCACATTCACACGTCACGGATAAGATCGGAATCGACCTTAACCAACAAGATACAGACACGTGGAGTATCATGTTTCGCTCCCTTATTATATTTCTAAAGTGGGCCCGTTTTTAACCGTGATTAGTCAAGAAATAGAAAGCCTTATAAATAGCCGAGCATCTCGCCAAAAATAAGCTCTTTTACTTTTACCGGATATAACGCAGATTTTATATTTATCCAACTAGAGTTGAATTTAAACGGCCATTTTCTAAAAAAAAAAATGGTCTTAACTGTCATCCCCTTTTATGTTATGACCAAAATAGCCCAGGTTTATTCCTAAAAAGAGAGAAAGACACCTGAAATTCTGCCGTTTAAGGTCCTATTTCCTTGCCCTTTGCAACTAATTTCATTCCCGAATTACCCTTTTTACTATTTACTTGGTCAGAGGACAAAAATGGTTTGGAAAGAATTTGTATAGGCTCTGTTCACTTCTTTTTTCTGGTGCTATTTTCCCTGGAAAACAGCCAGCCTTTTTTTGTCCTGACAAAACAGAATTTCTATGTTCACTTCTTTTCCAGGGAAAAATATCGTCAGATGTGGAATTTCTTATTTAAAAGCTGAAAATGACTTGGAAATGACTTTTTTCCTGTTACTCAAAATTTGGTTTCCGATTAAATATATCGAAAAGAGGCTTTCCAAGGAAAACAGAACCTTTTCCCTGACAGTTTCCCTGGATTCCTTTTCCTTCTGCCACGTCACCTGGAAAGGAAAGGAAAACAAAATCCTTTCATTTCCTTTATGGGGAAAAGAAGTGAATAGAGCCATAGGGAAATGATATATTCGTTCCCTTTCCTTCCCGAGCCACTCCTTGCCGTGTAAAAGAAAGTAGTCATAACTCATAACTCATAAATACAATAGAGGGGATGGCCCAAGGAAGTAAAGAGGGACGATTAAATCGCTTTCCATTTGGATAGTATGACGAAGTGAATGAAGAAGGTGTGGTGTTTGAGTTGGGAAGGTGGGCTTTTTTGTTGTGTGATACAAAAAATGGGCCTTTTTCCCAAAAATGGTCAAAATTGTTTTTTGACGGATTTTTTTTAAAAGCAAGTTAAAGGGAAATGATATATCCGCCCCTTTTTATCACTAGGAGCACCTCCTGTCAGTGTTTGTGGCAATCAAGGGCATTGAATTCTTCTGACATAAGTACAACAACCCCTCTTTAGCCACTGATACACTGGCAGGGGTGTTCCTAGTGATCAAAAGGGGTGGATAAATACGTCCCTTTTCTTTACATGGGTCTTTTCTCCTTTTTTTGGAAAAGTGTGTTTTATTGTCATTTTCTGTCTGAAATGCTAAAGAGTAATATGGAAAATTAAAATCCATAGAAAAAATTTCCTTGGTGTGGTCCCTTCGCAATTTATCCTTTAAACCGATGGTAAAATTTTTCAATTTTTAAGGAATATATTTTTTTTGGTTGTAAAATAAGTTTACCAAATTCTAAAAATTCATTTTTCAAAGAAAACTTTTTTGTTGTGAAGAAAATCTGTGGTGAAAATGATCCAATGAAACGAGCTTCGCAATGTGATTGGTTCCACTTCCACCTACCAACAAGGCATTATTGTAATAACAATTTCTACTGGGGCCCGTGATGGCTAAAAATCACTCATTACATTACATTTACATGGCAAAGGACTTTAATGTGGGCCCTTGCTAAAGATTTTTCTTGATCGACTTCCAGTTTTGAAAGCCAATAGATTTAGGGAAATGTTATCAGCACTACTGTATTTTGATGAGGGCACTCCTCACTTTATTAAAAGTATGGTATGGCCCACACCATAAGATGATCCAAACCGTCCATCAGATGGGCCACAGCCTAAATAGGTTGTGCCCCAAAAATTATTTCCAAAGGTTGATCCTAACCCTCCGATAGACGATTAGGGTCAACCCTCTAACAATCAGATCGGAGGGTTAGGATCAACCTATGAAAATGATTTTTGGGGCACAAACTATTTGGGCTGTGGCCCATCTAATGGACGGTTTCGATCATCCTATGGTGCGGGCCATACCATACTTTTAATAAAGTGAGTAGTGCCCTCATCAAAATACAATAGTGCTGATAAAATTTCCCTGGATTTAACTATCGGAGATATGTCAACTTCGACGTATGGCTAACAGAATGAATAGTCTAAAACCGATTGCTGGGCCCACCCACGTCTCGATCATGAACACTTTGTTTGATATTTTCTTTTCTTGCCAAAAAAAATTATGAGTGCGAGTCCTTTTCTTTTATTCGTGTCCATTCTCACAGCAAGCATGTAGTGTATGTGAATGCGACTCCTTGTAATATGACACTTAATTCATGTAAGAAGACAATACCCTCCGGTTTACACCCGATTTGGGCAGTAGTGGTCATAAAAGATCGAATTGAGTATTAGTTCATATTAGGGCTGCAACTCGAGCCGGGTTTTACCCGACCCGCATCGACCCGACCCGAAAATAGCCTGGGTTGGGTTCAGGTTTCATGGGTTTCGGGTCGAGCCGGGTTGAGCATCCAAAAGCCCGCATGAATGTCGGGTCGAGCCGGGTTTAAAGGGGCCCGACCCGACCCGACCTGCCCGAGTTATATAAGTTATAGTATGTACTTTTTTTTTTCTATTGTTAGTTAAAAGTTAAAAGTGAAAACCCACGCACCCACTGTTATAGTATGTGAGTGTAATTTTTGCTTCTATGAGTTGAGTTGATTCAAGTGTTTGATTTAGCACTGTTTGATTGTAATTACAACATTGTTTGATTACAGCATTGTTTGATTCAAGTGTAATGTGAGTGTAATTACATCATTGTTTGATTCAAGTGTAATGTGAGTGTAATTTCTGCTTCTATGAGTTGAGTTGCTTTGCCAAACAAGAGTTTTCCTTAAAAAATTGTGTCAACATGAAAAAACCTGACCCGACCCGAGATTTATCATGGGTAGGGCCGGGTTTGGGAATCGTGGGTTTTCCGAAAAAAAACCCGACCCGAGATATTTCTTGGGTAGGGTTGGGTTCTCCAAAACCCGACCCGCCCAACCCGAGTTGCAGCCCTAGTTCATATGTACTGAGTCAATCGAGTTATATGCCACGCTGGCATATGGTGGACATGCAGAGGAACATGCGCATATTCGAGCCCAGAGGGGTGGACAGATACTAACAGTTTTCTCCATAAGAGTGTGTTCATTTTTATTGCCAACCAGTCGAGTGCGACCGAATTATCCAAACACCATTTGGTGGACTAATTCAAAGATGTGGCATTTCAGTTGCCAATAGTGAGTATATGGTTTTAAATTTCGACCGAAATGAAAAGGTACATAAATTGAAATTCCTGAAATTTACCAAATTTCATTCGAAATTTTCAGAATTTCGTCGGAATGTATAATAAAATAATAATTTTTTATTCCGTTGAAAAATTTCGAACGAAATTTCGGTAATTTCGAACAAATTTTAGGTAACTTCATCCCAAAATCCGGCTTTTGGTGCGCCAATACCAAATTTCAGGATTTCGGCTGAAATTTGTTTCGGATAAGTCCGAAATTTTAGTTGAAACCAAAATTTTAAACTATAATCGTAAGAAGGTGGATGATAACCACCTAGACAATGGAAGATGTGAGAATAAGGGAACCTAACATGAGTAGTTATCAAAATGTTCCCTCCCAGAGAACGTAGGGTTTTGAGGAGCGGTTGCCCGAAAAAAGCTATATAAGGAGGCATTTGTCTCCTAGGAAGAGGTCCCAGAACCAAATCCAAACATGATTAGCATTTTATCTTTACTTTACAGTACTTGTGCTTTTACTTTTCCATAGCTGTCGCTTTTCCTGGATTAAGGGAGCAATGAATTCATCTTCTGATGTGAGTCTGTCTCTTATTCACTTATCCCTCGCAATAGCGTTTCATTTTTGTCGTTTTGTCATTTACTTTGAATCGGACGGTCTGTCGATCCTGAAAGTTGTTTGCATTCTACGCGCATTGACCAATCACGAGTTGTTCACGTTTTGTGCGTGTCGACATGTCATTCACATTCTACCCGTGTCGACAACTTTGCAAAGGCAGAGGAGCCCAGGAAGAAGTGTTGCTCCTCTCTTCTTCTCAATCGTTTGAAATCCAATCCCAGGGGACAGAAACATCTCGGTCATCAAAACCCTCGAACTGAGTTTTCGAGAGAGGTTGGCACGCTCGCACACTAATCACACTCTACTCCACTCCACACACATGATTGCACCGACCGACCGAGCGTCTTTTAGACTGGACACCTCTTGATCAATGGTCACAATCAATCTGGGTCAATGTATATCCAATCAAGACCATTGATCATGTAGAACATCCTGAGACGACTCACATGGTTTTGGTCTCATACCAATACCATCGAGATGGTGAAGATCAAATCTGTGTCCCGCACATGAAATGTCCATTTCATAGAGCTCTAATAGAGTTTTGGAGGATTAAGGAGAAAATATCATCTGACCAGTGTGTTGTCAAGAGCATTTAATTGGACTTGTGGTCGTGGGTCAGACCAATGGATCCGATCTCAAAGACATGGCACATAGGGCTGCAACTCGAGCCGGGTAAAACCCGACCCGAAAATAGCCTGGGTCGGGTTCAGGTTTTATGGGTTTCGGGTCGAGCCGGGTTCAGCATTCAAAAGCCCGCATGAATCTCGGGTCGAGCCGGGTTTGAAGGGGCCCGACCCGACCCGACCCGAGTTACATAAGTTATAGTATGTACATTTTTTTCTATTGTTAGTTAAAAGTTAAAGGGATAATTACATTTACACCCCTCTAGTTTCTGACACATCCACTTCCACCCCTATAGTTTAAAACGTGACAAATACACCCTTGTAGTTTCAATTTGTTTAAGGTAGGCCCCCTCAGCTGAAGGTTTGTCCATAGATTGAAGGGTTAGGATGATCCGATGGAGCTGATTTTTTTGGCACACCCTAACTATGTCAGGACCCATCAAATGAACGCTTTGGATCATCCAAACAATGTGGGCCCACATTATTTGGATGATTTTTTGGTAGTGTTTGGATTCGGGTAGGGGCCCACATTATTTGGATGATCCAAAGCTTTCATTTGATGGAGCCTGACATAGATATGGTGTGCCCAAAAAATCAGCTCCATCGGATCATCCTAACCCTTCAATCTATGGACGAACCTTCAGCTGAGGGGGCAAACCTTAAACAAATTGAAACTACAGGGGTGTATTTGTCACGTTTTAAACTATAGGGGTGGAAGTGGATGTGTCAGAAACTAGAGGGGGTGTAAATGTAATTATCCCAAAGTTAAAAGTGAAAACCCACATACCCACTGTTACTGTATGTGAGTGTAATTTCTGCTTCTATGAGTTGAGTTGATTCAAGTGTTTGATTCAGCATTGTTTGATTGTAATTACAACATTGTTTGATTACAGCATTGTTTGATTCAAATGTGATGTGAGTGTAATTACATCATTGTTTGATTCAAGTGTAATGTGAGTGTAATTTTTGCTTCTATGAGTTGAGTTGCCTTGCCAAACAAGAATTTTCCTTAAAAATTGGCGTCAACGTGAAAAAACCCGACCCGACCCGAACCGACCCGAGATTTATCATGGGTAGGGCCGGGTTTGGGAATCGTGGGTTTTCCGAAAAAAAACCCGACCCGACCCGACCCGAGATATTTCTCGGGTAGGGTTGGGTTCTCCAAAACCCGACCCGCCCGACCCGAGTTGCAGCCCTAATGGCACAGGTGGGGCCAGGGAGTGTACGTTAGGAATGTCCGGGCTATCTTTTAGCATTTTCCATATGAATTATGAACTACAGTATTTCTAGAAAGAACAACTAGGCGGAAAGCCACTTTTATGGTAAATGATAAAAGGCACATTTTGAGTGTAGGCGAGCACATGATCTTGGTCCCATCTTGAACAAACGGTCATCCCATCTCATTAATGATTTCATGCTTGGTTGTTTCAATAACGAGTTTTTGCTAGAGCGCCCACTTTTTGAATGGCAAAGAAGGGAATTGATAAAATCGCCTCTTTACATGGGAATCGTACCTGTTGAATCTTTCAAGTACATCAACTCCTCTGCAGTCATAAATACACTGAAGCTAGCTGTGTTGGGAACTTGTATTCTGCTACTGCAGAAAAACAGAGAAAAATTTGCAAGAGAGAAAAACAGAGATGTCTATTACTATTTGCTGAAAGACAAGTACAATGACAAGACACAAAATGGCTGAGCTGGACTACTTTTTTAAAGAAGAAAAAAAGACACTAGGTGAGTTAACACATGTGGAGTTAGTTTCCACTTTTTATGCCCAATCCAAATCAACTACTATACCACTAAACCATGACAACTCAACACCTAAACCACTTCTTCTACAAACAGTTTCCACCAACCCAATTCTACCACTAACAGGTTTGACCCATTCAACATTTTGCACAATATGAGGAGACGTGCATCACACTTCATCACTGCCCTTGATGCAAATCCGGATACACCAAGAAGAGATCTGAATCTCGCAAACTTTGGATACGAAAGCGTTTTGGTAAAGCCATCAGCAACTTGCTCATCGGTTGAACAATACTTCATTGTGATCACGCCTTCAGCAACAATGTCTCTGATAGAATGAAGATGAAGCTCAATGTGCTTGGTCCTTCCATGGCAGACAGGGTTCTTTGTCATTTAGATTGTTGCCTTGTTGTCACAATAAATCTTTTTCATGTGCCCTTGTACTTTTTGCAAGTCTTCCAAAATTCTCCTCATCCAAACAGCTTAACAGCTGATGTCACGGTAATATATTCAGCTTCGGATGATGACAACTCCATAGTAGCTTGTTTATTGGAACTCCATGAGATAGCACCTGAACCAAGATTGAAAATATATCCACTTGTGCTTTTCTTGTCATCTACATGACCAGCCCAATCGCTGTCAGTAAAACCAACTAATTGAAAATTAGGAACCAGTTCATACCAAATCTCATAATTGCTCGTTCCTCGGATGTGAAGAAGAATCCGTTTGGTTGCTCCAAGATGATGCATTGAAGGATTATGCATGAATCTTGAGACTAAGCTGACAGGAAACATGATATTTGGACGAGTGTTAGTTAAATACATCAACCTACCAATAATACTTCTAAATAGCTTCTCATTAGCCTTTGTCGTTCCATTATCCATGGTCAACCTCTCATTTGTATTCATGGGAGTAGAAGCAACCTTACAATTCAGCATATTATACTTCTTAAGCAAGTCTAAATCTTACTTCTCTTGTGAAATAAAAATACCATTATCTGTTTGCTGAATTTGAAGACCAAGAAAATAATGCAACAACCCCAAATCTGTCATATCAAATTCACGCATCATGCTGTCCTTGAATTCTCTAATAAGAATGTTAGAGGAACCCGTGTATATAATATCATCCACATAAATGCAAACAACGAGCACATCATTACCTTTCACTTTTACATATAAGGTGGGATCACTTCTGCTCCGGTGAAAATCATTTTGATGGAGGTAGGAGTCAAGTCTACTGTACCATGCTCTCGTTGCTTGCTTGAGACCGTAAAGAGCCTTCTTCAACTTGTAGACTTTCTCCTCTTTGCCATTGACAACAAATTCTTGTGGCTGATCAACATACACATCTTCATCCAAAGAACCATTTAAAAATGCAGACTTAACGTCAAATTGGAAGATATTACATCTCATTTGAGCTGCTAAAGCCAAAATTATTCTAACGGTTTCGAATCTATCAACGGGAGAGAAAGTTTCAAAATAATCAATTCCATGCTTTTGTACATACCCTTTGACGACCAACATTGCCTTGTATTTTTGCACGCTTCCATCAGGATTATACTTTACCCTATAGACCCATTTCACGCCAACAGCATCCTTTCCTGCTGGCAAGTTCACAAGCTCCCATGTGTTGTATTTTCAATGGTGGTCATTTCCTCCTTCATGGAATTCTCCCACTCTTCTTTTCCACAAGCTTCATCATAACTTGTAGGTTCTGCAATCATAAGAGCAAAGGTAGATTCATAAATTTCTTGTAAAGAAAGAAATTTCCTAGGCGGAATTGCACTATCTTGGGATGATTCACCACTACTGCTGTCCGGATTGCTTAAACCTCTAGAAGAAGACTTGACGGATGTTGGACTCTATACTGGAGAAATCTGAGGTGACACTGCATCATCCACCTTTACTTCTGTCATATCTTCTCCAAGGGGTAAGTGTTAATTTTTTTCATCATTCCATTGCCAAACACTGTTTTCAAAAATAACATCTCGGCGAATAATTAGCTTCTTGGTGATAAGATTATACAACCGATAACCTTTTGTCTCATCACTATAACCAACAAAAATACATTTCTCACTCTTTTTATCCTACTTAGCACGATCAGTAGAATCAATTAAGGCATATGCAATACAACCAAAATTTTTCAAACCACTTACATTGGGCTTGATTTTCCACCATGCTTCATAAGGTATCATATTCCTTACTGCCTTTGTTGGAGATATATTGAGAAGATGTACTGATGTTGCCACTGCCTCAGCCCAAAAATTATTTGAAAGTTTCTTATCATTTAGCATGCTTCCTGCCATTTCCACAACCGTCCGATTTTTTCTTTCAGCAACGCCGTTATACTCTGGAGTTTTTCTTGTTGTCAGCTGCCTGAGGATGCCATTTTCCTTGCAAAAAAGAACTGAACTCATTAGACAAAAATTCTCCTCCTCTGTCTGTTCTGAGAGTCTTGGTTACACAGCCACTTTGTTTCTCTGCAAAAGCTTTGAATTCCTTAAATTTCTCAAATGCCTCTGATTTCTGAACAAGAAAAAACACCCAACTCATACGACTAAAATCATCAGTAAATAATAGCAAATATTTACTCTTGGTCAAAGACAATGTGGTCATTGGTCCACAAATATCTGCATGAACCAACTCCAAAGGCATCTAGGCTCTCCAAGCTTTCCAAACCGGAAAGGGCAGGCGATGTTGCTTCCCATAAACACAACTTTCACAAACACTATCAACACAGATAATAGATGGCAGCCCAGACACCATACTCTTCTGACTCAACAATTTCATCCGATTAAAATGCAAATGCCCATACCTCAAGTGCCAAAGCCTAGAGTCATTATTAACATTAGCAACCAATGCACAATCATCTAAACATGATAGCTCAAGAGGGAACATTTTGTTTTCAGCCATGTGGATCTTAATGATAGACTTCTCAGATTTTCTACTTTTAATTTCACACACATCATCATGAAACAAAACCAAATATCCTTTTGTATCAACTGATCCACACTAAACAAGTTATGTGCCAAACCAGGAATAAAGTAAACATCATGGATTATTCTTTCAATACCTGACTTAGTCTTAACTGCAATGTGTGGACCCCGATCCGAGATAGGCGGCGAGGGAACGGGTCCCCACACCATCCGGATCATCCACGTGTGAAGGAGAGATCTACCAAGGAACTCTCAAAACGGATGCCACCCTCATAGCATAGCACGAGTGGCGATATAAAAGAAAGAGATATGTCTTGATCCGGAACCGAGGTTCGAAACCGAGACATACCTGAAATAAACTCAGAGTCGCCATCCATGGATATGCCATGGAACCCTAAAATCAAATCCTCTGTACAATGGATAACCAGAAATATATATGGGTTCGTGCCTGGTTACGAATGGGGAAGGTCTGAGAGCACCCCCGATTCGTCCGAGTGCAAGCACTTGGTCTCTTATGCCATTTATTATTAACTCCAAAGAAGTTTGGGTAAAAATCATGTGAAATGGGAACAATCCTCAGGAGTCGTCTACCTAAGCATGCATTTCCTGAGGATAAAAATAATAAACACATATAAAATAAAATGAAAGATGTGCCACCTAAGCATAGCTAGGTTATGAGTGACAAACCTAATGGGTGTCTAAGTTCTGATGTGCAAACACATGCAAGCTACAGCAAAAGGTATAGGGTCAGTACGAGAAAGTAAGAAAACACATCAAAACATATAATAACAACATAATAAATCCTAAGACTCTAAATTATTAGCCCGAGTCTTCGGATGGTCTGGTATTCATCCAAAGAAGCTTACGTATCCCCGCCTCCACGAGAATCAAGGCAACGTAGTTCTTCGCACCTATTCTAAGCTAGGATGCCTAAGACACCTAGACCTCTATCCTAGACTCGATCTAAAAGACTGGACCAATTATTAAAGTTTATTGTACGATTATTTAAATTCCAGTGAATTGTGGATTTTAGGACACCCTATATGCCCTAACTAAATGCAGATTAGCCCTAGGCTAATGCAGGTAGTTCCTACAACCTATGTGTAACTAGGCTGTATTTCCTAAGGAAAACCAAAGGTGGACTACCGTATCCTACTCTAGTCATCACTCGGCGATGTGGATCGCCGACTGACCGGACGGAGGCGCTCCTATAACTCTAGGACAGACCCCTAACTCTAAAACAAGCACAAACACACAAACAACATATCAAAAGACACAACCTAACTCTAAAACTCTCTATCTAGGAGAAACTCCTAACTCTAGAGGAAGATCTTTTGAAAATGAAGGTTTTAAAGGTTGCTTATTCGAAAAGATTTAAAATGCTATCTACAAAAGTTTGGCTGGACTTGGGATATAAATCCCAAGCTGCACTACGTACCTCGTGGAAGAGGATCAAGCCAACGTAGTTCGAAACGAACTCTCCTAACTAATACTTCTAAAACACTCAACACTTTAGGCTTTTTAAAGATTTTTCGAATGTTTTTTGAGTTTTAAAATATTTAATGTTTTGGGATTTTTAAATGCTTTAATATGTTTTTGGATTTTAATTGTTTTCACCCTTTGAGTCAAAGACTTAAGGGAAATACACAAAGCAAAACCCTAGGGCTAAACCTTAGGGCAAATAGGGGAAACCCCTAAACAAATAACACTATCAAAAGCAAAGGTAAACGAATCAAAGATTCTCTAATAACACTCCTAAAAGGACAAATGAGTCAAAGACTCTCTAATAAAATCATCCAAAGGACGAATGAGTCAAAGACTCCCCGACAAGATCAATAAAGACAACTAGGTCAAAGACTCTAATAACACTATCTAAAGGACGAGCGAGTCAAAGACTCTCCAGCAAAATCAACCAAAGGACGAAAGAGTCAAAGACTTTCTGAAAGAAACGGAAACATGATTCAAAGACGCTCTAAGAGAGAAAACACGAGGGAAAGACTCCACTGACAACAACTAAAAGGATATACGAGTCAAAGACTCTCTAAAAGATGGGAACACGAGCCAAAGACTCCAGAAACACCGACTAAAGGATATACGAGTCAAAGACTCTCTAAGAGATAGAATCACGAGTCAAAGACTCCAAAAACACCGACTAAAGGATAAATGAGTCAAAGACTCTCTAAAAGAGAAAGATTGAGTCAGAACTCTTTAATAACAACACCTGAAAGACAAATGAGTCTAAGACTCTCCTACAACACTACTGAAAAGACAAATGAGTCAAAGACTCTCTAATAACGCCACCTAAAAGGCGAATGAGTCAAAGACTCTCTAATAACACTATCTAAAGGATGAATGAATCAAAGACTCTCTAATCAAGGCTGACTCCTATGCGAATGGACTATCGACTAAGGAGAAGCTTACAAGCAAAAGGAATAAGAGACCTTGTGCATATTTGGCAAAGGTAAAACATCCAGCCGGGCCGGACAGCTACCTAGCCCTCAGGGTGCAACAAATGTGCAACCCAATACCCATAAGGGTAGGGGTATGAAGCCAAGCCGAGTAGGGTGTTCTTCCAAAACCAACGGCGCACAAAGAGGAGGTTTAGCAAGAGAATGAGACCGGGCGGGTCTAAAAGGAAATAAGAGACTTTGTGCATATTTGGCAAAGGTAAAAACATCCAGCCGGGCCGGACAGCTACCTAGCCCTCAGGGTGCAACAAATGTGCAACCCAATACCCATAAGGGTAGGGGTATGAAGCCAAGCCGAGTAGGGTGTTCTCCCAAAATCAAAAAGCACACAAAGAGGATTAACGAGAGAATGAGACCGGACGGGTCTCCCAAACACACAAAGATGGGCTCTAAGCAACCTTATCATTGCCCTTGCAAAGGGGGAAGCAAAGCTAAGACAACTAATTGACCAAATTGGTCTTTAATTAACAAAGGAACAAACTGAAGTACAATCTCAGAGAGGATTCTACAAATGAGGCTTGCCTTCAAAGGAGGATTGCCTAACGAGACAAAGTATGTCTCCTAGTACAGGTTATAGTATCTAAAGAAATCTAACAGAAATCTAAAAGACTGTGCTAGTCTAATCAAAGAGAGAGGAAAATGCTACCAGATAATCGCAAATTTCAATCAATTATTATAAAAACAAATCAAATATCAGCAAAATATGATCTACAACTAAAGAGTGCACAATCTGTAATAATAGCAATCATACAATGATAAACAATATTAATTAGTCCAGACCAGCCGCTGGATAGCCTAACAAAGCAAGAAACAACATTAAACACTTCTATGCCCAACCACAAGTACCACTGCCCCAATATGGGGGTGAAATCAGATGATGCTAAAGTAATCATCTGATATCACAAATACACAGGATAATATTTCTATGCCCGCCTTGAGATCAGACAGTACTCATGTCGATAATATCGAATAGAGTAGTCATCTGATCTCCTTCTTTCCTAAAACAATTTATTTAAATAAAAGACAAGTGTATGAACCTTAAGAGAGTCTCACCTGAGCAGTCCATTTATTATCATCTTCAAAACCTAACTCAAAGATTAGTACAAGAGAAGAATGTATATAAAAAAGAAATCAAAAGATTATGATAATTCTAATTTATACAAATTGTAGTGCGTAACAGGGGGCATATCTGAAAGGTTGAGTAGGCCTACTAAACAAGAGAGGGGAGCGCTACTTAGATTAAGCGAGTCCCCTAAAGATGGGCTTGGGCTAGCGCCTTCATCGCCCTAAAACTCTCCTCAGGAACTGAAACCACGACCTCAACACAAATCAAATTTAAACACCACACTCATCCTTTGCATTGCAGATTTCAATATAAACAAAAGAAAGAACAACAATTTTAACGCGATTAAGGGCATAATATGAGGCAAGGTGTGCCTCCCATTCACAAAGGGGAAGCAATTACCACTAATGAGACCGTGTATGTCTCTTTGATGACTTAAACCTCAATTATCACACTAGGTAAGCCAAAATCCCAATTATATGAACCTCTGTCCAAATCTTGACATTGCAAAGATGAAGAATAACATGGAAATTCTAATTATAATGAATCAGGATTCAGATCCGATCACTCAGAATATGCGTCATAATGCGAAGATTTTAATCAGAATAAACAAAACTTAGCAATAGAAATCATAGAAGATAAAAAAAAAACACGCAAAAATCATACAATTCTGAAAATAATCAACAGTAGCCACACAAAAGAATGGCAAAACTTTTTTTTTAAATGCCAAATAGACTGGAAATTACCTTGTTCTCTGTTCTACGTTACCCTTTTTCTCTCTTTGCCTTTGCTTTTCAAATCAACAGTCTAATCCCTTGAGAATTTTCCATAGCTTCTTATTCTTTCGTAACCACCAGAATGAGAGATTAGATCATACTTGATGAGAGATTAGATCATACTTGATGAGAGATTAGATCATACTTGAAGAGGTTTGCCAAAACGAAGAAGATCACCAGATTAAATTTGAGAACTGTTCTACAGACTCCGAAATTTGGCTGGAATCTATGGAGCTCACCGGAGTTAGGGTTTTAATGGTGGTGAGCTTGGAGGTGAAAGAAATGAGGTTTTGAGAGTGGTAGTGACGATGATGGTTAAGAGGGAGATGAATCTATGGTGCAGATCTGGGGGAAATCACAGATCTAGTGTTAATGGAAATATAGAAGAGGATCGAAATAAATACACAGATCTAGGATTTTATAAAAACAGAGTTTCAGATCTAGGATTTGAGGTAGGGATATGGAGCTAGGGTCGAGAGATTGGAATAGAATAAGAAGTGGTGTGATCGGTGATGAAAGGAAGGAAGCACCGGTGGATGAGTTCTCAGAAATAGGTGGTCGGAGCTCCGAAAATCCGTCAGAGAAGAAGAAAGATAACCGGAGAAGACGATCGGCAAGGAAAAAGAATGAAAAGGAAAAACCCAAATCTCGCTTTCTCTATCTCTCTACCTCTGATTTCTGTTACAAAAAATGAAAACCCCCTTTCTCTCTCTTCTCTGATCTCAAATCTCAGATCTGAGATCTGAGATTTCTCAACGAGATTTGTGATGGAGGTGGCGATGTTAGAGTGGAGATGGACGATCGGAAATGGGGACGGTGATGGCTGCCGACGAGGCCGGAGAAAACGACCGGCGGAAGAAAATGAAAACCCAAATTTCTCTCTTCTCTCGCTCTCTCTCTCTCTCTCTCTCTCTCTCTCTCTCTCTCTCTCTTTCTGTTCGAAAACGAAGATGAACAGTGATCTCGTTTCTGCTGATTTTGTTTTTTATATAACAAAGTTAAAAAAAAAATGATATTCGCACCCCTAATTGATAGAGCGCGCGAATTAATAAGCGCACTTCCGCCGCTTTGTCATATTAGCGAAAGACTAAATCGGAATTTCATAGTTCAAAGGTGCACCCCCTCTTCGGCTAATCCACCCCCCTTACAGATTTACATTATGACACTGATTCACCTCGTTCGCTGATCAAACGAGCTCGGATTCCAACGAAATTTTACGGGGACCTATGAGGGACCCTAACCTAGCTTAGGGTACAATCCGGGATCTTAGCTTGGTGATTGGATGGGGTTTTGCTCAAGCACCGCGAACTTGGGTCCGGTCAAAATGGGGTGTCTACACAATGGTCCCTTTACCTTCAATCTGAACTAACTTGCCATCACCAAGCCGAACTTGCAATTGAACTGACTTGTCAACAATGCGGAAAAGATCCTTCTGTCGAGTCATATTTGCTGCAACGACTATCTAAAAACCAGACATCAGTCTTACTTATATTAGGATTCAAATAGGTAAGAAACAAACTACCTTCCTCCTGCTTTTCTTCAGCAAAGTCGGCTTGCTGCTTTGCTTTTTCCTAGCAATTTGCTTCGATATGCTCATAGTTCATACAAAAATAGCATTGCTTCCCTCTGTAGTTCTACTTTTGGTTGCTTTTCTCACCATTTTCATGCCTTTGATGTCTCATATCAGTCCTTCCTCAACCTCTTCCATGACCACGATAGCCACCTCTACCTCGGCCTCTTTCTGCTTGCCTTTGACCAGGAGAGCCGTCACCATTTTTTTCTCTTTGCTCAAGATCTCCACTTTGGATTCAAAAGCATGCTCAAGATTCTTCTCCGTCGACCTTTTCATTCTCTCTTCATGTACTAAAAGAGAACCCATAAGTTCATTAAGAGAAAAAATAGATAAGTCCTTAGACTCTTCAATAGCTGTAACAACGTGATCAAATTTATTTGGAAGGCTTCTCAAAACCTTTTCTACAACTTTCTGATCTGAGACATTCTCTCCAAAAGTTTTCATCTGATTTATAATGACTGAAATTTTACTAAAGAAATCTTGAACAGACTCACTACCTTCCATGAAAAGTGTTTCAAAATCTCTACGGAGTGTTTGCAATTTTACCACGGTTACCTTGGAATCCCCATGAAACTCCTGCCTCAAGATGGTCTAAGTTTGTTTTGAACTTGTGGCACCGGCAATCCGTGGGAAAATAGACTCCGCTACAGCTTGTTGCAAAACAAGCAAAGCTTTCGCATCCTTTTTACGAAGCTCCCTTACATCTTTCGTTGTTTCTGCAAAACCATTCTCAACCAATTCCCATAGTTCTTGTGCAATAAAAAAGGTCTTCATTTTAACAGTCCAAAACTCATAATTTTCTCCACTAAAGATAGGAATCAAGGATTGAGAGAGATTGAGGGTATTCATACCATTTGACATGATTGAAACTCACGCAGAACTTTTATCAAACAGTTTGTGTGCAGTGTAAACTTACCCAAAGAACTTTGCTACAGCAAACAACCTTCGAAAAGAAACATGCCCAGCTTCAACCGAACTAGGCTCTGATACCAGAAAATGTTGAGAACTTGTATTCTGCTACAGCAGAAAAACAGAGAAAAATTTGCAAGAGAGAAAAACAGAGATGTCTATTACTATTTGCTGAAAGTCAAGTACAATGACAGACACAAAATGGCTCACCTGGACTGCTTTTTTAAAGAAGAAAAAAGACACTACGTGGGCTAACAGATGTGGAGTTAGTTTCCACTTTTTATGCCCAATCAGGCTGTGCCAAGTAAAAAAATGGGCGAAAGCACGGAAAGCCCCTGGCCATCGAGAAGATCAAAGCAATACAAGAAACAAGAAAAACTGCTCCAAGATTACATCTCAAGGTGGAAGAAAATCAAAGACTTCCAAATCCGACCTAGCACAACCATCTTGTGCTAGCCTATCAGCCTCATAATTTAATGGCCTTCTAACATGATTTTATGATATTGAGGGACACATGACCCGATCGGATATTTCATCGATCCATCGAGCAAACAGCCATAGAGGAGATGATCTACTATCAAACCATTTTATCACTTTAAGAGCAATCTCCCTCTACATTATTGTATTCTAAGTCAAGATCTCTGGGTCTGCTTTCACTTGCTCTTTACTGTTTTTTTTTTCTATCCCAACAATTTCCATTCTCATTTTTCCTTCTTGTCATGGAACCTAGAGTTGTTGATTTGGTGACAGGCCTTTGTAGTGTAGCTGAACTCTTTACATACATTGCATGAAGTAAGCCACCAGTCATATTCAATCGTTTGTCTTGTGGAGCCTCAAGGAGTGGCTATATTGATGAATTCTTAGTCATGTTTTTATAGTTGCACCCTCCTAGCTTGTCTTTTCTTTTTTAATTGGCTTGTGAGAGCTTTTTGGGAACTGTAATAACCTTTTGATAGCCCTTTAAATACTGAAGGACAATAATCTTTAGTGGAAATGCCAAAACATGGTAGTGCTGATTTCCTTTCCCTGTAATTTTCCATATTGATCAATTTTGGCCCACATGCAGCACATGGATGTGATAAAATCCATTGATCTGATAAGTGAAGGCAAGTCTGGCCATTGCTATAGGCTGCACGTTGATTAGATGATCCTAGCCCCTTGATTTATTGGCCTTGCCAAGCCCTACTCATCCAGCCCTGGCTTGTGCAATGAGAAGCATTAAAATTCATTAAGACAAGTGCCCAAACTGTACATTTGTAATTGAGCATTCGTCACAGTGAGATAGACGCCACAGAAATGGGCCTCTCGACATGCTTATACAATTGTGACGAATCGTTTGAATCCTACTCTAATGGTGTTTTTGGTATGCTAGAGTAGGAAATCAGAATCGACATTCAATTCCTTTTTTACTGATGTTGTAAAAATAAGGCAGAATATGAGATTCCTAGAGGCATTTTAGGCGGAAAAGAAAACTTGTCTAAGAGTTGATTCTCTCTCTATGGCTAGCGAAATTCGAATATCCTTTTTTAACGATTTTGGCAGAGCAGATAGGCTACGATTTTATCAAGAGCCATGACAGTAGAGATTTCAAAATACAATCTGGGTTTGTTTGTTTGTTTTTTTGGCAAGTTGGTGGGGACACTATATCAGTTGCTGTTTTGCACCTGATGATAATTCTATGCTTGTGGACCCCGATTCGAGAGAGGCGGGGGGACGAGCACCCAAAAAGTCTCTAGATCATCCACGTGAAGGAGAGCTCCACCAAGGAGCTCTCGAAAGAGTGCCCCTCACAGCATGAGTGGCGATGTAAAGTGAGATACCTCCTGATTCGGGGACTAACCCAGATTCGAGACGCACCTTAAACAAAGAAAGAGTTTCCATCCAAGAAAGTGGGTCCTGGATCCCATACTATGCTCTGTCGCAACGGATAACCAGAGATACAAAAGGTCCGTGCCTGATGACGAATGGGGAAGGGGTTAGGCGCCCCCAATTTGCCCAAGTGCAAGCACCTAGTTTCTTATGCCATTTATTATTAACCTTGAAGAGTTTTGGGCCAAAATCATGTGAAATGGGAACGAATGTCCCCGAGTTAACGTCTATCTAATCATGCATGTCTCGGAGATGAATAATAAGCACACACAAAAAGAAATGAAAGACATGCCGCCTAAAAATAGCTAGGTTATGAGTGTCATGCCTAATTGGTGTCTAAGTTATGGTGGACAAACGCATGCTTGCTACAGCTAAAGGTATAAGATCTGTACGGAAAAGTAAGAAAACACAGCAAAACACACAACATGACAAACCTTAGACTCTAATGCGAGACTTGACTCGGACCAAGATGGCCATCCATCCTGGCTGCCCTACGTATCCCGGCCTCGGGAAGAATCAGAGTCAACGTAGTTCTGCGACCTATGCTAAACTATGATGCCTAACCCTCTAGGACCGCTATCCTAAACTCGATCAACTAGACTCGACTAGTTTTTAAAGCTTCCTGCGTGATTTCTTAAGTTCAAGTGAATGGTAATTTTTAGGAATCCCTATATGCCCTAACTAATGCAAGTGGGCCCTACACGCTATGTGTGACTAGGCTGTGTGTCCTAAGGAAAACCATCGGTTAACTAATCGCACCCTAGTCTAGCCATTGGCTCGACTAAGTGTCTAACCGACCACGACTCGAGGCCTCCTAACTCTAGGGACATTCACACGACCAGACATGGCAAATCAACATAATCAGGACAGACTCCTAAGTCTAAGACACCCCAAACGCCTAGGACAGACTCCTAACTCTATGGGAAGATCTTTTGAAAATGATTTGCAAGGTTATTTTGAAGAATTTTTGTATTTTTTTGAAAATTTTAAAGGTTTTAAAGCTATGTAAGTTTTTGAAGTTATGAAAGTTGTGACTGAACTCAGGATGCCAGCTGCAAGCCTGAGCTGCCTACGTACCCCTCAGCTAGGGATCAAGCCATCCGTAGTTCAGAAATTTTCTAAACTACGAAGCCTAGGAACATGCAAAGACTGACTCTGAAAGATAGAATGACGGAATCCTAAACTCTATGAAGGTTGGACAGACTCCTAAATTCTATAAAGGTTGGAAAGACTCCTAACTATATAGAGGATAGATGGACCCCTAACTCTATAAAGAGTAGGACAGACTCGTAAACTCTAGCAGGGTAGGACAGACTCCTATACTCTATAGAGGTTGGACAGACTCCTAAACTCTATAGGGGGGTAGGACAGAATCCTAAATTCTATGGTGGTAGGACAGACTCCTAAACCCTATGATGGAGTAGGACAGACTCCTACACCCTATGAACGACCCTAGAAGGAAAAAATCCCTTAACCTGCAAAAGCTCTAAGGCAGAAAGGGAAGGGGTTGGCTCAAGAAGCATTCCATTATACCCTAAGCCCATGAGGACATTAGTAGCAAATCTAAATTCCAAATAAGATATCCAGGACAAGAAGAGGCTATAGAAATCAAGAACGGAATTAGAATGACATCAAGAGAAATGAAGAAGGGAGCTTATCACCTTGACTGATTTGTTTCACATGGAACAAAGCTGACATGACTAAGATGATTCAAAAGATTAGATCAACTTGCTTCACACAATTAACATTCTATCAACCGAGGTGCTAAACTAGGGATCTCGATCGACCTTTTCCCTATAAGACAAAATCGACTTAGCCAAGATAGCAAGAATCTATGAAGGCATTACAAAGGAACTCAGATCATACACAGGGAAAGAAGCAAAACCATGTTCGAGTAATACGAATATTTCCCAGGATGATACTGACAGATGAGTTGAGATGAGCAAATAAGAATTCAAGGGGTACTATATAGATCTTAACATCCACAATGTGAATAGAATACGTCCAAAACTTATCTAATCACCTAACCCACTTGAGAACTTACCATTCAAGCCTACCCAATGTCCTTTGAATAACACGTAGCACAGGCATAATTCAAGAGTGCTGACAAATCTTTCTGTAAATGCCTCTAAATAGTAGGTGCAAATGCCATGAGAATTTAACTCTTATACAAGCAAAATTGAATCAACTCATATTTCCATATTTTCAAGTCACAAACCAAAAATCATGCTAAAGGATATATGATTAAGAAAGCAATCCCCACAATTAAGCCCAAAAGCACAAGAAATATAAATGTATGCCCCCTAATAAATCAGTATCAGCTTTTACTGAGATTTCCATGTATTAATACATTCAATATGGGGTGAGCTTAATTCAGCAAATGTTTAAGAAGGACTCAGGCTGAAGAAAATATAAACAATTGATCATTTCTTATGACAAAGACAAAATCAGCTTAAAGATTATAAACAAATCTGAATTCTTATCATGAGGAGAAATTCCAGTCTACATACATTCACATAGCACTGCCATATTAACAACATTTCCAAAGCAAAATGATTCCATTCGTATATTAACTTTTGGAATCACTGTGAACGTGTAATCACTCCATACGAACATGTTGTAATCTTTGTCAAAAGAAATCCAAAGAAACCCAAAATGTTAAGCCTGTGTGACTACCGAAACTTGAGAGCATTTACTATCAAAAGCTTAATCGCAAGAAGAAGATAGCATATGTCCATTAGGATAATCAATAGATGTCCTGGGTTTGGGTAGAACAACTTTGGTTATTAAATGATCCGATCATGTTAACAAAGTTTTAGGAAATGGAAGCAATGGAGTTGGTCCACACAAAAACAAAGTAATTCTCCTAATAGAATTCCTTACACAATGAGAATGCCATGGCCATGCTGTTGCAGTTGTGACTCCACACTCGTCAAAACCAGGAACCCAACAAAATCAAAGTAAAGAACAAGGCTATTTGAAGCTAGATTAAGGGAACTGGATCCAAAGTAGTAAAAACCCCACACACAAATTTGGAAAACCAAATAGGAACTTGAATTTTAAAGGCAAGACACCACAATTGAATGCATGAACATGAAAAGGGTGTGAAAATGAGGAATATCACCTTTTGCTTGAACCCTTCTTCTTCGATGATAATTCCGCAAAACGAGGTTGCCTCCTCTCCGAATCTGGTGATGGTTATAGATCCGATGGCAGAAGTTATGGCCGTGAGCCCGGCACCCAAACCCTCTTCTCTTTCTATTCGTAGCCCTAGGAGAAAAGATGATCGAAATGTGGAGTGGGTAAAGGGATTTGATGGCTGTGATGGTGGTGGTTTTGGGTGGAATGAAAGTTAGGTCGAGCGGCAATGGAGGGCAAAGACCGGTCAGAGGAGGAGTGGTCGGAGGTTTTGAAAGAGGATTCCACAGATGTGGGTTTTTGAAATGGGTTTGTTATGAAATGAAATGGGGTTTTATGAAAATAGAAAAAGGGTAAAAACAGGGGATGTGGGTGGCGGATCTAGGTGGAGGAGAGGGGTGCTTGCCGACGGCAAGAGAGAAGGCCGGAGGTCGGAAATTGCAGAGGTGGAGAGGATGGCTGAGGAAAATGGTGGTAGAGGTGGCTGTAGAGGTTTAGGGTTCTAAAAGAAAATAGAGAAAATGGTGGTAGAACCGATGATGGTGGTGGAGATGGTTGTATAAATCCGACCGGATTTAATGGAGTTCTTGGTCGGAGCTATGCCGGAACTGCCGGATGTTGAAGATGGTGGGAGAGGAAGAAAATGGTGGATGGATGGTTGATGGGGTCGGAAAAAATGGTGGTGTGTTTGGATGGGGGTTTGCCGACGGCAAGAGAGATGGCTGGAGGTCGGGAGTTGCAGAGATGGAAGGGGAAGAAGAAGGTGGTGGCTGTGGAAGAGAAGGTGGCTGTGGGTTTAGGTGATCGGATTGAGGTGGCTAGGTGGAGAAGAAGGTGGAAGTGGGTGGAGCTTGGGCTCCCTTTCTCTCCCCCTCTCTCTCGGTTTTCTCTATTTTCTCTGCAAAAATGAGGCCTCTCCTCCTAAACCCTAATTTGACCCATATATAAAGGAAAATGATAAATCCCCCCCCGCCTCCATCCTCCATGGACAGCCACCACCTCGTGTATTTTGCGACAATTTTTAACCTAATGGGGGGGGGGGGTGTCCAAGTATAAAATAGGGCAAAGATTCTCCTCTCTCTAAATGATCCTAACCCCTTGATTTGATCCAAGGGCCACTAAGGGGTTGCTTGCACCAGAAGCAAAACCAGAATTACAACATCACCCCTCTAAGGTTGGCAAATCACCTTTTTACCAACAAAAATCCCTTATTTTTTTCATTTTAATACTCGCACTATCCCTGCTTGTCTTATTTTACATTTTTCGTCCGATTGCAATGAAATTTTGCAGGAGTGCCCTCGGGGTCATCAATAATCTCCTGGGGAATTTGTACCCACGAATGCGCACAATAAGATGCTGGAAACTTAAAATTTTCCCTCAATTTAGGACCACTTTCTCGAGAATTTATTTAACTTCGAGACCTCGACCCTGCTTTGGGGACCTTAGGGCCCGGTCAAAATGGGGTGTCTACAATGCTTTTTCTCCTTTGTTTTTCAAACTGCAATGGAGGAGCTTCAGAAATGAGCCTGGGGATTTGGTCCCTAGAGTAATATTCAGCTGGCGATGATGCTTTGAATAGAGATTTGAGGCATTTCTTTGCATACATTTGAAGAAACATATGAAAGAACTGATGAAAATATCATGGAATTTTCGCAATCAGCCTCTACGGATTATTCTTCGCAGACATGCAGATAAATTGAATTGATTCCAGTCCCGATTCCCTAATGCTCATCCCAACATCACAGATGAAATAGAGATTCCGTCTACATATGAAAAGGAAAAGAAGGGATTTTCAAGGGTCCATCGCAAAAGGCATTTTGCACCTATCTGTTGCACATCAGACCAGCCACCTCGTGAACGAAGACAACAGCTTTTGTCTCCATTCATGAGGTGGGTGGTCTGACATGTGACAGACCAGCCGCGAAATGCCTTTCGCGATGGATGCTAGCAATTCCCGGAAAAGAATGTAATGTCTAGTGATCCAAAAGCACCCATAGCCTCTCCACATACCTGGACAGATGGAGGAATCCTTTGAATCCTAAACCCATTCTTGGATTTTTCTTATTCTGTTGGTCGAATTGCCCCGCTAAAACTTATGTACAAAGAATGATCGTCCAAGTGAGCAGCTCTACCATTTGGATCACAACTATAACTACATAGGTTAAGTTACTTTTTGTGATCAAATGGTTTCCTAGTAAGAAATTTTGGAAAAGTAATATCCCTGCTTCGTTTGGTTTCACAAAAGCTTAGCAGCCATCGAAATTTGGTCTGGATTTGGCATTCCATTCCACATTTGACTGCCAAAATACATTGGACACCCTTTGATTCCCTGATGTCTCTCATGTAATAATTGCTTTTCTTTCTTGTCCCCTTCTTTCAAAAGTAATGAATTATGGTTGATTTTTTTAAGGAATGATGTTCTCTCTTTTTCGCTCTCTTCTCTCCCCATATTGGTAGTAACACCCCTTACTTTTTCAATATGCCGCGCAACCAAACATTACTACACAATTTTCCGATGTAAATCTAGGCGAATCAAAATGCTTGTCTCATCCCTTTAACTTCTTATTCCACTACTCTCCTGGCCCATCCCAAGCAAACAAACATAGCATCCAGAAGGTTTATTTGTTTATTCCACCCCCCCCAAACTTCCCTAAAAGTCGCCCACAGAAATCATAGGCACCCACTATCCTGTCATAGGCACCCACTATCCTGTAAGATGTCGCCCACAGAAACCAGAAGGTTTATTTGTTTATTCCCCACCCCCCCCCCCCCCACCAAACTTCCCTAAAAGTCGCCCACAGAAATCATAGGCACCCACTATCCTGTAAGATGTCGCCCACAGAAACCAAAAGCAACTTAGAAATATCAATTCACCAGCAGAAGACGACAACGGGACTCCGAAGCAAACAAACAACAAATAGCCCTTCAATTTAGTCAAATAAAAACAAAACAAATTTCCATGTTATCAGAAACTGTAACAAGACGACAGAAAGTCTCTCTTTTTCGTCTTTGATAAAATAATCCCTTTCCAACTGGCGACAGCAAATGACTTCCAGCGACAGATACAGCGTCGCGCCATTAGAATTCCGGCAAAGAGCACTGCTAGCAAAACGGGATCCCGTTTTGGGAGAAAAAAAAGATAAAGGATTTGAGAGGATAAAAGAAAGGCGAAACGAATCCAACTTTATGCCGAAATTTTGGCATTTTGGGCCGACATGTCGTGCCTTGAAGAAACCCTGTTGTGTTTCCTCCCGTTTCTCTTCCTTCGGCTGCCGCTTCTGGCCCCCCTTGACTCCTCCTCTTCCGCATTCTCTCTCTACAACCCCAAACAAAATACACATAAGCCCCTGCACAAAATACAAGTTGACAGACATAATACGGCCCTTTTCAGCTTAATAATATTTTATTCCGAAATGATATATTCGCCCCCTTTTTATTACTTGAGACAGCCTCCTCTACTGTTAAAGAGTATTCATAAATACATTAGAACATGCTGTCTCAAGTAAAAAAAAACAGGAAGAATATATCAATCATTTCCATATTTTATCTTCATCTTTTTGCATGAAAAAAGACTGGAAATGATATTTTTTTTGGGGTGGAAGTGCCTAAATACAATACCCCAGTACCGTCCCAAAAAATATAGTCCACATATTAAGCCCCCATGGAATGGAAGCACCGTAATATAGTCCACATATTTTTACAGACGTTTTGAGAATGTTTTGTGATTTACACAAATGTTCTAAGACTTTTTTTCATTGGAAAATTATGTTTCACAAACAATAATAAAACCAAAAAGAGAATGTCCCTCACCCCTAAGCAGAAATTATGGCCGGCATCAAAGCTGGAGAAATCGGAAATATCTTCAACCATGCCTTTTCCCGAGTTCATGTCCAAGCTACTTCTTTTGTTGTTGTTGTTTTTATTGTTAGAGGAAGAAAAAATGGGGGGATAACCCTGCGAAGTGGACCCAAAACTATCCCGTTGGAACATTTCCTCGAATAACTCTTGTAGTTCCTCGAAGCTCTCCTTCCCAGTATCCTGCAATTCCACACACGAATAGACATTTGATTGAAGCAAAGAGGAGATGAAACGATTTCCTTTCCAAGTAACTGATACTACAACCAGCCAATCGCTAGCGCTCTAGAGAGCATGATTCACAGTACGCACCCATGCAATCTAAATTCAACAGACTTATGGTCGGTGTTTAAAAACTAAATGACTCAACAAGGAACTCGCCCGAGTCGACTCCCGTGTTGCACCACATCCGCATTCCGTGTTTTGCCCTACAAAGTCCACAAATTCCTTTTACTCTCCTGAGTTATGACGGCGTCAACCGTGTTTTTAGCCGCGTCTGTGCCGAGTCGACAAGGATTTTTCTTGGCTGCGTTCCGCGTCACATCCACATTTTTAAACACTGCTTATGGTTAACTCCATATTACCTCGGGCGCTATGATTTGTGGACACGGACACGAGGGTGGCGTGTCGACACAGACAGAGTGTCGGACACGGCAAACTCCAAAAAGTTAGAAACGGAGACACGTCCAAAATCGAAAGTACATATAATCTTGATTTGTGGACACGGATTTTTGTGGCGACTTTCAACATGGATACGAGGTATCTGACATGGCAACCCCTAAAATTTTAGAAATAGTGTCACACTCGTACACATATATACATATAAAGTTACTAACACTTCTAGCAGTACACTTAAAAGTGTCCAAAGGAGTGTGAACACGGATGTCGTGTCGGACACGATACGACACGTGTGTCAACAATAAATTCAAAGTGTCGGCCAAATCATAGCTTGGGCGTATGTTAGACGGGGCCCTTTTAAAATGGAGTGATAAAAATAAATGGCAACTTGTAATTTAACAGCAAGCGAATCACCTCATGATTCTTAGCAAAAAATATTCTGAAGAGTGATGCTAGGAAAACTTTATAACAACATGCAACGGATACCACTTGTTGGTAAGAGATTGGAGAGAAGATATACGAAAAACCTTTCTAATAAAATGACACAAAAAACCCCTCTTTCACGGGTTAATTTTCAAGATAATGGAAAAGTTAGTTTAAGATTTTAAGTCCATTATGCATTGTGCCTATGTTAGGCCCAAATGCAACGATTTAAGGTTAAGAGGAGATGAGATCTCACTTACACTGGGCTTGGTTTGACTCATCATAACAGCCATCTCCCCCAAGAAATCGCCCATATCCTGTACAAACCAAATACAAAATCGAAAATAAAAATATTAACAATTTATTTAAAATTGATATTAACAGCTATTTTATACATTTAATAAGGGAAGAAGAATCTCTCTTTCCGTTCTCTGTTTTCAGACTTACATTTTCGTCGTCATCACTGTTGTATATTCCTACGTCATATAGGAATCTTTTGTTCGCGTCAGAAAGAACTATGAAATTAACAGAAATCCCGTGAATTTTGTAAATAGGTGAAACCTGATCAAAATAACAATAATAATAATAATAAGGGAATTGCTAGCGTCCATCCCAAAAGGGTTTTCGCGGCTGGTCTGTTACACGTAAGACTAGCCACCTCGTTAATGGAGACCAGCCTGACTTGCAAATAGATCAGCCGCGAAAATCCTTCTGCGATGGACCTTAGCAAATTCCTAATAATAATAATAATAGATTTTTATTCTCTCAACGAGAGAGAAAATTACCGGAATAAGCTTCTTGAATTGCCTGAAATTTCTTCTTCGCTTCTTCCACGTAATTTGAATTTCCAGACGAAGAGCAACGGTCCGGATGCCACCTCTAGAAAAAAAAAAGAATTTTGTTTTTCTCATCCCTTGGCGTATAAGGAAAAAAACATTAGCAAAAAGATCCAGATACCATCTTTGGAAAGGAAAGGAAAATTTCCAGAAATTTTTTAAAAATCCATAAACTAATTAATATCGAAGTATCATTCATAAATGGAGGATCTTTCAAGGCTTTTAACATCCAAAAATAGAATAAACAATTAGGATCACAATCTTTTCCAGATCACAAGGGCCGATGAACTTTAGAACAGATTTTTCAACAAGATATATAAGAAATCAGCAGAAATTTGAAATAAAAAAACAAGAAATCCATCGTCACAATATTTTCAGGCTTTATGCAAATTCAGGAAACAAAAATCCAACAAAAGTACCAGAAAAAGGTTATTTTCCTAACCAGCGCGAGTTTCTTATATGCATTCCTCAGATCCGACGCCGAGCACTCCTTTTGCAGTCCTAAAACGGCGTAAAAATCGCCGGTTTTCTCCTCCCCGGCAGCCATATATTCCAAGAAGAAAAGGAAATATCGGAATAGTCGACGAATTTCCTTGCCGGAACCCTAAAATAAACAGAAGCTTATAGATCGAGAACTACATAGGTTGTAATTTCGGACACGAAACCTCTCAATTTCGTGCAAACAAAGGGCAGAAGACACTGGAGAAGCCCCAAAGGCCAAGTCTTGGAAGCCTCCAGAAACAAAGCTTTTAACTTCTCGTTTCGGGCATTCTGAGTCGTCCGATTGGAACAAATTAATCTACGGCTTAGATCTTCCTGTGGCGAGATATTTTTATGTCTCCAGAAGGTTCCCCCGCTAAGTCAGATTTGACCGCGTGGTTATAGCCCTGGGCCCTTGCCGACTTTACTAACAAATACGAGGTTAGGCGCGTTTCTCAAGAGACCTCAATTTTATATATCAAATTGCACAAACGCCACAAACATTTCGGTAAAACTAGGGAACACTGGTACTGTACGGGTCCACACCATAGGATGATCCAAACCGTCCATGTGATGAGCCACAAGGTAAATAGGTTATGCCCTAAAAATCATTTATATAGGATGATCCCAACCCTCCGATCGATAGTAGGGAAACATCTATAGATGGGAGGGATAGGATCATCCTATGAAAATGATTTTTGGGGCACCAACTATTTACGTGGTGGCCCATCACATGGACCGTTTGGATCGTCCTATAGTGTGGTTCCTACACTTCTTTTTGAAAAATACGGTACTATAATAAGGGCTTACACCATAAAATATCTAAGAGAGAGAACAGCCCTCAGATGACTTCCAAGTATATGACAAAATCTGCAGAAAAGTGACTGTGTGGCTGTTTTCTCATGCGAAAATCAGCCGCTAACTGCCATTCCGCGAAAGTCCCTATCAAATCAATTTTTCAGAAAACCATTTCGCGTCTCACTGTTGCAGTAGAACGCAGCCACACAACCTAACTTTTTAACAGATTTTGTCTTATTTATTTAATTCATCTGAGTTAAGGAAGCTTGCAGAGAAAACTGCGGTGTGGCCCCCGAATCCTTTGAATCTTAACCTAATAAATGGGTGAAATTAAAAGATAATGTGGGTTCATTGGAGTTTCTTAGCGTGAGACATAGGTTCAACCTAAACTTATTTTTTAATCGGAATGGACCCAAAGTCATTGAGGAAAAATTCATCTCTCAGACATAAATTTGAATATATTTTATTATTTTGTTGAGATTTTATAAGAAGTGTGGCCGTATATGGTCAGGGTTGCAACTTGGGTCTGGCTCAACCCGAACGTTCAACCCGATTTTGGCTCGGGTTGGGTTGGCATTTTCTCAGGTTAGGTTGGGTTGGGAGAAGCCAATCCGATTTAGTTTCGGGTTGGGTTAGGGTTGAGGCCCTGGCAACCCGACCCGACCCGACCCGAACCCGACCTCTATCCTCTAATTTTTTTCTTGATTTTTTTAGGATTATGTTTTTTCCTTGTATTTTTCTGTTTGGCTCTAGATGAACCCGGACCCAACCATCCTCAACCCAAACCCAACCCAACCCGATTTGGAGGCAGGTTGGGTAAGGGCTGACAATCCTCAACTCGAGCGCAACCCGAACCGATTTGGAGGCGAGTTGGGTTAGGGTTTTGAGTGCAATAATTGGTTCTGGACTCACAGTAGGTAGTCATTATAAACAAATAGGGCCTTAAGCTGCTATAGTTGGGTTTATTTAATCATTTATATACTTCAACACTCCATGGGATGATGAAGTTTAAGTGCAATTCGTCATTGTCATATAAGAAAAGGAGAAATTTCATGATGACCATCCAAAAGATCACCGAAAAATTATGAAGAAGATTTTAATAAGAACAATAACTATGTTATAAAACAGTTTTGAAGGACAAAGACAATTTAAATTGTCCAATCAACTGTATATACACGCAATCTAGCTCTTCTTTTTAAATAGAGCATTGCCATTTTCCTTCTCACAAAATATCCCTAATCAACATCTTGATGTGGATGTTTTTATCATCATGCACGATCAATCTGCACAATGTCCCTAATCAACATCTTGATGTGGATGTTTTTATCATCATACACGATCAATCAGAGTGCTGATAGAGTACACCAATAAGCACGGTCTTATATCCTTCAAGTTAGGCAAATCTAAAGTATCTGGAGCATAAGAGAGGTCTACAAATGGGAGTTCGAGCAAGTAAACTAAGCACAATCTTTAAAGTTCGTGTAGTTAGATGGAGAAAAGAAACACCTCTAGTTCCGAGGGGTTATGTTCCTGTTTATGTGGGCATCAAAGGAGAGATGAGGCGGTTCATGGTCCATGTGTCATCTCTAAGCGATGCAGACTTCTTTGAACTTCTCCATAGGTCAGCGGAGGAATATGGTTTTTGTAACCAGGGTGCTCTCAAGATACACCATGACGCCAAGATCTTTGAGTACCGGATTCTTAGACGACGGAATTGAAAGATGGCGAGGGTCTGAGAGACCATGCAATTGAAATCTTGGTAGATCCTTTGTTTTTTATGGTGTTAAAATTTGGGGATCATTTGTAAAGAAGTTTAGCGTTTTAATTGATGAAGGGGATTTACTCTCCTGATGTAAATATATGTCATATAATGTTTATTAGCGTTTAGCCCTAATCAAAGGGTTAAGACAGGGCTCTCATCATTTTATTTCATATATTATACATATCAGATATGCATAAAGCTTGGAGGTAGGCAGAAACCTTGGTGACTTCAGTCTTTGGATGATTCAAGCCCGCTTACTTGTCATATATGATATTTTATATGGCGTGGAAAAATATTGTACGGCCCACTTCATAGCATGATCAAAACCATTCATTTGTTAGACCACAAGGTAAATAAGTTGTGCCACATAAATCATTTCTATAAGTTGATCATAACCCTAAGATCACTTGAGATTTCATTAACGTGGAGTCTCTCTACTCACTGGCGTGCCCGCACACACACCATGGAAGAAGTGATGTTCCCCTTTTCAAGGTAGACCCGGCAAATTGGGACCCGTACCCGCGGGTACACCTAGCTCGTAGGAGTACGGGTACCAATTTCATTACCCGCGAGAAAAATACCCGCACCCAACCCGTACCCGTGACTCGCGGGTGGGTCTAGGTCGGGCGTTGGTGCCCCCTGATTACCCGCCATTCGGTTTTCAACTTTTTTTTCTTAAGGCCTAAACACTAAACAGTAAAAAATAGACTATGTGGGTAGGCCAACAAAACAAGTCAAAGCAATCAGACTATGTGACTGGTATCTTTGGTTGTACCAAAACAAGCACTTGTTAAAATAAATGAAAAATTGTATGATGAATGGGCGTATAAACATGTACTCATCATCCCATCCTTGATATTTGATCCAACAGCAGCTGCTGTTGGATTAAATATCAAGGCTTGTACATCCATCGTACCACCTTTATGTGTTCATACACCCATTCATCATAAAATTTCTTTTGGTATATATATATATATATATATATATATATATATATATATATATATATATATATATATATATATATATATATATGAGGAAACTGTTGGTGAGCTTAAGCTCCCCAATCACATGGCTTCCCAATCACATGTGGTGATCCAAACCATTCATTTGCAAGGTCTTATGATAGATAGGGGGTGTACCAAAAATCAGCTCCATAGGATCATCCTAACCCCTCCATTTGTGGAGGACAAAAAATGGGCAGATTTGTGTCTGTCCATTTTTGTCCTCCACAAATGGAGGGGTTAGGATGATCCTATGGAGCTGATTTTTGATACACCCCCTGTCTATGTAAGGGACTTTAAAATGAATGCTTTGGATCAACCTAACAAAGTGGGACCCCATGTGATTGGGCGCTTAAGCTCACCATAAGTTTGGTGAGCTTAAGCGCACCAACAGTTTCCTCTCTCTCTCTCTCTCTCTCTCTATATATATATATATATATATATATATATATATGTATATACATATATATATATATATATATAAAATTTCTTCTTTAAATTGGCCAGGTTACCCGTGAGTATACCCGTACCCGCCCAGGTGGGTTCTGGGTTCATGAAAGGCTACCTTACCCGCGCCGGTATTTCTTACCCGTACCCGCCGGTACCCATACCGCACGGGTTGTACCCCTACCTGCGCGGGTTACCCGTTTGCCAGGTCTACTTCAAGGTTACAAAGGAGGCAATTAAGAAACAAAGAAGAGAAGCACAAAAATGAATATTCACTTCTAGTTTTTTCATTACTATTGCTCTACAAGACCCTTTTACATCATTACTGACGTGTGTTGCACGAGCCGTGCGAGCTGGTTAACAGTTAGGCGTGGCAGCATCTTAAAGGGTGGGTGGGGGGAGAAGCCAAAGGCTGGCCTGGATGTAGTTCATGCTAAGGAAGGGTCTCACTTGATCGCCGTTTAGTACCTTTCCAAAACTCACACGCCCTTTAGTGGATGCTCCTGGTCCCTCGCACATGTATTCTCCATAGAAAACAGTCCTACAAGTAATAGAAAATAAACAATTTCATGTGGATGCCATAAATACATCACCTTTGTGCCCATTGTATAATTGAATTTTTTTTAATCTTCGCTTGATTAGCAAAATTGGACGTGATTATAATTTCTAATAATAACATTAATAATAGCAACAACAATATGTATAAGAATAAGGTGATGAAGATCATGATGAAGAACAATAAGAAGAAAGAGATAATTAAGAAGGAAAGATGTGTATTACCTGTCACGTTCAGCATTGCCCTTGTCGTCCCAACCTTCAGGGAGGACAACGGTGTCCATGAAAGAGTAGGCAAAGACGACCCTTGAGCTTGGCATCCACGCTCGGCTCAGGTAGGCTTTCCCAGTACCAGTCACATTGCAATGGACAAAGGAGAATCCGCTCTTGTCTGCAACAGTTGTCCTCCCTTGTGCTGTAATTGCTGTAAGACCTTTAGCCACTGAACTAATCACAGTGTTCTGCAACCACACAAACATTACACACACACATTACTCTACAATCATTCAAACTGTATTGTCTTATATTGGTACTCCCATGTTTTTATAATTGCACAAACTCAGCTTGTCTTTTCTTTTTTAATACGCTTCGCAAATCTTTTTTTTTGTAGCTGTTTAAATAATAATAATAAAAGAGAAAGTGAGTGTCCAATTATTGTTAAATGTCAGTGCAAACATCAGTCTAAATTTTTTTTCTTCATTTGTGAGAAGCTTAACCTGTGGTGTTGATCCTATCCTTTTCACTTGCTTTCTTGTGAGCCCTTTTTTTTTTTGAAAGGTAATATTATAAATAAAGGGAAAAAAAAAAACAGGAGACCGAGATGGGACTCCCATATTACAATCGAAAATGGGAAGACAAAAGAGATGAAATATACAATCAACGGCACACCACTCCTCAAGGAGGAAGGTGGTCAAACCACCTAATAGGACCACCAGATACACCGCGCTTGGCAAGCACATCCGGCTTATCATTTGCCCATCTTCTGACATGTTGATATCCTATAGAAGACCCCGAAGTTATATCACCAATCTCATCAAACATGGAAAGAAATCTCCACGGAGGAGCCGTCCCACCTTTTAGCCAACGATTTCTTGTGAGCCCTATCTCACATTTTTAACTTTTGGGTCAAAACTTTGAAGCTTGTCTCAATCTAATGGGAAAAAAGTTTAGAGAGAGAGAGAGAGAGTACCAAGTAGATACTCCTTCCATTGCCAAAAATGAAATCAACTGTGCCCTTAATGAAACAATCCTTGAAGAAATGCTTGCCCACTTTATCAAGAAGTGTATCTTGAAATCCATTAAACCTGCAGTTATAGAAGGCTGCTTTATCACCTGCAATCCGCATAGCAACTGCCTGACCACCTTCTTCCCCATCAGCCGGACAGGGAGCAGAGTTCTACACAAACAAAACAAAACAAATCCTTTTTATTTCAAGCTCCAAAACATTCTATACAAACAAAACAAAACAAATCCTTTTTATTTCATGCTCTTTATTTCAAGCTCCGTAACGACTACTTTCCCCTCCCAAAACTTAAAACAACTCCAAAATAATTAGCATTAATCTCTGAGATCAAATTACGCCTGTAAAAAAGTACACCACGTAGAACAAATCCCTGATTCATTGGTGTCGGAGGTATAAATGATCAATAACACCAACTCTATCATTGTGACCTTGTGGAGCAAGTCAATGTTTCATACAATATATAGTGTGAGATCCCGCTTCGGAAAGGGAGTAAAAGTTGTCAGGCTATATATATATAGGAAATGGTTTGTGGCAGCCATGCACAGATAAGCTTATCTGTGCATGGCTGCCACAAACCATGGGGGGCCACATTTTTGGAGGAATCTAAAGCATTCATTTGGAAGGCCCTTCCATGGATAGGGTGTGTACCAAAAATCAGGCCTATAGGATCATCCTAACCCAATCAAAGTTAGAGGGAAAAATGAGCAGACACTGTCCATGGAAGGGCCTTCAAAATGAATGCTTTGGATCCCTCCAAAAATGTGAGCCTCCCATGGTTTGTGGCAGCCATACACTAGCTTAAAATACAGTGGAGGCCCACATTGTTTGGATGATCCAAACCATTCATTTGATTGGCCCTCACATAGATAGGGTATCTACAAAAAATCAGCTCCATAGGATCATCCTAACCCTTCGAACCGTGGAGACAAAAAATGGACAAATTTGTGAAGGTTTATACACGTTTATTTTACCTCCACAAATCGTAGGGTTGGGTTGATCCTATGGAGCTGATATTTTGTGGACACCCTATCTATGTGAGGGCCAATCAAATGAAGGGTTTGGATCACCAAAACAATATGCCCGTATTTTAAGCTAGTGTGTAGATAACTTCTCTACACATGTGTGTAGGAACCGTTTTCTCATATATATATATATATATATACTTCTCTACACATGTGTCTAGGAACCGTTTTCTCATATATATATATATATATATATATATATATATATATATATATATATATATATATGAGAAAACGGTTCCTACACACATGTGTAGAGAAGTTATCTACACACTAGCTTAAAATACAGTGGGGGCCCACATTGTTTGGGTGATCCAAGCCATCCATTTTAAAGGCCCTCATATAGATAGGGTGTCTACAAAAAATCAGATCCATAGGATCATCCTAACCCTACGATTTGTGGAGGTAAAATGGATGTCTTTAAACCTTCACAAATTAGTCCATTTTTTGCCTCCATAGTTCGAATGGTTAGGATGATCCTATGGATCTGAATTTTTATGGACACCCTATCTATGTGAGGGCCTTAAAAATGAATGGTTTGGATCACCCAAATAATGTGGCCCCCACTGTATTTTAAGCTAGTGTGTAGAGAACTTATCTACATATATGTGTAGGAACCGTTCTCTCTCTCTCTCTCTCTCTATATATATATATATATATATATATATATAGAGGAAAGTGTCTCTAGTCTCTCCCCTAGATAAGCTTATCTAATCCTCCCTTTAAAAAAACACAATGGGCCCACGCTGTTTGGATGATCCAAAGCATTCATTTGATAGGTCCTAACATAGATAGGGTGTGCCCAAAAAATCAGCACCAAAGGGTCATCCTAGAACTTCATTTTGTTGGGCACACCGTGTCCAAAATGGACGCATATAAACGTCGACGTTTATATGTGTCCATTCTGGGTACCACAAGGCACCACAAAACGAAGTTCTATGATGACCCTTTGGTGCTGATTTTTTGGGCACACCCTATCTATGTTAGGACCTATCAAATGAATGCTTTGGATCATCCAAACAGCGTGGGCCCACTGTGTTTTTTTAAAGGGAGGAGTAGATAAGCTTATCTAGGGGAGAGACTAGAGACACTTTCCTCATATATATATATATATATATATCCACTGTATTTTAAGCTAGTGTGTAGATAACTTCTCTACACATGTCCACTATATATATATATGAGAAAACGGTTTCTACACACATGTGTAGAGAAGTTATCTACACACTAGCTTAAAATACAGTGGGGGCCACATTATTTGGGTGATCCAAATCATTCATTTTTAAGGTCCTCTCATAGATAGGGTGGTCCACAAAAAATCAGATCCATAGGATCATCCTAACCATTCGAACTTTGGAGGCAAAAAATGAACTAATTTGTGAAGATTTAAAGACATCCATTTTACCTCTACAAATCGTAGGGTTGGAATGATCCTATAGATCTGATTTTTTGTAGACACCCTATCTATGTGGGGGCCTTTAAAATGGATGGCTTGGATCACCCAAACAATGTGGGCCCCCACTGTATGTTAAGCTAGTGTGTAGAGAACTCTCTACACATGTGTAGAAACCGTTTTCTCATATATATATATATATATATATATATATATATATATATATATATATATATATCTACTACTATAAGCTGGGAGGAAAAGAAGTGAATTTTTTTATTTACATATCACTTTTTTTGACTTTTTTTAACAAATGCACCCATTCAACTCACATATTTTCAATCCTACCCCCTCATTTATGCTTTTAACAAAGGCACCCATTAAAGCCACATAATTTCAATCTTACCCCCCTCCTTTATTGTTTTTTAATAAAAAATCTATAGGGTGATCTTAACCATCCAATTTAAGAGGAATTATGGAAACATCTATAGATTGGAGGGCTAGGATCAGCCTATGGAAATGATTTTTGGGAAACATCTATAGATTGGAGAGCTAGGATCAGCCTATGGAAATGATTTTTGGGGAACAACCTATTTATGTTGTGTTTCATCACATGGACGGTTTGAATCAACCTATGACATGGTCCGTACAGTTCTTTGTCGGCCCGTGCATCGCACAGGGTTTTTTACTAGTATATATATATATATATATATATATATATATATGAGAAAACGGTTCCTACACATATGTGTAGATAAGTTATCTACACACTAGGTTAAAATACAGTGGGGGCCACATTATTTGAGTGATCCAAACCATTCATTTTTAAGGCCCTCACATAGATAGGGTCTCCACAAAAAATCAGATCCATTGGATCATCCTAACCATTCGAACTGTGGAGGCAAAAAATGGACTAATTTGTAAAGGTTTAAAGACATCCATTTTACCTCCACAAATCGTAGGGTTGGGATGATCCTATGGATCTGATTTTTTGTAGACACCCTATCTATGTGAGGGCCTTTAAAAGGGATGGCTTGGATCACCCAAACAATGTGGGCCCCCACTGTATTTTAAGCTAGTGTGTAGAGAACTCTCTACACATACGTGTAGGAACCGTTTTCTCTCTCTCTCTCTCTCTCTCTCTCTCTCTCTCTATATATATATATATATATATATATATATATATATATATATATATATATATATATATATATATATATATATATATATGAAAAGGGTTGCTACTCGGTCTTGTAGCTAAGTTTATCTACTCGGGCGGGTTAAATACAGTGGGGGCCCACATTGTTCGTGTGATCGAAACCATTCATTTGAAAGTCCCTTACCTAGATATGGTGTCCACAAAAAAGCAGACCCACAAAAAATATATGGACTTTCTCTTAACTGTGCAGACGCATGAAAACAAAACCATGGCGAGTATGAGACCCATAATCGGACAATAGTTACACAAGAGTGGGTCAGTGGAATATTGAAAACGAGGAATGCAAAATTCAGGGGTGTCCTTACAAAATTGAGGTGATAGGGCGCCCTTGAGTCTAGCATTCCTCATGGAAATAACACCCGATCAACAAAAGCCAAGAAAGGAATTCTAAACTCACCTCGAATATCATATTGACAGCCATGAAGTTACCGGACTCGATGGCAACAGTGGCACTATTGTAGGTGCCATGTTGCTTTCGGGCAGTATCATCCCACGATATCGTAGGCATATTGTCGGGCTGTCCGTAGAACGTGATGAACGGCTTTGTTCGGGTCACGATCACCTTCTCCTTGTAAACCCCTGGACCAATCTTTATAATCGTCCGCTTATTATTTGCATCAGGGATGCTATTGATGGCTCCCATTATCGTATTGAAATCGGCCTTGCCCTGCTTCGAAACCGTTATGATCTTCCTTGTTTTCTCCCCATTAACGACTCTGGGCTCGAGGGTTGTGGACTTTAGGAATTGGGAGAACCAAGCGTCGATATCAGCCAATTTGGCGGGAATTGGGACACCCGAATTGGCGGGGGCGGAGTGGACAAGGTGGAGGCCGATGAACATCGTCACGAGAGTCGCCAGAACGACGGCGTGAGTCCGTTTCCCCGCCATTTTCAATTGATCGGAGTTGGAGAAGGGAAAGTGGTGAGTTAGAAAGGGTGATGCCCGTGGGGTTTTGTACGTGCATGGATTCTAAAGTTAGGTATAGGTTGTTTCTGTTTTTTCCGTTGCCGCGTGTCTACTAAATACCCCTGTTCTTTATACATATATCGAGAGTTGGATAGATCCCCTGTTCTATTCTTAAAACGTAATGGCATTCTCGTTATTTAGTGAAATGTAAAGGTTATTTTGTGGCGTTCCTCCTTTTAGGTTAAGCCTTGCGTGCATGAGAGTTCGTTCCCAGATTGAGGAAGACCAAACCAGTGTTCCTAATCTTGCGTTAATTAACAGGATCTAAACACAGCAATAGGATTCACGGGCCTATTTTGGATCATCAAATGTGGGATCCGACCTGTTTTACCGAAATACCCTCCAAATTTTCATAATGTTTATAATTCTTTGAAGGATATTTCGTCAAAACACTACAAGAAACATTGGAATTAGCGACTCACTAAATTGGGTCGCTAATATTAAAAATATCTTTTTTTTGGGTCGTTGCATGGTCGCTTATTCGATCGTCGCTAATAGTCTTTAGCGACCCATATTAACATGAGAGTCGCTAAATGTTACCCATTAGCGACCCATCGAATCGTTGCTAATGAATCATCCAACAATAGCTAAAGGTTTGTAGACAACCAAAGGATAATCCAAACCGTCCATTGATGGGCCATAAACGTAAATAGGTTTCGTCCCAAAATATCATTGGCTGATGCTAGCCCTCCGATCTAACTAGAAACTACATCTTATGCAACCTCTATAGATTGTAGGGTTGTGAGCATCCTGTGGAAATGATTTTTTGGGGCACAACCTATTTACATTATGGCCCATCAAATGAATGGTTTGGATCATTCTATGGAGTTGGTCGTAATGTAACATTAAAGCCCGTCCACAACATAGGACGATCCAAGCCGTCCATGGTTTGGATAATCCTATGGAGTTGGTCGTACAGTAACATTAAGGCCCAATCGTAGGCCCCACCGATATTTTTTCAAATTGAAGCGTATCGTCCACAACATAGGATGATCCAAGCCGTCCATGGTTTGGATCATCCTATGGTGTGGTTCGTACAGTAACATTAAGGCCCAATTTAGGCCCCACCCATATTTTTGAAAATGAAGTGTACGGTCCAGACAATAGGATGATTCGAGCCGTCCATTTGATGGGCCATAACGTAAATGGGTTGTGCCCCTAGAAGGGTTGGCCCATCAAATGAATGGTTTGGATCATCTTGTGGTCGTACAGTAACATTAAGGCCCGTCCACAACATAGGATGATCCAAGCCGTCCATGGTTTGGATAATCCTATGGAGTTGGTCGTACAATAACATTAAGGCCCAATCGTAGGCCCCACCGATATTTTTCAAATTGAAGCGTACCGTCCACAACATAGGATGATCCAAGTTGTCCATGGTTTGGATCATCCTATGGTGTGGTTCGTACCAATTTAGGCCCCACCCATATTTTTGAAAATGAAGTGTACCGTCTAGACCATAGGATGATCCGAGCCGTCCATTTGATGGGCCACAATGTAAATAGGTTGTGCCCCATAAATCATTTCCGTAGGATGATCACAACCCTACAATCTATATAGGTTGCATAAGATGTAGTTTCTATTTAGATCGGAGGGCTAGGATCAGCCTATGAAAATAATATTTTGGGACGCAACCTATTTACGTTTATGGCTCATCAAATGGACGGGTTGGATTATCGGGAACGTTAGCCATCCCTCAGGGGAGCGGAATATCAGCGCCCTTTTTTTTTTCTGTAATAATATCATACATTACTTCATCTTCTTCTTCAACAGTTCTTGTTGTTCTTGCAAGTTTCTTTCTGAAATATCAAATATTACTCTGTCTTTTCTCTTCTTCCTCAACAGTTCTTGTTGTTCTTGCATTCTTTTCTCTGAATTACAACTAAGCTCCTTACAGTATTCTCTGCATTCACATTGATGAATCTGGAAAAGGTAAATTTTTTATTGGGCTTTGCGTTTTGGGGCTGCCCGCTGCGCTGACTGACTCGCATGTCTACTCTTTACTTGCTTTACTATCAATAACTTGTGGCCCATCCAACTTCTTGAGAGACCATATGCCATTGTCGTTATAGGAGTCAAAGATGATAGTGCAGAAAGAATTGGAAAGACAGTCAATTTCGAAATTGGAGTTGGCAAATTGGCATAGCGGCTTACGCATGTGTAGAATAGGTATGATGAGCAGAGCCAAAATTGTTGACAAGAAATTTGAGGATAGAGAGTATGAAGGTGTGGATGCCCAGAAATAAGTCACCTCAAATTTTGGTACAAATCAGCCTTTTTAAGGAGATGCTGATTGCGTTTGTCCGTTAAAGGAAGCTCTGATGAGGGACAATCCTATGCCCATAGCTGCCCCGGCTCACATTTCAATTTGAGTTTGTTTTGTATTTTGTAATTCGTTATGTGTCTAGCTAGTGAATGCAATTTGCTGAATTCTGTTAGCCATTAGGCCCGTTTGGATGCCGAGAAGATTTTGATTTGGATTTCTCACATTTGCAGCCCTTTTTGCATTGTAATTTGGGTCGGATCAAATTCTTGGATTTCTAATTCAGCAGCTGACAGTGAAAAAAATCAGATTTCTAAGTTTGCTGTGGAGATAAGAACTTGGAAATCCACAGATCTGGGAGTTTCCTTCACCCTCTTTGCTCCTCAAACTCTCCCCTCCACTAGGAAGTATCCCCTTCCCTCTCTGTCTCCCTCTACATGAGCTTCCGGATCTATTCAATTTGTATTCAAAACTCAATTCCAAATCCAAATACAGAATGGAAGGTATCCAAACGGGTTTCGTTTGTCCCATTGAATTGCTAAGTTTCTCAGATCATTCGGTTACAGGTGTAGAAGAGATGGTGATATATAGTTTAAAAGGTAGAATGTTAAGAGCTAAGAAACTTCACAATTGGTATTTACTAAATTTGGCATTGGTAAGGATGCAACTGTGTGTACACCCAAAATTGCAATCTGTTCTTTTCAGATTGTAGTCCAAGGTAACTTTTTTATACATCCAAATCTTTAAATTAAAGCTTTCAATTTTATTTAGAAGACGAACCTTTTATTTTCTTCAGCAAGTTACAAGAAGTCTTACCTCAATTTTCTTTTCTGCCAGAATTCTATACAGAAAATGTTAACATACCAACTTCTCCAAAAGCTTAATTATCTTTTATGCTTTAACACTCCCCCGCACGTGTGGCCCACTTGGCAAACACGTGGCACATGTGGTCCCACTTTGGGCCGACCATCGCATGTGGATTTTTGCTATCCGGAAGGTTTGAACTCGAGACTTTGGCTCTGATACCATTTTAACTTACCTGCTCTGATACCATGAAGAATTTTGAAGATTTTCACTAATCTTGGATTTCTTGGATGCTTTATAATAATCTCAAGGTGTGCTTATATAGAGCACATACAGAATAAACATAGAATAAAATCAAAATAACTACGGAAGGAAACAATCCTAATCAAATCTACTTTCCTAGTCTATAGAATGAAATCAAATCAAATCTACTTTCCTAGTCTATAGAATGAAATCAAATCAAATCTACTTTCCTAATCTGTAAGGTTACCTCTTCTAATCTACTTGCCTAATCCACCACCACAATGATCCGACGGTGATATCTCAACCTAATCCAGCGGTGAGATCTCATATATTCTAACATGCCCCCTCAAACGTATATGGATTGGAAATCAATATACGTTTAATTACAATATATAACCCCAAAAGAAATACAAAGCCGCGAAGAGCCTCGAAGAGCTGAATTAGACTCTAGCCGGAATGGGCGAGTCTTGGTTTTGAATACCGAACCTTCTGGAAATAGGTCACTATGGACCAAAGCCTCGATGGGCAAGAATGAGGCTCAGTGGGCTAGGCACATGGGTCGGCAAGTACCGATTCTCATGGAATTTGGCTCTCTCAGGCACGAACCTCAAAGAATCGAGGCCCCTCAACTGAGTAGAGCGATCAATTTCAGGCACGCACCTCGAAGAGAAGATGTACCTCAACTGAAATAAACGAAAGATAGGAAAAGTTTCGAGATGGAAAAAGAGAAATTGAGAGAGAATGAAAAAGGGACTGCGACACTAGTGATTGAGAATAATGAGGGCAACAAAAATAAGAATCATTGAAACTTTGGACAAGGAGTGAAAAAGAGAGTGCATGTAACAAATATGGGGAGTTTATCAATTTGGGGTCTATCACGTAAGATGAAGCGAGAGTGAGGGGTGCTAGAATGAAACTGATGAGACTATAAATGCACGGGAGAACTATGTTGTTGGGCTAAAGACAAAAGAAGGGGTGTTCAAATCATAATTGGAGGGGTGCAAGTTCCTCTTCCTTTATCAAATCAATCCATGCAATACAGTAAGATTCCGTGAGATTGTTTAGAAAAGTGATTTGAAAAAGCAATGAAAATTTCTCTTCAAAGATGTGACTTGACGGTGGAATTCCATTTTCAGCCCACCATCAGAAACCATTCTCTTCAAAGAGACAGAGGGTAAGGTAGCAAATCAGTGACTTGACGGTGGAATTTCACAACCACCGAAAGAGTGGTCGTAGATTAGAATAGATGTGATCAAGTATCCGGGATTGAATTGATGTGGGTAGAGAAGGATTGCCAAGCAACCCACTCTCTTTTGCTGCAGGTGAGAACCTGGCTGAATCAAGATCTCTGTTAACAGATAAAAAAAAAGTAGAGATGATTGAAGGTAAAGTTGTGGTGTTAACGATGGTTTAGGGCCCGGCAGGGCAAGGAGTTGGAAACTAACAAAACCAGTAAGGAAGGTACTACTAGTGGTGTTAAGAGCGTTGGTGGCGGGGCGGACGGCTAGATTGGATGTCCGCCGGAGAGAGAAGCTATTTGTCTTGTGGTCACTCCAAGATCGGTGGCTCTGATACCATGATAACTTACCAACTTCTCCCAAAAGCTTAAGCTTTTGGAGAAAGGCGTTATTTATCTTTTATGCTTTAACATCCAAATCTTTAAATTAAAGCTTTCAATTTTATTTAAAAGACGAACCTTTTATTTTCTTCAACAAGTTACAAGAAGTTTTACCTCAATTTTCTTTTCTGCCAGAATTCTATACAGAAAATTCCATGTGATTTTCCCTCTTTATGCTTCTGCTTAGTTTACTCAAATTATCAATTTTTTTCTAGTTCAATGCCTTCTTTCTTATTTTTCCAATAATTCCATTTCCAACGCATTTTTTCCTTTACAATTATAACAAGGAATACCGAATAATATTAAATAACTCCAGCAAACACTTACACAGTTGCACATATGAAAATCAATAAATTTATACATATAAATAACGAGAAAAATAAAAATAAAATAGAAAACCTAGAAATATTCAAACAAAGAGAGGGGAAACGAAAAACAAACATCGTACAGAGAGGATTGAGAGAATTACCACGAATTGATCTCTCACGCACAAGCGCACGGATTTTCAACGGTCACGATCTCTTCATCTGAAACCCTGAAGAGGAGATAACCGATGGTGAGCCCTAAGATGACGGCGATGAAGATCCCATCGTTAAACGACATGATAGCGAGCATCAAAAGATATCCGATGGCTGAATTTACGCCGAATAGTAAGGCAACAGAGAATTTTGCAAAATTTTTGTTGTTGTAGAGCCTGGGGAGAAGAAGTGGAGTATTGATCAATGGCGATGGTTTGATACTAGCGAGGATCTTGAATCGGAGCCGTCGATCTTCCATGTATTGGTAGAATACGGAGAAGAGGAAAACCACGATGAGAGTTAGAGCATAACTCGGCCATGAATCGGTCTTCCACGAGTCGAAGAGGAGAGTCACCTTCTTGCCCCAGTAAAAGGTCATATGCATCATCTTTTCCTAGAGAGAGAGAGAGAGAGATTGCTTTTGAGGGTTTAAACGTGGAGAAACACATTGGAATGGCGAGATGAAGGGGCAGAGATTTTAGTTTTCTTAGTGTCTGAAAATGGCCTGGACAGTTTTCATAATTGTAATGATGCCGTTAGTTGTTTATTAGTTAAAATTAGGGATCTCGATCGACCTTTTCCCTATAAGACAAAATCGACTTAGCCAAGATAGCAAGAATCTATGAAGGCATTACAAAGGAACTTAGATCATACAAAAGGAAAGAAGCAAAACCATGTTCGAGTAATACAAATATTTCCCAAGATGATACTGACAGATGAGTTGAGATGAGCAAATAAGAATTCAAGGGGTACTATATAGATCTTAACATCCACAATGTGAATAGAATACGTCCAAAACTTATCTAATCACCTAACCCACTTGAGAACTTACCATTCAAGCCTACCCAATGTCCTTTGAATAACACGTAGCACAGGCAGAATTCAAGAGTGCCGACAAATCTTTCTGTAAATGCCTCTAAATAGTAGGGGCAAATGCCATGAGAATTTAACTCTTATACAAGCAAAATTGAATCAACTCATATTTCCATATTTTCAAGTCACAAACCAAAAATCATGCTAAAGGATATATGATTAAGAAAGCAATCCCCACAATTAAGCCCAAAAGCACAAGAAATATAAATGCATGCCCCCTAATAAATCAGTATCAGCTTTTACTGAGATTTCCATGTATTAATACATTCAGTATGGGGTGAGCTTAATTCAGCAAATGTCTAAGAAGGACTCAGGCTGAAGAAAAATATAAACAATTGATCATTTCTTATGACAAAGACAAAATCAGCTTAAAGATTATAAACAAATCTGAATTCTTATCATGAGGAGAAATTCCAGTTTACATACATTCACATAGCACTGCCATATTAACAACATTTCCAAAGCAAAATGATTCCATTCGTATATTAACTTTTGGAATCACTGTGAACGTGTAATCACTCCATACGAACATGTTGTAATCTTTGTCAAAAGAAATCCAAAGAAACCCAAAATGTTAAGCCTGTGTGACTACCGAAACTTGAGAGCATTTACTATCAAAAGCTTAATCGCAAGAAGAAGATAGCTGTGGACCCCGATCCGAGATAGGCGGCGAGGGAACGGGTCCCCACACCATCCTCTGGATCATCCACGTGTGAAGGAGAGCTCTACCAAGGAACTCTCAAAACGGATGCCACCCTCATAGCATAGCACGAGTGGCGATATAAAAAGAAAGAGATATGTCTCGATCCGGAGCCAAGACTCGAAACCAAGACATACCTGAAATAAACTCAGAGTCGCCATCCATGGATATGCCATGGAACCCTAAAATCAAATCCTCTGTGCAATGGATAACCAGAAATATATATGGGTTCGTGCCTGGTTACGAATGGGGAAGGTCTGAGAGCACCCCCGATTCGTCCGAGTGCAAGCACTTGGTCTCTTATGCCATTTATTATTAACTCCAAAGAAGTTTGGGTAAAAATCATATGAAATGGGAACAATCCTCAGGAATCGTCTACCTAAGCATGCATTTCCTGAGGATAAAATAATAAGCACACATAAAATGAGATGAAAGATGTGTCACCTAAGCATAGCTAGGTTATGAGTGACATGCCTAATGGGTGTCTAAATTCTGATGTACAAACACATGCAAGCTATAGCTAAAGGTACATGATCAGTACAAGAAAGTAAGAAAACACATCAAAACATACAATGACTACACAACAAATCCTAAGACTCTAAATTATTAGCCCGAGTCCTCGGATGGTCTGGTATTCATCCAAAGAAGCCTACGTATCCCCGCCTCCACGAGAATCAAGGCAACGTAGTTCTTCGCGCCTATTCTAAGCTAGGATGCCTAAGACACCTAGACCTCTATCCTAGACTCGATCTAAAAGACCGGACCAATTATTAAAGTTTATTGTACGATTATTTAAATTCCAGTGAATTGCGGATTTTAAGACACCCTATATGCCCTAACTAAATACAGATTAGCCCTAGGCTAATGCAGGTGGTTCCTACAACCTTTGTGTAACTGGGCTGTATTTCCTAAGGAAAACCAAAGGTAGACTAGCGTATCCTACTCTAGTCATCACTCGGCGATGTGGATCGCCGACTGACCGGACGGAGGCGAAACAGACTCCTAACTCTAACACAAACACAAACAAAACACACAACAATCAAACAACACACCGAGGACGAAACTCTTAACTCTAAAACAAACGCAAACCAGCACACAGCAAATCAAAGACTAAAACCAAAGACAAACCCCTAACTCTAAAACGCTCCTTCTAGGACAAAGTCCTAACTCTAGAGGAAGATTTTTCGAAAACAGGTTTATGAAATCTTTTTGTACTTTTTTAAAGAGTTTGAATGATTTATTTACAAAGGTTTGGCTGGACCTGGGATAAGAATCCCAAGCTGCACTACGTACCTTGTGAGAGAGGATCAAGCCAACGTAGTTCGAAACGAACTCTCAAACTAACAAACACTTACAGCAAATCAACTATTTTTTATGTTTTAAGTTTCTAATGTTTTTGAGATTTTTAATGATTTCAATGCTTATGGATTTTAAAATTTCTGATGTTTTCTCCCTTTTGGCCAAAGACCGGAGAGAATATACAAGCAAAACCCTAGGGCCAAACCCTAGGGTGAATAAGGGAAACTATGCTCTAATAACACCGTTATAAGAGCAAATGAGTCAAAGACTCTCTAATAAGAGTAACTGATAACACTGAAAATGAGATAATGGAGTCAAAGACTCTCTAATGACTGCAAAAAGAAAGGCGAGTCAAAGACTCTAATAAATCCAACTGAAAGTACAAATGAGTCAAAGACTCTCTAAGAAAACTGCGAAAAAGATAAATGAGTCAAAGACTCTCTAATAACATCACCAAAGGAATAAATGAGCCAAAGATTCTCTGAAAGAAACGGAAACACGATTCAAAGACTCTCTAAGAGAGAAGAAAACACGAGTCAAAGACTCCACTGACAACAACTAAAGGATATACGAGTCAAAGACTCTCTAAGAGATGAAAACACGAGTCAAAGACTCCACTGACAACAACTAAAGGATATACGAGTCAAAGACTCTCTAAGAGATGGAAACACGAGTCAAAGACTCCACTGACAACAACTAAAGGATATACGAGTCAAAGACTCTCTAAGAGATGGAAACACGAGTCAAAGACTCTCTAAGAGAGAAGAAAACACGAGTCAAAGACTCCACTGACAACAACTAAAGGATACACGAGTCAAAGACTCTCTAAAAGAAAAGGAAACACGAGTCAAAGACTCCACTAACACTAACTAAAGGATAGATGAGTCAAAGACTCTCTAAAAGAAAAGGAAACAAGAATTTGCACATTTGGCAGAGGTAAAACACCCAGCCGGGCCGGACAGCTACCTAGCCCTAGGGTGCAACAAATGTGCAACCCAATACCCATAAGGGTAGGGGTATGAAGCCAAGCCGAGTAGGGTGTTCTCCCAAAACCAAACGACGCACAAAGAGGAGGTTTAGCAAGAGAATGAGACCGGGCGGGTTTCCCAAACACACACAAAGATGGGCTCCAAGTAACCTTATCATTGCCCTCAAGGGGTAAGCAAGGCTAAGACAACTAATTGACCAAATTGGTCTCTAATTAACAGAGGTACAAATTGAGGTGCAACCTCAGAGAGGATTCTACAAATGAGGCCAAGCAGGCCTTCTAAAGGTACACCATTTATCAAAATCAAAACAACCTCCCTGAGGTTAAGCTAAAGAAGAGGTTTGCCTCCAAAGGAGGATCGCCTAACGAGACAAAGTATGTCTTCTAGTAAAGGTTCTAGTATCTAAAGAAGTCTAAAAGAAATCTAGAAGACTGTGTTAGTCTAATCAAAATAGAGAAGAAAAAGGCTACCAGGTAATCTCAAATTTCCATTCAATTATTATAAAAACAAATCAAGTATTAGCAAAGTATGATTTACAACTAAAGAGTGCACAATCTGTAAGAATATCAATCATAAAATGATAAACAACATTAATTAGTCCAGACCAGCCGCTGGATAGCCTAATAAAGTAAAACAATATCAAACACTTCAAAGCCAACCGCAAACCCCAATACGGGGACTCCAATGAAATCAGATGATGCCAAAGTAATCGTCTGATTTCCTATACAATAATATTTCTACAAACCGCCTTGAAATCAGACGATATTCGTGTCAAGGACATCGAATAGTGCAAATCATCTGATTTCCTTCTTCAATTAAATAATTTATAAAATTAATTAGCCCAGACCAGCCGCTGGGTAGCCTAATGAAATAAAAGAAAGTATGATAAGGTTTCAAGATAGTCTCACCTGAATAATTCATTCATCACCATCTTCAAAACCTAACTCAAAGCTTAGTATAAGAAGAGTATTAGATTTTCAACAGATTATACGAATATATCAAATGATATTCCCAATTTATAAAAATTTTAGTGCAAAACATAGTTGAAAAGTGGACAGATAAAGCTAGCTCTATAGAGACACAAATTGTCTCTCTAAAGGGGAGGCTCTAAGCAACGAGGCTTGTCCCAGAGGAGAGCTGCCTAACGAGACAAAGCGTGTCTCCTAGAACGGTACTCGCTAATGAGACCACAATGGTCTCCTAAATGAAGAAGAGAAACTACCATCTAATGGTGTCTAAAAGACTAAGTAAGTCTACTAAACTAAGAGGGGAAACCTACTCGGACTAAGCAAGTCCCCAAAGGATGGGCTTGGGCTAGCGCCTTCATCGCCCAGAGAAGGGTTCTTTTTTTAAAAAAAATGGTTAAAAGAAAATCCAAAAGGTTGGGTAGGCCTACTAAACAAAAGAGGGGAGTGCTACTTGGATTGAGCGAGTCCCCTAAAGATGGGCTTGGGCTAGTAAACCAATGTCCTAAAATCATCAGAGTAATGCGGGCTTTCCTTGTTTGACACCTCATGATTCTAAACTAAAGACTTGCAAAATGATTATAGTCAAACTCCAAAACAGACAAGACTTAGGAAATTGAATAAAGAAAGACTCTTCTTCCCTATTTTATTCCACATCACTAAAGAACAACACACCACTCAAATTCAGGAAATTTGGAAGAAGTAAAAGAAAAATTATGAGCAAATTCTTACCTGAGAGAATGCTCTTGCACTCACCGGACAACTTTTAATGGAAGCTTTCAATGGCCATAGACAAACTATCTGGCTCGCTCCTCCTTTCATCTGAACCAGCATTAATGCGAGGGGCTGAATTGTAACGTCCAAATTATAGCAACATAGCAGATCCACGAACCGATCAAACTGCCTATTCTGCCTTCTTCTCTACAATTGACGACGAAGATGATTTTTTGCAGCGAGATTAAATGGTGTTTGGGGGTAAAACTCGCACTGGCTGGGTTATGGGAGTTGTGACATAACCTCTTCTAATTTTTCTTCTTTTCTTCTAATTCCCTTTTCAAATCCTTTTGATGGAAGGGGGCTAATGGAAAGAAGCGATGGTCAGCAATGGTAGCTGGCCATAGAAACTAATGGATAAGGTCGGTAGAGGATGATCCGAAATCTCCGATGAGTAATGGAACGGATGAAATTAAAAACCAGGTAAAAACATAAGGTAAACAAGAACAATGAATGGTACAATGGATTGTAGAAACATGGGCATATGGCTATGCACTGGATCTGTGGTGAATGGTAAATGAGAACGATGGAAATTATGATGAAAATGAAGGGGATCTAATCATGGAGAAAAAATAAAAAAATAAAAAAAATGAACAGAAGTAAAGTACGAATGCAAGAACCTCACCGGAGCTCCGATCTACTAACCAGAGAAGAAAAGCTCTTTCTTCATTTTAGATCTCAATTGATCTTCTTTTCCCTTTTCAATCTCTCTGATTTTCACAAAGAAAACTCCAATTTCTCTCTCTGATTTTTCACCCCTTCTCAACGACTCTCTCAATCTCTTTTTCGATCTGCGATGCTGGGATCCGGTGGAAGGTATGGATCGGGACGCGACCAGGATCCTATCGGATTTTAGCAGGAGAACATGGCCGGAGATGATTGAAGAGGATCAGAGAAAAGATCAAGATTAGGGTTCCGAACCTAGGGTTTCAGAGATGCAAAAATGAAGATGCAGTTATGGTGGATGAGATGATTGAAGAGGAAAAAATGAATAGTGATCGGAGGCAGAGTTTTGACCGGAGGCTTGCAATTTTCGTCGGAAATTAATCAGAATCCGGTGATGATCGCACCGGAGAAGAAGAAAAAAGAAGCTAGGGTTTCATGAATTTCTCTCTTCAACTCTCTCTCTCTCTGCAAGTCTCGGGAATTCTTCAAATATTCCAGATCGGGAAATGGATCATCGGATTCCGGCAAAATATGCCGGAGAAGATGAACGGTGAGATCCCCTTTCTCGTTCTCTCCAACTCTTTCCGATTTTTTAGAAAATGAGAAGAATCCCTAATTTTTCTCTTTCACGGATTTTTATATCAAATGAGGCTTACCAATATTAGCACTACTGTAATCAATGGGCGCACAAAATGTACCAGGCGCGCGAAATTGGCTCGGACTCGGACGGGCTAATTCACACCCATGTTATGTAAAAACGATATATTTGGCTCTTGTTTCTCATGGACAATCCCTTTCCTGATTAATTCAACCCCCTTCTAAACTTGCCCTACGACACCATCTCAGCTCGTTTGCTAGGCAAACGAGCTCGGATTTCGACGAAATTTTGCAGAGGCCTTGGTGAGACTCTAATCTAGCTTAGGGTAGAAATTGGGGTCCTAACTCATTGATTGGGTAAGGCTTCGCACAAATACCGCGAACACGGGTCTGGTCAAAATGGGGTGTCTACAATAGCATATGTCCATTAGGATAATCAATAGATGTCCTGGGTTTGGGTAGAACAACTTTGGTTATTAAATGATCCGATCATGTTAACAAAGTTTTAGGAAATGGAAGCAATGGAGTTGGTCCACACAAAAACAAAGTAATTCTCCTAATAGAATTCCTTACACAATGAGAATGCCATGGCCATGCTGTTGTAGTTGTGACTCCACACTCGTCAAAACCAGGAACCCAACAAAATCAAAGTAAAGAACAAGGCTATTTGAAGCTAGATTAAGGGAACTGGATCCAAAGTAGTAAAAACCCCACACACAAATTTGGAAAACCAAATAGGAACTTGAATTTTAAGGGCAAGACACCACAATTGAATGCATGAACATGAAAAGGGAGTGAAAATGAGGAATATCACCTTTTGCTTGAGCCCTTCTTCTTCGATGATAATTCCGCAAAACGAGGTTGCCTCCTCTCCGAATCTGGTGATGGTTATAGATCCGATGGCAGAAGTTATGGCCGTGAGCCCGGCACTCAAACCCTCTTCTCCTTCTATTCGTAGCCCTAGGAGAAAAGACGATCGAAATGTGGAGTGGGTAAAGGGATTTGATGGCTGTGATGGTGGTGGTTTTGGGTGGAATGAAAGTTAGGTCGAGCGGCAATGGAGGGCAAAGAGAGGTCAGAGGAGGAGTGGCCGGAGGTTTTGAAAGAGGATACCACAGATGTGGGTTTTTGAAATGGGTTTGTTATGAAATGAAATGGGGTTTTATGAAAATAGAAAAAGGGTAAAAACAGGGGATGTGGGTGGCGGATCTAGGTGGAGGAGAGGAGTGCTTGCCGACGGCAAGAGAGAAGGCCGGAGGTCGGAAATTGCAGAGGTGGAGAGGATGGCTGAGGAAAATGGTGGCAGAGGTGGCTGTAGAGGTTTAGGGTTCTAAAAAAAAAAAGAGAAAATGGTGGTAGAACCGATGATGGTGGTGGAGATGGTTGTATAAATCCGACCGGATTTAATGGAGTTCTTCGTCGGAGCTATGCCGGAACGGCCGGATGTTGAAGATGGTGGGAGAGGAAGAAAATGGTGGATGGATGGTTGATGGGGTCGGAAAAAATGGTGGTGTGTTTGGATGGGGGTTTGCCGACGGCAAGAGAGATGGCCGGAGGTCGGGAGTTGCAGAGATAGAAGGGGAAGAAGAAGGTGGTGGCTGTGGAAGAGAAGGTGGCTGTGGGTTTAGGTGATCGGATTGAGGTGGCTAGGTGGAGAAGAAGGTGGAAGTGGGTGGAGCTTGGGCTCCCTTTCTCTCCCCCTCTCTCTCGGTTTTCTCTATTTTCTCTGCAAAAATGAGGCCTCTCCTCCTAAACCCTAATTCGACCCATATATAAAGGAAAATGATAAATCCCCCCCCCCCCCCTCCATCCTCCATGGACAGCCACCACCTCGTGTATTTTGCGACAATTTTTAACCTAGGGGGGTCCAAGTATAAAATAGGGCAAAGATTCTCCTCTCTCTAAATGATCATAACCCCTTGATTTGATCCAAGGGCCACTAAGGGATTGCTTGCACCAGAAGCAAAGACAGAACTACAACATCACCCCTCTAAGGTTGGCAAATCACCTTTTTACCAACAGAAATCCCTTATTTTTTTCATTTTGATACTCGTACTATCCCTCCTTGTCTTATTTTACATTTTTCGTCCGATTGCAATGAAATTTTGCAGGAGTGCCCTCGGGGTCATCAATAATCTCCTGGGGAATTTGTACCCACGAATGCGCACAATAAGATGCTGGAAACTTAAAATTTTCCCTCAATTTAGGACCACTTTCTCGAGAATTTATTTAACTTCGAGACCTCAACCCTACTTTGGGGACCTTAGGGCCCGGTCAAAATGGGGTGTCTACAATGCTTTTTCTCCTTTGTTTTTCAAACTGCAATGGAGGAGCTTCAGAAATGAGTGTGGGGATTTGGTCCCTAGAGTAGTATTCAGCTGGCAATGATGCTTTGAATAGAAATTTGAGGCATTTCTTTGCATACATTTGAAGAAACATATGAAAGAATTGATGAAAATTTCATGGAATTTTCGCAATCAGCCTCTACTGATTATTCTTCGCAGACATGCAGATAACTTGAATTGATTCCAGTCCGGATTCCCTAATGCTCATCCAAACATCACAGATGAAATAGAGATTCCGTCTACATATGAAAAGGAAAAGAAGGGATTTTCAAGGGTCCATCGCAAAAGGCATTTTGCACCTATTTGTTGCACATCAGACCAGCCACCTCGTGAACGAAGACAACATCTTTTGTCTCCATTCACGAGGAGGGTGGTCTGACATGTGACAGACCAGCCGCAAAATGCCTTTCGCGATGGATGCTAGCAATTCCCGGAAAAGAATGTAATGTCTATTGATCCAAAAGCACCATAGCCTCTCCACATACCTGGACAGATGGAGGAATTCTTTGAATCCTAAACCCATTCTTGGATTTTTTATATTCTGTTGGTCGAATTGCCCTGCTAAAACTTATGTACAAAGAATGATCGTCCAAGTAAGCAGCTCTACCATTTGGATCACAACTATAACTACATAGGTTAAGTTACTTTTTGTGATCAAATGGTTTCCTAGTAAGAAATTTTGGAAAAGTGATATCTCTGCTTCGTTTGGTTTCACAAAAGCTCAGCAGCCATCTGAATTTGGTCTGGATTTGGCATTCCATTTCACATTTGATTGCCAAAATACATTGGACACCCTTTGATTCCCTGATGTCTCTCATGTAATAATTGCTTTTCTTTCTTGTCCCCTTCTTTCAAAAGTAATGAATTATGGTTGAATTTTTTAGGGAATGATGGTTATCTCTTTTTCTCTCTCTTCCCTCTCCCCATATTGGTAATAACACCCCTTACTTTTTGAAAAATACTGTACTATAATAAGGACTTACACCATAAAATATCTAAGAGAGAGAACAGCCCTCAGATGACTTCGAAGTATATGACAAAATCTGCAGAAAAGTGACTGTGTGGCTGTTTTCTCATGCAAAAATCAGCCGCTAACTGCCATTCCGCGAAAGTCCCTATCAAATCAATTTTTCAGAAAACCATTTCGCGTCTCACTGTTGCAGTAGAACGCAGCCACACAACCTGACTTTTAACAGATTTTGTCTTATTTATTTAATTCATCTGAGTTAGGAAGCTTGCAGAGAAAACTGCGGTGTGGCCCCCGAATCCTTTGAATCTTATCCTAATAAATGGGTGAAATTAAAAGATAATGTGGGTTCATTGGAGTTTCTTAGCGTGAGACATAGGTACAACCTTAACTTATTTTTTAATCGGAATGGACCCAAAGTCATTGAGGAAAAATTCATCTCTCAGACATAAATTTGAATATATTTTATTATTTTGTTGAGATTTTATAAGAAGTGTGGCCGTATGGTCAGGGTTGCAACTTGGGTCGGGCTCAACCCGAACGTTCAACCCGATTTTGGCTCGGGTTGGGTTGGCATTTTCTCAGGTTAGGTTGGGTTGGGTTAGGGTTGGGAGAAGCCAATCCGATTTAGTTTCGGGTTGGGTTAGGGTTGAGGCCCTGGCAACCCGACCCGACCCGACCCGAACCCGACCTCTGTCCTCTAATTTTTTTTCTTGATTTTTTTAGGATTATGTTTTTTCCTTGTATTTTTCTGTTTAGCTCTAGATGAACCCGGACCCAACCATCCTCAACCCAAACCCAACCAAACCCGATTTGGAGGCAGGTTGGGTAAGAGCTGACAATCCTCAACTCGAGCGCAACCCGAACCGATTTGGAGGCGGGTTGGGTTAGGGTTTTGAGTGCAATAATTGGTTTTGGACTCACAGTAGGTTGTCATTATAAAAAAATAGGGCCTTAAGCTGCTATAGTTGGGTTTATTTAATCATTTATATACTTCAACACTCCATGGGATGATGAAGTTTAAGTGCAATTCGTCATTGTCATATAAGAAAAGGACAAATTTCATGATGACCATCCAAAAGATCACCGAAAATTTATGAAGAAGATTTTAATAAGAACAATAACTATGTTATAAAACAGTTTTGAAGGACAAAGACAATTTAAATTGTCCAATCAACTGTATATACACGCAATCTAGCTCTTCTTTTTAAATAGAGCATTGCCATTTTCCTTCTCACAAAATATCCCTAATCAACATCTTGATGTGGATGTTTTTATCATCATGCACGATCAATCTGCACAATGTCCCTAATCAACATCTTGATGTGGATGTTTTTATCATCATACACGATCAATCAGAGTGCTGATAGAGTACACCAATAAGCACGGTCTTATATCCTTCAAGTTAGGCAAATCTAAAGTATCTGGAGCATAAGAGAGGTCTACAAATGGGGGTTCGAGCAAGTAAACTAAGCACAATCTTTAAAGTTCGTGTAGTTAGATGGAGAAAAGAAACACCTCTAGTTCCGAGGGGTTATGTTCCTGTTTATGTGGGCATCAAAGGAGAGATGAGGCGGTTCATGGTCCATGTGTCATCTCTAAGCGATGCAGACTTCTTTGAACTTCTCCATAGGTCAGCGGAGGAATATGGTTTTTGTAACCAGGGTGCTCTCAAGATACACCATGACGCCAAGATCTTTGAGTACCGGATTCTTAGACGACGGAATTGAAAGATGGCGAGGGTCTGAGAGGCCATGCAATTGAAATCTTGGTAGATCCTTTGTTTTTTATGGTGTTAAAATTTGGGGATCATTTGTAAAGAAGTTTAGCGTTTTAATTGATGAAGGGGATTTACTCTCTTGATGTAAATATATGTCATATAATGTTTATTAGCGTTTAGCCCTAATCAAAAGGTTAAGACAGTTCCCTCTCATCATTTTATTTCATATATTATACATATCAGATATGCATAAAGCTTGGAGGTAGGCAGAAACCTTGGTGACTTCAGTCTTTGGATGATTCAAGCCCGCTTACTTGTCATATATGATATTTTATATGGCGTGGAAAAATATTGTACGGCCCACTTCATAGCATGATCAAAACCATTCATTTGTTGGACCACAAGGTAAATAAGTTGTGCCAGTTGATCATAACCCTCAGATCACTTGAGATTTCATTAACGTGGAGTTTCTCTACTCACTGGCATGCCCGCACACACACCATGGAAGAAGTGATGTTCCCCTTTTCAAGGTAGACCCGGCAAATTGGGACCCGTACCCGCGGGTACACCCAGCTCGCAGGAGTACGGGTACCAATTTCATTACCTGCGAAAAAAATACCCGTACCCGTGACCCGTGGGTGGGTCTAGGTCGGGCGTTGGTGCCCCCTGGTTACCCGCCATTCGGTTTTCAACTTTTTTTTCTTAAGGCCTAAACACTAAACAGTAAAAAATAGACTATGTGGGTAGGCCAACAAAACAAGTCAAAGCAATCAGACTATGTGACTGGTATCTTTGGTTGTACCAAAACAAGCACTTGTTAAAGTAAATGAAAAATTGTATGATGAATGGGCGTATAAACATGTACTCATCATCCCATCCTTGATATTTGATCCAACAGCAGCTGACTTGTTAAGAAGCTGCTGTTGGATTAACTATCAAGGCTTGTACATCCATCGTACCACCTTTATGTGTTCATACACCCATTCATCATATAATTTCTTTTGGTAAATATATATATATATATATATATATATATATATATATAGAGAGAGAGAGAGAGAGAGAGAGAGAGAGAGAAAAGTGTCTCTAGTCCGCCGACCTAAAACACAGTGGGCCCACAATGTTTGGATGATCCAAAGCATTCATTTGATAGGCCCTGACATAGATAGGGTGTGCACAAAAAATCAGTTCCATAGGACCATCTTAACCCTTCGATTTGTGGAGCTAAAAATTGGGCAAATTAGTGAAGTTTTATACCCATCCATTTTAACCTTCACAAATCGTAGGGTTGGGATGATCCTATGGAGCTAATTTTTTGGGCACACCCTATCCATGTCAGGGCCTATTAAATGAATGCTTCGGATCACACAAAAACTGTGGGCCTGCACTAATTTTTTGGCGGACGGACTAGAAAACTTTTCTAGTCGGCCGACTAGAAACATCAACCCCATATATATATATATATATATATATATGAGGAAACTGTTGGTGAGCTTAAGCGCACCAAACCTATGGTGCGCTTAAGCTCCCCAATCACATGTGGTGATCCAAATCATTCATTTGCAAGGTCTTATGATAGATAGAGGGTGTAATCTGCCCATTTTTTGTCCTCCACAAATGGAGGGGTTAGGATGATCCTATGGAGCTGATTTTTTGTACACCCCCTATCTATGTAAGGGACTTTAAAATGAATGCTTTGGATCAACCTAACAAAGTGGGCCCCCATGTGATTGGGCGCTTAAGCTCACCATAAGTTTGGTGAGCTTTTAAGCGCACCAACAGTTTCCTCTCTCTCTCTCTCTCTCTCTCTCTCTCTCTCTCTCTCTCTCTCTCTATATATATATATATATATATATATATATATATATATATATATATATATATATATATATATATAAATTTCTTCTTTAAATTGGCCAGGTTACCCGTGAGTATACCCGTACCCGCCCAGGTGGGTTCCGGGTTCATGAAAGGCTACCGTACCCGCGCCGGTATTTCTTACCCGTACCCGCCGGTACCCATACCGCACGGGTTGTACCCCTACCTGCGCGGGTTACCCGTTTGCCAGGTCTACTTCAAGGTTACAAAGGAGGCAATTAAGAAACAAAGAAGAGAAGCACAAAAATGAATATTCACTTCTAGTTTTTTCATTACTATTGCTCTACAAGACCCTTTTACATCATTACTGACGTGTGTTGCACGAGGCGTGCGAGCTGGTTAACAGTTAGGCGTGGCAGCATCTTAAAGGGTGGGTGGGGGGAGAAGCCAAAGGCTGGCCTGGATGTAGTTCATGCTAAGGAAGGGTCTCACTTGATCGCCGTTTAGTACCTTTCCAAAACTCACACGCCCTTTAGTGGATGCTCCTGGTCCCTCGCACATGTATTCTCCATAGAAAACAGTCCTACAAGTAATAGAAAATAAACAATTTCATGTGGATGCCATAAATACATCACCTTTGTGCCCATTGTATAATTGAATTTTTTTTAATCTTCGCTTGATTAGCAAAACTGGACCTGATTATAATTTCTAATAATAACATTAATAATAGTAACAACAATATGTATAAGAATAAGGTGATGAAGATCATGATGAAGAACAATAAGAAGAAAGAGATAATTAAGAAGGAAAGATGTGTATTACCTGTCACGTTCAGCATCGCCCTTGTCGTCCCAACCTTCAGGGAGGACAACGGTGTCCATGAAGGAGTAGGCAAAGACGACCCTTGAGCTTGGCATCCACGCTCGGCTCAGGTAGGCTTTCCCAGTACCAGTCACATTGCAATGGACAAAGGAGAATCCGCTCTCGTCTGCAACAGTTGTCCTCCCTTGTGCTGTAATTGCTGTAAGACCTTTAGCCACTGAACTAATCACAGTGTTCTGCAACCACACAAACATTACACACACACATTACTCTACAATCATTCAAACTGTATTGTCTTATATTGGTACTCCCATGTTTTTATAATTGCACAAACTCAGCTTGTCTTTTAATAATAATAAAAGAGAAAGTGAGTGTGCAATTATTGTTAAATGTCAGTGCAAACATCAGTCTAATTTTTTTTTCTTCATTTGTGAGAAGCTTAACCTGTGGTGTTGATCCTATCCTTTTCACTTGCTTTCTTGTGAGCCCTTTTTTTTTGAAAGGTAATATTATAAATAAAGGAAAAAAAAAAAAAAAAAACAGGATACCGAGATGGGACTCCCATATTACAATAGAAAATGAGAAGACAAAAGAGATGAAATATACAATCAACGGCACACCACTCCTCAAGGAGGAAGGTGGTCAAACCACCTAATAGGACCACCATATACACCGCGCTTGGCAAGCACATCCGGCTTATCATTTGCCCATCTTCTGACAGGTTGATATCCTATAGAAGACCCCGAAGTTATATCACCAATCTCATCAAACATGGAAAGAAATCTCCACGGAGGAGCCGTCCCACCTTTCAGCCAACGATTTCTTTTGAGCCCTATCTCACATTTTTAACTTTTGGGTCAAAACTTTGAAGCTTGTCTCAATCTAATGGGAAAAAAGTTTAGAGAGAGAGAGAGAGTACCAAGTAGATACTCCTTCCATCGCCAAAAATGAAATCAACTGTGCCCTTAATGAAACAATCCTTGAAGAAATGCTTGCCCACTTTATCAAGAAGTGTATCTTGAAATCCATTAAACCTGCAGTTATAGAAGGCTGCTTTATCACCTGCAATCCGCATAGCAACTGCCTGACCACCTTCTTCCCCATCAGCCGGACAGGGAGCAGAGTTCTACACAAACAAAACAAAACAAATCCTTTTTATTTCAAGCTCCAAAACATTCTATACAAACAAAACAAAACAAATCCTTTTTATCTCATGCTCTTTATTTCAAGCTCTGTAACGACTACTTTCCCCTCCCAAAACTTAAAACAACTCCAAAATAATTAGCATTAATCTCTGAGATCAAATTACGCCTGTAAAAAAGTACACCACTTAGAACAAGTCCCTGATTCATTGGTGTCGGAGGTATAAATGATCAATAACACCAACTCTATCATTGTGACCTTGTGGAGCAAGTCAATGTTTCATACAATAGTGTGAGATCCCGCTTCGGAAAGGGAGTAAAAGTTGTCAGGCTATATATATATATATAGGAAATGGTTTGTGGCAGCCATGCACAGATAAGCTATATGTGCATGGCTGCCACAAACCATGGGGGGGCCACATTTTTGGAGGGATCTAAAGCATTCATTTGGAAGGCCTTTCCATGGATAGGGTGTGTACCAAAAATCAGCCCTATAGGATCATCCCTGTTAAAGTATAAAAGATTAAATACTGCCTTTCTCCAACAGCTTAAGCTACTGGAGAAGTTGGTAAGTTAACATGGTATCAGAGCAAATGCCTGAGTTCAAACCTCCTTGATAGCAAAATCCACATGCAATGGCTAAACCCAAAAGTGGGGCCACATGTGCCACGTGTAGGCCAACCCTAGAAAGCGGGGCCACACGTGAGGGGGAGTGTTAAAGTATAAAAGATTAAATACTGCCTTTCTCCAACAGCTTGAGCTATTGGAGAAGTTGGTAAGTTAACAATCCCAACCCAATTAAAGTTGGAGGGAAAAATGAGGAGACACTGTCCATGGAAGGGCCTTCAAAATGAATGCTTTGGATCCCTCCAAAAATGTGGGCCTCCCATGGTTTGTGGCAGCCACACACTAGCTTAAAATACAGTGGAGGCCCACATTGTTTGGATGATCCAAACCATTCATTTGATTGGCCCTCACATAGATAGGGTATCCACAAAAAATCAGCTCCATAGGATCATCCTAACCCTTCGAACCGTGGAGACAAAAAATGGACAAATTTGTGAAGGTTTATACACGTCTATTTTACCTCCACAAATCGTAGGGTTGGGATGATCCTATGGAGCTGATATTTTGTGGACACCCTATCTATGTGAGGGCCAATCAAATGAAGGGTTTGGATCACCAAAACAATATGCCCGTATTTTAAGCTAGTGTGTAGATAACTTCTCAACACATGTGTGTAGGAACCGTTTTCTCATATATATATATATATATATATATATATATATATATATATATATATAAGTGGGGGCCCACATTGTTTGGGTGATCCAAGCCATCCATTTTAAAGGCCCTCACATAGATAGAGTGTCTACAAAAAATCAGATCCATAGGATCATCCCAACCCTACGATTTGTGGAGGTAAAATGGATGTCTTTAAACCTTTACAAATTAGTCCATTTTTTGCCTCCAAAGTTCGAATGGTTAGGATGATCATATGGATCTGATTTTTTGTGGACACCCTATCTATGTGAGGGCCTTAAAAATGAATGGTTTGGATCACCCAAATAATGTGGCCCCCACTGTATTTTAAGCTAGTGTGTAGAGAACTTATCTACACATGTGTAGGAACCGTTTTCTCTCTCTCTCTCTCTATATATATATATATATATATATATATATATATATATATATATATAGTGGACATGTGTAGAGAAGCTATCTACACATGAGAAAACGGTTTCTACACACATGTGTAGAGAAGTTATCTACACACTAGCTTAAAATACAGTGGGGGCCACATTATTTGGGTGATCCAAACCATTCATCTTTAAGGCCCTCTCATAGATAGGGTGGTGCACAAAAAATCAGATCCATAGGATCATCCTAACCATTCGAATTTTGGAGGCAAAAAATGAACTAATTTGAGAAGGTTTAAAGACATCCATTTTACCTCTACAAATCGTAGGGTTGGGATGATCCTATAGATCTGATTTTTTGTAGACACCCTATCTATGTGGGGGCCTTTAAAATGGTGGCTTGGATCACCCAAACAATGTGGGCCCCCACTGTATGTTAAGCTAGTGTGTAGAGAACTCTCTACACATATGTGTAGAAACTGTTTTCTCATATATATATATATATATATATATATATATATATATATATATATATATATATATATCTACTACTATAAGCTGGGATGAAAAGGAGTGAATTTTTTGAAAATTATATGAGAATTACACATCACTTTTTTGACTTTTTTTAACAAATGCACCCATTCAACTCACATATTTTCAATCCTACCCCCTCCTTTATGCTTTTAACAAAGGCACCCATTAAAGCCACATAATTTCAATCTTACCCCCCTCCTTTATTGTTTTTTTTAATAAAAAATCTATAGGGTGATCTTAACCATCCAATTTAAGAAGAATTATGGAAACATCTATAGATTGGAGCGCTAGGATCAGCCTATGGAAATGATTTTTGGGAAACATCTATAGATTGGAGGGCTAGGATCAGCCTATGGAAATGATTTTTCGGGCACAACCTATTTATGTTGTGTTCCATCACATGGACGGTTTGGATCAACCTATGACGTGGTCCGTACAGTTCTTTGTCGGCCCGTGCATCGCACGGGGTTTTTTACTAGTATACTATATAGGAGAAGAGAAAAGAAGAAATTTTTTTGAATTTTTGGAAAATTCTATGAGAATTACACATCACTTTTTTTTACTTTTTTTAACAAATGCACCAATTCAACTCACATATTTTCAACCCTACCCCCTCCTTTATGCTTTTTAACAAATGCACCCATTAAAGCCACATAATTTCAATCTTACCCCCTCATTTATGGTTTTTTAATAAAAAATCTATAGGGTGATCTTAACCGTCCGATTTAAGAGGAATTATGGAAACCTCTATAGATTGGACGGCTAGGATCAGCCTATTGAAATGATTTTTGGGGCACAACCTATTTATGTTGTGTTCCATCACATGGACGGTTTGGATCAACCTATGACATGGTCCGTACAGTTCTTTGTCAGCCCGTGCATCGCACGGGGTTTTTTACTAGTATATGTATATATATATATATATATATATGTATGTATATACATATACATACATATATATATGTATATATATATATATACATACATATATATATATATATATATATATATAGAGAGAGAGAGAGAGAGAGAAAACGGTTCCTACACGTGTAGATAAGTTATCTACACACTAGCTTAAAATACAGTGGGGGCCACATTATTTGGGTGATCCAAACCATTCATTTTTATATATATATGTATATATATATGTATATACATACATATATATATGTATATATATATATATATACATACATATATATATATATATATGTATATATATATATATATATATGTATGTATATATATATATATGTATATATATATATATATATATATATATATTTATATATAGAGAGAGAGAGAGAGAGAGAGAGAGAGAGAAAACGGTTCCTACACGTGTAGATAAGTTATCTACACACTAGCTTAAAATACAGTGGGGGCCACATTATTTGGGTGATCCAAACCATTCATTTTTAAGGCCCTCACATAGATAGGGTGTCCACAAAAAATCAGATCCATAGGATCATCCTAACCATTCGAACTGTGGAGGCAAAAAATGAACTAATTTGTAAAGGTTTAAAGACATCCATTTTACCTCCACAAATCGTAGGGTTGGGATGATCCTATGGATCTGATTTTTTGTAGACACCCTATCTATGTGAGGGCCTTTAAAATGGATGGCTTGGATCACCCAAACAATGTGGGCCCCCACTGTATTTTAAGCTAGTGTGTAGAGAACTCTCTACACATATGTGTAGGACCCGTTGCTACTCGGTCTTGTAGCTAAGTTTATCTACTCGGGCGGGTTAAACACAGTGGAGGCCCACATTGTTCGGGTGATCGAAACCATTCATTTGAAAGTCCTTTACCTAGATATGGTGTCCACAAAAAAGCAGACCCACAAAAAACATATGGACTTTCTCTTAACTGTGTAGACGCATGAAAACAAAACCATGGCGGGTATGAGACCCATAATCGGACAATAGTTACACAAGAGTGGGACAGTGGCATATTGAAAAAGAGGAATGCAAAATTCAGGGGTGTCCTTACAAAATTGAGGTGATAGGGCGCCCTTGAGTCTAGCATTCCTCATGGAAATAACACCCGATCAACAAAAGCCAAGAAAGGAATTCTAAACTCACCTCGAATATCATATTGACAGCCATGAAGTTACCGGACTCGATGGCAACAGTGGCACTATTGTAGGTGCCATGTTGCTTTCGGGCAGTATCATCCCACGATATCGTAGGCATATTGTCGGGCTGTCCGTAGAACGTGATGAACGGCTTTGTTGGGTTCACGATCACCTTCTCCTTGCAAAACATAGTTGAAAAGTGGACAGATAAAGCTAGCTCTATAGAGACACAAATTGTCTCTCTAAAGGGGAGGCTCTAAGCAACGAGGCTTGTCCCAGAGGAGAGCTGCCTAACGAGACAAAGCGTGTCTCCTAGAACGGTACTCGCTAATGAGACCACAATGGTCTCCTAAATGAAGAAGAGAAACTACCATCTAATGGTGTCTAAAAGACTAAGTAAGTCTACTAAACTAAGAGGGGAAACCTACTCGGACTAAGCAAGTCCCCAAAGGATGGGCTTGGGCTAGCGCCTTCATCGCCCAGAGAAGGGTTCTTTTTTTAAAAAAAATGGTTAAAAGAAAATCCAAAAGGTTGGGTAGGCCTACTAAACAAAAGAGGGGAGTGCTACTTGGATTGAGCGAGTCCCCTAAAGATGGGCTTGGGCTAGTAAACCAATGTCCTAAAATCATCAGAGTAATGCGGGCTTTCCTTGTTTGACACCTCATGATTCTAAACTAAAGACTTGCAAAATGATTATAGTCAAACTCCAAAACAGACAAGACTTAGGAAATTGAATAAAGAAAGACTCTTCTTCCCTATTTTATTCCACATCACTAAAGAACAACACACCACTCAAATTCAGGAAATTTGGAAGAAGTAAAAGAAAAATTATGAGCAAATTCTTACCTGAGAGAATGCTCTTGCACTCACCGGACAACTTTTAATGGAAGCTTTCAATGGCCATAGACAAACTATCTGGCTCGCTCCTCCTTTCATCTGAACCAGCATTAATGCGAGGGGCTGAATTGTAACGTCCAAATTATAGCAACATAGCAGATCCACGAACCGATCAAACTGCCTATTCTGCCTTCTTCTCTACAATTGACGACGAAGATGATTTTTTGCAGCGAGATTAAATGGTGTTTGGGGGTAAAACTCGCACTGGCTGGGTTATGGGAGTTGTGACATAACCTCTTCTAATTTTTCTTCTTTTCTTCTAATTCCCTTTTCAAATCCTTTTGATGGAAGGGGGCTAATGGAAAGAAGCGATGGTCAGCAATGGTAGCTGGCCATAGAAACTAATGGATAAGGTCGGTAGAGGATGATCCGAAATCTCCGATGAGTAATGGAACGGATGAAATTAAAAACCAGGTAAAAACATAAGGTAAACAAGAACAATGAATGGTACAATGGATTGTAGAAACATGGGCATATGGCTATGCACTGGATCTGTGGTGAATGGTAAATGAGAACGATGGAAATTATGATGAAAATGAAGGGGATCTAATCATGGAGAAAAAATAAAAAAATAAAAAAAATGAACAGAAGTAAAGTACGAATGCAAGAACCTCACCGGAGCTCCGATCTACTAACCAGAGAAGAAAAGCTCTTTCTTCATTTTAGATCTCAATTGATCTTCTTTTCCCTTTTCAATCTCTCTGATTTTCACAAAGAAAACTCCAATTTCTCTCTCTGATTTTTCACCCCTTCTCAACGACTCTCTCAATCTCTTTTTCGATCTGCGATGCTGGGATCCGGTGGAAGGTATGGATCGGGACGCGACCAGGATCCTATCGGATTTTAGCAGGAGAACATGGCCGGAGATGATTGAAGAGGATCAGAGAAAAGATCAAGATTAGGGTTCCGAACCTAGGGTTTCAGAGATGCAAAAATGAAGATGCAGTTATGGTGGATGAGATGATTGAAGAGGAAAAAATGAATAGTGATCGGAGGCAGAGTTTTGACCGGAGGCTTGCAATTTTCGTCGGAAATTAATCAGAATCCGGTGATGATCGCACCGGAGAAGAAGAAAAAAGAAGCTAGGGTTTCATGAATTTCTCTCTTCAACTCTCTCTCTCTCTGCAAGTCTCGGGAATTCTTCAAATATTCCAGATCGGGAAATGGATCATCGGATTCCGGCAAAATATGCCGGAGAAGATGAACGGTGAGATCCCCTTTCTCGTTCTCTCCAACTCTTTCCGATTTTTTAGAAAATGAGAAGAATCCCTAATTTTTCTCTTTCACGGATTTTTATATCAAATGAGGCTTACCAATATTAGCACTACTGTAATCAATGGGCGCACAAAATGTACCAGGCGCGCGAAATTGGCTCGGACTCGGACGGGCTAATTCACACCCATGTTATGTAAAAACGATATATTTGGCTCTTGTTTCTCATGGACAATCCCTTTCCTGATTAATTCAACCCCCTTCTAAACTTGCCCTACGACACCATCTCAGCTCGTTTGCTAGGCAAACGAGCTCGGATTTCGACGAAATTTTGCAGAGGCCTTGGTGAGACTCTAATCTAGCTTAGGGTAGAAATTGGGGTCCTAACTCATTGATTGGGTAAGGCTTCGCACAAATACCGCGAACACGGGTCTGGTCAAAATGGGGTGTCTACAATAGCATATGTCCATTAGGATAATCAATAGATGTCCTGGGTTTGGGTAGAACAACTTTGGTTATTAAATGATCCGATCATGTTAACAAAGTTTTAGGAAATGGAAGCAATGGAGTTGGTCCACACAAAAACAAAGTAATTCTCCTAATAGAATTCCTTACACAATGAGAATGCCATGGCCATGCTGTTGTAGTTGTGACTCCACACTCGTCAAAACCAGGAACCCAACAAAATCAAAGTAAAGAACAAGGCTATTTGAAGCTAGATTAAGGGAACTGGATCCAAAGTAGTAAAAACCCCACACACAAATTTGGAAAACCAAATAGGAACTTGAATTTTAAGGGCAAGACACCACAATTGAATGCATGAACATGAAAAGGGAGTGAAAATGAGGAATATCACCTTTTGCTTGAGCCCTTCTTCTTCGATGATAATTCCGCAAAACGAGGTTGCCTCCTCTCCGAATCTGGTGATGGTTATAGATCCGATGGCAGAAGTTATGGCCGTGAGCCCGGCACTCAAACCCTCTTCTCCTTCTATTCGTAGCCCTAGGAGAAAAGACGATCGAAATGTGGAGTGGGTAAAGGGATTTGATGGCTGTGATGGTGGTGGTTTTGGGTGGAATGAAAGTTAGGTCGAGCGGCAATGGAGGGCAAAGAGAGGTCAGAGGAGGAGTGGCCGGAGGTTTTGAAAGAGGATACCACAGATGTGGGTTTTTGAAATGGGTTTGTTATGAAATGAAATGGGGTTTTATGAAAATAGAAAAAGGGTAAAAACAGGGGATGTGGGTGGCGGATCTAGGTGGAGGAGAGGAGTGCTTGCCGACGGCAAGAGAGAAGGCCGGAGGTCGGAAATTGCAGAGGTGGAGAGGATGGCTGAGGAAAATGGTGGCAGAGGTGGCTGTAGAGGTTTAGGGTTCTAAAAAAAAAAAGAGAAAATGGTGGTAGAACCGATGATGGTGGTGGAGATGGTTGTATAAATCCGACCGGATTTAATGGAGTTCTTCGTCGGAGCTATGCCGGAACGGCCGGATGTTGAAGATGGTGGGAGAGGAAGAAAATGGTGGATGGATGGTTGATGGGGTCGGAAAAAATGGTGGTGTGTTTGGATGGGGGTTTGCCGACGGCAAGAGAGATGGCCGGAGGTCGGGAGTTGCAGAGATAGAAGGGGAAGAAGAAGGTGGTGGCTGTGGAAGAGAAGGTGGCTGTGGGTTTAGGTGATCGGATTGAGGTGGCTAGGTGGAGAAGAAGGTGGAAGTGGGTGGAGCTTGGGCTCCCTTTCTCTCCCCCTCTCTCTCGGTTTTCTCTATTTTCTCTGCAAAAATGAGGCCTCTCCTCCTAAACCCTAATTCGACCCATATATAAAGGAAAATGATAAATCCCCCCCCCCCCCTCCATCCTCCATGGACAGCCACCACCTCGTGTATTTTGCGACAATTTTTAACCTAGGGGGGTCCAAGTATAAAATAGGGCAAAGATTCTCCTCTCTCTAAATGATCATAACCCCTTGATTTGATCCAAGGGCCACTAAGGGATTGCTTGCACCAGAAGCAAAGACAGAACTACAACATCACCCCTCTAAGGTTGGCAAATCACCTTTTTACCAACAGAAATCCCTTATTTTTTTCATTTTGATACTCGTACTATCCCTCCTTGTCTTATTTTACATTTTTCGTCCGATTGCAATGAAATTTTGCAGGAGTGCCCTCGGGGTCATCAATAATCTCCTGGGGAATTTGTACCCACGAATGCGCACAATAAGATGCTGGAAACTTAAAATTTTCCCTCAATTTAGGACCACTTTCTCGAGAATTTATTTAACTTCGAGACCTCAACCCTACTTTGGGGACCTTAGGGCCCGGTCAAAATGGGGTGTCTACAATGCTTTTTCTCCTTTGTTTTTCAAACTGCAATGGAGGAGCTTCAGAAATGAGTGTGGGGATTTGGTCCCTAGAGTAGTATTCAGCTGGCAATGATGCTTTGAATAGAAATTTGAGGCATTTCTTTGCATACATTTGAAGAAACATATGAAAGAATTGATGAAAATTTCATGGAATTTTCGCAATCAGCCTCTACTGATTATTCTTCGCAGACATGCAGATAACTTGAATTGATTCCAGTCCGGATTCCCTAATGCTCATCCAAACATCACAGATGAAATAGAGATTCCGTCTACATATGAAAAGGAAAAGAAGGGATTTTCAAGGGTCCATCGCAAAAGGCATTTTGCACCTATTTGTTGCACATCAGACCAGCCACCTCGTGAACGAAGACAACATCTTTTGTCTCCATTCACGAGGAGGGTGGTCTGACATGTGACAGACCAGCCGCAAAATGCCTTTCGCGATGGATGCTAGCAATTCCCGGAAAAGAATGTAATGTCTATTGATCCAAAAGCACCATAGCCTCTCCACATACCTGGACAGATGGAGGAATTCTTTGAATCCTAAACCCATTCTTGGATTTTTTATATTCTGTTGGTCGAATTGCCCTGCTAAAACTTATGTACAAAGAATGATCGTCCAAGTAAGCAGCTCTACCATTTGGATCACAACTATAACTACATAGGTTAAGTTACTTTTTGTGATCAAATGGTTTCCTAGTAAGAAATTTTGGAAAAGTGATATCTCTGCTTCGTTTGGTTTCACAAAAGCTCAGCAGCCATCGGAATTTGGTCTGGATTTGGCATTCCATTTCACATTTGATTGCCAAAATACATTGGACACCCTTTGATTCCCTGATGTCTCTCATGTAATAATTGCTTTTCTTTCTTGTCCCCTTCTTTCAAAAGTAATGAATTATGGTTGAATTTTTTAGGGAATGATGGTTCTCTCTTTTTCTCTCTCTTCCCTCTCCCCATATTGGTAATAACACCCCTTACTTTTTGAAAAATACTGTACTATAATAAGGACTTACACCATAAAATATCTAAGAGAGAGAACAGCCCTCAGATGACTTCGAAGTATATGACAAAATCTGCAGAAAAGTGACTGTGTGGCTGTTTTCTCATGCAAAAATCAGCCGCTAACTGCCATTCCGCGAAAGTCCCTATCAAATCAATTTTTCAGAAAACCATTTCGCGTCTCACTGTTGCAGTAGAACGCAGCCACACAACCTGACTTTTAACAGATTTTGTCTTATTTATTTAATTCATCTGAGTTAGGAAGCTTGCAGAGAAAACTGCGGTGTGGCCCCCGAATCCTTTGAATCTTATCCTAATAAATGGGTGAAATTAAAAGATAATGTGGGTTCATTGGAGTTTCTTAGCGTGAGACATAGGTACAACCTTAACTTATTTTTTAATCGGAATGGACCCAAAGTCATTGAGGAAAAATTCATCTCTCAGACATAAATTTGAATATATTTTATTATTTTGTTGAGATTTTATAAGAAGTGTGGCCGTATGGTCAGGGTTGCAACTTGGGTCGGGCTCAACCCGAACGTTCAACCCGATTTTGGCTCGGGTTGGGTTGGCATTTTCTCAGGTTAGGTTGGGTTGGGTTAGGGTTGGGAGAAGCCAATCCGATTTAGTTTCGGGTTGGGTTAGGGTTGAGGCCCTGGCAACCCGACCCGACCCGACCCGAACCCGACCTCTGTCCTCTAATTTTTTTTCTTGATTTTTTTAGGATTATGTTTTTTCCTTGTATTTTTCTGTTTAGCTCTAGATGAACCCGGACCCAACCATCCTCAACCCAAACCCAACCAAACCCGATTTGGAGGCAGGTTGGGTAAGAGCTGACAATCCTCAACTCGAGCGCAACCCGAACCGATTTGGAGGCGGGTTGGGTTAGGGTTTTGAGTGCAATAATTGGTTTTGGACTCACAGTAGGTTGTCATTATAAAAAAATAGGGCCTTAAGCTGCTATAGTTGGGTTTATTTAATCATTTATATACTTCAACACTCCATGGGATGATGAAGTTTAAGTGCAATTCGTCATTGTCATATAAGAAAAGGACAAATTTCATGATGACCATCCAAAAGATCACCGAAAATTTATGAAGAAGATTTTAATAAGAACAATAACTATGTTATAAAACAGTTTTGAAGGACAAAGACAATTTAAATTGTCCAATCAACTGTATATACACGCAATCTAGCTCTTCTTTTTAAATAGAGCATTGCCATTTTCCTTCTCACAAAATATCCCTAATCAACATCTTGATGTGGATGTTTTTATCATCATGCACGATCAATCTGCACAATGTCCCTAATCAACATCTTGATGTGGATGTTTTTATCATCATACACGATCAATCAGAGTGCTGATAGAGTACACCAATAAGCACGGTCTTATATCCTTCAAGTTAGGCAAATCTAAAGTATCTGGAGCATAAGAGAGGTCTACAAATGGGGGTTCGAGCAAGTAAACTAAGCACAATCTTTAAAGTTCGTGTAGTTAGATGGAGAAAAGAAACACCTCTAGTTCCGAGGGGTTATGTTCCTGTTTATGTGGGCATCAAAGGAGAGATGAGGCGGTTCATGGTCCATGTGTCATCTCTAAGCGATGCAGACTTCTTTGAACTTCTCCATAGGTCAGCGGAGGAATATGGTTTTTGTAACCAGGGTGCTCTCAAGATACACCATGACGCCAAGATCTTTGAGTACCGGATTCTTAGACGACGGAATTGAAAGATGGCGAGGGTCTGAGAGGCCATGCAATTGAAATCTTGGTAGATCCTTTGTTTTTTATGGTGTTAAAATTTGGGGATCATTTGTAAAGAAGTTTAGCGTTTTAATTGATGAAGGGGATTTACTCTCTTGATGTAAATATATGTCATATAATGTTTATTAGCGTTTAGCCCTAATCAAAAGGTTAAGACAGTTCCCTCTCATCATTTTATTTCATATATTATACATATCAGATATGCATAAAGCTTGGAGGTAGGCAGAAACCTTGGTGACTTCAGTCTTTGGATGATTCAAGCCCGCTTACTTGTCATATATGATATTTTATATGGCGTGGAAAAATATTGTACGGCCCACTTCATAGCATGATCAAAACCATTCATTTGTTGGACCACAAGGTAAATAAGTTGTGCCAGTTGATCATAACCCTCAGATCACTTGAGATTTCATTAACGTGGAGTTTCTCTACTCACTGGCATGCCCGCACACACACCATGGAAGAAGTGATGTTCCCCTTTTCAAGGTAGACCCGGCAAATTGGGACCCGTACCCGCGGGTACACCCAGCTCGCAGGAGTACGGGTACCAATTTCATTACCTGCGAAAAAAATACCCGTACCCGTGACCCGTGGGTGGGTCTAGGTCGGGCGTTGGTGCCCCCTGGTTACCCGCCATTCGGTTTTCAACTTTTTTTTCTTAAGGCCTAAACACTAAACAGTAAAAAATAGACTATGTGGGTAGGCCAACAAAACAAGTCAAAGCAATCAGACTATGTGACTGGTATCTTTGGTTGTACCAAAACAAGCACTTGTTAAAGTAAATGAAAAATTGTATGATGAATGGGCGTATAAACATGTACTCATCATCCCATCCTTGATATTTGATCCAACAGCAGCTGACTTGTTAAGAAGCTGCTGTTGGATTAACTATCAAGGCTTGTACATCCATCGTACCACCTTTATGTGTTCATACACCCATTCATCATATAATTTCTTTTGGTAAATATATATATATATATATATATATATATATATATATATAGAGAGAGAGAGAGAGAGAGAGAGAGAGAGAAAAGTGTCTCTAGTCCGCCGACCTAAAACACAGTGGGCCCACAATGTTTGGATGATCCAAAGCATTCATTTGATAGGCCCTGACATAGATAGGGTGTGCACAAAAAATCAGTTCCATAGGACCATCTTAACCCTTCGATTTGTGGAGCTAAAAATTGGGCAAATTAGTGAAGTTTTATACCCATCCATTTTAACCTTCACAAATCGTAGGGTTGGGATGATCCTATGGAGCTAATTTTTTGGGCACACCCTATCCATGTCAGGGCCTATTAAATGAATGCTTCGGATCACACAAAAACTGTGGGCCTGCACTAATTTTTTGGCGGACGGACTAGAAAACTTTTCTAGTCGGCCGACTAGAAACATCAACCCCATATATATATATATATATATATATGAGGAAACTGTTGGTGAGCTTAAGCGCACCAAACCTATGGTGCGCTTAAGCTCCCCAATCACATGTGGTGATCCAAATCATTCATTTGCAAGGTCTTATGATAGATAGAGGGTGTAATCTGCCCATTTTTTGTCCTCCACAAATGGAGGGGTTAGGATGATCCTATGGAGCTGATTTTTTGTACACCCCCTATCTATGTAAGGGACTTTAAAATGAATGCTTTGGATCAACCTAACAAAGTGGGCCCCCATGTGATTGGGCGCTTAAGCTCACCATAAGTTTGGTGAGCTTTTAAGCGCACCAACAGTTTCCTCTCTCTCTCTCTCTCTCTCTCTCTCTCTCTCTCTCTCTCTATATATATATATATATATATATATATATATATATATATATATATATATATATAAAATTTCTTCTTTAAATTGGCCAGGTTACCCGTGAGTATACCCGTACCCGCCCAGGTGGGTTCCGGGTTCATGAAAGGCTACCGTACCCGCGCCGGTATTTCTTACCCGTACCCGCCGGTACCCATACCGCACGGGTTGTACCCCTACCTGCGCGGGTTACCCGTTTGCCAGGTCTACTTCAAGGTTACAAAGGAGGCAATTAAGAAACAAAGAAGAGAAGCACAAAAATGAATATTCACTTCTAGTTTTTTCATTACTATTGCTCTACAAGACCCTTTTACATCATTACTGACGTGTGTTGCACGAGGCGTGCGAGCTGGTTAACAGTTAGGCGTGGCAGCATCTTAAAGGGTGGGTGGGGGGAGAAGCCAAAGGCTGGCCTGGATGTAGTTCATGCTAAGGAAGGGTCTCACTTGATCGCCGTTTAGTACCTTTCCAAAACTCACACGCCCTTTAGTGGATGCTCCTGGTCCCTCGCACATGTATTCTCCATAGAAAACAGTCCTACAAGTAATAGAAAATAAACAATTTCATGTGGATGCCATAAATACATCACCTTTGTGCCCATTGTATAATTGAATTTTTTTTAATCTTCGCTTGATTAGCAAAACTGGACCTGATTATAATTTCTAATAATAACATTAATAATAGTAACAACAATATGTATAAGAATAAGGTGATGAAGATCATGATGAAGAACAATAAGAAGAAAGAGATAATTAAGAAGGAAAGATGTGTATTACCTGTCACGTTCAGCATCGCCCTTGTCGTCCCAACCTTCAGGGAGGACAACGGTGTCCATGAAGGAGTAGGCAAAGACGACCCTTGAGCTTGGCATCCACGCTCGGCTCAGGTAGGCTTTCCCAGTACCAGTCACATTGCAATGGACAAAGGAGAATCCGCTCTCGTCTGCAACAGTTGTCCTCCCTTGTGCTGTAATTGCTGTAAGACCTTTAGCCACTGAACTAATCACAGTGTTCTGCAACCACACAAACATTACACACACACATTACTCTACAATCATTCAAACTGTATTGTCTTATATTGGTACTCCCATGTTTTTATAATTGCACAAACTCAGCTTGTCTTTTAATAATAATAAAAGAGAAAGTGAGTGTGCAATTATTGTTAAATGTCAGTGCAAACATCAGTCTAATTTTTTTTTCTTCATTTGTGAGAAGCTTAACCTGTGGTGTTGATCCTATCCTTTTCACTTGCTTTCTTGTGAGCCCTTTTTTTTTGAAAGGTAATATTATAAATAAAGGAAAAAAAAAAAAAAAAAACAGGATACCGAGATGGGACTCCCATATTACAATAGAAAATGAGAAGACAAAAGAGATGAAATATACAATCAACGGCACACCACTCCTCAAGGAGGAAGGTGGTCAAACCACCTAATAGGACCACCATATACACCGCGCTTGGCAAGCACATCCGGCTTATCATTTGCCCATCTTCTGACAGGTTGATATCCTATAGAAGACCCCGAAGTTATATCACCAATCTCATCAAACATGGAAAGAAATCTCCACGGAGGAGCCGTCCCACCTTTCAGCCAACGATTTCTTTTGAGCCCTATCTCACATTTTTAACTTTTGGGTCAAAACTTTGAAGCTTGTCTCAATCTAATGGGAAAAAAGTTTAGAGAGAGAGAGAGAGTACCAAGTAGATACTCCTTCCATCGCCAAAAATGAAATCAACTGTGCCCTTAATGAAACAATCCTTGAAGAAATGCTTGCCCACTTTATCAAGAAGTGTATCTTGAAATCCATTAAACCTGCAGTTATAGAAGGCTGCTTTATCACCTGCAATCCGCATAGCAACTGCCTGACCACCTTCTTCCCCATCAGCCGGACAGGGAGCAGAGTTCTACACAAACAAAACAAAACAAATCCTTTTTATTTCAAGCTCCAAAACATTCTATACAAACAAAACAAAACAAATCCTTTTTATCTCATGCTCTTTATTTCAAGCTCTGTAACGACTACTTTCCCCTCCCAAAACTTAAAACAACTCCAAAATAATTAGCATTAATCTCTGAGATCAAATTACGCCTGTAAAAAAGTACACCACTTAGAACAAGTCCCTGATTCATTGGTGTCGGAGGTATAAATGATCAATAACACCAACTCTATCATTGTGACCTTGTGGAGCAAGTCAATGTTTCATACAATAGTGTGAGATCCCGCTTCGGAAAGGGAGTAAAAGTTGTCAGGCTATATATATATATATAGGAAATGGTTTGTGGCAGCCATGCACAGATAAGCTATATGTGCATGGCTGCCACAAACCATGGGGGGGCCACATTTTTGGAGGGATCTAAAGCATTCATTTGGAAGGCCTTTCCATGGATAGGGTGTGTACCAAAAATCAGCCCTATAGGATCATCCCTGTTAAAGTATAAAAGATTAAATACTGCCTTTCTCCAACAGCTTAAGCTACTGGAGAAGTTGGTAAGTTAACATGGTATCAGAGCAAATGCCTGAGTTCAAACCTCCTTGATAGCAAAATCCACATGCAATGGCTAAACCCAAAAGTGGGGCCACATGTGCCACGTGTAGGCCAACCCTAGAAAGCGGGGCCACACGTGAGGGGGAGTGTTAAAGTATAAAAGATTAAATACTGCCTTTCTCCAACAGCTTGAGCTATTGGAGAAGTTGGTAAGTTAACAATCCCAACCCAATTAAAGTTGGAGGGAAAAATGAGGAGACACTGTCCATGGAAGGGCCTTCAAAATGAATGCTTTGGATCCCTCCAAAAATGTGGGCCTCCCATGGTTTGTGGCAGCCACACACTAGCTTAAAATACAGTGGAGGCCCACATTGTTTGGATGATCCAAACCATTCATTTGATTGGCCCTCACATAGATAGGGTATCCACAAAAAATCAGCTCCATAGGATCATCCTAACCCTTCGAACCGTGGAGACAAAAAATGGACAAATTTGTGAAGGTTTATACACGTCTATTTTACCTCCACAAATCGTAGGGTTGGGATGATCCTATGGAGCTGATATTTTGTGGACACCCTATCTATGTGAGGGCCAATCAAATGAAGGGTTTGGATCACCAAAACAATATGCCCGTATTTTAAGCTAGTGTGTAGATAACTTCTCAACACATGTGTGTAGGAACCGTTTTCTCATATATATATATATATATATATATATATATATATATATATATAAGTGGGGGCCCACATTGTTTGGGTGATCCAAGCCATCCATTTTAAAGGCCCTCACATAGATAGAGTGTCTACAAAAAATCAGATCCATAGGATCATCCCAACCCTACGATTTGTGGAGGTAAAATGGATGTCTTTAAACCTTTACAAATTAGTCCATTTTTTGCCTCCAAAGTTCGAATGGTTAGGATGATCATATGGATCTGATTTTTTGTGGACACCCTATCTATGTGAGGGCCTTAAAAATGAATGGTTTGGATCACCCAAATAATGTGGCCCCCACTGTATTTTAAGCTAGTGTGTAGAGAACTTATCTACACATGTGTAGGAACCGTTTTCTCTCTCTCTCTCTCTCTCTATATATATATATATATATATATATATATATATATATATATATATATATAGTGGACATGTGTAGAGAAGCTATCTACACATGAGAAAACGGTTTCTACACACATGTGTAGAGAAGTTATCTACACACTAGCTTAAAATACAGTGGGGGCCACATTATTTGGGTGATCCAAACCATTCATCTTTAAGGCCCTCTCATAGATAGGGTGGTGCACAAAAAATCAGATCCATAGGATCATCCTAACCATTCGAATTTTGGAGGCAAAAAATGAACTAATTTGAGAAGGTTTAAAGACATCCATTTTACCTCTACAAATCGTAGGGTTGGGATGATCCTATAGATCTGATTTTTTGTAGACACCCTATCTATGTGGGGGCCTTTAAAATGGTGGCTTGGATCACCCAAACAATGTGGGCCCCCACTGTATGTTAAGCTAGTGTGTAGAGAACTCTCTACACATATGTGTAGAAACTGTTTTCTCATATATATATATATATATATATATATATATATATATATATATATATATATATATATATATATATCTACTACTATAAGCTGGGATGAAAAGGAGTGAATTTTTTGAAAATTATATGAGAATTACACATCACTTTTTTGACTTTTTTTAACAAATGCACCCATTCAACTCACATATTTTCAATCCTACCCCCTCCTTTATGCTTTTAACAAAGGCACCCATTAAAGCCACATAATTTCAATCTTACCCCCCTCCTTTATTGTTTTTTTTAATAAAAAATCTATAGGGTGATCTTAACCATCCAATTTAAGAAGAATTATGGAAACATCTATAGATTGGAGCGCTAGGATCAGCCTATGGAAATGATTTTTGGGAAACATCTATAGATTGGAGGGCTAGGATCAGCCTATGGAAATGATTTTTCGGGCACAACCTATTTATGTTGTGTTCCATCACATGGACGGTTTGGATCAACCTATGACGTGGTCCGTACAGTTCTTTGTCGGCCCGTGCATCGCACGGGGTTTTTTACTAGTATACTATATAGGAGAAGAGAAAAGAAGAAATTTTTTTGAATTTTTGGAAAATTCTATGAGAATTACACATCACTTTTTTTTACTTTTTTTAACAAATGCACCAATTCAACTCACATATTTTCAACCCTACCCCCTCCTTTATGCTTTTTAACAAATGCACCCATTAAAGCCACATAATTTCAATCTTACCCCCTCATTTATGGTTTTTTAATAAAAAATCTATAGGGTGATCTTAACCGTCCGATTTAAGAGGAATTATGGAAACCTCTATAGATTGGACGGCTAGGATCAGCCTATTGAAATGATTTTTGGGGCACAACCTATTTATGTTGTGTTCCATCACATGGACGGTTTGGATCAACCTATGACATGGTCCGTACAGTTCTTTGTCAGCCCGTGCATCGCACGGGGTTTTTTACTAGTATATGTATATATATATATATATATATATATATATGTATGTATATACATATACATACATATATATATGTATATATATATATATATACATACATATATATATATATATATATATATATAGAGAGAGAGAGAGAGAGAGAAAACGGTTCCTACACGTGTAGATAAGTTATCTACACACTAGCTTAAAATACAGTGGGGGCCACATTATTTGGGTGATCCAAACCATTCATTTTTATATATATATGTATATATATATGTATATACATACATATATATATGTATATATATATATATATACATACATATATATATATATATGTATATATATATATATATATATATGTATGTATATATATATATATGTATATATATATATATATATATATATATATTTATATATAGAGAGAGAGAGAGAGAGAGAGAGAGAGAGAAAACGGTTCCTACACGTGTAGATAAGTTATCTACACACTAGCTTAAAATACAGTGGGGGCCACATTATTTGGGTGATCCAAACCATTCATTTTTAAGGCCCTCACATAGATAGGGTGTCCACAAAAAATCAGATCCATAGGATCATCCTAACCATTCGAACTGTGGAGGCAAAAAATGAACTAATTTGTAAAGGTTTAAAGACATCCATTTTACCTCCACAAATCGTAGGGTTGGGATGATCCTATGGATCTGATTTTTTGTAGACACCCTATCTATGTGAGGGCCTTTAAAATGGATGGCTTGGATCACCCAAACAATGTGGGCCCCCACTGTATTTTAAGCTAGTGTGTAGAGAACTCTCTACACATATGTGTAGGACCCGTTGCTACTCGGTCTTGTAGCTAAGTTTATCTACTCGGGCGGGTTAAACACAGTGGAGGCCCACATTGTTCGGGTGATCGAAACCATTCATTTGAAAGTCCTTTACCTAGATATGGTGTCCACAAAAAAGCAGACCCACAAAAAACATATGGACTTTCTCTTAACTGTGTAGACGCATGAAAACAAAACCATGGCGGGTATGAGACCCATAATCGGACAATAGTTACACAAGAGTGGGACAGTGGCATATTGAAAAAGAGGAATGCAAAATTCAGGGGTGTCCTTACAAAATTGAGGTGATAGGGCGCCCTTGAGTCTAGCATTCCTCATGGAAATAACACCCGATCAACAAAAGCCAAGAAAGGAATTCTAAACTCACCTCGAATATCATATTGACAGCCATGAAGTTACCGGACTCGATGGCAACAGTGGCACTATTGTAGGTGCCATGTTGCTTTCGGGCAGTATCATCCCACGATATCGTAGGCATATTGTCGGGCTGTCCGTAGAACGTGATGAACGGCTTTGTTGGGTTCACGATCACCTTCTCCTTGTAAACCCCTGGACCAATCTTTATAATCGTCCGATTATTATTTGCATCAGGGATGCTATTGATGGCTCCCATTATCGTATTGAAATCGGCCTTGCCCTGCTTCGAAACCGTTATGATCTTCCTTGTTTTCTCCCCATTAACGACACTGGGCTCGAGGGTGGTGGACTTTAGGTATTGGGAGAACCAAGCGTCGATATCAGCCAATTTGGCGGGAATTGGGACACCCGAATTGGCGGGGGCGGAGTGGACAAGGTGGAGGCCGATGAACATCGTCACGAGAGTCGCCAGAACGACGGCGTGAGTCCGTTTCCCCGCCATTTTCAATTGATCGGAGTTGGAGAAGGGAAAGTGATGAGTTAGAAAGGGTGATGCCCGTGGGGTTTTGTACGTGCATGGATTCTAAAGTTAGGTATAGGTTGTTTCTGTTTTTTCCGTTGCCGCGTGTCTACTAAATACCCCTGTTCTTTATACAAATATCGAGAGTTGGATAGATCCCCTGTTCTATTCTTAAAACGTAATGGCATTTTCGTTATTTAGTGAAATGTAAAGGTTATTTTGTGGCGTTCCTCCTTTCAGGTTAAGCCTTGCGTGCATGAGAGTTCGTTCCCAGATTGAGGAAGACCAAACCAGTGTTCCTAATCAATGCACGTGGCGAGTAAGAAATTCATTTCTTATTTAGTAAAGCATATATTAGGGGTGTCAATGGATCCAGACGTCCGGTGGAGTCCGAATCTCGCGTTAATTAACAGGATCTAAACCAAGCAATAGGATTCATGGGCCTATTTTGGATCATCAAATGTGGGATCCGAAAATCTTTGGATTGTATATGGGCTTGCAAGAGATATCCATTGGATAGCCATGATCCGACCTGTTTTACCGAAATACCCTCCAAATTTTCATAATGTTTATAATTCTTTGAAGGGTATTTCGTCAAAATACTACAAGAAACATTGGAATTAGCGACCCACTAAACTGGGTCGCTAATACTAAAAATATCTTTTTTGTGGGTCGTTGCATGGTCGCTAATTCGATCGTCGCTAATAGTTTTTAGCGACCCATATTAACATGAGAGTCGCTAAATGTTACCCATTAGCGACCCATCGAATCGTTGCTAATGAATCATCCAACAGTAGCTAAAGGTTTGTAGACAACCAAAGGATAATCCAAACCGTCCATTGATGGGCCATAAACGTAAATAGTTTGCGTCCCAAAATATCATTTCCATAGGCTGATGCTAGCCCTCCGATCTAACTAGAAACTACATCTTATGCAACCTCTATAGATTGTAGGGTTGTGAACATGTGGAAATGATTTTTTGGGGCACAACCTATTTACATTATGGCCCATCAAATGAATGGTTTGGATCATTCTATGGAGTTGGTCGTAATGTAACATTAAAGCCCGTCCACAACATAGGACGATCCAAGCCGTCCATGGTTTGGATAATACTATGGAGTTGGTCGTACAGTAACATTAAGGCCCAATCGTAGGCCCCACCGATATTTTTTCAAATTGAAGCGTATCTTCCACAACATAGGATGATCCAAGCCGTCCATGGTTTGGATCATCCTATGGTGTGGTTCGTACGGTAATATTAAGGCCCAATTTAGGCCCCACCCATATTTTTGAAAATGAAGTGTACCGTCCAGACAATAGGATGATTCGAGCCGTCCATTTGATGGGCCATAACGTAAATGGGTTGTGCCCCTAGAAGGGTTGGCCCATCAAATGAATGGTTTGGATCATCTTGTGGTCGTACAGTAACATTAAGGCCCGTCCACAACATAGGATGATTCAAGCCGTCCATGGTTTGGATAGTCCTATGGAGTTGGTCGTACAATAACATTAAGGCCCAATCGTAGGCCCCACCGATATTTTTCAAATTGAAGCGTACCGTCCACAACATAGGATGATCCAAGCTATCCATGGTGTGGATCATCCTATGGTGTGGTTCGTACCAATTTAGGCCCCACCCATATTTTTGAAAATGAAGTGTACCGTCTAGACCATAGGATGATCTGAGCCGTCCATTTGATGGGCCACAATGTAAATAGGTTGTGCCCCATAAATCATTTCCGTAGGATGATCACAACCCTACAATTTATATAGGTTTCATAAGATGTAGTTTCTATTTAGATCGGAGGGCTAGGATCAGCCTATGAAAATAATATTTTGGAACGTTAGCCAGCCGTCAGGGGGCGGAATTACAACAGTTCTTGTTGTTCTTGCATTCTTTTCTCTGAATTACAACTAAGCTCCTTACAGTATTCTCTGCATTCACATTGATGAATCTGGAAAAGGTAAATTTTTTATTGGGCTTTGCGTTTTGGGCTGCCCGCTGCGCTGACTGACTCGCATGTCTACTCTTTACCTGCATTACTATCAATAACTTGTGGCCCATCCAACTTCTTGAGAGACCATATGCCATTGTCGTTATAGGAGTCAAAGATGATAGTGCAGAAAGAATTGGAAAGACAGTCAATTTCGAAATTGGAGTTGGCAAATTGGCATAGCGGCTTACGCATGTGTAGAATAGGTATGATGAGCAGAGCCAAAATTGTTGACAAGAAATTTGAGGATAGAAAGTATGAAGGTGTGGATGCCCAGAAATAAGTCACCTCAAATTTTGGTACAAATCTGCCTTTTAAAGGAGATGCTGATTGCGTTTGTCCGTTAAAGGAAGCTCTGATGAGGGACAATCCTATGCCCATAGCTGCCCCGGCTCACATTTCAATTTGAGTTTGTTTTGTATTTTGTAATTCGTTATGTGTCTAGCTAGTGAATGCAATTTGCTGAATTCTGTTAGCCATTAGGCCCGTTTGGATGCCGAGAAGATTTTGATTTGGATTTCTCACATTTGCAGCCCTTTTTGCATTGTAATTTGGGTCGGATCAAATTCTTGGATTTCTAATTCAGCAGCTGACAGTGAAAAAAATCAGATTTCTAAGTTTGTTGTGGAGATTAGAACTTGGAATCCATAGATCTGGGAGTTTCCTTCACCCTCTTTGCTCCTCAAACTCTCCCCTCCACTAGGAAGTATCCCCTTCCCTCTCTGTCTCCCTCTACATGAGCTTCCGGATCTATTCAATTTGTATTCAAAACTCAATTCCAAATCCAAATACAGAATGGAAGGTATCCAAACGGGTTTCGTTTGTCCCATTGAATTGCTAAGTTTCTCAGATCATTCGGTTACAGGTGTAGAAGAGATGGTGATATATAGTTTAAAAGGTAGAATGTTAAGAGCTAAGAAACTTCACAATTGGTATTTACTAAATTTGGCATTGCTAAGGATGCAACTGTGTGTACACCCAAAATTGCAATATGGGCTTTTCAGATTGTAGTCCAAGGTAACTTTTTTATACATCCAAATCTTTAAATTAAAGCTTTCAATTTTATTTAAAAGACGAACCTTTTATTTTCTTCAGCAAGCTACAAGAAGTCTTACCTCAATTTTCTTTTCTGCCAGAATTCTATACAGAAAATGTTAACTTACCAACTTTTCCAAAAGCTTAAGCTTTTGGAGAAAGGCGTTATTTATCTTTTATGCTTTAACACTCCCCCGCACGTGTGGCCCACTTGACAAACACGTGGCACATGTGGTCCCACTTTGGGCCGACCATCGCATGTGGATTTTTGCTATCCGGAAGGTTTGAACTCGAGACTTTGGCTCTAATACCATTTTAACTTACCTGCTCTGATACCATGAAGAATTTTGAAGATTTTCACTAATCTTGGATTTCTTGGATGCTTTATAATAATCTCAAGGTGTGCTTATATAGAGCACATACAGAATAAACATAGAATAAAATCAAAATAACTACGGAAGGAAACAATCCTAATCAAATCTACTTTCCTAGTCTATAGAATGAAATCAAATCAAATCTACTTTCCTAATCTGTAAGGTTACCTCTTCTAATCTACTTGTCTAATCCACCACCACAATGATCCGACGGTGATATCTCAACCTAATCCAGCGGTGAGATCTCATATATTCTAACATGCCCCCTCAAACGTATATGGATTGGAAATCAATATACGTTTGATTACAATATATAACCCCAAAAGAAATACAAAGCCAATTTTGATGCACACTTCTACGATTGATGTCCGCCTGATGTACGTTGTTGATATTGCCGAAGATGAATTGCCGCCTGTTGTTGAAGAATGCGTCGCATGAGAGAAGAGCCGCGAAGAGCCTCGAAGAGCTGAATTAGACTAGCCGGAATGGGCGAGTCTTGGTTTTGAATACCGAACCTTCTGGAAATAGGTCACTATGGACCAAAGCCTCGATGGGCAAGAATATGAGCCTCAATGGGCTAGGCACATGGGTCGGCAAGTACCGATTCTCATGGAATTTGGCTCTCTCAGGCACGAACCTCAAAGAATCGAGGCCCCTCAACTGAGTAGAGCGATCAATTTCAGGCACGCACCTCGAAGAGAAGATGTACCTCAACTGAAATAAACGAAAGATAGGAAAAGTTTCGAGATGGAAAAAGAGAAATTGAGAGAGAATGAAAAAAGGACTGCGACACTAGTGATTGAGAATAATGACGGCAACAAAAATAAGAATCATTGAAACTTTGGACAAGGAGTGAAAAAGAGAGTGCATGTAACAAATATGGGGAGTTTATCAATTTGGGGTCTATCACGTAAGATGAGGCGAGAGTGAGGGGTGCTAGAATGAAACTGATGAGACTATAAATGCACGGGAGAACTATGTTGTTGGGCTAAAGACAAAAGAAGGGGTGTTCAAATCATAATTGGAGGGGTGCAAGTTCCTCTTCCTTTATCAAATCAATCCATGCAATACAGTAAGATTCCGTGAGATTGTTTAGAAAAGTGATTTGAAAAAGCAATGAAAATTTCTCTTCAAAGATGTGACTTGACGGTGGAATTCCATTTTCAGCCCACCATCAGAAACCATTCTCTTCAAAGAGACAGGGGGTAAGGTAGCAAATCAGTGACTTGACGGTGGAATTCCACAACCACCGAAAGAGTGGTCGTAGATTAGAATAGATGTGATCAAGTATCCGGGATTGAATTGATCTGGGTAGAGAAGGATTGCCAAGCAACCCACTCTCTTTTGTTGCAGGTGAGAACCTGGCTGAATCAAGATCTCTGTTAACAGATAAAAAAAAAGTAGAGATGATTGAAGGTAAAGTTGTGGTGTTAACGATGGTTTAGGGCCCGGCAGGGCAAGGAGTTGGAAACTAACAAAACCGGTAAGGAAGGCACTACTAGTGGTGTTAAGAGCGTTGGTGGCGGGGCGGACGGCTAGATTGGCCGTCCGCCGGAGAGAGAAGCTATTTGTCTTGTGGTCACTCCAAGATCGGTGGCTCTGATACCATGATAACTTACCAACTTCTCCAAAAGCTTAAGAGAAAGGCGTTATTTATCTTTTATGCTTTAACATCCAAATCTTTAAATTAAAGCTTACAATTTTATTTAAAAGACGAACCTTTTATTTTCTTCAGCAAGTTACAAGAAGTCTTACCTCAATTTTCTTTTCTGCCAGAATTCTATACAGAAAATTCCATGTGATTTTCCCTCTTTATGCTTCTGCTTAGTTTACTCAAATTATCAATTTTCTTCTAGTTCAATGCCTTCTTTCTTATTTTTCCAATAATTTCATTTCCAACGCATTTTTTCCTTTACAATTATAACAAGGAATACCGAATAATATTAAATAACTTCAGCAAACACTTACACAGTTGCACATATGAAAATCAATAAATTTATACATATAAATAACGAGAAAAATAAAAATAAAATAGAAAACCTAGAAATATTCAAACAAAGAGAGGGGAAACGAAAAACAAACATCGTACAGAGAGGATTGGGAGAATTACCACGAATTGATCTCTCACGCACAAGCGCACGGATTTTCAACGGCCACGATCTCTTCATCTGAAACCCTGAAGAGGAGATAACCGTCGGTGAGCCCTAAGATGACGGCGATGAAGATCCCACCGTTAAACGACATGACAGCGAGCATCAAAAGATATCCGATGGCTGAATTTACGCCAAATAGTAAGGCAACAGAGAATTTTGCAGAATTTTTGTTGTTGTAGAGCCTGGGGAGAAGAAGTGGAGTATTGATCAATGGCGATGGTTTGATACTGGCGAGGATCTTGAATCGGAGCCGTCGATCTTCCATGTATTGGTAGAATACGGAGAAGAGGAAAACCACTATGAGAGTTAAAGCATAACTCGGCCATGAATTGGTCTTCCACGAGTCGAAGAGGAGAGTCACCTTCTTGCCCCAGTAAAAGGTCATATGCATCATCTTTTCCTAGAGAGAGAGATTGCTTTTGGGGGATTAAACGTGGAGAAACACATTGGAATGGCAAGAGAGATGAAGGGGCAGAGATTTTAGTTTTCTTAGTGTCTGAAAATGGCCCGGACAGTTTTCATAATTGTAATGATGCCGTCAGTTGTTTATTAGCTAAAATTAGTGAGATCCGGACCCTTTATTTGGTGGACCACATCAAAGAGATGCCATGACCAGAAAATTGCACTTACTGTATGATGATTGACCTAAACCATTCATTTGTTGGTCCCCACCAAAAAAATTCTCAGCCAAACTATCCTGACCCTCTGATATATTTAGATCGGACAATCCAAATTCAAGCTATTAATTCATCTAGTCTGCCCTACACGTAGAGGGTTGTAACATAAAAAGTCTAACCATTTGATGATGCTATGCTTTTATAAGTGTAGACACCCACATTTTGCTTTACTTTAACCAACAATAACCTAATATATGTTTTAGGTCATTAATATCTTGATCTGACTTTACGGATCATCAATCGGGACAAAATAAGATAGGGTCACTTCATAGCCCGAACCCTGATTCCATTCCGAGACCCGATTTCCGTAAATCGTTAGATCAATGGCAGATCTTGACCTGGGTCTAACCATCCAAAACCACCTAACCTCTCCTCTCATCCTAACCATCCAAACCTCACCTAACCTCACCTAACCTCTCCTCTCATCCTAACCATCCAAACCTCACCTAACCTCACCTAACCTCACCTAACCACCTAACCTCACCTAACCTTACCTAACCTCACCTAACCTCACCTAACCTCCTATCCCATTCTCCTATAAATACCCTCTCATCCCACCATCCAACAAAAAGAAGAAAAAGAACCCCTCTCTTAGAAAATTCATCCCTCTCCCCCATCTCTTCAAGGGTTCGGCCATCCTTGCCGGATCGGGTGATTTTATACGTTGGGTGATATATATCAAAAGCAGTCATTATCAAGCAAGGAATCATCTTCAAAGAATTAACATCAAAGAAAAATCAAACACAAAGTGGGTTTCCAAAGAGGTAGGCATTTATTTCAATTCTATGTAGGGTCTGTTTTCATACATATCTTTTACTTTAAAAGAAAAACCATGTTAGGAAGCATGTAGGGTCTGTTTTCCCCCTGGTTAGCCTCTGGTTAGACCCTGGTTGCACCCAGGTTCGCTGCTGGTTGCACCCAGGTTCGATGCTGGTTGCACCCTGGTTCCCTACTGATTCGCACCCTGGTTCCCTGCTGGTTCGCACTCTGGTTCCCTACTAATTCGCACCCTGGTTCGCACCCTGGCCAGCCCCTGGTTGTACTCTGGTTCGTACCCTGGTTCACACCCTGGTTCCCCCTGGTTAGCCTCTGGTTAGACCCTGGTTGCACCCAGGTTCGTTGCTGGTTGCACCCAGGTTCGATACTGGTTCGCACCCTGGTTCCCTGCTGGTTCGCACTCTGGTTAGACCCTGGTTGCACCCAGGTTCGCTGCTGGTTGCACCCAGGTTCCCTGCTGGTTGCACCCTGGTTCCCCTGCTGGTTCGCACCCTGGTTCCCTGCTGGTTCGCACCCTGGTGCACCCTGGTCCGCACCCTGGTTTGTACCCTGCTTCCTCCTGGTTAGACCATGGCTAGTCTCGGGTTTGCTCCTAACTTAGACCCAACTCACTAAACCCCATACCCATAAGCCTTAAACCCTATAACCGAGTCACATCAACCCAAGCCATACCTTTGTCCACTCACTGAGGCACACCATTTATCCATAAATCTGGTTACATTAAATCTAACCTAGCCAGGCCACCTGCAGCTTAAGTCAAATCGCCCCAATACAATCCAACCAAGTGGGATCCCAACCCAGCTCAACTGAGTCAACTCTAGCCAACCTCCCTAGTCGAGTTGACCCAACTCTCTAGTCGAGTATGCTCAACCTCTTTAACCGATTGGACTCTCCCCTTAGTTGACTCAATCCAATTCCTTAATCAACCCATCCCAATGCAACCGAGTCGCATTCGACCAAGTGGCGGCCTTCCATGTCACAACCGAGTCATTCCCCTATTCTACTAATGCCCGTTTACACCTAATAGAACTTCCTCCCTTTTGCCTAACCAAGTCATATCCCAACACAATCTGAGTCGCATGTCTGAATCCATTTGGCCGAATCTCATAAGCCTGCCCATTTTGAATTCCCAAAATTCAAACCCTTGATGATTCCTATATGCTCAATTCTTTGATGCAAATTCCCAATTCCAAAATCCCATTGCTAAATCAATGTTTCTGAATCTCAAGTCCAATGCTCAAATACAAACCCGATTCCTGATCCAAATACCAATTCTGTTTTCCAAAATCCAAGTAACCTCCCCAGCGGAACTACGTGTGGCTTGATCCCCATCGCGGGGTACGTAGGCAATTTGGCACTCCCAAGTTCAGTCGCACCTTTCTCTATCTTTCTTATTCCCTCACACTATTTCATCATCTCTTCCATCCCTTTTTTTCACTAACCTCAAGAACTGAAATCGATTCACCTCGTGTCTCTCGGAACCGTTGGATTACGGTTTCCGTCGTAAGGACCCTTAGAGCCCAATTTAGGAACACCGGTGTCGTGTCGTGTCCTAAGTTTTAGGGAGTCTTAGGTTTTAGGGAGTCCTAGAGTTAGGAGTCCAGCCTCATCACGGACGTTTGCTATGTATAGCAACCGTGCCATAGGTCTAGTTACACTAGTCACCCAATCTTTCCCTAGGACAAGCCTAGTAAACTAGGATGTAGGCAAACCTGCATTAGTCTAAGGGACCATTTGCATTTAGATGAGAATCATATAGCATCTTAGATGAAATCTTAAGATAATAAAATCCTCAACTTGAATTAAATAACTTCTCCTAAAACTGTTGAAACAGTCAATCCCGTCTAGGTCGGTGTCCTAGTTGAGTTAGGCATAAGTAGCTTAGCTTAGGTGCACCGAACTACGTCGACTCTGATCCCAGTAAGGCTTGGGTACGTAGGCAGCTTGGATGTCTGATGGCATACCACCCGCGAGTCGGCACCACAAACAAATTGTGGTGTTTTGTATATTAATTTTCTTGTAAATGCTTAATCAAATCACTTAGGATTTTCCATGAAATTAGAATTCTAGGAGAACTTTCACTTAGAATGAATCCAGACAAATTAATAAATCAAGATACACATCTAGGATTCACATTAAAATTAGATCATAGGATGCATGTCACTTAGTTCGCACATTAACATAGAGTTGAATGAGCCATTTAAAATAAATTTAAAAGAATTAGCTTTTGGAATCGAAGACCGATTATCGGGCAGGAATGGTGCATGTGGCGGATAACTCCCCATACCTTCCATTCTCGTAACCAGGTAGCGAGTCTAGATTTCTGGTTAATTACGGGTCCTAGATCCCACATCTAGGTGGCGACTCTGTCAGTCTCTTTCGTGTGGAATTCGGATTGCCTTAGTGATCCCAAGTTCACAGGAAAGATTAATTCAAATCAACATTAAAATGCACACGCCAATCGCGTGGGTACGAGAGACCAAGAGAGAGAGCGCGGCGGCTCGCGCCCCACCCCTCTCGCGGGATCATGTCCCACAGTCTGGCGACTCTGCTGGGGATCACCTAACTTCATTAAAATTCCAAAAGATAATTCATTTGAATTTAATTTAACTGGCTCATAAGAACTCTATCTCTTGTATACTTGTCAGATTAGTTTGTCTTGTTTTATTTTCTCATCACATTTTACTCAAACTTAATCTAACAAAACCTGAAGGCATCATAGATCGCGCGAACTTATTGCACACACTTACATCACTTGCATCTAAACTCTTGCATCTCACGTGCACACACGTCCTATTTTAGGAACCCGGAGTGTTATCTAGCATGGTTGACTGGGATTTCATCACCTGGTGCCTCTGTGCTAGAGAAGCATTCCACCCTTAGCCTGGTACCTTTATGGTACGTAAACGGATCTCTTGTTCACGTACTGATACGCCGGACACTGGTACAGTATATCGAGCAGGGATTCGCGCTAAGGGAACTCTTGGCCTTACCCCTAGATTAACCTACACATGCATGTAGTATACGAACACATGTGCATCACGTGTGTGAGCCTAGTTTAGGATATCCTACCCATTGGTGTCTAGATTAGGCCGTGGTCCATCTTCCAATGGTCACGATCGGTCCTTATATACACGAACAAAGTCATGAGTCGAGATTCTCTCTCCACTCCGATAGATTAGGATTAAGGTTGATGCCTTCAGGTAACACTGATAAAATGTGAAAAAAAAAAATTCCCTTTGGGTTAGGATATAAATCCCATCATTTCCAAATATCTCATAGGATTAGTCATTCATGATCTATCCGTTGAAAGCAATCTTATGCTATCTCATCTAACCTTTTGATCGTGCGCCTTTCGTTCTTCTGTCATACGATTCGATCGTATCTTCATGCCATCCCCTAACTGGCAGATGCAGAATCTCACAATCTTTCGATTATGCGTTCTCATGATCTGATCATGCCTGGTCCAGATAATCCAATCTTGCTTGTACCCCTGGTCTGTTCCTCCTCTAGGGGCTACCTTTTTCAAGATTATTTTGCTAAGTCCTTCAGAGTTCACTCTCAGAATCCTTGAGCTAGGGGCATTTCCCTATGCGAATCAGTCATCATTGTCCAAAATTGAAAGTATCAGCCATGATGATGTTCAGAACGAACCAGCCTTCGCCGAGCCTTCAACGCCAAACAGTTGCAGCAGTTAAAGTTTTAGTCACTTACTATTTTATGTTGAGTCAGTCATCATGGTCAGTATAATTGTTGAGTCCGGTCTTACAGTTAAAGGTCAATGCCTAGTCCAGGCAAGTTATCTTCTGTTTCCCTTTCTTATTTAGAGTTGTGAATCCTGAGCATGTTCAGGATAGGTCGTCTGATGTAATAGCTTTTCTTTAAATAAAATTTCAGTCAGTTCCAAAAAGTTCACTTGTGTCTGTTCTTAAGTGTGCTTCTGATCTTAAAATAAGACTCCCTCTTCAAATGAGGACAAAATTGACGAAACTCCACTTGAGTCACAGCAATTACTTGAACGAGAGGAGGAGCGCCAATCCCAACCTTTCAAAGATGAAATTGAAATGATAAACACTGGCACTGAAACTTTGATTCAGTGAATGCCGATTGAAAATACATTACCCTCTAAAGAGTGTGAAGAATTGATAAAATTATTTCAAGAATAAGAAGATTGTCTAGAAAAGCTACAACCGATACCAGGGGCAAGACATAGATGGAAAGCTCAAAGAAAATGAAGAAAGTGAGAAGATATATGCTATACAAGGGGCATAGAGTGGAAACAACTTTCATATTTCCAATCAATGACCTTGGTTCTCAAATTCATAACATAAAGCCAACAAATTCAAGATGAAAAGTTCAAGAGCAAACAATGAAAAGTGATCATCAGATATCGAGAGTACGAATCCATAGATGGAGGATGTCAAAGAACAAGTTTCACTCTATGAAAATCAAAAGCACGTATTAGAATCTTGGAAGAAGAAGATCCATTATCTCTTACCTGGAAATGCCGTCAAATTCTGTGAAAAAAAAGAAAAGAAAAAATAAATAAATAATCAGTACCAGAGGGACCCTAGTAACCTAGATCGATTCCCAATTTGAACATCGGAAGGCCTCCTTTGGCCGAATAAATCCCAAAATCAGAACCCAACGTCAAAAGAATACCGGTTTGCAAACCCTTCGAGCCTGAATCAAATTTTCTTGAAAACCCATCAAACTAGGGGCATCCGCCCCGAACTACGCGAGACCTGATCCCTACACTGGGGTACGTAGGCAGCTCGGTTAAACCGAGTTCGGTCGATTCAAAAAAAAAAAGAAAAAGAAAAATCAATCGTTCCAGAAAAAAAAAAGAGGGACAAGTTCCAAAAGAAGAGAAGTTAATTGTTCCAGAAAGAAAAGAAAAAAGGAAAAAAATCAATTAACCTTCAAACAATTGATCTTCAAACTAGGGGCATTCGCCTTGACCTACACACGACCTGATTCCTACCTTGGGATATGTAGGCAACCTGTTCACAGGTTCGGTCGAAATCTTTGTTGAACCTTAAGCCATTCTTTGAAAAGCCCTATCCTACCTATAAAGTCCTTCTGGTGTTCAGAACTAATGAGCTAGGTCCCGAGACACAATAAAAAAAAATGATGAATAAGAAAACGAACGGAGTTTGAAGATCTGCTAGACTGAAAACCTGAAAGGGCGGTCTAGGCAAAATTTAAGATCATTCCCCTGCTAAGTTGAAAACCCGAAAGGGCGGCTTAGGCAAAAGCTAAGGGGATAGCCTGCTGGATCGAAAACCTAGAATGGTGGTTCTGGCAAAAGTTAAGGCTAGCGCGGTCCGCCAAGTTAAAAACCCCGAAGAGGTGACTTGGTCACGGTAAGAGAATCATTATAAGAAGGCTACAGCTGGTATCAAGACTGAAGATCAACTGAAGTTCAAGCAAATTCAAGTGATATCCTCAAAACTGGGGGCATTGAAGCTAAGCAATCTTAGGGGGCGTAATTAAATCCTTGAGGCATTACTGTTTTAAGGAAAAAGTCCAGTGTTTACCAATTGAAAAACTATTCCTCGAAAGGATAGACTTACCAAACAAAATATTAACTAAGTCAGAAGCATCACTGTGTTTGTCAGTATAGTCAGTCAATCTTTGTTATTCTAAGTTCACTCCTTCAGGGCTGCTCAATCCTTTGAGTAGTGCCTTTCATCTAAGTTTTCTCTTTAGAAAGAGTCAATCGTCGTTCCTATGTCCAAATGATGTAACTGTCTTGGTGAAGGAGGCCCGGCCTAGGCAGCTCCCTGCAATTATACCTGAAAGGGTTCGAGAATCTAGTCAAACAGCTACATTTCAAAGAAGATCAACTCAGAAGAGTTCAGAAGTAGAAACATCAGAAAGCCCAGCTTCCGTAAAAAGATCATACCCCAGGAAGGCACCTTAAGCTTGGAAGAGACCCAGATGCAATGGTGGTTGAGCCAATTTCTCAGAAAGATGAACCATTAAAATTCAGAATTTCCTTCCGGTTAGTTAAATACTATCCTGGTCAAGAAATGTTCATCTAAGCACCTGTCAAAAAACAGATCCCGCTTTTCCATGTTAGAGAGCCGTTGTTCTAAATTACCAATTTCAAGTATCTTGTTCAAGGTTTCAGTTATCAAAATCCCCAGAAGACAAGACCAACAGTCTCATTGAGAAAAATCTTGTTGAAGTTTCATAAAAGTGTTCCTAATCCATTCTTGTTACTAATGGTTCTTCGTTCATAAGGTTGGTCGTCTCATCATTCGTCAAAGTCTTGGTTTCCAATATCTTTACTGGGCACGATCTATAATGTCCCCGATTTCATTGAGTTCAAAAAAAAAAAAAAAAAAAAAATCCAAAATTCATCAAATCCAATCCCCGATTCAAACAAATCCAATCTTACGTCAAATTCAAGTTCATAAAAAATCTCTAAATTCTTCGAGCCCGTTTGTGAACGGGGCCTCATTTCTCAAGTCCATTTGTGAATGGTCTCGTCTTCTCCTTGAACCCGTTTGTGAACGGTGTCTCATTCTCTGAGTCCATTTGTGAATGGTCTCATCTTCTCCTTGAGCCCGTTTGTGAACGGTGCCTCATTTTCTGAGTCCATTTGTGAATGGTCTCGTGTCCTCTTTGAGCCTGTTTGTGAACGGTGCCTCATTTCTCGAGTCCATTTGTGAATGGTCTTGTCTTCTCCTTGAGCCCGTTTGTGAACGGTGCCTCATTTCTCGAATCCATTTGTGAATGGTCTCGTCTTCTCCTTGAGCCCGTTTGTGAATGGTGCCTCATTTCTCGAGTCCATTTGTGAATGGTCTTGTCTTATCCTTGAGCCCATTTGTGAATGGCGCCTCTTTTCTCGAATCCATTTGTGAATGGTATCGTCCTCCTTGAGCCCGTTTGTGAATGGTGCCTCATTTCTCGAGTCCATTTGTGAATGGTCTTGTCTTCTCCTTGAGCCCGTTTGTGAACGGTGCCTCTTTTCTTCGAGTCCATACAACTATGGTCTCTTATCCTCTTTGAACATCATACATCTATGATGTCTCATTTCCTTGGAATCCGTACAAATACGGTATTTCATTCTCTTCGAGTCCATACAACTATGGTCTCTTATCCCCTTTGAACATCATACAACTATGATGTCTCATTTCCTTGGAATCCTTACAAATACGGTATTTCATTCTCTTCGAGTCCATACAACTATGGTCTCTTATACCCTTTGAACATCATACAACTATGATGTCTCATTTCCTTGGAATCCGTACAAATACGGTATTTCATTCTCTTCGAGTCCATACAACTATGGTCTCTTATCCCCTTTGAACATCATACAACTATGATGTCTCATTTCCTTGGAATCCGTACAAATACGGTATTTCATTCTCTTCAAGTCCATACAACTATGGTCTCTTATCCTCTTTGAACATCATACAACTATGATGTCTCATTTCCTTGGAATCCGTACAAATACGGTATTTCATTCTCTTCAAGTCCATACAACAATGATCTCTTATCCCCTTTGAACATCATACAACTATGATGTCTCATTTCCTTGGAATCCTTACAAATACGGTATTTCATTCTCTTCGAGTCCATACAACTATGGTCTCTTATACCCTTTGAACATCATACAACTATGATGTCTCATTTCCTTGGAATCCGTACAAATACGGTATTTCATTCTCTTCGAGTCCATACAACTATGGTCTCTTATCCCCTTTGAACATCATACAACTATGATGTCTCATTTCCTTGGAATCCGTACAAATACGGTATTTCATTCTCTTCAAGTCCATACAACTATGGTCTCTTATCCTCTTTGAACATCATACAACTATGATGTCTCATTTCCTTGGAATCCGTACAAATACGGTATTTCATTCTCTTCGAGTCCATACAACTTTGATCTCTTATCCCCTTTGAACATCATACAACTATGATGTCTCATTTCCTTGGAATCCTTACAAATACGGTATTTCATTCTCTTCGAGTCCATACAACTATGGTCTCTTATACCCTTTGAACATCATACAACTATGATGTCTCATTTCCTTGGAATCCGTACAAATACGGTATTTCATTCTCTTCGAGTCCATACAACTATGGTCTCTTATACCCTTTGAACATCATACAACTATGATGTCTCATTTCCTTGGAATCCGTACAAATACGGTATTTCATTCTCTTCGAGTCCATACAACTATGGTCTCTTATCCCCTTTGAACATCATACAACTATGATGTCTCATTTCCTTGGAATCCGTACAAATATGGTATTTCATTCTCTTCAAGTCCATACAACAATGATCTCTTATACCCTTTGAACATCATACAACTATGATGTCTCATTTCCTTGGAATCCGTATAAATACGGTATTTTATCTTGCCCAAGCCCATTCAAAAATGATGCTGCATTTTCATTAAGAATCTTTCAAAAGTCATCCATTATTCTCTCTGAGACCATTTGAAAATGACGTCTCATTTCCTCTGAAGCTGTTCAAAAGCGATATTCCTTTCCCTCCGAAAATCCATTTGAAAATGGTATCCCATTTCTCTCGTTGCCAGCGGCACCGCAGCGGGTTTGTTTTATTGCATTCCAATTCTAGGATTTCATCTAAGGTCTTGCATTATATTAGGTTGCATTGTGTTTAGGGGGTTCCTTTGTCGATTAAAGTTACGCAAAATGGTTCTGTCATTTTAACTTTGGTATTCGATGACTACGTCGTCTCTACCAAAGAGGGGCATCTGTAGACACCCACATTTTGCTTTACTTTAACCAACAATAACCTAATATATGTTTTAGGTCATTAATATCTTGATCTGACTTTACGGATCATCAATCGGGACAAAATAAGATAGGGTCACTTCATAGCCCGAACCCTGATTCCATTCCGAGACCCGATTTCCGTAAATCGTTAGATCAATGGCAGATCTTGACCTGGGTCTAACCATCCAAAACCACCTAACCTCTCCTCTCATCCTAACCATCCAAACCTCACCTAACCTCACCTAACCTCTCCTCTCATCCTAACCATCCAAACCTCACCTAACCTCACCTAACCTCACCTAACCACCTAACCTCACCTAACCTTACCTAACCTCACCTAACCTCACCTAACCTCCTATCCCATTCTCCTATAAATACCCTCTCATCCCACCATCCAACAAAAAGAAGAAAAAGAACCCCTCTCTTAGAAAATTCATCCCTCTCCCCCATCTCTTCAAGGGTTCGGCCATCCTTGCCGGATCGGGTGATTTTATACGTTGGGTGATATATATCAAAAGCAGTCATTATCAAGCAAGGAATCATCTTCAAAGAATTAACATCAAAGAAAAATCAAACACAAAGTGGGTTTCCAAAGAGGTAGGCATTTATTTCAATTCTATGTAGGGTCTGTTTTCATACATATCTTTTACTTTAAAAGAAAAACCATGTTAGGAAGCATGTAGGGTCTGTTTTCCCCCTGGTTAGCCTCTGGTTAGACCCTGGTTGCACCCAGGTTCGCTGCTGGTTGCACCCAGGTTCGATGCTGGTTGCACCCTGGTTCCCTACTGATTCGCACCCTGGTTCCCTGCTGGTTCGCACTCTGGTTCCCTACTAATTCGCACCCTGGTTCGCACCCTGGCCAGCCCCTGGTTGTACTCTGGTTCGTACCCTGGTTCACACCCTGGTTCCCCCTGGTTAGCCTCTGGTTAGACCCTGGTTGCACCCAGGTTCGTTGCTGGTTGCACCCAGGTTCGATACTGGTTCGCACCCTGGTTCCCTGCTGGTTCGCACTCTGGTTAGACCCTGGTTGCACCCAGGTTCGCTGCTGGTTGCACCCAGGTTCCCTGCTGGTTGCACCCTGGTTCCCCTGCTGGTTCGCACCCTGGTTCCCTGCTGGTTCGCACCCTGGTGCACCCTGGTCCGCACCCTGGTTTGTACCCTGCTTCCTCCTGGTTAGACCATGGCTAGTCTCGGGTTTGCTCCTAACTTAGACCCAACTCACTAAACCCCATACCCATAAGCCTTAAACCCTATAACCGAGTCACATCAACCCAAGCCATACCTTTGTCCACTCACTGAGGCACACCATTTATCCATAAATCTGGTTACATTAAATCTAACCTAGCCAGGCCACCTGCAGCTTAAGTCAAATCGCCCCAATACAATCCAACCAAGTGGGATCCCAACCCAGCTCAACTGAGTCAACTCTAGCCAACCTCCCTAGTCGAGTTGACCCAACTCTCTAGTCGAGTATGCTCAACCTCTTTAACCGATTGGACTCTCCCCTTAGTTGACTCAATCCAATTCCTTAATCAACCCATCCCAATGCAACCGAGTCGCATTCGACCAAGTGGCGGCCTTCCATGTCACAACCGAGTCATTCCCCTATTCTACTAATGCCCGTTTACACCTAATAGAACTTCCTCCCTTTTGCCTAACCAAGTCATATCCCAACACAATCTGAGTCGCATGTCTGAATCCATTTGGCCGAATCTCATAAGCCTGCCCATTTTGAATTCCCAAAATTCAAACCCTTGATGATTCCTATATGCTCAATTCTTTGATGCAAATTCCCAATTCCAAAATCCCATTGCTAAATCAATGTTTCTGAATCTCAAGTCCAATGCTCAAATACAAACCCGATTCCTGATCCAAATACCAATTCTGTTTTCCAAAATCCAAGTAACCTCCCCAGCGGAACTACGTGTGGCTTGATCCCCATCGCGGGGTACGTAGGCAATTTGGCACTCCCAAGTTCAGTCGCACCTTTCTCTATCTTTCTTATTCCCTCACACTATTTCATCATCTCTTCCATCCCTTTTTTTCACTAACCTCAAGAACTGAAATCGATTCACCTCGTGTCTCTCGGAACCGTTGGATTACGGTTTCCGTCGTAAGGACCCTTAGAGCCCAATTTAGGAACACCGGTGTCGTGTCGTGTCCTAAGTTTTAGGGAGTCTTAGGTTTTAGGGAGTCCTAGAGTTAGGAGTCCAGCCTCATCACGGACGTTTGCTATGTATAGCAACCGTGCCATAGGTCTAGTTACACTAGTCACCCAATCTTTCCCTAGGACAAGCCTAGTAAACTAGGATGTAGGCAAACCTGCATTAGTCTAAGGGACCATTTGCATTTAGATGAGAATCATATAGCATCTTAGATGAAATCTTAAGATAATAAAATCCTCAACTTGAATTAAATAACTTCTCCTAAAACTGTTGAAACAGTCAATCCCGTCTAGGTCGGTGTCCTAGTTGAGTTAGGCATAAGTAGCTTAGCTTAGGTGCACCGAACTACGTCGACTCTGATCCCAGTAAGGCTTGGGTACGTAGGCAGCTTGGATGTCTGATGGCATACCACCCGCGAGTCGGCACCACAAACAAATTGTGGTGTTTTGTATATTAATTTTCTTGTAAATGCTTAATCAAATCACTTAGGATTTTCCATGAAATTAGAATTCTAGGAGAACTTTCACTTAGAATGAATCCAGACAAATTAATAAATCAAGATACACATCTAGGATTCACATTAAAATTAGATCATAGGATGCATGTCACTTAGTTCGCACATTAACATAGAGTTGAATGAGCCATTTAAAATAAATTTAAAAGAATTAGCTTTTGGAATCGAAGACCGATTATCGGGCAGGAATGGTGCATGTGGCGGATAACTCCCCATACCTTCCATTCTCGTAACCAGGTAGCGAGTCTAGATTTCTGGTTAATTACGGGTCCTAGATCCCACATCTAGGTGGCGACTCTGTCAGTCTCTTTCGTGTGGAATTCGGATTGCCTTAGTGATCCCAAGTTCACAGGAAAGATTAATTCAAATCAACATTAAAATGCACACGCCAATCGCGTGGGTACGAGAGACCAAGAGAGAGAGCGCGGCGGCTCGCGCCCCACCCCTCTCGCGGGATCATGTCCCACAATAAGGAGTATTTTGGTTATTCCATGTAAAGAAAAGGGGCTTTACCAAAACATAGGTATTAGATTTAGAGGACATGGCTAGGCTACTACACTGGATACGAATAGTACAATCTCTGAAGTTGTACAGTTGTACTACATTGGAATACTACTAGGTTGGGCATGTTCAGATATTTCACCTAAACATGAGGGGCAAGTTCGAAATCTTACCAAACAGAGTGATAAAGTTCGCTGCCAACGAGTCAGCTGAGCTCCACCTTGCACACCTTTCGTCAAAACCAAGGATAACCACGTCATTAGAACTTGCGCTTTCCCACCAATGAGGCCGATTCAGCTGCTCCGTCGCGACAGACCAAGTCTCCTCTGCATTAAAATCTCGCTTTTCACTTTTAGTGTAGGGATTATGTGATTGAAAAACAAAATTGCTGACGGCAGCCACTATTAAAAACAGTTGGTTCTGTGCGACGGACGTTAGATCACCTCTCCACAAATGACCCATGTGGCCCACCTTCGTTGTCAAAAATCAGCATCAACTCAACAAGCAAGAATCCATGCAGTAACGAAGCAGAGTAACGGTGCTTAGGTGAGAGATAGGTGTGGGGGTCTTTTATAGAGGAGTCCTACGCTGTTTGAGATACTTGCATATGTTGGAGTCTTTCCTTATTAGATGACTTTCCCATGGAATTAGTTTTCATGCTTATCTTGATGGTCGCCGAGTTTCCTCATTGGAATTAGTTTCTATTCAAACCTCCAAACTTCTAGGAGAATTGTCGTGCTAGGTTCAGTAGTGCACTCCCCTTTTTGCTTGGGGTTGTTATTCATGAAGATGGAGAGACCTTTTTACCCTAGTTACCTAAAAGTTAAGTTCGGTTGCCAAAGTGGGCTTGGTGCCATGTATCAGGCTCTCATTGGATGGACGAAATTTACCTTGGGTGCAACTTGGCAGGGTTCAACCCGAACCCATCGAGTTCAACCCAATTTGGGTTGGCGTTTCCTCAGGTTGGGTTAGGGTTGAGAAAAGCCAATTTGATTTAATATCGGGTGTGGTTAGAGTTGAAGCCTTAGCCAGTTTGACCCGAATCCGAGCCTGGGCTCATGTTGGTGTTTCCTCGCATTGGGTTAGATTAGAGTTGGGAAAGAACCTTTACTCATAGATTAAACATAAGTAAAAATTTAATTTATTTGAAAAAATGCATATAGACACACTAAGGGTGGATTGGCATTCTAACTCATTTTTTTAAAAAAAAATTTAATCGTGTACTTAGCTTAGTGGGACATAATAGGACGGTCAGATGGACGGTCCGAATTAAAATGGATGGTGATGAAGACATGGAAAGTAGGATCCAAAGAACAATCTGAATCTGGTCCGACTGATAAGGAATTTGAATGGACCGTGACTGTGGCGTAGGTGGATCCGATCCGAATTAGATCCGTTGACACCCCTAGCATATATATTTCCAAAATGGAAAGTGAAACTTTTAGATCAAAATCAGACACATTTATGAGGGACAGTACCACACCAAATTTCATTCTTGCAGGGTGAGACACCACGAGTGCTCTTGGTTCTTTTTGGTTGATTTCTAAGAACCCAATAGTAGAAAGCAAGATTTTATAAGAATTGAAGACTAATTTGACAAAAGACCAAGATGGGTGTCTGGAGCTAGAAATCAAGGATGTTCGACAGTGGAGCTTGGTAAGTTGGGTTTATCTATATGCAGCCTTCTGTAAATCTCTATGGCTTAATTTATCCGCAATTTCCCTTCGAACACAAAGGCGTTTTGCATTACCAAGTTCTTTCCTTTGGCCAAACAGCTCGCCAGAGTATGAAGATCTATGTTACGTGCCTAATCGGCCGTAATAGAATTAAACAAAGAAAAAAGATAGAAACAGATGACGGAATGGTTGATTTGAGGCAACCGGACCTCCTAATGGCTCGATTCGAGAGGAACCATGACTCTCCTAAACAAAGTTTCCCTTGTTTGCAGTAATTTTCTTCTTCTTCTCTCATTTCATTAAATTTAATGAACTTAAATACAAGCACAAAGGTGTGCCACATCACTAACCCATTTGCCCACTTCCATAACCCACTAACCACTTACATGACATATAATCAATAACTAACACCCACAAATCTAAAAAGCATAATCCTACAATAACTACTTGTAACTACATCACATACACCATACTTGCATGTATCATTCATTCCCCCTTACAAGCGACCTTTTCCACAAGGTCGAAATATTAAATAAAATACATTAATCCGCCGGGATCCCAAATCGTAATGGGCATGATTTGCTTGAGCAACACGATTAACATTGGACTTCCATCTTCGAAAATAATGGTCGAGATCTTTGGAACTCCATTTTCAAAATCTTTTGTGATCAAAGGTAGGAGAAAAAATAATTTTTCATAGCGGCGCATCGAAGCAATGGGATGATCGAATGGGCTGGGTCGACGAAATGAAGATGATCCTTGACATGGTGTTCAACTAGATCATCTTCGTTGGCATCAATGCTTGCATTTTTCTCCACCACAGATACCTTCTCAAGATTCAACTTCCCTTCATCTTTCCGGATTTCTTCAACTGCGACGCTGATTTTGTTCACGCCTTCTACGAATTGTCGTTGTCCTTCCATCATTTTCAAAACCAATGTTTTAATCTCCTGCAAATCTTCACGTATGAATTCCCAAAACTCTGATGACGCAACCATGGAGCAGGATCGACGGCTCTGATACCAATTGTTAAATTGATCGTGACCATTAAGATTTGGGACCCCGGCGGACTACAATATTTTCTCCAATAATTCGACCTAAAGGACAAGGTCGATTCTATGGGGGAACGAATGTTATGTGCTTATGTTGTGGGTAGTTTTAATGTAGTAATTATGTAGATAAATGTATGTAGTTTAGGGTTGTGGGTTAGTTATTTGTGATGTGTCTTGTTAGTGGGAAAGTGTGCTTGTGATGTGGCACTCTCTCTTGTATTTATGTAGTAGCAATCTAATGAAATGAAAGAAGAGAAGATTTCTATAACAGCAAAGGAGACTTTGTTTTGGAGAGTCATGGCTCCTCTCAATTTGAGCCATTAGGAGGTCCGGTTGCCTCGAATCAACCTCTTTCCCCTTCATTTCTATTTTCCGTTTGTTTATTTCCGTTACAGCCAATTAGGCACGTAACAATCTAGATCTCCTTATATGCCATGGGAAGGATGGAAGGAATCCATATAGGGCAAAGATGGCTTAGATTTCAAGCCAAAGATCTCTGCTAACGAGCCATCCTAAAAGTTTTTTGCTTTCTTAATTTGCAAAGCCTCAATTGATATACTCTTTACATATTTTTTAATAGCAAATGTCATTTAATTAATAAACTGCAAAATAGAAAACCAAGGCTCTACCTAGGTGATCGGCCCAAAAAAAGAAAAATAAGACGTCTAAAAAGAAAATAATCAATACATAACACCCAAACTTTTTAAAAATTGGATTTTTTCTAGCTGAATCTCATTTCCTACAATCATCTTGTTTTTCGTATATTCCTCTTTTCTTATTAAAAGCAAGGAGGTATGAGATTTTTATATGTTGTGTACGCATGATGTCCAATATTTTCTGAAAGTACAATTGGGCCCACTTTTTAGGATGATCCGAACCATACATTTGATGGACCACAATGTAAACCGGTTGTAGCAATAAATTATCTCCACAGGGATGATCCTGAAAGTCTGATGACCGCCCGATTTACAGAGGGTTACACATAATAGATCGGGAAGCCGGTCATACCAGACATTTAGGATCATCCCTGTGGAGATGATTTATGGCGTCCAAACTATTTACGTGGTTTGGATCATCCTACAAGGCTGGGCCCACTGTACTTTCTGAAAATACTGGGGATCTCCTTATCTCTTAAAACACTCCTTCTAATTGATTACAAAGGGCCACATTTAATGCACGTGAGGTGGAGGGGCTTGTTTCCAGCTCCAAATGGATGCCTTTTCTTGGCCAGGCATCTTCCCTTTTTCCGGCACGAGCAATTCATTTGGGCCTTCGGATTTTGTTGGCTTCAAGCTTGCTGAGAGTAGGGCCCGTGGTGAGCATTTTAACCTTTTGGACACCTTTGAGTTTCTAGATTTTTTTGAAGAGGATAATTGAATGATGGACTGATGGGCGACCTTGTAAAAAAACCTGTTAAAAGGGTACTCCTATTGGTCCTTATATGCGAATGTCATTTATGGTTATAGATCAATGTCATTTCTATTTTATTTTTTTTGTGCCCTTATAAGTGCACTTTCGTGTGATGGACCAATGAGGGCACCCTTTCTCTGGTTTTTGTAAGGGTGCCTTTTAGTCTATCATTCCTCTTAAAAGAAAAGCAGTAAGACTATCTTCCAAGAAAATTTCCCACTGAGACTTGTCCCACATGCTGGAATCTTCTTGGATCCAGTCACCCGTTGACTAGAATGGAATCCATCTTAGGTATGCACTCGCAAGCACGACTCGAGGGCCAAGCAAGCTCCCTTGTAAGAGGGATTTAGCATCCAACGCACTTAGCAGGAGTGCCCTTCAAAAATACTCTGGTGACATGTTTGAAGATGCAAAGTGACTGAGTGCAGAAGTGAATCTTCCATTTTAATGGATAAGACCTTATCTTTTGATTTCTTGGAAAGGTTTTCATGGATAAGACCTTATCTTGGGTTACAATGTAATCTGTTAGAGATTGTTACGAATAAATTCTATCCTAATGATTTTTCCACCAAAAATACATTTGTATCTTCAAATTATAAGGATAATTGTACTTACACATCGATAGGAATCACAGTTATTCCTATTTTTTGAAGATAAACACTACAAGAAGAACAGTAATTAGAGACGGGCTTTTTCGTCGCCATAAATCGCATGTAGCAATGATTTATAGACTATCGTTGTTCATAAACATTTGACGACGATCCGAAAAGCACCATCGCTAATCTTATATTTGTAGTGACGTCTTCATTATATATGTTGCTATATATATGTGTGTGCAATTCAAAATTTAATGTTTTCCTTATTAAAATCTTTCGCGATGGACCAAATAACCTCCTTCTTGTAAAGCCATGGAATTTGGCGAATGTATCTATTTGCCGTCGCTAAATTCAAGGCTATGGATATAGACCAGGATTTGTCAGCATCCATTTCGAAAGGCATTTTGCAGATGGTCTGTTGCATGAGAGCCAGCCACACAGGCTCACTTTTCAGCAGATTTTATCTTCATTCACGAGGTGGCTGATGTAGACACCCCATTTTGATCGGACCCAAGTTCGTAGTGTTCGTGCGAAAACTTGTCAAATTAGTGAGTTGAGGTCCCAAATTTTGTCCTGGGCTGGGTTAAGATCCCACCGAGGTCCCCGTAAAGTTTTGTCAAGATCCGAGCGCGTTTGCTCAGTGAACAGGTCAAGATAGTGGGCGCAATGCAAACCAAAAAGAGGAGTGAATCATCTTAAAGGGGGCTGTCCATGGGAAAGGAGAGTGCAATTATACCATTTCTTATGAAAAGAGGAGTGCATAATCCCGTTCAAATCGCGGATGATTCGTGCGTCTATCAAATTTTGTGCGCCTAACAAATCTTGTGCGCTTATCGTTTATAGGTGTGCCAATATCCCAGCCATCATTTTCGTATATAAGAAAAATTAATAAAAAAAAAAAGAGGAACACTGTTCATTTTTCGTTTAAAACAGAGAGAGCGAGAGAGAGAGAGAGATTTGGGGTTTTCCTCTTCGTCTTCTTCCTCCGCCGATCGCTTCCGACGAACGCCTCCGATCGTTCGTCAGAAATCTAACTTCCAATCCGAAGTCATGAGAAAGAGAAACAGAGAGAAAGAGATGGAGAGAGGGAGGAGATATCTTCTTCTCTGTTTGCTTTGATCGGAGCTCCGATTAGCTTATTCTTCGAACCCTAACCCTCTGCATTTCTTCTCCGATCATTTCTCGCCGGAATCCCGATCGATCTGTGGCCGGATTTCGTTTTCATCCCATTGTTTCCTTCTTTTTTTTCTTCCTAATCTTGAAGACACAAATATGATCTCTTAAAATCTTAGCTTTAAATCATTTTCCAACCCAAATCCTAGATCTAAACCCGAATATGAGATCCTAACCAATTTTTCTTCTCCGGTGGAATTCCAATCGATTTTCTGGTAGATCCGGGTTCTGATCATCATAATACTCAATCTCAGACAGAGTGAGAGTTAGATCTGAAGATAAAAAAAAGTGAGATCTGGTGTGCGGGTGAGGTAGATCTGAGAAAGAAACCAGATCTGTGAAGAAGGAGATCTAAACTTCTCAAATTCGTGTTAAAAAGGTATGCATCTCCAATTTGTGTTAAGTAATCACATGGATCTGTCCTGGCTTCAAATAGCTTTGAAATCTTTTTCAAATTTAGATCATCAATTGTTCGTTTAAATTCAGATATCATTTATTTTTCTCTGGATATGGTTTACATGATTATTTTCAAGGTATTTGGTTCAGAGATTCCGTTTGCTTATGACTCTATTTTAACTTTGGTCATAATTCCCATCTTACTACTGCATGAATACTCTGATTTGTGTTTGAAAATGGATTTAGACCCCAATCATCTGCACGTGCAAAATGGTTTTAAGAATACTTTTTATTTCTAGGTCAATTTCATCAAATGAAGAAATGAGGATTAATTAGATAACAATTTGTGAGCCTATTGATAAGTTTTGATAAACATAAGACCTGTGAATTTTGCTTTCCAAGTATAAATTGTGGTCTATAAAAAAAAAGGATCTTCTCTAATTTGTGTTAATCGATTAATTAGCTCCATGTCATAGGTATTAAGCGCATGGTCATTTAATTTCACAGTCCTGTGAGCTTTTAAAAGGGTTGTATACCTGAAGGATATCTCAGTTTATTCTTGGAAAATCCAAACAGTTTTCTTGGGTTCGGTCAACAAAAAAATAGGTATAAACTTCACCATATTCAAATGATTAGGAGTTTAAAGGTTCATCGATGGAACTTGATTTGCATAAGTTTAAGACTAATTTTCTCATTTGGAATGGATACTGTGAAATCCATTTTGTCACAGGATGATTTTTGTAGCCTGTTACTTTGGAGAGAGCTAATTGATTTTTAGTTGGTTATGTTAAGAGATGGAAGGATATAATGACAATCCCACTTGATTGTCTTAGTGATGGAATGACATGATGGCATTTTAACCATGTTTTGGTTAATTGCATTGACTTAAGGCATCAATGATAAATACTGTGCAGGTTTCATGGTTTTAGTCATTTAGGATCATTAGTTCAAATGGAATATGTGCTACATCATTAACTACTTTATTCTAATCTCGTGGAAAATAACGGTTCTTTAATATGGGATATCATAATGATGTGGGTGCTATTGATTAAACTAATATCCTTTTTATTAAATGGCTGTCACTAGAGAATTAGCTCAAGGCATTGTTCATTTCATTTGTCTTTGAAATGGTAGTTATATGAGCATGCTATTATTTCGGGATTTCTAACAAGCTTTGTACGTTGGGCCCTATAGCAAGCTTTGTTTGAATCAAGAATGTCCAATAGTGGTACATTTAAATGTCCTGTTTTGCTCTGTTGAACATTGTCTTTATGTACACATCATCCTGTATATGCTTAACTTGTGGTTCTTTATGCTAATGTTGCTTCATTCATTTTCATTTTAGTTGGTTAAAAGATCCATAATAACTGTTAGAAAAGCATTGAAGTGTGGGGGCTGTTTCTCTAGGCAGTTAAAGGCAAGGCAAGCTTCAAATCTGCATGTCTTTATCTTAGTGTATATTCTAGTTATCTTAGAGAATCAAGGGCAGAAGTTATATAGTAGGAGCTAAGATAAAGTTGAGAGAATAAGTGTTGGGAACCTATGTGAACAATTTAGTTGGGGCAGATTCTTTTTAGAATATATATTTTTTTTTTACAGCAATAGCATTTCTTCTATTTTCTTTTACTTATTTTTTACTTATACTTTCACCATTTCCATCTCAAAACCCACATTAGTGCCACCATCATTTCTACCTTTATTCCCAATTCCAGCACCATTAGTGTCCAGGGAGGTGTCAGAATTGATCTTAAATTCTTCAAGATCAGGCTTGGACCAAGAGCATATTTCGGGGGTGGAAGCTTTGGGTGGGGATTTGTACCCGAATAGAACAGCAGTCATGATGTGGTCATTGTATTCAGCATCCTTCCTATTTAAACCATTCACCTTGGATACAGTAATGCAAAGAATGTCTCTAAGAATTTGAGGTTTGTAATTATAATCTTGGTGGGTTAAAAGGCATATAACTACTGTCTATCATCACACAACTGATGTCCTACACCGTATAATTGATATCTTACACTGCACAGCTGTTGTCCTACACCACATAGTTATTGTCCTGTTGTACAACTGCTGTCCTGCATGCATAATTGCTGTTGAACATGCGCATATCTGCTGCCATCATCGCATAGTTGTTGTTCCATAGTTTCATTACTTTATAATGATGATTTTGGGGTGAATTAGAATACACATATTTGCTGCCATCATCGCATAGCTGTTGTTCCTTAGTGTCATTACTTTGTAATGATGATTTTGGGGTGAATTAGAATGCGCATATCTGCTGTCCATACTATCCTGCAGTTTATAGGCTTTAAAATTGTAATTTGGCTAAGTTTACATGTCATGGGATATTGTCTTTGATTAGAACATGCTCCTTTGCATGCTATAAGTATTTGAGACATTTGTTTAGTCTTTTGGTTACCTTCAAATGTTGATTTTCTTTTCATTGCAGAGAGGGCAACGATGACGATAGTCGGAGCCTCCCCTTTAGAGAGACAATTTAGGTCTCTATAGAGCTAACCCAGCTTCTTAGGACTTGCTTAGTCCAAGTAGTATTCCCCTTTCTATTTAGTAGACTTTCCGAGTCTTTTGGACACCTTTAGATAGATCTTTTTCTTCATTTAGAAGACCATTGTGGTCTCATTAGTGAGGTCCTTCACTTCTGGGCAATGATAAGGTTACTTGGAGCCCGTCTTTGTGTTTTGTGGCTCACCATTTTTTTTTTGCACTTGAATCTGCACAAGTTGATGCCCCCTGTTATGCATCAAAAATTTATAAAAATCGGAAATATCATTACATGCATTTGTATAATTTGTTGAAAATTTAAGATTCTTCTTTTATGTTAAGTTTTGAGTTAGGTTCTGAAGATGAACGGACTGTTTAGGTGAGACTATCTTCAAAGCTTATTATACTCATTCCTTTTTATTTAAATAAATTGTTTAATAGGAAGAAGGAGATCAGATGACTACTCTATTCGATATTATCGACATGAGTACTGTCTGATTTCAAGGCGGGATATAGAAATATTATCATGTGTATATGATATCAGATGATTACTTTAGCATCATCTGATTTCATCCCCATATTGGGGTGGTGTTTGTGGTTGGGCATAGAAGTGTTTGATATTGTTTTCTTTTACTTTATTAGGCTATCCAGCGGCTGGTCTGGACTAATTAATGTTGTTTATCATTTTATGATTGCTATAGATTGTGTATTTTTTTATTGAAAATTCTTCTCTGCTTAGCACTTGATTTATTTTTATAAGAATTGAATGGAAATTTGAGATTGCCTAGTAGCTTTTTTCTGCTCTCTTGGTGGACTAACGCAGTCTTCTAGACTTCTTTAGATACTATAACCTGTACTATGAGACATACTCTGTCTCGTTAGGCAATCCTCCTTTGGAGGCAAGCCTCTTTTTTTAGCTTAACCTCAGGGAGGTTGCTTTGATTTTGATAAATGGTGTACCTTTAGAAGGCATGCTTGGCCTTATTTATAGAATCCTCTCTGAGGTTGCACCTCAATTTGTGCCTCTGTTAATTAGAGACCAATTTGGTCAATTAGTTGTCTTAGCCTTGCTTCCCCCTTGCAAGGGCAATGATAAGGTTGCTTAGAGCCCATCTTTGTGTGTGTTTGGGAGACCCGCCCGGTCTCATTCTCTCGCTAGTTCTCCTCTTTGTGCTTCGTTTGGTTTTGGAAGAACACCCTACTCGGCTTGGCTTCATACCCCTACCCTTATGGGTATTGGGTTGCACATTTGTTGCACCCTAGGGCTAGGTAGCTGTCCGGCCCGGCTAGGTGTTTTACCTTTGCCAAATGTGCACAAAGTCTCTTTTTCCTTTTGCTTGTAAGCTTCTCCTTAGTCGATAGTCCATTCGCATAGGAGTCAGCCCTTGATTAGAGAGTCTTTGACTCATTCATCCTTTAGATAGTGTTATTAGAGAGTCTTTGACTCATTCGCCTTTTAGGTGATGTTATAGGAGAGTCTTTGACTCATTTGCCTTTTCGGTGGTGTTGTAGGAGAGTCTTTGACTCATTTGTCTTTCAGGTGTTGTTATTAAAGAGTTTTTGACTCAATCTTTCTCTTATTGGTTTTTCTAGAGAGTCTTTGACTCAGTTATCTTTTAGTTGGTAATAGTGGGGTCTTTGACTCATGTTCCTTTTCTTTTAGGGAGTCTCTGACTCATTTATCCTTTAGTTGGTGTTAGTGGAGTCTTTGACTCGTGTTTCCTTTTCTTTAAGAGAGTCTTTGACTCATTTGTTTGTGTGATGTTGTTATCAGTGGAGTCTTTGACTTGTGTTGTTGTCAGTGGAGTCTTTGACTCGTGTTTCTAGCTCTTTTTGAAGAGTCTTTGACTCTTGTATCCCTCAGTTGCTCTTTTTGAAGAGTCTTTGACTCTTGTATCCCTCAGTTGCTCTCTTTGAAGAGTCTTTGACTCTTGTATCCCTCATTTGCTCTCTTTTGAAGAGTCTTTGACTCTTGTATCTCTCATTTGCTCTCTTTGGAGAGTCTTTAACTCTTTTATCCTTCAGTTGCTTTTATTAGAGAGTCTTTGACTCATTTATTCGTCAGTTACTGCTATTAGAGAGTCTTGGACTCATTTGCTCTTATAATGGTATTATTAGAGCCTAGTTTCTCCTTTTAACTCTAGGGTTCGTCCTTAGAGTGTTGTTTTGTATATTCCCTCCGGTCTTTGACCAAAAGGGTGAAAACATCAGAAATTTTAAAATCCATAAACATTGAAATCATTAAAAATCTCAAAAACATTAGAAACTTAAAACATAAAAAATGGTTGATTTGCTGTAAGTGTTTGACAGGTAGAGAGTTCGTTTCGAACTACGTTGGCTTGATCCTCTCCCACGAGGTACGTAGCGCAGCTCGGGATTTTTATCCCAAGTCCAGCCAAACTTTTTGTAAATAACATTTTAAAATCTTTTTCTTTGAATAAGCAACCTTTCTAATCTTGTTTTCAAAAGATCTTCCTCTAGAGTTAGGAGTTTCTCCTAGATAGAGAGTTTTAGAGTTAGGTTTTTCTTTTGCTAGGTTGCTTGATTGTTTGTTTGTTGTGTGCTTGTTTTAGAGTTAGGGGTCTGTCCTAGAGTTATAGGAGCGCCTCCGTCCGGTCAGTCGGTGATCCACATCGCCGAGTGATGACTAGAATAGGATACGCTAGTCCACCCTTTGTTTTCCTTAGGAAATACAGCCTAGTTACACATAGGTTGTAGGAACCACCTGCATTAGCTTAAGGCTAATCTGCATTTAGTTAGGGCATATAGGGTGTCCTAAAATCCACAATTCACTGGAATTTAAATAATCGTACAAGAAACTTTAATAACTAGTCCGGTCTTTTAGATCGAGTCTAGGATAGAGGTCTAGGTGTCTTAGGCATCCTAGCTTAGAATAGGCGCGAAGAACTACGTTGCTTTGATTCTCGTGGAGGCGGGGATACGTAGGCTTCTTTGGATGAATAACAGACCATCTGAAGACTCAGGCTAATAATTTAGAGTCTTAGGATTTGTTGTGTAGTTATTATATGATTTGATATGTTTTCTTACTTTTTGTACTGATCCTATACCTTTAGCTATAGCTTGCATGTGTTTGCACATCAGAACTTAGACACCCATTAGGCTTGTCACTCATAACCTAGCTATGCTTAGGTGGCACATCTTTCATTTTATTTTATATGTGTTTATTATTTTTATCCTCAGGAAATGCATGCTTAGGTAGATGAGTCCTGAGGATTGTTCCCATTTCACATGATTTTTATTCAAACTTCTTTGGAGTTACTAAAAATGGCATAAGAGACCAAGTGCTTGCACTCGGACGAATTGGGGGTGCTCTCAGACCTTCCCCATTCGTTACCAGGCACGAACCCATATATATTCCTGGTTATCCATTGCACAGAGGATTTGATTTTAGGGTTCCATGGCATATCCATGGATGGCGACTCTGAGTTTATTTCAGGTATGTCTTGGTTTTGAGCCTTGGCTCCGGATCGAGACATATCTCTTTCTTTTTATATCGCCACTCGTGCTATGCTATGAGGGTGGCATCCGTTTTGAGAGTTCCTCGGTAGAGCTCTCCTTCACACGTGGATGATCCAGATGGTGTTAGGGACCAGTTCCCTCGCCGCCTATCTCGGATCGGGGTCCACAGGCGCTCTCACATGCAACAGGGACTCAAGTAAATCCCATGTTTTAAATAACAAAATTAAATTCCACAACCGCAGTATCCGTCGTCCTATTATATAATTGTAAGGGCAATGTAATACCGTCACCCAAACCATCCCCAAAACCCTTTAGTCACTTTTAGTCTGTATCTTTTATGTTCCTTTCATTATCCTATGGAATACGAAGGCTGTGTTATTCGACACTTCTGATTCCCATTTTTCTACCTTTTTCTAGTGGGAAAAAGGGTGAGAGAATCTGTTGGAGCGCTGTGCTCTCAAAATTCATCAGTAAATCTGCACAAACTTCTACTTGAAGAACACCATTCTCAGGTTTTTTTTTTCGTTCTTTGCCCCAACCGAAGCCAAAAAAAACACAGAAGCACTACCGAAAAAGGTTAAATATGTTGGAAAAAAATTGAGGGTACTGTTGTTGATAGAAAACAGAAACTTGTTGCTTCAAGGCGTGATGTTACTTTCCTTAAGACAAGATTCGCCCCCACTAGTAGTGTGCAAAGGGGATCCGCGAATTGCCTCCAAGATACAATGAAGCCTAGTAGGGAAGCCCTACTAATGTTTGATGACGCATAGCACTAGCGGAATCAAACCCGAAATGCCCTTCCGAAATTTCAAGCCTTAGAGAAATTTCTAGATACTGTTTCTGCAGGCTAGAACAGTAAACAAAAGAAAAACAGTATGTAGAAATACTTGGGGATTTTGTAGGAGTGTAGAAGAGAGTGTAAAGTCTGTCAGAATTGCCAATTCGTTTTTTCTGTTATGAAATGACTGAATTGTGCACATTTTGTAGACCACCTGGTGTCTTTTCAGTGTGAAAAACACCTCTACAGGGCACATTTCCAGAATGTTTGAAATCTGACCGTTAGATCGCACCCATTGATATTGAATGGTCCTGATCGATCCTAGAGGTGACTGTTGGTTTGAGTAAAACCTCTCTCCAACCCAGTCATCGTTAGATCAACCATCTATGGTGTGGATCGCACCCCCTTGGCACTTGACCGTTGGGGAAAAGGACACAACCCATTTGATCACACTCTTTAACCGTTGGAGTTATGGGCCCGTTGGGCCAACCATTAGGCCCGAACTGAAGCCCAACCCAACCGAACCATTCGACTTGATGAGCCTACGAACCATTTGACCCACCCATCCGACCGGTCCACCTTCATCTTGATCCAACGGTACAGATCAAATCTGGAAAAATTAAAGGCTCTAATTGCTCATCGCGACGTTGCGTACGTGCGAAGTGCAAAGTGCGCCTAAAAATGTGCCAATAAAGCGCCACTATGCGCCCTATAGCCCATTGCCCACGCCTCGCGCGCGCGTGAGCTTGTGCGAACGGTGCGTTGCACCGTCCCGTGGGTCCAACCATGGGTTCAACCCAATGTGCAATCAACAAGTATTAGAGAAGTGTAGTGCTTTATAAGCCCTTCTGTTTCCTTTCTCTTATCCGGTACGGGACTATCTTTTCAACTACACTTCTACATCCTTTTGTGAAAGCAAATCTTTCCAAGAAAATATTTTTCTTTTTCCCAAACGCTTTTGATAAAATATTTTCCAAAACACTAAAACATGCAAAATACATGATTTTGAAAATCCAAAATCACTAACAATCTCCCACCATTTTCAAAATCAAAGAAAATTTTCTCATCAGGCTTGGAAATCTTATGCATAGATGAAGGTATCTCTCGATTTGAACCTTCACTTAAAAAGGACACATCAAAGTTAACCAGAATTGAATAGTAGACGTATCTTTGAACTAGCTATTCTATTTGGTTAACTGGATACGTCTCACACACAAGATTTCACCTCTTTGGGCAATTTCTAAAACCGACACATGTACTGGCCTTGTGTCTATATCTTGGTTTCATGAGCGCTCTAGAGACTAGCCAGGTCTCATAGGAAGCGGCACCACTCCCACACTCACATAGATAGGCTTATCAAGAGTGCCCATGTAACTAAAACACTCCAACACTTGTTATAAGCCTATTAAGAGTTTAAATACTCGGTCTTCTCCTTTTAAACATTACAGGTACCAAGCACTTTACCTTGGGATGGCAAATAATACAGATTATAGTGCTTGCAATCACTCCATTTGATGTACTTGGACTCATTGAACTCAGGACTTGATGTTTATTCAAGTGTTGAGTTAAGGTTCCATCATTGATGACTATTGGTTAATGGCTTTAAGCCCATCCCTAATGATGTTTTACACACCATATCTCTTGCAAGAGCTTTAGTGAATGGATCAGCCAAGTTTTGGCTCGATCTCACAAAATTAATAGTTACTACTCCATTAGTAAGTAACTCTCTTATAGTACTATATCTAAGTCCTATATGTCTGGACTTACCATTATAAACATGATTATATGCCCTTGATAGTGTGGTCTGACTATCACAATGGACATAAATCGATGACATTGGTTTAGACCATAATAAAATTTCTAATAACAAATTCTAAAGCCATTCCGCCTCTTTACAGCATGTTGCCAGAGCTATAAACTCTGCTTCTATAGTTGAAGTTGTTATGCATGTCTGTTTCTTAGAGGCCCAGGAGACTACTCCCCCACCAAGGGTGAAAATCCACCCACTGGTTGATAAATGGTCTATACACTCAGTTATCCAACTAGCATCAGTGTATCCTTCTGTTACAGTTGGATACCCATTATAACATAAACTATAGTCTATAGTTTTCTTTAAATATTTTAAAACTCTATAGACTGCATTCCAATGAGAAAAACTAGGATTACTGGTAAACCTACTAAGTTTACCTACAGCAAATGCTATGTCTGGTCTAGTACAAGTCATAGCATACATAAGACTACCAATTACACTAGCATACCCTAGTTGAGAAATAGTCCTGCCAGTATTAAGCTACAACTTTATATTTGGGTCAAAAGATGTTGAAATGGGGGAACATTCAAAATGGTTAAACTTTTTGAGAACTTTCTCAATATAATGTGATTGTGTTAGAATAAGATCATTATCCTGTCTTATGATTCTAATACCCAAAATCACATCAGCTTCACTCATATCTTTCATATCAAAGTTTTGAAAAAGAAATGATTTAGTACTTTGAATGCTTTCAATATCGGTACTAAAAATTAACATGTCATCAACATATAAACAAATAACAACACCTTTGCCACCCTTAAATTTACTGTATATACATTTATCTGACTCATGTATCTTATAATCATATAACACTAAGACTTTATCAAATCTTTCATGCCATTGTTTAGGGGCTTGCTTAAGCCCTGATAAGCTTACATACTTTATGCTCTTGGCCTGGCAGAATAAATCCCTCAGATTGTTCCATATACACTTCTTCATCAAGTTCACCATTTAAGAATGTTGTTTTAACATCCATCTGGTGAATGTGAAGTTTGTATATGGAAGCAAGGGCAATCAACACTCTAATAGTAGATATCCTAGCAACTGGTGCATATGTGTCAAAGTAATCAATACCGGGTTTTTGAGTAAACCCTTTGGCAACTAACCTTGCCTTAAACTTTTCTATGGTCCCATCTACTTTGATCTTCTTCTTGAAGATCCATTTACATCCTATAGGTTTAGACCCAGGTGGTAGATCAACCAAAATCCAAGTTTTATTACCCATGATAGAATCCATTTCATCATTAATTGCTTCTTTCCAAAAAGCAGCATCTTGTGACTTTATGGCTTCTCCATAGGTTTGAGGTTCACTTTCTATGCTTAAGTTTAACGAGGCATAACGTTGGAGTTTTTCTCTTGTCCCTTCTACCAGGTATGTTACAAAGTTAGGGCCAAAACTCTTATCCCTTCTATCTCTTGAACTTCTTCTTATTTTACTAGGTTGTACACTAGGTTCACCAACTTCTGTTTGTGATTCTAAAGGATGATCTATAGAAGTTGTAGGTTCAATTTCTTTAGGAATTGAAGTGAACCTATTTTCATAGAAAATGGCATCTCTAGACTCAATTATGGTATTGACATCTATGAAATCATTAGGTTCTATAACTATGAACCTATAGGCCTTACTGTGACTAGCATATCCCAAAAAGATACACTCAATACCATTTTCACCTAATTTTCTTAACTTAGGTTTAGGGACTTTCACTATAGATCTACAACCCCAAACTTTAAGGTAACTTAAGTTTGGTTTTCTTTTCTTCCATAATTCATAAGGGGTTATATTAGATTTCTTACTAGGTATCATATTCAAAATGTGACAAGCCGTAAGTAAGGCTTCACCCCAAAAACTCTTATTTAAACCAGAATTAACAAACATAAGATTAATCATTTCAGTAAGTGTCATATTCTTCCTTTCTGCTACACCATTTTGTTATGGTGTATAAGGGGCAGAAGTTTCATGGACTATGCCTACTGATTCACAGAAATGAGGAAAGTGATATTCACCACCTCTATCTGATCTGAGACATTTAATGCTTGTTTTACATTGGTTTTCGACTTCAGTTTTATAAATCTTAAATTTTTCTAGAACCTCATCTTTATGACTAAGTAGATAAACATAACAGTACTTAGAATAATCATCAATAAATGTAACAAAGTACTTTTTACCTCCCTTTGTGGGAACACTATGTATGTCACATACATCACAATGTATTAAATCTAACAAATTAGAAGTTCTATCTACTTTAGGAAATGATTTAGTGATTATCTTGGTTTGCATGCATGTTTTACATCTATCTACTAAGTCATTTTCATATTTAGGAATTAAGGTTAACTTAACCATATCATTCATTTTCCTAGTATTTACATGTCCTAAACGATTATGCCATAAAGATAAAGAAGAATTCAAAACATAAGCAAAGACATTCATTTTATTGATATTAAGTTTGAACATCCCTTCATACATATATCCCTTCCCAACAAAAGTACCCCCCTTAGAAAGAATGAACTTGTCAGATTCAAATACAAGTTTGAAGCCATTCTTGTTGAGAATGCTTCCAGACACTAGGTTCTTTCTAACTTCTGGTACATGGTAGACATCGGTTAGAGTGAGTCGCTTGCCGGATGTGAACTCAAGTTCCACCATGCCCTTTCCTTTGACTTCTGTTGTAGATGAATTTCCCATGTATAACACGCTTCCATCTTCAACTGTTTCATAAGTTGAAAACAGGTTCCTATCTTTATAGACATGCATCGTCGCACCAGAGTCAATCCACCAATCATTGACATCTTCAAGCCTATTTGCCTCTGAAATCATGACGACAAACTTTTATTTATCTGTTAGTGCACCCGACTTCTTATCCTTAAGAAGTCGGCACTCACTCTTGTAATGGCCTGGTTTGCCACAGTTGAAACAAGCACCTTTTTCTTTTCTTATTCTTATTAGTCTTCTTTTCAGGGTGTTTGTTTCTCTTCCGATTGCCTTTTCCTTGTTGGTTCGAATTCTTGACATTTTCCACCAAATGGATCTTAGAGGATACAGTTTCATCTTCTTTCTTGTCTCTGATTCTTGACTCTTCCTCAATCCTGAGGCATTGAGCCAAGTCTTCAATAGACATTTTCTCTTTCTTGTGTTTTAGACTTTTTTTAAAGTCTTTCCAAGTTGGTGGAAGTTTGTCAATAATTGAAGGGACAATGAAGGAATCATCAAGAAGGTTGCCTTGCAAATGAATTTGACTAATTACATGTTGTATTTCATGTAATTGATCAATAACAGACTTATCATCTACCATTTTAAAATTTAAAAATCGACTCACAGTGAATTTCTTGCTACTGGCATTTTCCGCCAAGTATTTGGCTTCAAGTGCATTCCAGATTTCACTTGCTGATCCCATGTCTTGATATATGTCAAATAGTGTATCTGACATAGCATTTAGGATGTGCCCTTTGCAAATGTAGTCATCATGTTCCTACTTCATCCTTGCATGAGCCTCCGCCAAAGTTTTATTTTCATTTGCTATCAGCTTTAGAGTAGTGAGAAACCGGACCACTTTGAGTAATGTCAAAATGAAGTGCAACTTCTTCTGCCAGCGCTTAAAATTTTCTTTGTCGAAACGTTCGAATTTGACAAAGTCTTGGGTCATTTCACGAACCGAATAAAGTGCCATTGAAACAACAGTAGAAAATCTTGTCTTAAGATTGTTGAAAACAATTGAGGGTACTGTTGTTGATAGAAAACAGAAACTTGTTGCTTCAAGGCGTGATATCACTTTCCTTAAGACAAGATTCGCCCCCACTAGTAGTGTGCAAAGGGGATCCGCGAATTGCATCCAAGATACAATGAAGCCTAGTAGGGAAGCCCTACTAATGTTTGATGACGCATAGTACTAGCGGAATCAAACCCGAAATGCCCTTTCAAAATTTCAAGCCTTAAAGAAATTTCTAGATACTGTTTCTGCAGAAAAATAGTATCTATAACAGTAAACAAAAGAAAAACAGTATGTAGAAATACTTGGGGATTTTGTAGGAGTGTAGAAGAGAGTGTAAAGTCTGTCAGAATTGCCAATTCGTTTTTTCTGTTTTGAAATGACTGAATTGTGCACATTTTGTAGACCACCTGGTGTCTTTTCAGTGTGAAAAACACCTCTACAGGGCACATTTCCAGAATGTTTAAAATCTGACCGTTAGATCTCACCCATTGATATTGAACGGTCCTTATCGATCCTAGAGGTGACTGTTGGTTTGAGTAAAACCTCTCTCCAACCCAGTCATCATTAGATCAACCATCTATGGTGTGGATCGCACCCCCTTGGCACTTGATCGTTGGGGGAAGGGACACAACCTATACGTGCAAAGTGCAAAGTGCGCCTAAAAAAGCGCCACTATGCGCCCTATAGCCCATTGCCCACACCGCGCGTACGCGTGCGCGTGTGCGAACGGTACGTTGCACCGTCCCGTGGGTCCAACTATGGGTTCAACCCAATATGCAATCAACAAGTATTAGAGAAGTGTAGTGCTTTATAAGCCCTTCTCTTATCTGGTACTGTGGGAGCCAGATCCCGCGAGAGGGGCGTGGGGCGCGAGCCGCCGCGCGCTCTCTCTTGGTCTCTCGTACCCACGCGATTGGCGTGTGCATTTTAATTATTGATTTGAATTTGTCTTTCCTGTAAACTTGGGATCACTAAGGCAATCCGAATTCCACACGAAAGAGACTGACAGAGTCGCCACCTAGATGTGGGATCTAGGACCCGTAATTAACCAGAAATCTAGACTCGCTACCTGGTTACAAGAATGGAAGGTATGGGGAGTTATCCACCACATGCACCATTCCTGCCCGATAATCGGTCTTCGATTCCAAAAGCTAACTCTTTTAAATTTATTTTAAATGACTCATTCAACTCTATGTTAATGTGCGAACTAAGTGACATGCATCCTAGAATCTAATTTCAATGTGAATCCTAGATGTGTATCTTGATTTATTAATTTGTCTGGATTCATTCTAAGTGAAAGTTCTCCTAGAATTCTAATTTCATGGAAAACCCTAACTGATTTGATTAAGTATTTACAAGAAAATTAATATACAAAACACCACAATTTGTTGTGGTGCCGACTCGCGGGTGGTATGCCATCAGACATCCAAGCTGCCTACGTACCCAAGCCTCACTGGGATCAGAGTCGACGTAGTTCGGTGCACCTAAGCTAAGCTACTTATGCCTAACTCAACTAGGACACCGACTTAAACGGATTTGACTGTTTCAACAGTTTTAAAAGTAGTTATTTAATTCAAGTTGAGGATTTTATTATCTTAGGATTTCATCTAAGATGCTGTATGATTCTTATCTAAATGCAAGTTGTTCCTTAGACTAATGCAGGTTTGCCTACATCCTAGTTTACTAGGCTTGTCTTAAGGAAAGATTGGGTGACTAGTGTAACTAGACCTATGGTACGGTTGCTATTCATAGCAAGCGTCCGTGATGAGGCTGGACTCCTAACTCTAGGACTCCCTAAAACCTAGGACACGGCACGACACCAGTGTTCCTAAATTGGGCTCTAATGGTTCTTAGATTGGAAACCATAATCCAATGGTTCCGAAAGACACAAGATAAATCGATTTAAGTTCTCGAGGTTAATGAGTTTCAGATTTCGAAGATTTTCAGTTTCTAGACATTTAAGGATTACCAATGGTTCTAGGGTTCACCAATTTCGGCCTTGAATGGCATCCAAAGGAGGGAATCGTGCGCTCTTTCCTTGTGCAATTTAATACTTAGGTTATAGCATCTTATTGCCTGGCAGAATCTCAGGATTTCCGTGGACAATAACCTCGGAGCCAACAACATGCTATAACTTAAATATTCAAATTGTCAAAGATCAAGTTGCAATTGGGATACGATTATGGATGCACTGGCCATTTTTCCAGGAAAATCTAAAGATCCTAAAATTTCTGTTTTAATGGATTAAGGAGTGAACATGTGACAGAATTTTAAAGTTCTTTAGGAATTTTTATATGATTTTCAATTAATTTCGAATTTTCCATGGATTTTATCAATTTTAAGCATATGAGCGGTTTTACAAGTGAAATTGTTGCAAATAAATTCGAAATGATTTGAAATTTCTACAGCAGCAAGATGAAAATGTATGTAGCTTACAGGATGAGTTTTGCATATTTTTACATTAAATTCACATTTAATCTTGATTAATCCATTAAATGTCCAGATTGCACAATTAACACATAAACTAGTAGAAATACAACTCTAAATTCTATGAAATTTCTACAGAAATACTATATGAATCAAAATAGCATGCAGTGAGATTTTCATGAATTTTAGAAATTATTTACTACCAATTTCGGATTTTACAATTTCCAGACCAGATTATAAATTAACACTACATCCCATATTAAAACAGATCCAAATAACACGAAAATTTTACAGTAACAAGTAATATGGAAGATAAGACTACTGTAAAAATTTTATGAATTTTAATGATGATCTGATGTTAGTAAAAATTCTCCTAAAATCTGATAAGTTTCAAAGAAAATATTAAATAATATACCAAATAAACTCCAAAAATCTTTATAAATTCATGGTAAAATGAATCAGTAACATATTATTTTCCCACGAAATTTCATTAATTTTAGAATCTGTTTGGTATATAATTTAATTTTTCTTCGTCAAAAGATGTTTTTTGAAGAGTTTTCCATTTTTAAAACACAATTTGCGGAAAAAATCAGAAAAATTCGGAAAAATACAGAAATATTTTGAGAACAATGCACCTACCTGTGGTGAAGATCTCCGCCCAATCCAAAAAAATATAAAAAATCCTGCCGCCGCCGATCCGCTCCGCCGTCTTTCGCTTTCTCTGGAGTGTTTAGAGGGAGTGATTGAGGGAGTGAAGAGATAATGGAAGAAGAATATTAGGGAGAGGGATGGAAGAATATATTGAGGAAAGGGATTGGAGGGAGTGATTAGAAGAGATAATGGAAGAGAAAGAGATAATGGGAGATAAATTTCTCTTTTTGTTTTTTTATGGATGGGAAGGAAGATATATATAGGGAGAGAAAGAGAGAGAGAGAGATATGTTGGTGGAGAGCTCATCATGTTGTCCCTCTTAGTGGAGAATCCATCATTATTGTTCTTAGTGGAGGGCCCATCATGTTTCTTAGTGGAGAATCCATCATTATTGTTCTTAGTGGAGGGCCCATCATGTTTCTTAGTGGAGAATCCATCATTATTGTTCTTAGTGGAGGGCCCATCATGTTTCTTAGTGGAGAATCCATCATTATTGTTCTTAGTGGAGGGCCCATCATGTTTCTTAGTGGAGAATCCATCATTATTGTTCTTAGTGGAGGGCCCATCATGTTGTCTTAGTGGAGAGCTACCATCATTGCTCTTCATAAGAGGCCTCACAAGAGGCCCCATTGAGGCCCCACAACGCGGGCCCCACAACGTGGGCCCCACAACGTGGGCCCCACAATGTGGGCCCCACAATGTGGGCCCCCGGTTGATTCAATTTTAAACAAATGTTCAATGCGAGCCCACCAAACGGGTACAAATTCTCCCTTGCTCGGATTCTCACGAATAACCCTTCTCCGCACTTTAGCGGAAAAAATCAGAACATTGCAGAAATGACCAGAAAGATTTGAGAAAGCGTAAGGGACGAACACCGGAATAGAAAACACTGAAAAATTGACAGCGAAACCCTAATTTCTTTTTTAATCAAAGCAGAGCAAAATGGGGTGTCTACAGGTACGGGACTATCTTTTCAACTACACTTCTACATCCTTTTGCAAAAGCAAATCTTTCCAAGAAAACATTTTCTTTTTCCCAAACGTTTTTTATAAAACATTTTCCAAAACACTAAAACATGCAAAATACATGATTTTGAAAATCCAAAATCACTGACAAAATAATGCAAAATAGTAAATAATTTAATTCAACTATTGAATAGCTGCACATTTTGTCTATAGCCAATTTTATGTTTACCTTGTATTTGCCGTATTAGTTAGGCTTTGAATTTGTCCGGAGAACACTATCAGAGTGTCGGTGAAGGGCCATATGCCGACAAATATGATATATCTGCCAAGACAGAAATAATTGCCCAACCCTACCATATATACTCACCCAAACACATGCATGCAACACACTTGCCTACAAAACTCAAGATACATGAAATGAACAGCCGCACGTAGTCACATGGCCCCAAGTGGGTTTCCGAACCTGCGTTGACTAGTCAAACCAACTTTCTGCCATTCCCCTCCCACTGGAAAATGATGGAAAGCATTTACTCCCACCTCTCTCTTTTCTCTTTTCCATTCTTTTTTTTGTTTTGTTCGTTCTTGTGTTGGGTTGAGGTTCAATGAATGTGTTTTGAGTTGTAACAACTGGCCATAAACCTACAAAACTTTCAGGCTTTCGGCGACCTTAAAAGCAACCACTGCCGACTGCCATTAATACATCCTTCATCTTCTAGAAATGACCAGGTGATTCGCTACGCCCCCCACGAGGGGGTGGCCCAATTAAAAACATATCAAGACAAAAGAGAACACGACATGTGCTTCTTCAAAACCCCAACAGCAAACCATGGGCTCTATATTAAACTGTGGTTGCATGCTTCAGCTCCACTACACGCCACTCTATATTAAACTGCATTATCTTGTTACCTATGACTTGGGTCTTCATCTTCTGTAAGTTTTAGCCTTCGAGTTCTGTATTTCCTCCTCTCACATGTATACTAATCTGTGTTCTACTTGTGGAAATCGTGGAACAAAACTTGGCTTCAGAACAATTTGGAGGAAGTTCCTACAGTACCCTCTACTAGCAGGGGCAGGGGGTGTGGAAATATCAAAGCCATGGCTACTTTTTATTTTAAAAAGGATTTGATATTTCCACACCCCTTGCTATTACACTATTAGCAAGGGGTGTGGCGGAACTTCCTCCAAACTGTTCTGAAGCCAAGTTTTGTTCGGGATAATGCCATCTCAGCGACAAAAAACCAATAGCGACCTTTCCTGGTAATGAATTATATGACCAAGAGAGCTTAATAGCAAAAGAGTAATAGACCCACATATATGTTAATCGTTGATCTATAAGTGACGCTAAAATAGAGGGTCCATAAACCTGCATATATCGAGACCCGCATATATCGTAACAAGTTATTATATCCTAATTACCAAAAAAAAAAAAACAAAGGGTCCCACATGTTCAGACGTTGCCTAACATTTCCTTCCAAACGAAAAGGAATGATGTACTCGAACTTTTAAAATGTGGGTAACTTCAATTCCTTTCCAAATGGAAAGGTCTCTTCACCGTAGATTCGTAGAAAGCATTTTTTCGTGTAATTCAACCGAGTAAAGTGGCTGTTCCTTGTACAACCATACAAAGGAAATAAGTGACACCATGAAAAGGTATTCCTTTTCACGGCTTCCCTGACAATCAAACTGGCCCTTAATAAGGTCTTTGGACCAGCCAAATTAAACTCTGAAAAATCCAATTCCACACCGATCAAGACTGTGTACAGAAAAAGGAACGTGTTCAATTGTATCAGGGTGATGATTACAAAGGGGACATAGGTTAATGTTATTAATGTCATTGCCATGGTTAAGTAAGGATTAGACCTGCAAAAGGGTGGGCCAGCCGGTACGGGGCCGGGTAAAAAATGACTGGTTTCACCCAGCCGGTACGGGCCAAGTGGACCCGCGGATCACCCTTTTTTTCTTTTTTCTTTTTTTTTGCTATTTTTATTCCCGAACTATAATAGGATGATCCAAACCGTCCATGTGATGGGCCATAACGTAAATAGGTTGCGCCCAAAAAATCATTTCCATAGGATGATCCTAACCCTCTGATCTATGGACGTTGCATATTATTATTTATGGAAACTCTATTGATCAGAGGGCTAGGATCATCCTATGGAGATGTTTTTTGGGGCACAACCTATTTAAGTTGTGTTCCATCACATGGACGGTTTAGATCATCTTATGATATAGTCAGTACAGTACTTTCTGAAAAATACCGGACTATAAAGGCTTACACTATATAAAATCTAAATCATTTGGGTTTTGGCGGGCACCCGCGGGTCCATCCGGCCCGGCCCAGTTTTGGCGTGGCCCGTACAGGCCGGGTCAAATTTCAAACGGGTCACTAATTAGTCACCCAGACCCCATAACTTACGGGTGGGCCGGGTGTACCCGCAGGTCCTGGTCACTTTTTGCAAGGTCTGGTAAGGATGCCTCTTGTTGGCATAATATTTTGTTGCAAATTTCCAAAGTGATATTCAGGACATGTTTGACAACCTTGCATGAAATTATTTTCACGGAATATTAGTTTACCAAGTGCTGAGAGAAGAGATAGATGAGTGAGAGAGGACAGAATTGAGACAGCATTTAGAGTGTGGTTTTTATTTTCTCTGTTTTTCAGCCGCTGTTCATCCCCTCCCAATGACCCCTCTCAATTCTCTCTCTCTCTACATCCACCTGGTAAACTAATGAAAGCCATATCGAATTTCCGGTGCTTAGTTGTGAAAGCATTTTGCTTTCTTGTAAGGGATTTGCTAGCATCCATCACAAAAGGCATTTCGCAGATGGTCTGTTGCATGTCAGATTAGCCACAGAGGCTCCTTTTCAGCAGATTTTGTCATCATTCACGAGGTGGCAGGTCTGACATGCGACATACTAGCTGAGAAATGGTTTTTGCGATTAGAAAACCCCTTCTTAAAATGTAGGTAAACAAGGCAATTAATGGGTACAGGCCCGCTATTAAATCATTAAAGAAAGACATAGTTAGTCCAATTATGAGTGTTAAACCAATGTTATTGACCTTCCTCTCGACGAAATGTTATTTCCACTTCCTTTCCTACCACTTTTTTTTTTTTATCTTTTTTCTAAAACTGGTCTCATCTCAAAGAAAAGTGATTGGAAATGTGTCCATCTAAGTCAATGTCCCGTCCAAGTCGTAAATATGGGAAAGACAAAGCAGTGCTGGAAAAGCAATGGAAATTTCATTTATCTAAATCAATGCCCCCCGCTCCCCCCGTCTAACCCAAACCACGCAGTGATTTGATTGCCAACTCGAAACCGAGCCGTGCAAGTAATACGTGGCCTTTTTGTCACATGCGTTTACTAGACTCCCTTCGGCCTTAGTGCTGTGGGCCCTGTTTCCCTTCTGGAGATATCAGTCGGATATTATTCCCTCATTTATATTTATTTAAGGTTGCTGATATTTTCACCCCTTTGCAGTACGCATTCGCCCCACTTATAATTTGACAGTGGGCAGTTTAAACGCTTTTTGACGTCAAATCACGCTAATTGGGGGCGAATGCGTACCGTAGAGGGGTGAAAATACCATCTCCCTTATTTAATTGCACACAAAAATAGCATGAACCCGTGAGCGGATCTCATGCTGCCTGCAGCTGTATTATCGGGCCTACCGCACATGGGTCCGTAAAGTGTCTTTATTTCAAGATCTTGCGTAACAAGTTTCGCCTCCGACCAAAAAGACGTAAATACCCCTTCGTGAGTTAAGATGTCATTTTCCTAAGCAGGACGTGCAGACGTGGGAGTATTTTCCTGTCAAATATAATTTGTTCCGACTTTCGAACGTGATAGTGGCGAATAGATAAGGGTATTTTCGTTTTTCCATTTCCACCCATTTTACTTTATAACTTGATAGATCTCAAGGGGAGGTGAATGACGGAAAAACCCTCACATCGTTTGCCATTTCTACCCATTTCACTTCGTCTCGTAGTTGCTTTTTCCTTGTCACATAAAATTGGAGAGGAATGCTAGATTCACAAGCACCCTTATAAAAAAGGGGGCAAAGGGCGCTCCTATTGGTGTTATAACCATTGCCCTTTTTTTTTGCAAGGGGGCCTGTGAATCTAGGATTCCTCATAATTGAATTATAAAGTGTTTAAGACTTTAAGCACGAAATAATAAAGAAAGAAAGCATCTTTTGTTGCTAATGATTAGTTGATTTTTGTCTTAGTGTAAACTAAGGAGCTCTAACTCCCCAATCATTAACAGTGGCCATTGCTTGTTAATTGGTCATTTTTTTGGTTGGTAAGCTGTATTGAACCACCGACCTCAAGGTCAAAGAGCAAAGCCTTTAGAATTGAGCTAAAGCCTCAAACCCCTTTCTTTGGACTTCTAACATGAAAAAATTATAAAATTTTGGCCCATGTTTGGCATCTGGTAGGAGAGAGCCGCAAGGAAGGTGGGAAACGAATAGAAGTGAGAGGACAGAGTGAAGAGAGGGTGAGAATGTTCTAGCGGTGTAAACGAGCCGAGCCGGCTCGGCTCGTTAAGCTCAAAAGCTTGGCTCGGCCAGGCTCACGAGCCTTACCGAGCTCGGGTTATATTATGTTCACACCCTTCATCTTCCCTGAACAGCCCTACTAGTGTAATTTGACTACTTTTTTTACACTGTGGAGGGTGGTCCTAGTAACAAATGGGGTTCCAAAAATGAAGTGACATATTTTGCCCCCCCTTTCACTTCCTGGACAACCCTTTTAATGTATAAATTAATATAATATATATATATATATATATATATATATATATATATATTTAAATATATTAAATTCTTAACGAGCCTTAACGAGCCTGGCCTAAATTAGGCTCGGCTCGTTAAGCTTAACGAGCCTGGTGAGCCGGCTCGGCTCGGCTCGTTAAGGATTCGAGCCGAGCTCGAGCGAGCCTCCGAGCCCGAGCCAAAATTGACACCCTTAGAAGTTGCCAAAATTAGAGAAAAGAAAAACTCTATTCAAAATAGATTTTAAGCCTGTTCTCACTAATGCCCTCTCAATTCTCTCCCTACCCCCCTCTCTTAACACTTGTCAAGCTAATATTACATGAAAAGAAATCGGGGTTAATTTCTAAACATGGCCTTTAGGATATGTTTGACAACTGTGAAAACTGTTTTTCTTAAAAAAATGAATTTTCCAATAATTGGTAATGGTAATACCATTTTTCCTTTTTCTTTTTTTTTTTTTTGGATTCTACTGCAATCATTAAAAAACATTCATTCCATCGAATAATTGTGGGCCAAGTTCTCAATTTTTCGGCCCCTTCCTCTCCCACAACCTAGATCAAGGTTTCATTCATTTTTTTCATAGTTGCCAAATATGTCGTTTAGGCCCTGTTTGGATAGCAAGAAAAGCATATGTGACGTAATTTTTTTTAGGGAAAATTTTTCTTTCACAAATTAGAGTAAAATAATATGATTATGGTTAATTTAGAGGAATGTTATCATAAATTGAAAGTTCCTCTAAATAAAAATTGAAGAGGGTGGTTAATTTTTGTCGTGGGTTAAAAAAAATAGGAACCTTTAGAAATATTTTTCTACCCAAACTTTTCTAAAATCTCCAGCAATCCAAACAGGCCCTTAGGTTAAAATTATTTTAGGTAAATCTTATCAAGCAAAATACCGTAAACAGTTTTATCTAAAATATTTATACCTAAAAGGAGTTAGGAAACCCTGAAAATAAACCTTTCAGGAAAAAATTTTAACGGTTGCCAAACATCTCTACAGGTTGTTTCTCATTGGACGTACATCTGTACATCCTAAGGAACCAGACAATCAATGCAATCGACGGTATATAAGGGGGCATGTCAAAAAATAAACACCATGGTTGTGGGCCAAGTTATGAATTTTTATTTGTAGGACCCGCTTGAAGGCAACAATTGGATGGCTAGTGTTGGCCTAGGTGGGTACCGGACCCGGATCGGAGGTCGGGCTCGCGATCCTAGGCCTTGTGCAAGCAATGCCCCATGATCTGCACTCTTAGTAAAGAGAATGGTAGCGTATTTTCCATCAGCAATTGCTTTTGGGATAGATGCTAGGCACCGCGATCCTACAAGTGGTATCAGAGACAGGTCTCAGATTCGAGCCCCCCGGGGTCATTGTTGTCCCAGGGGGAGTATCGTTGGCCTAAGCGGGTTCTGGACCCAGATTGGAGGTTAGCCGTGTGGTCCTAGGCCTTGTGCCAGCAATTCCCAATGGTCTGGATTATTAATGAAGATAATAATAACACCTTTCCCATCAGCAATTGCTTTCAGGATGATGGTGAGCGCCACGATCCTACAACTAGGTTTATCCAAGTGCAGTTATAAGTGTTTATCAAGGGTCATCGACCATTGTAGGCCCCCCCATAAATGAATGGTACATCTCTCAGACGATTCAACCACACTATAGTTTAATAACCCAAAATGACTTTACAAATTGACCCTGCTGGGCAAATATCTTGTATTATGGCATTATAGAGTATCTTTTGTAGCATCAAAGCCCTACTACCCTGAGATTTGCAAAGATCTTTTACACTCCGACTGCGGACATTATGTAATAGAAGAGATTTGATTCTTTGTTTACATAGTAATTTCGTGGCTTTACTGGTTATTCTTGTAAAATACGAGATAAAATTGAAATTCTTTTAAACTCTAGTGCTGTGTGGCTAAATGTTTAGGAGGCAAAAATAGAGCAGGAATTTAATAGCTTCGAAGAAATACACGTCTCTAAAGATATTAAATAGCCATAGACTTCATTTATATGATATATTTAATAGTTACAAGAAACTTCCCATTTATATGGTCCTACATAACCTCTGGTTGCTAGTTTCCCCATTATCTAGCTAGAGTAAAAGTGGTACAGTTTCCACTCCATCTTTTTCTTTCTCATTAGGGAGGGAAGCCTCGGTGGGGCACGACCTCATTCCGGTACAATGGAGCCCACCCACGTCGTCTTAGTGGTTCTTCTGCTGATGTCATAGTGTGTCTGAGCTAAGGTTGATCTGAACCGCCCATTTCAAAGGCTGATCGGTTGGATCTCTTATGACCCAAAAATACAACAGTCGTGTAATACTAATGTCCTTTTGAGCATGTACCGTAAAAAACTGTGCATATCCATACAACAACAATAAGAACACTGCATTAGACATTAGGATTACATAAATACCACAAATTTCAGGCCCTAGGGATCCTAACCGAGGCCTATAAAATGCACCATTCAGATCAATCTACAGTGGGACCCCGAGAGATCCTCTATTCGGTAGTCGGCGCGACCTCCTATTCCTGACCTTCGTTTATGTAGAGAAACCAAACCATCCATACGACTCCAGATGTGTAAAACAACAGCAAAGGGGGTAAAATAGTCATTTTGGCACGACAGGTTAGGTTCCACATGCAACAAAAGCCTGTTGGGGTTTTTCCCCTTTTTTTAACTTTTGGCCCACGTCTATGATAACAAATAAGAAAATGATATAATCGCCTTCTTTTCTTCCCCGAGCCACTCCCTTCTACTGTAAAAAGATGAGCCATAAATACACTACAGGGGATGGTCCAGGGAAGAACAGGAGGCGAATTTATCATTTCCCAAATAAGGAAAATGGGAAATGATAAAAGAGAGTCAACCAAAGGAACATGCATTATAATTTATAACAACAATGGTATTAATATTAATAAAAACTGAAGAAAAATAAAAATCCCCATCAGGTCGTCTAAGATTAGCCTTCTAATCGCGCAGGTTAATCCTCTCTCACCCTCCAAAGAGACTCTTTTTCTTCTCCTCCTCCTCCGCAAGTAAAAAATTATTATTTTTTAACCCTTCTAAATTTACAATTCTAGTGTGCACTAAACAACCATCAGTACACGACAAATAAACCCCTCCCTCGTTGTTATTCGGCCAGAAATAAACGATCAACAAGCGTAGAATTCCACAAGCTCGTCCAAAGATTCCTGCTGTGGGTCAGCATTCTCGAGCATCCATAGTAAGTGCTCGAACAAAACCACCTCACAACCAACGGTCATCGCGTCGGACTCGCCGGAGGACTTGTCGATGAGGACTCGGAAGAGGGGGTGCTCCACCAGGTGAGAGCTTATGAGATATCTCCGGCGAGATTTTCCGACGTAAAGAACCTTCAATCCTTCAGGCACCTCATTTCCGGGAACTGATTCCGGTTGCCACGTGTCGTCACAAGGATTAGCCGCGATAGTGTTGCTGTTTGTACGGCCGATCTTGCTAGCCGCCTGCCATTTCTTTATCATGCTTCTCAGCTTTCCCAGCTTCCCTCCTTTTACCATCTTCGGTGAGCGGTTTCTGGTTTTGCCAGTCCGGTTTTGTTTCCGGTTTCTGTCAGAACTAACGGAGAGTTTCAGAGACAATGTGTGGGGTATACTGGAAGGAGGAGACGGAAAACCAAGGAACGGAGGAACGGATTTGAGAAAGGCAAGAGAGAGAGAGAGAGAGAGAGAGGGGTGAGGGGTGAGGAAATGGGGAACGAAGCTTCGCTTATAAACGGATTGGAGGGGGTGAAAGATGGTTATTTTGGGCATTGGAGGGGGCCCACAAAAAGTAACGGCGGGATAAATTCGGGAAAAAAACATACGTGCTTTTTTGTAGGACCAAGGTGGATAACATGAACTACACTCGTTTTGTCTATATTAACGAAAGTGCCACTGCTCGCCTTCATTCTAAATTGGGACTCAGCAGGTAAAAACAACTACAGCTATATTCGGTCTGTGTACTTAGATGACCACCCACGTGTCCAATCAATGTACATGACTATTGATCTGGGCCGTCCGATTGCGGCCAGTCCACAGTTTTTTTGGGGGCGGGGAAAGATTGCCCACAGCTTTTTATTTTCGTCACAAGTATTGTCACGAAGTTCGGAATTGTAAACTTCTGAAATCCTTAGACAGAAATTTCGGTACTAGTCACATAAGTTTAAAAATTTATGTAAATGACAGAATTAAAACAAAATAACAAATACAATTTAAGAAATGAAAATTGTAAAAATTGTCATCATATAAAGAAATTAAATAACATATTTAAAAAATGAGAAAATGGTTTGTGTGCAGCTGCACAGATAGCTTATATGTGCATGGCTGCCACAAACCATGTGGGGGCTACTTTTTTGGAGGGATCTAAAGCATTCATTTGGAAGGTCCTTCCATGGATAGGGTGTGTACAAAAAATATGCCCTTAGGATCATCATAACACTGCCATTTGTGGAGGGAAAAAATGTCCATTTTCTGTCCATTTTCCCCTCCAACTTTGATTGGGTTAGCATGATTTTATAGGGCTGATTTTTGGTACACACCCTATCCATGAAAGAGCCTTCCCAAAATCAGCTTATCAAATAAGATTAACCAACATATAAAAAAAAGTTAAGAAGCTAACATCTTTAGATAACAAAATTTTCGAAAATATAAAATAGCACTATCAAGGATTTTTTTAATAAAAATAAAATAATTAATTTTCAGAGTGAAAAAAAAAAACCGATTCCATCAATCAGTAGGTTTGGCAAGAACACACATCTAATAAAGTCAGAAAGCGCTACACATATATCATTAGTTTTTATTTGAATTATTCTTCCTCTTAGTTTCTATAAATATAAATCAACCAAAAATATAAATTGATATACCATTATTAATTGTTGAATCAAATCAATAATTAATTGACGGATTAAAACTATAATTGATAAAACACTCAAAGAAGATACAAAATAAACACTTAATTATAATGTAAAAAGGTGAAAACTCAAACACTTTGGTTGAAATTGTGGCATGTGGATCGAAATTCTGTGATTTATTTGTTTAAGTGATAGTATTCTGATCAACATGACCAAAATATTGCCTAAATTTATAAATGTCAACAAAAGGATTTTATTTTCATAGGGATGCAAATGAAAAATAATCGATTATTTTGGGTTGATTTCAATCTGGAACATGATCACAACTATGAGATGGTTGATTCAACGAAAGCTTTCTAAATATTTTTAATGGATCATTTTTCTTACAAAGGACCATCTATATATTGGACTATCCAGATTGATGGATTGCCGGAATCAAAACTTGAATCCCGTATCCTATTCTGATTTCGGTGATTAGTTCAAAAAATTGAATGGAATGAGGGGGCAAAAATGACACGCGCGGGGGTAGAATTAAATTGGAAAAAAATGATGGAATCTGTTTCCCTCCCAATATGTGGTATTCTGATTCTGCCTCGTTGGAATGAAATTTTTATTGAACTTTTTAAATTAAATTTTTTACTTTTATATTTTTTCCAAGGTGATAGAAATAGAAATCAGATTAGGATACCGACTCGGGATCCTGATTCCGGCCATCAAAACGTAGCATAAAGGAAAATCAAAATTGAGGGGGCTGTTAGGCTCCCTCCTAAAAGGCTCTTATTGGGACCGCACCACTTCTCCGTAATCCGATACATTAGTCCAAAAACAAACGACAATCACGCTTTGCCAAATGCAGTGGAGAAAACCTTGCTCAGATGATCCTAGGCCCTTGATCACATTCTGTGCTCCGCCAAGAAAAGCTAAACCGTTGAATTTTGCAATTTTTTTTTGTTCAGGATGGGACCCAGACCATGTGGGTTGTGTCATGATATGCTCAACAAGATCAACAGTCTTGATTTCACGTGTCTCCTGATAGGAATACAAATTTTTGCTGGTACCATTGATCTTGATATTGCATTCTTGCCTAGTCATTCTCAAGCTTAAATTCTACTTATGATTTACACTGTGAAGAGTAGTCGAATTTATCGGCGGAGGTGGCGGTAGCACATGAGTTGTCCGGATTTATGATCCCACTGTCAGCACATTCGAACCGTCCACTTCGCGGCTCTTACTCTCATCTAATGATTTGTAAACCGTTGATCAACCATGAGGAGAAAGACTAGGTTCCATGATTGATTCTTTGGACACCGAAATCCAGTGAATTAGTTGGCCTTCGGCATGAGACCGAGACCTACTTAGTTGCCTAGTGATTCAAATCAATGATGTTGATCACAAATATGAATTTTTTCGCTAATCGGAACTAATCTCACTGGAGCGAAACTGCATTATTCAAAAGAATATAAAGTGAAGGCATGCATTTTGGTGGGTACAAAATTGATGGTAATTTTGTAATATTGGACAAATTAAAGGGTGTTTTATCTTCTATTCCATGTTTCCCGTACCAACCAGAAGGCTGTTAGGTCACTAAAAAGCTTAATAAGAAACCATTAGTTAAAATTTTATAAAAATGGTATGAAAGCGACAGACATGTGCAAAGTTCTCCAACCCATTATCCTTTTCACTTATTTTTCTATGATAACATTGTCAATTAGCCAAAGGAGGTAGACTTATACAGTGATGATAGTCATTAGGGGAAGGATACTATGCCTGGCCTTAATATGAGACGAGATTAGAAGCCTAATCAGAGTCCTATCCATATGACATTAGCCTAATCTATGCCCTACATTTTTGTAGACCTGACTTTGGAGATGGCATATCCTAAAAATTGCAGTTCTCAAATGATCTTAATTCTAGAATCAATGGCTTGCAAATGGGTCACATTCAAATTCTATAATTGAATGGTCAGAACAAGAGAGATTTTAGAGAACCAACAAATGAAAGATCCGGATCATGTCAACATCATGTTCTCATGAGTTTCTCATGGTAGGAGTTTCTCATCGCATGATTCCCAAGATGGTGGCAGATGATTCCTTCGCCGCATGTAGACCAACCGACTCACACAGCTATCTATTGTAAGATTCCATTTAACTTGTGTCCTAATCGTGGGTTAAAATTAAAGTACTAATGTTTTATATCTTTAAAAGATTTTTATAAGGATTTTATAATCCCTGAAATGTAAAATCCTGGATTTTATAAGCTTAAAACTGGATTTTTATAATCCTTGGTGGTAAAAACCAGGTTTTAGGATTTTATAAGCTTAAAACTGGATTTTTATAATCCTTGGTGGTAAAAACCAGGTTTTAGCTTGTGTAAGTCGCAGAATTTTACAATTCTGGATTATAAAATCCATGTAACCGAACGCCCCCTGCATACATGGGGAATGTATGATCCCCCCACACCCACCCACGCTCCTCAGAAAAACAAAGATATAAAAAAGAAATTATATTTCCAGTTTTCCATCCCTTTTTCAAGTATTTCCACCTGGCTTGCTTGTCTATTTATTTCTAAAAATGGCTGAATTGCCATCTCCGTAAATATTTTATAAGTGAACCTAAAGTCATTTTCAAGAAAAGATAAACAAAAGCACTGCAAATACTGAGAAAGGTGTAGTAGCCGTTGCTTGGGCCACCACCCCCTTGTAGTGTAAAAGGGTAGTCATAAATACACTATAGGGGGCTGGCCCAGGGAAGAAAAGGGGGCGAATTTATCAATTCCCATAAAAAAAAGCTGTTGAAAGAGAACACTGCAGTGAGGAAATGTGCGGAAGATGTAAATGGAGAGGGACGTTTTCATTTCATCAAATCATCAGACAGAAACTTTTGCTACCAGGCCCACCGACCGAATGGATATAGACCATTCACTAAGTGGGACCAGCACTACAATGGCCATTATCTCGATTAGGCTACTCCATTTCATTAACAAGATAGATTATCTTGGCATCATGCGGCTGGGCCCATTGCTGTCCGGAGACATAGAGAAAGGCTCTAATAGTATGTGGGACCGCCCAATAAATCAATATCTCGTCATTTTATTTTTTCTACTTCTTAGTTCTTACTAAATGGTGTTAGGTTTTAGTTTTTAAAAACTGTGTAGGAAAAGTCCAAGGAGGATTTAATTTATCAATTTCTCTCACAAGAATAAAGGGTAGTTACAATAAAAAAAATAAAATAAACAGAAAGTAGGATGCTTTTTCAGTTATTTACAATAAGAAAGTAAGTTTGTAAAGATTCTCTATTTTACAATTCTGTATATTTTTATTGTAAAAGAGAACCGAAGCTCGATTTGTCATAATCGTAAACAAGTGGTTCTTTTGTTGGGTAATGCAGATTGATTGGGTCGAGTAGAGACCAAGAACATGACCAATCATAGCCTATGGAGCCTGCCAAAAACTTAGGCATCTTTCTATTGATTGAACCTATGTTAAAAGTAACTTAGGCATCTTTCTACTAATAGTGCCTATGTTAAAGTTTAAAAAAAAAAAAAAAAAACTCCTCATGTATATTTTTTTAGGGTCGGAACTCGGAAGCATGTGCTTAAGGATATGGGTTAGAGTTGGATGTGAGGTGATTGAACTGATGATTGCCCCCTCATGCGAGTTTTAAAGTTTAAAAGTATACATGATTATTCCCTCTATCACCTGACAAGAAACTGTAGCTACACTGATGATTGCTCTCAGGTTGGTTTTAAAGGAAGAAGAAATGCAAGCACCTCACATGGGAATGTGGCACATCTCCTTCAACACATGCTCCCAGCCTTCGAAATCTTACATTTAGATTTAGCTTAATATTGCCCTTGTACAGAGATCCCAAGGGTCCCACGAAAGTTCAGGATTTGTATGGAGATTGTGATCCCAGTTTTCTTAGGAAAATAATGCAAATCCTCTGTCCCATCAGATAATTTTATAAGAAAGCTAATGCTATTAAATTTTGGAAAAAAGTACATATTTAACACCGGTGTGATAGGTCTATCTAAGATACAAAGAATGAAAGAAAATCAATAAGGAACACATGGGTAGAGGTGTCAATGGATCTAGAGGGTCTGATGGATCCTTCGAATCCCAACATTAATGGACAAGATTTGAGCACTACAGTAGGATTAGAATTGTGTCCATTAGATCCATATCGCAAGGGCCTCAATTATTTTAAATCATGACCCAGGGGTAGCCCCAAATTTCGATAGAGCGTCCTAAAGGACGCCAATGTGTAAAATTACCCATTACATTTTTGTTCATTTATATCTGTTCACTAGGGGTATTTTGTCACATTAAAAAACCCTACTCAAAACTACAAACAAGGTTTTTTTTTTTTTTTTTTGAATGGCTAGACAAATAAGGTTTTATTTTCCTGCTTTTTATTTTGATGATGATTCTCCTCTCTCTAGTTTCTTCTCTCTTCCTCATCTTAACACTAAGCCCTAATTATGTACCACATAACTCTGACCTAGGACACTATTTTAAATGGATCATGATCCGTGACCCATTTCCTGTATTGTAATGGGTTAGAGGCAAGGTTTTATATCCTCTTGTTATTATTATTTTCTTATTAATAAAATTTAAGGTACTGGCCCGGTTTCCTAGATAAATTGGGGGTTAAAAAAGTTTAAAAAAGAATTAAAAAAAGCTCAGAAAGAAGGATCCGAAAAGGATTGGACAGACCGGATTTGAATGATCGAGACTGAGACATAGGTAGATTTGATATGAAGTGGATCTGGTTTACACCCTGCACAGGTTACATGGTCTAAGCATCCGCTTGCTAGTGATAGAAAAACTACTGTTTCGATTTCACACTGATGTATTCCAGGGCCCTTCTTTAGCCCTTGCATAAAGAGGGCCCTTGCATCTATCATCCCTCATTATATTTAAATATGACTCAAGCAACATATGAGACCAATAAGAACAAGCTCGAACACTATTGAGCCATTTAGAAGATTCTTATGCCTTTATTACCGAAGACATTGTGATGAAACTGTTTTAGATGAACTTATATAGATGACCTGATTACTTGCTGTAATTTCTACATCTTATTAGTATGGTTAGTTAAAACCTATTAGAGATGTGTTAAGAAGATAGAAATTTGATACGGATATGGTATAGGTCTATTACAGGATTACTTTTTGAAGAATACTTTAGTCATGTTTTTATCTTTTATTTGTATTACTTTAGATGAAAGATTAAGATTAATTGTTAAGTAATATTTAGGGCTTCTATTTTTTAATTTTGGCTTCTATATAATGTAATGATATGAGGAAGGAAGAAAGAGTTGAATAAAGTTCACTTTTGGGACATCACTTGTGAATGGAGCATTAGCTCTCTCACATGGGTGAAGGAGCTTCACTCCTTTCACGTGTTATATTGGTGTTTTTCTCAAAACTATGGCATCGGTTTTCAAACCCCCAAGAGATTATTTTAGATGCTGCTTGTGTTGATCTTCATCTTGTGTCTGTTGCTCCACGCTCCCTGTATCAGTTGGTATCAGAGCACAACTTCCCGTTATTTTCAAGTGAAATCAACAAGAAGCATGCTTCATGGCTATTTCCTAGCGAAATCAACAAGTCGTTGCACCACACATCTGCCAATCTGATTTAGCCACGGAGAACGAGTGACTCCAACAACATGTGGATACTTTCACATAGCTAGCATTACTTGAAGCCCGCATCCATGTGAAGACACCCATGGATCTGAGAGTGCCGTCGAGAGCTCTTTTCTTGGCTAGGCATCATGTAAGAGATCAAGAAAATATGATAAAAGAAAGGAAGAATAGAAGGTTGGTGCAACGCCGAAAATTAGATTTGGAGGACGATGGCCTAAACTCGAGGTCGTGTTTTCTTCGAGCGGGGCTGAAGGATGCATCGGTAAAAGTAACAAAAATCATTGTCAAATAGAATTGTATATAATGGCAGTTGTTTTTCATTGTTGCCAGTGAGTCCTCTTAAACAACCGTGTCATTTAATCAGTTATACTTCAACACTCCCCCTCACGTGTGGCCCCTCTTTTTTTTGGGGGGTTGGCAGTTTATATATTGGCAGATGTTAGGTCCTTGATCCATCATGACTTTTTTAGGGTTCCCTGAAGAAAAGCTAAACCTTTAATTTTTGTTGTTCTTCATCTTACCTATGTGATGTCTCTCTGTGTCCATAGGGTTTTCGATTTTACATAAGTGGGAAATCTCGTGATGTTCTTCAACACGATCAACTGTCTTGATTGTGCATACATGACCCCATTTGAGAACTTACAATTGATAGTTAGCATTGATCCTAACACCTATCATAATGCTTTCATATTTTATTTCGTGATTTTAATTAAAAGAGTATGCATTCCTGTTGATTGTTGCTTCATCCTATACATCAGTTAACGACCAAAAGATACTGGATTTTCTTTCGGATCGGCCTTGAAAGGATAAGGAAGTTGATTGCTGCTTCATCCTAGACATAAGTAAACGACCAAACGATACTGGATTTTCTTTCGGATCGGCCTTGAAAGGATAAGGAATATGGGAATGACAATGGACATCTATTATTTTCGCAAAAGGGAAGGACCTGTTAAAGTATAAACGATTAAATGACACCAACTCTAACAGCAAGTATAAACGATTAAATGACACCAACTCTAACAGCTTAAGCTTTTGGAGTAAATTGTTGTTTCACACGGTATTGCCTGGCGGTAGAAAAGGTTACCATTTAGGAGTGTTGAAGTTTAAATGATTAAATAACACAAGTCTAACAGATTCTCCAAATTAGCTGATTATGTAATTCACGAGTACTGAGCATTTTGATCTCTTAGGCTTGGTGTTTGTCGCTCTTATGTGCTGAGCCTTGGTTATCCCTCTGTCGCATGTTCTGAGTTAGGCTTGGTTTTGTGCTTTTATTGTATCATCTTTCTCTTTATCTAATGATAAATCAGTACGGTCCCCGCTAAACCCCAGCTTACCCATTAAAAAAAAAAGAAAAAAAAACTCTTAACAGATTAAGCTTTTGGAGTGATGGGTTGTTTCCCAAGATTAAAGTTTAATAGGGCAGTTAAATCTGATCTGCCTAGAAGATTAAAGTTAATTGAACAGTTAAATCTGATCTACATGGTCCAATCATGTATGATAGTACGAATGGTCTAGTTATAGGGCTGCAACTCGAGCCGGGTTTTACCCCACCCGCATCGACCCGACCCAAAAATAGCCTAGGTTGGGTTCAGGTTTCATGGGTTTCGGGTCGAGCCGGGTTGAGCATTCAAAAGCCCGCATGAATCTCGGGTCGAGCCGGGTTTTAAGGGGCCCGACCCGACCCAACCCGACCCGAGTTACATAAGATATATTATGTAAGTTTTTTTCTATTGTTAGTTAAAAGTTAAAAGTGAAAACCTACGCACCCACTGTTATTGTATGTGAGTGTAATTTCTGCTTCTATGAGTTGAGTTGATTCAAGTGTTTGATTCAGTATTGTTTGATTGTAATTACAACATTGTTTGATTACAACATTGTTTGATTCAAGTGTAATGTGAATGTAATTACATCATTGTTTGATTCAAGTGTAATGTGAGTGTAATTTCTGCTTCTATGGGTTGAGTTGCCTTGCCAAACAAGAATTTTCCTTACAAAATTGCGTCAACGTGAAAAAACCCGACCCGAGATTTATCCTGGGTAGGGCCGGGTTTGGGAATCGTGGGTTTTCGAAAAAAAAAAAACCGGACCCGACCCGACCCGAGTTGCAGCCCTATCTAGTTATGCCCTCACCGTCCATCTTGATGGGTGAAGCATTTATTCGCTACGGACTCCATACGTATAAAAAGAATCCAGGTGTTCTTCCAAGAAAAAGATCCCCGGTCCCCACCTTCGACAGTCTGATTTGTCTTATTCATTTAATTCAGTTGAGGTGGCTCCTCTATCATCCACCAGATGGCTCGCGAAATGTCTTGTGCGATGGCCCTTAGCAAATCCCAGACTATACACCCGCATTATAAATTCAGCGAAGCGGGATTTTCTGGATCCTTCTTCTCACTCTCTGGAACGTTCCTCTTTAGCTTTTAAAATCCACCTCTGCTCCACCCTATCCTCATCCCAACTGTTTCGAGAATTCTCAGAGATTTCGTGCCTGCTCGCTTTTCTAGGTAGAATTCTCAGCGATTTTATGTTTATGTGAATTTATCTGCGAGGATGTGGTTCCTTTTCTCGCTTCTTTTACTTATTATTCGGTATTGGTAACATCTGATTTTCTTCTCTCTGTCTTTTCATCTGATTCTCTGTACAGCTTCTTGCAGCATTTTTCTAAATCAAAACTGAGAAATAATGAGTCCTGTCGCGGATTCTTCGAGTTTCTTCAATGGAAATTTGGCTTCTGCTGTGAACCATTTGCTTCATTTCCCTGAAGAAATCGAGAAATTGGTTCTCCCTTCGCTCTCTCAAGAGAACCATGCCACCAAGGGCTTGACTAGCATTCCTGTAGACATTCTTGAAACCTCAAAGGAATATGTCTTTTACTTTGACGTGCCCGGTTTATCCAAGACTTATATCCAGGTAATGTCCCTGAACCTCTCTGCATCTATAATCGAAATCCTAATCTTTATTAGTCTGGGTGATTTGTGAGTTGTTTGAATTGGGTCTTCTCTGCTTCTGAATTTGATGTGATCCCTTTTTTTCTCATGGGAACCCTAGGTTTGCATAAATTGGTATGCATTAGAATTTCCGCCTCACGTCATTCATCCAGTTACTTTGCATTCAAACCCACATTTTGGGGGCTTTGCAAGATCTCTGGGAAATCAATTTTTTTTGTAAATGGTTGTGGTTTTGCTCATGTTTCGAAGCTGATTTCTGTGCAGGTAACGGTAGAAGATGATAACATTTTGGTAATCAAGAGCAGTGGGAAGAGGAAGCGAGGGGATGGAGAAGATGAAGGGTGTAAATACATTAGGCTAGAGAGGAAAGCCTCACCCAAGTTCCTCAGAAAGTTCAAGCTACCTGAAAATTGTAACTCCTCTGCAATTTCAGCTAAGTGCGAAAACGGTGTCCTGTCTGTTACAGTTGAAAAGCTTCCACCACCTCCCAAAGGCAAGACTGTTGAAGTTGCTGTCTCTTGAATGGGGATCGAGGAAATGATTTTGACAACTTGGGGTTTAATTGAAGGGTCATTTTGTGAAGAATTCAACCAGTTGTAGATGAAGGATGTGTTTTTGTATGGAAAGATCAGTGTAATAAGGGGAACACACTATTATGTTAGATGTTGTTGGAAACACTGTTATATTAGATGTTGTTAATGGGGTATAGTTGTAGAAAGCAGTTTCTATAATTTTTCTCTACTGTCAATGCTGATTTCTCTTCCTTACCTTCTTTATGCCATGTTTAAAAAAAAGGGTGGTCCAGTGCACGAGGCTGCCACCATTGCGGGGTCTAGGGAGGGCTAGATGTATACAGCCTTAACCCAGAGCTAGATGTACGCAGCCTTACACCTGCTTTTGCAGAGAGGCTGTTTCCGTGACCCGAAGGCTCGCCCTCTTCTTTATGCGTTGTTTGTTCTTTATAAATGGCTGGAAGATAGACAGCGCCACACGAAATTTGAAAATTTTCAGTCCAAGCCTAGTGTGATTTTTTCTGAAAATAGTAGAAATTTTATTAACCAAAGGCAAATCAAAGGCTGCAACCAAATAAGAATACTACAAAGAAAGAAAGAACAAGTCAACGAGGGTGGAAATTAAAAATCTGTAATGCTGCCGATCCACTCCCCCCACAAGAGAAAGACAATCATTTGTCGACCAGTCCACATGATGATAACTTATCCAACAACTCAAAACGATCCAATATCTCTTCAATCATGACTTCAAATGACTGATTTGGAGAGGATGAAGAAGCGGATGCGTGTAAAGTATAAGAGTCACCTTCTGTTTTCTAATAGTTATTTTCTTCACATCTGTAAGAAAATGAATTGAGTTCTGGAACGGGAGAGCAGGTAACTAAACACATCCTCAGGTAACTAAACACATCCTCACTCCTGGCATAAAGAAATTTCGATAACATTTTATAAGATTTTTCACATAGGAGAAACGCTGTGTTAATGCTAAATTAGAGTTATGGAGAGCTACTTTGGAATCTTAAAGGTTTTAGACTGAATAGGACTAAGGCAAAATATATGGAATGCAACTTTAGTAATAGAATGAGGCGGGACGAGGACGGGGTAAATATGACTGGACAGGAGGTACTTAAGAGGGATATCTTTCGCTATCTTGGTTCAATTCTACACAAGGAAGGAGAGATTGAAGAGAATGTTAACCATAGAATAAATGCAGGTTGGTTGAAGTGGAAACTTACCTCAGGAGTTCTATGCGACCGTAAAATCCCTACCAACTTGAAGGGAAAGTTTTATAATACAGCTGTGAGGACAGCCATGCTGTACGGCTCAGAATGTTGGGCCACCAAGAAGCAGCATGTGCATAAGATGGGTGTAGCGGAGATGCAAATGCTTAGATGAATGTGCGGTCACATGAGGTTAGATAGAATTAAAAATGAAGACATTCGTAAAAATGTGGAGATGGCACCAATTGAGGAGAAGATGAGAGAGCTTCGCTTAAGATGGTTTGGACATATCCAACGTAGGCCTCTAGATGCTCCAGTGCGACTCGTGCCAAATTGATGGAGTAAAAAGAGGTAAAGGTAGACCGAAAACAACTTGGGTAGAAACAGTGAGGAAAGACTTGATAGTGAACATAACAGAGAACATGACCTTGGATAGGATAGAATGGAAGAATAGAAGAATCCAACTAGAACCAGGATTAGAGCCGGGTAGATTCCTTTTATCTTCTTCATGAATTTTTTCTAAAAGATTCTTTTAGCCGACCCAAACTAGCTTGGGAGAAAGGCTTTGTTGAGTTGAGTTGAGAAGGGAAACTCCGTCAAATTTTTGGAATAAAAGCTATTTGAATTCCCTCTACTCTACAAGGCAACTACAATGCTCATTGTTAATAGCCTATGAGAATTCCATCTTAATCCCATAGGGAATGAAAAGAAAAGAAACATGCATACGTATTAAATGAGTCTGGTTTCTTGAATCCTACAATTAGTAACCAGATTAAAGAAGTCTGGCCTTCGTCTATTGTCTCGGTTTTATTTTTTTCATTTATTTCCGGGATTTGCTAGCGTCCATCGCAGAAGGCATTTTGCAGATGGTCTGTTGCATCTGACAGCAGCCACCCTGAGAGTGAAGACAAAATCTGCTGAAAAGTGAGCCTCTGTGGCTGCTGGCTGCTGTCAAATGCAACAGACCATCCGCAAAATGCCTTCTGTGATGGACGCTAGCAAATCCCTTTATTTTCAGTTAAAACTCCGTCGTTTACTTTCCTGTTACTTTCCTGTTACTGTGGCTAAAATGTAGATGATCCCTTCATTTCTCTTTCTTTTCCTTTGAATGAACACTTCAGCCACATTTATCAACCATAAAAAATAAAAATAAAAATCCGCAGTCCAATTGTATAAGAAGGGCGAGAACAAGAGAGGAAGGGACTTTGGTGGGAGTGGAGGAAAAAAATCCTACCTAAAATTAGTTTTTTACAACTCAACTCAACTCAACTAAGCAGTTGTCCCAAACTAGTGGGTCAGCTAATGAATCCTTTAGAAAATTTTCATGAAGAAGGTGAAAGGATCTACCCGGCTCAAATTGACTAAGTTTGATCCTGACACTAGTTGAGTTCGTCTACATAGATCATTTTCTTTCATTTTATCCTATCCAAGGTCATGTTCTCTGTCATGCTCCTAGCCCTCAAGTCTTTCCTCACTGTTTCTTACCAAGTTGTTTTCGGTCTGCCCCCACCTCTTTTTACTCCATCAACTTGGCTAGGCACTTTAAACCCTATCTCATACCAGGGTGGGTCCCACCTAGTCCCATGCCTAGGTAGGCCCCCACTCGGGACCATAACAGCCCAAAAGTGGCCAGTGACAGCAGCGAATCCTTCGCTGAAATCGTTATCAGCACAACTCTCCTTCACTGCAGGCACGCATCCCCACGAGTTTGCTGATATACATAATTCAAATATCTTCAACTATTGTATAGATCTATGTTCCAACATTGACAAATCTACAACTGGTCGGGGTCCGCCTAACCCCAGCTTGCCCATCAAAGAAAAAACATTGACAAACTACAACTGCTACTTAGTTGAAATCACACACACCACAATTAATATAAAGCCCTGGAGGAGGAAGCAAAGGCCCTCGTTATCTTACTAATTTTCGAGGCTTTTGAACCAATCAGTGATAGTTCTGGCGAGAACCTTCGTATCATTCAGTGAGAGAGACTTCAACCCCTGTGCGAGAGCATCAGTTGGTGTGTACAGATCACCCACTTGCCATTTCACATCCTGAGTACAAGCAAAAACAAATTCAATGCATTTTTGTCCTCATTTTCACGAGTTGTCATTATTATGCATGCAAATATTTTTGGGAGGGCAGAAGCACAAGTGAGGGCCACTTGTTCAATGATCTAAACTATTTATCTACTAAGCTTTCTTATGAACACCCCCATTAGACCATACTAAATCTTTGATTTGTAGAGGTTTCTTGATGAATGCAAGTTTTTTTTTTCTGTACTTTACAAACCATCCATTTAAAAGGCTATAAATTGGAGGCTCACAATCGCTGCTGATGAGTAGTCTATATTCAAATTAATTCTTGAATAGAAAAAACAGAGTTGGGAAAAAAAGAAAATGGGTAATGGATGTGTACCAAGGGCCTGAGTATCTGTTTAGAAGCGGAAACCAGATGGGTTCAAGAGAAAAGTAAGAGAGATTGGTTAAATAATGCCCCCCATGAAAATGACGAGAGAAGTCCAAAGCCTTCATCAATTAGCGAAAATGGTAGAAAGTGGTAAAGATCGAAAGAAAAAGGAGGAAATGGGTTATGGATGTGAAACTTTCAATAATTATTGGTTTGAAAAGATTTAACAATACCCACTAATACATTAATTAAGAGCAAACATAGGCCCATAGTACACATGCATGATATCCTAGCAGGGAAATCTTGAATGATAAAACAAGGGCGGCCCAGTGCACGAGGCTCCCGCCATTGCGGGGTCTGGGGAGGGCTAGATGTACGCAGCCTTACCCCTACTTTGCATAGAGGCTGTTTACATGACTCGAACCCATGACCACCAGGCCACAATGGAGCAATCTTGAATGATGCATATTGTAAATTTAATACCTGTACACATGGCGTGAGATGGTTTCCTGACAATGAAACCTTTTCTAGTGTCCCGCCTATAGACTCCACACGAGGCCTCAAGATATCTTCTAGAAGATCACTTTCATCAATGGCATCGAAGCTGAATTTCACCTGAAGAGCAAAAATGTAAATGCAGCATATTCATGAGAAAAAAGCTTGTCAACTTTTCAACATGAAATCCCAAAATAAATAGATCAGAAAAAGTACCAGTAGCGTGCGTGAAACATTGTACGATTTCTTACAAAAATCACGGTTTTCAGAAGGTGTTGGCATGAATTCTGATATTCCTTGGGTAACCTGGGAATAATTCAACACGTTTAATGGTATTTCTGATAGAAAATGTGATTCGAAGGTTCTACAAATTATAACACAACAAGAACTGAGGCAAGAGAAAAAAATAAGAGTATCGCAAGACCTGATTCATAACCGAGGGCAACTGATCAACAAATTTGGTCAAAGAAACCATGGCTTCCTGGTCGTATTCTCGTATTACTTCTCTAGTGGAATCCAATAGTGCTTTCCATAAATCTCCTAGAAAGTCAAAGTCCATGACATAAGGGAACATGAAAACAAGAGTCTCATAAACTCAAAACCATGGCTTCATTTTATTTTATAAAATGAAGAACCATTTTACAAGAAGGTCGTGCCTATGTTTACTTCACAACCAAAATCAAGATCTAAGAAAAAATAAATAATTAAAACACAAGGATAGGATCAAATACCTGAAGCATTTCTAGCCATTGCAAACAAAGGCGATGCTTCCATAATAGGCGTCAACTGCCTAACTACAGGACCCAACTGCACAGATTATGAAACATTTAGAATGTGCAAACTGGATATCTAGAGTAAATGGCACACACATTGTACAATAAAATCACAGAAAATTAACAGAAAAAAGATAATTACCTGCTCGAAGTATGGGACAGCCTCTGAAGCAGATTTATTGTTGTACGAGATTATGGCATTAGCCTTCCACAAGAGATAAGTGAAATCCTTTATTACACTCCATGATTGGTTCATTTATTCTAAAATAAAGAGAACTTCACAATCTGCACTCTGCTTTCACAAATTAAATGTATGATAGGCACCTTCTTAGAAAGTGTCATTTAATACACCCATTAACTCATACAGCATTTTCAATAAGTAAAAATGTAAGGAAAGTCAAACCTTGGGTATTTTCTCAGAAAAATAGCTTCCTGTGAGCAATTGGAGTAGTGCGCCGTTGCTGCAAGTCAACATTTGTAATGGAAAAAAGAATGAGAACTACAGGCAAATCAAATGTGAAAGCTAAGCAATCAGCTGTATTGGCATTACGACCGAAGAGAGAAAATAGAAAAGATTGGCTCTTGAAGCGTGCAGTAGATTTCTGGCCTGATGCAGAAAAATATTTTCTATTTTGATATTCTTTTATCTGAAAACATAATATATTGAAAGACAGGACAGATACTCTATTAGATATTTCTCTTGGAAAACGGGCAAAACAAATTTGTTAAATTGCGAGTCTTTCATTTACATACATGTTGATGTTAAGGAGTGCAATAAATAAAGTATCAAATACACACACAGCATGTTTCTTTCCGTTGTCATTCGTCTGTTTTCCAAGATTTTTTTTTTTTTAAACTGTTTTCCAGTACAAAGTCGTCTTTATTCCTACTAATCCCGTTTCCCCCTAATAAGTTGGTTTTGCCGCAGCTTCTCACCAACCCATGTTAAATGAAAACAAGAGGGAAAGTCAACCACGGCATCCAATTTGTTTCATATTCGATGATTTTATTGCCGTTAATTGCGAGATTTATTGCCGATTCTGGCATATCCCCTCCCCCCCCCCCCCCCCCCCCCCCTCTGCTACCATTAATCGTATTCTCTTAAATAGATATACCTATATCGAGTTTCCTTCCAGCAGAGTTTCGTTTTAAAACATTCCCATACAATCTCATTAAAACCGGCGTTTAAGATTTTCGATGGAGTTCTCCCTCTCCAATTCCTTTCAAGACTATCGATTAATATACAACCCCATTAGCTCTTCTTTAACTAATATTTTCTACCCTAAACCTACCTCTCTCTCTCTCTCTCTCTCTCTCTCTCTCTCTCTCTCTCTCTCTCTCTCTCTCTCTCTGCACTAAAGAAAATGGATTAAGTTGATGAATGCGTTGTTATTTGTTTATCTTAGGTTTGTTTTAGATTATAGTTCATTAATCCAAGGATTTATTAGTTTTTTAAATGAATACCGTATTTATATTGTTGCAAATTATGATGGTAAAATGTAACTTTATATGTATGAACTTGTATGGGCTTGTCACCATTTTTAGATTTTTAGGAGTTGCCCCACAGATCGTTGAAGGTTTCCATTTCAAACATTGTTGAAGGTCTTAAACCAAGAGTGCACCATTTTGCTTTGATGTTTGAGCACAAGCTCCATCAACATCAATGAGAGATATGTAAGTTAAAACAACCACCCGTCCCTACATATAGAAGGAATGATCAAAAGGCCAAGACTAATATAGATTCATTTACAAATATATGCAAAGTAGACGCCGACTACTGGAGTGATGAAGCCTCTGGTAGTTTCTAAAAGTCTTAGTAAAGACATAGAATGTGAATTTCTAAACTCAATGGGAGTCCATAGAAGGCACAAATCCATGCATGGTTTTACATGTACGAAGGTTAGAATAAAATGGCAAAATACACATCTTGCATAACCACTAAAATGGTGCAAATTAACAAAAATGAATAGAACAATCTGTTTAAGAATGGACAAATTAACAGGAAGGCAAAGAGCTTCGTAAACCCGACAAACAAGCAGATAGTCTTACCTATGACCAACCGAATAAATTGGAAGATGGAAAAGATCACCCACTGTCAGATTAGCACAGGGCAATCCAGATGTCAAAAGCTTATCCATACAGACATGAAACTTCTCGTATACTTCCCTGGCAGCTTGGGCATGATCAAATGTCACATTGTATAGCACAGATACTATAAGAAACCCTTCCTTCGCCAAAAGATAAATTAAATGGCTGCAAATACAAATCATCGTCGAGATAACTCCAAAGTCAATGTCAGCACTGGAATTCTTAAGTGAATAACAGAAATAAAACATGGTTTGTCATTTTATTAAATAGTCCACTGCATTTTTAGGAGCTATATGGAAACCGTGTTTTATTTCTTTGATGAATTATACTAACTGTGAATCAAATTAACTCAGGAGTGATCAAATCAAGAGTTTCCCTGAGGATGGTTCTCTTGTTGTCTCTTGATTTACCTGAAAGCAACTGAGAAGCATTAAGTAAATCTACCAACAGGTTTCTAGATGAAAGAAAGTGGTTCCTAACCTATAAGTAACTTCAGGAACTGCTCCAATGAACGCACCTCCCAAGAACTTGATAATGGCCTGAGGCTTCTTTCCATTAGGGGGGGGAATGACCAGACAAGAATCCAACCTTGTATAAATTTTATTTTTGTAGGTGTCCCCTCCGACATATCCATTAGAAACCATCTTCTTAGAGGGGCCTGCTGCAGAGGTTCTGTGTTTTCTGAAAGGTTGAAACTTGGTCTGAGAGTATTGGCGACTGTCTAGCTTCCTTGGCCAGTTAAACTTTCTCAAAGTCAATTCAGAGAGTCTATTTGTGGATACTGTATCAACAATTCCAAAACATCTGTTGTTAGAGTACTTATATCTGCACACAGAGAGGTTTTTCGGATAAGATCGTTTGAACTCCATGTTTGGCAGATATGATGTAAGCGACGCCATGTTATACTTTACAGGAGAATAATTCCAATGCTTGCCAATGTGACCAAGTTCTGCATCAACAGACCATCAAAACAATGACATATTTATCATCATGCTCCACCAGCCATATTGCAGGAAAAGCTGTATTGAAAAATCAACAATTCAACATACATATTTAGCTCCTATGGTATCATATTTTAAGGGCCACATCATGGTAGTTCATACATTCAAAAAAGCCAAGGCAAAGAGGAATAACTGCCAGAGTACATCAAATGTCAAAATTATTCAAAGGTATAATGATCACTCGGTAAAATAAACTTGTAAATATAAAAGATGATCACGCCAATAACGTTCCAGGTTGAGAAATCTTTTTGTACTTGTATGAAACCCACTCACTCCTCATTCATTAATTCATACGGTTTGATTATAAGCAGATTCACTAGAGTATCAATTTATCATACGACATTATTATCATTCATAAAACTTTATCATTTTCATATATAAATATAACAACAAAAATAGTGCGGCATAACAAATATACATGAAGAATATGAACTACCATGAGAGCTTGACCAATGATTACAGTTGTATGTATATGACAATAAAGAAGAAGTAAGCTTGGGGTATGAAATTTAACATGAAATAGCCCATTTCTTTTCGTCTCTTCTTTTGGTTGACGACAAACAGAAAGTCAACACCAAGGCTAGCTCAATTACCCACCCACCGCCTTTAGTAACAAGCTAAATGAGCAGATTGAGGAGGATGCGAATGCCAATTTTTGAAGGCATCAAGCTGGAAAGAAGTCGTACCACAACATAAACAGCAATAGTAGATTATTAACTTTGCAGATGCAAAGGCAGAGCAAAACCCTCAACAAGATTTGGAATACTACAAGCCGGAAAAGAGAAAAAGGAGGGGAATGTAACGAATTCTTACAAAAAAAGAATAAAAAGATCTCACATATATTAATTATTCTAAAACTCGTGAAAATGCTACACACCGATTCATCTACACAAGAACCATTCTATTGAAGCCCTAGCACAAGATTATAATAGAATATAAAACTAATCAGGCCAATTGTTATCAGGCAAAGGAATAGGCCGAATTCATAGATATAAAACCAGAGGAAAATGAGCAAAAGGAGAAATTTCCAACAGATTTTTCTCAAACTACATGAATTATAATGTACGCAGGAGCCATTCCTTTGGATATTCAATCACAATGTGACGCCAAAAATCAAAAGCATCAGTTCTCATATGATCTAGGCAACCCGAAAATCCTGATTACTAATGAAGCGGTTTACAGAATTCGAAGAGGAAAAAGAAGAAATAAATTTTATCTTTTTAAAAGAGGAAGAGCTAGAACTGAAAGTTACCTAGGGCAGTAGGGTTAGAGTTTTTCCTTGCTTGGAAGATAAAAGAGGCGGGGGGGGCTGTTGAAATGATGAAGGGTTAGGGTTTTTCCCTTTCTTTCTATCATCATAACCAAAACGAACATAAGCTTATGCTTTTGCCACGTCTCCGACCTTCTTTCCTTTGGTTTCAGATTCACTCCTCTCATCAGGTAAACGCACGCACGACGGGAATAAATTTAAAGGCAAAGAAAAACGTGAAAGGGGTGAATTTATCCTCAAGCAGTGAACCATTCTCAAAGAAACCGTTGAAGGTGGGGATTTTATCCGTTTAGGGGCGTTGTGGGGGGGGGGGGGGGGCGGATATCATTTCCCTAAAAGAAGCATTTAATAAAACAGAGAATGCTATGATCAAAACAAGTGAGTGCGTAGATCCAAATGGATGTAACTTGAATTATTCAGTATTTAGAAATCGTAAAGAAAATGAAGGTATGGAGGATAAGAACTGCCACTAGATTTAAAGGAAAGAAAATATTATAAACAGTTAGATGCAATTTACATAGCCCCATGACTGCCACTAGATTTGACGGCAAGAAAATATTATATACAGTTAAAAAGCAATTGACATAGCCCCACGCAATATCAATATACACAATTCCTTAAAATAATAGAACCTCTGACTCAATTAATTATTATTGATACATTCATATTAATCTCAGCCTTCTCACTTCAAATCTTCTTTGTATAATGGAGTATACTAACTGCATTGCCCTTCCAATCTGTACACTGAAATCTTCTATGTATAAGCTTTTACCTGCGCATTTCCAATTATTTGCCATTGACACTGCCCAAATACGACCCACAAAACTAGCACTTGCTTTTTATTTCCGACCTTGGTAGACCCAATGACCTTAAAGGTTGTAACACATAGCACTCTTCAAATGAGCCACTGCATTGAAACCAAAAGAGAGACTTTTCCAATCTGTGTAGAGGCTAAATCATATTTCAATCCCAAAAGGTTTGAATTTCAAACCTATAGCAAACTTTGTAGCCTAATCAAAACCAATTTCTGATTCTGTACCGGAAGGGTACCAAGCTCTTCTATTTCCGGATGACTCGAGAAATATTCTTCCTCTGAAGAGGCTGTCGTGGATAGAAAAGTACAGCCAATATAATGCAAAAGACCAAACCAACAGCTCCGCCAAAAGGTTGCCATGGTTGAGATCCGGTTACCCAAAAAGGAGCATCAGGACGGTATGTTAATAAGCCACCAGCTTGCAAGATGAAAGTAGCACTCAGTGCTCCTGTGCGCACCCCGATTGGAACAGAGAGATGACCCTGGCCTCTTTGTTTAACCCCAGCCAGAGCCAAAGACAATAGCCATAGTCCTGGCACAGCAGGTAGGGACCTGCAATCCCCCATCAAATAGAAGGGTTAGAACTTCCTCACTTTATGCAGATCCTGTATAGGCTAACATTATATGATAGAAATTGCGAATGTCTTTAGAACTGGCATGATTGACATGTTTGTCACTTGCCAGATTTACAAGCATGGCAAATGATAGATTGAGCTATGAATCAATTCCATAGAATAACCATGCATCCGCAAAAAAGTGGTGTGGTATTTCGCACAGTGCAACACATTATTCCTTCTGGTTAGTTTCTTGCTCCTGCTTGGGGGCCATATTGTTCTGTTTCATTCATTTTTGTTCTGTATTGTGTGTTATTAAGTAAACTGCCCCATTCCAGAAATAAATAACATAGTAAGTCCTGCTGTCTATGAAGGGGAGAATTTGACGACATAAATATAACAGGTTCACTAGTAAGTAGTGTTGTCTGTGACGTTGCAAATATACTAAGATTCAATAGATGAGCTAAAAAAATCTAGTGGAAACATAACAGAAGTGATACCGGCAGAAAATTAGCAAATCTATGCACAAAAACGAAAGACAAAGTTTGTTTTCCTTGTGTTGTTAAAAGCATGGTTTTAAATTTCGGCCGAAATACAAAATTTTGGATTCCGTCTGGGACCGAAATTTAAAAATTTCCGCAGAAATCATAAGATTTACAGCAAAATTTCCACCGAAACCAAAATTTCAAACCTTGGATAAAAGCACAGCTGCAGTGAAAGAATAATGTACCTCTGAAGTAGAGAAAATGCAAGCCCAGAGATTATAATTGCCCGATGATAGCCAAGATCTGTGGCAATTTCTTCAGGCAACCATGACCTGAATAACAATTCTTCCACTACAGCAACACCAGTTGCTGGCACGATTCCTTTAGCAGCCAGCAATAGCATTCTTCCAAAACCTTTGAGCCACATTATAGCACCTGCTGGAGATGAAGGAAGACCTGAAGGCCTAACAACATATGCAAAACCAAGTAATACATTTATTGAATGTACAGACAAGACAAGGAAGAGTCCTCCCATCAAACCCTTGAGAAAATCGTGAAGCTGCAACAAAGAACCCAGCATTAGTCCAACCCTCCCAAGTTTAAACAAAATTGCTAAAATCTCCATTAGTTTCAAATAAATAGCAAAATCGGCCCTAAATTTCAAAGAAGGAGAATAAAACAGAGATTGACATCCATGCCACCATGTTTTGCTAATGAGATGAACGCACCTTGTTTTACATGTTTAAAACAGCTGTCAAAGGCTATTAATTATTATCAAAACATGGTCACGCGGATATCAGTAGCCTAAGACAATTATCTTTGTGAATAGTCACAATGTCTTCGCGGAATGCTATCATGGAAATTATTTACAAAAGAAAAAGAACCACAGTAAACCATCCAATAAACTGAGCTCTATAATATTGGAAAAATAAATAAAAATTGCAACTGCAAAACTATTTGGAAAAATAAATAAAAATCGTATGTGCAAAATTGATCAAATAGCTGAGCTAAAAAAATATAGAAAATGGAAAGCAGGACATAGCTTTGAGAGAGAGAGAGAGAGGGGGGGGCATAAAAAATAAAAGTCACAAAGAGAGTCAATTAAGTTTGTTGTTTTTTAACTAATAAATACATTCCTAACTCAATTCAGCTTTTGTTGTCTCTGTTCTTTTTTTTTCTTCATTTTTTCATCAATAATGTGTTTGTTACTTTGTTATATCCTAAAGAAAGGTCAGGCCAAAAGTTAAAAACTTTTTTTATGCAAGAATGAGTCAAATCACTTTTTGTATCTGTTTGGTGTAAGAAAAGGGTTGGCTTGGGGAGTTTTCAGTGGTAACGACACAGTGGATTAGGGACTTACAGTCATGGTTTTAAATTTCGGAAAATTTCGGTTTCGGTCGCCATTACCAAATTTCGGAATTTCTGGAATTTCGGTTAATTGTAATTTTTTTTTTGTAAAAAAAATATGTCACAAAATTTCGGGAAATGAATTAAATATTCTTTTTTAATTATTACCAAATTTCGATCGAAATTTCGGAATTTCGGTTTTCCGAAGGTTCGAAACGGTTACCGAAACCAAAATTTTAAATCATGCTTACAGTCAATGGTTAGAGAAGGAAGAGAAGAGGGTGACTCGAGACTTGAGAGACAGATGAGAGACAAAATCTTGAAAATAGAAATTGCTCGAAAAATGGATATGATTTATTTTTACTAAAATAACCTTGAAATAATACTTCTTGTCATCAAAATTGGAGCGTATTTTCATAAATAAATAAATAAATAATATATATAGAGAGAGAAAACGGTTCCTACACATATGTGTAGAGAGTTCTCTACACACTAGCTTAAAATACAGTGGGGCCCCACATTGTTTGGGCGATCCAAGCCATCCATTTTAAAGGCCCTCACATAGATAGGGTGTCTACAAAAAATCAGATCCATAGGATCATCCCAACCCTACGATTTGTGGAGATAAAATGGATGTCTTTAAACCTTCACAAATTAGTCCATTTTTTGCCTCCACAGTTCGAATGGTTAGGATGATCCTATGGATCTGATTTTTTGTGGACACCCTATCTATGTGAGGGCCTTAAAAATGAATGGTTTGGATCACCCAAACAATGTGGCCCCCACTGTATTTTAAGCTAGTGTGTAGATAACTTATCTACACATATGTGTAGGAACCGTTTTCTCATATATATATATATATATATATATATATATATATATATATATATATATATACAGTAATTTATTTTGAACGGTATATATATATATATATATATATATATATATATATATATATATATATACACACACACTACCATATAGCAGAAGAGAAAATGAGAGAATTTTGTCCATTTAACACGTCAATGTGGATGATTTTTACCGTTTTTGCCCTCCCCACATATCTGTACATACCTTAATTGTAAATTCCGTTTCGGTCGCCATTTCGTTTTGGCCACCGAAACGAAATTTCGGTGGGATTTCGGTCATTTCGGTGCATTTCGGTCGAAACTTTTCGTTCACACAAAAAATATATTAAAAAATATGAGAAAAATCCAAAAAATAAAAAATCAATAGAAAAAGATGAAAAACTAATAAATAATCCAAAATATGTGTCGCAAAAGGCATATTCATTACTTAAACACATAAAGTCTTGCACAAGTCCAACTGATAGTCTGATACATAGAAAAACATAAAAAAAAGGAGATACATGAAAGTGAAACATAGACAATAGCTAGTAGCAACAACTCTCAGTCATCATAACCCGGATGATCATACTCAATGTCTTCTTCGTCGTCGTCGCCGCCGTCATCACCACTTGGACCACCAGTAGGGACATCTTCTTCAAGAGGCATGAGAAAGTCGCCGTCGTCGTCCCCGGCCCCAACCACAGCAGTAGGTGCTTCAAGATTTTCCCACCAAATGTCTTCCGGCGTGAATATGACATCTTCTTCTTCTGCAACCCAATCCATCATGACATCCAGATGGTCTATGCTCAAAGGGTCACTAGTGGTAGATGATTTCCTCAACAAGTCCCTGAAAAGGAAAACATTAAGTTTAATGTCAAAGGTTAAACTTAAAAGCTTAAAGTAATGAGGTGAAAGTTGAAAACATTATATTACGTTGTATACCTTTCTCAAAACTTAAGATTGTAATAGACAAACACCGAGTCATCTAATCTCTGATGCTCCAACCTATTTCTCTTTGCAAAGTGAATGTGTTCGAAGGTGCTCCAATTCCTTTCACACCCAGTCGCACTGCAGGTCTGACTGAAGATTCTGATCGTAAAGGTCTGTAATTCTTCCACGTCACCTCCGAATTAATTCCACCATGCAACTGTAAAGTAACAAATAGTAAAGCATTATTTGTTGAGAAACTGAAAGTTAAAATGAATTATACTTAATTAAACAAACAACTCAAATATACCTGGTCCCAACTTCGTTCGGTTGCGGATTGCAAGCTTCATTCCAAACATACCCTTAGCCTCTCGATAATCCTCAATCTGATTGGTGATGAGGTCTTGTGTAGCTTCATCAGGTACCAGTCGAGTGATGCATGCCAACAAGCCTCTGGTTACTTCACTGTGCTTAGAGAAGGTAGGAGTGAAAAAGAGAGCAGGGTTAAGAAAATATCCTGCTGCATGGAGGGGACTGTAGAGTTGCCTATCCCATCTTTGGTCGATGATCCTCCAGATGGGCATGTAATCTGATTTTTTCTTCAACCTCTCCTTGATGTTCTCTTTGGCCTTATCCATGGCCTCATATAGGTAACCCATCGCCGGTTTGTCTTGCCGATCTACCAAACGCAGCACTCTCACTAAAGGCTCATTGATGTTTAGAATGTACTTGCATTGGTCCCAAAAATATTTATCCAACACAGTACTAACTACCCCTTCACTCAGTGGATGTTGGACAAACCTACTAGTACTATACTCATCAAACACAAACATCTGCTGAAGTGCTTTCCGATTTAACACCAGACTTTGTATGCTAATGAAATTTCTAGCAAATCTGGTTGTAGCAGGGCGGCACAACTCCTTCCCACCTGTGAACTTCTTCCTCATCAAATTCAAGAGGCTTCCATGGTTGTAGATGAACTTTGTAATCGTCCGAGCCCTCTCAATTGTGGTTGCTATGTGAGGAAATACAGTCGGTTTGCACAGATGCTCCAAGATGAGATCTAAGCAATGAGCTGCGCAAGGAGTCCAGAAGAATGTACCAAACGCGGCTTCTAGTCTTTTCCCAGCAGCTTTGTAACTTGGCTCACTGTCAGTTACAAATTGCACCACATATTCCGGATTCACCTCTCCGACAATCTTTTCAAAGATATTGTATAATTCATCGACATTCTTCACTATGCCAGATGCATCAACGGATTTGAGGAATATGACTCATTTAGGGCAGTACACCAAAAAGTTAATTAGGGAACGTTGTTTGGTGTATGTCCATCCATCTGCCATAATACTACAACCAATGTATCTCCATGACATCTTAATCTCCTCCAAGTAGTTGTTTACCTCATCCACTGTATTCTTCAAAATGGAACCCCTTAAAGCATGATAAGTAGGTGCCTTATAACCCGAACCCACGGCATTCACAGCATCAAACATAGGTTGCCAGAAAGGTGAATTGGCAACGTTGAAAGGGAGATTGGCATCGTAGCAAAGCATGCCAACCGGCCATGTCTGCTCTATCCATTGTTTCTTTGGTAGCCAAAGCACTTTTAATGCTTGGCTGGGCTCCAGGGGTTGTTCGTGGTGCAAAGAAATTCCTAATCCCTCCTGTGATTCCCTTCTTCTTCCTTTTTGTACCACTCGGTTCTACAAGAACTTCCTTACCTCTTCGTTGAGGCAATTGTGTGCCAATGTCTTCTTCATCCTGCTCTTCTTCTTCGTCTGGTGTGCCATAAAAACCTCCAACCTCTGCTCTGGATAGGCTCATCCTAGCCCTTTCTTTTCTCTTTGCATCTAAAAGTTGCTTCATTCGGTATTTTACATCTTCAGTCACTTTTTTGCATGATGCTACTTCACCAGGAACAGCCGCTAAATGTTCTTTCAAGCGGGTTATACCTCCACCCGATATGACTTTGCCACTGAATATGTAAGTTACTTTATTTTTTTACCCGGAACCAATGTACCGTAAGCCCATGCCGGGTCATCCGATCTAGCGGGTGCCGAACCAATAGAGGATGCTCCTGCAGAAGGTCCCGAGCCCGACCCACTCATTCTGAAATGAAGTAGAAGAAGGGGGAAAATGAATTAGAAGAAAGAAAATTGAAACAAATTACAAAAAAATGAAGTAGAAGGGGACAAATGAAGTAAGAAATAAAAGAAAGGAAATGGAAAGAAATAAAGAGAACCTTGAGGTTGAACTTGAGTTGAAGAGAAGAAGAAAAAAATAGCCTTCACTCACTTGAAATAAGCCTTTGGAAATAGTTCTTGACTTCTTGTAGTGGTAAGTTGAATGTATGCCTTCCCTTTGCTCCAAAATAGACTTGGATTGAGTTGAAGAAGAGGGTATACTTGTAGGAAATTTAGTAGAATAGATAATGTAAGTGAAAGTAGAGAAAGAAGGAGAATCACTTATGTGAAGGTGGAGGATAAGAAGGTAGGGAAAAGGCTATTTATAGAGTTTTTAATTGATTGTGCATTTAAAAATGACTAAAATACCCTTCCCAACAGCTATAAACAGTCACATTTTGAGGTTAAAATTGTCAAAAACCAAAAAGAGCCGTTCCAGGGGCATTGTTGTAAAATCTGCAAAATCCAGTCAAACTAGCCATTATGCACGATTCCGGCCGGAATGGAGAATTTCGTCCATTCCGGACGAAATTTCGAATTTTGGAAAATTTCATCCGAATGGCCGAAATGGAACGAAATTTTTGGAATTTCGTTCCGGAATTGGAACGAAACCGGTTCGTTTCGTCCGGAATGGACGAAACGAAACGGAATTTACAACAATGGTACATACTATCTATGTGAGGGTAAAAAAGGTATGAATGTTCGCTAGCCACCTTCTCCAAACACTCTGTCTCGCCCATCCTTTGCAATTGTACGTATTCAGAGATTTGTCTTATTAGATGTGATGAAAAACTGCACGGAAATACTATTTCTTGAAAGGTTGCTAGCAATAATACTTAAAGAAAGAAGCTAGCAATAATAATCATCGCGTAGTGAAGTTTGGGAGGGAAATTACAGACAACAGGTACCTGGATATGACAATTACGGAAAAAACTACAAAGAAGAGGTTTCAAAATATGACAATCACGAAAAAACTACTTTTCCTTATTAATTTTTGAGGATATTACGAATTCCGCACACCTGTAAAAATATTTACAAATTCCGGGCACCTTCAAACGAACAACAAATTATGGAAACCTTTATGCACTGTTTGGTTGCCGGGTTTTTTTTGTTCCTGGGAGTTATGTGGGAGAGTAAGTTAAATTTTGGTCCCATCCCATGTTTGGTTGCCTTTTAGCACTAGGTTTTTTTTAATCCCACTCTTGTAATGATTGCTTGTGTGGTGTTTTTTTTAATCCCACTTTTGTAATGATTGCCTTTTCATCCCATCCCAAAATAACCCCAGGAACAAAAATAAACTCAGGAACCAAAAATAAGCTTGAGAAGAATTTTTTTCTACCCAACAGTTCAAGCAACCAAACAAAGGTTTTTTTTTCCCCACCATAATCCGGTCAATCAAACATGGGATTTTTATTTTACTAGGATACTTCTAGGACTTTTTTTTTCCCACCTATCTCCCAGGATATTTTTTTCTCCCACATAACTCCCAGGAACAAAAAAAACCCGGCAACCAAACAGAGCAGATTGGAGGGCTAGGATCAGCCTATGGAAATGATTTTACGGGCACAACCTATTGATGTTGTGTTCCATCACATGGACGGTTTGGATCAACCTATGATGTGGTCCGTACAGTTCTTTGTCGGCCCGTGCATCGCACGGGTTTTTTTACTAGTTATACTATATTGCAGAGGAGAAAATGAGAGAATTATTTGAATTACGGATTAGTAAAAGCATAAAAGAGGGGGAGAGGATTGAAATTATGTGGCTTTAATGGGTGCCATTGTTAAAAAGCATAAAGGAGGGGGTAGGATTGAAAATATGTGGATTGAATGGGTGCCTTTGTTAAAAAAAGTCAAAAAAAGTGATGTGTAATTCTATTAGAATTTTGGGAGAAATTCAAATAAGTCTCTCCTTTTCTTTTCTGCTATATATATGAGAAAATAGATCCTGCGCTCGAGTGCAGATAGCTTATCTGTGCTCGAGTGCCGAAAACAACGGTGGGCCCACTTTTTTGGGTGATCCTAAGCATTCATTTGAAAGGCTCCATCATGGATGGGGTGTGTACCAAAAATCAGCTCCCTTGGATCATCTTAGGGTGTCCATTTGTGTGTGTGTGTGGGGGGGGGGATGGACAGATATTGTTTGTGTAGGATGATCCAATGGAGCTGATTTTTGGTACACATCCCATCCATGATGGGGCCTTTCAAATGAATGCTTAGGATCACCCAAAAAATATGGGCCCACCATGTTTTCTGCACTCGAGCGCAGATAACTCTCTCTCTCTCTCTCTCTCTCTCTCTCTCTCTCTCTCTCTCTCTCTCTCTCTCTCTCTCTCTCTGTGTGTGTGTGTGTGTGTGTGTGTGTGTGTGTGTGTTTGTTTATATATCTATGTGTGTGAGGAAATAGTTCCTGCGCTCAAGTGGAGGAAACATGGTGGGCCCACTTTTTTCGGGTGATCCTAAGCATTCATTTGAAAGGCCCCATCATGTATGGGGTGCGTACCAAAAATCAGCTCCATTGGATCAACCTAACCCTTCCATTTGTGGGGTGAAAATGGGCGGATTTGTGGACAAATAGTATCTGTCCATTTTCTCACCCCATTTTCTCACCCACAAATGGACACCCTAAAATGATCCAATGGAGCTGAGTTTTGGTACACATCCCATCCATGATGGGGCCTTTCAAATGAATGCTTACGATCAACCAAAAAAATGTGGGCCCACCCTTGTTTCCTGCACTCGAGCGCAGATAAGCTATCCGAGCTCGAGCGCAGGAACTGTTGACTATATATATATATATATCGGATTCCGGACTGTCATGTGGGCTTTTACTGGTTGTCAGGATAATTTTTTCAGATCCTATGATCAGGGTCCGAAATATGTGCATGGATTCCAGTAGGGTGTCTAGGTCCTGTCCAGTTAATTTCATATTTGGATAGTCCATCAGACGGTATGGGTCCATTGACACCCCTAACTGAGACATTTCGATTTCGGCACAAAATTTCAGCCAAAATGTTGTAAAATCATGGAAATGTTCCGTAAAAATTCACAACAAGAATCCAGGTAAGATTCTTCACCATTGGTCTTTCTTTTTATTTTTTGTCATTTTTTCATAAATTTCTTCAAAAGAATATTGTTCTTCTTCTCTTTTATGCTGCCAAGAAATTTCTTGCCCGCGTCCGCTCCGAGTCGACAAGGATTTTTCTTGGCCGCATTCCGCGCCACATCCGCGTTTTTAAACACTGGTTAAATCTGAAAGCCTCACTTGCTACATAAAGTGACTCATGTAGAATGACATGCATAAAACATAATACCTTTGGTGATGATGTCACATCCAGCCCATATTGCTCAAGTGGATTGCTATATCCCCGGATTCTTTTTCCCCATAACATAACAAGTATCATAACAGCAGGGTAGAGGCCTATGATGCAAGCATATTCAGCAATACCAGTCGAACGTTGCTTTGCCCAATTATGCACAATTGTTGGGAGCAGTGGAATGACCAATGGTGACCATAGAACCAGCACCATGCAGACAAACCCAAGAATCCTAGAGAGAAAAGATAGACAAGTTTGAAAACGCAAAAACATTTTAAAGCTCACAATAATAACTTGGTTATAAAAATGTCATAAATGGAAAGCAAAATATAAGGGAGGGAGATGCACAGCATTTTACAAGAGATAATGGTTGGCACATACAATTTCTATGTGTGTGGGCCCATATTGGCCCTGCTGCACAAGGCCATTTACTTTCAGTTGGGAAACGACGTTTACCCACCCTATATCGTGCCCCATAGAAATATAGGAGCTAAATACGAATGAAGAACCAGCAAAGCTAAAGAATATACCAAAATTTGTTGCACATGGAAAAGTTAGCATCCTGAATCTTGAATGTGTGGGGCATCTTTGCATTAAGAGGATGCAAAAATACAGTAAAATATACTGGATAACAATAATTCTGCAAAGAGTAATGAATCTGCTGCTTTTTGAAAACGGAGACACAAGGGTATGACCACACATGTGTGTGTGTGTTCGTCTCTAGGGATGAGGGCAAGTACATTAGTTCATAGGTGGTTAAGTTCCATGGCTAAAAAAGATGAAGTTTGAAAGTTTGATTGTTAAATGGTTTAACCAAATAAAACAATATGATGATGCAAAGATCTATCAATATATTGATAATTTATTCTATTTTGATTGGTTAAAGGACAATTATAATTTAAATTGATGATGCTCCCAGTCCGATCTATTACATTTTACAAATTGGCCTATAAGATAAGTTCTAAATGAAGCTACTAGAGAAGCATTTTCCACAAATGAAGCAACATGATTCATGAAACACTAATCACTACTTATATCCATATAGATATGTTTCACCCGATGCAACAAACATTAAATCTGAAATCGGGACCTGCGCACACCAGGACACAGAGACCTGAATTCAAAGATAGATATGAATTTCAGCCAAAGAATATAGTATGCTTTCAAAAATGAATGAATGCAAAGTAGTAAATGAATCCAATAGAATAACTGTTCCATGAAAACAACATAATGAATAAGTGTACTCCATTTGTCAAAATAATAAAAGTAAGGTTACATGTCTAGCATTGTCAATTAAAAAGTTCTTAAGAATATGATATCACATCCTCCAGACTACAATACAAACCACAACCAAAGGGATAGAAAGACCAACAAGTCAACTGAATTTATACGTAATGAGTCCACAACTACATTAGCTTCCCTATGAATATGAAATATCATTACAAAAGCCAATGTATAATGAAGTCAACTACAAGGAATCTCCTACTTCACCTACCTTTGAAACAAGGGACGCTCAGCAATACCCAAGAACAAGATAAGCCTGTCAGTTAAGCTCATAGCACCACGCATACCACCCCAAAGTAATGCAATTTTACCAATCGAACTCAACATTCCACCCTTTTGTCCCAAGTCTGCCAACATGGCAACCACCCTGCATGTACAACCAAAATGCTTTGAAAATTTTGATAAATACAAATGCAAAACAATATTCCATAGAGAAAATGATTAAAAAATTATAGAACAATAATGAGCATAGAAGCAAATGAACCTGACCTTTCTTGATCAACTTCCCCATCGCTCTTGGTAGGCACTACGGGACCCGCAACCGACATTGCTTTCTCGGCAAGGCTAGTAACAATATTGTTTTGGTTCCTCTCCTGCAATGCCTCTTCAAGATTATCATGCTCCTTTTGTGGATTTCTTTTCTCGCTGATAGGAATAGATGAAGTTTCAGTAGTTTCATGGCATTTGTCTTTACCCTGTGGTTCAAATCAAACCAGTAGAGCATGAGCAAAAAGCCTTTGTCTTTTCTAATGATAACAACAAACATTATTGAGCAAAACACTGCAGCTTACAGGAAGGGCTCCAAGAGTGTGGTGGTCTCAAGCAAAATGAAAAGAGAAATTCAATGTGCATTAACTATGAAATGTTCAGAATGATCAAACAGAGCGGCAGTGAACTGAGTAAATCCCAGGCAAAAATAAGCCAGAATTCTTAAGAAGACTGCAGTTATGACCCAAGGAAGTAAGCCGGACTTCTTTTGTCCAAATCAAGACAATCAAATGAGTGAAACAAGAGCCTGAGGAATATATTGAGGGGTGGTAGTGGTAGTTATTTCTGTTTTTTTTTTTTTTTTGTTTAGAATCAGCCGATAATGGAGACAGATACATAATTTTCAAAAAAAAATGGAGACAGATATAGAAACTATGTAGTGAGGTTGGTCTATGATCATAGTTCTGTGGTATCCGATCAGAATAGGTTGCCAGTCTTTACTTAACTCAACACAGAGATGGAGCCACTGGAAATGGAAATAGTGCCCATCTATGAGGTAGTGCCTAGGAGTTAAAAGGCTGGACCCTTTTGACCAAATAGAGATTGAACCACAAACAACCAAATTCCAATTGAAATGAAATCTTTAGGAGGAATCAATGAAACACCATCAATTCAAATCTTGGATCTTTGAATTGAGAGAGATCCAAATTCCAGTTGAAATGGAATCTTTAGGAGGAATCAATTTATACCTAGATCAGTTAATATCCCCAATGGTCCCACCTGAACCTCCTTCAAGGACACGTTAGAATTCTGAATTCCTAATGCTGATTTACTAGGTTTCACTTGCCAGTGAGAAGCACTTTATTAGTTTATTTGCTATTGTTGGGTGTGGACTGTGGAGCAAATTTCTTAAAGAAAGAAAAGAAATCCAGAAAATTAAAAGAAAAGGAAATGGTTCATACTTCATACTTGAAATTATAAAGAAGCATGGCAATTCTTATCCAATACTATGATGTGTCCAGTAAAAGTACACGGCTTATTTCATGTGGATGTGGAACTAGCTGAAAACTGGAAGACAAATAGGCAACATATCAAATATTATGGGGAACAAGACGCATTTACATCAGCAGATAGATAACTCCTCCAGACAACATGCCCCTTCTTACATAAGTACGACTTCCCACAAGGAAGTGAAATAGATAGCAGCACTAAATTAAAAGTATAAGTGAAATAGATAGCAAATTGATGGTATAAGATTCTGAGCGGATTTGATTACTCACATTACGGTGAACCAGTAAAGCCGATGCACCCACGGCAGCTGTAACAGCGCCGACCATGGCACTGTCCTTGTTTAGATTTGCTGTCTCAGGCTTCTTGGAGCAAGAACCTCGGGTAACTGAGCTATCCAAATCAGCATATTGAATATTCTTTCCAAGAAGTTGATGATGATCTTTCTCAGTCTCACTTTTTTTACCAGAAAATCTATCCCCCTCATTGCTAGCTTCATCATTGGTTGCTTCACGCTGGTCACCTTTTTTATCTTCGTTTTTTAAATCATCTGATATGTCACATTCTTCAGTTGGTTGGTGTTGAAGTTCAGTATCTAATATTACATAAGATGGCTCAAGAATACTCTCCCCGACACTGACTTGTAGCGGTGAATGAATATTTTGATCATCTCTGTTAACTCCCTCCGGAGCTTCAGCATCATACATAGAATCTGGAGGGTCCTCCAGTTGATCCAGGAGCTTCCACTGGCCTTCTTCCGGGAAGTATTCAAGGAATAGATCTGTAGTTGAATCTAAATCTAAAAATTTTGTATTTGACATCTTTGAAGGAAAATATTTGTGGAGGGATTCTTTGTATGGTAAACCACCATAAGGATTTACAGCAATTTGTAGAGGAAAACTCTGTACATGTCCAACACCGTTTGAATTCTCTGTAAAACCTGTGGAATCAATTAAATTTTCCTGCTTATTTTTGTCTTCCATATCTAATTGACTACTGGCTATATCATTTCCTTGAGACCTACCAATGTTGTCCATAACTGATGTCTTAAGGTTGCTCATGGGCTTATTACGACCCAGTTCATCTCCAAAATTTTGGTGTGGCTCAGCACATTCCTCGAGGGAATTATTTACGGGATTATCGTAAGACCACATCACATCAGACTGTATGCTTAATCCATCCTCAGTATTTTCCTTATTTTCAGACCCATATTTGCTGTTGACGGGAGGTTCATTGGAGGCAATGGTAGATTCTGCATCCTCATTTTCATTTTGTTGCCCAACGTCACTTGGGTTGTTTTCTTTCTCAAACTCGTCTATCATATTTTCTATAACACCGAAGACACTGTTAACTGCCATTTGGGTGGAGTCATCAAACCCTGTTAGGGCATCCAGTGCCTGAGAAACAGAGATTGATGGGAGGCTAGAAGGTGATGATAGGGGTGGAGATGGTTCATCAGCTTTGGCACTGGAACTTTGGCTCATAGCCTGCACATTCTTGTCTTCATTCTTTTGGATATCATTCCCTTGTTTTTCCATTAGTGAGGGCTCAGGAGAGAGAAGAACATTTGAAGATGGTACTTCATGCTCAGTCCTGTTTTGATGGTTTGTTTTTCCTTTTTCTGGACCACTTTCTTCAACACAAGCTTCTGTAGACTTATCTTGAGAAAACTCCACATTTTCATAATTCTGCTCTGCCTCATTAGAATCCCTCATTCCAGCAGCAATCATATCACCTCCATAACCACCTTCCAACTGAGGGTTACCTAAATCTAAAGATGTTTGCAATTTTGATGAAGGCTGAATCTCAGATCCTAGTTGCATAGAGGGCTTTCCTAAATTAGACTGATTGTTAGCCATTTCACCTGATAAGTCATCATCAGAGCTTTGGTAGGCCAAATCTTCTCTCATCATTTCCTTGCTATCCAGCAAGGTTTCTCCTTGTGAAGACATTTTTTCAGGACCAGCACCCTTCATCATATTGTCTGAAGAATGACTGTTGCTATCCCCATCATTGGCACTTGAAATCCCTTGGAATTTTTCTTGGATTTTTGACTTTACATCTGTTGTTACATTAGCAACCAAATTATCCCTCATCAGATTGCCAGGATTTAAATTTAATCCTTGACTCCGCACAATTTCAGAAACAGCAGAAGTAAGCTTTTGGCGGACGTCTTCTGGCACAGCTCCTTGCAAGGCTTTCGTGAATGTTTCTCCTTGCTCCACAGCAGTCAAAACCTGGAGAAGAACATACGGTAATTCATGTATTGTAGGTGAATCCAACTAAATGATGAAATTGGAATATCCATGTAAATAAGTAATACAAAACTGGCAAAAAATTGGTCCATTGAGAAAGTACCGGGATTAAAATTCAATGCTTGTGAGTAGAACTTTCCGTATACCATGAATTTGTTACAAGGATCTTACCAGGGTTTGGATGTGAAGTGTCCAAAACCTGATGCAAGAAAGGGCTATGCATGTGATGCATATAATTCACAGAAATAAATACACATGAAAAGGTTATAACCGCTTACAAGAGACAGATGTCCTCATAGTTTTTAGAAGCATTTAAGATGGCTTAATCATGTCCATAAACCATAAATATCAGTAACAGAAAAAGCGTGACACTCCACACCATGAAAGAGTTCTGCCTACAGTACCCAAATAAAGAATCTCAACATAGAACTACAGTGAGGGTTATCAACTCCAACAAAGTAATCAATGTTTGCATTCAATGATCCTAGAAGAGGTGTATTTGATAACAATTTTATTCAAATATAAGAGAAAAATGATGAAAAAATAAAGACTGTATGATCTTGTGTGTGAGATAGGATTTGATGGGACCACTATTTAAAAAAAACCCGAGTCAATCATCTACTCGCCTGAGTCGACGCCCTTGGGCGAGTTCTCAGCCAAGGTTCCCTGCCAATCTAATACAAAACTCCTTTGACTTGCCTGAATTAAAGAAAGGTTAACCTCATCAATCATTGCTTTCTTTGTGAGAAATTACTACGCATGCCACAAAAACAGCACAGTTTCTCTTGTATTTAAGACTTTTCAAGTAACAATCCCAAATCATTTTGAAAATTAAAGTTCGATTGCCTGATAATGAGACTAAACCCCATCCACATTCTCTATATATCTCGTCACCAAATCAATATTTTGTTCACCAGTTCTCCTTTGTATATCAACCTCAACAGGAGGAGCTGAATGAATGAATAAGAATTATTTTTAGGCACTTGCTTCCTTCCCTTTCATGTTGAAAATAAAAGAAGACTTTACGAAAAAGAAGAATTTTTTTTTGTTTGAATTTTATTACTAAAAAGAAGATAACGAAAAGAATATACAATCGGGCCCACATTTACAGGACGAGGGCAGATGCCTCGATACAAAGTCAAGATCCAGTTTCACCTTCTGTTGCAAGTGAGTCAATGACCCTGTTGGCCTCCCTACCAACAAGATGGAAAAAGAAATCTAAAGTCCCTCTAAGTACTCGAGTCTCTTTTCTATAATCAGCACGCCTCCATGGAAATGGGCCTTGCTACTCATACACCAAGTTGTAATGAGCAAGTCCTTCTCCACTAATAATGATCTAGCAAAAAAAACAAATGAAGATTCTTAATCATAAAGCTAAGTTGGCTTTGGCTGTATTAAAATCTCTAATCTCCAGCAGTTCACTGCTTGGCATCATTACCCTTGTTATCTCCTAATATGCCCCAACACCTGCTAGTCCTAAGCTAATGTCAAACTTCAGCTTGGAAGACCCAAGTGGAGGTCAGCTCCATTTTTTAAAATCATAGTCACAAATATCTGTGTCAGGAATTTGTCAAGAAGGGTATATCTCAGGAAGATTTTTTTATTTTTGGGTTTATACCGAGAAAAAACTGGAAAAGTAAAATATTTAACATACATAAAAATATAAAACTTAAGAAAGAATATATTTCGCTATCTTGGTTCAATCCAACATAAGGAAGGAGAGATTGAAGAAGATGTTAACCACACAATAAGAGGAGGGTGGTTGAAGTGGAAGCATGCTTCAGGAGTTCTATGCGCCCGTAAAATACCTACCAAGTTGAAGGGAAAGTTTTATAAGACAACTGTGAGGCCAGCCATGCTGTACGGCTCAGAATGCTGGGCCACCAAGAAGCAGCATGTACATAAGATGAGTGTAGTGGAGATGCGAATGCTTAGATGGATGTGCGGCCACACAAGGTTAGATCGAATTAAAAATGAAGACATCCGTAAAAAGGTGGGGATGGCACCAATTGAGGAGAAGATGACAGAGCACCGCTTAAGATGGTTTGGGCATATCTAACATAGGCCTTTGGATGCTCCAGTGAGAAGAAGTGACTCGTGCCAAGTTGATGGAGTAAAAAGAGGGAGGGGCAGACCGAAAACAACTTGCGTAGAAACAGTGAGCAAAAACTTGAGGGCTAGGAACATAACAGAGAACATGACCTTGGATAGGAGAGAATGGAATAAAATGATCCATGTAGACGAACCAAACTAGTGTCAAGATTAGACTTAGTCATTTGAGACGGGTAGATTGTTATTACGAACCCGATTCGGTTCGCAACAGATTTGATCTTCTTAGAGGGAAGATCAGCCTCTTGATCCACTTCGAGGGAAGGATCAATCCTCTTTTGTGCACAAGACACACTTTCTCAAACAATTTTATTTATTCCCCAAGAAAAGCTGCGTACAAGTTATTTATAAAAGGTACCTAATCTGGATAAACCTTATCTCTAAGACTCCTACATAAACTAAACAACTGGAGAGCAAATCTAAAAATAATAAATATCTCAAATAATTTATTTTAGCCAAGTGGGGCCAGATAAGCACGTAACATTCCTCCCCTCTTGAAATCAACCTTGTCCTCAAGGTTGGAGATTGCGGACCAATTGTTGAAAAATCAAATCTTGCGCATTTTTCGAAAGTCTTTTTCCGTCTCCCTCCTTTTCTTCTTCTCGTTGTTTTGCAGTATGTCTTCATCAATGGATGAGACAACTCCATTTTCAAAACGATCTGATTGCGGTGTTCATCAAAGCTCTTTCGTTGTGTTTTCCAAGAATGATTTGGATGTTGATGCACAGATGATTGTGCGTGAGAAGAGAAATGGTAGGCTCTTTGGCGACGAACTCTTTTGTAGTTTTTTCACCTTTTCTTCTGGCTGGTTTTTTTCTCTCCTTCTTTTCTCCTCTTTTTCTATTTCGCTGTTTTCTTTTTGCATTTGTCTTTTCTTCAATTTGCTTTCGAAATCTTCGCTCATTTCCTTAATCAGCATGCTGATTTTGTTCAGGCCTTCCGCAAATAGTCGTTGTTCTTCTATCATTTTTGAAAGAGATACTTTCATCTTCTGAAAATCACCGCCCAGGGGAATCCAAAATCTCCAAAGATGTATTCATGGCACAGGACTGACTGCTCTGATACCACTTGTTACGAACCCAATTCGGTTCGCAAGAGATTTGACCTTCTTAGAGGGAAGATCAACCTCTTGATCCACTTCGAGGGAAGGATCAATCCTCCTTTGTGCACAAGACACACTTTCTCAAACAATTTTATTTATTCCCCAAGAAAAGTTGCGTACAAGTTATTTATAAAAGGTACCTAATCTAGATAACCCTTATCTCTAAGACTCCTACATAACCTAAACAACTGGAGAGCAAATCTAAAAATAAGAAATATCTCAAATAATTTATTTTAGCCAAATGGGGCCAGATAAGCACGTAACATAGATCCTTTCACCTTCCTCATGAAAATTTTCTAAAGGATCCATTAGTTGACCCCAACTAGTTTGGGACAAAGGCTTAGTAGAGTTGAGTTGCATTTTTAAGAAAGAATAATAAAAAAAAGTGGTGAAATTTTCGTGGTAAAAATAACCATGAACACAATATTTTTGAAAATCACAGATAATTTCCAGTTTTTGTTGCTTTATGAAAATATCGCAAAAAAACATATACTTTGAAAAAGTCAGACATATGGGACTATGCTGACTATGCTCAACCTAAATGTAAAAAGATTCGTTCCTTGAACCATTATCCTCCAACCTTCCATTAAATGATCAAATCTAATGATAGAAAGAACTTTAGATGAGAGCCCAAGAGATAAGCAATTTTTAATCTTTTTTTATGACCACTGAGATGCCCATCTCTCTGCATAAAAATTAGACTAATACATAATGCCAAAAAAAAAAGTATTTTTATCTGAGATATAACAAAAATTTCGTTAAAATGCAACAAGAAACAAAAGTAGGGGCCAAGGTGACACCCTTAGAAGCACGAAGCGGGTATGGGGGTGTTGGGGTGGATGCAGGAGCGGGGACGGGGAAGCGTGGGGGTCAAGAAGAGTCTAAGTTTGGGAGCACCATGGGAGTGCGTGTATGTAATATTTTCTCTATATATCTTTCAAAATTCAAGTACATCAAAAAATAGTAATTTCCAATCATCTTCATATACGTCTTTCAAAATTAATTACGTCAAAAAGAAGTAATTTCTAACCATCTTTACTTCCGTGCCTTCTTTCCCCGTGCCTTATGAAGATGACTTTGTGTTTGCTCCAATGAAGTACCTTGAAGAGTTGGAGGAGTTTGATTCAAGGAAGTCGGTGATGGTGGAACTGATGGAGTAATAGGAACAAGTTGGGAGCGTCATGGGAGCGGTTTCTATCTCTTCGGGGTTGCGCTAAAGCTCCTTCCTAAGGAGCGCTAGATCATGGTGTATGTTATTTGCTGATGATATAGTATTAATTGACGAAACCAAAGCAGGAGTAAATGCTAAATTAGAGTTATGGAGAACTACTTTGGAATCTAAAGGTTTTAGACTGAGTAGAACTAAGACAGAAAAGATGGAATGCAACTTTAGTAATGTAAGGAGGCGGGACAAGGACGTAGTATATATGAGTGGACAGGAGGTACCTAAGAGGGATATATTTAGATATCTTTGTTCAATTCTACATAAGGAGAGTGTGAAGAGGATGTTAACCATAGAATATGAGCAGGTTGGTTGAAGTGGAAGCTTGCCTTAGGAGTTTTGTGCGACCGTAAAATCCCTACCAAGTTGAAGGGAAAGTTTTATAAGACAGCTGTGAGGCCAGCCATGCTGTACGGCTCAGAATGTTGGGCCACCAAAAAGCAGCATGTGCATAAGATGAGTGTAGCAGAGATGCGAATGTTTAGATGGATGTGCGGCCACACAAGGTTAGATAGAATTAAAAATGAAGACATTCATAAAAAGGTGGGGGTGGCTCCAATCGAGGAGAAGATGAGAGAGCACCGCTTAGGATGATTTGGACAAATCCAACGTAGGCCTTTGGATGCTCCGGTGACAAGAGGTGACTCGTGCCAAATTGAGGGAGTAAAAAGAGGTAGGGGTAGACCGAAAATAACATGGGTAGAAACAGTGAGGAAAGACTTGATAGCTAGGAACATAACAGAGAACATAACCTTGGATAGGATAGACTGGAAGAAAATGATCCACGTAGAAGAACCCAACTAGAACCAGGATTAGAGCTGGGTATATCCCTTTTACCTTCTTCATGAATTTTTTTTCTAAAGGATTCATTTAGCCGACCCCAACTAGCTTGGGACAAAGGCTTTGTTGAGTTGAGTTGAGTTGAGTTGAGTTGAGAGGCCTCCAATTTATGATAATATCCCTTTAAAATAACTACAATCATATCATTTCCTTCTAAATCATCGAAAGAAATAAAATTCCAAGAAAAAATTTCCATCAGAAATGTTTTTCTTACAATCCAATCAGGCCTAAGTGATTTAACTGTTATGACCTATGCTACAGTGTCATTACAGCTTTTACCCACAATTGGAATATCAGACATGCCAGTATTATTATTTTTTTCTAGGAGCATAAAAATGAATTGAACATCCAGTGAAGTTTTTCACCACATCAGATTTAAGATATAAGAAAGATCATAAGCTCCATTAGAGCATAAGTATTTAATACACATTAAAGCTGAGGAGTAGAACCTAATACTGATTGTTGTGGTCCGAACCAATCAGTCCTTATTATCACATGCAAAACAAAGAACAAGACCAAGGAGATCATGAAGAAGAGAACAACTCGATACACAAATCCAACTAAAACAAAACAAAACGAAAAAAAACAAGAAAACAAAACAAAATGCCCAAGGAGAAAATTGAAAACAACCATCTCATCTCTATTAATTCCAAAACGTAAGAGTCGATCCACTTCGCAATTAGCTGAACGCCAAATGTGAATAAATTCCATCTTATGACCCCCATTCACCGGGATCTCTTCGACAGTATTAGCAAATTTCTAGGGGAAAAAGTTGTCATCCCTCACCCATCTGATAACATTAAACCGATCAAGCAGATTCTGATCCACCAATCTGATGTCAAAGAGGAGAGCCTGCACCTCAGCCTCATTAGAGTTCTTCTCACAATAGGACACAAGAAAGGTTGTCTAACCTCCCGATAAAACCCATCTGAGCCCGCGGTGCTTATCTTTTTCAACACAAAAAATAAGATGAGGACAATTATGTTCCAGTTTTTTCCCAAAAGCACAAAAAGAAATGAGCAATATCCCTCCCACATTCTCATTAAACAAAAATTATAATACCATAGCCTTCTTCCCAAATAAATCAGCCATAGAAATGACTGAGCTCCAAAATCAACAACTCAATCTTATTTACATACATTTTTCAGATCCCAAGTGACGCTCGGAACTGTATTAAAATTTCCATTTCAGAGGTCACATCAATATAACTGAGTTAAAAGTAGGAGGAGAGGACAGGACTACCCACAAGTTAGATATTAAAGAAGACAAATAAAAAAAAATCCAAACTACATCATCAAACTAGAATTACAAAGATAAAACAAGCGTAGTCATACATATTATAGCCATAACTATCTAAGATCTTCAACATGTTCATGCTGAAACTAAAGGTTATAAAGCACTTAGACATATGCAACTTTACGAAGGCATGACCACCAGACGCAAACACTTGCAACCACTGCAGAAAAACAGACAAGCAGACACATTTGTGCTGTTATGATATATTATAATCTAATTATTAATTAATAAAATATATAGTACAGAGATCTTTATGCAGGTTCTAAATAACAAGTGCATAAATAATATAAGAAACACAATAGATAAGATATACGAAAGCTTTTTCCACATATCCCTGTTAAAACATTCGACAAGCTCAACTAGAGATTTTTCAAAATGCAGAAGCATCACCGTAACATAGTTTGGACGGAATCAAACATGTTATTTGTACAATTTGGTGTTATTTGTAAATTTGGTAAGGCAATTCATATACTGCAGTAATGGTTTGCATGAACACACCATTATCATCAGAACAAGAAAGTGAAGTTATAAAGCGATACCTTCCTCTTCTGCTCATCTGCTAGTGTACCAGGCATAGTTACATCAAGCATGTTCATAACAAATTCTGCTGTCTGTGTTACTTGGCTTCTTTCGCTCTCTAATGGATTATCCCCTCCCTCTTTGACTAAATCAGCATCAACTGTCTGGGTTACTTGGCTTCTTTCGCTATCTAATGGATTATCTCTTGTTTCTAAATTAACACCAACTTTATTTGAGACCTGATTGGCACTTTCTGCAAGCACATTTCTGTTCCGATCTGCAGAAAAACCATTTAGAACACCCAACTGGGTATGATTCAAGAGAAGATCCACATTCTCATCCTTATAACTTAAATAAGAATGACTAGGATCATAACTACTGGGAACACCATTCCCAGTAGAGATTTTCTTATCGGATGGTCTGCCTTCAACCAACACTAAATCTTTTGATGGATTGATGGTGACATCCACATCCTTCAGAAGAGGATGGCGACCCTTTAAAAGTGCAAGCTCCACTGCTGCAAGCCACTGCAGGAAATGCATGAATAAAATAAGAAATCACTGGAAAGAAGTGAATGGTTTAGCATCCAATGATATTACAGGTCAGAAATCAAATAAAATTCAAGGAAAAGAGCAGTATTAGACCGTGTTATTTGAACCCTTTCTTCAGTTATTCTTGTTGAGGATAGTGAAGTTAAATAGGGCCCACTATATTTGTATTTAGTTCACTAGAATGATCTATTTTTATGTTTAGTTGATAGTGACCAACACTAGTGGCATGCGTGAAATATCTTCATGCTGAATCTTGCAAAATACAAAAATATGTGTGGTGATTCCATGTCATTGTTGTGAATATTCATCCATGAAAGTAGAAAAGAAGAAACAGAAGAAGGAAGATGAACAGGAGAATGATAGAAAGAAGTGAGGAAAGAACTAGTGACGATTGTTTAGAAGAAGGAAGATGAATAAGAGAAGGAGAAGAAGGAGAGAGAGAGAGATGACTAAAGAATTAGTGAGGGTTGTTCTCTCCCACCACCCACAAATTCTTCTGTTTATAAGATTAAAATTGAAATTATTCCAAGTATGCCATTAGTGATGGGCCCTATCAACTAAACATAAAAATAGATCATTCTAAAGAACTAAGTACACAAGAGAAGTACAGTGGGACCTATTCAAATGTTTTCAATAATTCTCTTATTTTCCAAGTTCAATAATTCTACTTGTTGAATTTTGGAAGTCAATTGACTCTAAACATAACTCAGCCAATCGGCCATTGATCATTGCCATAGCAAATTGGAAATAAGCTGTGTTTCCAAAATACCGACTCTAGACTCATTAGCTTTGCATTCCTTTTGAGCTGTGTCAAAGCTAATGCATTTCAAGGCTAGTTATGGGTTCCTAGGAGTGAACTGGATGAAATCAAATCGAATGATTTTTTTTTTTTAAATGGCTCAATCAAATCCAAGGATTTTAAGAGAATTAACTTTGGATTTTGGGAACAGGGAAGACGGTTAATTTTAGCAACTGGCCCAATGAATTGGCAAAGATCCGACAATTGGATCTCATTGAGATTTTTGGTAGAGAATAAATAATCGATGATAATATCCAAAATTGAGAGCCACCTGATCACGAGTGATCAAATCTGAGTGCATTTTCAATCTGCGGAATTTGACAATACCTAGATATCGATCTGAGCCTAGATCATAATCCCATCGTTGGATCAGGTGGAGAATTGAGTACGTGATGTCGGTTATAGCCTTGAACAAAAGTCTAAAGTCTCAATCAAATCCGTCCATTAGATCGATGGATAGGATCACTTGTTTTGCACTGTTTGTGAAGTGACAACAATCCAACCCAAAGTTTGTAGAAATTAGATCAATAGAAGAAAGAGAATATCAAAGGACAAGGAAGTAGTAGAATTCAGACCTCCAACTAAACCAAAGGCATCACACCAGTGGCTCCCAAAGGCTTCACTCCCATGGCTCGATCATGAGCATCACACCCTCATCTTCCAAGATACGCAAGGTTCAAAGGGCTCTTAACTCTCACGTAGAACAGTTTGACTAAGTTCAATCCCAAAATAATGAAAATACCCTATGCTCAATTTTTGAGAATATTAAATTGGACTCAAACTTTGATGGGCCCTACTTGCATTTTAGACCCTTCCGAAACACTTCCGGTGATGGTCGCCTTCGCTTCTTTGGTTTTGGATGGTCCCCGTCAGTCAATAGTTCAAAAATCAAAACATCTAACTGACGAATTTCCCCTCGTCATTTGAATACAAACACAATTGAAGAATGAATACAGCAGCAGCAAAATCATAACCAAAAAAAGTATGGAGGCTGCGAAAATATTGAATTCCTTTTGGAATGCATACCTTTTATTGACACATTATATAACCCAATGCATATGCACCAAGAAATAGTTAAACTTTGTTGAGAAGGATATTAAAGAAGTTAATCACTACCTCAATGACAAGACTCTGGCACCATGGAATAGCAGACCTCTCCTTTGTGATAGTACTTGCAGGCATACAAGAACATAGAAGCAGGCTTGTAAATGGATTTTCGGCAATTGAACTGCGTGGAATAGAGATGAGTGGTACTGTTCCATCGTCGCTCTGCTAAAGTAACAAGAGAATTGTCAAGAATACAAAACTGGAGAGAAAAATACTATGCATGAAAAAGTTTTACCGCTAAAAGATAATAAAAGTAGATGATTCATTTGAAGGCTACATATAAAATCTGAAACTCCTCAAAATATAGCAATTCTTTTATCCCCATTGATGAGAAGTTAAATAGAATGCCAGCAGCAGAAAATTCTGTACTAAGAAATAGAAACAATACTTAAAGTACCACTTATAGCCCCATAAGAATCCTTAAAAATAAGTTTGTGAAGCCATATAGTCCTCAAACTACTAAATCTAAATGTTTGCAACAAAAGTAACTTGGTTTCAACTTTCAACAACAGCGAAATGAAGAATTCTATCACTTCTGTGCAAAATTTTTATTTTTCAAAATTCAATATATAAGAGGTTTTTTTGGGTAGGTACGTGTCTCAATATATATATATATATATATGAGAAAAGGGTTCCTACGCTCGAGCGAAGATAGCTTATCTGCGCTCAAGTGCTGGAAAGGGGAGTGGGGCCACATTGGGGGGGTGATCCTAAGCATTCATTTGACAGCTCCATTGGACTATCTTAGGGTGTCCATTTGTGGGGCGAAAAATGGACAAATACTGTTTGTCCACAAATCTGCCCATTTTTTGCCCCACAAATGGACACCCTATGGTGATCCAATGGAGCTGATTTTTGGTGGACACCCTATCCATGAAAGGGCCCATCAAATGAATGCTTTGGATCCCCCCCCCCCCCCAAAAAAAAAAAAAAATGTTGCCCACCTCTCTCTCTCTCTCTCTCTCTCTCTCTCTCTCTCTCTCTCTCTCTCTCTCTCTCTCTCTCTCTCTCTCTCTCTCTATATATATATATATATATATATATATAGTATAGGGGGCGAGGTTTCTGAGCTATAGCAGCCTGAGCAAGCCACTATAAACACACCATCTCCATGTTGTTTGACTCATCCTACGCATTCATTCTATAGCACCTCACACAGATAGGGTATTCCTAATAAACCATCTCCATACCATAATCCTAACCATTAGATCTATAGGAGCCTAATTTCTAGCCATCCATTTTAAACCTCCACAAATCATAACCATAACCATAACCTATAATCCTAACCCTAACCATACCATAATCCTAACTATAACCTATACAATGAAGGGGATGGATGAGTCAAACAACTATGGGAGATGGTGTATTTAGAGGGCTGCTCAGGCTGCGCGATAACTCGGAAACCTTTTCCGTGTGTGTGTGTGTGTGTGTGTCTATATATATATATATATATATATATATATATATATATATATATATATATATATATATATATATAGAGGAAAATGATTGTGCGCTCGACCGCACCAAGCTTTGGTGCGGTCGAGAGCCCAAAACTCATGTGGGCCCACATTGTTAGGATGGTCCAAAGCATTCATTTGCAAGGCCCCATCATAGATAGGGTGTGTACAAAAAATCAGCTCCATAGGATCATCCTAACCCATCCAAAAATGGAGGGCAAAATGGACAGACACCGTTTGCCACAAATCTGCCCATTTTTGCCCTCAACTTTTGGAGGGGTTAGGATGATCCAATGGAGCTGATTTTTTGTACACACCCTATATATGATGGGGCCTTGCAAATGAATGGTTTTGATCACCACAAAAAGTGTGGGACCCATGTGTTTAAGCCCTCGACCGCACCAAAGCTTAGGTGCGGTCAACCGCACACTCCTTTTCCTCATATATATATATATATATATATATATATATATATATATATATATATTCAGAAATCCAGATCCTTGCATGAATCTGAATGGTCACATTAGCATACTATACATTTCAAAGAGCAATTCATCATGAAATTACCATGTTATGTATGCCACTGGATATCACTGGAACAACCAATAAACAATAAAAGAGCAAGGACACGTAACATGGGCAACTGAAGACATCAAGAGATATTGCAGGATAACATGATTTGTGGCAAAATGGAGGCTCTTCTAGTGTCATACCATCGCTACATAAGGTTTAAGGCATCAACATGGCATGCCATTAATGCATGAAATGTTGCAAATAACCAACTGCATGTATAGGCACATTGGAGAGACATCATCTTCTGTCTAATTGTCATCATTGCTCCATAAAACAATATTGTCCTTTCAAGTTGTGAATTCTCTCACCATCCATGGGTAATTCATGAATATAAAACCAGATTGATGAGTTATGTACCTCTCATCTGACCATGGCTGCTACCTGACAGCAAGATTATAATTTTACATTAAGAACAATGCCTAAGGAAAAGCCAAAAACAGAACATGGACTGCCCCACTAACTCATTAGAAAGAGACCCAAATCAGAACCTAACCTTGCATTGATACCCTTTCAGAAGTGATGTTAATAAAGAAGGGACCATGATTCTTTTAAATATGGAAGCAACAGAGTAATCAACAAAAAACGACATGGACATGACAAATATCAAATAATTATAGAAATAATGAGGCTTGCCTCATTAGGTACATTTTAGGGTAATACAAGGACCGCCCACCATATGACAGGCATACAGGACTAACATGACCTCATACAGGACTAACATTACCCCGTAACAGCCTAACCTCTACTGAGGTGAACTTACAGAACTGAAGCTATATAATGAGCTTGTTATCTGCTGGATCTGGTACAAGAAAGTTGACATGAAGGAAATAAGCACCAAATTTAGTTCAATAAGTTACAGCATAGAATTGAACCTGCAGCAGATTTGAGAACCCCAAAATGCATTATAATAGCTAGTGCAAGGTTCAAGAACAATCTAAAGCAATGTTCAGAGAACAACCCCTAAAACAAGTAAGAGTATCCCCAGTCTGATGAGTAATTATGATACACGGGTTTACAAGGAAAATAATAAAAGGGTCAAAGGGAGTTGCTCATCATATGAATAGCAGCTCAAGGTTTACAAGCCATGAGGAACCAGAAGTATCTGAAACACTACAGATAGAGTGTTCGTGACGGAGAGATAGGACTAATGGCACTAGAGATCCTTCATCAAATGAAGTAGCAGTAGATGGGATGTCTAGTAGAGCTGAAGTGGATAGAGTAGAAGTGGAGCACAAAATGCCTGTCTAAATGAATGGGAAGTTGCACAGTACAAATGCTCGATCAGCTGTTATGATATGCTCTCAAAAGATGCTAACCCACAGTGACTTGGCTTATTCATAGATTTGGTTCTGGCTTAGGTTCGTAGTCTGACACTCACTAGTTCTGAAATGACCCCAGTTTGGTTATGACTCAGGTTTGTAGTCTGACATTCATTGGTTGTAAAATGACCCCAGTTGGGCTAGGAGTGTAGGACTAGCCAGTTCACTCAGTTCTTTTTCAAATCATTTGATTCCCAAACTGGTTAGCTTCTGTGGTTCTATTGGAAATTGGCATGATAGATATCACCATTCGCATTAGGACCCACTATAGCCCCATAAATGCAAAATGGTTCAAGGTAGAAAAAATTAAGAGTATAATAAAGATTGAATGGTACACAAAACAACTGAAGGTAAATGAAGTTTGAATGACGACGGAATGCTCACAAACAATTCGAATGCTAGAAGCGATGACTTGATATCGATTTTTTATTGTTGTTCTCATTTTGGCCCATGGCTGCGTCTAAGTTTCCTAGTGTAGTTTCTTTTCTGATTGTACTTTTTTCTCTAAATTAGAAGCATGATACCATAATTTTATAAGTAACTTTTAATAATGAATTATAAATTCTAATGGATATGTGCGAACATTAATAATGAATTATAAATTCTAATGGATATGTATGAACCTTAATTGTGGCAACACATACATATTTATTAATATAGAATATACAATCTCCACTAGATACTCCAGGGGTACAAATTACAAATAATTTGGAAGTACTTCAATTTGGCTCCATTAATAAGCAATTTACAGATACTAGAAACTACGGTAGAGGTCTAGTTCTGTACAGTGCAATTAGTTGTCAAACTCTTACGAGTCATACGAGTCAAATCTCGAGTCGAGTCGAGTCGCTAGGCTTTCGAGTCGAGTCGAGTCGCTAGGCTTTCGAGTCGAGTCGAGTCGCATGGGTGACTCGCCTCTATTGAAGACTCTTACGAGTCGTCCGGTGACTCTTACGAGTCGAAAAAGCTAAGACTCTTATGAGTCAAGTCGAGTTGCTGGGCCTGGGCTTTCTTGTTTTGATGGTTGAAAACTTGGAATTTGGAACTTAGAACTTTATTATTATTTTTTAAATGGTAGTAATTGCATTAAATGCGAAAAAAGACCGGGGAGGTCTATACAAATAAAGAGACATAAAATGAAAAAGAAAGACAAGAACAAGCCCCACTGCAAGGGTCAAGGAGGAACGAAGTCAAATAGCACAACTCTCTCCCTAGAGACACAACTCTCTCCCTAGAGACACCATCTCTAGCTAAACTGTCCGCCACACCATTAGCTGACAGTCTATGATTGAAAGAAATCAATGCATTCCCCACCCTATCTTGGATCTCATCGAAGAAAGAGGCAAATCTCCAAGGGAAGGAATGAGAGCCACTAAGCCACCATATCACATTTAGCAAGTCTCCTTCACCTTATTCAAATCTTCATTCTCAAGATACCTTATTCCTTGGTACATAGCACGCACTTCAGCTTCATTAGCGTATGCGCCAATGGGACACGCAAAAGCCCATTTCATAGCTCCAAATTCATCCCTCAAGACTCCCCCATTTCAGGTAGAACCATGGTTCCCCATGCTAAACCTGTCAAAGTTTAGCTTCAAAAAATCATATGCGAGAGGCTCCCAGTCTTCGATAATCTTGGGCTCTTGGCCTGAACCACCATAAATCTCCTTCCAACCATATCAAAAATCATGGGTGGATACAAATCTAAAGCAAGGAAGGGTTTCCCCCATGATTAAGTTCCAATCATAACTTAATTATTTTTGTGCATGCAAGTTACAAGCATATAGTTATTTATATGCTTGGCTTAGTGCTTTATCTATGTGCTATTTGGTTATATTTTTTAGTTTTTACATGCTTCATCTTTTGATATATTATGATTTATTTTCCAACTAAATTTCTGTTCTTGTCAAAAACTCTTACGAGTCACGAGTCGGGTCGAGTCACGAGTCATAAAATTAAGAAATTGAGTCACGAGTCGAGTCACGGGTTGACAACTATGCGTGCAAAAGATCGAAGGTTAAGATGTCAAGGCAGACAGGAAGAAAACACTAAGATAACTTTGCAGTTACAACTAACTGTACAGGTATCATCAATCATGCAATATGACACAGATGTGATAAAGAACAACCACACCCAATGGAACGACGTGTTTATCGTACAGTGAAGTGAAAAATGCGCATGCTTCCATATCTTATTCATCAAAAATATTTTCCAAATTCAATATCTTGTGCGTAGTGAATGTGTTAAATTGGTACTTTCAATATTCCAATCATGAACCCTTCATGTCAGCATGTTAGCAACGGGTAGAAACATTGCACAAAGAACAAGCCACAAGTGAGTAAAACACACAACACTCATATTTTTCAATTGCAATTCTCACCGAAAGTTATTTAAGCCTCAAATATAACAGGGGTTTCCCCAACAAGAAAGTAGAGCATAGTAACCAGAAGATTCCTAGTTGAGTGGGAAGCTCGCTTCCAAAGATAAATTCTTCTCGCTTCTCAAATTTAGGGGAAGCAAGTTTTCTACATGCTTCCCCTTAACTAAGAGTATGCTTCTTATTTAGGTGAATATGTTTTCCTTGCTTCGTATTTAGATGACTATTTTTTCGTTGCTTTTTATTAAGGTGACTATTTTAGGGAAACGATAAATTTTCCCCTCTATTTACCAGGGCCATCCCCTCCTAGAGGCTTCGTAACTATTGAAATATGTCACAAAAACACTAAAGAATGTGGTAATGTTGCTACCCATTACTAGGGCCCCCGCTTCCCATATTGCTTCTCGCACTTGCTTCCACTCTGACAATTATGATCGAGAACCATGTGCATATTACACAGCCTATGCGTAATTGCAAATACAAGTGTATACAGTAGTATAGCCTCCATATCAGCAATGTCATGTAGCAAAATAACAGGACTTACTCAAGTAACCTTGTAATATGTCTACTAACCAGTAAGCAAATCAGTTCTAATAGATATGTGTTAGTGCGACATGTATTCAAAATGTGTGCCTGTCTGAAGAGCACAGGATGTATGCCTGTATAAAGAGGACAGGAATCTTCAGGTTGCCAACCAATTTCCTTGTACTAGACTTTGAGTAGAACTCGTCAATGGCCTCAAACCCATAAGAAATCATAGATATTGCTTTCTCAAAATCACGCAAAGAAGTGGCTGACAGACCCTCTGTAATATTAAACCCTTTTGTTCTGCCTTGAAAGAGTTTCTACAAGCACACAAGTAGTATTAGCCAGTAGTTCAGGACAATGTAACTGAATTGCTTCTATCATTGAAAAGAAAGGCTTTTTGCTTCTTAGTTGAACAACACAGTAATTGAAAGCTGATACGCTCATCCATCGAGATAATCACGAACCTTGTTAGCACACAGAATATCTATCAGTCCACCTGTGAGCTTTTGGTCCAATGCAATATGATGAGGGAATGACCTTGTGGCTTCCTCCAAATCAAAGGGATTATCTATGCAAGCGGCAGCTGTAAGAGGTGTTCTCTCTTCCACTTCACCCAGGTATTTTGTCAGCATATTTGCACCATATCCCCATCCAATACTCATCAATGTTGTCCATGGTCTTGACCTATTGATAAACTGTATAGCTGTGCTGATATCATCACTGTCAGCAGCGGTAAACAACCTACATAAATAAAAAAAGTGGGGGGTTTAAATGATCCTACAATTAGAAAAGCATATTCCATGTAATTCCAAATATACAGTGACAGAACAAGATTAAATGGTTTTACAATCTTGTACATATTGGAAAGGGAATCCTAAGAATTTTTAGCATGGAGATAATGATCAAAATCTGAGGCAAAATCATCAGCACGCTAGAAGAAGCCAATATATCATATTCCCACACACCAAACTAGAAACAAGAAGCATTAGAATAACGAAATACACAAATGGCTCTGAGAGAAAAATCATGCATCCCAATGTGGAAAGAGATTTGAAGGATAGTAACTACTTTCGCCTCCATCAGAACGTGTGGAGTAACAGTTAGAATGTTACCGGGCCCACTAGAGGCAGGCAGTCTACTATATTCCCACAATGGACAGTTCATAGCTGGCTTCAGCGTTCATTTAGACGTTCAAACCGGCCAAGTGGCTGAACAGGCCACATTAGGATTGGGTTAACTTGCTTCCGATCTGCAGATCCAAGTTATTGATCAAAGATGACTCCACACATGCAACCCACATGATCACATCTACAAGACCACGTCAATAGAGACATGGGGACATGCCTAGGTATGGGATTAGGTGGGGCCCCGCCTGGTATGGGACAGGTTTAAAGGGCCTAGCCTGACGCGTTCCATCAGTCCTAGCCTCCTAGGGTTTTTGATTAATTGGATAGGTAGCTAACATTTGGCATCAGAGCAACTGCCATATCAAGTGTTCAAGTCATAGAAGAGGCGACTTGTGAAGAGGATTACGTGGTTAAAAGCTAGAGTGAGAGCCGTCAGAGTGAAAGTTACAACTTACAACAGAGTTGACTGTCACAGAAGGGGCAACCTATGGAAAGGTCTACCTAAATAAGGCCGGAGTGAAAGCCGTAGGAGAGTAGGCCATTGAGCACGACGGATGTGGAAGCGTGGTGGAATGTTACGGTCCTAAGTGTAGGACCCAGCCTGGCAAGGGATAGGTTTAAAGGACGTTCCATCAATCCTGGGGCTTTTAGCGTATTGGTTAGGTACCATTTTTTTATTGGTTAGGTATCTAACAATCTACTACAAGGGTTCTGCACTCGTTGCCAAATTTACTCACTGGATGGCTCCCACTCATATTTAAAAGCAAATTCCTCAGGGACAGACCTGCCTCTACTGCATCAACTCGTAAAGGTATTGAGTTCTAGCTTTACACCACCCCAGTAAATATGTCTTCAAGTTTAACTTAAGATGCCTCTAGATTTATACATACCTGGCATAGTGCGTAATCTTCAACCCAAAAAAATAAATAAATATATAAAACATTGAGACAGTTAAGTTCTTGAAAGATGTGGGGCATTTCTAATCCTCAAACCAATGCAGTCCCTTGACAGTCTCTTAGAATCTGTACATAATGTTGCTCAGATATGTTAACAGGGACAGGTTAGGTGAGGTGTAGTCTTGATAATCGAGACCAAGGGGAAGTAGTAAATCCCCATCATGGACCACCTTCTTAGCCCTAGTCCCAATTTTTCAGAAACATTTTTCATTTGGTCAAGCAGATTTTGGGCTGCATACCCCAAAACCATCAAGATTCAGGAAGCAAAATTTAATGAATAGAAAATCTGGTGTGAATTCATAATAAACTGACATGAGTGAGATACATCAGTCATAAATATCTTATGGACAGGATCCTCGTAATAAAATTTCTTCCAACTAATTGAAAAAGAAAAATTGATCATGATAAGATCTAGAATAATCCATTTCAAAAAAAAAAAAAAAATGAATGAGCGCACACTATTTCATTGTGGACAAAGGAAACATAGTGTGCATGCATACTCCATACTCCCAAGTCAAACTGTGGTAGCTATATAACACCTAATTCAGCTTGAGAATCCGTTCAATCAAATATGCATGAAATTGAATTGAAATGCCAGAACTCAAAAATGCACAAATATACATTACGGCACTCACTTCCAAAACCACAACATATTAAACTACCTCCAGGCAATTGTATACAACCCAAAATGTCCCATACGAAACAGTCTGAGAGATAAGCACATGAAGATGAACCAATCTAATAGTGTAAGTGTTTAAGCAAAAAACACTAAAAAAATGCTTACCGTGCAGTGGTCAGCGGCGAACCAGCACATCCTCTAGGGTTCATGACAATGGGAAAACACCCATTTCTGAGTGACTCGCAGACAAAAGAGCGTATATTCCTATCCATACTCCCCTCAGCTGTCCCAGGAACAAGCAACAGTGTTGTGTCCAACCCATGTTCCTTAGTCAAATCCAAATTTGCTGGCCAATCCAACGATATAACCCCTCCATCATCAGCGCTGATACAAATGCGCTGATAAACGAGATTATCCTCAAAACCCCCATCTCTCCTCTCCGAAACCTCAATGCTCCCTCTATTCAGATTCACAAAATGCCGTTCTTCCTTCACGAGCTTTTCATTCAGTCCTTCCAAAAGCTCGCTGTCCTCGAAATCTATAGAGGGGCAACGAAGCAAGACAAAGCGATTGAACGGTGTAGGGCTCGTGAACAATATCCAATTACCGATATTAGAATTTTCAGAATCCGATGCTTTTCGACGAGACAAGTATAAAGCGAGGCTTGACGCGAAACCTATAGCTGGAGCGATTAGATGCAACGAATTCATCAAAGGGAGCTGAGAAATCATGTTCTGGAACAGATTCTCGAAAGAATGCCGTAACCCATTGCTGACCGTGGAATTCCGACGGATTTTTAGACGCCGACGTTTCCAAATGCGAAATTCGCGGATTTGGAAGTTTCTGTGGAGAACAATGGGATTTTCTGGAAGGAAAAACGATGATCGGGGTCGAAGATGCGAGCAATTCGATCTGATGAAACTCATTTGTAAACAATTCGATCAATGGTTATTGGAACTGATGAGATTTCGTAGAGGAAGGCTAGGGTTTCATCTGAGAGAGAGAGAGAGATAGAGGGAGGGAGGCGAGGAGCTGTCCAAAAAGGACCCTTTTTATAGTTTGCTTGGCGAACAGTGTTCGCGCCCCGAAAGTGAGAGTGTGATGGGGCCCAGGACCCTGAAATCTTGCTACACTGCGGCTAAAATTTGAAGGCAACATAAAAGTGGGGCCCCCTTGATTCACCTCTTCAAAACCATACACGTGGCGTGCACCCTCGAGTTAAGGATAGAGTCTCATGGAGATGAAAACTGGGACGGGCCAGCCCGAGAGTGACAACCAAGCCCATATGGAACTGGGCTTGGATGGACATTTCCACTCTCGAGTTCGGCTTGGGCCTTTTCGTTTAAGGCCTAGTAAAAAACGGTTGTGCTCGAGCTTACCACATACATAAGTACTCAATAAACCCCGCATGCTTCGCGATTCAACGAATCTTCAGCTGGAATGACCCCATGGGTGGCATGTGAAGCCTAAACAGGGCCCACCCAAATAAAATTAGTATGATAGGGAAGTGATATACTCGCCCCTTTTTCTTCCATGGGACAGCACCTTCTAGTGTATTTATGACGACCCTTTTACACTACAAGTCGCTGGCTGAAGGAAGAAAGGGGGGCAAATATATAATTTCCCGTGTGATACTCAACTACTCAACTCAACTAAGCCTTTGTCCCAAACTAGTTGGGGATCATTTCCCGTGTGATATAGACCCAATATTTGGTAGGCCGTATCATGGAACCATCATGAGCAAAAAATGGACCCAAGTATGATTGCAAATGAAGATCCCATTTGCAAGATTGATCCCTGCACAAAATATAATAGTGTGATACTCATTTCAAGAGATATTTCCAGAAATATAATCCAATCCTAATTTTATTTTTAGTACACTGTCCATGTGGTACAAGAGCAAAGGGCTCAAACCAAAAGCAGTGGTGCACCATATTCCACTAAACTATGATGCTCGACCCCCCATCGTATCTATCATCAACAATATCTGCAATGGTGAGCTTCTCGTCACCGAAGAAGAGGCTCTCTAGATTGTAGGGCCCTACAGAGATAGGGGGCCCATTCCAGAACAGCTGGGCAAATTGTTGGTGGATCGTCTCCGTTGGATGGAAAGAATCCCACCATATGTATTCATCGGCAGTGTCGCAAAGTTGATACTCACTCGTTGCCGCCTTTGTTCCTCCGCAACTATAAATTCCCCCAAAAGGTCCCGTCCCACAACAAGCATTCACTCCATCCTTGAAATCTTCATGAACAAAGTAAGCTTGTGTTAGGACTTAGGAATTAGGATAACCCACAAACAATCTTAATCCCTACATCATTAAATATTATAATTAACTAACATAAAAAGATACAAATAGAAATGGTATATTTGTAAAATTTTCTAGTAATTTCACTAAACGTGGATAAATTACAAAGAGAATCAATGGTGCTTATATAGAGCACCTACATGATGAAAATATAAAGAAGAATATAATAAAGTTACCAAATAAGCTTACCTACCTCAATTTACCACCAAATCAAATCAAATCTTAAATCCTAATTTATTAAGCTCGCTCCATCCAATCAACTTTCCTAATCTTCCACCAAGATGATCCAACGATGGGATCTTCATACTTTAACATGCCCCCTCAAAAGTATGTGGATTGAAAAATCTTTCAATCCACATACGTTTGATTACAATAAAAAATTCCCTAATATGAAAATAGAATCCTTTGATTTGAAGAACACTGTTGTATATTGATGATGAATATCCCCTGATGTTGTTGCCGAATCTAATGATAACCGATAATGATTGCCGAAGAAGACACGCTTGTTGAGTCACGAAGAGGGCTTAAAAGCCAATAGATCATAGCATCAATGGGACTAGATGATACTCAAGCATCGATGGGCGAGTAGAAATTGGTCACTATGGACCAATGCCGGAACGGGCAAGAAATGGGTCACAATTGAGCAATGCCGGAATGGGCAAGAATGAGCCTCGATGGGCAAGACAACATGGGTCGGTTTTACCGATCCTCATGGTATTGAAAACTCTCTTTCAGGCACACACTTCAAAAGAAATGAAGCACCTCAACTAAAAGGAGATAATATTCCAGGCACGCACTTAAATAAGGTACCTCAATTGAAATACATTAAATGAGAACTTAAGATTTAAAAAAGAAGAGAGAAATTAAGAAATTAAGAAATTGAGAGGAGTGACAAAAACAATGGCTAAGGACATTGATGGCAAACAACAAAGATCATTGGGCATAAAAAGAGGGGTGCAAATATCAAATATGGGGATCTTTCACAAACGACAATAAAGGGGATGTTTGTAGAAAAATGAGGGCAGCACCTACTAGGAAAAAAAAACTTGGAAAAAGTATGAGAGAATGGGGTGGCTGCCTTTATCAATTTTGGTAGTTGGGGTTTAGGTAAGGACAAAAGGAAGCACGTGTATGGATCAAAGTTGGAAGGTGTTGTTTAGCACATTAATTTTCCTTCGATGGACATAATCTCTTTCCATTTTTTTTAATTTGTGATTTGCCTTTGTTAACATCCAGAGGCATCATGTGGAGACCAAGACATCCTTCAGGCAGAGAATCACCATTACTTGGGTACGGTGAGAAGCTAAAGAAGTGGGAGAAAGAGACACTGCGAAAGTGATCAAATAGAAATGACAGATTATACCGGCAACATGTCTGGTTCAACAAAAATCACAGCGGGAGACTACACCGAAGGGAGCAAGGGTGCAGAGAAGGGCGAGGCCAATGGAAATTTATGGAAAAGAGAGGCTCCAGTTTATGAAGAGTGGGGAAGCGTGATGAGGCGGGCTGCAAAAAAAAATCAAAATACCAACAATATATAAAGATCTAAGACAGGAACAAAGGAAAAGAACACAAAGAAATAAAAGAGAGTAATGGCCGGGCGGACGGCTAGATCTTGTGTTGTACTCAGGGCCTCAGGCTAGGTCCAATCGACCTGCTTTGATACCATGTAAAATTTTCTAGTAATTTCACTTAACTTGGATAAATTATAAAGAGAATCAATGGTGCTTATATAGAGCACTTACATGATAAACATATAAAGAAGAATATAATAAACATGGAAAGAGATTAAGTGAGAAGGGAAAGAGATCATTTAAATCTAATCTAGTTCTCTAATAAGCTTACCTACCTCAATTTACCACCAAATCAAATCAAATCTTAAATCCTAATATATTAAGCTTGCTCCATCCAATCAACTTTCCTAATCTTCCACCAAGATGATCCAACTGTGGGATCTTCAATTGTGACCAAAGGCCACTCCTTATGGTGAAACCAACCCATGTTGCTAGTGCCCAAAGGGCACTCCTTATGGTGCATTGGGAACATACACTCATTTCCAGCTAAAAGTATTCAAAGGTTTATAGGGATTTTCTAGGGTCCATCGCAAGAGGAATTTCACAGAATGTCTGTTGCATGAGAGCAGTTACAAAAATCTCAAAATGTACGTAAAAACATGTTCCCAGTGCACCTTAACGAGTGCCCTTAGGGCAGGGGCGGAGGCACATATAGCTTGAGGGGGGCCATGGCCCCCCAATGACCAATGCAGAACAGTGTAAATTAATCCGCCCCCCCCAACTGTTAATTCCTGGCTCCGTCCCTGCCTTAGGGCACTAATTAGCGAAACCCGAGAAGGGAAACAGGGTGTATACTAGAATCCCAAGCAGTGATAGCGAATAAAAACAGCCATGATATTGAGCGGCATTAATTCTCATGCACGGTTCTCTCTGTATGTGTGCGCGCTTGTGAGAGAGAGAGAGAGAGAGAGAGAGAGAGAGAGAGAGAGAGAGAAGGGGGGGCATAGAAAATACTATATTTGGAAGGATTGTCCATCCTGTCGCTGAGCCAGTTGTAGAAATTGGAATGGGAATATTTGAAGCCTTTAAAGATGTGTTCTAGGCTAGTGAGGACAGCCGAGAGAGCATTGTTGTGCGCTAATGCAAGTGCTGAAGCTTCTTCATAACAAACGCCATCCTTAGGGTTAGGGTTTAAGGCTCTTAGGGCGGGTAAGCAACCCAAAGGTGATAAGCCTAGGAAACCGAATTTCCTCCCTCCTTTCTCATACAATACCTGCAATAATGAAAACAACACCACATACCATCAATTACATATGCTTTAGAGAGAGAGAGAGAGAGAGAGTCCATAATATTTTGTACAATTTCATGACCATTGATCATTTTTCCCAATGCTTCATCAAATGCCACATGTCAACTTGAGAATGTGCCATGTGGACGTATGATAAGTAGTGTAGTGACACTCTTTAAGACATGAGGTTTCCATTTTTATTTTTATTTTTTTGGTTTCTTCATTCTTTTGGGTTCTAATAGAGATTCTAATAGCTATTTTCACTCTGTTTCCCTAGGGATGTTACTGGAAGCCTGATCCGGATCACCTGTCCACTTAACATTACTGTGATCCAAACCATTCATTTGGTAAATCCCAATCAATGGTTTGCAAATAGAAGATTAAGAGACAAATGAATAAAGATCCACATTTGAGTTCTATAAGCGATTGGTAAAACATGCATTTTCAAACAAAGTGATTTTCACATTATATAGTCGACAAGTCGAGCACCATCCGCCGAAATAATCAAATCATGCTGACCAAATGTGGACTTATCTAGATCATGCTTCTTACAACATCATTCCCCATTATCGTTCCTTTTTTTTTGTTGTTGAAGAAAGATAACTATATTTAGTGCACAAAAAGTGATTACAAATTAGGAGAGAGGATTCGGAGTAAACTGAGTCCCTTGATGCCCCATATTTAATCAACTGATCTGCTAGATGATTGGCACACCGAGGGACATGATCAAAAAAAAGAAAACTAACGTTAAATCATAGAACTAATTTCATCTAAAAACTTAACTAATCTCCATGGACCAATGCTCTTGCCTTGATTTCAAGAAATGACATTTGAAGAATCCCCTTCTGTCATATCATTACACTTTATCTATCTAATATTACGTTGATTTTCCTCAAAACTAAGCATGCATATGGATGTCAAATATCAATGATAAATTAGAACACATAGGGTGGATCAGTACTTTAAGCATGATCAAAAATAATAAAAGCTGACTCACTTGGATCACTTGTGTTAGGTTGCCTATGACCATCGCCACATATTCTTCGGGACCATAAGACTCGCGCATTTTAGGGTTTCCAAAGTAACCACCCAGATAATCATTACTTCCAACGCTAATGAAGTAAATGGCTTCAGATATCAGCTCCTTTGCTTGCCCAACTCCATGTTGTTCTGCCAATAATTTTTGCAGGTCTTCAAAGTACTTGAGCTGCTTTTGAAGATCTATCGCCTGAAAATAATGTAGTTTATATAGTGAATGGTTGGGGTTATTACAAAGAAGTGAAGGACAATTAGAGATGAAATATTCTATGATTTCTACAAATCTACACTGTGGGTGTTTTTGATTGCCAGAATCAGAGCTTGGATCGATATCCTATTCCGATTCCAGCATTTGGCTCAAAAAATGGACGGAATGAAGGGGAGGATATGAGTCATATGACACCTGGTGGAATTAAATGAAGAAAAATGATTGATTCTATTTCCCACCCCAATAGGCCAATATGTAGTATTCTGATTCTGCTCTGATCAGAATGAAATTTTTATTGAAATTTTTGTGAATTATATTTTTTATTTTAGTTTTTTCATTCTGTTTCCAAAGGTAACAGGAATAGGAATCGATTAGGAGAATCGGATTAGAATACCGGTTCTGATTCCTGATTTTGGTAATCCAAACGCAGCCTACATGTAAAGGGAAGCCTCCACCCCCTCTTATTTTTTCAAGGGGAAAAGAAACAAGAAAGACCGAAGTTTTGTTTTATATTAGGTGACCAACCACCGACCTTTCTAGAAATACATAGTAGCTAAAAGTCTAAAGTGTCACTGCTCTCCAATTATCTTCATTGTTTCAAATGTATTGGCATATGCTTAGAGATCGGATGATTAATCTTATAAAACTTTGTAATAATTAAGCATATTGTTAGTTGAATGACTTTTGATGTTTACTCATTTATAGAAATGGATTTGAATGTGATACTACTATAGAAAAGTGATTTTGAATGTGATATTATTAGTTGAATGATTATTAGAAATGTGATTTTGAAAGTGATATACAGAAATGAGATTTTGAATCTGATATTATTAGTTGAATAATTTTTGAATGTGATGTTATAGAACTTTGTAATAATTAAGCATAAGATTTGATGTTTACTCATTTATAGCAGAGCTGAAATACTATGGATTATGGAATGTGATATTATTATCTAGCATATGTTTGCTATGGAAGGAAATGAACGAAAGGGTATTGGAACGATTAGCAAAGTCCCCTCAATGCCTCATCATTAGCAGTGACAATTTCCTGGGATAAGGTCTTGCCCAGCTGCAGCTTCGTATCGGTGTATGAATTCATGCGTGGAGGTAGAGATATGTAATGGTATTGATCAGAGGCTGTCTATTTCACAAGCATGGAGCCTCCCAGCAGCGGGTATCTCAAGCTGAACTTTGATGGTTCAAGCACAGGGGACTCAGCTGTGCCAGATGGGATAGATTGTCTCCGGCGAGATGAGTATGGAAAACATGATGGGCTTTCCCAGATTCCATTGGGATTACGGATTTAAATGGGGCGGGGAACAGAGAGGTTTATCATGGCTTTAGGATGATAGACCCAAGGATTCTTGATTAGGTAGTGGTGAAGGGAGACTCCCTTAACGTTATTAGGTGATTGACGGGGGGTGTTCCTTATCCCTGACGGTTTACTCATTAGATGGAAGAGATATTGGATAGAGTGTAGGGCTCCCCTGTTTCATCTCATCATGTAAAAAGATCGGCAAATAAGCCGACAGATTAGGTATGGAGGGAGTCTCTAGGACTGCTTTGGAAACTTTTGACTTTCTCCCTCCTTAACGACTGTTTATATTTCAAGCTTTTGTTAGTTGTTTTCCGTAGCTTATATTAGTTGTTTTCCATTGCATTGTACTGATCATCTCGATCATTGGGTCCTCTCTATGTCTTTTTTTCGTCATTTATATAACTAGTTGCAGTCCGTGCAATGCAAGGGGCGACGAAAAAGTATGTTCTTGAAATATTTTTTTATTATAACTTAAGAGCAAAACCAAATGTTAAGGTGTAGAATTCCTTTTTTATAGGTGTAGAATGCAAAACATTAGTGTAGAATTATGTTGATAGATATAGATGAGAGATTTTAGCATCTATTTTATCTTTAATAGAAATGAAGTACGTAAAGAGGGGTTGCAACGTGGAATATAGAACGATTTGTTTTTCTAGAAAGAACTTTTGGAATTCCAAAAGTGTAAAACGGTATGCAACATTCCCTTCAAGCGTTTTCAAATTTAGATATGCAGTGAGGGTGTCACGTGGCGACACCCCAGCTTACCACATTCAGCCCACAAGTGTAAAACGGTGTACCACATTCAGCTTTATAGATATAGATAGATTCGTTGCCATTCAAAAAAAAAAAAAAGAACTTATTTTAAATCATAATTATTGCTCTAAAAAACAAAATTAAAGACTCACTCAAATTATTTATGCATTTACCACGAGATGCACTTATAGGACATAGTAGAATAACGATGATCCAAGGTGCTTGATTGAATAGAGGAACTTCAGATTTTTATGGAAGATTTACTTACCAGTCCTTGGTTGGTTTCAGGAAGAACCCCTGCTCCCCCAGAAGCAAAGTTAGCGCCATTGATAAATTCCACGGAAGGTTGTAGAAATGGAGGAATAATAGGTAGTGTAGCATATTCCGCTGCGTTAGTATAAAAAGAAATTTAAAAAATTAAAAAAAAAAATCAGTAATAAATCTCCCGTAACATAGAACGTGCACTACTAGCAAAACATTGATAAGCAAATCGTGAGTTTTTACATGCTGTCTGCACCTGTAGTCCAGTATTTTATGAAAAGTTCCGTAGGGACCACTTCACCGGATGATCCAAACCGTTCATTTTTTAGGCCTCAACGTAAATAGGCTGCACCCTTGTAGATCGTATCCAAAGGATGATCCTAACCATCCAATCTTCAGAGGTCCGGTCCTACCAATTAGAGGGTTAGGATCATCCTATGAAAATGATCTATGGTGCACAACCCTCTGCACTCTACCATGTTTTGCACTAACCCACCTTGTCGTTTATTACTTAAACAGTTGTCAGAGGTTGCCATTCAAAAATGATAAAAGCTGTCAAAGTTTATTTCCGTTCCCAAAAAGTTCAGAAGCCCATTAAAAAAGAAAATACAAGCTTAGTTTGTGAAATTATCAAAACATCGTGGTACCCATGGTTTAAAATTTAGACCGAAACCGAAATTTTCCTAAATTCAATTTTTCTCCCTTTACCAAATTTCAGTAATTTCGGTCCCAAATTTCGATTTAATGACATTATTTATTAAAAAAAAAAAGTGTTACAAAATTTCGGCCAAAATTTTGGAATTTCGGTCCGGAATTTGGAACCAAATTACCAAATTTTGGACCGAAATTTTGGTTTTTGATGGGATCCAAAACGGTTACAGAAACCGAAATTTTAAACCATAGGACCAATATCTTTAGTTATTATGTTTTTATATCACCGGCGGATGGCAGTCATAAAACGGCTTAAATGCCCTTGGTTAAACACCAATTGTAAAGTAAACGGTTGTCTGGAAGCTGGGAGGATTTATTTTAGAAAAAAATTGACAGAAAATAAGTTTTTCAATATTTGGCTAACATGGGTTCCTGATTTTTTCCCGGAATACAAAATTCCATCCCAACTAGACACTGAAATTTCTTTCTGCTTGGATCTGGGTAAAAAGTCATGAAATTTTTTCCATGCAAGGCAATTTCCAAGGTCTTAGTAGGCTTACAATTTCACATGAAATTGAAAGAAAAAAAGAACACCATTAGAATAAAATTACCGATGAAATCTACTATGACACGGCCATTGGAGAATCGACCGGTGGGACCTTCAAAGAAGCCATTCTGCCCATAAGGCGGATAATTCGCCTGGTTTTCCGGGACGGTTTGGATGTAATTGTTGTTGCCGGGGTCCACAGTTGAATCTCCAAAGATGAAGAAGGTTGGAATCTTTCTTTCTATTGAGCTCTGATAGGCCTTCGAGCTTATTGCCAAGAGAAGGAGGGTAAGAGAGAGGATTGGGAAATGGAAATAAGATGATATGAAGGACGCCATTTGTTAGTACATTTGATTTCCTTTGGCTAAGCGTTGGCAGCTTATTATATAGTAGATGCATATGAAATTATGAAGGACTTTTCAATTGGTAGAGGGTGGACGGTTTCAACAAGGAAATTTTGTCCACCTTCGGTACAAGTAAATTAAAAGGCCCCTCCTAGAACAAGAGTGGATAAGCACTGTCCTAAGTTTCTTTCAAAATATGAGAAATGCTAAACTCAGTGGCTCTCTGCTGTAGAAATTGGAGGAAAGGGGCCCGTAGTGGTTGCAAGTTGCAACTTCACCAAGTGCAGTAAATGCTCTTTTGACTTTTCATATTATAAAGGAGAGGGATGATAGAATGAAAGGCGTAATCCCGTGCTAGTGGTGCCACTCGGGTCAACCCGACCCAGCCCAGCCCAGCCCAAGGAACCCATTTTTCCAACCCGAACCCGACCCAATTCGACCCGACCCGTTTCCCAACCCGAGGAACCCATTTTTCCAATCCGAACCAGACCTGACTCGACTTCAACCCAACCCGACTCAACCCGAGTTTTTAAGCTTAAAAAGTAAAAAATTAAAAAAAAAATGTTAGGTTTCACTTAGGTCAGGTTGCCAAACCCTCAACCCAAACCCACCCCGGGTTGGAAAAAGTCAACCCGGACCTAAACATGACCCGACCCAACCTTTTTTCAGGTTGAACCCGACCCAAGTTGCACCCCTAGGGACCAGTGCTGCTGAAAATAAAGAAGGGGCGAAAATGGCTGAATGATTTGTCCATGTTTATGTGATTTTTTTTACTTTTGTGGTACATGCGCTCTTTTATTTGTCTTTTGCGCGCCTGTCACGATAGAGGATACTTGCTTTTTTCCAGCACGGGATCCCGCTTTCCTAGCAACCCTCTGTTATAAAATGCACTCTGTGAAGTTACAACCATAATGAGTGCGACTTCCATCTATTTCTACAAGAGCGCCGTTCAGTCTAGCATTCCTCTCAAAATATTTAGGGCGCTGATATTCTCGCTCCCCCTACAGTCGCTATTCGCTCCCCTTGACGCTGCTTTAACGTAAAACGTTAAAGAGTACAGTAGATAGCACGTTTCCATTCCTTTTAACAGGCATCTCTCTTGGTATTTTACCTAATGCCCTAAATGGCCTCTCTCTCTCTCTCCCTCTCTCTCTCTCTCTCTCTCTCTCTCTCTCTCTTTATTTTACCTAATGCCCTAAATAGCCTCTCTCTCTCTCTCTCTCTCTCTCTCTCTCTCTCTCTCTCTCTCTCGCCCTCCTGCTCTCTCTCTTTTCCCCGCCATAGATAGCAGCTTTCTCTTCTTTTATCACCTACTGGCAGATTTAGGGATTTTAAGAGATTTGTTAGGGTTGTTTGGGTTTTGGAAAAGAAAGAGCCTGGAAAAAGGGGGAAAAGGAAAGGAGAAGAAATTGTTTGGTCCCTTGTGAAGAGACTCTTCTGGATTTGTTCCTGTGCTGGATTTGCATCTAAATCCCTCCTAGAAGAAGGTCGCCGCAAGACTTAATATTCCTTTGCTAGCTATTGTTGCCGACTCGTTAGGGTTTGTTTCCTTCTTTCTGATTTCTTAATTTCTAATAAGGTCTGCTAGCTCTAATTTGTATTCTTATATAGCATTCATGGTATTTATCTCATCTGGCATTCTTTTGCTATTTTTTCAATTCATGAAAGCATGAGTATTTAATCGATCACAAAAAGGAGGCTGACATTTATATTCTCCACTTACTGAATTAAATTGTAAGAAGCATATTACATAATAAGAATGTGAGTTCACTTACAGATCTGTAATAAACATAGGAAATGCTTTAGATTGGTGAAATAAATGAATGCCACACTAAGTGTATCAACCTATGTAACTTCCTTCAATAATTTATACCACACCAAGTGTATTAGACTTAACCGAAAGATGTTAGTTGGCTTTGAAAATATTAGGTGCTGCAGAATTTTATCTTACAGAAAACATTAGACAAATGCAATAAATCCTCTAGGAAGGATCTTATGGTACGCAAATTTGATTGTTTTTATACATTTGAGAACTAGAGGAAGATGGGAAGCTAGATGGGCTGTCATTTTTCTTGCAGGAAAGTTACTAAAATTCCTTTTGTTCTTTTGTTTCAAGTGAAATACATTTCATTTGTAGGAAATGCTCTAGTAGATCTTTTGACTAGTCATGATGATCGTATTTCTTGTTTTGGTTTGTTAAACAATTCACATTTATGTATCTAATATGGATCTTTGAGGAACATCTTTCAGGGAATATATTAGTTTGAACTTTGTGTTCACATTTTCTTGATGGATTCTTGGTTAACAATTATAATCTGACATTTTTGTGTCTTTCGATGGGTCATGCAGTTTTACACCTCTAATGGACATCCAAAGTCAAGAAGAATTCCTTGAGCACGAGAAAATGCTTCCACCGCCAATTACTCATTTTCAAAGTCGAGAAGAGCTTATTGAGCAAGTTAGTGGCTTTGCAAGGTCCCAAGGATACATAATAAATATTAGGAAATCAGAAAAAGACAGGAAAGTTATCCTTAAGTGTGACAGGGGAGGTGTTTACAAAGATACTCGTAAGGCCACCACCAGTCATGGTAAGAAGGAAACATGCTCACGTCTTATAAATTGTCCATTTAGAATTGACGGTAAAATGAAAGTTAGTGGTTCATGGATATTGAAGATAAAAAATCTAGACCACAATCATAAAGCTTCCGAAGACATATCTGGTCATCCCTCTAGTCGCCGTTTTTCAAAGGAAGACATTTTACGGATTAAAGAAATGACTATTGCTGGTATACAACCACATCAAATTCTTACTTCTCTGAGGCAAGGCAACCCTCAACTTTTAGCTATATCGAGAGATGTCTACAATTGCATATCCAAGATTCGTAGAGACATCCTTGCAGGTCGCACCGCAATCCAAGCTTTATTAGATGAACTTGCTGATGGTGGATTCCACTATAATGCTAAAAATGATGAAGAAGGTCGTTTGACACATCTATTCTTCGCTCATCCTAAGTCGATCACATTAAGCAAGAACTATTCGAATGTTTTTGTGATGGATTGCACTTATAAGACTAATAAGTACAAGATGCCATTACTTGATATTGTTGGAGTGACAAGCTTTAACTCTTCTTTCTATTCATGCTTTGCTTTTTTACAAAAAGAGGAAAGAGAAGATTATGTATGGGCCTTGACAATGTTCAATGACATGTTGGACAATGTTTCCAGACCTACAATAATCGTAACTGACAGAGAGCTGGCCCTAATGGGAGCTATAAAGATTGTCTTTCCAGGGGCCATGAATCTTTTGTGTGTATGGCATATTGAGAAGAATATTTTATCCAAATGCAAATGTCATTTTCAAGATGAGGACGATTGGCATAGATTCTTTTCTACTTGGAGTACTTTGATAGAATCTCCAACTGAAATGGCATATCATAAAGCTTGGCAAGATTTCAATGATGAGTTTGAAGAGAAGGGGATTGCTCTTAATTACATCTTCAATACTTGGCTTTCTTTTAAAGAACGCTTCATAAAGGCATGGACAGAGAAGTATCTTCACTTTGGGAATCGTGTTACATCAAGAGCAGAAGGTGCGCATTCCAATCTTAAAATATACTTGCAACTTTCAACTGGTGATTTTTATTTGGTTAAAAATAAAATATGCCTGGCAATTGAAAACCAATTTGAAGAAATCAAGACCAAGCTTTCTGCTGAAAAAATCAAGGTTCCTTCCGACTTGCGTATCTCCTTCTTTGATAAACTTATTAATCGCATATCAGTTTTTGCATTAAAAGAGCTTTTCAAGCAATATAACTTGGCCACAAGCAATCCAAATTTAACTACTTGCAAGAGTCACTTTACTGCAACTATGGGACTTCCGTGTGCACACAAGATGAGATGTTTGTTGGATGAAGGCAAGGTGTTGCATTTAGGTGATGTTCACTCACAATGGAGGATCGATGATCGAATGATTGGTGATATTGGAATTGTGAAAAACAATCAAGATAAAATGAAAGAGATACTTGGTGACTTTCATAAGGAATATACAAAATGGCCTCCTTCTCAACAAGAAGTTGCTTTAAATCAACTTTCTCATCTAGTGGGAACTTCGACGCCTATGCTTCGTGAACCTAGTGTTAAAAATCCTAGAGGACGTCCACCAACATCCAAGAATAAAAAATCAAAGAGTAGCACATCAAGATAACCTTCAGAATTTGAGATTGTGGAAGCAACAAGAAGGTGTAGTACATGCAATGGCGTCGGCCACAATAGGCGAACTTGTCCACGAAAAGATGTTGTCACCATGTCAACATCTCAAATTTCTCCTCTCATCCCCACTGGTGTTAGTGATGAAATTGACATTTCAGACTTATATGTTTATCGTAATGGTGCTAATAGCTTTTGGTAGAGCTAGCAAAACACTGATGTGCATTGTTTGTGGCTGACATAATTTTTTGCAAGTATAGGTGGCAAGTGAGACTTCTGATATGACTTTTTGTTGGTATAGAAGGAAAGTGAGACTTCTGACACTTTTGATATCCTCCTAAATTTTTGTTATATGGTGTTCTTTATGATGTTCCAGCTAGTATAGTTGTGAAAGGTAAGAATTTGTTATCGTGAACTTTCATCGAGTTTTATTTCCAATTCTTCTCAAGCCCTATTCTTCATAAGATATTGATTTGCTTCTCTTGATTTCTTTTACAGGAATGGTTCGTCAAAGTTATCATTCGCACCATAGGACTCCTTCGTATATGTCATTTGTTTTTTGTTATGAAGTAACAAGACACATTTTGGACCATTAGAATGAAACTTTTGTACTGAAAGTCTTACTCACAATTAGAATGGAATTTCCGATCAATTAGATTGACTAATTTTGTTCACTGAACGTTGGAAGTTCAAAGTGACATCTATTTCAAGGAAGCAACTGAAGCTCTGTTTTTATGTTGGAAGAAAATATCTCACTGATCAATGCTTGCTTTGTTTTTATGTTTCTCAAATTTCCTTTTACATAGAAGGTACATATTTGAAATGCAGGCACTTGATTCACATATAGGACTTGATTCATCTAATGGCATGGTCATCATTAGCTTGCCTTTAACACCATTTGCCCAACATCTTATGAGACATCGAATTTAGGGTTTTAGGGTATTATGGTCACTATAAGTTTTATTAAAAATTGCTTGGGTACCTCAGTGTAGCAGAATGCAATTTTGTTGTAATTGCAATGGGTAATAAAAAAATCCCAACCGAACAGTGCCTAATGGCTTTGGAACTAACTTCAGATTAAAGGGCATTTATGTAATTTAATAATATTAGATCATCCAACAGGAGGCTTTTTTGGGGAGCTTTTGGTAATATTCTTTGACAAGGAGTGTAGTTGTTGGGGTGTCTTTTTGGCAGAGAGAGAGAGAGAGAGGGCTTTTGGTAAATATTCCAGCCAGTTAGGGCTTTTGGTAAATACCCCAGCCGGTAAAGCAACCTACTGTACTCTTTAACGTTTTACGTTAAAGCAGCGTCAAGGGGAGCGAATAGCGACTGTAGGGGGAGCGAGAATATCAGCGCCCAATATTTATGGCTGTTATTTGCAAAAGAATTCTCCTACTTTGCTTTATTTGCAAAAATAGTCTTATAGTTCCTTGTTTGACAATTTGCAATTAGAGTCGTCACAAATGAGCGAATTCCCAAATCAGGCTAAGTCATCAATGGATATTTTTTACTCTAAAAAGACAAAAAATGTCCTTATGTGAAGAGACAAAAATTATCTTGTAAAAAGACCAAAATACCTATGGCGGTCAATCGTACGTTTTGAATCAAGGGTGTGGGATTATCATTTATAGAAAGCCACTAGCATTCTAGGCCCATGATATGCTTGGATGTTAAAAAAATGGGCCCACTCAATCAAAACAAGAGGTGTAAAATGGTGTGCCACACCCTATATGTGGGCTCTCGTGGAGGTCATGGGACCTAACGTACCCATCAAAACATCAGGCAAAATGGTAGGCACCACCAATGCATGGGTTTGACTTTGAGTTGATAGGACCCACGCTATCAAAACATATAGCCGAGCATTACAGGTATTTTGGTTTTTTATATGGTAATTTTCTTCTTTTCACATAGAAGGAAAATTTGGTCTTTTACGAGTTAAGAAAATCTACCGTAGGCATTTTGGTCACGAATGGATGGCATGACCTGATTTTCAAAATTTACACTTGATTAGAAACTTATCACTGATTTGCTAGCGTCCATTGCAGGACGCATTTTGCAGATTGGCTGTTGGATGTGAGAGCAGCCACCTCGTGAATGAAGAAAATCTGCTGAAAAGTGAACCTGTGTGGCTGCTCTCACATACAACAGCCCATCCTCAAAATGCCTTCTGCAATAGACGCTAACAAAACCCTATTAGAATTTTTATGCCGTTTAATTAAAGGGACTGATATCTGCACTACCCCATTTTGATAATGGCACTACTCACTTTGTTTACATTGTTTCTTTGGATGTAAAATGAGTGTAAATCAAAGTTTATGTCCATTTTTAGTGGAAAATGGGTGTGAATTTTGTTTTATGCCCAATTTACATTGAAAAAAGGAGAGAGGAGAAGAATAATGGTATCTTGAGTAGCTGCTATGCCCTTGATCATGGAGACTGATGTCAGCACCACCATAATTTGATTATGGCGCTACTCACTTTGTTTTACACTGAAAAATAAAATGGGGACAGATAACAATTACCTATATTCTGATAATTGCACTAACTCGCTGTCAAAGGTTATTACAATTCCCCAAAACCTTGATGAAGCCAATTAAAAAAGAAAAGACAAGGCGTGTTAGTGCAATCAGCAAAACATGGTAGTGCCAATAACAGTAGCCATAATAATAATGGCATCTTATGTTATGTAACAGCATTGGAGAGCTAATTAAAAGGTACAAAATAAGGCAAGACGATTTCAATCACTCAAACGATTTATTTGCTACATTAGCAATGTGTTAAAATGCTAGAAAAATAAAAAATGGAAGACTTTCTCTTTATTTTAGCAATTTATTTGCTAAAATAAATTTCTTATAGAGCTGGTGGGAAAATGAAAATGACACCATTACATGTGCATGGGTAGACAAGAAAGTGGGTCCACCCGGGGAGCCTGCTTTTCAATGAGTAGATAAACCCCAAAACCATGAATGAATTTTTATAAAGACTGGTAGGGATGGGCGGGGGAGAGAGACCCGGGTCGACATTTCTCGGAACTCGTTGTCAATGAAAGCTTTATTAGTGATGGCAACTGTTTAAAAATATAACCCTTAAATAGGGGTTCTGGTCATTTTCAGCTCTTTTTTGGGGGGTAAGTTGGTCATTTTGAGCTTCATATTTATTTCCATAAGAGAACTTAGTAAACATCGCCATGGAGACTTCGAAGATTCCCGAGCATCTGTTGGCACATTTTTTTTGCAATTTATTATTTACAAGGAAGGTTGTTTGCCTGTGCTTTGCCTCTATTTCAAAGAGCATCGTTTTCCTTCTTTTTGTTATACTCCGATGGAATAAACTTTACTGAGGTAAGATTTTCCACAGTAAAATTTTACCCTTAATTTATTTGCAAATGGTTTTTAGCGCCTCATAAAATTAGGCATAAAAAGGCCGGCCTTAAAATTAGAGAGAAAGAGACATGGGAAGTCAGATTTAAGATATTTGGGAGTCGATTTAGCTTATTTGATTAATGCCCTAAAACTTTCTCAGCTGTCCATTTTATACAAAATATATCGATAATTTTTGGGGCATGTCCGGTTAGAGCCTCTAGCTCAACTGCACAAGGCTTTGTTACACAAACTTGAGGTAAGAGGTGTTAAAGATTTTTCAAAATCAAGTGTTTTTGGTCAAAACAATTTTTGGAAAATATTTTCTTTAAGTGTGTTTTGGAAAAAGAAAAACTTTTCTTTGGAAATAGTTGCTTTTTGCAAGAGAAAGAGAATAGTGTAATGTAGTTGAAAAGATAGTCCCAAATCGGATGAGAGAAAAGAAAGAGAAGGGCTTATAAAGCACTACACTTTTCTATTACTTGTTTGATTGCACATTGGGTTGAACCCATGGTTGGACCCGCGGGACGGTGCAACGCACCGTTCGCGCACGCGCACGCGCGGCGTGGGCAATGAGCTATAGGGCGCATAGTGGCGCTTTATTGGCGCCTTTTTAGGCGCACTTTGCACTTATGGGAGGACGGGAATTTAAATATCCCAACAGACTCTCTAAGATTGATCTGGTTCGTTGAATCGCGTATGGGCGCGATCTAACGGCCAGAATTCAAACCGATCTGGAAAGACTCTATACAGGGGTGCTTTTCACACTGAAAAGACACCAGAGGCTCTATAAAAGTTGCAGAACCCAACCATTTCAAAGTACAATCGAATTTACCCATTTCTGGATAAATTCTTAAGACTTCTAGTGCATTATACTCTCTTTCTTGCTCCCACCAAAATTCGTTTTACTAAACTATTTTCTTATTGTTTATCTAATTACTGTTATACTGCAGTAACAGAAATTAGACTGATTCTCTCAGGCTTGTAAGATTCTAAGGGCATTTCGGATTTGACTCCGCTTGTGCATTGCGTCGTCAAATTAGTAGGACATTCCTACTGGCTTCATTGTATCTTGGAGGCAGTTCGCGGATCCCCTTTGCACACTTCTAGTGGGGGCGAAATCTGTCTTAAGGAAAGCGATTTCGCGCCTTGAAGCAAACTGATTACTGCTTTTTCTTTCCAACAGATACAGAATTATTTCTCTAACAAGAGGTTCAATCCTAACTTTATAGAGATCTGTAATAGAAGGTGAGAATGTATGGAAAGGGTCTACACAAACATCCTTGGGGAGATTTCATTCACAGAGTATATACCACGTACTGATCTATACGAAGCTGTCTTATGAGGGATTTGCCCTTTATTTCATTCTATGTAGGTTCCTAGGTTCCGTTACGCCCCCTCCATTCCGTAACTTCTGTAAAGTTATTCTCCCCATACCTTACGGTGAGGCCAACGTGGCCAGTTGGAAAACAAGCTTACCTACCACTATTGACCATCTGTGCGATGCACGGGTTGGAAGTAAATTTAGATGGAAAAGAAAACCTATAACAAAAACCAAAATGGTAAAAAACAAAAGAAATCTTTCTGCAGAATTCACATTTTCTTGTTTTGTTTGCAGGAGATAATCTATTAGTATGTCCCGCATTAAGAAAATAACCAAGGAAGATTGCCAGCAAGATTGGCCGTCCCTTATATATGGATGAACAGACAACGGATTCCACTAGATTAAGCTATGCTCGGTTATGCATTTAGGTGGAGGCTGGTATTGATTTGCAGACCAAATAGAGTTGAGAACATTCCTAGGAGCAACGTATATATCAGAAAGTGGAGTATGAATTGCGGCCACCATCTTGCGAAGGGTGTAAATTTCTCAACCGCTCTAACTCCGCCTGTCCAAAGAAAAAATCAAAGGAGACTGAGAAGAAACCAAGGAAAGAATGGGGGCCTACTCAGCTGATAGAGCCAAAGTGCAGCATAGAAATGCGAAATACCAAAAATGAGAAGCAGGAGAGACAAGAGACCCAGTCCCCCCCCCCCACACCAAATTCTCCCCCCCCCCCCCCCCCCCGCCCCACCAAATTGCTCTTCAAAAGCTAGCAGACCCACAGCCATCACAACTTCAAAACCCTTTAATGTGCTAGACGGGGAAGGGGAAACAGAGAAAGAAGGTGAAAGCACAAAGGAAGATGAAATCCCAAGTCACATAAATCATATTGCCCGCAAACCTCACGAAAATGAAGAGAGGCAGGAGATAGGTAGAAAGAATTATTAGAATTTGCGTAAGAGCCAGAGAGCTAAGAAGTTGAGTTAGAAGATGATAGATGCTCTTGGTTACTAGGAGTTTTTCGATATCTTTCCTTAGTTACTGCTTCTAAGGATAGGTCTTGTGTTGCTCTCTTGGCCTGTATCCCTATTCTTTTGATAGGGTTTGGGTTTTGTATGCTGATTGTATCATTTTTATCATTCTAATAAACCGGTAGGGCTCCCCGCCAAACCCCAGCTTTCCTATCAAAAAAGAAAAAGGAAAAAGACATAACCAAGGATAGGGATATTTGAATGTATATAATATGAAAACAACAGTACTTCATGAGATGATTCAAACAAATAAGAGTTTTATTTTCTCTATCTTTATAAGATATTTAATCCAATGTATGCATGGGGGATATCATTTCCCAAGAAATGCCATATTCTATTGACATTATAAATAAGTATATTAAAGTAAACAAAGTAATTGAATACAATCAGATTGTGTGGACCCCGATCCGAGAGAGGCGGGGGGATGAGCCCCACACTAGTCTCAGGATCATCCACGTGAATGGAGAGCTCTACCAAGGAACTCTCGAAAGAAGTGCCCCTCACAGCATGAGTGGCGATACAAAGGGTGAGATACCTCTCGATTCGGGGACTAGCCCAGATTCGAGGCGTACCTTTAAACAAAGAAGAGTCGCCATCCAAGGAAGTGGGCCAAGGATCCCATACTATGCTCTGTTGCAACGGATAACCAGAGATATAAAAGAAGGTTCGTGCCTGGTTACGAATTTGGAAAGTCCGAAGAGCACCTCGTCCACCCAAGTGCAAGCACCTGGTCTCTTATGTCATTTATTATTAATTTTGAAGAGTTTTGGGCGAAAGTCATGTGAAATTGGAACTAATATCTCCGAGAATACGTCTATCTAATCATGCATGTTTCAGAGATGAATAATAAGCACATATAAAAGAAATGAAAGAAGTGTCGCCTAAGAATAGCTAGGTTATGAATGTCATACCTAATTGGTGTCTAAATTCTGGTGTGCAAACACATGCATGCTACAGCTAAAGGTATAGGATCTGTACATGAAAGTAAGAAAATACAGCAAAACATACAACACAAATCAACTCTATATATAACTGGACAAGATGAATCCTAAAACTCTAATTCGACTTGACTCGGACCAAGATGGCCGTCCATCCCAGCTGCTATACGTATCCCGGCCTCGGGAAGAATCGGAGTCAACGTAGTTCGATGACCTATTCTAAACTACGATGCCTAACCATCTAGAACCGCTATCCTAGACTCGATCCACTAGACTCGACTGATTCTTAAAGTTTTTTGTACTATTGTTTAAGTTCAAGTGAATTGTAATTTTTAGGACTCTCTATATGCCCTAACTAATGCAAGTTGATTAGCCTTAAGCTAATGCAGGTGGGCCCTACATCCTATGTGTAACTAGGCTGTGCATCCTAAAGAAAACTACGGGCTGACTATATGCTTCCTAGTCTAGCCATCGGTTCGACTAAATGTCTAACCGATCAACTCGAGGCCTTCTAACTCTAGGGACACTCACACAACAGGACACACCATATCAATACAAATTAGGACAGACTCCTAACTCTAAAACACCCCAAACAGCTAAGACAGACTCCTAACTCTAGGGGAAGATCTTTTTGAAAAGGTTTTGAAGAATTTTTGAATTTTTGGAAGGTTTTGAAATGCTTATTTTGAAAAGTTTGGCTGGACTTGGGATAAAGATCCCAAGCTGCACTACGTACCTTGTGGAAAGGGATCAAGCCAACGTAGTTCGGAAACAGAATTTCCTAACTACTCCTAATGACTCAAGATTTTTGAGATTTTTGGTTTTTAGATGTATTTGAATTTTCAAGTGTTTTTTTACTCAAGAGGACAAATTCCTATCATCATAAGAGTAGGACAGACTCCTGATATCCCGCAAAGTTGGACAGCATCCTATGCTTTGCCGGGGGGGAATGAACAGAATAACAACTCTGCAAGAGTTGGACAGCATCCTATACCTTGCAGGAGCGGATAGAAAAACACATGATTTGATGAGAGGCTGGAAATAATCCTAACCCCCATGATGATAGGACTGACTCCTGAAACTGAAGGACTGACTCTCTAGCTAAGGAGAGATTCCTATGATAAGGACTGACTCTAAAATTAGTGACTCTAAGAGGGGTGCTAATGAGACAAGGTATGTCTCCTAGAAGAAACGAAGATAAAGAGGGGTGTTGGTGAGACTAGGCAAGTCTCCTAACAGATGATGACAACTATGACCAATAAGACAAAGCCTGTCTCTTATGGGGGAAACAATTAACTCTAATGAGACACTAAGTATCTCCTATGGAGGGCTCCAAGTATCCTTATCATTGCCCCTGCAATGATGAAAGGATTAGGATAACTATCAGATCAAGTTGGTCTTCAACTAAGAAGGGAGTTTCTAATGATGAGACTAAACAAGCCTCCTACGTGCGACTCACTAATGAGACAAAGCCTGTCTCTTAGAGAGTATGACTGTCTGTTGAGACATAGCTTGTCTCCCTTAAAGGGTGTCGACTATCTGCTGAGACATGGCTTGTCTCCTTAAAGGGTGTGTCCAAGATGTTTCTTTCATTGCCCTTGCAATGATAGAGGAAAATATGGACAACCACAACAGTAATCATACTCATTTAAATAATAGGGAACAACTATTACATGCAATTCAATCATAAAATTTTCGATCAAACAAACAACCGAATCATAGCTTCACTTAAGAGAGAAACACTTAGTGAATAGACATGAAGAAAATAACACAAATAGGCTGATTCTCAATTATAATAAAATTAACATTAGTTCCTTTCATGGACTAACGGCTATGAACCAATGCATTATAGCTATGAAACATAGTGCTTTAGACTAGTCAGCACAACCAAATGAAAATTTAATACTATTCAAACATTTTACACTTAGAAGCATTTTATCAAACAAGTCCTGAGACATGGCTTGTCTCCTTAAAGGGTGTGTCCAAGATGTTTCTTTCATTGCCCTTGCAATGATAGAGGGAAATATGGACAACCACAACAGTAATCATACTCATTTAAATAATAGGGAACAACTATTATATGCAATTCAATCATAGAATTTTCGATCAAACAAACAACTGAATCATAGCTTCACTTAAGAGAGAAACACTTAGTGAATAGACATGAAGAAAATAACACAAATAGGCTGATTCTCAATTATAATAAAATTAACATTAGTTCCTTTCATGGACTAACGGCTATGAACCAATGCATTATAGCTATGAAACATAGTGCTTTAGACTAGTCAGCACAACCAAATGAAAATTTAATACTATTCAAACATTTTACACTTAGAAGCATTTTATCAAACAAGTCCTGAACACAAATAAAGCATATCTCTGTCATTTATTTTTCCCAAACCAAAACCAAATTGCATGGAGCTGAAATCATATATATATATATATATATATATATATATATATATATATATATAACAAATAAGTCCATACACACATAAATTAAAGGCATATAAACACAGATCGAACAATAAAATACAAAAAATTGGAAGAATTCTTCTTCTTTCCAAATGAGATACTAATGAAATCCAGAAACCTAAATCAAAGTCCAGCTACAAATTCCTTGATAGTCATAAGATTGCAAACACTTTCCAGCACTAGATTAACAAGGCTCGAATCATAAAGAAAGAAGAGAAGAGTACCTGAAAATTTCCGTTCCAAACTCTTGAACAAAACAGACTCCTCTGCTTGCACGCCTCTTCTAAAAGATTTAATGAAAATGATTTTCTATTTCCAGCTGCTCAGATTCTTGAAGCAAAGACCTCCAATCCATCTCAGATGCGAAGCTAAAAGCTTCGATTTAGGATTTCAGATATCAAAACAAAGACAATCATCTTGTTCTAAAAATCAAACATCTTCTAAATTTCTCTTTCTGATTTATTAGAACAACCGTTCTACTCAGGAATTATTAGAAACAACAGCTTTTGCACACAAGAATCGATCAAAATAGCTCAAATAAACATGAGACAAGCTAGAAAATTCTGATCTACTAAGACACCCTCGGATCGGATATTCAAAGCTTGAAAAGTCTTATATCCATGACAGTAAACCCATTTGAACACCACAGAATTTTGATATTGAATCTTCATAACAGGCTTTTTCATCAAATACAGGACATCAATTAATGTTTTTTTTTATCTTAAAACTGTAATGAGATGGAAATGAAAATCTGTATTTCTCGAGACATTAACCAGAAAAGAATAAATGAAGCTCAATCGAATAGTCCAACACAAAATCAATCCATTCCAACTCATCGAGGAAGAAATCATAGGCATACTCATGAATATATTAATAAGAGGACAAATAAAAAATAAAAATAAAAAATAAAAAATGAACTTACTTCCTCTGTATTTTTGCCGAGAATTACCTCCGTACAGTGATTGGAGCTGCCTGAAGAGATGATCCTTTTAATTTACCTCTTTGAAATTGCAGAGATTTGCTATCTTTTTTAAATTAAAATTCCAAACCGGTCTTTCTTCCTTGATCTTGCAAATTTAAGAGTTTCTAAACTAGCAGCCACAAATCTAAGAGCTTCGAAGCTTGGATGTAGAATTTGTGAGACAGAAACATAGGTCTAAGGTTCAACAGAAGTTAGAATAAAGGTAAATTGAAGGACATGACGATTTTGGCTATGGATCTAAGTTTAAAGGTTAGAAATGAAAATTTTAGGGTTTCAGGTTGAGAAAATGTCAAGCTAGGGTTTAAAATAAGAGTAAGATAAGAAAAACAACTTGGAAAAGGTAGGATCATCTCTTCGGAGAAGGAGAATTTCAGCCGGAGAAGAGAAGGAAGAAGATCGGAGAAGAGATGTGGCCGGGAAAAATGGAAACTCACTGGAGCTTGCTCTAGCAGAAGAAGAAGGTGATACCGATCCTTTTTCCCTTGCAATCAGTAAAAAAAAAAGGCTTTGGATAGCAGCTGAGGATGAAGATCAATAATCGAAGATGAAGAGAAAACACCGGAAGAAATGGAATCGCAGCAGATGATTTTTGCCGGAAAATGGCAACCGGAGATGATCAGAGGTGAAGCTCTCTGATCCTCTCTCTCTCTCTCTCTCTCTCTCTCTCTCTCTCTGTGAATATGAGAAAATGAGAATCTTCCCCTTTTACACGATTTTTTTATATTTTTATAAGGAAATATGGGGTGCTGATATTGGCACTCCAAAAAATGATGGGCGCGCGGTTGCGCGAATTTTGATGGGCGCACCTTTGGATCGTGTCCTATTCGGTTAATGCACGCACCGTTCTAGGATAATTCACCCCCTTTTCAAATTACACTGCGGTCTTCTCTCAGCTCGTTCGCTAGGCAAACGCGCTCGGATTTCGACGAAATTTTGCAGAGACCTTGGTAGGACCCTAACCAAGCTTATGGTAGAATTTGGGGTTCCAATTCATTCATTTGATGGGATTTTGCTCGAAATTGGAAGGGATTAGGGTATGGTCAAAATGGGGTGTCTACAGATTGTAGTTTCTGAAAATGGAAAAAAAAAAAAACAAATGATTTTATTTCAATTTCTTGGTTAACCATGTGCATATGAACAAACGGCGACATATGTACAATTGCCTAAGCTGGTAGAACATACATCTCAATTACAAAATTTTCACGTAGGCCTTAGTTTGACAAAACATGATGGGAGCCTTGCTTCTATTTGAAGCAATGAAGATGATCTGTGCCGCATTCTGTCTTTCACATTTTAAAATTGTCAATCAAAGCTCCCGCGACTCTCTCAATTTATGACCGCATCGTGTTTTAAAACATTGATTTGTATTCGTAAGCTATCCGTTCCTAGCAATGGCAATGCTTTGGATTTGTGCAGATTTTTAACAGTGAGAGAAAGTCCCAAAGTAATGTGGTCATAGTAATTTTTTGAGGTGCCGAAGAGATGCCCACCTGGATTCATTTCAGTGAGGCCCTGTTTGGATTGCTAGTTGAGAAAAAAATTTCTTTCAACAATTTAAGTGGAAGTGATATGATTACGGTTAATATTAGGAAATGATTGAATCCATACAACTGTATGGATTCTGTCAATAAATATTAGGCAAGCATTTATTTTGTACATTCCATGTATATTAGCTTTCTCTTTTTCACCTTCAATTAGGTTCCTTAGATCTGTAGCTTTCTTTATTTTCCCTTCAATCACAATCCCCAATATGGGATACATGTTGCTACTTTGTATATAAATATGTTACTGTAGTCAATGGAAAAGCATCCAAAATCATTCAATCAAAGTTTATTCTTAACTTTGTCATGGTATCAGAGCTCCAGGCTAGATCTATCTTTTTCAGTTTTTTACTTCTCTATTCGACTGTTCATCTTCAGCCAGTATTTGTTTCTTCTTGTTGCAGCTGCAACAACACCACAGAACTGATCATCTACAAAAATTCTCCTTTGTAAATTGATTCCAATATTTTTTTTTACAAAACCCCTTATTTTTTTTAATAAAACTTTTACATTAATTTCTGGGTTGCTCAAAACAGAGCCCTTTTTTATCATTTGAGAGTATAGCTGCAAAACCCAATTTATGGGCTATTTCTACTGCTACTCTATTATCTTTTTAAACTTGTCTCAGCATCAGACCGTGTCTTCTCCAAATTCTGTCGGAGCAGAGATGAATACTCTGTCATTTTCTTTAGCCATGTCATGATAATCCTACAACCCTACGTTTTGTTGCTCACTTTCTTGGCCCGTTCTTGTCCGTAGATGTTGCTATTGGTAGCACATTTCCGCTGCTTGTTCACGCTATTACAATGGAGGCAAAACTGATTGTTAAGCGGCCCATCGTGGTTGATGCTGGCTGTTGTGAATAAGCGGGCAATACATGTTCATACTCTGAGTCTTGATCGTTGCATGTATATCATATAAGTAGCGCCAGATTTTTTCTGCACTATCGGTTTTTTTTTGGAGCAGAAAGCTAGTGCTATGATATATCAGGAAGGTAAGAATCATTTGGCTGCAAACTTAAAAGGTATGTCTTTGACTTTGTCTTCATCCCTTAATCGGGTTTCTTGGATTATCGATACCGGTGCCACAGACCATATGGTCAGCTCTGTTTCATTCCTTACATCAATCTCTTCAATGGGCTCCTCCACAGTTAAATCACCTGATGGACATCATGCCCCTGTTACACATGTGGGTACAGTTGTTTTATCACCTTCATGGGTACAGTTGTTTTATCACCTTCATTGGTCCTCAAGAATGTCTAATGCTTACCTTCTTTCACTTTTAACCTTATCTCTGCCAGTAAACTCACTAAAGTGTCCAATTGCTCACTAACCTTTTATTCCGATTCCTGTGTAATACAGGACCAGTCTTCGAGGATGACGATTGGAGTGGGTAGAGAGCGGGATGGCCTGTAGTATTTATTGGGTCCCACTCGCACGGTCTGCAATCATGTTTGTTCAGTTTCTTCCTTTGATCTTTGGCACAGACGCTTGGGACATTTGTCAATTAAGTGCCTTCATTTCTTATCTCAAACAATACCTAATATTTGTGTTTCCAATAAACACAATTGTTCTATTTGTCCACTTGCTAAACAAACACGTGCACCATTTCCTTTGAGCTCTATTACTTCTGTTGCACCCTTTGATTTAGTCCATTGTGATATTTGGGGAGGTTACCAAACTGCCTCGCTTAGTGGAGCACATTATTTTTTGACCATTGTTGATGACTGCACTCGTAGCACTTGGGTTTATCTTATGAGACATAAATCAGAAACTAGACACATCCTTCAGTCCTTTGTTAAATTAATTGAAACCCAATTTGACCGACGAATAAAGCAAATCCGCACTGACAATGGCTTAGAATTTGACATGACTGATTTTTTTCTTGAAAAGGGAATATTGCATCAGCGGAGTGGCGTTGCCACTCCACAACAGAATGGAGTTGTAGAGCGCAAACATCGACACCTCCTTAATGTTGCTCGGGCATTACGTTTTCAAGCTAATCTTCCAATTAAGTTTTGGGGGGATTGTATACTTACCGCTGCGTACATAATCAATCGAACCCCTACCCCGGTTCTGTCTGGTCAAACACCTTATGAAAGATTGTTTCATACAAAGCCGTCTTACTCTCATTTAAGGATTTTCGGATGTCTTTGCTACGCTTCCACCCATGCATTGAAAAGAACCAAATTTGATCCTCGAGCTAAGCGTTGTATTTTTCTTGGATACCCCTATGGTCACAAAGGCTACAAAGTTTATGATCTTGAGACACAAACTATTGTTGTCTCCCGTGATGTTCTATTTCATGAAGATATATTCCCCTTTCAGGAAATTCCTAAAGAATCTTCAGACATTGTCTTGCCATTGCCAGTATCAGATTCTGCCAAAACTCCCCTCTCCACGACACCCATCATCAACAATGACGCACCCAATGTGACTCCACCAACCTCACCTTCTCCTTCTCCTTCCCCTTCTCCTTCCCCTTCACCTCCACCTCCACCTCCACCTCCACCTCCACCTCCTCGCCACTACTCCAAAAGACATACCAGAGTACAAAGTTATCTCTAGAACTATCACTGTACTTTGGCCGTGCAACCTCTCCCCAACCCGTCGCCTTTCTCGATGACTAGTTCTCAAGTAAGTACTTCTCATCCCTTGTCTCAATACTTATCTTATGACCATCTTTCCTCTTCTCACCGGGCATTCTCTGTAGCAATCTCTTCTATCACAGAACCCAAGTCTTTCAAACAAGCTATTCGTGATCCCAAATGGTGTGAAGCCATGACAGCTGAAATAAGAGCCCTTGAGGACAATCAGACTTGGACCCTCACCCATCTTCCTTCTCACAAAAAACCCATCGGGTGTAAATGGGTGTACAAAATTAAGTATAACTCTGATGGCTCGGTTGAACGTTACAAGGCACGCCTTGTTGCCAAGGGTTATAGTCAAAGAGAGGGATTGGACTACCAAGAAACATTTGCTCCCGTTGCCAAATTAGTAACTCTCCGTACCTTATTAGCAGTGGCTGCTATCAAGCAGTGGTATCTCCATCAGTTAAATGTCAATAATGCCTTCTTGAATGGTGATCTGGAGGAAGAAGTTTACATGCAATTACCTCCTGGTTTTTCTGGAAAGGGGGAGACACGAGTTTGCAAGCTCAATAAATCGTTATATGGACTGAAACAGGCATCTCGTCAATGGTTTGCCAAACTTTCTACTGCATTAATAGATGCTGGTTTTGTTCAATCCAAGTCAGATTATTCCCTCTTCACACAGCTTTCAGGCTCCTCCTTTACAGTTGTACTCATTTATGTGGATGATATCATACTTGCCGGAAATGATCTTTCTATGATCACTACTCTCAAAGAGTTTCTCAATGGTCGATTTAACTTAAAGGACCTTGGAAATCTTAAATATTTTTTGGGCATTGAGGTCGCTCGTTCACAGCATGGCATACATCTTTCTCAATACAAATATGCACTTGAAATCTTGGAAGATACTGGCTTTCTTCGCTCTCGACTAGCAACATTTCCTATGGAACAAAATCTTAAATTCACATCCTCGGATGGTGATCTCTTGCCCGATCCTACTAGCTATCGCCGTCTTGTTGGCCGTCTAATTTACCTCACCATCACACGCCCAGATATTGTATTTCCTGTGCAAATGCTAAGCCGATTTATGGACATGCCTAGACAACCACATCTTGATGCCGCTCATCATCTTCTTCGGTATCTTAAACAATCTCCTGCTCAAGGCATTCTCTTATCATCTACTAGCCCTCTTCAACTACGGGCATTTTGCGACTCTGATTGGGCCAGTTGTACAGAATCACGAAGATCTACCACTGGATATTGCATCATGTTGGGTTCCTCCCCTATCTCATGGACATCAAAAAAGCAAAATATTGTCTCTACATCATCTGCTGAGGCTGAATATCGAGTAATGGCCACTACCTGTTGTGAAGTCACATGGCTTCTTTATCTACTTCGTGATCTGCAAGTGTTTCATTCACAACCCGCCTTAATGTTTTGTGACAATAAGGCTGCCATGCATATTGCAACCAACGCAGTCTTTCATGAACGCACCAAGCATATTGAGATTGATTGTCATATTATTCGAGAAAAGATTCAGGCGGGCCTCATTCGTACAGCTTACATTCCTACCCAACAACAACCTGCTGATTTATTTACTAAAGCTCTTGGTGCTGCGCAATTCCATGAACTCATTTGCAAGTTGGGTGTGCTTAACATTCACACTCCAACTTGAGGGGGAGTATTAGGAAATGATTGAATCCATACAACTGTATGGATTCTGTCAATAAATATTAGGCAAGCATTTATTTTGTACATTCCATGTATATTAACTTTCTCTTTTTCACCTTCAATTAGGTTCCTTAGATCTGTAGCTTTCTTTATTTTCCCTTCAATCACAATCCCCAATATGGGATACATGTTGCTACTTTGTATATAAATATGTTACTGTAGTCAATGGAGAAGCATCCAAAATCATTCAATCAAAGTTTATTCTTTAACTTTGTCAGTTAATTTAGAAGGATATCATTATAAATTGATGGTCCCTCTAAAAAAAAATTGAATGGGGTTGGTTCAAGTTATCTTTTTTTTCATGTGTAAAAAGTAGGAACTTTTAGGAATATTTTTCCTTTCCAAACTTTTCCAGAAAATTCTTGCTATCCAAAAAGAGACTTTGATTGCATGTATTTCAGGAATTCAGAACCTGAAGGGAGCTCCTCGGAAGTTTCCCATCCAGTTATGAAATATTATACATTATTTAGCACTTATTTCTATTGACCCTGTTTGGCATGGGCATTTGATAATCCACGGATAACTCTATTCTTGCATGTTTCACCACACGTCCATTTCTTGCCATGACTCAAGCGGCTTCTTATTCTAGCACATCTTGTAGTTGATCATGACTTGATCACATTTAAACTGTGGTATTGGTTGGATTTATATCCTGAGCATGTGGTGAGCTGAATTTCTTCTCATTGTCAATATGTTTAAATTATAATATTTTTTATTTTGCACCCATAATAATGATATGTAGCACATCTTCTTATTTTAATCTCCTTCCCTTCCTCTATCGTCCTGTGGAGATTTTCCAACTTCGATGAGATCCTTGATAAAGTGGAAGGTAGTCAATCATTTTCAAGCATATTAGAAGATCCTCCTATAGCGAAGCGAATAGACTAGCTAGGGATGGTGTCGGGAGGCAGGAGTTGGAGATATTTGATTTCCTCCCTCCTTGATTTGTTGCCTTTTATCTCTTATAGCTTCTTTTCATGTCTTAATTTCACTTCTCTTTGTATGTTTTGGGTTGACTATGTCGGTCTTCCCTCTGCTTTTTGAAGGAAATTTGCTGCCATTTAAAAAAAAAAATGGGAACTTGCACAGACCATAAAGGCAATCTTGGTGATAATAACTTCTCTGAACTTTATATGATCAATATCTTTATTACTTGAGGAATGATAGATGCAAGGGCTCTCTTTATGCAAGGGTCGAAGAAGGGCCCTTGAATAGATCCACATCATTTTTAGAGTCGGTTGAGAAACTGAATTCGGTTGCACTTGATGACGTGGATCTATTAAAGGGCCCTTTTTTAGCCCTTGCATAAAGAAGGCCCTTGCATTAAGGGACGGACCCAGGAATTTGCTCTAGAGGGGCAAAAGATGGTGGTTTTATAAAAATTACTAAATTAATATGAAGTAAAAAAATATCAAAAGTTGACATAAATTTCAAATCAAAGTGCTTTTAATTTATAAAAAAATATATATCAAAAGTTGACATAAATTTTAAATCAAATTGCTTTTAACTTAAAAAAAATTCATTCACATTTATTTCTAAACCTCAGTTAGTGATGAAAACACTCATTTTTCTCTTGTTTTTTTGTGTATTATAATAATCAACTGCGGCTTCTATGTTATGACATTTTTTATAAAAAATAAAAATAAAATTGGAATATGGAAATCGGATTCATGGATAGAACAAGGGGAGATTTTATACGGTGTTTGAGGTTTAAGTCCGGTATTTTTCAAAAAGTACAGTGGGCCCACTTCATAAGATGATTCAATCTATTTATTTGTTGGATTTGGCCACAATGTAAATAGGTTGTACCCCATAAATCATCTCCATAGGATGATCCTAACCCTCGGATTTATAAATTTTAAATAATGTGCAGTCCCTCTACAAATCAGAGGGTTAGGGTCATCCTATGGAGATGATTTACAAGTACAATTTATTGAGGTTGTGGCCCAACAAATGAACGGTTTGAATCATCCTATGAAGTGGGCCCAACTTACTTCTTGAAAAAATAATGGACTTTACTCCCTCCCACACACCATAAAAAAATGGATATTGTTATACAATTATTTTTCTCCCTTTAAATATTTTTCTCCCCTTCCTTCCTACTCCAAATGTACCTTGCTTTTGGACCCTAGAGGCCTAGACATATTAGGTGTTGAAATTTAGAATGAACGGTAGAGATAGAAGATCTTAAATGCTTTAAAAATGCCACAAAAATAGCGGTTTTTGGAAACAAGGTGAAATGCCTTAAATACCTGATAAATTTTATAAGAAAATGAGAGATTAGGAAAGATATCTTAGGAGAGATAAACTTGAAAGGAAATCATTTCCAAAACAGGATTTCGTTTGGATATTAAAGATGGACATACTTTTCCGCAAAATACTAGGGAGGGCGGGCAAGATTTCATTTGGAAATTAAAGAGAGGCAGACATTTCAGCAAGATCCAAGGGGGCGGGCAATATTTTGGGAATTATAGAGTGGCAAAAAATCCCCCCGGCTCCTTCTCTGCTTGCATCTATCATTGCTCTTGTTACTTTGAATTTTTATTATTAGATTTGTGGTAGTTAATATTATGAAATTCTTGTTAGCTATTTCTATTTCATATTCTCCAATAGCAGAGAACATAACGGTTATCTGGGTTCAATGCATACGCCAGTCCTAATCTTGGTAGAATTGTAACATGTGGTTCATCAAGAAAAAATTGTAATAAAAATGTATAACATCACTCACAAATATATCAAACGCGGTCAGGGGAGTCTCATGCCGCCTCTCACAGCATAGAAATGGGTAGCGACCAGTCTCATGCCACCTCTTAAAACAAAGAAACGGGTAAAAGTGATTATTTGACCCAAATTTATGTTTAATTCTGAATCCAATAATCAGTTTTGGTCTCACAATCGGTTAACAAATTCCAAAATAAAAAGGAAAAAAAGAAGAAGCAAGGCCATAGCTAAGCGAGGTACAAATACTTGAAGTAGCCGGGGAGAGTTCTAAGATGTTGTACTTCGTATTGTTTGTTTAGTATATAATATAAGCGACTTGCTAGGGACCATCGCAGAAGGCTCATTTTTCAGCAGTTTTTGTCTTTATTCATGATGTGTGGCTGCTCTCTCATGCAACAGACCATCCGTGAAATGCCTTCTCCGATGGTCCCTAGCAAATCCCATAATATAAAGAAAAACTTCCTTTACGAGTTTTTTAAATGTGGGCCATCCAACTGTGTTGTTCTACTTATAGTGGCAAAAAAAAATTTTGTTTCCACAATTTAGAAGGAAATGATAAATTTTAGGGATGTCATTATAAATTAAAGGTAGCTGTGAATAAAACTTGAACCACAGTGGTTCAAGTTACATTTTTGTTTCATGAGTAATCAAACAATGAAAGAGCATGAAATTTTGAAAAAAAAAAATCCAATATTTTCCATAAAATTCAAACAGGGCCTAAGGTTCAATCAATTTTCATTCTGTAGGTGTCAATGTTTGAGTTTCCTGAACATGTGAGACAGCTGAAAGAGGAATGAGAGGGACCCACTATAAAATGTAATTTAGGGATAATCATGCCTACCATACATGTGGCACATGTGATGTAGATTGGTATTCTCTAATTTGTGGGCCCCACTATGATGGGTCTAAGTCTAAAATTACATTAATTGATATATTCATGTCTTCTAATCAATTTTTTATTTTATTTTTTGAGAACGCTTGTTCTCTTGGAGCTCCCAAAAGGCTAGTATAAAATCCTATTTAGGAAGGAGTACTATCCTGTGAAATAGATAGATCCTTGAACTTTGTTTATAACATGTTGGCAATCAAATTCTTACATTATGGAGCAATGCCTAGTTGGGAGACCACAGCTTTGAAAGTTCTCCTAATTAAGGAGGTTTGATATTAACTCACCTTGTTTATCCTCTCTACCTTTCTCTAACATTTTATTCTTTAGGGGGCGGAAACAACTTAAAGTTGACTAGCATAATCTCAGTATCGGATCTAGTCGATCATCCGAATGTTCCTTCATTGAGTCTGGATATGCATCTGCATTCGCATGATCAATAGAACCGAAAGATATGGTATCGAGCAAATGCTCAAATGTTCGTACCAGTACTATCTTTCTTGTCTAACCTCTGAACTATTAGAGTGCTTGCTTGCTTCCTTAATTACCATAGTAAAATTTCTTCCAGAAACCCTTGAATTGATATAGATTATCAACAGTCAATTCATTAAGGTAAATCTATGCTTTGCTATTAGGATAGTTATATGTTGGAGAAAATCGACGAGAGTAAAATCAAATATTCGTAATTGAGAAGGCTATTTAACTCTTCAAGAGTGTTTTGCAAGCAACAATTCTTAGTCAATATAAAGCGTACTTGCTGACATCACTTGGTTCCCACTGAAGCGAACGAGACGTTCCGTACAAGATCAACCTGGTTAATCCGAGATCCTTTTTTTTTTTTTCAGTTTCTGTAATTTTTAAATTATTTTTTCCAAAATTTTCCTATTTGAACTTTATTTTCTCTCCTTTTTATAGTTGTTCCAAAGGTGTTTTTTCTTTTTGCTCTCCCCTAAATAGGAGTGTTAAAAAACAAATGAAATGCATTCCCACTACATTAAGAATTCTCAAAATCTCTAAGACAAGTTATATGAAAATAAATTTCTTTTATTTGTGCTACCTCTATGTTGGGGGGTTCCACGTGAAAGCAAAATAGTCCCACATCGGGAAAGTGTGACGATGTGGATGGGCTTATAAGGGAATGGGTTCCTCCCCTTAACAGCTAGCTTTTGAGGGCGAGTTCTACCCAGGTCCCAACAAGTGGCATCAAAGCTGGGCACGTGGTAACACCGGTTTAGCCTCTGAGGATGGAAATATCCCTCGGGGAAGAATCTCGGTAACCCCAGTTTAGCCTCCGAGGATGAAAAAATCCCTCGGGGAAGATGTCCACACCGTGCTTCTGAATGGGGAGATTGTCGGGGGTTCCACGTGTAAGCAAAATAGTCCCTCATCGGAAAAGTGTAACGATGTGGATGGGCTTATAAGGGAATGGTTTCCCTCCCCTTAACAGCTAGCTTTTGAGGGCGAGTTCTACCCGGGTTCCAATACTCTACACCCCTAACGAGAGTCAATAGCACATTAGGTTTTATTTGTCTTTTTAGGATTTTTGTTGTTGCATTTTTTTTATTTTTATTTGTAATATGTAGTTAACATTTGGTATGATAAATGTTTATCTTCATGTTTCGAAATAAATTTATTATTTAAAAGATTTTAATTATTTAAAAATATTTGAGTATAGCATATTTTTTCAAAACGAAACTCCAACACATCCAATCCCACTCACCAAAACAAAATGCTAGCTTGATGAAATTGTATTGACAACTATACTCAACTCAACTCAACTCAATAATGCCATTGTCCCAAACTAGTTGGGGTTGGCTAAATGAATCCTTTGGAAAAATTTCATGAAGAAGGTGAAAGGAGTCTACCGGGCTCTAATCCTGGCTCTAGTTGGGTTCTTCTACGTGGATCATTGTATTGACAACTATGATGTAGAATATTCTTGGATTTTCAAAATAAAAAAACTATGATGTAGAATATTCTTGGATTTTCAAAGCTTCTTTTATTTTTGGTTCTTAAACTTTGCAAATCTCGAATAACAGTGTGATCTGGATCATTCATCAAAGAAAATCACTCCAATCAGACAATCCTAACCATCTTCACTCTGGAATGGTCAGGATTGCCTACTTAGTTTTTACCTGTTCATTCACAAGTTTCCAATCTTACGGTTAGGATTAGTGACTGATGGTGGCATATCTTATTGTGGGGCCACCTAAACAGTGACCTACAGGTAAGTGTGGTCCTACTCCTAACCTGGGTAGTGGGCCCCACAGAAACGAACAGCTTCTTCCATGCACACAATCAGGGCAGGTGGGCCCCAAAGACGTCATCCACATTTCATATCTCACGATTGTCATCAACTTTATTTATAGAACCGTGAAGCCAAAGCGATTATTATTTTGTCATTTTTGTAATTTAGTTATTTTTGTCGTCTTCGATGTCGCCACGTCTTTCGTCTCACCGCCTCTCGGAAAGAAAAACGGGTTTCGGCCAGTATTTCATTTCTTTCTCTCTTCCACGCGTTTTTATTTCCCCGTTTCGTTTTTTTCACGTGTTTTGGTAAAGGTGTGAATTGGAGGGGTGCTACGAAACAGTTGTCTGTCTTTTTCCCTCGACCGTGACAGCTCTTTTTATTTCATTGTTTCACATGTGTAGGTAGGTATCAATCATTTATGAGAAATGATGTTTCCACTTCCTTTTTCCACCAATCACACCCCTCTTGCCTGTCCTTTCCCAAAAGTATCTGCATTTCCACCTCTTTTTTATTTGTCCCTCTCTGTATTATTATAGAAGACAAACAAAAGTGTGGGTGGAAATATCATTTTTCAGCTTTTATAGTTTTTCCTTTTCTTGCAAACAAAAATACGTCTTTTTAAGTACTTATTTTCTTTGAACTCGTTAGTAGCATCAGCCGCTCGCTTGTGTGTTGATAAACATACACTTTCTATATTTTTTAGATGGAAAAATTGCCAATGGGGGACACCAAAAAACAAGAATTGTGAACCGGGGCCACACTTTTGAAAAACTATTAGAGAGGGACGAAATTGGGGTTATCAACCCTCTTTAACAATTCTTCAAAATTGTGTCCCCACCCCCAATTCACAATTCTTGTATTTTGGTGTCCCAAATTAGCAATTTTTCCTTTTTAGAAAGGGAGGTGATATATTTGCCCCCTTTTCTTCCTTGGCCAGCCCACTCCATTGTATTTATGACTAAACTTATATCGATAAGTATTGAGTATAAGGGGTGGCCAAGGAGAAAAAGGCGAGAATATATCAATTCCCTTTACAGTCGTTGGACTTGGACTTTATACCTCTTTCGTCTGCTGTTGCAATTTACAGTCTTCGGATTTCCCAACTTAAGTAGTGGCTGATGTCATCCAACGTCAACACCTTACATTTGGGATTGTTGACATCAGATGACGTCAACACCCCCACAGACAACTAAAAAGGGGCTGTAGGTATCAAAATAAGCGTGTACAAATTACCAGCTCCCTGAAATAATTGGGTAAATGTTAGATTCGTTTTCTAACTCTGACAAGAGAAGGTTATTGGGAAGAGACATATTCGCCCCCGTTTCTTCTCTAGGCCACCTCTCGACAGTACATTTATGACCCCCCTTTTTGACATCAAGGGGTGGGCCAGAGTAAATATTCTTTACTCTCCATAGCTCGGAGGGTTAGGATCATCCTATAGAAATGATCTACAGAATACAGACTATTTACTTGGTGAGGCCAACAAATGAGCAATTTGGACCATGGGCCGATTGTAAGTTTTGAAAAATATTGGACTTTATGCGCTCACAAAATATAATGTCTCTCCTTTACCTTATCCTCAGCGTCTCCCTCTTCACATGATCAGAAACCAGTGAACAATTGGAAGTCATCTTTACCGTCACCTAATTGCCTGATTGGAAAATAACAAAATGCCAATGATAGATTTTTATCTTTGATTTCACATATATCATCCTTGAAATGAACGTCATGCCCTTTCATTGGAAATTGTCCAACACGCAAAAGATTTTGCTTTATATTGGGAACATAAAAAAGCAGTAGAGATGTGTTTGGCACTTTTGTTTGTTTTGATGAGAATATCACCATTTCTCCTTACAGAAAGCTTATTATCATCACCCGTTCGAACTTCACTTTGGAGAAATTCATCCAAGTCTACAAAAAAGCCTTTTGTTGATGGTCATATGGTTACTGTAACTATTATCAAGATACCACGTCTCACCGAGAACCGCTTCTTGCACATTACAAGCAAGAAAACGAATTTCTTCTTCTTTATTATCATCTTTCCCATGCATAAAAGTATATTCTTTCTTATTTTCTTCTGCCAACTTCATTTTACAGTACTTCATGGCGTGACCATACTGAATTTGGGATAGAGAACTTCATCTCCCTCTTTCTCTTGTAGAAGAACCACTGTCTTTTTCATTTTCTTGATTTCTTCCCCTACTATTCCCTCCTCTTCCACGGAAAGAATTTGTTCTTCTTCCTGTAAAGCCTCCCCTAAAACTTGTTCTAACGGCGAAGAATCAAATTGATTCATTCGAAGTTCATGGAATTATAGTGATTCCAACAACCTATCAAGGATTGTGGAAAAAAATCCTTAAAAGTTTTACGAGGAAATTTGATCGGGAGCAAGGTAATGGAATTTGGGAGATACACAGCCAACGGGCCCGTGTAGACCTCCACCAATACACAAAATATAACATGAAAATAAAAGGACTTTTATATACATCAAAAACAACTCGCAAGAAGTCTCTGCACTTCTTCTCCTTTAAGCCTTTACCCTTGAAGCTTCTATCTAAGCTTTCCCTTGAAGCTCATTAAGCTTACAATTTCTATAGTGTTGAGAAAATCCGCCGGGCAATCCGATCTGATCGTGTATAAATTTAACGGAAAAATAAAATAAACAAACAAGCCACAAGATGAACACCAAGATTTTACGTGGTTCGGCCAAGCCTACTCCACAGGCGAGAAACACGATCTTTCACTATGAGAAAAACAATATACAAGAATTACAATGGATTAATCGCAAACCCGCAACCATTTCCTTGCTTCTCAAACGTATACAAGAAATAATGTGAGAGATAAACCCGAAAAAGAACCCAAGAGAAAACCTCGAGATGAAAAATCTCTTCTCCATTTCTCTCTCTTTTTCTTCTCTCTCCTTCGGCAGCCGACACACCAAAGACGTCTTGCTTCGCTGCAACTCAAGAAAACAACACTTCTCTTTTTATAGTTTAGTTTTCCCCGAAAGCTAAAAATAGAATTCTCTATTTTTGCCTTTGCCTTCCCACCCAAGCAACCATCGTGGGTGGGAAATAAGGCAACTTTCCCAACAATCTCCACCTTAGCTTATTTCTCAGCCACCTGAAGATTTTTCGTTGATCTCGAGGTCCGCTATCGCAGCAACCCATCATTGGCCTTCCGAAGTACCAGCTACACACCCTCGAATCAACTTGGTTGTGACTCCTTCCGATTCGATCAACACGGCCAATGTACATGTGTAGCTGCCAAACCGTTGAGTCACCTAGTCAACCTTGGAGAGGGATCTCGATCCATCATCCCCAACGCAGGTACCGTCATCCTCTCGCGCTTGCCATCATTTCCCTTCAACGCCTTAGCCAACCCTATTGAACTAGGATGTCCTTCACCCTCATCTGTCATAGGGTAAAATTGCCTTTTCCGTCAAATATGTCGATGTTGAGCTAAGTAGAACTTGATTTTACCGCCATCTCATATTACTCCGCTCTTCACGGTGTAGCACTCTACCTCGAACGAGAAACTTTCCTGGACAATCTTTCTACTCCAAAAAATTGCTTTAACCGCGATCCAACCACAACACTCACGATCACTCCACCCGGCCTTGATGATCGCTCCACCTGAGCTCTGATGCCTCTTGTTGAGAAAATCCGCCGGGCAATCCGATCTGATCGTGTATAAATTTAACTGAAAAATAAAATAAACAAACAAGCCACAAGATGAACATCAAGATTTTACGTGATTCAGCCAAGCCTACTCCACAGGCGAGAAACACGATCTTTCACTATGAGAAAAACAATATACAAGGATTACAATGGATTAATCGCAAACCCACAAACCCGCAACCCTTTCCTTGCTTCTCAAACGTACACAAGAGATAAACCCGAAAAAGAACCCAAGAGAAAATTTCGAGATGAAAAACCTCTTCTCCCTTTCTCTCTCTTTTTCTTCTCTCTCCTTTGGCAGCCGACACACCAAAGACATCTTGCTTCACTGCAACCCAAGAGAACAACACTTCTCTTTTTATAGTTTAGTTTTTCCCAAAAGCTAAAAATAGAAATCTCTATTTTTGCCTTTGCCTTCCCACCCAAGCAACCACCGTAGGTGGGAAATATGGCAACTTTCCCAACATATAGCAATGGCTCCATACTTCTAAACTTAAGACACCTAAAATAGTGAACATTAAACACTTTGTTGTAGTTCCCATGAGTCCTTTAGGAATCCTAAGCAACAACATAGAAAATCCACATTGACTCTTTGATATTCTAGCTTTGACACTAAGTGCGTGTTTGGCGTACCGTTTAAAACACCGTTTGGCGTTTGAAACACCGTTTTGCGGCCAAACGGCTGTTTGGGAGTATTTGGGTGCGCAACCACCGTTTGAAACACCGTTTTGAACGGAGTTTTTGGGGTATGGGTCTTTACGTGTTTGCCCTCACCAAAACCCATTTTTACATATATGCGTGCTACTTTATGCGTTACGTCAAATACCAAAAAAGTGGGGGTATTAATATCATTCTTGAGAACACAAATTTGTTAAATTGTTAATATTTAATTCAAAACAATGGGGCTGTTGATATCATTATATGATCTCTTAATTTTAATTTTTTAAAGACAAAAGAATTAAAAGAGACCATAGTTTCTTACTTTCTTCATCTACTTTGCAAAGTTGCAAACCCACTCATTTGCCTCACTGCCTCAACGCCTCCACTCATACGTCAAATCCGGCCGTTAAGAAAAAGAAGGAGAAGAACCCCAAAGGTATAGCCATTTTATTTTTTTTGGCAATGATGTTTAATTTTAATAGTGTTTGAATGAGATCCTAATGACCTTTTAATATTGGGCCTAATGAGAGAGTAGTTGAGTTATATTGAGGCCAACCAAACAATGCCCTTTTTGGTCATTTTACCACTAAAACTCCGTTTTGAGGCATTTGCAACCAAACACACAATACCTCCGTTTGCCGTTTAAAATGCCGTTTTGATCTGGCGAACCAAACATAAAAACGCCGTTTGGCAAAATGCCATTTTGAACCAAAACACCGTTTTGCAAAACGGCGTTTTAAACGCTATTTCAAACGGTACGCCAAACACACCCTAAGGACTATAGAAACACAAAAGACACATTTTCCACACACAATAACTACCCTATAATACCACAGTGACTTTTCACAAAAACAAGACACTTGGATTTTGATTTACAATTTCAATACGGGTTAGCAAATGAACTTTAGGTAACATGATGGAAAATATTTTTTTGAAAAAAAATAAGAAAAATCTATGGAAGAAAAGCAAGGTATAATAGTGTTGAAATTTTCCTAGCTAAAAACTTGGAAAATTTTTAATCTAAGCCATGTTTGGCAACGGTGATTTTTTTTTCATGGAATATTAGTTTATTAAGTGGCTACAGAGTACTATAGGTGAAGAGACTTGAGAACTCATGACTGAGGAGAGGGTAGAAGTAAGTAAAAGGCAAAGAAAAATAAAATGTATTTTTATTAGAGTTTTTCCTCTTTAAAAAATAGAGATTTTCCTTTCCTGGGTTTTGTGGGCCTTTTCTCACTCTCTCCTCTCAGCTCCTTCCCTCCAGTCTCTCCTTCTCCCACCCCTCCCTAGCATGGGCGGATCCAAGGGGGGTCATGGCGGGGGGGGCGCAATTGCCCCCCTAAAATTCTGATTTTTTTCCAAGTCTATAGGTTATTTATGGATTTTTCTTAAAGGTGCCCCTTAAAATTAGGGTTGCCCCCTTGAAATTGGAGATTTTTTCCAAGTCAATAGGTTGGTTTGCAATTTTTTTTGTAATGTTGTATCCCTAAAATTTAGGATTTAATCCTTCATACTGTTATCATTATCCTGTAAAGTTCCTATATTATAGGAATTAACCCTCCCAACGAGTCATCTCTCTCGCTCTCTCTCACTGAAAATCTAAATAAACGGCTAAGATAACGCCACCTTAGGTAGATACATAACTATGAGATTTTATATGTTCAGTGCAAGTATTTTTCAAAAAGTACAACCGATTATGAATCCAAAACATATTATTGGACTCAAAATCACTTTAAGACAGTCTTAGTTTTGGATTTTGCATGCTAATTGTAACATCTTTCACATTTTATTAAACTGGTAGGGGTCCCCACCAAACCCAGCTTACCTATAAAAAAAAAAGTTTCGGATTTTGCAAACTGATTGTGAGTCCAAAGCTGATTTTAGAGGTAAAAATTAAATGTAATTTTGAGTCCAATAATCAGTTTTTGAATCAATATGGGCTCTTAAAAACCAACACAAACATGGCCTAAATATAGTACAATTCTCGGCGGGCACATTGATGGGTAATAGCTTCTCGAGCCTAGGTAAGGTTTCCTCAAATAGTTAATATCCCTTGCTACGATTTTATATAATATGAAAGGTTAGTTTTATAACTATAAAAGGGAGGCAATTTTGTGGGGAGACATTTGGCAGCAAACTTTTGGAGAAGAGAACAAGCGCCTCATATGAATTAAATGAATAAGACAAAATCTGCTAACGAGGTGGCTATTGTCTACTGCAAAAGGGGGCCATGAAAAGACTCACTGTGTCGGAGGCTCTTTATCTTTCAAGAAAGAACCATATTTTTGTAATACCTATAAAGCACTTGGAGCTTATTAGAATATAGCCTTAGTTAGATTATTTATAAGTGGAGATTAATTGAGGTAATATAATAATATATGTCCTAGTAGGGTTGAAATTTTACTTCAAATTTGGGGAAAACTCAGATTCAAATAAAAAAATTATAAAAAAAACAGTTGGCCAAAAGTTGGAAAAATCACTTGAAGAAATAATCCCCCGTGAGGCGCTGTTTGGATTGCAGGAATTTTCTAGAAATGTTTGGAAAAGAAAAACTTTTCTGAAATGTCATGCTTTTCCATTGTTTGATTACATATAAAAAGTGTGACTCGACTCACCGCAATTCAAGTTTTATTTACTGATAACATAAATCTACAATGGTATCTGTTTAGAAAATCCGCTGGGCAATCCGATCCGATCTTGCACAAATTAACGGAAAAGTAAAATAAACAAACAAACTAGCCACAAGATGAACACTAAGATTTTATGTGGTTCGGCCAAGCCTAATCCACGGTATACAAGGATTACAATGGATTAATCTCAAACCTACAAACCTGCAACCCTTTCCTTGCTTCTCACACCCAAGACCGCGCACAAGAGATAACGCGAGAGATAAACCAGAAAAAGAACCTAAGAGAAAACCCCAAGATGAAAAACATCTTCTCCCTTACTCTCTTTTTCTTCTCTCTCCTTTGACAGCTGACACACTAAAGACATCTTGCTTCGCCGCAACCCAAGAGAACAACACTTCTCTTTTTATAGTTTAGTTTTACCCAAAAGCTAAAAATAGAAATATCTATTTTTGCCTTTGCCTTTCCACTCAAGCAACTACCGTGGGTGGGAAATAAGGCAACTTTCCTAATAGTATCCCTAAGATTGAAACATTAATCTATAATGATACCCTAAAATTTCATTATTTACTTCAAAATTGTGGGTATTAAAAAAATCCCCAGAAAAATTTTCTCCTCTTTTTTCTTACAATCCAAACGGGTCCTAAATTTTCTACAAAAGTTTGGAAATGAATAGTATTTTTAAAAGTTGCTACTTTTTTACACGTGAAAACATATCACTTGTACTAATCCTTTTAAATTATTAATTAGAAGGGCTCTTGATTTAATATGCATCATTTCCCTCTAAACCGTGGGAAGAAAAAAAAAATCTCGGATTTTTTTTCTTGCAATCCAAACAGGGTCAAAGAGAAGCTTCATTTCAAACCTTGAGAGGAATGCTTTTGTAGGGCGTGACCTTAACATAATTCCATTGTCGTGCCCGATACGGTTTAGTGTCTCCAACACATCATTAGTCTGAACAAAAACCGACCACTTGATAGGCCTTGCTTTGAATTTCATATAACCCAAAATTTATCCAAGCAACTCAATTCTAACATCTAATCATGTCCTTTTTTTTCGTCATCAAACATTGATGACCAAAACTACATATAGGTTTTTAACTGTTTATTTTTTGGATGGTGAAGCTTTATTAATATGAGTGGCCCCGACCAAGGTAGTCAAGGGACCGAGGAAGACAGAAGGTAATTAAACTGATAGCGCACGATCATTTTTTTTTTATAATGGGGCAAACTCACCTTGTTTAAGATTGTTTAACCAATTGGCCTTGTTAAAGTATAAAAGATTAAATAACGCCATCTCCACGGCCGGCTTAAGCTTTTGGAGTAATTGTTTGTTTCACATGGTATCAGAGCGTTCAAAACTCCTTGATATTAAAAATTCACATGCAATGGCCAACCCAAAAGGGGAGCCACATGTGCCACATATAGGCCAACCCTAAGAAGAGAGGCCACATGAGGGGGAGAGGTAGTATAAAAGAGGTCGTGCGACTATCAGTTGCCTTTTATAAAATGACAAATATCTCCGTGTTTTGCACTATTACAAGTGCTATTCGGGACAAACATGATACGGCCGTGCCTCAACTCTAATAACATTTGAATGTTTTGAGCTACAGGCCCAACCTCAACTCTAATAACATTTGACAGTTGTTTAAATAATAAAAGACAAGATGAGGTAGTGCATTGATTAAAACATGGATGTGTTGATATCATTTCCCTTCCCCCAATTTTTATCATTCGCCTCTAAATCGTGGAAAAAAAGCCCAAGGATAATTTTTTTCCCAAGAAATATATTCCTTGCAATCCAACCAGGGCCATCGAATCTAACAATCTAACTGCCTAACTTTATCAGTAACGATTACATCGGGTTCGGAAGTGGCAATGAGTCCAATGACCAGAAGTTTTGGGTTCAACGTTCTCAATTATTGCTTCTCTCGCCACGTCGGAGTCTGCGACAACGAAAATATAGCTGTCTCAAACTCTTCTCTACCTGACTAATTATTCCACCGACACGTGGCGTCGCTGTCGGATTACGGAATAACATACCGTGCTTCTCTCAAATAATGCCTTTTCACCGTTCTATTACAGCACTTGCTTATGTGATTTTGACAAGTTATTATATGCCATATGCCAATTGGATAATCCTGACCGACCATCCAGTGGGCCCTAAAATCCAATCACTTATCGAATGGTTGAAATTGTCTAATAAATAGCTTACGAATAGACGGTTGAGAAAGCAGAAATCCACTTTCAAAATGTTTGGATAGATTGATTTTCAGTCTCTGACGTAATGCCATTCATTTTTAAATAAAGAATGATTTTCATTCCACGTCATCCACAAGATGGGACCCCCTGAATGGAAACCTAATTAATTAACAGCAATAATTACAAGGCCCTTAAAATGAGTTAATTTTGTAGATACAGAGGTTGGGGAATGATACAGCCAGCAATTATTTTACACAAAATCCTGTTGGATAGATAGCTGGCCTCCACGTGGACAGATGGCAAATGGCTCATCTGCCAATACCAAGACTTTTTCTATGAACCCTCTTCTGGGGCTACACGTGGGTATTTCGCAAATGCCTTTGCTGCCTCATCTACCAAATTGAAACCATTCTTCTACTGATATGCTGGTCGGAGGAACTACTCACCTCTCTCCCTTTTAAACTCTTTTGGGGTTACTCCATCTGATCAATCAGGGACAAATATTTCCAGGCTGATCTTAGATCTCAAGATCCTCTTTGCCTTCCTTGGCATCGTAAATCAACCGACAGCCATTGTTCTATTCCTAAATCGGTTAAGTGGGGGCCTTTAACCCTGTCCCATACCTCACTGGTTCTCACCTAGTCTCCTGCCTGGCCAGGTCCCACTTAGGCCCTATTCATATTACATTTGGACCAAGGATAATGAGTCCTATACCTATTATTGGCAGAACTAAAAGTCACATTTAATTTTGAGTCGACTAATCAGCTTTGGACTTGCAGTCAGTTGTCAAAAATCACATTTAGGCCCTGTTCATTTGAGATTGTGACACCCGATTGTGAGCCTCCCAGCCAAATATTGGAGTCAAAATTAATGGGCTCACAATCGGTGGTCACAGGCTCATTTGAACAGGGCTTTAATTTAATATTGAGTCCACTAATCAGTTTTGGACACACAATTAGTTGCCAAAACCTAAAACCTAAAACAAACACAGCCTCGGGACCTCCTTAGGACCGTAACATTTCCAGTCTCCATTATTTAACCATTTTAGTTTTAAGCCCTTGGAGGGACACAATCGTCAACAACTGAGCACTCCAAGCATAGCTATTCCTGGACCAAGCAGCCCATATATAATGGAAAATACGAGATAAATTTCATAGTATCCCATTTGTATCGGTAGAAACGTGACTTGCAATAAATTTCCGATATAAGTTGTACCGGTGGATTTTAAGACTTTTACCGTCAGTTTTGATTGTCAGTACAAACCTACTTTGGTACACGGCCAGTGACACCCATTCAACAAATGGATAGTTTGGATCTTCAGACCATTGGATCTATCTGTTTACTTTTGCCTATGCCATTCTTCTCTGGAAAAATATTCATGCACATTGCACATCAAAGTTCTAAGTCTAATAACCATCTCACGAGGCGTATAGCAGATGATATATCGCATGTCAGACCAGCAACGGAGACTCACTTTTCAACAGATTTTGTCATCATTCACGAGATGGCTGGTCTAACATGTAAGAGACCATCTGCGAAATGCCCTATGCGATGGTCTCTAGCATATCTCTATTAATTATCATAATTTTATTATATTTTAATTTGAGGATCCCATGTCTTGCCCCAACATAGCAGATTTAGTGTGCCCTTTCTCTCCTTGGGAGAATGATACCAGCATTCGTTACATTAAGGGTGTGAACATATTGCCGAAATCAGGCACTGGAATTCGCATCGCATTCCGATGGTCGTCCAATTCTAAGTTTGTTTTTAAAAATATGAATGGAATTAGGGGGCAGAAATGTTAAATTATAAAAGATTAAATAACGCCATCTCCATCAGCTTAAGCTTTTGGAGCAACTGGTTGTTTCACATGGTATCAGAACCAAAGGTCTTGAGTTGAAATCTCCTGGATAGCACAAATCCACATGCAATGGCCAAACCTAGAAGAGGGGCCACATTTGCCACGTGTAGGCCAACCCTAGAAAGAGGGTCCACATGTGAGGGGGAGTGTTAAAGTATAATAGAATAAACAATGCCATCTCCATCAGCTTAAGCTTTTGGAGTAACTGGCTGTTTCATAAAAATTGACAAGAACGGAATTAAAGGGGGGGATTTTTTGGAATATATTTCCTGGCCAAGAGGTAGTATTCTGATCCCGCCTGCTCCGAATGAATTTTTTTTTTCATTCAATTCCCAAAAAAAAAATCAGAATAGAATGCAGGTTCCAATTCCAGTTTCCGGCAATCCAAATGGAGCTTAAAATGTCACGACAAGATATCAGCTTTGTAGTCGGGCAATCTCGCCCAAAAGTATTGTTACAAAATTTTCAACGGATTCACGTGATGTGTATAAACTATGGCATGTACATAATAATTGAGCAAGGAGAAGATCGAGTGAAACAAGAAAGAGATGAAAGATAAGGCCAAATGTTCTAGAGTTGCTTAGAAGTTAGAACAACTCCTCCCACAGGTTTTCACATCGACACCCCTTTCTTCATTCAAAACTACTCTCATTTGTTGTTCATATTTAGGCCTTTAGGCTATAACAGCCAAAAAAGAAATTTAAAATAAGAGAGATGGAATCTCTCAGTCTGGAACTACTAATCACGCCAAGTAGATTGAGCCCATCTGTCTTTCATTCGGGACCCAGCCCCACGATAGTTATTGTAATGATATGGAATTTCTAGAACGCAGGGGTATTTCGGGAAACATGATAATTCTCAGCTTTCTTTGAATGGGTAATTTGACTCGCCACTTATATTTCATTACAGAACGCAATCAATGTATCCATGTCATTTTCATTTTTCATGATATTAGAATTTGGAAAAGGAAGGTTAGATCTGCATCCACCGTTTTGAAACCTTACACCTGTCTTTATTTTGAAATTTGAAAGGTCATCTGTTAAATGTACAAGAGTAGGGATGGCTAGGCTGTTTTTGGGAAGCGTAGAGATGAATCCCACTTCAAACATGTTTTTTAATCTCATCCCTTCATGAAACAGCTGATTAGTGGCGACCCAATGATCAGATTCGAATGCAGATTTTGAATGAAATTATCGTCGAAGGGGATTCCTTAAATGTTATTCGCTGGCTTTCGGGTAACGCTTCTCCCCCTTGGCGACTTTTGCCTCTCTTAGAGGAAATAGAGGACAGGGCTAAGGGCTCCTCAATAGTTTTTCGCCATGTCAGGAGATCAGCCAATGCGGAAGCAGACTCCCTTGCCAAGAAAGGAGTCTTTCGGGCCGCGTTTGAGTGCTTTGACTATCTACCTCCTTGAATTATTGTACTGCTATCTTTGTATTATCTTTGTTCCTTCAGGACCACCTCGGTTCTGTTTTTACATATATATATATATATATAATCTGTTGCCCTTTTCAAAAAAAAAAAGATTCGAATGCAGATTTTATTCGTGAAAATTGAGGGTTGAAGAACCTTTTTTCTTCTTCTTTCTTTTCATTATTCTCAATCGAAGGTCTAGATTCACCTAAGGGTAGTGCCAAAGGTGCAGCCTAGACTCTAATCACCGTACGTGTGGAACTGATACAGATCTCCGATGATTCTCTTCCTTCGTTCTCAAAAACAAACAAGAATCCGTGGTTGTTGTCAACGATTGCAAATCTTTCAAGGGAAGCAAGCATTTTAGCAATGTTTTATAATAAAGTTTTAATACGGTGCCCGTTTGGGCATGCCCGTGCAAGGACAGCCACACTTGACTTGATTGATATTACATCCAACAGCAGCCCATTTTTCATCTTTTTAAGAGGCTGTTGTTGGATCAAATATCAAGGGCGGCAATTCTTAGGATGACCCATTACACGAGCATGCCTGATCGGGCACTATATAAATTCTTTGTTTGATATGGTGTGCGAGTGCATTAATTCCAGTATTTTTTAACATGTACAGTAGGGCCCAATTTTAGGATGATCCAAACCGTTCATTTGATGATCGGAGGGTTAGGATCATCCTATGGTGATGATTTACAAGGGACAGCCTATTCGTGTTGTGGCCCGTACAGTGAATAATTTGGATCGTCATAAGAAGTGGGCACCCACTCCACAGTCCTTTACGACAAATATTAGACTTCACGCACAGACAACATATAAAATCTCCTTAGAATTTTTATGATGAAGGAATGGGCATGCTTGTATTGATCGACAAAAGTACCCCCTTGATATCTGATCCGTTGGCAACACAGTTTTTAAGATGCCGTTGATGGATCAAATATCAAGGGTGGTACTTCCGTCGATGACCATGAGCATGTCTGCTCCATCATCATATAATTTCTCCCATTTTACAAAGAAGTGATAAATTCGCCTCATTTTCTTTCTTGGGCCACCTCTTGTTGTGTTAAAAGAGGATTCATAGACATACTATAGAGGTGGTCCGGGGAAGAAAAAAAGGGACGAATATATCACTTCCCTTTTTAATCATATAAAAAAAAATTTATGCAATTTTTATTAGAAGTGATATTATGGGAATCTCTTGAGAAGCCCAATCCGGGTCCACCCAAATGACATAAATATGATCTGGACCATTTATTTTGTAGGCCATCATGAACCAAAATTCCACTTTGGATATGATCATAATTATCAGAGTCTTGCATACAACTCACTCAATTGAATAGCTACAAACATTTTGAACAGTGATTTTTACGTTGAATTATAATAAATTGGATTCTTGGATGAAATATCTGGTTCATGTGGGATGGGGCTAGATCAAACTTCTCAAGGCCTCAGTGTAGTTGTTTCTGTACATAGTGACGTCCTTTTACGGATCGGAGAGTTATGATTAACCTATGGGGATGTTCTTTTGGGGCACGACCTATTTCCGTTGGGCCCATGTACGAGAGGAGCAATTGACCATTGGTTAAAAAGCTAGTGTTGCGAAACTTCTTCAAATTATGATTGAACGCCACTAACTCAGAATCCAAGCTAAAGAAGTGGCGCTTGTGCATGCTCTGTTGACCTTATGAACATGTGTAGTTAGTAGCCTCCGGGGCATATGATTCGGGGAGTGCCGCAACATAATTCTTATCGACTCGATGGCGTAATCCTTTGCAGAAGACTTAAATAGGCAACATGGTATTATAGGTTTTAAATTAACATTACTCATACAATCTACTGAAACATTATTGTGATTGTACATCTCAGTGGTAAGGCTTTGTTCATTCACCTAGGTGGTTAAATCCCAGCTTACATGCCAAAAAAACTTTCGAAAAAATCTACAATTGAAGCTAATAAATAGGGATATCAATAATTAGGGACTTTTTGGTAATTTCCACCTAAATTTTATTGCCATTTGATAATGAGAATTGTTCGATCAAGAAAGGCTTATCGGTATATTCGCATTCTGCGGGGTATCATCCAATTATTTTCTTCCTTCTTTAATGCCTGCGCGAGAAAAAGGGGTTTCAAAGCCCCATACTTCAAAGAAACGGGTCCGACACATTAACCTGTAACAGGAAATGGACTGGCAAGGACATAAAATTCACCGAGTCAACTCGTTGAGTGCCAGGGTCGACCAAACATGACTTGTTTTGCTAATAAAGATTCACTATGTCATTGATTGATAGTGAAACATATAGAATTTACTCAAATTGCACTAGGATATAACTTACTTGGATGATCCAAGCCATCCATTTGATGAGCTACAACGTAGATACATTGTGCCCCCAAAATCATTTCCATAGGATGATATCAACCCTCCGATCTATAGAAGTTTTCATAGATATTAAGGCTAGGATCATCCTATGAAAATGACTTTTGGGCACAACCTATTTACTCTGTGGCCCATGGTCCCATGGTTTGGATCATGCTATGGTATAAGCCGTACTGTACTCTTTGACAGATACTGGAATTTACGGACTTGCACCATGTAACATCTCATAACTTGGTTATGTAAAAAGGAAATACTATGTTTACAGAGACAGCAAGTGATGTTTCAATTTTCTGAAAAAAAATTAGTACTTTTCTCCATAAAGACCCACGTTTGGATACCCACAAGATTAAGATTTGGATTTAGTTCATATTTTGAACTGGATCAAATCCTTTAGATTTCCAAATCAGCTACGACAGTGCAAAAAATTCCGATTTTAAAATCTTTTCTGTTAGACATTATTTGGAAATCAATATTTCTGGCAACTTCTTTCACCGTTGCTGCTCCTCGATAGACCTCCCTCCCTCCCTTAAAACATGATCATGAAGATGATTGATGTAGTTTGTATTCAAAACTCAAATCCAAATCAAAATACAAATGCTTGAGGTATTCAAACGGGCCCTAATGTGCATATCTCTGAGGCCACGTTTGGATACCCACAAGATTTAGATTTGGATTTAGTTGACAATTTGAAGTGGATCAGATCCTAAAAATTTTCAAATCAGCTACGACAATACAAAAAATTCTGATTTTGAAATCTGTTCTGCGAGACATTATTTGGAAATCAATATTTGTGGCAACTTCCTTTACTGTCGTTGCTCCTCGACATTGCTCCGGCAGCAGCGAGCCATCCCTCCCTCCCTCCCTCCCTCCCTCCCTCTCTCTCTCTCTCTCTCTCTCTCTCTCTCTTAAAACATGTTCATGAAGATGATGGATGTATTTTGTATCCAAAACTCAAATCCAAATCAAAATACAAATGCATCAGGTATCCAAACGGGCCTGATGGAATTTTAGGGAAAAAAAAATCTCTCTTGGATTTCTTAATAGTCAGTCACTGACTTGGTGAAACAGATAAGGATTCTAAAAAATCCATCTGTACATGCAATGCATGTGTTTGGTGATTGAGACAGTTAATCCAATGGGCCACCACCACAATAACAATGGATTTGGCCGTTTGGGAATTATTCATAAACGAACATATTAAAAAAAAAATTGAAAGTATTTAGGAAGAGTCACGGAAAATACTGTGAAAAAAAAATATATGCTTTTATCTTTATCTTATGTCTTTTATATAATTAAAATTTCCGCACGGTATTTATACATGGTTTTTGAAAATTTTATGAATTATTTGTGAAATTTTTATTTAACTTGAAGAATAAATATTTTTTTTCGTGCAATGGGAATTCTCTGCATTATTTTTCGAGAGTGTATTTAAGTCTAAAACAGCAAAAAAAAAAAAAGTATTTTCCAAGAATTTTTTCTTCAAAGAAAACTGTAGATGTAGGGAAACAGTCGTGAGATGTTGGGTTCACGTGAATTGAAAATTTATTCATTAGATGAAGCTTGCGGAACAGATCAATAATTGATTTTTTTGAGATAATCTTATAAGAGAACATTATATAAACACACGGGCAATTCAACTGTAAAATAGTTACCGTGTTGTTTTTTCATCAACTAGAGAAACGTACGAGTTTTGAAGACGTGTCCGCGTGTCTACTACAGATTCAATATTAGGGTACTTAAGAATGTTGCTCTGTTAGGTTGAGTTGAGGTTTGGCTAATCAACCAATTGGATTCAACACGGAACCAAACACATTAAGAAGGTCAAATCCAATGAACCCGAAACCATAGTTATACAATATCGAAATTTTAAAAGGGCGATGATATTTTCACCCCCCTTTAAATGTAATTTGACTTTAAAAAGGGTTAAAGCTGCCCAGGGGGCGAATGCATACTGCAGGGGGTGAAAAAATATATTGTAATTTTCCATCCTTTAAATACTACAATACATTGCTTGATTTGTTATAATATTTTAAAATATCATAAATTTATCGCCAGACATCGGCCGATATATTGGTATCCGAGGTCAGCAGATACTGATATAATTGATATATTGGTGGATATTTTTACAATATATTGGCTGATATATGGTTGTATTCGTAAATTAATAATCGAATATCGGTATCAAAGGTGGACGGATAGTAATATACTAATACAGTCTATATGTTTTGGTGGATATTTTCTAATATTTAAAATATTGGGACCCACAAGTTCTAATGTATTGAATGATTGACCTATTCATTACCTACCATATGAGTAGATTACATTACCCTTTCCATTCACACTTCTGCCATCGACAAGACCCGGTCGAGTCAACTCACCCCGAACCAAACTAGTCGACTCCGAGTCACGAATTTCTAACCCTTTGTTTTTAATTTAGGAAAAATTACGTATAGACCCCCTGTGGTTTGGCCATATTCCATTTTAAACCCTGAGGTTTCAAAGTCATCAAACACACCCCGGTGGGTGGTTTCTGACACTTTTTAAGTAGACCCCTTCTTTTAATGGTCCGTTAGTTAAACCCGACGGAATGACTAAAAGTTACCATGGTTAATGTTTTTATGACGGAAATATCCTTGCCCATCGTTCCAAAGCAGTAAAAGCCCTTCCCTTCTTCGTTTCAAACGTTATTTCCTCCCCTCTTTACAGAACATTAGGGTTTTGCCATTCGTTTGCAGAATCAAGGGGATTTCCATCTGAAGGATTTGGGTTATTCTTCCAAGGGATTAGGGTTTTGTTATTTCTCCAATTAGCAGATGGCATCAAGTGGATCATCGAATGGGTTTTCAAGAGCTTCAAGTAAAATCCATGGTTACTCCATTACGACATGCCATTGTTGAAGACGAATCACGGTGTTGTTGCAGTGAACAGAGCTTCAAGACGCTCAAGGTTGAAGACGACAAACGGTGGAAGACGAATCACGGCGGAGCGAGGTTGAAGATGAAGTACATTCAAAAAACCCTGGATTCGTTCCACTGAAAAACCCTAGCTTCGTTCGATAGAAATAAGGAAATAGACGAAATGGATTTTTTTTACACTTATAACGAAAGGGCATAATAGTCATTTCACCCAGTCAGTCAGCTCCGTCACATTAAAAAAAACCCACAGGAAGCACAGGAGTGTGTTTGATGACTTTGAAACCTCAGGGTCTAAAACGGAATTGCCAAACCACAGGAGGTCTATATGTAATTTTCCCTTCAATTTGCCAGCACCGCAACCACAAGCCTCCAAACAGCACTCCAATCATAACGTATAAGACGCTTTTAACACGTTTTGTTTTTCCTTCTTCTGAATAAGTCACAGTGACCACATTTTATTACCGAGTTTTCGTTCGACTTATCTCCTTGCCTTTTCCAGCGTTTTTGCCGTTTTAACGAGAGCTCCCTGTAGAAATTAAAAAAGCAGGGTTTCGGTATTTTTATGTTTTTGTCATAAAGAGGCCAGCAAGGAGAGATCGATATTTTCCATTTAGTTTTTTTGTGGATTTGAGAGTTGCTGAGGCTGTGGTTTTCCTTCGCTCAGAGAGAGAGAGAGAGAGAGAGAAGAATATCGATCGATTGCAGGGACCTGTTATTTTGATTTTTTTTTTCCCGATCCTTTTTTCTCCCTCGATTTTAAGTTTTTTTTTCTAGCTTCTCTTTCCCGTGTTTTTGAGACTTTTTTTTAAGACCACAAGCCCTTGTATGTGAAAAGAAAGAAAGTAAAACAAAGAGATTGTCTGGTTTTCTCTATCTTGCTCCCGTGAATGGAAGAGAAGGAGTTGCAATAGATAAGGGATTTTTGGAGGAAAATGCTATATCTGAAGCAACCGAACCGATCGCCATTTTAGGGTTCTGTAGCTCGAAATTTTGGTGATCTCTCTGTCTCGCATGTCCGTGTGATTTTTCCCGAGCCCGAGGCTCGGGATCTGAACCATGGAGACAGCGAATGAGCCACAGGCTCGGATCGAGGAGGCACCGGACCAGATCGAGGAGGTGCCGGACCGGATCGAGGAGGCACCGGACCGGAGGAGCTGTTACCTGCAGAAATTCAAGCTTTACGAGACTCGATCGGTGAGATTTTCCCGTTTATCTGCTTATATGAGATTTTCTGATGAATGCTTGTTTTTTTCTTTTTCCTCTTGGTTCAGATCTGTAGTGAACTCATAGAAAATCTTTGTACTCGTACGTTATGATGTTCTTTCTAAAGTTGTGTTACTTTTTTATTGCTGATTTTTTTTCCTAATGCTTGATCTTTTTGCAAAATTTCTGAATTCCTTTGTTTTTGTGCTTAAATTTGTTATTTATTTCAATTATTGTTCTTTTATGTTGAAGACATGTCCTTGCTTCTTTTGATGGATCTCTTACTATATCTGCTGTTTAAATTTTATCGTCTTCTATCTCCTATTTTATATTAATGTGAATTTTCCAGTTTTATGCTTGATTTTGTTGGTAGGATTATATTAACATCATCCTGTGTGCTAAAGCTTTCAGATAGTAGGATGGTTTTACTGTCCAATTTCTGATTTGTTTTATACCATTCGTTGCATCTGTGTTTATGCAGAGCAATTTTTTTGTACCGTAACTGTGTCAATCGCATACTTCTTTTTGATTTGGTTATTTTTGATCTATTTAAAGTTCATTGTGATTGTCTACGTCGATTTCCCGTTCGTATGTCTTGGATATCTCTATCCTCTCTCTGACTTTTGTCTACTGACTTAGTTATTCTTTAATGGGAATTATTGGCAATTGGGACTAGAGACAGCATTTTAGACGTTTACTGAAACTCCTTATGTACCCTTGCTATATTATTTAAAAAAGTATTTTTCTCCATTACCTCCATCGTTGTAACACTATCTTTGGAGTTTCAAGCTGAGTTTTTGTGATTTACGAACGCCGTTTATGTTCTAACTCAGCTCAGTGGAATTTGACTACAGGCATCAGTGCAAGTTTAGTTACTACTGAGTGGAATATAATGGTTGCACTTTCTTTTGTGTGATCGTTACATTCATTACTACAATTGTGCGTTTTTGATGAATTAGGACTTTCTGACTGTTCTGCTAATGTTCTTTTAGAAGCCCGAGGTTTACTCAATTCACGGGTTAGAATTTGACAGTTATGCGAAGTTTCGTGGAATACATTTTAAAAAACCGAATGCATTTGAATGGTTCTAGAAATGTACCATACTTTCCGTTGTGTTCTTTAGGATGGTTTACAGTGGCAGTAGTCATTTAGACAAAAATGTCATTTCTCAAAGGCTTATTATTTAAGAATAACCATATTTCACTTCAAAAACATTTGCATATATAATATTATATGCAAACAAAATTTTAGTCGTATCCAAAAGGCCCTAAGATAATAGGTTGTTTGCATGTAAATCACTAATTTGCAAGGCATTTTGCAACGAGTCATTAAAAATTATGAGAAGGTAAAAAAGTTTAATTTCTGAGGAAATATTTCCAAAAGATCTACAAATACTACAGCACACTCGTATGAAATTCCTTTGAATCAACTCTAAAATCATTATTTTTTGCCTAAAAACTTTAGTCGTAGCGCTTTTTTTTATTCAAAATGATTGAAGTTTTCTTAAGAATAAAAAAACAATCTTTTTTGGGGAAAAGAGTTGTGCTTTTAGAGTTAAAGGACATTTTTGTCCAAAAAAGGCTAATGAATGACCATAAGCAGTGTCTAGTGATGTATTGGAAATATGTTTTAAAAGTTGAACTTTTTGCCTACATCATGATTCTTGTTGACTAATTTGTATATATTTTGTAGATTAAGAATTTCTTGGTTAGAAATTCTAAGCTAATTTTTTTAGGTGGTAATATGTTATGTGCTTATTTGGGTCCCACCTTGGCTGAAATAAGTTAGTTGTGATATTTGTTATTTTCAAATTTGCTTTGTAGTTATTTAGTTAGTTAGGAGTCTTAGAGATAAGACTTATCTAGATTATGGATTTTTAATAAATAACGTGTAACCAGTATTTTGGAGGGAATGAAGAATATTATCCCAGAAAGTGTGGTTGTCTACACAAAGGAGGACTGATCCTTCCCTCTAAGTGGATCAAGAGGCGGATCTTCCCTCTAAGAAGATCAATTCCGTTGAGGACCAAATCGGGTTCGTAACAATTGGTATCAAAGCGGTCGATCCTGCGCCATGGCTACGTCTTCGAAGATTTGGGAATCAATGCGTGGAGATTTGCAGGAGATTAAAGCACTTCTTGTGGAAATGATAGAAGAACATCGACGACTTACGGAAGGCTTGAACAAAACCAGCACAACGGTCGAAAAGGCCTGTACGATGAAAAAGAAACATCGAAACAGAAAAAGAGGAGGAAAGAAGAAGGGAGAAAAGAATCAGCTAGAAGAAAAGGCGAAAAGGCCACAAAAGAAAGTTCGTCGTCTGTTTTCAAAATGTCCGACGTCATAAAAAAAATTCTCGCCCATAGTCATCCGTGCGTCAACATCCAAATCGTTTTAGAAAAACCAGGGAAGCAGGATTCGTACCTGAGGGTGGGGATTCGCGATTCCCCCCCCGAATCGCGAATCGGAATCATGATTCGATTCGATTCCCCGATTCTGGGGAATCTCGAATCGATTCCGTCGGAACCCCGATTCCCAATTTTGGGAACCCCAATTCCCAATTTTGGGAACCTCGATTCCCAATTTATGGAAACCCCGATTCCCACTTTATAGAACCCCGATTTCCAGGCGATTCCCTGCGAATCCCCAGCGAATCCCAACTCCCCAGCGACTCCCAGCGATTTCCCGGCGAAGCTCCGACAATTCTCCGGCGATACCCCGACGAATCCTCGGCGAATCTTCGTCGACTCTCTGGCAAACCCATGATTCCCGCTTCCAACCATCCCAGGAGCCTTCGATTCCCGCTTTCGAATCCCGAATCGAATCCCGCTTTCGATTCCCACCCTGGCAACCTTGAGAAAAGACACCGCAGGAGCTTTGATGAATGCCGCGATGAGATCGGTTTGAAGATGGAGTTGTCTCAACCATTGATGTCAACTATGTTTTTCGTGAAGATGATGCCCAATAAGATTTGGGACCCCAGCGGAATAAATTATCTTCTCCAATGATCCAACCTTTGAGGACAAGGTTGATTTAAGGGAGGAGGAATGTTACATGCTTATTTGGGTCCCACCTTGGCTGAAATAAGTTAGTTGTGATATTTGTTATTTTCAAATTTGCTTTGTAGTTATTTAGTTAGTTAGGAGCATGGTTTTAAATTTTGACCGAGGGACTGAAACCGAAATTTTCTGAAATTTCATTTTTAGCCAAAATTTCGGTATTTTTTGTAATTTCGGTGAAATTTCGATTAAATGCCATTATTTATTAAGAAAAAAAAGTGTTACAAAATTTCGGCCGAAATTTCGAACCAAATTACCAAATTTCGGACTGAAATTTCGGATTTCGCCGAAATTTCCGTTTTCGGTGGGGTCTGAAACGGTTACCGAAACCGAAATTTTCAGCCATGGTTAGGAGTCTTAGAGATAAGGCTTATCTAGATTATGGATTTTTAATAAATAACGTGTAACCAGTCTTTTGGAGGGAATGAAGAATATTATCGCAGAAAGTGTGGTTGTTTGCACAAAAGAGGACCGATCCTTCCCTCGAAGTGGATCAAGAGGCAGATCTTCCCTCTAAGAAGATCAATTCTGTTGCGGACCAAATTGGCTTCGTAACATAATACGATTCTAAGAGATCTTTGAATGTCAAAACAAACTGTCATTGCATATCACAAGCTCACCACTATGCATATGTTATGTCCTCCAATGGATGGCCACAATACAGTTTGTCGCACAAGAATCAAAATGGCAGTGGTTAAAAGCAATGATAGTGAATGTTCCACATTCGACAGGAAAAGTTCATTTAGAAACAATGAGAAACATTATGTTGTTGTGATTTTTGTACCAAGACTTCTCCTCCTATAGACAACTCAGATCCTCTAACCACACAGCCGTATTAATAATCTAGATGTGTTTCGTTGCGATGGGACATGGAAGAGCACTTCACACAATTAGTGACATGATCCATGTCAAACCTATAAGAGTGGAGGTTCGATTGAGGTGATTATAGTCATAATCTAATCAAAATCGGGCAGTGTGAAGTATGCCAATAACTCTTTTGACATTTTAGAGGGGTCGTTGGATCAAGTGGTGCACAGTTAACTCTGATCTATAAAATTATAAAATCCTTTTCTAAAAGTTCCTCTAGTCACGTTTCTTGAGTGAATTGTAGGTTTGAATGACTTTGTTGTATCTTTGATTTTTTAATTTTCCCAACGAAGCTCTCACATTTCTCCTGATAATAAGTTTGATTATACTTGGTGAACTTTATGATACTGTCTTCCTTTTGTGGGGATATGCCTTTGCCTTAATTGGTTGCTTAAAGTCCTCCATCTGGGCCTCTATTCTGAGTCCTCATGAAGTTATGTGCGTTTGGTTTATGCTGCTTAGTATTCCATGCATTGTGTATTATAAAAGAAAAGTTATATAATGCTTGTCCGATTTCTTTATGGAACAGAGATTTTATATGATAGGGAGAGACAAGAGTAGAACACTATGGAGAGTATTAAAGATCGACAGGTTGGATCCCTCTGAGTTAAACATTCGTGAAGATTCTACCACATACTCAGAAAGTGAATGTTACGACCTGTTGAAGCGGATAAATGAAGGAAATAGGTCTACGGGTGGACTGAAATTTGTTACCACTTGTTACGGAATCATTGGTATGAACAATTCAAGTGCAAATTTCATTGAGTGCCTTTAGAGATTTATTGCCATCATTGCAGTATTTTTTACAAATTCGTATGATTTGTTTCTGTTTTTCAGGGTTCGTTAAATTTTTGGGGCCTTATTACATGCTGATTATCACAAAAAGAAGACAGATTGGAGCCATTTGTGGCCATATAGTATATGCTATCACTAAGAGCGAGATGATTCCACTTCCAAATTCTACTGTGCAGTCCAATATGGCTTATTCTAAGAATGAGAACAGGTCTTTTTGTCCATTCTGCATGTAAATGTATAATGTCCATGGTGCTTCTGGAGGAGAATGTAGAAATTAGTATTCAAAATCTCTCACTGCCCCTTTGTATTGTAGAAGGGAAACGAATTCAGATGTGATTTTTTTATTCTTTATTTCTATTTAAATACTATGATGATATGAACTTTGGAGGACTTTTGTCACTAATGAGCAAGTCCTATCCTTTATGGAGTCCGCTTATTTTAACAATAAGCTGAATAAATTCAAAACTCTATGTCGTATTTGTTGATAAGCCCTTTAATTTTAAGTCACTGTAATGATAAAATTAGGAAGAGTTTGCATTTGGGAAACATATGAGATTCCATTTATTGCATTTTTCTTATTTGAAAGTTATTCATTTTCATAGAGTGTTTCCACTAAATCAGTTAATGCAAATCTGCTGAGGCAAGCTTCATGCAGTAATGTTAAAATTAGATGAAACAAGGTATTGAGAGCTGAAGTATTAGGTCATTTTTTTACTGTCATTAGTTAAAGTATCTTCTCAAATGTTGTACACGCTTTCTCATTTCAGTCATTGTTTTGTGTTTTTCATTGGCGGCGTAGATACAAGAAGCTCTTATGCACAGTGGATCTTACCAAGGACTTCTTTTTCAGCTACTCATACCATGTTATGCGTAGCCTTCAAAAGAACTTATGTGGTGATGAGACAGGGCAAGTTCTCTATGAGACAATGTTCGTCTGGAACGAATTTTTAACGCGTGGAATACGGAATCACCTCAAGAACACTGTCTGGACAGTTGCATTGGTGTATGGCTTCTTTAAACAGGTAATGTTCTGAAGATGAATGATTCTGGGGCCTTCATCGGGAAAATATAAGACAATGCTTGGTTAATCTTTTAGAATTTATTTCCGTTGTTAAATTAAATATTTGCATCTTGTTGGTGAACTGTTTCTTTCTCCTGATGCTGCTAGGTAAATATAGAAAGAGACTAATAGTTTAAACTCTTCTCCATGCACACTTATAATAGCATTCCGTAAACATGTATTCTCCCTTTCCTGAATCTGCGCATCACTTGTCTTTTGATGTCAGACATTTCCTGAATGGTTGATTGTTTCAGTTTGGAACGGGTTGGGGTAGGCCTGTACATCAATCTATTATGAGCTCAAGGGTGGGACATTTGCCTGATAATTGCATTGTGCTTCTGATTCGACAGTTCGATCTATGATTGGTCTAGCATTGGTAGTGAGTGGTTATGGAATTGAAAATATACACATGTGGATTAAAAATTGGTCTGAGGACATTAATTTGAAAAAAAGAAGAGAGAAAACATCGAATCGCGTGATAAGTGGTATCCCATGTGAACAAATAAAATCATTTCAGTGCTCAAGGTTTTTGTATAGACTCCCGTCCTTACACTTTTAAGAGGTAAAAGCGGTATTGGCACTAATAATAACAAATAATTTCTTACTAATGTCTTTCAAATTCCACCATTTTTTAAGCTTTAATTGAATGTCGTGCTTATGATATTTTTTCATTTCAATATATTGATAAGACTGTTCTGCTAGACAGGTCACTGTCCAACGTTGGACCTTTCTTGGGTTTAGTTGTATTTTGGTCTCTCTTCTCTTAAACATGAGTCATCTTGTGCTTAGTTGTATTTTGATTTCTCTTCTATCTTAATTCCAGTTCTTTGGGTTTCATGTTTGTACATGTTATATTCTAATGTTGCTTCTTGTCCTTTCCAAGTTGTTTGGTTTTTATGTGATTTCAATACTTACACTTCAAACATTACATGCCTTGTACTGCTTATTCTATATCCTTGCATTTTGTTTGGAATCAGCCTCGTATGTCAACCATCTCCTGGTATAAGCAGATCTTCTCTGTTAAATTAGGTGACCAGGAAGATTGCCCTTTCATGGTTTATCACTTTATTGACATTTTAATCCAGGTTTACATGGTTTCTTGATAATGGTTTAGAGGTGACTTTTGTGTCATAATAGCTGTTGGCATCTAATCTACTTGTCTTTATTTATTGCTCTTCGTAAATTTCAGGTTTCTATTTAAAGGGTTACTGATGGTCTATGTTTTTTAATTCAGGCTAAACTTTCGATATTGGGAAAGGACTTTAAGCTGACACTTATTGCTAGGCGCTCACGTCATTTTGCTGGCACCAGGTTGGAATAAATTTAGCCTTGTATGGTATATATTGGCTTTTCTTTATAAAACTTGACATGTTTGACAGTGTTGCTTTATGAAATTTATTAATTATTAACAATCAAAGTTTCAAATATCTTTCAAAGTGGAATTACATATTTTTCCTCCTTAGACTTTCTTGCTTTCTTTTCTCCTATAGGTATCTGAAACGAGGTGTAAATGAAAAGGGTAGAGTAGCTAATGATGTCGAGACGGAACAGATCGTGTTCGAAGATGTTCCTGAAGGATGCGAAACACAAATAAGTTCTGTTGTGCAGAATAGGGGATCAATTCCCCTATTTTGGTCCCAAGAGACTTCACGCCTGAATATTAAGCCCGATATCATATGTAAGTTTTAGACACGCTAGTGTAGAACGTAGTCCTCTTGATGTTTGAATGTTCTATTTACTGGCTTATTGTTGTCTCCTTCCAGTGAAGAAGAAGGACGTAAATTATGAAGCTACCAGACTTCATTTTGAGAACCTTGTCAGGAGATATGGAAATCCAATAATCATTTTGAATTTGATAAAGGTAGTTTCTCCAGTTTGATTGTGGCAAGATTTTCTGACAACTTCCTCTTGTCTTTCAGGCGTGCTGTCTGATCTAAATGCTTCTAGTTAGAAAAGAAGAACATAAATTAGAAAAGTATTTCTTCCCTCCTTTCTATTAACTTGACTGCGTCTAAACAGACACACGAGAAGAGACCTCGAGAATCCATACTCCGTGCTGAATTTGCAAATGCAATTGATTTTATTAATAAGGATCTATCTGAGGAGAACAGCTTGAAGTTCTTACATTGGGATCTACACAAACACTCTAGAAGGTATTTGGCTTGCCGAGTCCAGTATTTATTTGAATGCTATATTTGAATGCTAATGTTGCTGCTTGGAGATATCTTTCTAACTTGAAAGGAATGTAATTTTCAGCAAGGCTACCAATGTCTTGACATTATTGGGCAAAGTGGCTACATACGCATTGAACATAACAGGCTTCTTTTACTGCCAAGCGACACCAGCATTGGGACTCGACGGAGCTCTAAAATGGCAGTTCTTTGAGTGAGTACTTTTATTGCATTAGTTTTTGTCGTTCCTTGTTGACCGTTACTTGTACATCTTATTGTACAACTTGTCGCCCTCTGATTGCAAAGAAAAAAGAACACCTGACTCCTCTCCATAGTCTCACTTTTTATTCTTTTATTTTCATGCTGATAACCTTATTTCTTCTTCATCTCTTACAAATGTTTGAAGAGAACCTTTTTGTGTGTAACTGTTACAGTGGTTGAGTCTGTTATGTTTGATATTGGGCTTTACACCTAAACGATTTTTGTCCTGAATTGAGTCCTAGGCTCCCAACCTACCTTACAACAATTCGACTCAACTCAACTAAGCCTTTGTCCCAAACTAGTTGGGGTTGGCTAATGAATCCTTTAGAAAATTTGCATGAAGAAGGTGAAAAGATCTACCCGGCTCAAATTGACTACGTCTACTCCTGACACTAGTTGGGTTCGTCTACATGGATCATTTTCTTCCATTCTATCCTATCCAAGGTCATGTTCTCTGTTATGTTCCTAGCCCTCAAGTCTTTCCTCAATGTTTCTACCCAAGTTGTTTTCGGTCTGCCCCTACCTCTTTTTACTCCATCAACTTGGCATGAGTCACTTCTTCTCACTGGAGCATCCAAAGGCCTTCGTTGGATATGCTCAAACTATCTTAAGCGGTGCTCTCTCGTCTTCTCCTCAATTGGTACCACCCCCACCTTTTTACGGATGTCTTCCTTTACTTGGTTTGTTTTTACTAGGCATTTTCTTCATTGCACTTCCCTAGGCTCACCTAAATTGAATTGATGTGTTCATGCAAGTGATCTTGGGGCACTTTGCCTTCTCCCTACTGCCTGTTGCCACTCTTGAAAACTATGACCAAATATCTTTTCTACTGGATAATTATGTCCTGTATGCTTGAATTTTATCATGCTGTAGTCAATCTTGTTTTTGGCCCAGACAGTTACACTGTAGTTTCTCTGAAATGGTATTTGGTATCACATTACAGCTTCTCTGCATGCTGTAGTTTACTTTTTATTTGTTTATTTTTAACGTTGAATATATTACAGGAAGGATGATGAGGGTAATTATTCTCAAAACCTTTGCAACAATAATACAGCGGATGCTGACATATCAGAAAATGGAACACAACAAGATCATATTGAACTTAACGAAAACCACTTGGTCAAGCCACCTATGTTCCAAAAGGGTGTCCTCAGGACCAATTGTATAGACTGCTTGGATCGCACAAATGTTGCACAATATGCCTATGGTTTGGCTTCCCTGGGGCATCAGCTTCATGCCCTCGGTCTCATAGATGTTCCAAAAATTGATCTGGATGCCCCTTTGGCTGAGAATTTGATGGGATTTTATGAGACAATGGGTGACACACTTGCACACCAGTACGGTGGTTCTGCTGCCCACAACAAGGTACACTTGAAGGGTTGCACTCATTCTTGAAAGCATAATAATTTGATGGGTGATGAAATAAGATATGTCCTCTCTTGGAGTGACCAATTTCTTACTTATTTTCAATTCTTGAGTTGTAGTTGCCACTGCATGTACGCTTTCACACTCTCTCATTCTCTAATAATTCTTATCAGAATTTTTATTCGCGAACAACGTTTGTGATTTTGAGTTTTGTGAGTGCTAATGTTAGTGCCTTCCTTTGATTAGTATAAATTAAGGATGACCTTTTATGAGGAGATACGGGCATCGTACGAAGTTTTTGTAGGTTATCTATATTTTATTGTTGAAGCTAACAGTTTTAACACTTTTACCTCTTAGAATCGTAAGGACAAGAAATTTCACAAACCTTTTATGAAGAGATATGGGCATCGTACGAAGTTTCGGTCGCCACGGAAACACGAACGTTTCAGTTTTGGGTGAAAATTTCGGTGGAAATCCTGTAAAATCACGGGAACATATGCAGATGTTAGAACATACCAATGAAATTTCACCTTGTGTCTGATAATTTAGTACATACCAAATTTCACATGTAATTCATATCAATATTTATAGATAATACATGCACACCACATTTCACATGCAATTCACATAAAAATAATTTTTTTACACAATGATATATAGTACCACTAGTACATTTACGATTTTAGTTTATGCATCTCGGTCATTTCGTTTTTCGGTTTTGGTGGTTGGAGATGGAGATGGAAACAATTCGGTCGTTTCATGTCGGTTTTGGTGGAAATTTAAAACCTTGCCATTATCTCTTATTTCTTTTAAGCCATTAGGAAGTAGTAAATTAAATGACTTCTGAATAAAAGAGGACCCACTTCACTATTCAAGCACAGATATGGACACAGATCCGCCCCACTATTTGCCGAGCGAAGGACGTGCTGAAACCGAACCGGGTGACCTTCCGTATGGTCACAGGTCTCATCGATCAAATCCGTGAATCTCCACAGATACAACTTGCTACCATCCATCCATTTAATGGTATTAAGAGAATCTCCCTTGACTATCAATCTGTCCAGCAAACTATCATCAACAATCTTAATGCCTTGGAGCACCGCTCTTACCTATGCATTGTTAGAATCCCTGACTCCAATGGGGCGCGAAAATCTCTCCCCCTCCCCCCCCCCCCCCCCCCCCTCTCTCTCCTCCTCTAAGCAAACTTCCCACCTCGGCTGGCTTACTAGACACATCAAAATTTAGCTTGAGCGACCCAAGGTGAGGCAACACCCAACTAGGAGTAATTAACCTCTCCCTTTCTGATGCATAACAAATCCCTTTCCAACATCTGTTGAGGTCAGAGACAGAGTAGATTTTTAAGGAAGAGAGAGAGAACCCACACCCTAGATATAACAAAGGAAATGATCTTAATGAATGTAAAAATAGAGATTTTATATGGTGGCCGACCTTTACATGTAAAGGTTGGAGAGAGAAAACCCCCCTCCATTGATTTTTGATCCATCAAAAGCCCTTTTTTTTTACTTTTCTTTGGATAAAAAATCAAGGGTGGCAGGTTTCTCTCTCTGCCCTTGTTACTAAACGGTCGGCCACCGTATAATTTCTCGTAAAAAGAGGTCCTTTGGATCGGTTTTTGAAAAGCATTGTTGCTCTCCATATTTATTTTTCTTTGCTTTCTCTTAAGATTGTGTATTATTTTTCCTTGTCCCATTTTTCTTCTTTTTTTCATATTGGTAAACATTTCCCTTTTTCTTTACTAACAACCTAGCCAACCCCAACTAGTTTGGGACAAAGGCTTTGTTTAGTTGTTTAGTAGTTAGTAACTTAGATTACTAAGTTATCTGTTAATTGTTGTATTTATGATGTTACCTAGATATTCTCTGAGAGGAGAGGTCAATGGAAAGCAGCAACACAGTCCCAGGAGTTCTTCAGGACACTTCAGCGATACTACAGCAACGCCTACATGGATGCTGAAAAACAAAATGCTATAAATGTGTAAGTTTTATAACATTTATAGTATGAGCTCACTGCTCAAGAAACTGATCTTGTGCCCCTTTCGTGCAGTTTGATAAATGATTAGTGAATTTGGTTTGCTTTTCAAAAAAAAGAAGAAGTGAAGTTGGATTCACCTCGCTTGATTTCTGAACTAGCTAGCATCTTATTCATTGCATAAATTCATTCCTTGGACAAGCAGGTTCCTGGGGTACTTCCAACCCCAACATGGTAAACCAGAACTCTGGGAGCTGGATTCGGACCAGCATTACAATGTTGGCAGGCGTGCCCATTCCTACGCCAAAGAAAATGCAAGGTACTAATATGTGAAATTATAGGGTTCATCAAATTCTTGTTTTTTATTAACCTAGACATTGTTTTCGTCGATTAATTTTTTTGCTGCAATAATAGAAGAATAGAGCAACCCATCATGTTTCTTCCTGGAAGAAATGCAAATAATATAAAAAGGTGCATTTACTTGAAAAAATGTATTAAAAGTGAAAATGCCACAGGTGATACCTGGGTGCTTCAGCTGAAACTATGTTCTTGATGCAGACTCTTGCATAATTGTTTATTATTACCATTAGCAATGTTACTTGAAACTCCTAAAAAACTGATTAAGTTGTGATCAAAAGATATCATCATATGATGTGCACTATTAGGTACTAACACCTTGAGAATCACAAAAGTCACTCAGTATGTTTAAACCCATGATAAAAACCTCCTTTAGTGTCGAAAGGAACCATTCTGTACTGTGCTTGTATCTAGCACGAAAGAATGAGGGTGATTAGTGTTCATTTTTTTTTCTTCAACCATTACATTTAGTGTTCATACTGTGCTGGTGGTCACGGGTTTGAGTCACCGAAACAGCCTCTCTGCAAAGTAGGGGTAAAGCTGCGTACATTTAGCCCTCCCCAGACCCCGTAATGGCGGGAGCCTCGTGCACTGGGCCGCCCTTTTTTTTTAACATTTTGTTTTTGTGAAAGTCGTAGCTATCACAAATATTTAGCTTCATAAAATTTCTTTTAAATTGGATGCAGTTAGTAGACCTGGCAAACGGGCGGGCCGGGCCGGTTTTGACCCGGCCCATACGGGTCCGGGTCACTATGCTTGGACCCGGACCGTACGGGCCGGGCCGACCCGCGGGCCGCCTGGATTTCTGACATATTATTTTTAAGATTTTTTCTTTTAAAATAGGGATTCGCTAGCCACCTTCTCCTAGTCTACTTTTCGGCTTGTCCACATCCTTTGCTGCAAAGATCTGACAGAGGTACGAGTTGCGCAAAGGTGGCTAGCAATAAAATAATAGCAATTTATAATATTCATACGGTTACTAACTTTTAAATGAAAAATGACGGAAAAAGGGAAGCAAAGTAGAAAAATTACCAAAGAAATACGAAAAGAAGGTGTTAAAATATGACAATTACCAAAAAAAACTACAAAGAAAAATTAAAAAATATGACAATTACGGGAAAAAAAGGCCAAAATAAAACTTTTGTAATTCTCTACGGGCACCTGCGGGTCCACCCGCCCGGCCCATTTTTGACGGGCAGGGTGGACCCGCGGGTCATTTTTAAACGGGTCACAGATTGGTGACCCGGACCCGGACCCGGAATTTACGGCCGGGCCGGGTGGACCCGGCCCGCGGGTCCGGGTCACTTTTTGCCAGGTCTAGCAGCTAGGCATGCATTGTGCTTTCTTTGTAACACCTAGGGTTTGTTTCCAATGTTGATTTTTTTTTTTTTTGGAATGGTATTGTTTGTTGATGAAGTTCAACTTATCTTATTTCTGAATCTCACTTCATCTATTGTGCATTTTCTGGTTGTGGGCAAAAAGGTTTTCAGCAACGGAGTATTTCTCCAGAGTTACTGATTGTAAGATGCCCTGTGTATCATACAGTCATGTTGATTTTATTATGGACTTTGCATAGGTTCGGTTAGTTGCCGTTATATTTGAAATGCAGTTCCATACCTCTGCACAAGAATGCAAAATGTGCACCACTTGTTTGGCGGTGATGGTTCGCAGGTCTTTTTTATGGTTTTACCTGCTATCTGACATTGGGAAATTTTTCATTATATTTGATTTTTAAACAGTAATCATTGAGTTCTTGTGTTTTATAGGTCATTTGTCAAAAGATCCCTATCTGACGGCAACATTCTATCGGAAAGCGACACGCCTGCATCAATAACAAATGGTGGACATGAGAAACTTTCTCACTCAGCATTGCCTCAAAGAACACTTCAAATGGGAACTGGCAAGGGTCTATCTGATTCCACCCCGGAAATATCATCTTGCGAAAGTGATATATCATATTCGAGGTTGGCCTCGGGAATTTCTAGGGAAATGTATATCTCAGGAGATTATTAATTTTTTTGTTTATCTTCGGGTTTTTATCGGAGAAAAACTGGAAAAGACTAGAATATTTAAAATAGTATTTTAAGAAATAATATAAAATAAAATTTATGTTTAAAATATCGTGATAATTTTCACAATAAATGACAAAAATGAAAATATTGGGTCCTAAAATTCTCGATTCATTTCAAGTTTTTCTCATTTTATAAAACTGTCGCAATAAAATCAGATATTTTGAAAAGTCGGTGCTTTCCCTCTCCTTTTTCCCCATTATTTTGGTTCACACTTGCTAAACCACCGGTTGTGATATTGTGTTCTTGTATATTTCGTACAAAGCTCTTCTGCTAAACCACTGTTGGCATAGTCTATTCTTCTGTATCCTCCCTAACCCCTTACTTGCTACTTGCTTTACTCCCCCTTCCTCATCACCATCAAGACTATAAAAATAAACTAACAGAAAAGGTGGAAAAGAAATCAAGAGGGTCGCTCAAATGTGGAATAAAATCTTCATGTTACTTTTCTCGTGCTGTCTGGCATTTGGCTCATTAGCTGTCTTTTCTAGGTACACCCCCTCGATGACTGGGAGGCAGCTGTTTTCAGATATGCAAAGTGATCGTATTTATTTCAATGAGCATGGAGCAGGAGATTCAAATTTCCTTGACCTCGATTGGCTTTCTTCTTCTGGGAACTCATGTGAGGACGAAACATACGAGAGGTAATTTATGTGTTTGGTGCTTTTGCATGTTGAATTGTGCTAAATGCACTGCCTACTACCGATCAATTGTGCATTATATTATTCAATACAAAGTGCGCTACTAATTTAAATTATATCAGTGATATATTATGAGTGTGTTGAAAGTTAGAAAATGTCTGCCCCTTTCATGCTGCAGATCCAACCTTATTAATTCCCCAATCCCCAGCATGTCATCAGAAAATGTCCACAATGGCATAAGTGTGGAAACAACCCCACATCCAAGTGAAAATGGGTCTAGCACCAAGGTCAGTGTTCTTGTCCTTCACTATTGCTACATTTTGGGTCTACAACCACTCTTTTGTGCTTTTCTAATATTCATTGAACTTTTCTTTTAACAGTAACTAACTTTGCTCTGTAATTAATAATAATCACCAGTACTGTGTAACGGGCAGACCAAGTATAATCTGACTATAACTTGCCAAAAAAAAGTGTTGTTTTTCGAATTACATGAATCAAAATATAAACCTTTCCAGATAATTCTTTCATTGTCTGCTGAACTTTTGAGTATACGTTTTGCAGGGAAGAGAGCAGACAGAAACAGATATGTCCTATGGCTCAGCCCAGAATTCTGAAAACCTCGGAGAATTTTCTGACAGTTTCGTGCATTGGGTTACATACGGAGAGGCTTTATGCCATTGAATTCTTCAATCCATATTTATTTTCATCCCCATCTGTCAAACCGTGCCAAGGATGCCAACTGAGAGATCAGATAAAGAAATAGAGAGAGAAGAGAGAGGTAACTAGACCACAACAGGAGTGGTACCGGCATTCCTTTGCAAGATGCCTGTCCTTGAGAGCCTTGTAATGGCTCATGTAAGATTGCTTCGACCCTAAAATCTTCGGTTGGAGTCTGATACAAGTTTAAGTAAATAGCTTATAATTCTTTTGGAGCTCTATTCCGCTTCACTGCAGTTTATGAACTGAGAATTTTCATCCATGTAAATATATATCATATATATATATATATATTTGCTCTCTTGAGCTCCACACAGTAGGCATTATTTGGTTTATTGATGTTTCCTTTTATTTGTGGGTTTAAAGAAATACAAAGCCATCTGGGATGGAGCTTTGATGCTGAAAAAAATAAATAAAAAAGAAGCGCAGGGTTGGGGCTTTTCAAAGGCAATTCTGAAGGTGGGTCATTTTGGCAACTGCTTCATCCACAGTTATTGGCAGCAGATTGATTGTGTCCGCAGCGCGAGATATCTTAAGTTCCAACAGAAAGACTAGAGACACTGAATAAAACTGATTTTGAGGTCAAGTGTTCTTTGTCAAAATTTTAAGGCTGCCATGAAGATTTCCCGAAGATATTTGGGCTTAGAAAACTGAAGGGTCAATTTTAGAGGTGTAGTAGGAGCCTTTACATGTGATCTCTATATGGACTCCAAACTGACACCTTTTGAGATTAGAAGATAGAATTTTGCCCTTGTCTGAAATTAAGTCCCGCATTCTGCAATTCTAGTAAATGGGATACTCTGCAGACATTTCAATGAACTCATCTTGCTGTTATTTGAAAGGGATTTGCTACCGTTTCATCACGGAATCAGATGAATAAATCAATGAAGACAAAATCTGTTGAAAAGTGAGTCTGTGGCGGCTCTCACCTGCAACAGACCATCCGCCAAATGCCTTCCGCGATGGACGCTAGTAAATCCCTATTTGAAATGTATGGATATGGCAATGTTAGCTTCGTCTCTCCTCTCTGCTGCTGCTGCTATTACAAACAAAAAAGTGATGTATTTTTCGCCCAAATCCCTGCTTGATTGGATGGGCCACACTAGATGAATGCATCTCTCAATCACTCTAAGATGATCCCAAATCATCCGACGCTACTATAATTCCATTGATTATCATTTTATCTGCCAACTTTAGACTTGGGCCCTATTTTTAGATTGGAGGAGTTTCCTGGAAAATTTTGGAAAGGAAAAATATTCCTCCAGTTTAAGACCTGTTTGTTTTGGATTTAGAGAACCGACTGGAGTCCAAAACTGACAATTGGACTCAATATTACCTCCAGGCCTTGTTTGTTTTGGATTTTGTCAACAGCTTGACTCCCAAACTGATTATTGGACTAAAAATGAACATAAATTTCAGTCTAACAATCAGTTTTGAACTAAGAATCCGTTCTCAAAATCCGGCACTTAATTTTTCAGTTGAATAATCAGTTTTGGACTCACAATCGATTCTCAAAAGAAACAGTACCTTGGTTTCATTAACAAAAGTGATTACTGCAACCTATGACGTTGTTAGATAACTGTAGGATGAGATGAACGTGAAGCATTCAGCATTGTCTCAGCTGCAGTGTAAGCTAGAAATGTGCAAGTTCCAGCTGTGCCGCCCTCTGCTCTGCTTACAGCTCTTTGCTATTATGTTCCATTCTCTTAAAAGGCTTAGGATTGATCACAACAGAGTGGGCCATACCATAAGAAACACAGGACCACCTTGTGTGAGTTTAAATAGCAGAAAGATCAATGCTTGTGTTTTTGGGCTATTTCTGTTGGGCAATTTCCGTCCACCAGATCTTCACAACCAATGCATTTACTCTTTAAACTTCAGTTCTTTTCCCCTTTGTGAGAAAAAAGAAGGCGACCTTCATATTCATTGAAAAAGAAGCCTACAAAAACGCCCATGTTTTTTCACAGTAAAGCTTCAGCAATCACTTGAAAGACTATGACATCCACAAATCCTCAGTTTCTTACTAGCATCAAAATCTCAGTAACAGATCCAAAACAGTCTTTCAGGTTCCCTGTATATCTACCAAAATGAAATACATTCCCCAGAAAGAGAATGCCTAGGGGCTAAAAGAATTCATTAAGAGCTCCACATAAAAGCTAAACTACATAACTGATCTAAATAGCAGTGGCAAGGAACAAGCAAACTTCTATTACAAACCCAGCTTTCGAAATAAATTTTCCTCAATCCCACCCTGTTGGAGCAACATCAGGAACACCATCTAAAACAGGAGCAACCATTGGTGGTGCAGCAGCCGGTGCGGCAGCCGTATCCCATCCATCACCTGCTACAACTACGGATGTCCATGAAAAAGAGAAGTGTTAGTATAGTTAATAAATAATTAAATACCAAACAATAATCTTGCAAACATGACAAAGAAATAATCAGCAATAATCAAACGCAGACTGATTCTAGGCATCATTGGAAGATTCTGAAATGATCAGCAACCAAGAGTAATAAATAACCTATATTTTTTTTTAACACAAAGCATCTAGGAACTATAAGGAATTTTTGCCTTTTCCATTATATAGGTGTCTCAAATTATCTTCTAATAGGAAACCATTGAAATTTTGATATTCACGTATCAGTTAGCAAATTAAAGAAATGAGAGCATGACAGTAATTATTCTGACCTGGAGATGCAGTCCAGTCAACCCCAGTAACAGAAGGAATGGCCGGAGGCACAGCCACATCGGCTGCCCACTGGGCATCACCACCCATTTGGGCCGGCCATTGATCGACCGGAAGCCCGAGAGCAGCTGCAGAAAATTCAGGAACTCCGTAATCAGGGGCCGCAACAACATCATCTCCCTCCTGTTCTTTGGCCTCTTCCGGCTCCCTATAGAAAAACAGATCAACCTGCATCCACAACACCAGCAACATCAGAACCAAAACCAACCGCTTCTCAAAAAACAATCAGTAAGAGGCGCAGACGAAATGATGAATAAAGCTAGAAAAAGTTTCAGTAAAAAAGAGGAAGAGGGTTTAATAATAAATTTCACATTTAGTGGAAGGGCTAACATAATTACATTTCCCATGGATTCATTAAGAATCTATATAAATTAAAAAAAAAAACAAGATTAATCAATGGTATTTTTGTTCATTATGCAAATCATAAAGGATTCAGGGGCACTAGAGATAAACTTAGAGAATCCATTCACGGGGAAAGATAAAATTGCCTACATTAAATCATTGGAGGTCCGGGTCATAAAATCTGATTGTAAACAGTACGTTTTAAAACTTATATTACAAGAGTAATTGCTTTAGGACACATCAAATTTCAGTCGTTGGCAATGAACCATATAGAGAATCCAGATAGGCATCAAGCAGCCTGTGGCATATTCCCTGGAATTCCATTTCATCAAAACCTTCAATCCATATCATAAAATTAAATTTATTGCAATTAACAAAATAAAACGCCAATATTGCATTCTTTTTGGGTAAAACATCAAAATAGTGCATGATCTTCTTCAGATATGATTGTATCACATCCTATAAGTAATTGGATTCACTCGATAGTAGGATTTAAATTGTATATCATAACATATTACAAACATCACAAGTGGTATTTTGGCCAATAGAAAACAAAATTTATAACACAGATTCAGAAGAGAAAAGGATGTCACATAGATAAAACAATAAAACAAAATGAGTAATTCTTAAAGATATAAGATGCATTTGGATATAGGGACAAAAGAATTATGGAAAAAAATCAATGCAAAAATAAATAAATAAAAGAACTGGGGAGAATGGGAATTTTAACCAATTTTCCTTTCCTTGCTTTTCTTTTTCTTTTTAGCAAACTGAGATAATAAGATGAATGCAATGTTGACTTGACTTGGCAATGAAGACCTTCTTTTCTATGAACTCAGTAAACAGTAAACTAAATATAAAAGCAACGAAGGAATCATAAGCCTTGAATGACACTTACCATCACATCCCATTTCTGGCCAGGAAGAATAGTACCACGCATCTGCAAAACCATCCTGGCTAACAACCAGAACAGACAGCCAATACTGTGCTTCCCCTTGTTGTTGGCTGGAATGCCGATGTCAACATACCGCATTGGGGAATCCGTGTCGCAAAAAGCAATGGTAGGAATGTTTCCAAGTGCAGCTTCCTTAATAGGCTGCACGAAATTTAAAGCAAACCATGAGCTTTAAATCACAAATGAGACCAAATGGTTAAGAAGTCCACGTACCACGTCGGGATTATACTAGAGAGACTTACCTGGTGATCAGTTCTGGGATCAGTGAGGATAAGAAGACGAGGCTCACTGAATGAAGTTTGAAGCTGATTAGTAAAGGTACCAGGTGTGTGACGCCCGGCAATTGGATGGGCTCCTGTGTATTGTGCAAACTTTAAAACTGCTCTCTGACCATAAGGTCTTGCAGATTGAACGATGATATCCTGAGGGTTTTCAATAGCAACTATAACCCTGGCAGCCAGCTGCAGTTTCTCCCATGTTTTCCCAAGGTTTATGATGTAGATACCTGAGCATTAAAAGTAAATGATGAATTGCAACAGCATAGTTAGGAACTGGAAGGAAGTTCTTCAAATTGTCATAGAATAAAAAATATAATGCTGGAATGGACTTCTCCTCCTGCAATGGCAGAAGCCTCGTGCACTGGACCGCCCTTTTTTTGGAATGGAGTTCTACAAATTGTCACAGAACAAGTTTATCTGCTCCTATATATTCATAATATTCTTTATTTCTCTTTCATAAAAAAAATATTATTTAGAGGGTTGAACTGCTAGCTCAGTTAGTCAAGGCTTTGTTCTTCTGGAGGTCTGAGGTTCAATCCAAACTTACCAACCAAAAAAAAAAAATTATTTACTTCACATATCTACTGGAATGATAAAATATAGGCATTTGAGCATTTCATCCAAATGTTAGCACTTTGCAGATGTGGCTTCACATGCAATAGTGCATATGCCTGCAAATGTTTTTGTAGGCATGTGAATAAAATCCCAGTAATAGGCACAAAACCTCAATCGAACTATATTGTAGGCGTTGTTCCACATTTTGATATGCTACAGGCATTTTCTATCATTTCGGACACACACACACACGTGTGTGAGCGGGCGTGCGTGGGCGCGCGCACGCGCACACACACACACACAGAGAGAGAGAGAGAGAGAGAGAGAGAGAGAGAGAGAGAGAGAGAGCATTCTCAGCTAAAATACGTGTTTCATAACGTTACCCTGAGATTGCGGTTTCATATGAATCGAATGCACAAATCTCTCAAGGCCTGAATCACCCTTTCAAAAGCTTTTAATCTTTTACTCCGTCTTTCCCTTTTCCTCTTCTTATTACTCTCGATACCCCCATGAGCGCACAAAATTTCTCTAGGGTTGTCAAAATCTAAAGAGGATCATATATTTCTTGCCTATAAACAGTGTCACGACTACTAGTTCACATCTCTAATTCCCTTCTTCCCGGTCTCAGATCCTACAAATAAAATGTCGTTAAGGGGGCCGTGGATTTTAGAATTCAAGTTTTAGTTTGAAAAAGCGTAAAAGAGGGTTCGATCTAGCGAGCCGCATGCTGTCCTGACACAGCATTTCTTGGATTTTAAGTAAGAAATCCAGGTTTTAGAAATCTCTTCCACATCCTGAGATTTCTAAAACCTGGAAACAAGGGATGATCTCTCCTGCTCTCTTGCTGACGGAAAGAAGGGCGAGAAAACAGTAAACGACGGCTGGTTTCCTTCTTCTCTCGTCTCCCAACTACAATTTGGAGGAAATCCAAGATTCTAAAATCCGCGTATCCAAACAGCCCCTAAGAGTTTCGAAGTTGTGAACGCGTTGTTTTCTGTTTTCAGAACTCTCAATACTTTAGGGTTTACATTTCACCAAAAAAATCACAGATCTATTACTCAAAGGAACACAACATAATCTACGGATGGGATACAAATCAAATAATAGCGAGATTGACTCTATATTGATGCGAAACAAAAAAACAGAGAGACATTTTTAAAATAAAAAATGAGATCATTACCATCTGTTCTTCTTTTGAAAACGTAGCGCTCCATCTGAAAATCGCAGTTCTTGGTGCCCAGATGAACATCGGCCGCCAGCATCATCTGAATGTCCGCCTCTTTCTGCGATAATCCCTTCGTCTCCATGGCTAGGGCTTGGACGATCTTGAAACCCTACCTAGTCTTTCTCACTAGCTCAAGGTCGAGATTTTAGGGTTTCTTTCTCTCCCTCTCACTTCTTCTGTTGTTAAAAACATAACCCTAGAATTGTTTTTTCCGTGGAAAATGAATCTTTTAGCTTTATTTTCTATTCCATGAAACAAGTGTTACAAGGAAAATTGAATCATGAATTATATGAGCAGAATAATCTAGAATGATATGGTCTTTGTACAATGGTCAGTCTGCATTAGGGCCCACTAGATGGATGGTATGGATCCTCTTGCCCTTTTTAATATGGTCCGCGCCTGCATGGAAGTACACCTAAAATGTTCAATGTGTCTCATTTTATTAGATTTTATTGGACCCCAACATTAATAGGTCGTGCCTCCAAAATCATCCTAGCCCTCTGTTCTGTAGATGTTTAAAAAGTAGGACATTTATAAAATTACATGGGAGGGTTATGATCACCCTAGGGAGATGATTTTTGGGATATGGCCAATTTAAGTTGGGGGCCTAAAAGGTCTTATGTCTACTCTCTCTCCAGGCTCCAGCCATCAATGTAGAATACAGATAGAAGGAAGATCCTAAGGTCATGTTTCGTTTAAGATTATGACTGCCGATTGTGATTACCAAACCGATTATTGGACTCAAATCTAAATTTAATTTTGAGTTCAATAATCAATATGGCACTCACAATCGGCCTGGCATATAATCATTGGAAAATGATACAACCGATGGGAGATTGTAACAATGAGAATGTGCCATGTGTGCAACAAATTACTCTTATAGCATACGAACCAACAAATTACTCCTATATGTGCTTCATATGAATCACGAGATTAAGAAGGATAGAGAGCTTTTTGAACGATCATAACAATTAATCATACCATATGTTAGAACTCATGCCACGTCTCAAGTGCTCATGTCCATGGACAATGTTGGCCATCACAAGTCCGGTCTATTGCCATAGCTCCCGCCCTCATCCAAGGATCAATTATGATTAAAAAAATATACTCTAGGATATCCTTAAGCTGTTAATTTGTGCTCGCATCAATCATGCAAATGAGATCTCCATTTGGCACTGGACCTCGACCCAGTGGGTTGCTGTACAATGGACCATCAGATCAACGGTCTGGATCACCAAGCACATACGCCACGTGTGCACTGTTATTGTCATTTTAGTTCATCAACAAGACGATATCATCTTACAAATCACAGGAGAATAATGCTACAGAAAACATATGAGAAGCCTGACCCACATCACTCACATTACATAAGCTTTACCAAATGCCATAAACTTGCCCTTAAATTTTCAAAAAATGAACAGAACAAGGTGGGATGTGAAATATTTGGCAAAGGATCATATGGCTCAAAAAATCCTATGCATTTGAAATCTCAATACATTACACCAATATCATAATTGTGATGTGCTTGTCAGAATGAGGAAAACAGGAAAAAGAGTACCCAGCTCACTGGAAAAATCAGCCGAGAATTGGGAAGATCCGGGTGATGTGATCTAGCGGAATACTGTCTGCAGTGTTCTTCTTGAGTTCGGGCTGGTTGAACTCGTTGCGAGGGAGAAGGATGACCTGGCCTCGGCCATGGCCCTTCTCAAGAACCCACCCGCAGTTTGCAACCTGATGCTCCAGAAACTTGTCCAAAGAGAGTCCTTCGATGTTGATGGCCTGTTACAACATGAAAGACCCCAATTTAAACCTTAAATAAAACTGAGAGGCCAGGAGCCATCTCTCTAGAAAAATAATACATGTCAAGAGGATTGACTCCTATATATGTCTATTTCTATAGAGATGATATTTCCACCCCTTTCCCCTAGATGCTCCAGCCCCTTCTGTTTATTGTATTGACAGTCAAAGTTTTTTTTTTTTGTGAATGGCCATACTTAAGATGCGTTGTCCCTAAAATAACCAAAATACCCTCTATACAAACAGTGAAGAGGGCTACTCGACAGTCTTTGACACCAATGCCAGGTCGTGCGTATGCCCCTCCTGTTTGATCAATCATTCTTCACATCAATTTTCAACTTTTGTATTGTTGTTGCTGTTGGAATCTCTTGATTTCTCTCAAATTGTGGTTAGTTTTCCTTTCATTTCACCTGCTTTGGATGGTCCATGTTTGTAAAGGGTGGTCGTGATTTTATTGTTATTCCTATTGATTTCCTTTGGTACTCTATGTGCAGGGGAGGCCTACGGAGAAGTAAAATAGACAGTGGGAAAGGGGATGTTAAAGAAGGAGAAGACCTCACCATTGCAGCAGAACCAGGTGTGGTTTGCACAGGAGAGTAAGTCCCCTTGGTACCTCAGTCCCTTGGCAGTGCAGACTCTCTGAGATATTCTTACCGACCAGTGGATCTGATGGCCTCATTCCACCTCAGAGCCAACAGTGTTAATCTCATCATCAACAATTCCAATACCCACTAAATAAAGACAACAGACAGAGTTCTGTATTGCTGGACTCTGAAGTTTTAGACCAGTTTCCGCAAAGATTTTCATCCTTTTTTCCTCGTAAACTCAAAATTTCACACTCAATAGAAAACGCTTGTAACTCAAAATTTCATACTCTATAGAAAACGCTTGCTATCATAGAATGAAATCCTTCTTCTCCACTGGTTTCTTTGCTTACTCCTAGAATCAGTGCTTATGTTGCGGCTTCTACATCCTGAGTATCTGAGGATCTAGACCCCTACTTCCATTTTTCAATTTCTTACATGTTTCCTCCCTCCCTTTCTGCCGAGGATCTAGACCCATACCATTTTGTGATTTCTTACAATTTTCTTCCCTCCCCTTCGACTGCCGCTGCTGCTTTTGCTATCCCGCTGTGAAACCTAGTGTCGCCCCTCTTGCAAAAGGCCTTGCACCCAACTCTTCGAATTCCTTGACAGGAAGTGTACATTAGGGCAGTTAACTTCCCTAGACGGGTTATTTCAGGCATTTAAAAGAAAAGATCTTAAGTGTGAATAAGGAGAAACAATAGGGGTTGGAATGGCAAGAAAAGGGAGTGGAAATATCATTTCCATAGTTCACATTTTATGTGTAGAAGACAAACATAATAGTGCGATCAATATTCTGATATAAAATTCAGCTTCACATTTGACATTCTGAGTTGCAAATGCATCAAGAAATTGATAATCCTTGACTACATCCAGAACAAATTAAAAAATATAGAGAGAAAGTTCAAATATTACCTCTGCAAGTACAGGTCTGGGAACTTTTTGGTAAGTCAGGGAAAGGACATGGATGGCATAAGCTTGGATTGCTTGCTCAAATCCTGCATCGTTCACTTCTTGTAAGCCAGATTATTGGGCAACGCAACAACAAAAAATATACTAGATTTATCACAGATGATCGAACTACTGTAGTTTGAGAAACAATCTGCACATTGCTTGCCAAGTTGCCATAAGTGGCAAGAAGGGGATGCACGTTTTCAAGCAAAAGGGTGATTGTGGCCGTAGAAAATAAGCTATTGCATGACCTAAGGCATTTGGAAACATAAGATCATAAAGTGGGAGGGGCACCATACGTAGAATCTTTGCATTACTATAGATTGACAGAGTGAATCCTATATTTGGAAAAGGACTATTTCGGATAAAGAGCATGCGGAATTCTATACAACTTAAATTTCTCACAACTGCAGGGAACACGTGACAGGTAGACCAAAACAGCCTTCAGTACTTAAGATGGCCCTAACCCCCCTTTTTTTCACAAGGGATTCTTTTCGAAAAAGTTCCACGATAAATTGCCATAAAACAAAGGATTTCAAGATAAGTAGGCAACCTAATTATATCAAAACCAGTGTTTAAAAATGCGGATGCCGCACGGAACGCAGCCTAAGAAAATCCTAGTCGACTCGGCACGATGCGGTCGAGTATTCGGTTGACGCAGTCATAATTTGGGAGAGTAAAAGTAGTGTTTTTATTGACTCGATTGGGCAAAATGCGGAACGCGGCCAAGGTAAAAGGGAGTCGACGTGGACAAGGAGGAGTTTCAAAACTATGATCAAAACAGAAATAACCTATGGAGTATGGATTACCTATGCCATCATTCCAGCAATAAAACTTTTATCTTCAACCCAACCTGTGATGGATAATATGGCATGTGCACATTGGAACATATATGTTATTACCTGGCACAACTTCAACTATAGTGCGATTCTTGGCAGCCTCGTCCCAGAACTGGCGGAACCTTGCTGTCTGCAGTGAAAAATAGCAATACCATTCCAAGTCAGTTTCAAGCATATGCAAGTCAGATCTACACAGACTCATACCTCCAGATTCATCAAAGAAATAAAAGGAGATTCGTACCTCCAGGTAGTGTGAAAGGACAATCAGTGTCTTGAACTGCTCCTCCATTTGCTGATAACGACAGAGAAGAGAGCAATTTATGTTTTAACAAAGGGGTTGTTGTTTATATACAGAGAAAAAACGAAGATGAAAATAGGGAAGCCTAATATCAACAAGTGCTAAAACAAATATATAGCTTCAAGGCAGCAGATATTCGTTATTTTGCCTTTAAAACACCTGATCCATTCATGAATGCCCAAATGCTCATGCATGACACTCATTTACATGTCTAAAAGAGACGAGGAAAAACAGAAATACCACTCGTTCTGGGATTAAGAAGAGGCAGAGGTTAAAATCTGGAGCTGGCATTGCCATGAGAGCCTGTTCAAATAACAAAAGAAAAAGAACAAGAACAAAAAAAGAATTGAGCATTAAAATTAAGCTTAGATGCCATGAAACATATGGATATATAAATCATTCTTCTTTCTTGCTTAAAAATATCATTTAGAAATAAGATTGCTGGACCTTGACCAAAATGCGAGCAACAATTTGGACACTCATCCGCTCTGGTTCAAACTGTAAAAAAAAAAAACAATGTCAGCATGGGCTTTCTATTGTTCCACTCAACTCATTACCCAATATTAATTCAGATGGAATAAGGAAAACGAAACTCACGTAATGTGAAACATGTGCGAGAGTGATATGTTCATACAATTATGGTGATTATGGGTAGTTATAATCTAGTTATTATCTAGTTGTGGGAGTATGTTTTAGAGTTATGGGTGTTAGTTATGGTTTATGTGTTTAGGGTGGCGGGTAGTGGGTGTTGGTTGTTGGAGTATGTTCTAAGTGGGAAAATGGATGGGTAACGTGTTACTACTCTGTGTTTGAATTTAAGTAGTTGTATTATAATGAAATGAGAGGAGAAGAAATTTACAGCACAAAGGAGAAAAAATTACAGCAACAAAGGAGACTTTGTTCTAGGAGAGTCATGGCTCCTCTCGAATCGAGCTATTAGGAGGTCCGGTTGCCTCGAATCAACCTCTCTACCCCTCATTTCCATTTTCCTTTTGTTTATTTGCATCACGGCCGATTAGGCACGTAACAAGTGGTATCAGAGCCGTCGATCTAGCACGATGGCTGCGTCTTCGGAGTTTTGGGAATCCATTTGTGAAGATTCGCAGGAGATTAAAGCATTGGCTTTGAAAAAGATGGAAGAACACCGACGATTTGCGGAAGGCTTCAACAAAATCCAAATGGAGATCAAGGAAATGCGCAAAGAAGATAAATGGTTGAAACTTGAGGAAGCTGATGTTCGTGTAGAGAAAATTGCGAGAATTGATGCCGAAAAAGATGAAAAATCATATTTCTTTGCAAGTTTGATCACGACGGATTTTGAAAGTAGAGTTCCAAAGATCGCCACCGTTACTTTTGAAGATGGAAGTCCAATTTTAATTATGTTGCACAACAAAATGATTTCCATTACGATTTGGGACCCCTGTGAATTAAAGTGTTTTGTTCAATAATTCGACCTGGAGGCCAAGGTCGTTTCTAAGGGGGGAGGAATGATATGTGCATATAATTATGGTGATTATGGGTAGTTATAATCTAGTTATTATCTAGTTGTGGGAGTATGTTTTAGAGTTATGGGTGTTAGTTATGGTTTATGTGTTTAGGGTAGCGGGTAGTGGGTGTTGGTTGTTGATGGAGTATGTTGTAAGTGGGAAAATGGATGAGTGACGTGTTACTACTTTGTGTTTGTATTTAAGTAGTTGTATTATAATGAAATGAAAGTAGAAGAAATTTACAGAAACAAAGCAAGCTTTGTTTTGAAGAGTCATGGCTCCTCTCGAATCGAGCCGTTAGAAGGTCCGGTTGCCTCGAATCAACCTCTCTCTCCCTCTCTTCTATTTTCTTTTCGTTTATTTTCGTTACGGCCAATTAGGCACGTAACAAATTGGTATCAGAGCGGTAGATCCTACGCCATGGCTGCGCCTGAGAATTTGAAATCCCTACGCGATGATTTCCGAGAAATCAAAGTGCTTTTTTGAAAATGATGGAAGAACACCGGGAATTTGCGGAAGGCTTGGAAAAAATCAGCAAATAGATCAAAGAAATGCATAAACAAAGAAACGAGTTAAATCTTGGACGTGTTGATGTTCACGTGAAGAAAAATGCAAGAATTGACGGTGACAAAGATAGTTTTGTTAAAGACACCACCAAGGATCATCTCGATTATTTCATCATTTTGAAGTGGCTTCATGAAAAATCTTATTCCCTTCCAACTTTGATCACAATGGAATTTGTAGGCAAGGTTCAACTGATTGCGACCATTAAGATTTGGGACCCTGGTGGAATAAAGTTTTTCCCCAATAATTCGACCTTCAGGACAAGGTCGTTTTATAAGGGGGGAGGAATGTTATGTGTATTTTCTTAGGATGTATGTGGGGTTAGTTAGTGCATAGTAGTGGGTATGTGTTTTAGTATAATGGATATTAGTTACGGCTAATGTGTTTAGCGTAGTGGGAGTTAGTTATTTATGATGTGTCTTGTTAGTGGGTAAGTGTGCTCGTGCTGTGGCACTCCCTCTTGCTTGTATTTATGTAGAAGCAATTCAATGAAATGGAGAAGAAAAAAATTACAGCAACAAAGCAAGCTTTGTTTTGAAGTCATGGCTCCTCTTCTATTTTCTTTTCGTTTATTTTCGTTACGGCCAATTAAGCACGTAACAGAGAGAGTACAACTATGGAAGTATTTCTGCAAGTAGAAATTATTATGCAACATATAGTATCATAATTACAGCTAAGATCAACCTGGTAGAGTCGAAGAAGGCAAAGATTGGCATCCAAACTGTATGTCTGCGATGAAACCTACATCATGAAACGGTGAAGAAAATTCCTGAGTTGTAATAGAAAGAAAAATTCTATATTAATATAATACAGACACGCAAACACTTCTTTTCTTCTTCTTTTTTGACGAAAGAAGCATAGATTAATAGGAAAAAGAGTTACAAGCGCACATTGCTGGGCAGCTAAACAATCGGCCAAATCATTAGCACTTCTGGGAATAAGAAGAAAATAAAGTGTACAGTTCTTGCATAAGTCCCTAAGCTCATCAATAATTTTTGCTAATCTCCACAGACCATCACTAATACGCCTAACCCACGATATAGAGTTGCCTGAATCACCTTCTCCACACACATGTTTTCCTGCAAAAGTGTCACATGCACAGATGCAACAAAACAGAGTAGCATTCATAGCTAATATGCAGTTTGTTTATTACATAGAAAACCCATGAGTTTGTTTTGTAATCAGCTTGCTCAGACAAAACGCACCATTTGCATTCATAAGTTCTCCATCTAGCTTGGTTATATTAATTGGAAAATAAAGATCGACAGATCTCGTGTAAAAGCTGAAAGTGGAACCTGGTGTTCTCCCTTATAGAAAACTGGAAGTATTGTTGAATTTAAAAAGGAAAGTGATCTAGTGGAGTAGTTGAAGTTCAGTTCCGGATACACTGTATCACCAGGTATCATCCCTTCATTTCCACCCCATATATGCATCACCAATGTCCCACCAAAAGGGTGTTGGCAGAACTGCAAACACCAGACAAACTCAACTCAACTCAACTAAGCCTTTGTGCCAAACTAGTTAGGGCCGGCTAATGAATCCTTTACAAAATTTTCATGAAGAAGGTGAAAGGATCTACCCGGCTCAGATTGACTAAGTCTAATCCTGACACTAGTTGGGTTCGTCTACATGGATCATTTTCTTCCATTCTATCCTATCCAGGGTCATGTTCTCTGTTAAGTTCCTATCCCTCAAGTCTTTCCTCACTGTTTCTACCCAAATTGTTTTTGGTCTGACCCTACCTCTTTTTACTCCATCAACTTGGCACGTGAGTCACTTCTTCTCACCGGAGCATCCAAATTATGAATCTACCCTATGTCATTTTAAGGAATATGGGGCTAAAAAAATTACAATTATCAATCCCTCCCCATATCTTCACAAAATGAATCTTAACTACATCTGTCACATCTCTAGTCAACTGACCTTTAGAACAACGCCATTGTTATCCTTGGATGTTGATGATACCGTTCTTCTACCGTGGGGTAGCAACAAATGGTCATAGGCTGTTGAACCTTGCGTGAAGATATGGTTGAAACTACATTCCTCAAAATGTTGCTTATATCATGACAAGTTGATCGTCAAGGAAGGGGAATACCTTTCAGTTTTTTTTTTTTTTTGAAATGGTAATTTCTTTCAGCTATTAGGCTCAGGTTTCAGTCGGCCATGGCGATTAATAAGGTATGGGTCAAGGAAATAGGCTATGCAAGTATTAAGAGTAGGTAAATAATGGGTAAAGGTGGACTAGGAAGGTTTACAGACTGTATAGATCTGGATAGGTTGGGAGGTAAGTTAAAATCTGGGTCCTATGACAGATAAGAAGATACAAGGGTAAAGTTCTGGGTCGTGTGTTATGATGGAGGGGTTTAAGATTTAAGGGTAAAGTGTCAGACAACTGATTTTAGGGGACTATTGCAGGATTTAAAACAGCAGCACTGGGCTTAAAGGGGTCTCTAACAGACCATTATAGAGACTGATCGGTACGGTTTTATATGTTGTAGGCTAGTCTTTGAGACTAAAATAGGTTCCGGTAATAATCAATAGGCTAAAGGTATGTGCAGACTGTTAGGTTATAGGATGCAAAAGTAAAAAACATGGCCGAAGGGCTATAGGGATAGCTAGAGGGGTTTCTGGGACTGTTCGAAGGTAGGGATTTAGGTTTAGGTTAGATCTGTCATGAAGAAAAGGACATTGGCAGCTAGGGCTTGTGTTTTAATGGTTGTGGGGTAAAAGTTCAGGGCTGGGTGTTGGTCAAGATAATTGTAGGTAAGTCAAGATAATTGTGTTGGAATCACACCAACAAGGCTCAAGCCATCACATTAAGGGGTTCCTAAGGCATCACACCGAAGGATCGAGGCAGCTCACCTTGGAGAGCAGACATCACATCCATGTTTTGCAAAGAGAAGTAGAGAACAAAGAAACTATGTTTTTATTCATATATAGCATAAAAGAAAAGTTCACTGAGGCTACCTATATACAAGAAAAGAAAGTAATCTAGAAAGTTCTAAAACCCTAAACAAAAGCTAACACTCTTAGACAAAAATACCCTCTAATGACTTAAAAGGATTGTTCCGCACTTAAAATTTCTAATACATGTATGGGGTCTATTACTTAATTGACTTACGTGATTTGGGTGAAAAAAGACTTCCACCACCTGTGACTTAAAAAGGCTCCTAACCAAACTTGGAAACTACTAAAACAACCCTACTAAAAGTCCTAATTAAAACAGATTTTTAAGTGCAACAACTTAAAAGTTAAAAAAAAAATCTAAGAACTCTTTATTTAAAATAGAAATAAACCCAAAATAAATAACACTTCCATGTCGGACCGATTTGTTGCAGCAACTCGCTTAATTCTAAAATTACTCACGACTTGTTTGATCAACTCAAACATGTTGGAACTGTTCGAAACGTTCCTCTCCTTGTGATTCCTTTTCGTGGATTTGTGGGGGACCCTCCCACATTTGTTGGATCACATGGCCCATATCTCTCTTGCCTTTCTTGATTGATGGTTACCATCACATGTTATCATGGTAATTGCTCCTATAGTCCTATTGTTCTTCAAGAACCTGGAATTCAGACATGGCACTACAACTAAGCAGCTCATACTATAGAAAATTACCAACCCTGCAATAAAATGTGAATAAGCATGTTCCATTTGAGGTTTGAAGGGTGGGCATGTATATGTATGCAAGCTGTGTTTATGCATTTTATCATTATGCAATGATTTGAAGCAAAAAAAAAAACACAAATCCATGCACCTTTCGGTCTTCAAACAACAATACATCCTTGTGAAATAAAAAATGAATCCTTAAGATGAGAATTAATACTGAAAAGATGTCGTAAGATGCCGGTCTGCACAATTCTGGAATTACTTTACGTCAGCGAAGTTGATAAAAGGAAGCCAAATTCCATACTGATGAGACACTACATTTAGACTCGACTCGACTCAACTCAACTCAACTCAACTAAGCCTTTGTCCCAAACTAGTTGGGGTCGGTTAATGAATCCTTTAGAAAATTTTCATGAAAAAGGTGAAAGGATCTACCCGGCTGAAATTGACTAAGTCTAATCCTAACACTAGTTAGGTTTGTCTACATGGATCATGTTCTTCCATTCTATCCTATATGATAAAACACAACATATATACTCGACACGAAGAACCGATAAAACAAAAATCATCTTTGACAAAAGCTATCGAAATTGTCTACAATTTTTATTGGACGAACTCAAAATCCCCATAATAAAATGATAATTTAATGCGGGTGTTAAGAGGGAAGAAGAAGAAATTAGAACTCAAGAGTCAAGAACACAACTAGAAGAAGAAAATAAGAGCAATGCTCAACCCAAATGATATATCATCAGTTAAGGACCTGTTTGGATGGCAAGAAGATTTTGATTTGGATTTCTCACATTTGCAGCCCTTTTTGCATTGTAATTTGGATCCAATCAAATTCTTGGATTTCCAATTCAGCAACTGACAGTGAAAAAAATCAGATTTCCAAATAAGATGTGCAAATAAGAAATTGGAAATCCACGGATTTGACAGTTTCCTTCTGTTACGTGCTTATTTGGGTCCCACCTTGGCTGAAATAAGTTAGCTGAGATATTTGTTATTTTGACATTTGCTTTGTATAGCTAGGAGTCTTAGAGATAAGGCTTATCTAGATTAGGGATTTTTAATAAATAACTTGTACGCAGCCCTTCTTTATTCAATGAGAATTTTATCCCCAAAATAGTGTGTTTTGTGCACAGAGGAGGACGACCCTCGCCTCGAAGTGGGACAAGAGGCTGATCTTCCCTCTAAGAAGATCAAATCCCTTATGAACCGATTTAGGTTCGTAACACCTTCACCCCCCTCTTTGCTCCTCAACCTCTCCCCTCCAATAGGAAGTACCCACTTCCCCCTCTCTCTCCCTCAACAAGAGCTGCCGGATCTATTCATTTTGTATTCAAAACTCAATTCCAAATCCAAATACAATATATGAGGTATCCAAACGGGCCCTTACATAAGTTTATCAAATCCAAAATTCCCTTCTACAGCTGGTTTATATTGACACTACATCATAGTTCTACTCAAAATCTCCCAGTTGTCCTCATCTTCTAAGCAAGTCGAAGAAATTTAACAGAAAACGAAAAGGAAATCAGTTATATAAAAAATCATAGAACGGAGTGTTCATCGAATAATCGGGAGAAAAAAAAAACAAAGAACTGCGGAATATTAGAAACCCTACCTGTTCGTGCACGTAGTTCTCGAGATCGGGAAGGATATCGGGATTGTACGGGTTTACAGCGACAAGCTGTTCCACCGTATATGAAACCTGCTGCTTTTGAACCTCTCGTTCTCTACCCATGCCTATCTACCAAATCTCGGTACAGAAAAACCCTAGAAACCAAAAAAACAGCAGAAGAGGAAGAAATTTTCGGAAACGAGGGTTTTAGATTCCAATCCAGGAAAAATAAGGAAACCTTATAAATGAGGGTGACTGAACACTCACATCCTACCAAATGACGATAATACCCTTAGGGTGCGTTTGGATTGCCGGAATCAGGAATCGTATACGTATCATCGTATACGTATCAGATTACAATCCAATTCCAATTCCCTTCGTAAACGGCTAATGGTTCCAATTCCAGTGTTTGTGTAAGCACTAGAATTTGCCTAGGGAATCAGTGATGATTCCAATTCTAGCGTTTGGTAGCGTCCGGAATGAAATCAAAATTTCAATTAATATAATGAACTTATAATAAATCTATATATTTTTCATCTAATTTATATTGTTACTCTTAATTTCCATGTTATATTTGAACTCCAATAATCACAGTGACCAGTCAAAATAAAAATTAAGAGAGAGAACCGGCTATTACTTGTATATATATATGAGAGAACATTTCCTACACACTTGTGTAGGTAAGTTACCTACACACTACCTTAAAATACAGTGGAGGCCCACATTGTTTGGGTGATCCAAACCATTCATTTGAATGGTCCTCACATAGATAGGGTGTCCACAAAAAATCAGATCCATAGGATCATTCCAACCCTACAATTTGTGGAGGTAAAATGGACGTACATAAACCTTCACAAATTAGTCCATTTTTTGCCTCCATAGTTTGAATGGTTAGGATGATCCTATGGATCTGATTTTTTGTGGACACCCTATCTATGTGAGGACCATTCAAAAGAATTGTTTGGATCACCCAAACAATGTGGGCCCCCACTGTATTTTAAGGTAGTGCGTAGGTAACTTACCTACATAAGTGTGTAGGAAATGTTTTCTCTCTCTCTCTCATTAAGTTACCTACGCACTACCTTAAAATACAGTGGGGGCCCACATTGTTTGGGTGATCCAAACAATTCATTTGAATGGTCCTCACATAGATAGGGTGTCCACAAAAAATCAGATCCATAGGATCATTCCAACCCTACGATTTGTGGAGGTAAAATGGACGTGTATAAACCTTCACAAATAAGTCCATTTTATGCCTCCATAGTTTGAATGGTTAGGATGATCCTAAGGATTTGATTTTTTTTGGACACCTTATCTATGTGAGGACCATTCAAATGAATTGTTTGAATCACCCAAACAATATGGGCCCCCACTGTATTTTAAGGTAGTGCGTAGGTAACCTACCTACACAAGTGTGTATGAAATGTTCTCTCATATATATTCTTCTATATATATATATATATATATATATATATATATATATATATAGAAGAGTGATAAATCAACCCTCGTAATATCTTAAATCGACCCCATGTTTCTCTCTCGTCTCTCTTTATCTCTCTCTAAGCACTGCCATATATTGGGGTTGATTTAAGATATATGGGGTCGGTTTATCACTGCTATGTATAACTAAAAGATTGACGCAAGAGAAATGCCATTGCTAGGTTAATATAATATTCTAGCGTTTGCCCTTTTTTTCTTTTATTTTGTTACTCTTTCCAATGTATAATATAAAATGGGATTTGCTAGCGTCCATGGCAGAAAGCATTTTGAGGCTGGTGTGTTGCATGTCATAGCAGCCAGCTCGTGAATGAAGACAAAATCTGTTGCAAAGTGAGCCTACGTGTTGCCTTCTGCGATGGTCCCTAGGAAATCCCACATAAAATATATATTTGTCCTCTTTCACTGAGGCATATCCCAATCTAATATTTTATTATATATTTCTTTTCACTCCTCTCTTATCAAGAGAGCTCTAATATTATATTATATATTTCTTTCAATTCTCTACTACAATAGATTATGACGAGATTAACATGCGGCCTCTGTTTTCTTGCTTTCAGCCATTTAGCATCTTCTTCCTTTTTTAATGCAAATGAAAAACAGAAGATGGAAGCAAAATCTGGTATTCGTCGTGGAATGAAAAATGAAGAAAATCATGGCGTGATGAAGGGAGCCGTTGTCTGTTTAGAATTGCAAGAGATAACCTAACAATAAATACCTTGGTTCCGGTATTGATTTGCAGCATAGCCAGAAAGAGGAGATATCGATGTTTAGAGAAGAAGAGACGAGAGAGGGAAGCTTAAGAAAAGAAACACGTAATACTGGAACGTAATATGAGATGAGATTTCATGCCTTTTTTTCTCCCGATTCCTGGAATCAGAATACCACTCCTTTGGGCGGGTATCAAAACGCGCTCAATATTCCAACGTTTTTTCCGCTTGGAGTCTAGCAACGTTTCCTATCCCGTTTTGAAAACGAAACCAAACGCCGGAATCCCCTAGGTCGGTATCAGATACCCATACCGATTCATGATTCCGGCCATCCAAACATACCCTTAGGCTTTGAATCGAACATCACTTTTTGAGAGCCCTTGTCTACATTACCTGTGAACCGTGTGTATGGTGATTAGGATCATTGGCCTAAGTGTGCCACCACAAGTACAATCAATTTTTGCTTGTCCCTATAAACTCTTACGTGGCATGATTAGCAAATCCATATCGCCCATGTGGTGAGTCGATACTTGATAGTAGGATCTAGATGCATTCTTAAGATCCATGGACATATTTCAAATCCGGATCTGCAGTTATTTCTGATTGGATCCAGACCCCAAAGAAAAATCCATGCGACAGTCTTAAATCTGATTTTACTATACTGCTTTCCAAAAATACCCTCTAATTTTTTTATAACTTTAGTATTATTTTAGGGATATTTTAGTAAAAATGAGTTGTATGCATTTTTTCAATTTGTTATTCATCTCTATCGAGTTTTTAGTCACCCTCCTCTTTTCCTTCTCTAACTATTGACCCAAAGTTCCTAAGCCACTGCGCAATGTTGTCCTCTCCCCCCCCGGCACACACACTCTTTTCTAGCTGTATACAATATAACTATGTAAGTAGGACCTAATAGGACACTTCGCCCGATATGAAATTGAACACGAAAGAGTCACAAGGAATATAACATGAAGAACACTCCGAATCTGATCCAACCAATAATGCTTTGTTTGGATGCCGGGTTTTTTTTTTACCTGGGATTTATGTGGGTAAAGGTAGGAGACAAAAGAGGGGACAAGCATTAATTAGAGAAAGATATTATGATGAGTGGAGAGAGAGGGTAGAGAGAGAAAGAGAGAACACCATTTTCAAGAGAAGATTTTGCTGATGTCAGCAAGAAAAAGCTGATGTGACCACTAAAACTTTACCCACATAAATCCTGGGAACAAAAAAAACCTAGCATCCAAACAGAGCATAAGGGATTTGAATGGAACTGACTAAGACATAGGTAGATCCATCGACACCCCTAATTATATTAATATTTTATTTGAGATGAGTAGCTTGGAAAACACATCCATTTTCTGTAGTTATAGATGAAGTGATTCAATAGAGACGTGTCATGTGCCTTGTGAAAGATAAAAGGAAGTGATAAAACTCTCGGGAAGAGAAAAACCTACCATATGCATATAGAATATACAGTACGAAAAACAACACAAAAATAGCATATACAATAAAAAAATATAAACATTGAAAAAACCTCCCATGTACAGATAGTATACAGTAAAAAATTAGCATATACAGTAAAAATATATAAACACGCAGCATATGTATTTAAAAACCCTACCACATACATTAAAAAATCTAACAATAAACATTGAAAAAAAATTAGCATACACATTGAAATATAGAAGAAACATTGTAACTGACCCATAATAAATCTAAGAATTTTATTTAAATCTAAGTAACGTTGAAGAACAGATTTTTTTTAAAAAAAACTTATAAACAGAGGGGGCAAAATCTTCTTTGTCTCTTTATTCCTCGTGGATCGATGGCAGATACTGTAGAGAGGGAGGAAGACCAGAGAGATGGATTGTCGCGCCAGAGGTGGGGGGGGGGGGGGATTGAGAATAATAAAAGTCGATGTATGACGCCTATAGCGAGGGTTTGAACTAAATTGTCGCCATGTTGGTTATCAATCCCGGTGTCGCTTCCACTGCAACCAGTGGCAGAGGCACATATAGCGTTGGCGTGGGGCACGACCCCCAATGACTTGTAAAATCCCTTTTTATTAGTACTAATATGTAGAAATTCCAGTTGTAAATTCCAAGTGATATGGCCACGGCCCCATGACCAATGCGGGCAAAATGTACTTTAGCACCCCACTCCAAAAACAAAAAAAAAACTGTAGACTCCTAGCTCCGCCCTGACTGCAACGTATGACCAAATGGCTACAGTTGTAAGAAAGTTGTCACTGGGGTAGTGTAATTCCTTCAATCGATTTGATTGAAGCGTCAAGCAATGTGCGATGGTTGCAGAAAGCCATTGTCCGTATAACGTAATTCCTGGGCTGATTTGAGTGAAGCATCAAACCCTTTTGTGACAATTGTTAGAAACAGTCGCCGAAAATGATTAGTTCCTGCAGTATAATTATTCGTTGGCGCTGAAGGAAAAAAAAAAAAAAAACCAGCGACGGTTTATAACTGACACCAATTTATATTTCAAGCGACGGTCTTCTACAACCGTCGCTAATATAGTAATTAAGGAGGTAACTTGTAGTACGTGCCAATTTATTAGCAGCCGTCGGACCATCGCCGTCGCTAATGTCTCTTCACCATGAGGGTGTAGAAATGCTGTCCCTTAAATAAATAAAAAATATGTTGTAAGAACTAACGAAAAAGATGATGTAATATATGCAGGAAATTATTAACGACGATAACATTAAACCGTTGCTAATTGGTGTTTTTAGAAGTTTTAAATATAATTTTTATATTTGATACAACAATCATAACTGTTCCCATAAAAATTTCTAATAGTGTCAATTTAAAATTTACCATCACGGGTTAATATGAATTGGCAACGAAATATGTCGTCATCTCTAGTTGTATGTTATAGCAGACGGTTAATTGGCAGCGGATAAAATGCCGTCGCTATGGGCTCTTTTAAAAACCATACGGAGCATGGGCAGTCGATGCTTGCTTTTCAATGGACAGGCATGTTTTAGTATTGCCACCTAGATATCTTCATCTTAACATTTGGCTCTTGAAAGAGTTAGAATACGCTCTCATAAGTGATCCAGAACATCGTGATAAGCAAGAAAGGAAGCACAATTTTTTATTTTCTAATAATTTATAGTTAATTGTTGATATTAATTATTAAATTCAAAATAGTCTAAGGAGGAACCTCCTCCTCTCGGCATAGTCAGTCATAGTGACGACGGTGGATACAAAGGCCATTTTAAGCTATTCAATGCGAGAGTTGGTACTTTGGAATCAAATTAAATAAAGGAAAATGATTTCAGCGCTCCAGTGTATTGATAAACATGCGCTCCACTTGTTTGTCGTGTAGTATTTAAGGGCTTTAAGTGCTTTTTTGAGAACTGTAATATTCATCTAACAGCCTGTTAAAAACTACACGACAAAAGTTGGAGCGCATGTTTATCAAAACATTGGAGCGTAGAAATCATTTCCCAAAATAAATAGATAAACTTTATCATGGAGTTTTTCAATGCACAGTTACATAGACATTGGATTTTTTTTCTTTCACTTGAAATGGCAAGATAACCCAACGCGAGAGAGAGAGAGAGATAGAGAGATAGAGATAGAGAGAGAGAGAGTTGGTGGGAGTGTTCTTGATAGGGGTGCAACTCGGGTGAGGTTGGGTTGGGTTGAGGCCAACCCTAACCCAACGCGAGATAGCATTTCCTCAACCCTAACCCGACCCAACCCGAGCCTCGGGTTGAGGATTGTCAACCCTAACCCAACCCACCTCCAAATCAGGTTGGGTTGGGTTCGGGCTCATCTAGGCCAAACAAAAAAATACAAGGAAAAAACATAATCCTAAAAAAATAATGAAAAAAATTAGAGGAGGGAGGCCGGGTTCGGGTCAGGTCGGGTTGGCTTTTCCCAACCCTAACCCAACCCAACCCGAGCCAAAATCGGGTTGAACTAGTCGGGTTCGGGTTGAGCCCGACCCAAGTTGCACCCCTAGTTCCTGACAAAGGATAATTCTGCCATTTTCATGAAATGACCTTTGCCAAGTGGCAAATCAAAATGGATAATGGCTAGGTTCCAAAAAGGTTAAAAAAGCTAGACAGTTGATTTTTGCAGTTCGCTATCTGATACATGGGATGCATGTCCAGCATGAGACTAAGAGCATCTCTCTCTCTCTCTCTGGGTTTGAACCCCGACGTCTACCCTAAAGAACAGAGCCTTGACCATTGAGCTAGAGGCTCAATACCAAGTTCAACGGTCTCGATCGCACATGCTTGTCCTGCCTGGGACCCTAGAATTAATCGTAAACCCTTGATCCCAACAAGATCAACATTTCATTCTGCCAAGTCGGTTAGTCGGTCTCATGAATCACGGTGTCCTCTCGTGGGTAATTCTAGCGTTTAAAAATGCGAATGTGACGTGAAACACGGCAAAAAAAAATCCTTGTTGACTCGGTGCGGACACGGCCAAGAACATAATTGAAGCGGGTGAAGTGGTCATAACTCGGGAGAGTCAAAGGAGTTTATTAACTCTGTAGGGCAAAATGTGGAATGCGAATGTGGTGCAACGCGGAACGTGGTCAAGGCAAAAAGGAGTCGACTCGGGCGAGTTCCTTGTCGAGTCAAGGAGTTTTTAAATACTGGGTAATTCTATTGTGAGAATCACACTAGATAAGACCAGGTTAGATGCACTATGACATAAGCTGTTTGTTTACATGGATTTTATAATCCAGATTACTTAATCCTGAATTTTATAAATGTTAGAAGCACTATGACATAAGCTGTTTGGATACATGGATTTTATAATCTAGATTACTTAATCCTGAATTTTATAAACTAAAATCTAAATTTTATAAGCTAAAACATAGATTTTATTTGCTAAAACCTGGATTTTACAATCTTGAAAATGTACAATCTAGGTTTTAGCTTATAAAATCTAGCTTAAAAAAATCAAAGTTTTAGCTTGTAAAATTTAGGATTTTGCAATCTTGGATTTTAAAATCCTTGCATCCAAACGGCCCTTAACCATTTTATTTATGAACATAAAATATTTTTTGGAAATGATATTCGCCCCTTATTTTTCCTTGGGCCACCCGCTTGTAGAGTTGTAGTGTAAAAGGCTAGTCATAAATACACTATAGGGGGCTGTCCCAGATAAAAAAAAAGGGGGGGCGAATATACTACTTCCCTTAATTTTTCTTAACCATCCATCAAAAGCCTTTGATAAAATTTGTTAAAGAGGAACCCAATTTGGTGAATTATGCCATCCACCTCTTAGAAGGGCCCATCAACTGAGCATTGTGGATCATGGTAATATTATATAATTAACCCAACTAACATTGCTTCTCACGAAATCATATCCAAGTCATACCCAATAGCGAACTTTATGATCCAACTGGCCACCTATAAATGAATCGTAGAAAGGAAAGAACAAATCTCAATAAGACCAAGCCGATGCATCAATAAGCCAAAGCCAATTTTTGAGGAATGATAAACTGAAGGGAGCCCTTGAAAAAAAAAACATCTACAAGGGCGCCCCCATTGGCTAATCACATCAAAGTGCATTTATTGCTCTAATTAAGTTTATGCTTCTATGTGCTCTTATAAATGCTGGACCGATGGGGCCGCCCTTGTAGCTGGTTTCTGCAAGGGCGCCCTTCATTTTATCATTCCTCTTTTTCATTATCTTTCTTTTATTGGGGGCGGGGCGGGGTTTAGCCTTTAGGTGCCTAGTTTGCCTATATTTTCTTAATTCGTGGGTCGAATTTATGGGTAAAAATCACTTTTCTTTTCGGTAGATGGGAACTAACTGCTAAATCTGTTCAACTATAGGTAAAGACCCCTTTTCTGTCCGGTAAGGGTCTCTTTTCCTTAACAGGTAAGACTTTCCGATGGACGATAGGCCCAATGAATCACATTTCTTAAGCAAGAGAATGTTATTATTACAAGTACTATTACGCTAAACGACGTCTTTGGATGCCTCTAATAGTCTTAGGAACGATATAGCTAAGGGCTTCTAAAGAGGCCTTCATGCCATATTTGAAAATAAAATTAAAATAATCGTATTTACAAATTAGAATTAATTTTTGTGGCATCCAAAGATGCCCTAAAGTGATATCCTTATCTCTTTAAATCAAATCCAAGTATCTAACATCCTCCTAGTTACATCTAACTGTAAATTACCAATAGTAAGTTTGAGATTTTTACCTATAAATCCATAATTAATAGAATATATTCCAGCTAGTTAATCATCAAGAATCATGATTTAGCCAGCCAGCCAACCAACCAACCCAACTTTTAAAAACTTGTTTTATAAGTAAAAATCAATGGATTTTAAGATGAGGTTCGAAATAAAAACTACAATGAGACATGCTTGCCATAAAAGCGAAGGTGGTAAGCCAAGGGTTAAATTTCAGGCTTTCAGCCATCCGTCACAGGCTTACAGCCCTATAATTAAGCCGAGCAGAAATGATATTAGCACTCTTTTTCAGGAAAGACAAGATGATGGGAAACACGTGTTCCACTGAAAACCATGAGCACACGGTCCGCACTTGCCGCAAAACCAGCCAGCATGGAAAGCGTGGACGCGCCAATGGTGAGGGATTTTATGGGAGACAGTAACAATAAATGCACCTCATTCTTCACGGTCCAACTCCAGAAAATTAGCTCGCTGATGGCGTGAATGGACCCGAAACAAAATTAATTGGATTGGATAAGCTGTAGAATTAGGTAAAACTGTGGGCCTCGTTAATTGACCTTTCCGCTCATGGAAATCATGACGTCTCTCTCGCTCTAAGCTGTTCTGGACCCCGTGTTTTAAAGACGATTTTTTGTTGTCCTCGGCGACTCCACGGGCGTGGTAATCTAAGTCATTAACATGATGGTCCCGAGAGGCTTCAAAAAACAGATCCCAGCCGTTCTTAAAACAGACCCTTAAAAAACAAAGAGGATTGCTAAACAGATGGGTGCCCTTGCAGAAATGAGATGAAAGGGTGCTCCCATTCAATCTACCTCACCACAGTGCATTTATAATCCTTTGACTCTTACGCGGTTATAAATGTGCTGTGGTTAGGTGGATCCAATGGGGGCATTTATAAATGTCACCACCGGTGCATTAATAAATGTACTGTTGTTAAATGTACTAAAGTGACTTGCAGCCAATGAAGGAGCCCTTTCAATTTAATCTACTTTCTGTATGGGCTCCCTTAAGTCTAGCACTGCATTCCAAATGGGTTTGGATTTTGGATAATGGACAGTGTGTGTGGGTCACTGGGTCATAAATATAAATGAAAAATTTAGTCTAATGATATTTGCACTACCATGTCTTGATAATGGCACAGACTCACCTTGTCTATTTCCTTTTTAATTACCTGCTGAGAGCGTTTCGGGAATTGTAATGGCTTTTGACGGCTGGTTAAAAAGGAAAAGATGGTGAGCTTGTGTAATTATCGACACTTTGTAGTCCAAATATCATGGCCAAAATATGTCGGGCAATCGATTTGCAGATTTTCAAAAAAATGTGAATTGATTGCTGAAAATGATGACCACCTGTCCATATTATTCAGCGATGTCAACTTATCTACCTCAGATTGATCTACCTATATATATCTGTCACGATTTGTAACGATAGCTTATCACTCTGATCCTTTTTGAAGTGTTTTATTGATCTACTTGGAAAATATATGTGACGATCCATTTTGAATTGGACAGTTCATATGAAAATGAAATGTTGTTTGTCCCCTTGGCCTCTTGGGCAGTGTTTTTAAATATTACAAAAATAAACACATGCCGTTTGACATTCTGAGTTACAATCCGAAATAATTTCGAACCTTGGGATATGAATCCAATAGACATAGTTGGATCCGAGCTCTTGTGCCCAAATCTTGTAGAGCAGTGTTTCGGATCCTTTGAACCGTTGGACTGTCTGGGTCCATTGATACCCTTGTGTTTATTAAGTAAAGTGGAAATATAACTTTGGCTGAAATTTTTTCATTTGGAAAATTTTTCTTTCGAAAATTAGATTAAAATATTTTAAGTACAGCTAATTTAGAGGAATATCATCATAAATTGCAGCTTCTCTAGATAAAATTAAATGAGGTTATTTCAAGTTACCTTTTGGGAGATGAAGGTGAACGGTGGGCAACTTCAACAGAGGAGGTGAAAATTTCACGTCCTAGTCTGGAAAAAACAAAAGGGGGCTTAATGCACCATCATTTTGCAAAGACAGATGACATGACACGACACGACATAGACCCACTGCCATATGGATGACAATTGTTCCATGAATATTGTTGCCCTTCACAACTCCCGCCTATTGCCTTTGATCCCACCCTCGTTAGGTCAAGCATGACAGAAGAGACGCCCTGAAGATGTTTTTATGCAGTTGATTTTTTTGCACACTACATTCTGGGAAATTGTGATCTCCATCAGACATAAAACCTTGACCCAGATCGTTCCACATTGATGGCCCATCATATCCATTATCCCGACTACTAACCACGTATAATACAGGCATTGGTTAATGTTCGTTTTCATTGGGAAACGATACTATGATAAACGGTTAATTTGAGAAATAGATGAGAAGCTGAACTTGGGCCCACCGGCATTATGACCGATATTCTTTATGCAATGAACCTTACTTTTAGATCCCATTACGTGAAAATCACTTGGGACATTTCTAATAAACTGATTATTGGACTGAAAAATATGTTTAAATCCGAGTCCAATAATTGGTTTAGCACTCACAATCGGCTGTCATAATCTAGTGGGATACCATTATAAAGAGGTTGTTTCACGGTCAGCTCGGTCACAATTAAGTGCAGTGCCCGAAAATCAGCCTTCCACTTTAATTTGAAGGGTCGAGATTTACGCCCTGTTCGTTTCAGATTTTTGGGCCAATAATCGGTTGGGGCCCTCAACATGGCTACATGGCCTAAAAGATATAGTTTTTAGTCAATTCTGAAACGGACAGACGGACAGGCCTAAACGACATGTTTTTAGCCAATTGAAACTCAGCCGTGCGACTGTGTTTTTTGGGAGACGGCATAGCTAAAACAACCTCCATTATAATTATAAAGTGAAGTTCCTAGATAAAACTTTGGGCTGTCGCCTGTCGGTGGCTCAAATAATCATGAAACAATGGAAAAACAATAAACTTTTCCAAAAACTCAAGCGGGGCCATAATTGCTTTGTCATCTAACCCTCAAAGCAAAGTCCAACCAAATGGAGGGTCAAGATCACGCTCTAATGTCAAACATATTTGGCTCCTCACACGATCGAATCCTTTTCCTTTTAACAGTGGTTTTTATAGTATAATAATCCTCAGACACGATTTCATCGGATGTCATGCAATTTAAACCGAGTTGTACACGAAAAACTCGCCGAGGAATCCTACAAGATTTCCTGAAATCCGCTCTCTACGCCTGAACACATAAAAAGGCAAGTTGCTTTCAAAATCCCGCAAAATTTTAAAATCCCACAGAGAGTCCACACCCACCTCCAACCAAAAGGTCCAAAACAGGGGGAAAAAAAACAAAGAACATAAAAAGGCAAGATGCTTTCAAAATCCCGCAAAATTTTAAAATCCCACTGAGACTCCACACCCACCTCCAACCAAAAGGGTCCAAAACAGGAAAAAAAAAAGAAAAAAAAGGTAAGAACTCGGAAAAGGAGTTTTCAACCTTCCAAGTACGAACACCTTGGGGAACAAGATAAAGAAAAAAATAATAATAAAAAATGGCGCAGCGGTTCTGCAACAGTAAATCCGGTCCTAGCAAAAAGCGGTTTTGTACAGGAAGAAGTTCTAAGGAAATAGAGGCATGTTTCTAATCAAATCTATAATTAATCACAAAGTTTTATTTTTTGCTATTTAAAGGGACTCAGGACAGAGCACTTACTCCATTCTCATATGCATTTGATTCGTTCTCGTTTTGCATTTGTTCCCTGCGTTCTCTGTTCTTGATCATCTTCTATTTGTGTTTCTTCTTTTCAAGGTAAAATAGATGTTTTTGATCGATGTTTCTCGGTGAAAATTTCCTCCTTTTCTCGTGCATTTTCTATTGAAGATCGTCGTCTTTTGACTCTGATCTTTTTGCTGATTTTCAACTCCTGTTTCAATGAAAAGAACGCTTTTCTCTTTACGAATTGTCTGTTAACGATTTTCCTTCTTGTATGTGGAATTGCGCTTTCGATTGGACGTTTTGTGGTTGAAAATTCCTATTTGGAAGGCTAGAAAATGCTGTACAGGTTTTCTGGTAAAACGATTCCCGTTTTCATAAACAAAACTGTAATTTATTGTGTTAAACGGGTCAGTTTATCTCGTTTGGTTAACAGATCTTCCATTTAGCCACGTCTTTGAACGTTCTCGTTTTTTGACCCAAAGATGAGAGAAATCTCTCTCTCTCTCTCTCTCTCTCTCTCTCTCTCTCTAGCAGTTATTCCGCTTACGATCTATTAATTCCGATGTAACTTGAGGCATATTTACATGTTTGCCATTTTCATCTTTTTCCTTTTTCTGTTACAGTTTTTCCTAGGATTTTTACAGTTCTCGTAAATGTTTCTTTCTCCACTTATTTTATAGCCGAAGTTCTTGAAAAATACGGTACGAGTTGAGATCTCGGCTGTTTCCTTTTTCTCGTAGTCTTCTTTTTCAGCTTTCTGTTAAAAGTCTTCAAAATTTATTTTTTTCTCTTTGCTACAACTTTCTTCACGTTATTCATCTCTTCTGGTCAATATTGGCTTCTAATATTCGTTACTGGATTTCAAATATTATGTCGTTGAATCGAGCTTCTGATCTTATCTTTAGATTAATCTCACATTTTCTGTAAGAAATTTCTCTGTTTTGAGAGTGGAATTTGTGGTGTCAGGTTGCATTTGTCCGAGGCAGAGCTTCTGCTGCAGTAGATCGGTAGATCTTCCAACTCCTTACTCTGTCTGTCAAGGTAATTCAAATTCATTTACTCTTCCAATTACGTATGGGAGTAGGTTTATAACTTCTGTTCTTCTAGATGAGGTTAGGTATTTAGGTCTGGTTTTGACTTTCCAGTCAATTTTCATCGCTTTTATAATGGACCTTTTGTTGTGTATAATTTCAAGTTCTGTTCTTTACATTATCTTTTGTGTTGCAGTCTGAAGCCTTTTTTTAGGCTTAAACCAGAGAGAGAAGAGAAGCCATGGCTGATCGCAGGCTAACTCGTGTTCACAGCCTTCGAGAGCGTCTAAGTGACACTCTGTCTGCTCATCGGAACGAACTATTTTGCCTTCTGTCAAGGTACTGGTTCTTATGTCGTTGTATTACTTTTATGGCTGTTTCCTTCCGCTTTATTTTAACTTGTAAAAACATGGAATGAAAGTGAAGAAGGCAAGATCATTTCAGTTCTTGACTGCACAATCTGTCATTTTTTCTGCTTAAATTCTCCTTTAGGACGATGAATTTGATCTTTTTCAATGAGTTCCTTTATCATCAGATCCTTAACATATTAGCTTGCTTCATTCCATCGAAACAATATTACTCATGATACCATACTCTGTGTGGGCTGATTATAGGAAACAATATTAAAAAAATGCACTCTCCTGATTGCATTTTAGGTAACCTTGGGCTTGTAGTAATGATCGTCTCCTCCAGTGATCGTCTATGTAAAGTGATCGTCTCCTCCAGTCTTATAAATCAGCTCTTTTCCAGTTGACTCCAAGTTAAATTAAGAAACTGAAAGATTGATTGCTATATGGAGTCTGATTTTATGAACATTAGTACGACACATTGATCTTCTTATGCTTCTACGCCTTCATGGACTTCCAATCCTCGGATAATCCTATCATTAGTGTAGTGCTCAAGCTTTTCAGCATTGTGTCTTTTGGATTTTGTAGGTGACGTGATCTCTGAAGCACACATTCCAAATATAATGGGTTTGGATGGGTCCTGTAATTTGATGCAAATGATTTGTATATCTTGTCTGCTTTATGGTTGCAAAAATCTTCTATTTTTGAGTTCTGATGATTGATCTGCGATAATCTTAATGCATTCAGGGCCCTATGATCATAAAAATGTGTGAGGGCTGAGTGTTCTAAAATTTATGGAAGAGTTGCATCCTTAGGCGTCTCATACATTTTTATTCATGTACTAATTGCCTTTGCAGGTATATAAACCAAGGAAAGGGAATCTTACAACCCCACCAGTTGTTAGCTGAGTTCGAAGCTGTAATACCTGAAGGGGACAGACAAAAATTAAAGGATGGTGGATTTGGAGATGTTCTGAAAGCAACACAGGTGAGATAGATGGCACTCAAAACTTTATTTATGTTCTCAAATCACATTATTATTATTATTGACTATGTTGAGGTGATACAGGAAGCAATTGTTATGCCTCCATGGGTTGCCCTAGCTGTTCGTCCAAGGCCTGGGGTGTGGGAATATGTACGTGTGAATGTGAATGAACTTGCCGTGGAGGAATTGAGCGTTCCCGAGTATTTGAAGTTCAAAGAAGATCTGGTTAATGGAAGGTAATTTCCATTATTTTAACAGAATATTTACATTGAAAGTCATAATCATCAGATATTTATGATTTTTACTTATTAATTTATTTTGCCTCGATTCTCTTGTGTAGCTCCAAGGATCACTTTACCCTCGAGTTGGACTTTGAGCCCTTCACTGCGTCTTTGCCTCGTCCAACTCTATCAAAATCCATTGGTAATGGTGTGCAGTTCCTTAATCGGCACCTTTCATCAAAAATGTTTCACGACAAAGAAAGCCTGCAGCCGGTACTTGATTTCCTTCGTATGCATAGCTACAAGGGGAAGGTAAATTCTGACTCTGGCCTTTAGTGCTCTCATCCATCCTTTATCTAGCTTATTGGATTTGTAAATCTTTTGAATCATATACTTTCCAGCAATGGTTATCCTGCTGCTTGTTGTAAATCCTCACAGTGTGATTGGATCCAGAGGATTCATGAACCACTGTATGCATTTCCAAATTCACATACAGGACTCATGTACCATAGCATATTTTGAAAGGTCATTTTAACGCAAGCTATCACAAAGACTTGTATGATATACTTTCAGTAAAAGAACAGTATGAAAATTGAAGTCTGGAGAATCATAGCTCTTCAAAAAAAAAAAAAAAAAAACAAAAAGAAGAAGAAGTCTGAAGAATCATCGACATTTATAGTCGTAAAAATACTAATATTTATACCGATCCTATAAATATTTAGATAAATACGAATTTTACTGATTTGCTTGAATCTTAAATCTTGTTAGTAAAAACATAATTATACAATAAGTAGGAGGGATAGTAGAAACATGGATTTGAAAAGGCTTATGGATGTTTGTTATTTAACTGATATATTTGACCATATTCTTTGGGTTAACTCTGGTAATGGTATGCAGACGTTGATGCTGAATGATAGAATACACAGCCTCAATGCTCTCGAATCTGTTCTGAGGAAGGCAGAAGAGTATTTGTCAATGCTCCCTCCAGAGACACAGTATTCCGAGTTTGATCACAGGTAGTTTACTTTACATTTTTCGCCTTATTCTGTTCATTTGGGTTAAATGACGATGCAAGTGCAATCTTGAATTACCTATGTAAATTCAAGACCAAAATCATAGATTCTGAAAGTTGTGATGGTTGAAGAGCTCAGCTTGTTTTGTGCATTTATGGTGTTCAGATTCCAAGAGATGGGTTTGGAGAGAGGGTGGGGTGATACAGCTTGGCGTGTACTGGAGATGGTTCTTCTACTCTTGGAACTTCTTGAGGCACCTGATCCATGTACCCTGGAAACATTTCTTGGAAAGATTCCAATGGTGTTTAATGTTGTCATTCTTTCTCCACATGGATACTTTGCCCAAGCTAGTGTTCTCGGGCTTCCTGACACTGGGGGGCAGGTATATTTCATGTTAATGAATAATTCCACTATTCCATTTTGATTTTCTAATATCAGTTTTGTGAAATACTTTTCTCGTGCTAATTAAATTTCTATTTGCAGATTGTTTATATTTTGGATCAAGTCCGTGCCTTGGAGAACGAGATGCTTCTCAGAATAAAGGAACAAGGCCTTGATATCACTCCTCGAATTCTTATTGTAAGTTTTGCGTAGATCTTCTTTTGCTATCCCTTAGTTGTGTCCTTGCCATAAACCCTACAAAGAGACCTTTTTTTTGCTAAAAGTTGGAAAATTGTGTTTTTCTTCTAGAAAGCTGTTTTTTTCTTCTTCCAAGTTTCTTGTCTCTTACAGTTGCGGGGACAATATTTTGGTGTTTCTTATGATGCTCATTTTTCTATACCCAGGTGACTAGGTTACTTCCAGATGCAACGGGGACTACTTGCGGTCAGCGTCTTGAGAAAGTCCTTGGAACAGAACATACAAGCATTCTGCGAGTACCCTTCAGGACTGAGAAAGGAATTCTTCGTAAATGGATCTCGCGATTCGATGTATGGCCCTACTTGGAGACTTTTGCAGAGGTAAAAGTGCAATTCACTTTATTGATTTTTCTTCACCATTAAAGCTAACCTTTTATACCCCGATTATACGTCCTTCTCATAGGAAATAAGATTCTTTTATTTTATTATTATTATTATTTTGAATGGTGAGAAATTTCATTAAAAAAAAACAAGGACTGAGGAGATACTTTTATTTTATTATAATCTTATTTTAATATGGATTTTTCCTAGTTTATCTTTCTGTGATGTTTTTTTAAGCAGCAAATAGGCCCATCTTTGTGTTTATTTCTTTGTTCTCAGCCTGCTCACTCAAAAGTGCAAATGCACAAAGTATTATTTGGAAATTATGTCATGCATGCAATATCTGCCACTAAATGATTGGCAAATTATTGATTAAGAATGGTTCTTATATTTCTCTTGTCTGTGTTCACATCTATTTTCTGATCTTTTTCTTTTTGCAGGATGTTGCACATGAAATTGCTGGAGAGATGCAGGGCTCTGCAGATCTCATCATTGGCAACTATAGTGATGGAAACCTAGTGGCATCTTTGCTGGCACATAAGTTGGGAGTTACACAGGTTTGTACAATAAAAGTTTATTTACCATTGGATGTCTACTTAGTAGATGCTGCTCCAACTGACATCTGTCATGAAATATTCTTCTTGACCCCTGCTTGTTGGCTTATGCAGTGCACCATTGCCCATGCATTAGAGAAAACCAAGTATCCCGATTCTGATATTTATTGGAAAAAATTCGATGAAAAGTACCATTTCTCCTGCCAATTTACAGCTGATCTATATGCTATGAATCATACAGATTTTATTATTACCAGTACATTCCAAGAGATTGCGGGAAGGTATTCTCCATTCCACTCTGCTTTTTTTGCTAATAGTATTGAAGAGGGAACTTTACAAAGGATTTTAGCTTCAAGAAACAAAACTTTAACATATCTTTTCTTTGCATGGTTTTCCAATTGCAGCATGCTTGCAATTTTTGGTTTGATGTTCTTTATGATAACACAAAGATCAAGAGCTGCATAGGTGGCTAGTTATACTAACTGAAGACTATATCTTCTTTTTAGTTTTTCTTTTGGTATTCACTTGCTTGATGCCACTGAAAGAGTTACAATGTTTAAGAATCAGTGTTTAAAATACTCAGTCGAATAACAAAATTGATCGAGTTAAACAAGTGGCTCAATTTCTTGAAAACCAGAGACAACTTGATCAAGTTCTTTATCAACTTGATACATTACTTCAGAAATAAGAAAATCAGAATGCAAGAGTAGAGAGATTGAGAGACAACTTGTTCAATTACTTCATCAACTTGATATATTACTTGAGAAATAAGAAAATCAGAATGCAAGAGTAGAAATTTTGAAACTTCGTTTACTCAATGGTAACCAATAACAGAATTGTGTTTTAGGAAGTCAATAAAAATTAATTTCAATCTTTTAGAAGCTCAGTAGCTATTTACTTTGTCTAGACTGTTCCATTACCATCATTAATCTTCCATGATCTTTTTATTTGAACTTTATAAATATAGGGTTATGCATTTTACTATGTTTCTACACACATGACTTTGTTTGGAGTGACTTCATTATATTATCCATTGTTCCAGCAAGGACACTGTTGGACAGTATGAAAGCCACACTGCCTTCACTCTTCCTGGACTCTACCGAGTGGTTCATGGGATTGATTGCTTTGATCCCAAATTCAACATTGTGTCACCAGGAGCAGATATGGCTATTTACTTTCCATATTCAGAGAAGGAAAAAAGACTCACTTCCCTCTATCCAGATATTGAGGAGCTACTTTACAGTCCTGTTCAGAACACAGAACACATGTCGGTGCTTCATTCTCACCCTCACTTTATGTTCATTTTATCTCTATATATATTTTTAGTCCAACGGAGACTTTCCCTCAGCTGCATCACCATTTTTAGGACTCCAAATACATTCTTTTATACATTACGGAACTAGCAGAATGTCGAAATTTTTGGGTCATTGTTTCTCGCATGCTATGTCTGATAATGCTATATATGTCTCTGGCTAAATTACTATGATTTTTCTTTGTGGTTCTTGCAGTTGCATGTTGAGTGACCGGACAAAACCAATTATATTTTCAATGGCAAGACTAGACCGTGTTAAGAACATGACTGGACTGGTTGAGTGGTTTGGAAAGAATAAGCGGCTCAGGGAACTCGTAAACCTTGTAGTTGTGGCTGGAGACCATGGGAAGGAATCAAAAGATCGAGAGGAGCAAGATGAGATGAAGAAAATGAAGTCGCTTGTTGAAACATACAACTTGAATGGCCAGTTTCGGTGGATTTCTGCCCAAATGAACCGGGTGCGCAATGGTGAGCTCTATCGTTATATAGCAGACACAAAGGGAGCGTTTGTACAGGTACTGTGCTCATCTTTCCTTGCAGATTTTTTGGTAAACATATTGCCATATGCATTCAATTAGTTCAAAAACAGTCTCTACATGGAAAAACCTCTCTTTTGTTTCCGTTAAAAAAATGAAAAACGTGCTCATTATAAACAAGATCTATTGTTATAGAAATCTGATGAGTCAAAAAGATTTTATTCATGAAAATGAAATCAGAGTCCGGATTTGGTTGTAGGAGCTTGTCAAAATCGAGTCAACTCTGCCTAGATCTGAGTTGATCATCAGTTCCCTTCACATTTTCAGCAAAGATGTAATCAAGCAGGGAATGATTTTGGTTTAGGAAAGTAGGAGTGCTTTTTTTTCTTGCTCCTTCACTGAATCCTTTTTTATGACTATTAGTTTAGTGCTGCTAATTACTTTTCACATAATCTGACTGTTTTTCCTCTTTGTTTCCAGCCTGCCCTGTATGAAGCTTTTGGACTTACAGTTGTTGAAGCCATGACTTGTGGTCTGCCGACATTTGCAACTAGTAATGGAGGGCCAGCTGAGATTATAGTAGATGGGACTTCAGGTTTTCATATTGATCCCTATCAAGGTGATAAATCTGCTGAGCTTATTGTCGATTTCTTTGAAAAGTGTAAGGGAGATCCATCATACTGGAATAAAATCTCTGAAGGTGGACTTCAGCGTATTTATGAAAAGTAAGTGATTCTTTCCCCTTTCCGTGCAGCTTAATACTTGTATTGTTTCCACTTATTGGACTGTAAGTCTCATTTCTTTCTCAATCCATGTTGCAGGTATACATGGAAGATCTATTCTGAAAGATTGATGACATTGGCTGGTGTTTATGGCTTCTGGAAATATGTCTCCCACATTGACAGGCGTGAAACCCGCCGTTATTTGGAGATGTTTTATGCCCTCAAATACCGCAAACTGGTAAAGCTCCTTTGCTATTCAAAAGCTTTAGAATAATTTAGAATTTATATTTTTTGGCAAATGTCTAATTCAAAATTGTAAAAGCATTTATGAATTGTTGGCATTCTTTCAGTTCTAAGTTTTAAATTACTAAGACATACTCAAAAAATATCTGAAACTGAAGTCATATGGCTTTTCTTCTACAAAGTTGTCATTCCTAAGACAAAGTAGTTGCCCACCTAGTAGCTTTTCCATAACTAATGCATTTTATTTTTCATTGAATTCTTGTATTTCAGGCAGAGTCTGTTCCTCTGTCCATTGATGAGTAGATCACAAAGGGAAGCTTCATTCCTCTCCACTACGCATGGAGAGGTCAATGCAGACGTGTGTTTTGTTTCTGTTTTCTCTCATCCTTTTTCGTTGTCTTGCGGAATAACCGGCACCCGGTGGGTTTTGTCTGGAATTGCTTGAGGTTGCAATGGGAAGCCATTGTTTTTGTGTCTTTATTATTGCCAGTAAAAGAATGGTTTTTATGTTACTGATTCTCATTGTATGGTTGAAGGCTTTATTTCCCGTAATACAGTTGGGCAGTTTTGTTAAATTGCATGCTCCATCTCTCTCTCTCTCTCTCTCTCTCTCTCTCTCTCTTAGGGCTCAATTTCTTTCATTTGTTTTATGCTGTAAAAATGAACATAAAACAAATTTTACGAAAGAAACGGAGCCCAATAGAAAATTTCAGCAAGACAAATTCTGGGCACTGATAAATCGACCCACATATCTCTCCTCTCTCTCTCTATCTCTAAGCACTGCCCTATATGGGGTCGATTTAAGATATATGGGGTCGATTTATCACTGCCCTATACTTCTCCTGCAATCCAAACAAGAAGGAAAAATATGAGTGGTGAGAAGTACAATTGCAGCACACTTGTTCAAAGTACTAATACCACTGCTTCATTTGAATCTCTCATACCCACAGGACCAGAGAAAACTAGTCTAATCGTTCTCACGGTCTCCCTTGTTGCCTCCACTGCTTACTGGGCCTGGGTTTTCAAAGATCACAAAGGACAATATCTCTGTTAGAATCCATGTGGTTGGTCACATAGAAATTCCACGTACTCTAGGCCCTTTTTGTTTGGATTGCAGGAATTTTCTTTTTTGAAAAAAGTATGTGAAGGCAAAATATTTTCAAAAGTTCCTACTTTATTTACAAACGGAAAAAGATTACTTGAACCATCCTCATTCAATTTTTAATCAAGAAGCCTCTGAATTAACCACAATAATATTATTTTTCTTCTAGATTGTGGAAAGAAAAAAATTTACCGAGAGAAAAGTTTCCATCAGAAATGTCATTCTTGCAATCCAAACAGCTCCAAACTTGTAGCACCGGAAAATCTTGTCAACATTCGCGGATAGGTTATTCTGTTGATAGCAGTATCCTAGTTACATTAACATTTTTAGTTATACCTCTGAATATTCTGTTATGGAAGACACTTTGAAACCCGAATCATGTGACATGTGACATGTATGAGAGAGAGTGAAGTGTGATCGGCACATATGACATTTACTACATAAGCAATGTCTGGCCAGTGACTGTCAGATATTTCAACCCCCCAAACTAAGGGCATGATGTCTCATCTAGTAATGTTTCACCATCATGTAAACCCTATTTGACTATTCTGACAGCCGGTTGTGACTCCAATATCGTTATTTGAGTCACAATAGGTTGTTAGTCCAAAAGTGGTGCCCAATAATCAGTTTTGGACTCACAGTTGGTTCTTAAAATCTAAAACAAACGGGGCCTAAGCATTTGGGTCCTGGGCATTGAACATCCGAAAACCACAGACATAAATCTAAAACAAACGGGGCCTAAGCATTTGGGTCCTGGGCATTGAACATCCGAAAACCAGAGACATAAACATGTGCCGGGAAGGGTCTAATCTTAGAGCCAGCAGAGAGAAAATGGGAGTTCTGGGCCTTAGGATGAACACAACTGTGCCAACGGTAACAATGCCGAGAAGAAGGTAGAGACAGAATAAATTACAACACCTCGCAAAAGAAAAGCCTGACTCTTGATCTGAACAACCTAAGATCTGGGATCCTCTGCTGTTAAATGTGCATTATGCTTGAACATCCATTTCATTCCCTTCTCGTCTATCTAATAATATACCAGGCCTGAACAGGCCATGAATTGTGAGAACATCGGGGAGGTAGTTGTGTGTAAAGGAACATGAATTTCACCATTCCTTCATGACAACACAACTGTGGATGTTCAAATGTGTAAAACTAAAGCAACAGCATTATCCTAAATACTTGGCACTTTGAACCAACTATGATTGTGATATGAAATTTAATAGGGCATTTAGGCAAGGGGTCTTCGTCTTAAAGCTAGCGGTGCTTTTAGATGTAACGCCTTGAATCTTCCAAGTACTCGACGTTTATGGGTTTCGAGGTAAGGTGATGCGTCCCCCTCTTGTATTTTTTTTATCCAATCAACACATTTTAAGGTGCCGGCCTGGCTCGCTAGATAAATTCCGGGTTAAAAAAGATATAATTAAAACTTGTATTAATTTCTTTATTTCTGATCAAATACAATTTCAAAATAGTTAATGGTGCAACATAAATATCGTCCATACAGCGATCACACATTTTCACATTCATGTAGTTTTGCTATGAATGTTGCTTGCTTTCCCGTCCCCTTGAAAAATAAATTTAACCATTTCTGGTTTCTGTTAGGCTTACAAAAATTTTCTTGTTGGACTCAATAGCGTGTAAACAGCGTACTGGATTCCTTCTGCTCTCTGTAGAGAGTTGCCTCTACCACCATCTGGCCTTTCTATTATATTATGTTGGCCGACTGGTGTTGCTCTAACATTGCCACATAATGTTACACTGTTGAAGGAGATAACCAAGATCAATTCATGTATCGCTGTGGAGGTAGATGATGTCTTCCTTTGAGATCTGCATCTGCCCCCTGTTTCCTCTGTTGCTCTTCTGGTTCGAATCTGGTTGGCCACGCTGAAAAGGGAGCCAAAACCAATTAAACAAGTAAATAACATTTCCTAAGGAGATGGATGAAATCTTAAAACTTAAATGCTCACTCAATACATATTGTATTGTCTGGCAATAATCAAGGAGCATTCTAGAAATTAGTTTAATCATTTCTGAACTAATGGATTGCTTTCCAAAATTTGTTATGGTTATGGTTAAATTGGGGGTGCAACTCGGGTCGGGTAGAGGCCAATCTGAACCCGACCCGAGGAACCCCTTTTTCCAACCCAAACCCACCCCGAGTTTTTATGCTTAGTAAAAATAAAAATGATTAAAAATATCGGGTTTCACTCGGGTCGGGTTGCCCAACCCTTCAACCCGAACCTGACCCGACCTTTTTTCGGATTGAACCCGACCCGAGTTGCACCCTAGGTTAAATAGAGGTTATGCTCCCTCTCCTTGAAATGCATTTATCATGGGGCTTTACCTTGATAAAGCAACATCCAGTCCATTTTGAAATCTCGCAGAACAATAACAAGATGGAAGCAGAAAGATCGGTTTGATGATTTATGTCAAAACATCCAGTGTATTAGTTTTCCAAAATTCACCAATAACGTTGTGACTACTACTATGACTTGCACAAGTCATAGTGCACAGTGAATCTGCTTCACTTTGAATAAAAAATGTACAAAAGAAGAGCTCTTCGGATAGACCAATCGCCGAGTCTTTTCGATTAGCCTCATCCACATGGTGGTCTGCCAAAACAAGCCTAATGACTTTACATGTCCCACATGAACAGTAGAGATGGGAGTCAAGGGGTACAATTTCTGAAACTGATTACCATACACATGTACCACAACCACATCGGGTTATGGCAAATCCTGGAGTACTGTGACTCACTCAAGTCATATAGCATTTCTCTAAAGTTATTGAGGAGCTAAGAGCATAGACTCAAATATGACAAGCAATCTAGCAAAATGAAGAAATGAAAAAAGATATAAAAAATAGTTCGTATTATGTAGGCCAGAGATGCTACTCAACGCAACTCAACAAAGCCTTTATCCCAAACTAGTTAGGGTCGGCTAAATGAATCCTTTAGAAAAATTTCATGAAGGAGGAGGTCAGAGATGCTAAATACAGAAAAAAAAGACCGAAGTAGTGACATTTGAATTATAGTGCATCAATTACCTTCTTCAATACAAATGCCAAATAAAGGTAAGCGACTTCCCATTCATCCTGTGATAGTGTGCCTGTGTTACAAAACACAGAAATTGTTAAACAGTGCCTAGTGAAATTAGAAAATCAAGAGCGAGTTGAATATAGCCCTTTCCTGTAAAAAGTTCAATCATCTAAAGTAGGAGGCTAAAAAAAGGAAAGAAAACCACCAAAACAAGCATTTGGAGTATAAATAAGGAGATCAAAATGGCTCAAACTTGATACTCCAGTGCAAAGTAGGCCCAAGTTAAAGGATTTGACTTAAGAGTCCTCCTCCCAATGCGAATAGAAGGGAAAAAAAAACAATCTAAAACAACGTGGACTCACTGGTATCCTGATTTCCATCACCCAAGGCACCAAGTCTCCGCATGAGATCAGCAAATTCAGGCTTTTTCAAGAACTCATCTAAAAATTCATGGGAGTTCTTTGCAAGAACAACCTCCAAGTCATACTGCAGTTAAGTACGAAAACATGTAAACTGCATGAACATGAATCGCATCTGTAAACCATGAGAAAGGCATGCTGAGATGTTTGACTGTTTTGTAACAGAAATCATAGTACATCTGTAAACCATGAGAAAAGCATGCTGAGATGTATGACTGTTTTGTAACAGAAATCATAGAAGGGGAAGCACAATTTACTTGAGCAATAAGTCTCAAAAGCATCGCAGGCCTAAAACACACACTAATAATGCATTCGAGTTAGGGGTGTTCATTATTCGGTCATAACCGAACGTTAGGGGTGTTCATTATTCGGTTATAACCGAACCGAACCGAACCGAATTGGTTTGGTCGGTTCGGTTATGTTTTTTTCTTTTTCGGTCCGGTTCCGGTTTTTTTTTTTTGGAAATTCGGTTATTTGGGTTCGGGTTTGGTTATCTAAAAAAAAAAAAAAATCGGTTAACCGAATAACCAAAATTATGGATAAAAACCATTATTTTCCCAAAAAAGTGCTATATGGTCACTCTGTAGGATGATCAAAACTGTCCATTTGATTGATCAAAACTTAATTAGGTTGTGCTCAAAAAATCATTCCCATAGGATGATCCTAGCCCTCTGATCCAAACCGAGATTTTGCTTTTTTTTTTCCCTCTTTTTCTTGCACTATTTGGTTATAACCGAATAACTGAATTTTTAATCGGTTCGGTTTCAGTTCGGTTTTTGGAAATTTTGGTTCAGTTTTTGTTTTTGAAATTTGATAACCGAAATTATTTCGGTTATCAAATTTCGGTCTATTCGGTTCGGTTATAACTGAACGACTACCCCTAATTCGAGTTTCCCATAAAAAGAAAAGGAGAATTCAAAAACAAAAAAGAAAAAGAAAAAGAATTCAAGATGTGTTGCTTGATTCAGATTTCTATTTTTGTTTTGAATGGTGGAAAAAAATTATTAAAGAATGCGAGAAAACATACAACGACATAGATGGTCAATCAGACACGAGGGAAAAGTCGAAGAGGGGAGGGCGGCCTCATCCAAAGGGAAATGATCACTAACAAACAAAGAATAGCTAAAGACACCACTCCTAGCAAGGGAATCTGCCTTGGAGTTTTTTTTATATTTTAAAGACGACATATTTTCATTGATAATAAAGAAATTACATTGGGGACCAGGAGTCTTTCCTGGCATTACGAAATATCAAGGAAGACCGGCCAGGGCATACCCTGTGCCAAATATCTGAGCAAAAACAACGAGAGCAAGGTGTGGGCCCTTTCTTCTTGCATTGACCATGGTCGAGCCTTATATCACAACTAATACAAGAGAAACTTTACCCGACCATGCCTTGCTAGAATCCAGCACTACAATCCTTCCAACTATATCCATCATCTTCGTCAACAACCTCCAAAAAACCGAATCACTTCTCGAGCAGCAACACCACCACATTACTTTCCTAGTACTGGAAACAAACCTTATATGGGACAGATACCACTGCTATCTTCCCAATCTAATATTATAAGATAAAACCTTAACACAGACCAACATAACTAATCATCATGGATTCCACAATACCCGACTTCCCCTTTGACCATCCCTTTTTCCTTCCTCATTTTTTAATATGAACATTTCTCTAATTCCAAGAGAAGCTGCTCAATCTCAAGAGACTCCTCATATGGAATCTTTTCCCCTAGGCTCTTTTTCCGACGAAGAAGATCTTCCACCCTCTTATCCCCTGATACCTTATCTTCTTCTTTCTTTCTTTTCATCTTCCAAGAACTTGTTGAAAAAAAGGTGCTTGTGCATCGGCGAATGGGTTTCATTTACATTGTAAGTACTCGTAGGGTTATAGTCTTTGGTCGATTGTTGGCAGCCTCCTTAAAAGATTTTTATTGATTTTTCAGGAAGGTTTTAATCTTTTCTCTTGGTGTTGGAAGTACCTTGGACGCCAGTTCTTCATTGTATATCAAGGCCCGCAGTTTACTTAAAGTTTCTTCCATTTCTACTACGTCAAAAGGATGCTTCCGAGATTGAAGCTGGGATGACTCACTCAAGTTTTCCATTTTTGAACGCTCTAGCTTCTCTTTTTTCTTTCTTTTTTTCCTACTTTGCTAAGAATAACAAAAGACAGACGGAAGTATTTCCTTTCATCTATTCGCTTCATGACTGCTTCCCGAAGACTCTGGGCAAAATCAAAAGGCCAGGTGTCCCTCCACACCCCAATAGCTTATTCTAAGTGCCCCTAAAATAATTAAACTTTAGAGTGGCCGTCACTCACCCTGACCAATTCCCCAAAAAGCTTTTATGTAGCCAAAGTAATCATTCAAATCGTCCCATCTTAAAAAAGCTTCTTCACCTTTCGGAAAAGATTTGAGTTATAATTCCAATACAAGAGCCTTTATAGAGTACTAAGATCCTCGTCTGACATATATTTCCAATTTTTATTCCTCTCTTCTGTAAGAAGCCAAAACCTAATACCATTTAGCTCAACCATGTCAGAAGCTAGATAAAATCCAATATCTTCACCCAAAGAATGTACAGGCCTTAGGTGTCCAGCGTCGATACCAAGGTAAGCCAAAAATACCTTTTTGATATATGAGGTTTCTCCCTGCCAGCCCCAATCGGGGTCAGTCAAAGATGAGAAGGGAAGCACATTTTTGAAAGGAGCACCCTGCACTTTTCCCGCTCAAGCTCCAACAGATTTGAATTTTGAAAACAAAGGGCCAGACTCCGACGACTCGATGGTTTTCCTGACCTGGATTTTACGGGAGGGTTCTGGGCGGTTCATAGCCTGGACCACCGTCAAGCAGCCCGAAATCTCCTACCCAAGATTCAGGGGAGGCTTTGCCAGAGGTAGAAAGGGTCCCGGAATAGGGGAAGATTCACAAGGCTCATACGGATCGGCCTCAGGAGTCCGATGAGGTCCCTTTGATTCCTGAATTATGATACCCACAATGAAACAGTGGCCAGAAATCCATAGATTGACGAAGGGATAGCTCAACTTCCATCTCGGTGCAAAGATTTTTGACCGATACAAAACTCATACATTGATTGTAGTTACCTTCCATTTTCACCTCCAAAACCGGTCCAAAGAGGTTTCCCAAGCCTTCAACTGTTGAGGTAGCCCAAACTTGCAGAGGGATGCCATATATATTGACCCACAGCATCTCGGATCCCTGGACATAGACTTGATTCCAGGTGGAGAGGGACAACAAGATGCTTCCGTAAGCCTCGTCTTTCTTAGCCAGAACTCCGGAGGCCATCTCCACCGAATCAAATATAAATAAAGCTTCATCCTTTGATAGAAGAGAAGGACAGGGGAGGGTAGGGTAGGAATGTCCCAAAAGATTTTGGCCCAGAGCCAGAGATCCTAGATGGAGCCAGATAAATCTTTTCTTTTTCCTATCAAACATGTACTTAGGGTATTAAGTCGTGTTTCCACCTCCGGCCCTGAGATGGACAAGGACGGTATCTCTCCTTCAACAAAAGAGGTGATCAGTCCAAAATCAGGCCAACAATCTCCCTCCTGGGCCACGGTACCCGAGTCCATTGGATTCGAGGGCTCTCCATTCTTTTGAAGCTGGGTGTCGCCCCCGGAACGCGATCCCACGTTTCGTTCCTCTGCAAGCGCTCATCTCCTCGAGCCTGGCGTCCTGCCACTTCTTATGTCTCCGAGCCTCCTCATAGCAGCTAGGCTCAATCTCCTCGATCATCTGAGACATCAAAATATGATGCACTGCAGTCTCTTGGTTCTTAGGTAACCGAGAGATAGGATACCTTGCCGAACGTGTCTCTCGTTGCTGCGTCATACAGCGGGTCAGCTCTTTATCCAGGAGACACCAACGACATCTACCCCGTCATTTAAAATTTAGGTAGTTGCAGGATGAACAGTACCAGTCCTCTTGTCGCCACCACAATTTTACTTTGTTTCTTTCTACTTTCTTCTTCTTTTCTTTTCCTCTTCCCTTCTCCTGGCACCATCGGCATTTACTTCTCCATTTAAAATTACAGTAACCACAAGATGAGCAAGACCAATCCCCCGGCCGTCCATCCCACATTCTCTAATGCTTCTCGGTTTCGGTTTTGGCTGCCATAAAAACGAAAACGTTCAGGTTTCAGGGGGGAATTTCAGTGGAAATCTTGCGACCTTCCCTCCCTTTACATTATCTTTCATAGGATCTAATCTGCATTGGAGTTTTAGACCAATGGGAATGGTGGGAAGTAATGGCGTGGCCCTCAATGTGATCCAACACCTCAAGGGTGTTGGCAAATCTCCATAGAAATCCCTTCCCATCCATTACCCATCAAATCACATTAAGGGAGTCACTGTCTACAATCCAAAGGTTTAGGGAGAAGAATATTGATCTTAAGAGTCAGCACCTCTGCCTCATCCGAGGGACCAAAACCACGCATCTAACCGTGATATCATGCCCACGAAGAATGTCTGGCACACTAGAATTTTGATAAAATGACAATCCCTACGTTTTCCCGAGACTTAAAAAACATTGAAATATCTTCATATTTTATTTTTTTGAAGTAAATATATCATGAAAATAACACGATAAATTCATGATAGAGATACACCATTCCCGAGAAATTCCTGAGACATATTTGTGACTGTTCCGGCAAACCTCAAATTACTGACGCTCGAACGATCAAAGTTGAATTTAAGAACAACAACAGGGGGGGCCACGTGAGAGAGAGGGATTCACTCATCAACACACTTGTCTGATTTGGGTCCCAATATCTATTTAACCCATGTGCCAATCGTCCACATGACTAAGTCGACTCGCCTTTACGTTAGCCGAGTTCTAATAAAAAGTTGTAAAAATCCTGAGATACACCATTCTTGAGAAATTCCTGAGACAAATATATGTAACTATGCTCCGGCAAACCTCAAATTACCTATGCTCGAACAATCAAAGTTAAACTTAAGAACAACAACAACAGGGGGGACCACGTGAGAGAGAGGGGTTCACTCGTCAACACACTTGTCTGAATGGAGTCCCAATAACTGTTTAAAAACTCCATATGCCAAATGTCGACTCGCCTGAGTCGATTCCCTTCTACCTTTAGCTGAGTTCTAGTCTGACTGCAAGTTTTTCCCAACCAAGTCAATCAAAACTTCTTTGCCTTGCACAAGACACTGAAACATTGATCGTGTCAAAAATTGACTCGCCCAAGTCGACACCCTTTGACTACAGTCGATTTCTTGTCCAAATTTGAGTTTTGAAACACTAGCCCCAAGAGAACTGAAGAACCGACTCTGAAACGCCTCTGAACTTGTCAGCATCACAACCCAATAGGTACTGGAAGGAAAGACCTCTAAACTTGACACCACCACATCCCAATAGATACTGGAAGGAAAGACCATTTGAAAATTTAATGCGACAATTTACTGTCCCCCTTGAAGGTCATGTTTCCTTTCCTTCAACACCATCCAAAGCACAACTGACAAAGCCACCTCATAAAGTCTTTCGTCTAGCTAAGGAGACGATAATCAAGCTTCATTCAAGTTATCAATCCGATTCGGTAAGACCTAGGAGACCCCAAATAGTCTTAAAGAAGCTGGTCCAAATCTAAAATCACAATATCACAATGAATTAAAAAATGGTCAACCAACTCTGATGTTGTGTTGGACATGATGCAACAGTTGACGATGATCTGGTTCCTACTTCTCACCCATGGGGGAGTCAGTATCTTCCACACATTATGTGAGGGAACAAAAGGATCGACAGGAACACCATTAAGACACTATACACGGACTATAAACACTCTATAAAGTGTGCAACTAAATCCTCTTCGCTGTCCCAAAAAATCCTTCTTAATCTAACATCCAAAACCACCCTACCAACATCTCTACGAAAAAGAATCTCCGAAACGCCTCACTGAAATAATCCAATCTGAAGAGCCTAGAAAAGGCTTCCTTGAGAGGACGATCACCATCCCATAAGTTGTGCCAAAACCAAATTTGATCCTCGGATCCAACACGGAATCGAATCATTATTTAAAAAGTTACAAGTACGGAAGATATCTCTCCACACCATTAACACCTTGTGATCTAAAGTTATCGCATGACAACCAACTGCCACACCCACAGCAATACTTCCCCACTATCATCGCATGCCACAAGTGGGACTATTCCTCACCGAAACGCCATAGCCACCTGGCAAACAAAGCATTGGTGATCACCTTTAGACTTCTAATGCCAACACCTCCCTCCGCTTTAGGCTTGCAAACAAAATCCCAGCTGACCAAATGATACCCTCAACTTTCTTCTTAATCATTCCAAATGAAATTCTTCTGGAAACGCTCGAGCTTCTCTATTATACCAATTGGGCAGTGGAACAAAGACATGATGCGAAAAATTAGAGAAGATGGAGAATAAGTGAAGAACATGAGAGCATTTCAGTGGCTTCAACCTAGTATTTCGGTGTGAAAATCATTTAATGTAAGTTGTATTAGCCCTCTGGATGTGCTGTTTATCTAAAAACTTTCCTCTTTCTTGTTTGCTCTTTACATGTGGCCATTCTTCTCTCATTCTCTGACTTGAATAGTGAAAAAATACATGCATGTTGGTAGAGAGCTGAGGGGACTATGCATCTTTTGGTGACGAAATAACTCAAGCTATTTCAGGCACAGTAGAAGCCAAATAGTTTTAACATGTGTGCATAATTGTATGCCCTTGACCAAAATATTAGAAACCTCCTGAATTTCCTCAGGAAGAATGTTAATTACCGTACTATCTACTTAGAGCTGGTGCAGCATGTTGAACGTGCTAGGAAAACGTGCTATGACAACAATCACTATATGATACTATAATACAAATGCAACTATGATGAAAGATGTTGCCATTAAAAAAAATATAATGAAAGATGTTAGTATATACGACTATAAGACCACAACCATGTAACTGAAAGGTATTTCTTGGGAAAAGAAATTCACACCTCTTCTGCTAATGATTTGAAAACTTGAAAGGGAACAATCCATTCAGGACAATCCACTGCATCCTGCAATAATCAGTCAGTTCATTTTAGAAATATGAGATCGTCTCTTGCTATGTTGTTGATAATTAAAATCTTGACGAAGTGTAGCAATGGGTCTAACTGAAGTTACAGAACTAAATTGTAAAATATTGCTTGCATATGAAAATTTAAAATTAGTGCAAACAATTGTCAAGAGTACAATGACCAAATGTATCACAACAGCCTTAAATTATAATACTCAAAGTAAGTCTTTCATAAAATAATAACTCTAACAGATTATTCATGTCAGAGTTATAAAGGGATTAATACTTGTGAAAGAATTATTATCAATGCCACCACGAAAATTAAGATTCACTTCCTCCAAGCTTTACCTCTAAGTGGAACTTGTATTTGATGCCAAATGGGCTGGATGATTTAAATTTCTGAACCATGCAAAAACACAAGCATTGCCATTAGTGTCTATGCTGAATAATCATGTACATGTTTCAGTGATAATTGTCTCTTAATGAAAGTATACAGTATACCGATCCCGATAGAAGCAGGAGTGGTGTAATTGTTCACCTTATGAGCAAATTCCTCATCAAAGGAAATCAAGTAGACGCTATTTCCAAATGTCAGTCCTTCAGCTGCATATTCTCAAAGGGAAAAAGCATTTTTTAGTATGGTGACAACTGACAAAAGGGCCGGCTATGCCAAAGAGTCTTGAAGATTAGGTAAATTTAAGACATCAATGAATTCATCAGCACAAGAAGATACATAAGACCAAAAGAGAAACAATATGTAAAAAGACGTAAGCAAACACCTTAGGATTTTGGACATGCAAGTAATGAGCATTTATCTGCATGGGATATGCCCCTACATACTACATAAGTGGAGAAAACCAAAGGCAATCACTCAACAATGCAGCAGAAAGTTCCATCAATGTCATCAGTTACCTATCACTAAGTCAAAGTTGTACATACGAAAAGTTTTTTTTTCCTTGCTGGAAGAAAGCATCCCAGCCAAGCGATGAAGGCAAACATTTGATTCTTCTTCAGAGTCAAGTGTCAACAATGACTTCGGCACACACTCACCGTGCAATCAGTGGGTCAGTGGCACCTTTCTTAATGGGGATTAAGATGGTCCCCATAGCATTTTTTATTCGGGAAATGATAAATTCACCCCTTTTCTTTACACGGGACAGCCAGCTTGAGTGTATGTGGAAATCAGGCCCGTTGAATCCTTCCCACGTGAAGTACATCAGCCCCTCTGCAGTCATAGATACACTGGAGCTGGCTGTCCCAAGTCAATAAAGGGGTGGATACATCACTTCCCTTTTTATTCACAAAGCTCGATGAGATCTAAAATGTTTATTTCAAATCACCACCAAATCCAATATAAACTTGCAGAGACTTGGTAAATGCTAACAGAGACATGGTATGAAATGAGTACCTTCTCTAAGCTTTTTGACAATAACATTTGCATCTGGCATTGTTCCAAAAAAGGTGCCACCTGGACGAAGTAATGAAGATATATTTGCTAAGGCCTGTCGTGCACGTGCCTCCGTGGACCATGAGTAATGCAACGCAAACTGCAGAGTTTAGACTATTTTATTAGTTACTTGCCATTTAATATAAAACAATTATAAAAACCATCTACAAACAGGCCAAACACCAATTCTGCACATTGCATGATTCATTTATCCAACTAGCATAAGCTAGCCGTTCTTATTTATTAAGAAAAACTAAGTGATCATAAATAGAGTGGTAAAGCATATTTAGAAGATATAGTAGTTAAGGTGTATGTTTTAACTTTGAAGTTAAAGGGAACTGGTTATTCTTTTCTGCTTCAGGTCAAACACGGGTTTTTTCAAGCGTGCCTAGTGAAAGCTTTTTAACTAAATGGAACTAGCATTTTTAAGATATTTTCTGTCACCAATAAACTCTGAATACTAATTACGGACATGACTTTGATTAGTACTGATTATCTTTTAATGCAAAGAAAATATAGGACAACTGTCCGATGAAGGAAAGCATGTTTCATGCTAACAAACCTCTCACCTGACAGCTGCATATATCGAATGGTGCATCATCTTCCAAAGCTTTATCCAAACGAACCTGAGATCGATCACACAAAAAATAAAAGTCATAATCACCTTCCTTGGCATATTAAGATATTGTATTGATAAATTTCGAAGTTATGAACACTAAACTGGTGTTAATTGGATGGCCTAAACATAAATACCATTCTAATCTAATCACTGCATAGCCATTAGTACATTACACACGGTTTCTAGTATCTAGATTTGAAAATGGGAAGGTGATAGTAGTCCTTTAGATCAAGCGATGCAAACACAAGTAGGCTGACCAGCAAAATAAACCTTTTTCAGTTTTCACTCTAGAAGAGGCATATTTTAAAGGATTTTTCTGGTAAAGAAAATAGGGAATGAAATCATCCCAAGCCTATCCCAATTCCATCAGAAAATAATGCACATCCTTGTAGCCAAACTGATAGAACAAGAAAATTCAGTTACCTCAAAACAATCTCCACAGAAAAGGCGAGCTGGAAATGTAAACTTTTTCCTGCGCAAATGATGGTCTGCATCACCATTGTAGCGAGTCCTACAGTCTTCTATCTGAACAAAATTACAGAAGGTAAAAATAAGTCAGTTATAGAAGCTTGCAATGACAATGTCTATACCAGCAGAAATAGAATATAACTAAAACAGTTAGAAGACTTAGTAGAACATAACTAAAACAGTTAGCCGACTTGGTGCATATGATTGTATCTTAACACGAGTGAAATTATCAAGGGTAGTGCTCCCATTACATGCATGAACATGCAAACACCATATAAAAACTCCTTAACACAAACTCAATCATACATAAAACACGATCAACGGGATCCCTAATTCACTCTGTCTTTCTTATTTTATAGAGAACTTCAAATATTAATGGCATATCCTTGGAAAACATAACATATTTACAGAACAACTCAACATAGTTCCACCAATCAAAAAAAAAAAAAAAAAAAACTCAGCATAATTCCACCCAAAGGGAAGGATGGCACGATGGTGAATGCCACCATCTTTTGAGCATTAGGCAAACTTTTTTTTTTTTTTGGGGAATCATAGCAAGATTATATTAAAAACCAAAGAGCAGGGGGGTAACAGAACATTAGGCAAACTTCTTGTCACTAAAAATTTAGGGAAGACTAACCACAACCAAAGAAAGACAAGAATCAATGAGTAGGTACATTACCGAGCCTTCAGCAATATCAATACCAACATAGTATCCAATCTTCGCCTTGTCCCATTTGATTAAGTCGCCTCCCTGGGTAAGTAGATGTCAAACTGAAAAACTTAATGATGCACAAATTGAAAAAGGAAAGAATTTTAAATTGGGGAAGATTCATGAAAGTCATATCCATGATTGATAGAGGTGTTGAGTTCATGTAGAACCTTTTAAAAATCTCCAAACAGTGAGATAGAAATGAGATTTTCAAATGTAAAGTTTCTTGAGTTTGAAGCAAGCATATTAACGAAAGAAACCCATGGTGAAGACCTTAAATTGATATTGCCACATTTTCTGATAATGAATGCCATTAATGAACAGGAGTCACAATGTTGGGTACCTACCTTTCCACAAGCAAGATCAAGAACAGCATCTCCTCGGCGAGCATAAAGATGAATCAAGACACTTTTAGTCTGTGGGACAAAAAGAATAGGAACCAAAATAAATAAAGAATCAACTCAAATATATCAAACCAATATATATGATCAATGGATTACATATGTGATCGTTACATCCAAATTTAAGAGGAAAAATGTCATTTGAGATTTCTGAGAAGAAGAAAATAATTGCAATGGAGAAGAGAATGAAAGGAAAACCACCAAGAAAGAACCCTACAAGGAAAATGAAGGTATAGTATTGCATACATTTCATGACTCTAGATGGATATAATTTGCAAAATGCCCGGCACTTCTTTACAAGCCTGGAGCGTATAGTCATACATCAATCCATCCTCGATCCTGCAAACTCCAGCTAGACTCAATTTTTGATACTCTACTCATCGAGATCAATTCTTGTTGTTCGCCTACGGATTACCTATCCTTTTATTTTTGAATGGTACCAATTATTTATCCTATTCAATTTTCAATATTCCCATTTACTATTTACGGCAATGAAGAATATAAATATCACCAACTTGTTTGTCGCCGCCATTCAAGAAAACCATATCCTATTTTTTAAGGTTTCATTAAGCATAGTAACAACATAGCATGAAGCAACTGAATGTCCTAGAGCAGATGAAATGAGATCTTGCACCATGACTTTGAAGGATGAAAGTGGTGGAAGATAGATATTGAAAGGGGGAGACAGATAGAACATGCCATTTCATTTGATACATCGAGCTGAATCCATACAGCAAAACAGTTAAAATTAGCAGTTGGGAAACTAATTGAAGGATGGATAAAACCAAATAGGAATGGTTCCCCAGGTAATGAAACAACAAATATGGTACAACATTAAAAGATTATAAAGATGACACGGCATTGGTTTTTTCAGCAAAGACTGAATTTGATCAACCGGCCTATGTCATCGAGTTTATCGCCATCTGATAAAAGGGCTGTGGAGATAGCGGTCGAGAAAAAGATAGCCTCTTTGGCCCAAGAATGATTTAATGCGGGTAAAGCATATCCTAGAAGGAGAAATAGCTTGCCCAGGGAATTCAAGTACACACCTCAATCAGATTTTCACTTCCTTCTATCGAAGTTGGAAAATTACAAGAATGCCCATAATTAAAGGGAAGTAAATGCAGCTGCCATTTGGCTTTCAAGAGATCTCAAATGCAACACTGCACATGTATACACCTTCAAATACCTCCTTTCTTAGATGAGCAATTTCAATAGTGAAAGATTTTAAGTTTCTTAGCACCTTCATTTCGGGCTACCTTCCAAGTGAGCTTAGGTTCAACATGTCTTCTTTGGAATGAAGACAGCATCCACATAAAATCACACAATAGAAATGCAAACAGAAAAAATCCTAACGGGGCTGATCTCCACGGGGATAGAAATACTTGAATAAGTTGTTCCTAGGATTGGTTATCCTACTTGGCTAATTTTATCTTGAATAAACCCCTGGGCTTGGCTACCGTGATTGTATAGTATATCCTACCCATAGGGACTATTTTCTATGTGAAGACATTCTTGATGCCAAATTGGGGTAGCACATACTCTTTCATGGCAACAGTAGAATGGAACACACTGAGCAGTCCTCACATTTGTGACAAGAGCGAATGCGTCTTCTAAGTTGTCCCATATTGTTGAGATCAGAGGATATCCCTTTGCTCGAAAGTGACTTTTTATATTTTGATTTGATATGTCAGCTTGAAATTTGGATTTGTATATCCTCGTTGAGTTAGGAGTCCTAGTCTTGGTTAGATTAGAAGTGTAATTGGGTGAGATTAGAAGAGGAGTTTGAATAGAGTTAGAAAAGGTGTTTTGTGTAGGATAGGAAGTCAAGGATGAAGGCATTGAGGGCCTATAAATAGTGGGCGTGTGGTTTGTGTAGAGATCACCTTCTTTATTGAATAAAATACAGTTTAAGTTTTCCCCTTTACCAACGTAGGCCCTTGGATGCTCCGGTGAGAAGAGGCGACTCGTGCCCAATTGATGGAGTAAAAAGAGGTAGGGGCAGACCGAAAACAACTTGGGTAGAAATAGTGAGGAAAGACTTGATAGGTAGGAACATAACAGAGAACATGACCTTGGATAGGATAGAATTGAAGAACCCAACTAGAACCAGGATTAGAGCCGGGAAGATTCCTTTCACCTTCTTCATGAAATTTTTCTAAAGGATTCATTTAGCCGACCCCAACAAAGGCTTTGTTGAGTTGAGTTGAGTTGAGTTGAGTTGTGGATTCAATGCTTCCTTTCTTCCTTCATACGATGTCGTCAACAAGAAAAATTACCTGTAAACAGTGGATGTAGAGTTTTACCCTAAGCATCTTTGATTAGAAAGTTAAATTTAGCCTAACAGATGCAATATGTAGAAAAAAAATAAATTACATGTAACTTGTTATGATGACCTAAGAGGAAAAGGGCAAATTTCAAAAGAGGGGAATAAATGTAAACATACCCAATTGTTGAGCTTCTTCAAATGAATGATGGGACTCGCTTCTCGTTCTTCAAGTGTCTGATTAGACCTCGCGCTGTAATGGTCTGCCACTTTCCGTGCCAAATTTTTCGTGCTCTCGTCTTCCAAAAATTGCGTTTCTCCTAGCAATCAAAACATAAAAAGACCTAAATTTTAGTGTGCAAAAGGAAAAACACTTTCCATACCTAACCTCTGATATCAATTAAAATCGTCAGTAAAATCACCATTGAAATTAAAATGGGGAAAAGGTTTTCCTGAAAATTACCAGGAGGATTCAACCGACGTATAGATTGAGGGGGGCCGATAGATGTGGACGCGTTTTCCTCGTATCCTCGCTTCATTCTCTTATCAGAACAGAACAGAACAGAACAAAATCGATTCCTTTCTGCTTTTCTGGCGCTATTCACTGAAAATTTGGAGGAAACCCCAATATTGAAGAAGAAGCGGGACAGAAGAGAATAGAGAGAAAGGGCTCAATATGCTAGAGTTTATAGCCCTTTTGTTTTTCCAAACAAAAATATGAGTGGGTGGGAAGTTCAAGTGGGGCCCACTTGTAATATGATCCATACCATTCACCTGTTAGGCTTTTGCTATGGATGGCCACGCATCAAAATCTACTCCCATCCCACCATTCAGACTTCTCTGCTTTCCAACCGTCAAATTAACAAATACAAATCCAAATATGGCAACTTGCATGATCAAATACCAAAACTTCCATTTTCACATGCTCCCAAAGAATAATGATACGGTGCCCAGCAGTGAAGTCCGGTGTGGGAGTACCGTAAAAGTACGGCCCTTGATATTTGATCCAACAGCAGATTCTGGTCTACTGTTGGATCAAATATCAAGGGTGCTACTATCCAAAGTGGTCTGCTGTTGGATCAAATGTCAAGCGTGGTGTTGGATCAAATGTCAAGCGTGGTACTGGTCCCAAATGAAGGGACAATAAGCAGTCTACACTGAAAGGGGCTGAATTTATCATTTCCCAAAACAAAATTTAAAATTAGGTAGCCGATCGGACCCTGATCGGGTTTTAGGCTTTTGGGGCCAACTCGAGGATATTTTGACCAGTTCTTGACCTGGTCGGACCAGTTCCTAAAGTTTTCCTATGCAATGAGCCTATTTTTAGGGTCTGTGAATTGCAGTAGAAGTGTATTTCCAAGCTTTTCGGTCGATTTACACATTGTTCAAGGTTCCTTTCCATCCCCACACTTTTTTTGAACCGTTCTAATTCCATGTGAGACTTTTTAAATATGATTTAGAACTTATTGGTGGTCTGAATCAAATCAATTTTGGATCTAGAACCCTTAGAAAACTTTCGAACTTAAAAAATAAAGCCTTAATACATTGTTACGTGTCTCTAATGGCCCTTTTTCCAGGGTATCTCTTGCCAGCACTTATAACTTCAAGGGAAACTGCACATGAAAAAGGGCCATTAGAGACAACAACAAAAATTAGGAGAAATCATTTTTTTAATGGCAAAAAAAATCAGGATAATTCCTGTCATTATACATTGTGGAGAAGCTTAGAAGCTTCAAAAGTTTAAATTTGAAAACATAAATGAAGAGGATGCCCTGCCTTCTCGAGGAATTCGGAGGAAGAAAGCCTAGCTAATAGATGCTTTCTTTAAGGTTTTCAGTTGGGAAAACACTTCCGAAACAGGATTTCATGTAGAAAATAAAGAGGAAAGTATAATTGAAAGACGATTTGGTCATTTCTTTTTTGATAGGTAAGTCGGGGTCTAGCGGGGACCCCTACCGGTTAATTAAAATATGAAAGACATTACAATTAAGTGTGCAAAACACTAACCCTATCACAAGAATAGGCGTACAAACCAAGAGAACAAAGACTAGATCTATTCCTAGATACAGTATCTAAAGAAAAGTGAAAATACAGAGGATCTCAAGAACCACAATAACCCTTAATGTTCCAGGAAGTCTATTATCCCCTTACTCAACTTACTGATTCTCAGGCTCTTTCTCAACTTTTGTTAGTTTGTTCTTAGTGTTTTGTCTCTACTATTATGGGAGGATTCTCGTTGAGGAATGGGAGAGTACTTCTTTCTTCTCACCTCCTGCCACACTTCATCTTCCAAATCGTCGTCTTCCAAATTGATAGAGAAATTATGAGGTCGCTCTTTGCTTGTTCTTTGGGGATCTGGAACTGTATTTTGGTCCAATTCATTAATAGTAGGCGAGTTCACTGAGGATGCTTTGGAGTCTTGATCTTCCTGGCCGTCTTCGTCCTCCTCTTTATCTGTGTGGGGATGATCATCATCGTCGGTGACAAGGTCCTCATCTTTGGAATCCTCTAGGACCAAGAATGCATTCTTCATGGAGGCGTGGAAGGTTATGGGTTGAATTTTATATGGATATGTATCTTTTTGGTCAGTTACCTCCTTTCCGTTTTATTTTTCAGGAGAAGGATCCTTTGCTTTGTTGGTGGGGAGCCATTCCTGTCAAGGTTTATTTCTTTGGATTTTGTTTCTGGACAAGCCTCGGATGAATGACTGAAGTTCTTACAAGAGGTGCAAGAAAGAGGTCTCCATTCATATTCAATTTTTTGATAATGAGTTCAATTAGGAGTTTAGATGGTAATTCCTTCTTCCATTAGGAGTTTAGATGGTAATTCCTTCTGGATAGCTTCCACTTGTTTCCACCCCATGCACAGACGGGCATAACTCAGCTTCTCGGCTTTAGATGTATGAGTATCCATATAAAGCGGTTTCCCCAAACTGCTTGCTATTTTACTAATTCCTTTTGAGCTCCAGAACTGTAATGGGAGACCTGGCATCCGAATCCGAACAGAAACTGAAGTGAGGGATAGCTTTTCCATGGTGGTTTCCATCGACCATTTTCGAAGGATCAATGGCCTTCCGGCATATGAGTGGTCATTAGCCTCGAGGACTTCGCTGCAATCTTCTGGGCAGACGAATTTGAATAGAAAAAACCCAATGATGAGGATGAACAATTTGAGTTCTCCTTTGAGCTTCCACTTTTGAGAGACAATTTGGTCATTTCCACATTGTTTATCTGCATTTCATGAGAATTTGAGCTCGCTTCCTTGTCTCCTTATGCAGAGAATTTATATGATGGGTAGCCGTGAAAACACTGTGAAGTCTAAAAAAAGTAGGTACGGCCCACTTTTTTTTTATGATCCAAACTGTTCATCTGTTTGGGCACAACATAAATAGGTTGTGCCCCAAAAATCAGTTCCATAGGATGATCCTAACCCTCCGATCTGTAGAAGATTCCATAAATGACTTGAAAATCTCCACAGTTCAGATCGGAGGGTTAGGATCATTCTATGGAACTGATTTTTGGGGCACAACCTATTTACGTTGTGCCCAAGCAGTTGAACGGTTTGGATCATAAAAAAAAGTGGGCCGTACTTACGTTTTTAGACTTCAGGTGTTTTCACGGCCACCCATCATTTAAATTCTCCCTTATGCATGTGTCACAATATAGGATTCCGTCTCATTTTTAAACAAGATTCCATTTTGCTAGCAGCCCTTCTTAGTTTTATAATTAAAAAGGGGAATGCCGACTCAAAAGTGCACATGTGAAGCCGTCCTCTCGTATATTTAGGAGATGTTTGGATGTATGTAAAAAAATCAGAATTTTTTCCATGAAAAATGGAATTTTTAGGTTTTGGTAAACACATTTCCCAAGTATTTTATCCAAAATAAATTGTTTTTATTGTTATTCAACGAAAACTGCAAACCTATTGAACCCTGGAATTTTATTCTTTATAATTTTTTCATATAAAATGTTATTATCCAATTTTCTTTTCCCCAGATCCAAACGCCAACTTAGAGCAAAAAAAAAACAGTGATTGCCATTAAAGTTTCACAAACAATTCATGAAATTGGGCATTTTTTAAAATTAAATGCAAATGTGGGGATTAATTTTGCATTTTTTTACCTTTTTGAGATGGCAAGAGCTATATTAATTAAAGAGAAAGCCCCAGGACCAAGCCCATCTTGGGAGACATAATACAGTGAAACAAGGCAAAGCGTTAATCACAAGGAAGAAAATCAAATATCTCAAAAGACGTCCGATTCACAACATCCCTGGCTAAACGATCCACCCCACTATTAGTCCAACGACGAACTTTTTGAAACAAACAGGGTGACCATCATTAGCATTTTTTAGTAAAACTAATAAAAAGAAGTTGTTTTAGTGGGAATTCAACCAATCTATTATAGAGGAAGTCTAAACTGAAGGGAGCCCTTGCAAAAAAGAGGTGAAAGGGCTCCCCCATTGACAAACACGATGGTGATGTGCAGCCAATGGGGGAGCCCTTTTACCTCTTTTTTGCATGGGCTCCCGTCAATTCAATCTAGAATTCCTCTCTATTATATTATATCATGATGGGGGTTTCATTGTTCACGCCCACTTACAGTCCCCCTATCCAGCCTTCCATCCGCCGTGGCATACTTTTCACAAAACGCAAAACAATTTCAATAAAACAAAACAAATCTATGCGAATCCTGAATTTCTCTCTCTCTATCTCAGCCCAATTTCAACACTCGAAAATCTCTGCCAATCCCGAATTTCTCTCTCACCCCAATTTCAACAAGTTCAGTCCTTTTAACGTGAACTATTTCTCTACCAAAACTCTCTCTCTCTCTCTCAACAATTTCAGTCCTTTTAACGTGAGCTATATCTCTACCAAAACTCCCTCCTCTCTCTCTCTCTCTCTCTCTCTCTCTCCATGTTACGAAAAACGGAAAATCAGGCCTTAATTTTCGTACTTTTGGAATCCGTATTAGTTTTCTTCTCTGACTCTTGGAAACCATAACTCAAAAGTGTTTTTGGAAACCTTAATACTAACGTTTTCTTTATGGTCGTGGGCTATTTCTCTACCAAAACTCCCTCCTCTCTCTCTCTTTCTCCTTCTTTACGGGTACTGCCTATTTAGTAGCCAACGAATGAACCGTCTGGATCATCCTAAGAAGTGGGTCCACTGTACTTTTTGGAAGGTACACGACTTTAAGGCGCACACAACATATAAATTATCAGTTTGACAATTTGGTATACAACTACAACATAGTGGGGCCCACTTCTTGAATTGATCTGAAACGTCCATTTGGGCTTGCTTTGGGTCATATTGCCCAAAAATCATGCCAACGATGCAATCTCAACATCTACCGAAGGAGGAATGCTTTAATAGGGTGGGGACTTGATTACAATATAATGTGGTGCACAGATTAGTAGGTCCCACTATCAATTGATCTGAACCGTCTACTTGATGGGGCCTTGCGTATGTTTGCGGGCCGGATTTTAATGCACCTGGGTCCACTGGATCATACAACGTGGGAAATCCCATGTGCAATGGGGTCTATTAATATCTTTCAGCGACATATAGAATTTTGGTCTTAAATTTTGATTTAAAATATGGTCATAAGATAAATATTAACGCCGGGAATTTTGGTCTTAAATTCCTAACATAGCGGGGCATTCCAAGATCAAGACCATTGATATCCCTCTAGCTACCATCACGGTGTCAAGCCTCTTCTTTCTTCTCTAATAAATGAAGTTTTGTTGTGAGACTTGGGTATTTATCGTAGAAATTAGGGGTTTTATAGAGTTGGGAAAGGTGGTGATATTAAATGCCCAGTCATTTTTCCAGACCGGAAAATGAGTTGTACTCTTGCCTTGCGATTGTTATGAACCGTAGGTCCAATATCTTTGCGTTTATTTATTGTACAGCTTAACAACCGTAGGTCCAATATCTTCTTTATCATTCTCTTGCATGACCTTACCGAATTGTAAAACACATACCATTGCTTCACCCATTTATTTTGTTGTTCTTTAATTAATTTTTAATTTTCCCCCGATCTTAAATAGAATAGCTTCCAAAATTTGACTACCATTCCATTGTCTTAGTTGTGCCTTGTAAAGAAAAGAGGCCATATAAGCTCTAGCTAGCTACACTCAGATTGAAGTCCGTTACAAGGCTTAATCCATTGAACCACTCAAACACTTGAAGCTGCAGTTATCAGGTGGTTTTCCTTGTCACCGGTTAGCCCACTAACCCTAAATAAAGACTCTCTCTCTCGTCACCGGTTTTCCTTCTCACCGTTAGGAGTGTCAATTGCTTTTCCTTGGTAAGAGCTATCCGAAATTCTGAATGACAACTAATAAGCGAAGCCAAATGCCATTGAGAACAACTTGGAGGGATGAGCCGAGGCTCTTGATTAATCTCACCTCGTTTAGGCCCTGTGTTTTGTTGGATTTGGAGAACCAATTGTGAGTCCACAATTGATTATCATACTCAAGTTTACTTTTAATTGAATTCAATAATCAGTTTTGGACTCAATCGGTTCTCAAAATCCAAAACAAATAGGACGGCCGTTGGCTTTTGTGTGTTTGGCTGCACAAAAGCCAGGATGGCTTAGGGGTTTTGCTTGACATTTGAGTGTCACGTCTGCAAAATCCTTGTTTGGTTGCCGATATAGCATTGGAATCCATGGGACTACCTGGGGTGCCGAAGGCGAGAAAGAATACTACAAGCCCTTGAACCGGGATCCCTCCCCCCGAGCATTGACCAAGCTGAGCTCCAATCTTATTATAATTAATATTATAATTATTAGCAAAAACGGTTCTCCTTTAGTTTCTAAGTGCCAAATGAGGGAGCAAAGTAACGTAGAGTCTACGAGCTTTATTCCATCCGAATCATCACGCGAATCTCTTGTCTTCTGGTAAACGGGATCAAGGTTTTAAATTTTGATCGAAATCCGAAATTTCAGGTTTCGGTTGAGACCGAAATCGAAATGCACTAAACTTGAAACGGTACTTTATTTCGATCGAAAATTTGAAATTTCGCTTATCCCTCCGAAATTTAAGGGATTTCACCCAAAAATCTCAATTTTTTATGATTATTTAATATTATCCCAAATTTCAGCCGAAATTACCGGACATTTCGTCGAAAAATGTACCCTTGAACATAGGTGTAGAAAGATTTCGTTAGATTTCACAGAAATTTCAGAAATGTCGGCTAAAATTTTGGTTTCGATTCAGTGAGGACCGAAACCCATTCTGAAACCGAAATTTAATACCTTCCCCCTGTGATGTCTCATAGTTAATCATTTCATGTCTGTTGATGTGTAAACTGTGTCCCCTCATGAGGTAAGAGCCAAAAACCACAAAAAATGTAGAATTTTGCTTGGATTCTCTCTTCCCTCTTTCTCTCCCTTCTCTCAATATTGGTATTGACAGCCCCTACCACTAATTTACGAGGATGACAGCCAAACACAACTTACCACTATTCTATGAGGTAAGTTCCGGGTATAAGCAATGCTTCTCTTCGGTGTTGACTACTCACACCGCTGAACCATTGATGTCTTATCTACATCTTACGGATGGGACTACGACTGTGGGTTACCTCGGGATGCTCTACAAGATGATTTCAAATACATGTCCACCTTTTGAGACCCAAAACATTCTTTTAAATTGACGAAGAAAGTGACTTTCTACGTAGATATTCCCCCGTATGAGTCTAACTATGAGAAAAATCACCATTAGGATTGAATCCTACCGCTAAAAATTTGGTCGATCATCATAAGAATTGAATCATAACGCTCACAATTGGATCCACACGGGACATGTTTGTAGAATCCGATGGCCAAATGCTCGATTGATTCCATTGGTATGGTTAAGGCCTAAAGAACTAGGGGTGTCAACAGATCCACTTCGGATCGGATCCACCTATGTCTTAGTCATGATCCATTCGAATCCCTTATCGGTCGGATCGGATTGAGAGTGTTCTTCGGATCCTACTCCTTGTGTCCCGGTCACGATCCATTTCAAATCGGACCGTCCATCGGAGTGTCCTAGTAGGTCCTACTTACAAAACAACAAAAAATCTCAGCTTCTTCATTTGAAATGAACTCAAAAACTTCCTCAATTCATAAAACAATTAGTTACTATATCTAATAATAACCCATGATTTTGATGAGGAATAGGATTTATTGTTGAAAAGAATTGGAAGAGAAAAGGTGCCTGGAAAAGCGGGGAAGTGGAACATTGTAAGCTAAATAATATTTAGTTCATTTTTATGAAAATACCCCTCTTTAAGTATTAATATGAGAAATATTTAGAGGGTATTTTAGTAAAACGATTTCGGATCGTGACTATACATCGGATATTTTTTCTATGTCTTGATCACGATCCGAAATTTTCCGGATCTTATGAAGAGGATCCATAATATGTCCATGGATCCTTCTCATGTGCCTAGATCCTGTTCATTAAGGTTCGGATTCGGACTATCTGGGTCCATTGACACCCCTATAAAGAACCCCACGCTTCAGCTTCTCTTCTCTTGTACGAAGCCTAAAACATCAAGGGGCTGGAATCATCCTTTCAATGGAAATGGGCCCTAGTTGTGTTTGACGGTCAGATCAGCTAACCCAATTACACCCGTGTGGCACAGGTGGGGCCCGAGAGTGATCATTAGGAAAGTCGTAATATGGACCGCCTTAATAGTATTCTTCAATTTCATTTGATATTAAACGGTGGCATGTCAAAAGACTAAAAATGGAATAAGAAATCACCGGATGAAGGAAAATACCACATCCACAATCCGCCCATCAAAATTAAACATGAAAAAAAAATCACCGTACAATCCAGAATCCGCTAGTCAAAATGGTACAAGAAATCACCGAATAAAAGAAAGGGAAATGATGATATTTTACCCCCCCCTTTGACGGATAAAATCCCCCTTTAACGTTATCCGTTAAGTTTTAAAGGGATAGAAAAACGTTAAATGGGGTGAATTTATCCTCAAACAGCGAACCATTCTCACAGAAACCGTTAAGAGAGAGAGGGGGGATATCCATTCCCTAATGTACGAGGACTTTTTACGAGGGGAATAGGGACTAAATTGAGGAAAATGCCCCTCGCAATTGTGTGATGCATGTACTGATAGATGCTGTCATAAGAGTTGGCGAATTACTGAGAACTTCACCTTAGAAAAGTGACCAAATCCTTTGGACTTCTCACACCCAAAAAGGCAAAAGGCAAAAGGCAAAAGGGCAAAGGCAAAAGATGATTAGAAGTCATTTTGATAACCATCTGCCATGGCATGTTGGCCATTTAAAGAAAATTTGAGCAATTCAACAAAACATCAAATGGGCATGGAGTTAGGTACAGGCAGCAAGTTAAGTGCAATTTTGATGGAAGTTAGACAAGGACCCCATGAAATGATAATAGCGACCCATCAGTAAACTGCCTATCGCCGGGGGCACTAAAGTGCGCCTCAAATTAGCTGACCCACTGACCCAAAACTGACCCATTGATCATTTGGAGGCACTGGTGGGTCATCCAAATTTACATAGGCCCATAGAAGACAAATACCCAATAACCCCAAGATCATATTTACAAAAATTCAAAAGTTCTCAAATGGATGCTTCTTCCAGCAAGAGTAAGAACATGTCCATCAATAACTTCGTTTGGCCATTCACCCACGGGGGCAAACCCAATATCATATCAGAATCCAAGTCATACAAGCCTAAAAAGGACTAATATCAAATAAAACATGCTGGCAAAACATAACAGAGTTCCATGTTCAAATACATAGCCGATAGTAACAAGGTCATGCTTATCAAGTTCTCAGTTTCAGCATCATATCACCATAAACACAGTCATCAAATCCAAAATACCCAAACTGGAAATAAATCATAAAAGCACAGAGATCTTAATCTATTACCTGTACTTCTATAAAGCAGATTGACTGATAATTCCTCACAGCTGAAGCATATCTGTTGAGATCTTCATTCCTCCACGACGAACACAGATTCCTGAAACAAAAAGGAGACTTGCTTTCAAGAAGACAATCCTAGAAAGAAACGATAAACCCAACAAGAAAAATATCTGAGAGATTATGAGGGCAGGATAAAAGGAGAAGGTGGTGAACTTATACTAACACTTTATCTTTATTTACAGAACAGCAGCAACCAGAACCAACATCTTCAATATACGCTACCGGCGTCCATCAGCAGGTCGTCAAAGCTCCAGAGATCCAAAGAGCTCCCACCATCCTGAGTTGCATCGCCAGAAATAAGACTCTCAATTGACGAATCTGTACTTCCATCGAGATAAGGGATCTCCAGGAACTTCATGCACGACTCAAAGGCTGACAGCTCTTCAGACAGTTTCGTTGCCATATTCTCATCTTCCGCCCCTGCATTTTTAGAATTTGTCTTTAGCTTCTTCATCGGATTTGCATCTTCTGCAAATTCAGATTCATCACATTCAAATGTTGCAGCAAGAATGGATGTGATCTCTGGTGTTTTCGGCTCCTTTTCCCATAGAAGGTCCGAACAATCAAACGAATTACTCCCTTGGTCTGAGTAAAAATTCATCCCTCCACCATCAGCAGGCACAGAACATTTGAATTCAGTTGGGTTTGCAATTGTAGATAAGGAGCCCACATTCCCAGATGGCTGAAAAGAGTCTTCCCCCATAAACCCAAAAGCACTATAGAAATCATTATCCATGCTGTTGTTGAAAGTGAAGGTTTGTTTAGGATCCGATTTCTCAGATGAATTTGCTTTCAATACTTTTGGAGAATTCTGTTTCATGGGGCGTTCTTGAGTGGCAAGGGGAGATTCTGACGGGAAATTCACCTTGGCTTTCTTTCCTCTAATCTTTCGAGCTTCAGCATCATAAGCTCTTGCAGCTTCTTCGGCGGTATTAAAAGTTCCAAGCCAAACCCGAACTCCTTTTCTTGGGTCCCTAATTTCGGCAGCCCATTTCCCCCATGGACGCTGTCGAATTCCCCTATACTGATTCTTTCTCTTCCTTTTTGCAGATTTCTCAGCCTGCCCATTGAATTCCACTGATTTTGCAGTAACAGATCCTCCTGTGAAGTATATAATAAAAATGAAACAAAAACATGCAATGGAAAAAAAAGCATAGGCAGAAAAAAGATGCACACGGACAAACAAACACACACACACACACATATTTGTTTAATTTTAATTCCTATCCATGAAAACAACTATTATTCGCAAAAAAAGTAACAAGAAAAATCAAATAGAACCACCAAAGACGTAGAAAAGCATCATTTTACCAACCAAGACCCGGATAAACAGCGACCAATCTCTCTCTCTCTCTCTCTCGCTCTCTCTTTTTTAATGGTAAACAGCGACCAATCTACAGATATCAATTGATGTTTCTAGTTGTTTTCCCCATAGATTGTTAACTATGAAAACAATAATAATTCACAAACAAAGTGAAGATAAATCAAATGGAACCACCCAAGGTAGAGGCAGAAAAGCATGAGTCTGTCAATCAAGATCCGAATGAAATAGCCAACAATCTACAAATATCAATTGATGTTTGTGATTGCTTTTCTCATAGATTGAATTTTTTATTTTTTTTTTGAAAGTAGATTGATTTGATTTTTTTTTTTGTTTGAATTGATTTGATAGATTGAATTTTTTTTTTTTTTGAAGGGCATGAAAACCCAAACACAGATATGCTTGCAGAAATTAGAAGTAATTACTCAGGAAAATTACTACGGCCAGATAACAAGGTAAAAATGGAAAAAGAAAAAGAAAAAGAGAGGAAACTAAAAGTTAGCTAAGAAGCAAGTGGGGATTATACATGATAATCTCATCTTTCTCTTTCTTTTTCACATATTCTGTTAATTAAGAGAAGATACAGAAAAGGACAATTCAAGCAGATTCAGAAAAAAGAAGAAATTGAGAGAAAGAGAGAATACAAAGAAAAATACAGAATATTTAGTACATATATACATCAATAACGCTATAAAATTCTTCTTTCTTGGCCTTTTTTCCCGATTGTAGAGGAAAAGTTGAACTTCTTATTTCAGTTGGTGCAGAAACTTCTGAAGATCATATTCCTTAAAACTGATAGGGTTAAACAAGAAATCTTAAGGCAAAAAAGCCAAAAAAATCCAAATCTATAAAGATTGCTATTGCGTACTCGCCCTTTTTCTGGTTTGATTAATGAAAAAAGCGATTCGATATCTGATAAAGAGATACGAAGAACCGTAAAACCCTAAAACGATACGCCAAAAGGAGCAACCATCTATAAACCCACTTCAACAAAATCAGAAAAACTGAAGAATTTAAAGGGGAAAAGAAGCAAAAGCGAAAGGAATATCTAGCACAGATTCAAACGAAAATACATGGAAGACCCAATCCTTATGATAAACAAAATGAAAAAGATGGAATTTCTGAGGAAAATGGGGAGCTTTGCCCTAGCAAAAATATATAAAGATCTAAACAAAAAGAGCCACATGGCCAAAAGGATCGGAGAGGGATGAGAAAATATCAAACGGAAAAAGAAAAAGAAGAAGAGCAAAAACCCAACATCAACAGAAAATAATAATTAAGAAACAGCTGAAAGAAGAGCAGAGTTAGAAAATGTTAACGATCTTAAAATCAAATCGCCTAGCATACCTGGGGAGAAAATCGATTCCGAAGGGATAAAGGGTTTGACATCTTCCTCGTCCGATTCATCCTTGAATTCTTGAAAGTCGGCCTCAAAATCATCTTCAACATCCCCCAGTTGAGGCTTCGAGTAGTGACCACCGGAAGCTTTTTTCAGCTCCGGCAACAGATAATCGGCGGTAACTCGCCGAGTTCTGCTAGCGGGGATATAATCCGAGATAATCGCTCCTCCACACATCTTTCAAAGCCGAGCAATAGAAACACAAAACAGAGATATGAATGTTTCGTTTTTTTTTTGTAAAGAGAGAGAAAACTAGGAAGGCTTTTGAGAGAGAAGAGATGGTCGGAAGGTGGGGGTGTATTTATTTATGACGAGGGAAATAGACAGAATACGTGTCGACAAAGATGTGGAGTGAGGAGAGGTTGTTTCTAAATTTTAAAAAGGGAGAAATGTAAAGACAGAAAATCAGCGGAAAAGCATGAGAAAAATGAGATCAGCGATTCTTCAGGGATGTCCTCAGGGGTGGCCAACCGGTTCGGTTCTCGCTTCTCGTTTCCTTTTTTTTCGGTTCTCGGTTCCATAAACCGTAAGAACCGAACCGAACCGTAGTACACAGTAGGACCGAACTGAACCGGACCGAACATAATCGGTTCAGTCCGGTTCGGTTCTTCGGTTCTAATGGCTAATTATTAATTATTAATTATAATTTATAAAAACTTTTAATTAAAGTTATAATATAAGTTACTTTCTTATTATAAGAATAGTATTAACTATTACTTATTAATGTTATAAGTAATTTATATTATTAAGTATATGTATAATAGAAATATAAAAATATTATATATATATATATTCAAAGTTCGGTTCTTCGGTTCCGGAACCGAACCGAGAACATTAGACCCGGAACCGAACCGAATAATTTCGGTTCTTCATCAGTGGAACCGAACCGGACCAAAAATATTTTTTTACAGTTCGGTTCCGGTTCGGTTCTTCGGTTCCGGTTCGGTTCTTCAGTTCTGGTTCGGTTCTGGCCACCCCTAGATGTCCTCATGCGATTCAATGAACTAAAGCTGGATAATCGTGAGGGGATGCCAGTCTTAAAATTACCATATTACGCAAACTTAAATCTATGAAATCATTTGCTAAGGAATTTCGGGGAATGGCATTTCGCTGTTGGATTTGGCATGAGAAAACAGCCACACTGGATCACTAGCAGTCCTTGTTTGGTTTATTCCAATTTCAAATGCCAATGAATGTGGTTCCTTGTTTCGTTGCCAATATTGCAATGAAATTCCACTTGACTCACCATTATTGCTTCTTCTTTTTTCCATGTGACACTAATATACCATCTACTCAAATTCAAAACAAATTCTACCAAAGTGGTAAGATTTTGGCAGAGGACTAGAAAAGGTCTTGTCTTTTCTCTCTTAACAATCTATATTGGTAATAATATCCCAACTTTTTTCACTACTTTCCGAGATGATTACCGCACAACCAAACACTATTGTAAACCACTATTCTTCTAAACAAATCAAATGCTTATATCCTGCCCTTTGACTGTTAGAAGTAATTAGGTCAAGCAAGGTTGTTTGAAGCATTACATCCAAGGTATCTAGTTTGGAATACCAAGTTTGTTGCCTCCAGCCCCTATATATAGAGATATACTAGGGTTAATGACTGGTTAATGGACTCTAGCCCATGTAAGCCCACTACACTGGTCCATTATCTTATTGGGCTTATATTAGAACATACATGTGTTATATTATATACCCAACAATGTCCTCCTATGTTCTACGTATAGCACAATCCAATAGATTGATAATGTGATGTCCAAATAAAATATTGAATCATCCATATCACCATATCACCATATCAAAGAAGATCTGTAATCCAACTGAAAACACGAATACTTCTAAGAATAACCAAGAGTTTTAGAAATAATCTAAACTCAAACAAAGAGGTTTCACATGTAAGTGAACTATTTATTCAACTAAAAAGAATATAATAATCCCTCACAGCTCTATAAGGATCCACCCATCAAGTAAGTCATCCTCATCAAAATCCATATTGAGGCAAGCTCCTCAATTTTCGCCAATCCATGTAAATTACCAAATATGAATTTCATGAAACATGAATCCAATCATTTGTGTAAAATACGAAAGTATCTAGTTCTACCTGAAGAAGAACTGAGTACAATTCCATAATGGCTGAAAATATAACTATCCATAAGCATCATTGTCAAGTTTCAATAAAGAACATGACCTATATAGCTTTTTTTTGCAAAGAACCGTTCCTAATTGTCAAGTTTCAATAAAGAACAAGACCAAATAGTTTCTTTTGTAAAGAACCATTTCATGTTTCTTTTTGGAATGTTACAGTCATCTTATCCATATTTGAGTTAAGCTGTATCATCAAGTTTGGAATGTACAACTTTTCCCAAAAAGGACATGTCATCAAATGTGGAATGACACACAACAACTGTAAACATCATCTAAACATATCAAGTGCCTATCTTGGCCAAAAGGGAGATTCGAAGATTGTTAAGTCCTGTCTACACAAACTTTAACACCATCTCCCCCACAGTTTTTAATATTCAATCTTTGGTCAGTCCCTTTGTGAGAGCATCAGTCATATTATCCTTCGATCGCATATAAACTAAAGTGATAATTTCTTGATCTATAAGATAATTCTGCGTGGCATGTTTCAGCCTGACATGTCTCCTCTTACCATTAAAGAGTGAGTTCTTTACAATCGTAATTGTAGTTGATTATCGCATAACATAATTAAGAATGAATATTTAAACAGGTCAATGGAATGTCCAGGATTAGATCTCTTATCCACTCTGCTTCATCTCCTGCAAAAGCTAGAGCATAAAGTTCTGATTTCATAGATGACAGAGCAATACAAATCTGTCTCTTTGACTTCCATGCAACAACGGCTCCACTCAGTGTAAATACATAACCACTGGTAGATTTACTGTCTCCTAATTCTGAGCCCCATTATGCATCAGAATATCCTTTCAGGATAGAAGGAGGACCATTATAACATAGAGCATAACCTTGAGTACCCTTAAGGTATCTCATCAGGGCATCCCAGTGCTCATGGTCAGGATTACTAGTGAAATGTCTCAGCATGCCAACTGTAAAGGCTATGTCTGGTCTAGTGCAACTCATCGCATACATGAGACTACCAATCAGTTTAGAATAATCCAACCGATTCACCCTGGCTCCTTCATTATGTCTCAGTCTTTTGGTATAATCAAATGGTGTCTCAATCGGTTTACACTCAGAAATTAATTTCTCAATACAATGGGCTTGGCTAAGAGTGATCCCTTGCCCTTTCAAAGCTTACTTTTATACCAAGATTTATGTTTACCACACCAAGATCTTTCAAGTTGAATTCTTTAGCCAACATTAATTTCACGTTACTCACTACAGAGAGATCGGAACAAAGAATCAACATGTCGTCTACATACAAGCAAATAATTGCAGCCTTATTCGACACAGAACGAAGTAAAGGCATTTATCTGAGTAACTGGTCTGGTCTGAAAACCAAAGCTCTTTACTACCTTGTTAAATTTTTGATGCCACATTTAGGTGCTTGTTTAACACCATAAAAAGATTTGTTTAACTTACAAACTTTGTTCTCAAAACCTTCAATGACAAACCCTTCATGTTGGTTCATGTAGATTTTCTCTGTGAGATCTCCATTAAGGAAAGTCATCTTTACATCCATTTGATGCACAACATATTGCTAAATAGATGTCAAAGCAAGAATAATTATTATGGTAGACAAATGACAGACCAGTGAGTAAATATCAAAGTAGTCTATCTCACTCACTTGAGTATAGCCTTTAGCTATTAAACGTACTTATACCGAGCTATGGATCCGTCAGGATTAAGTTTCTTCTTCAATATTCACCTACAGCCTACAGTCTTAGCCTCTTTTGGCAAATCGACTAGCTGTCAAGTTAGATTTTACAACAGAGAGCTCATTTCATCATCAATGGCTTCTGCTCACAACAAAGAGTCCCTAGATCTCATCGCTTCCTTATAGGATGATGGATCATTATCTAAATGGTAGGTCACAAAGTCCTCACCGAAAATTTTGGGTACTCTATCTCTTGTAGAAACTCTTACAGGAACTGATTCAGAAATCAGATTGGGACAAGTGTCAGAAGTAACTGGTTCAGACTCAACCGGCAATTCTGTAACCATCTCTGTATCGCCTGGTATGGTCAAACCTTAATATCTGAGAAATTTATTCTCAAAGAAAACTACATCTCGAGATTCTATAACCATATTAGTTGATAGATCGAAAAATCGATTAGCATCACTATCTTCTGCACCTGCTAGATAACACAAGTGTATGTTCTAGTTCCCACTTTAGGTCTCCTAGGGTCTGGTATCCTTACATAAGCAATACAACCCCAAGTCTTAAGAGTTTCATATCTATAAGGATGCTTATGCCATAACTCATACGGAGTGGAGGGGCATTTTGAGTTTGGCACTCTATTGAGGATGTGATTTGCAGTCAAACTTGCTTCTCCCCAATAAACACTAGGCATGCCAGCTGTCAATAACATAGAGTTTAACATTTCTGTTAACGTCATGTTCTTACGTTCAGCGATACCATTAGATTGAGGCGAGTAAGGAGCAGTAGTTTCAAGTATTATGCCCTGAGAGGTGCAGAATTCCTTGAACTGTGGCATAGTATATTCTCATCCTCTATCACTCCCAAATCTCTTAATTTTCAAGTTCAATTAATTTTCAACACGATTTTTGAAAATTTTAGATTTATCAAAAGCTTCATCTTTCGATTTTATGAGATAAATATGACAATATCTAAAAAAATCGTCTATAAAAATGATTAAATACTTTCGACCACCTATAGTAGTGAAACTTTTAAAGTCACAGAGGTCAAAACGTATTAGCTCAAGAAGTTGTGTGCTTCTAGAAACCGAACGCAAAGGTTTTCTTTTGATCTTGGTTTGTGCACACACTTCACATTTGTCAAATCTAATCGATGTATCTAAATGTATATTATAAGTTTTAGCAAGTTGAACCATTTTCCTATAGTTCACATGTCCCAGTCTATTATAACAACTTAGGATCAATAAGTGGTAAACTAACCTGACTAATAGTCTCATTTGCTAAACTCGATCTATACATACCACCGATTAAGAAAGCACAACTAAAATAATAAGAGTTAACAGTTAAAGTTACTCTACCACCCAAAAAGATGAACACATGCCAGCATTATCTAAAAGACTAAAAATTAAATTTTTTTGAATAGCAGGAACTACTTTAACATTTTTTAAAGTTAGTATTGTACTTGAAGAAATGACCAAGTTCGCAGTACCAGTGTGAGTCACCTCTACCTCTGCTCCACAAGCTACTGTAACCGCCTCTTTCACGGCAACAATATCAACTAGTAGTCTCTTAGAATTGCAAATATGAGAAGTGACTCATGTATCTAACCACCGGCCTGAAGAAGTACTGGCCTCACCGTTGCCCTACATAACAAGAAAACCATGAGGCTCAGCCTTGCCCACCATAATATGAACTTCCTTCTCTAGTGTGTTAGATTCAGACTTTTTAGGTAGCCTACAAGTTGCTGCAAAGTGACCCCATTTTCTATAGTTGTGGCACTTGCTCTTCTTTTTCTGAAAGATAGTCTTTTTGGCCTCCAACTTGAGATTGTCACTTTTAGGTGACTTGGATTTCTTGGGATTTGATACCACGTTAGCAGCAAATTGTTGCTGTCTAACCATCCCCAAGTTATTCCTGAATTGATTCTCATCTTCTATTTGAATGAATCGTTTGATATCACCCAGTCTCACTTACACATTTTTTCTATACACTTCAGTTTTAAAAGAATGCCATTGAGATTCATCAACTTCTTCAGTCGAGGCAATAAATGTACTCAAAACGGTGTAAAAATAATTCATATATTTTAGACCGAATTGAGTCTTTCGCTTTCATATATTAAACCCAGACTCACCAAAGGATTGAAGTTTGACCATCTCAAAAGGAATAGTGTTCTTATATATGATTGCACCCACAAGAAACGAATCACACACGACAATTTTTTCATTGTTCAACTTGGATCTCAAATACTCAAGATCAATCACTTGAGGAATAATATTCTTGTCCACTCTATATTTTAGTAGGTTAGAATATATACCCAACATTGACTTCTTATTTTTTTTGCACACACAGCTCATTCTTTTGTTGGGCTCTCCCATTGGTCTTACTCTCGGCCGACATGATATCATTTTCCTTTTCTGTATTAAGATCTGATTAAAATCTAACACACATGCTTCTTATATTTAAGGTTTTCTCAAGAGAAGAGCTCCATATATATCTCATTTTTTGGAAAGACTTTAATATTTGATTAAGAGCCGTGAAACATTAGTAATGTCCTACAGCAATATAATTATTTATGGCCGATAATTGAGTTAGGTGGGTCTACCAATTGAGTTAGGTGTGTCTACCTAACTTATGCACTCACGGAAACGAACCACAGTGCATATTAGTCAATTTTAATTGTATTATTTTGTCTACCATTAGGCCCAGTTTGGATTGTAAGAAAAAACAATTCCCGTGGAAATTTTTTTCTTGAGATATTTTTTCTTTCGTTAATTTAGAGGGGAATAATGTGTTTATGATTAATATAGAGGGATATTATCATAAATCGAAGGTTCATCTAAATAAAAATTGAATTTGGGTGGTTCAAGTTGTGTTTTTTCATGTGTAAAAAAAGTTTAGGAATTTTAGAAATAATTTTCCTTTCCAAACTTTTCCAGAAAATTCCTGCAATCCAAACAGGGATTTAGTGGTGATGGTTGTAATAATCTTCCATTTCAAATGATATAAACATATAGTCTTAATACGCCCTTCTAGAAATGGATGAATTTCTTTTTTTGAGGGGTGTGAAGAAGTCTCATAATATTTTGTTTTTTCTCATGCAAGGGTCAGTGAACTCCAGTTTTATAACGGGAAGGCCACCTACGCAAATTCTCCTGGTCAAGCTTCAGCTATATATGATCTTAAGGTTCTTGGGTTCAACCTATTTTATTCTAAGAGAGGATTGTGAGACTGACTTGTACAAGTAGCCCTCTTCTATGTCTCTCACCATTAAATTTCTCCCTCTCACTAAAACGTATCCAGTAATATCTCCAACGGGGCTGCTCTCCAGGGGGGTAGAAATCCTCAGCTATAATGATCTTAGGATTGGCTACCCTGCTTCGAGTAAACCTTTGGGATTGGCCACTATGGTTGTACAGTATACCTTTACCCATTGGGGCTATACTCGACGTGAATGGAGAATAGCAAGCCTATCCAACAACAAAATAAAACCCTGCTTATACTATAATTTGAAGGTATTTTGAAGAAAGCTGTACTATTTTCACTGAATAAAATTTCATCTATGACCTCATAAGTTGTACTCTTACTGGAATGGTCAAAAGATCAAAAAAGGAGGAGGAAAGTATGATGATTGTAAATGGTGTGGTTCATGCACGGAATCTGCCGTAAGATAGGGAATTTTAAAAAATAGCAAGTGGTAGAAATGACAAAATAGGCGGGTCCCACGAAGAGCTAAAAAAATAGCCGGGTTCAGTGGCCTAGGAGCCTCGGAGTGTTCGATGCATGACCCGTTCGTTACTTATTAACAAAAGAAGTCAAAGTTGAGGGTTACATTACAGAACGGCTACTGATATCAGCACTAACTGTTTTAATTATTGAGCAAACTCATCTTGTCTTTTCTGTTTTACTTGGCTGGTGAAAGGTTTTTGGGAACTGTAATAACCTATGACACTTGAATGAGACGTGACGACTAAGCCATAGTGTGTCTCTTGTTTGATTGATCCGGACCATCTATTTATAGCCCAATCTGCAATCCTGATATCTATTAATACACATCATTGGATTTTAAGATGGCGAGACTGGCTTATTTTGTCAATCATGCAATCCTAATGTCTATTAACATACATCATTGGGTTTTAAGATGGCAGAAATGACCTCTTTTTTTTTTTCTTCTTTTTAAAGGGGGGGGGGGGGGGGGGGGGGGGGGATGAGAAAATGGAAGGCTAAGATCAATCAAAGAGGTCTAAAGTTGTGGTGGAGCTGTAGACTTTTGTAGGGTGGAGCTCGAATCTTCTCGTCAAGGTTTCAAGTTTAAGTATGTGTTTTGTCGATGATGGATATAGAGACATGTTAGACCGAAAATCGGTAACAGGTACGACAGTGACGTAAGAGCTGAGCTAGGTGACCAGATGGACCAGAGTGAAGGGACTGAGTCCTGCTGAGAGAGCTAGGTCCTGCACAAAGGCAAGCGAGGTCAAAAGACCAACCCGGGTGGTACTCCGGACAGGCCCTTCGACACTCAAGTCAGTATATGAGCAGGAGTGCAGAGCTAGTTTAAGAGTTTTGGGTGGAGAGGAGGTTTTTCATTACCCTTGGTTTGAGCTTTGAACTCCCTTTTATAGAGGGAAACGTGGTGACGTGGGATGACCTGTGCGAGGACAGGTGGCGGCCTGCTATAGGCTGGAGTTCACCTACTCCCGGGACAGGTGGCGGCCTGCTATAGGTTGGAGTTCATCTACTCCCAGGACAGGTGGTGGGACAGGTGGTGGCCTGTGATAGGCTTGCGTTTTGCACCCCATCAGTTGACATGTGGTGGGACAGGTGGTGGCCTGTGATAGGCTTGAGTTTTTGCACCCCATCAAGACATGTTTGTTTTGAATGAAATTTTTGATAAAATTTCTGTAAAATTACAAAAAATTGAAACTGTGAAAATATTGAACAATGAAGATACATTTTGAAAAGTTATAGAATAAGTAGAAATACATATTGGGCATGTGAACATGACTCACCACCGACTCACCACCGACTCAAATAGAGTCCTCTTGTTTTGTTTTTAGTGTTAGATAGATATTAGATGAAGTTTGTGTTATCTAGGACTTCAAGAACATTAGATAGAAGATTTTGGCTTTATCTACATAGGTAGCAGTAGATATCTATTCAATGTTTTCTTTTATTAAAATTGCTTATGTATATAAAGAGTTAAGACGTGAATAAAATTTAGAGTACAACTTTAACGTTTCTTCTTGATTTTCTTTCACTGTTATGTGATAGTGTTATTTCACATTATGTATATTTTTTTAGTGATGATATTTTCACCCCACTTCCAGTACTTGCACAACCCCTTATAACGTGATTTGACATAAAGTTTAAGACCTGAATAAAATTTAGAGTACGACTTTAACGTTTCTTCTTGATTTTCTTTCACTATTATGTGATAGTGTTATTTCACATTATATATTTTTTTTAGAGTGATGATATTTTCACCCCCACTTGCAGTACTTGCACACCCCCTTCTAACGTGATTTGACATAAAGTTCCAAGTGGAGGTGAAAATATCATCTCCCCTTTTTTTTTATAGCAATTCTTCTCTTCACAATCTCTCGTTAAATCCAATAGTTTCTTTCTTCCTAAATAAACCAAAGAGAGTTTACAGGGCAGCGATATTCCCCCCCCCCTCCGATGGATATTCCTCCTCCCCCCCCTCCCCCTTAACAGTTTTCGTTAACTTTAATGAAGGGGTGGAGAAGCAATTGTTAAGTCCAAAAACATAAAAGTTAACGATTTTTTTTGGGGGGCGGGGGGTATCCATCGGGGGATATCACTCCCCTAAAATTATCACTTCAGTGTGAAACTACCCATAATAATTTAATAACATCGAATACAGACATCTAATGTCACACATGATTGATAATTTATGACACACGCTGCAATTTAGATGTAATTTATGGACTTTTTGTAAAAGACCACTCAGGTTTCAATAATTATAAAAGACAATTGAACTTTGGATTGTAAAAGACCACCCACGGCCGTGCAGATTTTAAATGGAAACATCTCAGCTGCAGTGGGTTGAGAAAAAAGACAATACTGTCTAGACCAAAAGAACCTCCATTTAAACTTAATGCCTTCAATTAATCAAACCCTAACAGATAAGAATTTATTTTATTACCCTCAATAAAGCAAATTAACCCTTTTACAAAGCCCACTAACCCTCTGACACGCATGGTTTTAAATTTCGACCGAAATCTTCGGACCGAAATTTTGAATTTCGGTGGAGACCGACACCGAAACCACTAAAAACCGAAACGGTCATTTATTTCGGCGGAATTTCGGAAATTTAGGTTGAGATTTCGGTTTTTCCGAAATTTGACCCAAAAAATCTGTTTTTTTTTAATCAATTTAATATTTCACTGAAATTTCGACCAAAATTACCAATATTGAATAAAATCTTGGTTTCGATTTTTGTACCGGATTTTGACCGAAATTTCAGTCAACCGAAACCGAAATTTTAAACGTTGCTGATACGTACAAGATGGGTCTCACTTAGGATTTAGCTTTTGATACTAATGTGGTTGATGACAATATTTTTAGTAGTTATCTATATTCAGTAGGAGATGGATATTTGTTGGGACTCTTAGCATATTGGCTACTCTTAGAATAGTAAGCTATTATTTAATTGGGAAGTAGATTTGTGTAGGAATTTTATTATGTAGGAAAGTATGCAGGATTATTGGATATAAATAAGTTGTAATCTTCTATTTCATGAAAAAATAAATCTATCTTAGAAATTGTGTCTTTTTGCACAAAGGATGACCGATCCTTCCCTCGAAGTGGATCAAGATGTTGATCTTCCCTCTAAGAAGATCGAATCACGTTACGAACCGATCCGGGTTCGTAACACCCTCTTTTTAATTTATTCCCAGGGACTTTGCTTCCATGTTTAGTGAGCCCTAATCTAGATCGTCCATCATCATCATCAGGACCACAAAATCGGATATTTACAAATGTCTCTCTCTATATAATTTGCATTATATGACAAAAGGTCAAGATAATTGAATTATCTCAGTCCCACCATCAATGTCCTTGGAATATGAATTCCCAAATTCACGTAATAATTTTGAATGAAGCCAGAGTGGCACAGAAAATAAATACCATTTCTGTCTGTTTTCTGCGGCCGTAAGTGAACAGCCGTAAGAGTAATAAAGTTACTTCTTACTTATCATGGTTATGTTGCTTAATAGAGGCTTTGAACTTAAATGAAGGGTATTTTGCTCTTTAAAACATAATAATGTACTTTTTATTAATGCAGCTAGTGATGTTTTGCCAAATAAGCCCCAAATCAAGGTTGTCTTTTGAGCAAAAATCCCATTTTTTGCAAAATTTATGGTGGTCTTTCACAAGATTATAAACGTGAGGTGTTATTTTACAAATGCCTTAAACTTGAGGTGGTCTTTTGCAAAAGTCCCACATTAATATAATAAAAATTTATACTCGCACTTCACTTGTTTCATATTGAGTTATCTGCCAAAGTTCCTTGCAAAGCTGTCAGACTATAGACACCAAGCAGGAGAAGTCTAAAATAAGTAGAGGGCTCCATTATCAAGAGTAGGCTCTGTTCACTTGTTTTCTAGCTGCAGGAAAAGAAAAGAAAGGAAAAGAATCTGACGTGAAAAACTGGAAAAGAAAGGAAAAGAATCTGTGAGAAAATTCCTTTTGTGAGAAAATTCCGTTGTTCACTTGGCTGATAAAGGAAAAGAAAGCATGCAGGCAAAGTGATTTTCTCAGGAAATTTTTTGGTGCGAAAATCTAGAGGGAAAGTGCAAGAAAGTTGGTTTTCCACGTCATTATTTATATTTTCCACCTGTGTAATTATGCTTTTCCGAGAAAACAAGTGAATAGCGGAAAATGTCATGTCCAATCACGGAAAAATTTGGCTTATTTTCTTCTCTTTTCCTTTCTCAAGAAGGCAAGTGAACAGAGCCACATTGAATTAAGAAAGAAAATAAGAAGATGGCTTTTAAATTAAAGTCATGTGGGTAGAAAATCATTAGAAAGATCAAGTTGTTTGTTGAAAGGTTAAATTATATGTATGACACGGATGTGAGCCCGTGGATGACACGATTACCGACGTGGGTTTTTTTTTAGCGTGGACAGCCTTGCAGAAAGCTGTAACAGAAAAGGAGTAGAGCCTAAATAAAGAAAGGGTGTTAATCAATATATTCGCCTCTTTTTTAATTGGGACAGCCCCTCCCGTCATAAATGCAAAGGACGGGGCTGTCCAATTAAGAAAAAAGGGGTTGAATATGTAATTGTCTGTGGAGGATGAGGTGGATGTTAAGGTCGAGGAGGACACAGTCACTGATATTTTAATATGTTGACGTGTATTAGATTGGAACTTTATAGATGATGAAGATGGCTTGATGGCACGTGCCACGTGAAGACCTACTCTTCCAAAAAATGAAGACGCATCCGTTTCTGTCCGGTAAAAGGGAAAGTAACAACATTATGAGTCCGAATTTACATATGTTTGGTTGTTTACGATGGTGGGGTGGGGTGGGGTGCCCTACAGGCTACAGGCCAAAGACCGTTTTGCCAGTTCAAAAAATCATCTATTTTTCCTGTTTTTCATATCCATCATCGCCCACAGCCGCGGCCAGAGGCGGAGCCAGGAATTTGGTCGAAGGAAGCAGAGCATATAGGGTGAGGCCTACTGCTCTTTTACGCTAGAGTGTTTGTCCCAAGTAAAAAGGGTGTGAACATATCATTTCCCCTTATATTTTTATTTAGTGGGGCCCATTATATTACAAGTCCTGTTTTGATGGGTGGGGCCCACTATTTAACACCCATGGCATGGGTATTTTGTTTTTTCCATAAAATATTTTATTTTTAAATAATTTTTTTGGTTTTGATGGATGCCGATGCCGACTGGTTATATATTTTGGAGTTTCAAATGGTCTAGTATTTTTCAAAATGTACTGTACGACTTACACCATATGATGATCCAAACCGCTCATTTGATAGGCCACGGCATGAATAGGTTGTGCAGAAAAATTCATTTCAATTGGATGACCCTAGCTCTACGATCTCTAGTGGAAATGCATACTATGGAGACCTCTACAGAACGGAGGGTTAGGATCATCTCATAAAATGATTTTAGGGGCACAACGTATTAACGATCTAGCCCATCAAATGGACGGCTTGGATAATCCTTTGGTCAGCCGACTTTTAAAAAAAAAAATACTGGACTATATGAGCTTATGCCATATTAAAACTCGTATATTTTGAGCTTATCAGTGGACATTTTATATGGTGTGTGCGCGTGTGAAGTTCATTATTTTCCAAAGTACTATGGGCCCACTTCATAAGATGATCAAACTGTTTATTTGTGGGCCACAAACCCCCAACGTCTTAGCTGATTTTAAGGTTCAGCGCACGCGGGGGTTGGTGAGTGGGTGTGGAGAGAGAGAGAGAGAGAAAGAGCATTAATTGTTGCGGAGGATGCAAATTCTGAATAGAGGCTACTCCAAGTTGGGACAAAAGCTATTTTTAGGGGGATAATTCCCCACTCACCCCACTGGCTTTGTCCATGTATAGAACTTGGAAAATTTTCAATTTTCAGCGGCCCCCACCCCACCCTCCTCTGGCTCCGCCACTGGCCGCGGCTACTCGATCATTTTGCAAGTAGACCTGATCTTTTGACTTAAAGGCCTACCCAAACTTTTACTTGCAAAAGGATTAGATTAACTTGCAAAAGGATCGGGTCAACTTATAAAAACATTGGTTCGACTTATGAAGAGGTATAATCTACTTGCACTGATTCTTTTCTTCATATTTTCTAAGTGCTTTCCATTTTTCCCAATGCAGATTCCCATCTCCTCCCCCCCCCCCCCCCCACCACACACACGCACACTACGTGCACAATCCCTTTTATTAGTACTGATATGTGTAGAAATTCCAAGTGTAAATTCCAAGTGATATGGCCACGCCCCCAATGAGTGACCAATGCAGGCAAAGTGTAAATTAGTCTGCCCAGTGTAAATTCCTGGCTCCGCCCCTGGTGATGACAAAACAGAACAATCAGAAAGCAAAAGATGGGCAAAATGGTCTTTTCGACAATACGGACAATAGAGATGGAACTACAATCCATCCGTAAATTCAGACTTAATGTAATTAATTTGTCTTTTGTCCTATTCTTGGAGCAATGATAGATACAAGGGAGCCCTTGCATAAAGAGCGGCAAGGGCCCTTCATTGGATCCACGTAATTTCAGTTACAATTTAAAATTGGTTGAAAAAGTAAAATCAGTTACATTTGATGATGTGGATCCAATCAAGAGCCCTTTTGCAGGTGTTTATACAATGGCTCCTTTGTATCTATCATTCCTCATATATTAGATTAGTTCTAGTTTATCTTATTTAAAGAGATAAGTACAAGTTTCTCTTATTTGGAAACTCTTGTTAAGTATTTGAAATAAATCTCTCATTAGGTCTACCAAGATCTAAATGGCACATGCTTGATAGAAATAGGACACAAACCTACGACCCATGAAGATGAATACGCTGAGATTTACATGATTTGGTAATACTGCCTATGTCGATGGATGAGTCAATAAGAAATTTACCCCGAGCAAGAATCAAAAATTACAATTGCTCTCGCTTGATCTAAAATACGATCAAACCCACAAGCCTTTCCACTAATATCTCTAAACCGACTTACTCCCTCTCTTGTGTTTTTCTTAATGAAAGATTATTCTCATTGGCAACAATAAATAAGGTTTAACATCAAACTTAAACAGCTTGTTTCACTGTAGGGCAATTTTTTGGCGACAGCACTTATTCCAGAACAAGTGTTTATTCAACATTTGTTGAAACTTTAGTCTTAAACCTGAAAAATTAGGGCAATTAAAATTCTAGACGAGAGATGAAATATCACTTGGGTCAAAAAATCTTTAAAAAATCCCAGAACACCCATATTTCATAAGAAATAAGCAAACAACCCCTATCTCATAGAAAATGACCCAAATAACGCTGTATCATAAAAATGATCGTCTGTGTGTCAAATCTTCTCAAATGTCATCCCAAGCAAGTTGTAGGTTTTGTATTGAGATTTCATTACCATACAAGAAAATGTAAATGAGTAACAAACTCACACAACGAATAGGGTCCCCTTCGTGTCTAACTTAAATATTATTGTGTTCCATTCCCAGGCTTTTAAAGGCTTCCTTTTTCAAAGGTTAAGTTGAATGTTTCTTTATGATTATTGTTTTCATTTTCTTCCCATTTTTAACCATGAGTGGCCTTGGTGGAAATCAACAGCAAGGATCTAAGGCTACCTTGGTATTCTAATGTAACTTGAAGACTTGCTTGTTGTGAGAGATTAAAACTCTCTTATGGCTTATCAAGATAAGGTATGAAACGAAAAAGGAGGGGATTTTGGGTTATCGGAAGGAAGCTTGATGGAGAGCAAATTCCTTTCCAAGATCTCTATAAATATAGCCTCCTACGTCTCTGCTTGCACATGGTTATTATTGTGTTTCTCTTTTCTTAGTGATCCATAACAAAGAGGAAGGAGAACCCGGTTCCCATCGCCGGATAGACTGTGAATCAAGGAGAATCAAAGGGGTTTTAGTTGTTTCTATCCTAACATTTTATGTAGAGCTCATGAGGCATGGAAACAATGACGCCTGGTAAGTTTCTTTGACTCTTTATTTATTGTAAATTAAAGAAACCAAGAAAGGTTATTTCTCTCTAAGGTTTAATCGCCCAAGATCAAAGATAAAGTCTCTCTATTTGCAACCTAAGAGACTTATATCCCGCTCCATGTATCTTGATATGATAATGATATATTACACAAGGGAGGCAATATGGCCCCTAGATGCCTCCAACATGGTTAGTTAAAGCTAAACTTTCATGGTTCAAACTTCAGCCGGGCCTGGTGGGCATTGGATATTTTCTTAGAGACAAGACCAGATCGCCTAAATGGATTTTCTCTGGGCCCAGAGGAATCAAGGACTCTTATGACGTGAAAGTGAGGGCATGGAAGCATGGAATTAGGTCACCTGGTTCGGTTCCATCATGTTTAGAGTTTAGCTAATGTAGAGGCGGGGGGCATCTTGCTAGAGGTGGAGTGGAGTGTCCATCCCTAACGATATCCAACTTCTTACCCCCTTGACAATTATATTTCTCGGTAGTTTTTTCTTATCCTTTTCTATTTTTGTTCGCTCTCTAGATGGTCCCCACCTTCCCCGTTTTTTTTTTTTTTTTGATATAACTCCTACCTTTCAACAAAAATAAATAGGGAAAATTCTCAAAAAAATGTGATTTTTATCTTAAAATCTCAAAAAAAAGGTGAAGTTGGCTAATTTCTCAAAAATGGGTGAAACGCATCCCAAGGATTTTTTTAGGACGAAAATGCCCTTATGTTGCCTTTCCCTCTAAGAATGTAAGCAACAAATCACAATGCGTTTCACCTAACATTTTGACCTTTTCCCGCCTCTCTCTCTCTCTCTCTCTCTCTCTCTCTCCACAACAGGAACAATTGAGGGGCCCCCAAAAAATTCTCCTCCTTGGTGAGTTGGTGCCCAAATCCAACCCACTATAACAGTGTACCGTCCAGACTATAGGATGATCCAAGCAGTCCATTTGATAGGCCACATCGTAAATAGGTTGTGTCCCAAAAACCCATTTTCATATGATGATCCTAGCCCTCAGATATAAAGAGAACTTGCTTATTATGGAAATCTCTAGACATTGGAGGGTTGTGATCATCCTATGCAAATGATTTTTGGGGCACAAGCCATTAATGTTACGGCCCATCAAATGGACAGCTCAGATCATCCTATGGTCTGGACGGTACACTTCATTTTAAAAATATGGATGGGACCTAAATTGGGTTAATGTTACTGTACAAACCACACCATAGGATGATCCAAACCATGGACAGCTTGGATCATCCTATGTTGTGGACGGTACGCTTCAATTTGAAAAATATAGGTGGGGCCTACGATTGGGCCTTAATGTTACTGTATGACCAACTCTATAGGATTATCCAAACCATGGACGGCTTGGATCATCCAATATTGTGGACGGGCCTTAATTTTACTATACGGCCAACTCCATAAGATGATCCAAACCATTCATTTGATGGGCCACAATGTAAATAGGTTGTGCCCCAAAATCATTTCCATAGTATGATCACAACCCTACAATCTACAGAGGTTGCATAAGATGTAGTTTCTATTTAGATCGAAGGGCTAGGATCAGCCTATCGAAATGATATTTTGGGACGCAACATATTTATGTTTATGGCCCATCCAATGGACGGTTTGGATCATCCTATGGTGTGGTATGGGTGGGGCCTACGTTGTTCAAAGATGGGCCCACCATTCCACCAACGGTTTCTTTTGGCCCCACCATCTTTGAACAACGTAGGGTTGTGCCTAAAAAATCATTTCCACAGGGTGATCTAATGAAATACAATGCAAATAGTATTGTACGGGTCACACCTGAAGGTCGACCTTTTTACATTCTTTGCAAACAGGTGCAAATTTGTCAGGTCGACCTTTATAGCATATGTACAAACAGGTGAGAATTCGCCTTGATAGGTCAACTTGTAGGTCGACCTTTTCACTATTTGACCAAACAGGTAGGAAGACCAATTACAGGTCTACCTTTCCACCATTCCGTCAGACAGGTGTAAAACATGTGAAAAGGTAAAATTAGTGGTTCATAGGTAAAATTAGTGGTTCCTAGGTATAATTAGTGGTTCATAAGTATAATTAATGGTTCCTAGGTCTAATTAGTGGTTCCGAGTGTTTAAAATCCAATAAATACAATCATTCTCACTTTTTATAGTGGTTTTGACTGCATAACTATTTCAATCTCACAATTTAAACTCTCGGAACGGAACAAGTATTAGGCCATCTAAACTATGAACCACGATAAGATTTGACTGTTTAGACAACTATTTAACCCATTGTTCATACATTCATTTCAACTTTGACATCCACTTAAGTAATATTAGATTGTGTGAACCACTATTTATACCTTGGAGCCACTAAATACTGGTAAATAGTGGTTCTTATGTAAAATTAGTAGTTCCTAGATATAATTAGTGGTTCCGAGTGTTTAAAATCCAATAAATATAGTTATTCTCACTTTTTATAGTGGTTTTGACTGCATAACTATTTCAATTTTATTGGAATTTAAACTCTCGGAACGGAACAAGCATTGGGCCATCTAAACTATGAACCACGATAAGATCTGACTATTTAGACAACTATTTAACCCATTGTTCATACATTCATTGTAACTTTGACATCCACTGAAGTAATATTAGATTGTGTGAAGCAATATTTCTACCTTGGAACCACTATTTATACCTTGAAACCACTAAATACTGGTAAATAGTGGTTCGTAGGTAAAATTAGTGGTTCCTAGATATAATTAGTGGTTCCTAGGTCTAATTAGTGGTTCCGAGTGTTTAAAATCCAATAAATACAGTCATTCTCACTATTTATAGTAGTTTTGATTGCATAACTATTTCAATCTCACAATTTAAACTCTCGGAACGGAACAAGTATTAGGCCATCTAAACTATGAACCACGATAAGATCTGACTGTTTAGACAACTATTTAACCCATTGTTCATACATTCATTGCAACTTTGACATCCACTGAAGTAATATTAGATTGTGTGAAGCAATATTTCTACCTTGGAACAACTATTTAACCCATTGTTCATACATTCATTCCTAGGTATAATTAGTGGTTCCGAGTGTTTAAAATCAAATAATACAGCATTCTCACTTTTTATAGTGGTTTTGACTGCATAACTATTTCAATATTACAATTTAAACTCTCGTAACGAAACAAGTATTAGGCCATCTAAACTATGAACCACGATAAGATCTGACTGTTTAGACAACTATTTAACCCACTGTTCATACATTCATTGCAACTTTGACATCCACTTAAGTAATATTAGATTGTGTGAATCACTATTTATACCTTGGTGTAGACACCTCATTTTGACCGGACCCAAGTTCGCTATGCTTGGGAGAAACCCCATCCGATCATTTCCGCCATGTTTCGCATTTTTCCGTGAGAGGTTGAGAGAGATTATTCATAAGAATCCAAGCGAGGGAGAATTTGGACCCGTTTGGTGGGCCCGCATTGAACATTTGTTTAAAATTCGAATCAACCGAGGGCCCACATTGTGGGGCCCACGTTGTGGGGCCCGCGTTGTGGGGCCCACATTGTGGGGCCTCAGTAGGGCCTCTTGTGAGGCCTCTTATGAAGAACAATAATGATGGATTCTCCACTAAAGAAACATGATGGGCCCTCCACTAAGAACAATAATGATGGATTCTCCACTAAGAAACATGATGGGCCCTCCACTAAGAAGAATGATGATGGATTCTCCACTAAGAAACATGATGGGCCCTCCACTAAGAAGAATGATGATGGATTCTCCACTAAGAAACATGATGGGCCCTCCACTAAGAAGAATGATGATGGATTCTCCACTAAGAGGGACAACATGATGAGCTCTCCACCAACACATCTCTCTCTCTCTTTCTCTCCCTATATATATCTTCCTTCCCATCCATAAAAAAAAAGCAGGAGAAAAAGGAGAGATTTATCTTCCATTATCTTTTTCTCTTCCATTATCTCTTCCAATCACTCCCTCCAATCCCTTTCCCTATATTCTTCTTCCATTATCTCTCCCAATCACCTCCCAATCCTTCCCTCTAAGAGAAAGTGAAAGACGGCGGAACGGATCGGCGGCAACATTTTTTTTTTGGGGGTTTTCTTTGCTAATTGAAAGGGTAAGACAAAGCGTATATCCGAGGATTACTTACCCTAGAGACAAGGAGAGCTAGCAAGGTTGGTATTCCAAAACCCTCTTTCATATATCTTAAACTAGAAGCATGCTAGGATAGAATTTGTGATTTATTTTTATTTTTTCTTATTGTTATTCAAAATATGTTTTTTTCAATCTCTGAGTGTTTTGCACATTAAGAAGTGTAGAAATCTGGAATTTCGAAGAATTTTGACTTCGTTTTGACCGTAATTTGACCTTTTGAACTTTACCCTCAAAGGGGTAAAATTCTAAAGATTGAATTTAAGAAGATGTCAACATAGATCCAAAATCAATGAAAATTTAAACATAATATAATTGTAAGATTTTGAATTAGTACGAATTTCTTTATGAATTCTTGATTTGATTTAAAGGGTTTAAAAATTCATTTAACTCTAGGGGTATTTTTGGAAAAAACCAATTTTCAAAAACTCTATAATGTTTTCAAAAGTGAAATTTGGATGAGATGCAAATTAAATATAATCTAATCTCCCGTGAATTTTTCAAGATTTTTGGTTGCTGTTGGATATTTGTTTATGATTTTGTACGTAAAATCATGCATGCTGTATTAAATCTGATAAAAATAGTAAATTGCAATGAAAACTTCTGAAAATATTTGTTTGATAATTACTACTGGAATTACATGTTTTCATAGAGTTTAAACTGATTTGGATTTGATTTACTATGTGTTTCTTTGTTAATTCATAATCTGGATGGATATTTGTAAAATCGTAAATTAATAGTAAATCATTTTTACAATTTATGAAACTTTTACAGTAATCCTTTCTTATTGTAATACACATACTATAGAAATTTCATATTGTTTTGAATTGATTTGCTATACGTTACTGTGTTAATTCACAATCTGGACAGAAACTTTCAACATTGAAAAACTAATAGCAAACCACATTTAAAATCTATGAAATTTTTATTATAATCTTATATAATTAAGGAGAAGTTACTGTAAAAATTTCATCTTGTTCTGAAAAGATTTGTTATATGTTGATGTGTAAATCTACAATCTGAATTGAAACCTTTTAAAATCCTTGAGTAAATTGAATTAAAATCAAATTGTTTTAAAAATTTCCAGATCATAATATTCCATCACATATTCAATCATTAAATTATCAAAATAGAAACCTTAGGAATCACTGATTTCCTTTGTAAAATCCTGATGCTGTGATTAGTTTGTATGTTTTATTTTCTCATCACATTTACTCAAACTTAATCTAACAAAACCTGAAGGCATCATAGATTGCGCGAACTTATTGCACACACTTACATCACTTTCATCTAAACCCCTGCATCTCACATGCACACACATCCTATTTTAGGAACCCGGAGTGTTATCTAGCATGGTTGACTGGGATTTCATCACCTGGTGCCTCTGTGCTAGAGAAGCATTCCACCCTTAGCCTAGTACCTTTATGGTACGTAAACGGATCTCTTGTTCACGTACTGATACGCCGGACACTGGTACAGTATATCGAACATGGATTCGCGCTAAGGGAACTCTTGGCCTTACCCCTAGATTAACCCACACATGCATGTAGTATACGAACACATGTGCATCACGTGTGTGAGCCTAGTTTAGGATATCCTACCCATTTGTGTCTAGATTAGGCCGTAGTCCATCTTCCAATGGCTACGATCGGTCCTAGGTACACAAACAAAGTCATGAGTCGAGATCCTCTCTCCACTCCGCTAGATTATGGTTAGGGTTGATGCCTTCAGGTAACACTGATAAAATGTGCGAAGATTAAAAAACTTTTCCTTTGGGGTTAGGATGTAAATCCCATTCATTTCCAAAGATCTCATAGGATTAGTCATTCATGATCCATCCGTTGAAAGCAATCTTATGCTATCTCATCTCATCTTGATCACAGATTTTCAATCTTATATTATCTGATTTGACTCGTGTTTTCATCTCTTTTAGAGAGTCTTTGACTCATTTATCCTTTAGTTGGTGTTAGTGGAGTCTTTGACTCGTGTTTCTTTTCCTTTAGAGAGTCTTTGACTCATATATCCTTTAGTTGGTGTTAGTAGAGTCTTTGACTCGTGTTTTCATCTCTTTTAGAGAGTCTTTGACTCATTTATCCTTTAGTTGGTGTTAGTAGAGTCTTTGACTCATGTTTCTTTTCCTTTAGAGAGTCTTTGACTCATTTAGCCTTTAGTTGGTGTTAGTAGAGTCTTTGACTCGTGTTTCTTTTCCTTTAGAGAGTCTTTGACTCATATATCCTTTAGTTGGTGTTAGTGGAGTCTTTGACTCGTATTTTCATCTCTTTTAGAGAGTCTTTGACTCATTTATCCTTTAGTTGGTATTAGTGGAGTCTTTGACTCGTATTTCTTTTCCTTTAGAGAGTCTTTGACTCATATATCCTTTAGTTGGTGTTAGTGGAGTCTTTGACTCGTATTTTCATCTCTTTTAGAGAGTCTTTGACTCATTTATCCTTTAGTTGGTGTTAGTGGAGTCTTTGACTCGTATTTCTTTTCCTTTAGAGAGTCTTTGACTCATATATCCTTTAGTTGGTGTTAGTGGAGTCTTTGACTCGTGTTTTTCATCTCTTTTAGAGAGTCTTTACTCATTAATCCTTTAGTTAATGTTAGTGGAGTCTTTGACTCGTGTTTCTTTTCTTTTAGAGAGTCTTTGACTCATTTATCTTTTAGTTGGTGTCATTGGAGTCTTTGACTCGTGTTTCCGTTTTTAGAGAGTCTTTGACTCATCTGTTTCATTTGCAGTATTATTAGAGAGTCTTTGACTTCGTTATCTCATTTCAGTGTTATCAGTTGCTCTTATTAGAGAGTCTTTGACTCGTTTATCCTTTAGTCGCTTTTATTATAGAGTCTTTGACTCATTTATTCTCCAGTTACTGTCATTAGAGAGCCTTTGACTCATTTGCTCTTATAATAGTATTATTAGAGCATAGTTGATTTGCCGTAAGTGTTTGATAGGTAGAGAGTTCGTTTCGAACTACGTTGGCTTGATCCTCTTCCACGAGGTACGTAGTGCAGCTTGGGATCCACATCCCAAGTCCAGCCAAACCTTTAAAAATAAAAATTTTAAATCTTTCAAAGTTACAAAAATATTCAAACCATTTTCAAAAAGATCTTCCTCTAGAGTTAGGAGTATGTCCTAGCTGTTTAGGTTGTGTTCTAGAGTTAGGAGTTTGTCTTGATTTGTATTGATATGGTATGTCCTGTCGTGTGAGTGTCCCTAGAGTTAGGAGGCCTCGAGTCGATCGGTTAGACATTTAGTCGAACCGATGGCTAGACTAGGCATATAGTCAGCCCGTGGTTTTCATTAGGTTGCACAGCCTAGTTACACATAGGATTGTAGGAACCACCTGCATTAGCCTAAGGCTAATCAACTTGCATTAGTTAGGGCATATAGGGTGTCCTAAAATCCACAATTCACTGGAATTTTAATAATCATACAAGAAGCTTTAATAACTGGTTCGGTCTTTTAGATCGAGTCTAGGATAGAGGGCTAGATGTCTTAGGCATCATAATTTAGAATAGGGCATCGAACTACGTGGGCTCCGATTCTTCCCGAGGCCGGGATACGTAGCGCAGCTAGGATGGATGGCCATTCTGGTCCGAGTCCAGTCCTGCATTAGAGTTAGGACTTGTCTTGTCCCGTCATACATAGCATAGATTTGTGTCTCATGTTTTGATATGTTTTCTTACTTTCTTGTACTGATACTATACCTTTGGTTGTAGCTTGCATGTGCGTGTCCACCAGAAACTTAGACACCCATTAGGCATGTCACTCATAACCTAGCTTTGCTTAGGTGACACATTTTTCATTTCATTTTACGTGTTTATTTCTCCATTCTCAGGAAATGCATGCTTAGGTAGACGATTCCTGAAGATTGTTCCCATTTCACATGATTTTTACTCAAACTTCTTTGGAATTAATGAAAATGGCATAAGAGACCAAGTGCTTGCACTCGGGCGAATTGGGGGTGCTCTCAGACCTTCCCCATTCGTAACCAGGCACGAACCCATATATATTTCTGGTTATCCATTGCACAGAGGATTTGATTTTAGGGTTCCATGGCCTATCCATGGATGGCGACTCTGAGTTCTTTTTAGGTACATCTCGGTTTCGAGCCCTGGCTCCTGATCAGGATGTATCTCATTCGTTTTGTATCGCCACTCGTGCTATGCTGTGAGGGTGGCATCCGTTTCGAGAGTTCCTTGGCAGAGCTCTCCTTCACATTGTGGAGATCTTAGAGGATTGCTGTGGGGACCTCGCGTCCCTCGCCGCACTCGTCCTCAGGATCGGGGTCCACACTTGGAACCACTATTTATACCTTGGAACCACTAAATATTGATAAATAGTGGTTCCTAGGTATAATTAGTGGTTCCGAGTGTTTAAAATCCAATAAATACAGTCATTCTCACTATTTATAGTGGTTGTAATTGTATAGACATGAGTTTCATCCTGGTTTACTCTAAATAGAAACATAGAGGGCAATAGAGAGAGAGAGAGAGAGAGAGAGAGAGATTATGACAATACACCATAGCATTGGAAAGAGGATGATGACAATAATAAATGCCTAACACAACCATAACAAATCCCTAACAAGTAAACAAGATGACAATACACCATAGCAGTGTAAGGAACATGTTAAATGTATTCAATTGTATCACAATGGACCTACTTGAGAAGCTTAGGTTTGATAGCCAAAGAAAAGATCCAATAAAATCTACATATTAGGAGAGGGGAGTTTCACCTCTCTGCAATGGAATTTCGTTTGGGATTTTTACAACAGCCAATGGAGTTTGATTTTGGCATGGGAAGAAGAAGGTAAAAAAGTCAAAATTGGTAGGTGAAATGCATTTGAGATTTTCAGATAAAAATCACATTTTGTGAGAATTTTTCCAAAAAAATATGATGGAGGTGAATAGAAAATGATTTGTGTGGCCCAACTTGACATAAGCCCATTTAGTGTCCAATAAGAATACTACACCCTAAGGCCCTTAAATGCCTAAGCGTTGGTTGGGCTTCATTATGGTCACCGTCAAGCACATTGATAATGAAGCCTGCCACAGCCCATCAAATTAAACTCCTAAATTAAGGCCCAACCACTGAAGCCATCCAATAACAGTAAAAGCCATGGCCCAAGTTGACCCAAGAACAGTGTGGTCTGTGATCAATTAATCCTGTATAAGCACTGTGAACTATACAATAATAGTAAAAACCAGTCTATACTTTCGAAATACAAATAATTAAGAAAACGCCACCACATGTGAATATGATACCAATATTCAGCGTCCAATCCAGAACTACATTTTGGTGTGCTTCTAAATTTGGGCCCATTAGACATAATTTGACTACAAAAGTGGGTTAGGCTTAGGAGTGAATCGTGGGCCTGACTTACTTTCCCAATTTGGTTCCTAAATAGGCGCATTGGAACAATATGGGTCCGCTATTGCCTTGGACTAGTTTGTTGATTTAATTTAGGCCCAGACAGCCTTTTCTTTTCCCAGTCCACCATTTCACATTTCTTCCAGGGGTTGGATTGTGGTCTGGAAATACAGGCTCTCTTGAAAATGGGCTGTGTGTGACTTGGGCCAAAGAGCTTGGCCTAATAAAAAATCCCATGGGTTTTACCTACATATGGATTTGCTATGTCAAGACTCAAGGGGTTTGGATATTAAAAAAACAGAATAAATTGAGTTAAAGAAGTCAATAAAATATAGCAACAAGCTCAAATTGGAAATCATCATACGATGGGGTCCACATGTATACAAACCAAACCAACGGTCTCATGTGTGTGGGCCCTACTTATATGACCAAACAAGGATATGCTCGGCAGCTAGAATGCTTTTCTCACAGAGTTTGACTTGGATTAAAAATTATATTGTTTTTAGGGAAGTGATATATCCGCCCCTCTGATGAACACCCCCTGTCAGTGTTTGTGGCAATCAAGGGCATTGAATTCTTCTGACAAAAGCACAACAGCTCCTTTTTAGTCATTGATACACTGACGGGGGGTGTATTGGTGATCAAAAGGGGCGGATATATCATTTCCCTCTTTTTAATGGTAATCTAGATTACAAATTTATACATATTTTGTTGGGATTTGCTGGGTCACAAAAGGCATTTTGAAGATGGCATGCTGCATCTAACAACTGCCACACCAGCTCACTTTTCAGCAGCTTTTGTCTTCATTTATGATGTGGCTGCTGTCAGTTGCAACAGGCCATCTGCGTAATGCCTTCTGCGATGGACCCTAGGAAATCCCTATTTTGTTTAGTAGCTTTGAATAGGTCCTTTCGCGATTTACCTTTGGTTGCCAAGAACACTTCTGGGTGTCATGTCAAAAAAACTCCTTGTTTGATTGCCAATATAGCATTGAGATAACAGGATACTATCAATGAGGCGGATAAGTTTGGCCCCATAGGGGTCGGAAGGCCTAGCTTGGGTTTTTTTTTAATTTCCTCCACTCTTGAGCATGTGTGTCTGATGTATCTTTTTCCCTTTCTTAATAAATTCTTTTTACGCAAAAAGATATCACAGGAGACTACCAAGGATCTCCTTTTTAATCATTGCATGTCTCTTGATGTGTCACACTTGTGCCCTCCTTATGAAATTCATGCCAAAATCCACAAAAAGGTGGAATTTTGATTGGATTTCTTGAGAATGATGATCTCTCTTTGCTGATGTGTCACCCCATACAACTATTCTACGAGGTATGTTCCAAGTAAACCCAATGCCCGTCTCCTTCCTGTGGAATACTTACACCACTAGTCTATGCGGTATATACTTGCAACAGAACTGAGCCTAAAGCTTCTTTCTTTAGCTCCGAAACCATGCCAAAGTATTTTGGTTTGCTCACCATATTGTTGTCACAATATTAATTAATAGGCTTACTAATCCATTAATAGCATTAACCTCTAAGAATTTCTTCATAGATAACATATGTATATTGATAATTTTTCATATGGTACCGATCAAAAATAAAAATAAAAAAATCATATGGTGCGTAGTGAGGGTGCCGCCTTGATATTTGATCTAGTGACAGCCTCTTATAGAGTTGTGCCCCAGGTAAACGTGCACACACCATATTATTTCTCCTATATTAATATCTTCCCATTGGTCCCTACAATATTTGTTGGATCGTGTGGCCATCAGCCCTCGATATGAGATCCGTAATGGTGAGGATCATCACGTGACAATCCTAGACACGTATTGCAGATACACACATGCATTGATTTCTAAATTATATTTATGAATATTATTTTGTTTTGAAAGCTGATTTCAAATGAGTGTTTTTATCAATCTCATGGCTTGTGTATTGGGGATGTTAGGAGAGGATGAACCTGCCATATCATTTGGTGAACTAACTTGGTGTGGGTGGCTCATGAGGTGGTCGATAATATCCCACCTAGTGAGAGGCCGAGAGCGTAGCGTTTTCCTATTTTGGAAGTGTTTTCCTAAGATTAAATTAGAATACATTTCTTTTACAAAAGATGACATATTTTGGTGGGATCCAAAGAGGCCATATAGATTTTCAGCAGTGTGAGTTTAATCATTGATTTAATGGACGAAGATGCATATTTGAACAAGTGTTATCTAGGCAAATCATTGGTTCAAATTATCAAACATGGGTGCCATGTGTACAACGAATAATACCTGTCCAAATTAATTTGGACAGCCAGTCAAAATAAAATACTTAAATAAAGTTGAAGAAGCCCATGACGGAGTACAAACTCTACATATGAAGCCCATGGGCCAATATGTGAGGCCCAAGAAGCCCAACACTGGCTATGTCATGGTCCATACTGTCTTTATTTCATAATTACGTACCAAATATAACTCCCTAAATACTAACAAAACTTCTTTTTTGGACAAAAATAATCATTAATCACTTCTAGAATCATATCAAACCCTATTGCAATTTAATAGGGATATAAATACAGTTATGCAAAAGGGCAAACATGCCCTAGATGCATGCTAACATGAGTAGCATTTAGAGACTAATTGGAAATATTTTTAAATGGTTAAACCTTCTTGTTAGGCTCTGTTCGTTTTAGATTTTGACAACCGATTGTGAGTCTAAAACTGATTACTTTTGAGTCCAATAATCAGTTTTAGACTCACAATCGCTTGTCAAAATTTAAAACAAATAGGGCCTAAGTAGCACCTGTTAGGCTTAAAATCGGTAACAGATACGGCAGTGACGTAAGAGCTGAGCTGGAGGACCTGAGGAGCCGAAGTGAAGGAGTTGAGTCCTGCACAAGAGCAAACGAGGTCAGAAGACCAACCTGGAGTCGTTACTCCGGACATACCCTTCAACACTCAAGTTAATAAGACCAGGAGTGCAGAGCGAGTTTTAAGAGTGGTGGTTGATAAGTTATTACCTCTCGATCTCAGCTCTGAAAGGCCTTTTATAGAGGGAAACCTGGGGTGGTTGGATTACCTACCCCAGGACAGGTGTCGACCTTTTACGGGTTTAAGTTTACCTACTCTTAGGTAATTACCAGACTACCCCTGGGCCGACGCTGGATTTGTGGTGGGCCATCCTGGGGCCACGTGTCGATAGCTAATTAGTTGCTGTTTTTCATACCCCATCAGTTGCCCCCCAGTTCTCCAAGTCATTGTAGTGATTTGGGGAAGTGTGATGAGTTATATTCCTGAACGGGGGGAGTCTATCATGAAAATCTGTCCGGCGAAGCTGTTTGTCCGGCCTAGGGAGTTTGTCCGGAAAATCTGTCAGGCGAAGCCGTTTGTCCGGCCAGCGGAATCTGTCCGGAAAACTCTGTCCGGCGAAGCCGTATGTCCGGAAAATCTGTCCGGCCCGGAGGAGTGTCCTGAAAATCAGTCCGGCTAAGCCGTCTGTCCGGCCCGGGGGAGTCTGTCCGAAAAATCTGTCTGGCGAAGCCGTTTGCCCGGCTCGCAGAATCTGTCCGGAAAACTCTGTCCGGCGAAGCCGTGTGTCCGGAAAATCTGTCCGCATGAGCCGTCTGTCCGGCCCGGAGGAGCGTCCTGAAAATCTGTCCGGCCTAGGGAGTTTGTCCGAAAAATCTGTCCGGCGAAGCCGTATGTCCAGAAAATCTGTCCAGCCAAGCTGTCTGTCCGGCCCGGAAAATCTGTTCGGCCAAGCCGTCTGTCTGGCCCGGAAAATCTGTCCGGCGAAGCCGTCTGTCCGGCCTGGGGAATCTGTCCGGCCCAGAAAATCTATTCGGCCAAGCCGTATGTCCGGTCTGGGGAATTTGTCCGGCTAAGCCGTCTGTCCGGCCTGGGAAATCTGATTTTTGTCGTCTAGTGGACGCGACATATTCTGTCTGGCTTGGGCCGGACTGATTTTGGTCATCTAGCGAATCAAGCTATATCCTGGTCGGCTTGAGATGACCAGATTTTTGTCATGTAGCGCATTGCGCTATATCCTGGTAGGCTTGAGATGACCTGAATTTTGTCCTGTAGCATTGCGCTATATCCTGGTCGACTTGAGATGACCAGAATTTTGTCCTGTAGTGAATCACGCCTAGTCCTGGTCGGCTTCAGATGACCAGAGTTTTGTCCTGTAGCGCATTGCGGTATGTCCTGGTTGGCTGGGACCGGATTGAATTTTGTCTTTTAGCGAATCAAGCTATATCCTGATCGGCTTGAGATGACCAGATTTTTGTCCTGTAGCGCATTGCGCTATATCCTGGTCGGCTTGAGATGACCAGAATTTTGTCCTGTAGCGAATCACGCCTAGTCCTGGTTGGCTTCAGATGACCAGAGTTTTGTCCTGTAGCGCATTGCGCTATATCCTGGTTGGCTGGGGCCGGACTGAATTTTGTCTTTTAGCGAATCAAGCTATATCTTGGTCGGCTTTAGATGACCAGATTTTTGTCATGTAGAGCATTGCGCTATATCCTCGTCAGCTTGAGATGACCAGAATTTTGTCCTGTAGCGAATCACGCCTAGTCCTGGTCGGCTTCAGATGACCAGAGTTTTGTCCTGTAGCTCGTTGCGCTATATCCTGGTCGGCTTGAGGAACGGATGAAATGAAAACTGATTCAGGTCAGCCATTTCAGATCGTCCATCTGATGTCGGCTGAAAAACAGATGAGCTACAACTTACCCTTCTTCAGGTTAAGTTTTACCCACGCATTATATCCAGTCTGGCTGGAGATGTTCTGCACGGCTTAGGATGACCAAGTTTTATTGAACTTGGATTTTTGCAAGGGTTTGGTTTTCTGCCCGGGCCCGTTCCTGACTAGGAGTGTGCTCCTGATCTTTGTGGAGACGAGCCGAGGCAAACCAAGCAACGAGTACCCAAGTTTTAGTGAGCTGAGTTTCTGAGACGGTTTGGTTTTTCTGCGCAGGCCCGTTCCTGACCAGGAGTACGCTCCCGGTCTTTGTGGAGACGAGCCGGGGCGAACCAAGCAGCGAGTACCCAAGTTTTAGTGAACTGGATTTCTGAGATGGTTTGGTTTTTCTGCGCGGGCCCGTTCCCGACCAGAAGTGTGCTCCCGGTCTTTGTGGAGACGAGCCGGGGCGAACCAAGTAGCGAGTACCCAAGTTTTAGTGAACTGAGTTTCTGAGACGGTTTGGTTTTTCTGCGCGGGCCCATTCCCGACCAGGAGTGGGCTCCCAGTCTTTGTGGAGACGAGCCGGGGCGAACCAAGCAGGGAGTACCCAAGTTTTAGTGAACTGAGTTTCTGAGATGGTTTGGTTTTTCTGCGCGGAGCCGTTCCCGACCAGGAGTGTGCTCCCGGTCTTTGTGGAGACGAGCCTGGGCGAACCAAGCAGCGAGTACCCAAGTTTTAGTGAACTGGGTTTATGAGATGGTTTGGTTTTTTTGCGTGGGCCCGTTCCCGACCAGAAGTGCGCTCCCGGTCTTTGTGGAGACGAGCCGGGGCGAACCAACCAGCGAGTACCCAAGTTTTAGTGAACTGGGTTTCTTAGATGGTTTGGTTTTTCTGCGCGGGCCCATTCCCGACCAGGAGTACGCTCCCGGTCTTTGTGGAGACGAGCCGGGGCGAACCAAGCAACGGCATGATCTAAGGAACTCAGAACTTTGCAAAGAAGCAGTTGCCTTTTTTCATTATCCACACAAGCGTAAATACAATGGCATCCGCTTTTGTGTCGGGCGACAGGCTATTGATAGTATTTTCTGAGGTGTTCGGCGGGTTCAGTCACCTGGGCTTCGTTTATCAGATCAAGTAGCTCAATCGGCAACGATTTCGATGCATCTTTGCCATTTGAGTGACATGGTATAGCACTCCCTGGACTGTGGTTGATCTCCTCTGACCTCACCCACGCCGTTTGGTGTTATAAACTTCATCTTCTGGTGATATGCTGAGGCTATGGCGCGGATGAGGTTCTGGCCGGGTCGTCCCAAGATAGCGTTATAGACCGAAGTGGCCCTCACTACCAGGAAGTTGACCATTGTGAAAGCTTGACGGGGCGGCTCTCCGATGAGGACTAGGAGTTCAATCTGTCCTTCCACTTTCACGACCTCCCCTGAGAAACCGAACAGATCGGAGTTCGCCGGCCTTAGGCGGTCGTTCCCTATCATCATCTGCTCCAATACATGGTAGTAGAGAATGTCGGCCGAACTCCCGTTGTCGACGAGGATCTTCTTCACTTCTCAGTTCGCGACTAGCATGGTTATGACCAGGGTGTCGTCATGGGGGAGTATCAAGTTGTCGAGGTCTGCGTCTGAGAAGGAGATCTCGTTCTCTGTCCTCATCTTCTTGCTGCACGTGTGCCCGGCGTTGACTCGGCGTGCGTAGGCTTTTCGAGCAGCAGATGATGTACCCCCGGCGGCTGGTCCGCCCATAATTGTGTTGATGACCCCCTTGGGCTGGGATCGGTGTATCTCCGGCTGTGGACTGGACGACGGGGGAGATTGGTTTCGTACAAGAAACGGTGGGGGTCGTTGAGGGCTTTGGCCATGAGGGCTTCTCCCCCTGCGCTCTTTTCCGTCACCATTACTTTTAACATACCTTTTTAGGTACCCCCGATTAATCAGCAGCTCGATTTCTTCCTTGAGTTGCCAGCTTTCATCTGTGTCGTGCCCGTGGTCTCTATGGAACCTACAATACTTCGACTTGTCTCTCTTATTTCCTTTGAGATCATCCTGGTTGGCCATCTTACGAATTTTTCTCCCTCGATTGCTGCCAGTATGCTTCTCCTGGAGGTGTTGAGGGGGGTAAAGTTCTCTTCCCTCGTCTGGGGGGACCTCTCTCTTCTGGGGGCCTTATCATCCCTATGCTGCTTGGTAGGGTTCTTGTCCTTAGAGGTTATCCTCCGATTGGAGTCCAGGGCCGCCAACGTCTCTTCCACTGCTATATATCCTTTGCTCCGGCCATCAGATCTGCCAGTGAGTGTGGGTTTTGGCGAGCCACTGACCGGCAGAAATCGTTGGATCTAAAGCCTGCGAGGAGTGCGTTCATGGCGGCCGAGGGATCCAAATTCGGCACTTGGAGTGCCTCCCTGTTGAAGCGGCTGACGAACGCCTTCAGAGATTCGTTATCCTCCTGCCGCAAGGCCATCAAGGATGCTGTTGTTTTCCTTGGCCTCCGGCTGCTCATGAAATGGCGGACCAAATTGTCCCCAAAGTCTTCAAATTTGCTGATGGAGTTCGGTTTGATCCTTGAGTACCAGTCCCGGGCCGCACCAGTCAGTGTGGTCGGGAATGCTCTACAGAGAAAGCCATCGGACGCGTCGTGGAGGAACATCATTGTTCTGGACGTTTTTAAATAGTCCACAGGGTCAGAGGTCCCGTCATATTGCAGGACGGTCGGCATTTTAAACCCCTTGGGCGCCAGGACGTTCATAACATCGTCGGTGAACGGCGTTCTACTTGAGAACGCCCTCGCAGCAGCCCGGCTCTGATCCTTCGCCAGCTCTTCTATACGGTGGTCTATTTCTTCTATCCTCTGTAGCATCGGATCAGCTCTAATGTTTGCTTGGTCCAACGATTTGTTTCTCTCCACCGATGGGCTCGCAGTAGAGCCGGACTAACTTTCCGGACTCCTGCGATGAGGCCGGGACCTTTCCTGCGGTGCGCGACCTTTTTGGGGCTGGTGCTTTCGCGCAGAGCGGGACCGTGACCTCCGGCGGTGGTGAGGCTCTGTATGGGCATGCCTGATTCTGGAGTGATGGACTTGCCTTGAGTGGTGGGTCCGGTCTCTACTGGAGCGCGCTGGCTCTCCCCTGTGGGCATTTGACCTTTCCTGTACAGGTCGTGGAGCTTCTAGAGGATGTTGGGGAGGCGCTTGGATCAGATGTTGGTATTGATCGACAAGAGCAGTCATCTGTTGGAAGAGAGCTTGCACTTGATCGGAGTGGGAGTGGGATTGAGGTGTTCAGAATGAGTTGGGCTCTGCTCTGCTGTAGCAGAGGGAGCCACCACCTGCGAGGCAATTCGCTCGCTCCGGGTCCTGCGATGCACTACGGCTCGGGTAGTTCGGGCAGTTGGTACCTGAGCACTCTTCCGCCCTGCCATTTTGTATAGGGGATTCGAACAGCTTTCAGTTCGGGCCCCACAGATGGCGCCAATCTGTTAGGCCTAAAATCGGTAACAGATACGGCAGTGACGTAAGAGTTGAGCTGGAGGACCCGAGGAGCCGAAGTGAAGGAGCTGAGTCCTGCACAAGAGCAAACGAGGTCAGAAGACCAACCTAGAGTCGTTACTCCGGACAGGCCCTTCGACACTTTAGTCAGTACGAGCAGGAGTGCAGAGCGAGTTTTAAGAGTGGTGGTTGAGAAGTTACTACCTCTCGATCTGAGCCCTGAAAGGCCTTTTATAGAGGGAAACCTGGGGTGGTTGGATTACCTACCCCAGGACAGGTGTCGACCTTTTACGGGTTTAAGTTTACCTACTCTTAGGTAATTACCAGACTACCCCTGGGCCGACGCTGGATTTGTGGTGGGCCATCCTGGGGCCACGTGTCGACAGCTAATTAGTGTGAACCCCGATCCGAGAGAGGCGGGGGACGAGCCCCCACGCTAGTCTCAGGATCATCCACGTGAATGGAGAGCTCTACCATGGAACTCTCGAAAGAAGTGCCTTTCACAGCATGAGTGGCGATACAAAGGTGAGATACCTCTCGATTCGGGGACTAACCCAGATTCGAGGCGTACCTTAAACAAAGAAGAGTCGCCATCCAAGGAAGTGGGCCCTGGATCCCATACTATGCTCTGTTACAACGGATAACCAGAGATATAAAAGAAGGTTCGTGCCTGGTTACGAATTTGGAAGGTCCGAAGAGCACCTCATCCGCCCAAGTGCAAACACCTAGTCTCTTATGCCATTTACTTATTGATTTTGAAGAGTTTTGGGCGAAAGTCATGTGAAATGGGAACACATATCTCTGAGAAGACGTCTATCTAATCATGCATGTCTCGGAGGAATAATAAGCACACACAAAATAGATGAAAGTAGTGTCGCCTAAGAATAGCCAGGTTATGAGTGTCATACCTAATTGGTGTCTAAGTTCTGCTGTGCAAACACATGCATACTACAGATAAAGGTATAGGGTCTGTACATGAAAGTAAGAAAACACAGCAAAACACACGACACAATTCAATTCTAAACACGACTCGACAAAACGAATCCTAAAACTCTAATGCAGTACTTGACTCGGACCAGAATGGCCATCCACCCTGGCTGCTCTACGTATCCCGGCCTCGGGAAGAATCGGAGTCAACATAGTTCGATGACCTATTCTAAACTACGACGCCTAACCATCTAGAACCGCTATCATAGACTCGATCCACTAGACTCGACTGCTTTTTAAAGTTTTTTGTATAATTGCTTAAATTCAAGTGAAATGTAATTTTTAGGACTCTCTATATGCCTTAACTAATGCAAGTTGATTATCCTTAAGCTAATGCAGGTGGGCCCTATATCCTATGTGTAACTAGGCTGTGCATCCTAAAAAAAATCACGGGCTGACTATATGCTTCCTAGTCTAGCCATCGGTTCGACTAAATGTCTAACCGACCAACTCGAGGCCTCCTAACTCTAGGGACACTCACACGACATGACACACCATATCAATACAAACAAGACAAACTCATAACTCTAAAACACCCCAAATATCTAGGACAGACTCTTAACTCTAGGGGAAGATCTTTTTGAAAAGGTTTTGAAGAGTTTTTTGTAGTTTTTATAGGTTTGAAATGTTTATTTTTAAAGGTTTGGCTGGACCTGGGATGTGGATCTCAAGCTGCACTATGTACCCCATGGAAAGGGATCAAGCCAACGTAGTTCAGAAAGAATTTCCTAACTACTCCTAATGACTCAAGATTTTTGAGATTTTTGGTTTTTCAGATGTTTTTCAAGTATTTTTTGAATTTTTGACACAAGAGGACAGAATCGTATCATCATAAGGGTAGGATAGACTCCTGAATATCCCGCAAAGGTTGGACAACATCCTATGCTTTGCGGGATAAAAATGACAGAATCACGACTCTGCAAGGGTTGGACAGCATCCTATACCTTGCAGGAGCGGATAAAAATCACATGACTTGATAAGAGGTTGGACGAAAATGTAACCCCTATGATGATAGGACTGACTCCTGTAACTGAAGGACTGACTCTCTAGCTAAGGAGAGATTCCTATGCTAAGGACTGACTCTGAAATTAGTAATTCTAAGAAGGATGTGCTAATGAGACAAAGCATGTCTCCAAATGATTTGACTTTTTACTGAGACAAGCTAGTCTCTTAAAAAAAATGTTTCTAGATAGCTCTTTCATTGCCCTTGCAATGAACAAGGACAAATTCTAAGGGTTTCTAAAGACTATGCAAGTCTATAGAGAGAAAAGAAGAAAGAAGGGAGCACTACCACGACTAGGTAAGTCTCTCTAAAGATGGGCTTGGGCTAACGCCTTCATCGCCCTTGCAATGAATAAGGGCTACTAATATTTAAGAGTGTCTAAAAGGTTAATAAACTTCTATCTAAAGAAGGAGAAAGAAGACAGAACGTACTACCATGACAAGGTAAGTCCCTCTAAAGATGGGCTTAGGCTAACGCCTTCATCGCCCCCATCCATCTATTCGCTTATGGGTTCCATTGATGCAGATGACATCAAAGATGACATAGCCATCACTGATTGATTATATGCTACCTCTGGTGGGGCCAACGAGTGATTATCAAATTCATTACTTGGAAAGTTACCTGGAGACGTTGACGGTGTAGGTGGTGGAGGGGCACCAATCATACAGTGAATAGATCAATCAATAGAGGTGAAGGATTTACCCACAAGTTCGCAGGGGCTAAATTTGTGCTGCATCCACCCTGTTGGTGAGTTCGAATGCGCTCTTTAAGGGATGATAGCAATGATTTCCAAGTTTCTACTTCCAGTGCACGGCCATAATTTTTTCAGTGCCTTTAATATTGCTTGACGGTACCTTAAAGAATCTGAAATTTTTCCAACTTCTGCCACCATGTGGGGCGCAGATGATCTTATATGGCTGAAATGGTAGTAAGAAAAACAGAGAATTCCCAAACACCCTTGAATATTCATATAACTCTGTCCGCTGTATAGCATCATGAATAGCATATATTCAGGGGAATTTCTAGTGGTCCTGTTTGCAGTTATGATGGTGAGATTTTCTTTCCGACCATCCAGCAGGCCTACAGGAAGAATCTACATGAGATGCATTTATGGCACCAAATACACTAGCATTGACTGAGTTGCCAGCAGAGAAAACACCTTCAGGTTGCCCAAGTTATGCCAAGCAACAGTTGTTCAATGGATGACAAATTTTGCATACAATGAGTGAAGGCACCATACTCGCTCCATTGAGAACCATCTCTTCTAGCAGTGGCAAAAAGCTTAGCAACGACTGATTCTAGACCGTCTGCTTCCTCAATAGGTCTGCCTTTTCATCCATTCTTTAACTGTAAAACCATCCTAAACTTCAACATAAGCCTGTCCATCAACCAGACCAACGGCAAAGTGTACTTTCTCTGGCCAAGTCAGCACTTGATTATTCTTTAAGATGGCCCAGATCCCATTTAAGGGTGCAGGAAGAGCTTCAGGGAAATATAAGTAGCTGAACTCTCAAGGCTTGTTTGCCATTGCAAAAATCATTGAGTGCTCCTTCCACAGCCTCCATCATTATCCCTCCATGCGGCCACCTTTCCACCTAGAACATCTCTCGTCTCCAACAATATGGGCTTGTGACTGGCATCTGCAAGATATTTTGCTATAGATAAACCAGCCAAACCTGCAAAAGACCAACTTCCTGGTTCGGCTTTGTTCCAATAAACCATGAATTTGGAGTTCCCAAGCGGCGACCCATTGAATCACTGCCTCTGAATACTAGCTTATTGCTATGTTTAGAATTTATACCCAAAACAACATTTGTGAGTGGAATGTGAACTGGGCGGGTGTCCTATATGAATTGGGCCACTTAAATTCACGGTGGAAACGGATCCAGTGATATTCATGGTGATGAATCTAGGTAGTGAATACAGGTACCCGGCCAAGTGACGGAGAGTGATGGGAATTAGAAAATGGGTTTCAAATATTTGAATCCTCTTCTTCTCTTTCTTCTTCTTGAATCCTTCTTTGAACCTTCTTTGCAATAACACTGAAAGCCCTCTTCTTCTATTTGGATTCCAAACCCTATAAGTTCCTTTCCTTCCTTGCTATTGCAATCTTGCCCTTTGCAACCCCATAACTTCCACATAAGAGAGAGAGAGAGAGAGAGAGAGAGAGATAGAGAGAGAGAGAGAGAGAGAGAGAGAGAGAAGAATTAGACTGAGGAGGAAACGGTATAGAAGGCTCTGTTTGGCAAGAAGGTGAATGGAGAGCTAATAGAAGAAGTGGAGTTTTGAAGAGATGGGGAGGTGGCTGATGAGATGAAGATTAGGGAAAATGAGATGAGTTTGGTGATGGGGATAAATGAAATGGGCAGATCTAATGGTGTAGGGCTGAGATGGTATGTGGAGATGATGATGGGGTTATGGCACAATTGAAGGTGGTGATCGACAATGATAAGGATGGTCCAAAGAGCAAGGAAATGGAAGCGGATTTAATATAGTTAGAGAAGGAAATGGGGTCTGTAGATTTTCTTAGGTTTATAATAGAAGAGGATTTGATGGCTGTAATGCTAGGTGAAAAGGGTGGAGGTAGTGATAATGAAATTTGAATTAGCAACTAAATTGTGCAATTGTATTTTGCAAATATACATTTTTTTTTAAACATAGGCACTGAGACTCACAAAAGTGATGCCCTGTTATACCTCAAGGCTCAGCAATGGGATAAAATGAGAACAAAAAAAAATAAAAATAAATAAATAACCAGACTATAACCTTGTCTCTTTTTTTACTCTATGACACATTACATCACTCAAATTTATAATAATGTCTAAACAGAAATAAAAACTACGAGGAAATATTAACGCTTCATTCAAAATCATCATATTTATCAAATGAGTCAACATTTTCTTCTTTAAAATAGAACCTCAAAGCACACAGAATCAAACAGAACCTGTTTTCTAAAAGAAAAATTAACCTGTCTCTATCCAATTTCTTCCATTGTAAATTAGTTCAAACTAAAATTAAAACATGTAGATCGAACTTACAATACAAATCACCATAGTGCAAAATATATTAGATTATCTAAGAAATCAAATAAATATGATGATTGATTCATTCTCAGCATATTAACGAAGCAAAAACAAACGAAAACACAAGGACATGTAAATCAGGAAGAATATAATCATAAAAAAATAAACGAGATTAGCTTGGTTACATACCTCAAATTTCTTCCTCTTAATTTTTCACTCTAGGCTCTATTAACTTTCCATCTCTCTGATCTCTCTTAAGCGCAAATCACTCGAATTTCTCTCATTATTCTTTGAAATTTCTCTCAATTTATGCTCATATCTCTTGATCTTTTACCTATCTCTCATTCACTTGCAGATATGCCTGAGATCATAGACCTTGCGAAAATTGGCCGGAATCCCGGATTTCACCGAAGCCTAGCCGGAGAAGAAGGAGATAGGGTTTCGATATGAGAGAATGATAGATCTCAGGCTTTGTAAGAAACAAGAATGAAGAAATAGCATGAAAGTAAAGTTGTCTTGCCTTGCCGGAACTTCGGCAATCCCACCGGAAAAGGTTGATCGGAGAAGAAGAAAAGAACGAAATAGGGTTTGAATTCTCAAATCTCAACTTGAGTTAGTAACAGATCTGAGATCCCTAACGCAAAACGAAGGTTTCAAGGAGAGAAAGTGGAAAATCTAGGGTTTTAAAAAAAATGAAATGGATCTACAGTTAGGGTTTGGATGAAGAAAAAGGGTTTAAAGAAGAGAAAAATGATTAAGAGTGACAAGGTGAGGGTTTGAAAAGGTAGTAGAAGTGAAGGAGGGTTGGCTGATGGTGCAAAATGACCGGCCGGAGCTCCGATGTGTACGTCGGAGAAGATAAAGCTTGGATCGGGTTTGGGAGAATCTCTGTCAAGCTCTCTCTAATGAAAAACCAGATTAAAAAAAATGAGGCTTAAAATGTTATTTATAGTAATTTTTATGAATTGATATTACCACCCCATTTTGATAAAGCGCGCGGTTGACGAAAAATTTGATGAGGCGCTCGATTGGATCGTGTCCCATTCGGACCACGATCAGCACCGTTCAGGATAAATTCACCCAGCTTTTCTGCATTTGCACTACGGCTCTTCTTCGGTTCGTTCGCTAGGCAAACGCACTCGGATTTCGACGAAATTTTGCAGGGATCTTGGTGGGATCCTAAGCTAGCTTGGGGTGAAATTTGAGACCCTAGTTGATTGATTTTGTTGGGTTTTACTCAAACAAGAGAGATTTATGGTACGGTCAAAATGGGGTGTCTACAATTAGCTGTTGTTTTTCATACCCCATCAACACCCCTTTCCCTAAGCTAAAAAATTAAACGGAAAGAAAAATCAAACATTATTATATACTTTGTTGCTTCCTTGTCCCTTGAGATTGAATTTTCTAAGATATTTTTTACTTTAAATTTTTACAGAGAAGAGTAAAAATCAAACATAATTTTAGATTGTGTTGCATTTTTGTTTGGGTCATGTTGATGTATTCAAAACTATTCTACTACATGGAATGCGAGAGATTATTCTTGAAGAGGATTCCTCAAATACATTGATTCAACCAACAGAAGTGGAAATTGGAAAATCAGCAGCGACACTCTTTGAATCCATATAGAGGATCAGACAGGCTCTGTTTGGATTGCAGGAATTTTCTTGAAAAGCTTAGAAAGGAAAAATATTTTTAAAAGTACTACTTTTTTACACAAAAAAAATTACTTGAACCAATCCTATTCAAATTTTATTTAGAGGGACCTTCTATGGTGTTATCCTTCTAAACTAATCATAATTATACCATTTCCTTGTAAATGTGGAAAGAGAAAAACTTTCAGTAAAAGAAAGTTTGTATCTCCTAAGATCTTAGTATCATGAATTTCTCTGGTAATTTGCATCTCCTTCCATGTAGGGCTATAGGCCCCCCCATATGTTATCCTGTATTTTGTTGTCCTCTGCCCAAATTATGGGGTTGGATTTGAATCTGTATCTTCTATTTTATTAGTAAATCTGGTTGGGGTCCGCCTAACCCCAGCTTGCCCATAAAAAAAAAGAGAAAAACTTTCAGAAGAGTATACTGCGGGTCAAGATGGCAAACGGGCAGTGCCGGCCCACAGCCTGACAAGGCACGGCACGGCACGGGCCGTGTAGGCAGGCCACAGATAGCTACAGTGACCCGTGCCGTGCCAGCACGACACGAAGACGCGGGCCGTGCCATCACGACACGAAGCCGCGGGCCGTGCCGGGCTTGGTGGGGCGGGCCGGCATGGCCCGCGAGCGCGGATGCCCCCTTTTAAAAATGTATTTTTTTAAAACCCGAAAATACCCCCCAAAAGTACCCCCAACAACTCTTTTTGGGGGTATTTTGGGAAGTTAAAAGCTTTTTACCAAATTAACCCCCCCCCCCCCCCCCAACAACTAGTTTTGGGGGGTATTTTGGATTTTTATTGTTTAAATCTTTTACCTTCCCTAAATGTCCTCCCCAACAACTCTTTTTGTGGATATTTAAGTCATTTCATGTATTTTACGAAATTAACCCCCCCAACAACTAGTTTTGGGGGGTATTTTGGATTTTTATTGTTTAAATCTTTTACCTTCCCTAAATACCCTCCCCAACAACTCTTTTTTGTGCATATTTAAATCATTTCATGTCTTTTACCAAATTAACCCCCCCCCCCAACAACTAGTTTTGGGGGGTATTTTGGGAAGTCAAAAAATAACCCACCCAATTCTATAAATACAACTTTCCACCCCCTTCATTTCTCACCAAAGCTCACTCTCTCTATTATCTAAACTCTTCAATTAACTTCTCTCTCTCCCTAATCAAGTTCTCTCTCTCTCTAGTTAGTAGCACTAACTACTCATCAAGAAGGTGGCGATTGGCGATTAACACGAGGGCGGCGATTGACGATCAACAAGATGGAGAGATTTTGCTCAAATAGGTTGAGGTTGGTACCCATTTAAATATTTAATTGTAATTCTCCTTTTACTATTTTTTTTAAACCTCTCTTAATGGCCGATTCAGAAGAAGTTTTCTACCCCAACATTGGCCATGACAACAACCAAGTCATGGGCAACGATGACTTAATGGAAGCTTGTTTTGGAGGTCAGTGAAGTGAAGACGAGGTTGAATTTGAAATCCAAAATGAACCCAACCTTAGTGCTAGGGGGAGCCAAGCTCCTTCTCGCTCTAAAGTTAAAAGGGGTAGAACTTCAACTGGTAGAACTTCAACTGTTTGGTCTACCTTCACTCGTGAAGAGATAAGACATCCCGATGGGAAAGTAGAAATTAAGACAATTTGTAAACATTGTAAAATGGATCTTAGTTGTAATGTTTCGAGTGGAACGGGCCACTTAAAAAGGCATGCCGAAGCTTGTGGTAAAAAGCATGACCCGTTAGAGCCTAAGCAAACTCAACTAAGTCGCACGTCTAGTTCAATAGGAACATTTTCCTACTCTCATGATAGTAATAGAAGAGAACTAGCCGCATACGTTTTACACTTCGAACAACCATTTATTTTTTGAGAAGATAAACGTTTTGAAAAATATACTAAACAAGCTTTAAATCCTGCTTTTAAAAGGGTACCTAGAAATACTCTAAAATCAGACAGTTGTAAACTTTTTAATGAACGTAAATAACAACTGATTTCATATTTTGAAGGATTTAATGGGAAAATTACACTTACTTCCGATATTTGGATTACCAAAAAGGGTTATTCATATATTTATGTAACCACACACTATATCAACTCTAATTGGCTTTTAGAAAAAAGAATTAATAGCTTTAGTCTTATTGATTACTCACATACTGAAAATGTTATATCAACACATATTTTAAATACTGCTCGTGAATATAATATTACAAAAAAAAAACTTCTATAACTCTAGATAATGCTAGTAATAATACTTCCGCAGTAGAGTTATTAAAAACTGAATTGAAACCTATTTTAAGTGGAAAACCTTTTCATATTAGATGTGCATGCCATATTTTAAATTTGGCTGTGTAAGATGGTTTAGCTCTTATTGACCCACAAATAGAAAATATTAAAACTTATATTACATTATCAATTCTTCAATGTCTAGAAGACAAGAATTTGCAAAATTATGCAATACCTATGGAAAAGAATTTTCTAAATTCAAATTAGATGTTAGACATAGGTGGAATTTAACTTATTTAATGTTGAAACATTGCCTCCTATATAAAAATTTAATTCAATCATTTGGTAATGAAAATATACCTCAACCTCTCCGTTACACTGTAGGTCTTCCAGATTGGAACACTTGTGAGGGTTTCATGAGTTATCTTGAAGTTTTTTATACTGCAACTAATGCTCTTTATGCTGTTTATAAACCAACCTCAAACATAATTATGAGTAACTTATATAACATCACGTTTACTTTTAAAAAAAAGTAGAACTGAAAGACATGAACAAATAATTGAAGTCATTGAGGCAAAATTTAAATAATATTTTAATGAAATTCCACTTTTATGTTCCTTCACTGCAGTAATGGACCCTAGGTTTAAGTTACAAGGTTTAAAAATTTTGTTAGAAGAGTGCAATAACAACCTCGGTAATGATCATGAAGATTCAGGGAATAGTATAAATGAAATTAAATCATTATTAAGATATATGTATCATATATATGAGGTGGAACATGGACAAAGAAGACCCAGTTCTTCTACGAGCTCGGGGCCTAAAAATAATCCAATTTTTACTTTAATAAGCCTAAAAAGAGCAAAACCTAGTAGTGTTGGTGAAGCATCTTGCAATGAGTTATCATTGTATTTGGAAAATGAAGATTATATCAATCCGAATAATGGGAAACTTTTGAAATTTTGCCTTGGTGGAAATCAAATAAGAAAACATATCTAGTGCTATCCATCATGGCACGTGATCTACTAACCCTCCTGGTGTCTATAGTAGTATCGGAGTCCGCTTTTAGTGCAGTTAACAGGATTTTAGAAGACAGAAGAACCAAAATGTCATAAAAAATATTGGAGGTATGTGTGTGCTTGAAGGACTGGCGTGATGCAGATGCTAGGATACAAGGACTGGAAGGCTCAAGCTCATCATCTAAAGATTGCTGAAGACTTTTAATTTAGAAGTTATTATAATTTCAAAGTTGTATTTATTTTTTTTCTTTTCTTTTCTTTAAAGGGTTAGAGGCAAGGTCCTATGTCATCCTCAGCTCATCTTTTCTTGTTATAATATTTGATATTAATAAAAATAAAAAAACAAGGGCCGTGCCTAGCCTAGCCTCAAGGATTCCGGCCCGGCCCGGCACGGCCCATGAACCCTTCCGTGCCGTGTCGTGCCCGGCCCGCGGGCCTATCCAGGCCTCATTTGGTCGTGCCCGTTTGCCACCTTGAACTACGGGCACCTCAATTTAGAGCTGAATTCAGTGCTGGATTCGTCAAAATTTTTAGGTTTGTTATGAATCAACCACCGATTTTGACGGTCATTTGTGCTTTTCGTTTTGTTCATGTAATTTTGTTACAAAAGGGGAAACGGATGGAAAAGTCCCATCAAAAGGAGCAAGAATTTCTTTTGTTTGGGTTATTATATGATGGATGCACATATTTTCATGAGTCGGGGCAAAAGCAAAAGTAGTGGATTCCTAGTAAAGGAAGAAAAATCCCTCTTCCTACTGCCCCTGCTATGCTCCTTAATCATGTTCTTGGAGACAGACGTGGGAGAAGCTACGAAAGATTGTAAACCTTTTCCTTGAGCTTTAATAAATTTGGGGGGGGTCTGCCTAACCCCTGCTTGCCTATCAAAAGGTAAGGGCTACTTGCTCAATTGTTCAAATAATTGATTTATTAAGCCTTCGTATGGATGAGCTATCGTGCAAAATCCATCACATTGGACGAGTCTAAGCTTCCATCTTTTCTACACTAATGGATTGTGGCATACTTAAAAAGTGTCGGTCAATATTCATCAAGAAAGCCTCTACAAATCGGAGGGTTAGGATCATTCGATGGGAGTGGATTTTGCTTCATGACTCATCCCTAGCAAGTCCTAAGAAATAAATGGTTTGGATCATCGGGCAAATTGCCTCTACTTAATTATTATTTTGCCCACCTCATGTTTTGATTACAAAAGCAAGCTCATCCATCTTATATTCCTGTAAGAACCCTTTGGTGTGTAGGCCATCTTAGGCAACCATGAAATTTCTTTCCATGGAATATTTATTTATTCAGTGATAGGAGTGGGGTTAGAAAAGGAGAATTGAAGGGGCATGAGTAGGGGTGGACATGGTTCCGGTTCGAACCGAGGAACCGAACCGAACCGGCACATATGGTTCGGTTCGGTTCGGTTCCATAGTTATATGGTTCGGTTCCGGTTCTAATAACCTGGAACCGATGGAAATTCGGTTCGGTTCTGGGTTTGGATCCCGGAACCGAGAACCGAACCAAGAACCGACCCACCTTAAAACCCTTAGTCAGACTGGAAAACAAGTTTTTTAATCTCAGCACTTGCCCAAATATTTTTAATCTCACCAAACAAGCCTTAATATTTTAATGGCAGGAAAGAAGATGTGGGAATCCTTTTTGTTTTTAATATTAACTTGAAAGTTTTTGTAAGTGTAAGAAGAAAGTGAAAGGCTTTTAAAAATAGTAAAATATTATGAGAGTAGTTTGTATAACGCCCCCACAAAGTCATATTCATCATTTCATTAGAGACTTTTGTGCTCTGCTTTTCCCATAATGATGATGACAAGCTGGAAACAAAAAATTATTCTATCTCAAGAAAAGAAAACCAAACATTCAAACAACTATTGTGAAGAAATTCCGTTGATTTGATGAAGATCGGGTAAACCCAGAACCGAACCGAACCGAACCGATTATATATGGTTCTGGTTCGGTTCGGTTCCAAACTTATATGGTTCTGGTTCGGTTCCAATTTCAGGGAACCGATTATATATGGTTCGGTTCTGGGTATACCCCAAAACCGAACCGAACCGAACCATGTCCACCCCTAGGCATGAGTGAGGAGATGGTAAGAAGTAGCTGGAAAACATGGAAAAGAAAAACTCTACTCAAAGTAGGGTTTTAATTTTCCTATTTTTAGTCATTTAGCACCACCCCACTCTCTCCCTCTCAACACCCTCCTAACAGTTAACTTTTTAGTGGAACAGCCTTGTTGGTTTTCGGATTTTGAATCTAAAACTGATTATTGTCCTCTGTTTTGGAATTTTTTCTATGGTGTAATTTTTTTTATGGGTGGGGCCCACCATTTTACACATGTTTTGATGGGTGAGGCCTTCATGTTTTGATGCTGTGCATGCATCCCACTATCTCCACCCAAGTCATTGCATAAGCTGGGTCCCACCATTTTACAGCTATGGAGCAGGGCCCGCCATTTATACATGATGTTTTGATTTGGCGGGGCCCAGTATTTTCACCTCAGATTTTGGGTAATGATACGTTCGCCCTTTTTTTTGGTTACTTGGGACAGCCATCTCTAGTGCTTAGTGTAGCATAAATACACTAGAGGCGGCTGTCCCAAGTAGAAAAAGGGGCGGATATATCACTTCGCCTCATGTTTTGATGGGGGGCGGGGCCTCTACTTTTATGGGCTACGAATGCTTAGTTACTCAAATCTTATGACTTTGAGAGCTTCACAATTAATTTGGAAGACAATGAAGAGAGTAAGTTTTTTGTGGGCAGAAAAAATAAATATAAATAATTTTTAAATTGAAAGTAATTTGAATTAAAATTTGTGTAATTATATTTTTTTTACTGTAAGATAATTTTATTGATTATTATATAACAACTATTTGGGTCCCTACTTTTATTGATAATTTTGATGGGGGGCGGGGCCTCTACTTTTATGGACTGAAATTCAAAAATTTCTGCCGAAATTTTGTAACACTTTTTAAAAAAATAAAATAATGGCATTTAAATGACATTTCCGTCCGAAATTTGGAAATGGCGAAAAATGAAATTTCGGAAAATTTCAATTTCGGTCCCCTTCGGTCGAAATTTAAAACCATACTCAGTTGTCACTATGTTTTTTTCCTGGTGCAACCAACTGACACGGTGACCCACAAAATAATCATTAGCCATGGTGCACCCCAGCTATATCAAGCCGTGGATGGACTTTTCTTTAGGTAAAATATTTATACAAGGGAGTTGCTAGCGCCCATCTCAGAAGGCATTTTGCGGATTGCCTGTTGCACGTAAGAGCAGCCACATAGGCTCATGTTTCAGCAGATTTTGTCTTCATCCATGAGGTGGCTGCTGTCACATTCAACAGGCCATCCACAAAATGCCTTCAGCCTAGCAAATCCCTTTATACAATAACAATAATTAATGTAGGGAAATGATTTCAACACAAACATGTTCTGATACAAAACGCTCATGTTTCTTGTCTTTCATTAAATGTTAAAAGGGTTTTTCCAATCCCAAAAAGTCTTTCATTAAATGTTAAAAGGGTTTTTCCAATCCCAAAAAGCACTTACGATGACAATTAAATTTTAAAAGACAAGATACACGAGCGCATGTATCGAAACATAGTTGTGCTGAAATCAATTCCTTTAATGTAATATACATAAACATACAGAGACTTTATATGTAGGGCTCGGAATTTCACCTGTGAAAACAGGGATCCGCCCCGCCCCGCATGGGGCGGGGATTCCCCAACTCGGGGCGCGGACGGGGCGAGGATGGAGATGGAGATGGGCCCGTCCCACTCCGTTTTAATATGCAAGCCATTATCAATATCCTCTTATTTTAGTAATGTTTTAGTTTTTTTTTTTGTAACAGTAAATATTTCTTTTAGGCTAGTGATATTGGCACTATCATATTTTGATAAGTGCACAAACATGGCTTGTTTTTTTCTTTTTTATGAGAGTTAAAAAGCTTTTTTGAGGTGAGGTTTTTTGGTGCGGGGAGGGGATGGGGATGAGGATTAGATATTCCCCGCAGGGCGGGACGGGGAATTTTTCTTCCGACGGCCCGTTGCCAGCCTTATTTATATGGTGTGTGTCGTTGAAGTCCATTATTTTTCAAAAAGTACAGTGGGGCCTACACCCTATTAAGAGATGATACAGTGCGTTCATTTGTTGGGCCAACACCCTATGAAGAGATGATTTACTGACTACAATGGAATAGATTTCTATGTCATGTGTGAAAGGATTTACAGGTGGAAAATATGATGATAGGATGAGAAAAGTGCCCCGCTGTAGCAGCTAAGGTCAACTATTTAAGACTGTCTCTGGACTCTCTAAGTAATGGAGGTGGTACCACCAGTGTGGGGCAAGCTACAGTCTGAATTGGAGAATTGGGCACGTAAATATTTGGAGGAATATCTCTCCAAAGCTTATCTCTATCTTTTTTTTGGCTTTTAATGATGGACTATATCCCCTTTTTATGTCTGGTGAGGTGAGAAATGGGAAAGAAGGAAGAGAACAGAAGAGAGGAAAGAGGAAATGTCCTTCCTTAATGCATTTTATAAAAAGTCGGGGCCCACTTTATAGAATGATCCAAACTGTTCATTTGTTCGGGCACAACCTCAATAGGCTGTATCCCATTAATTATCTCCATAAGATGATCCTTGCCTTCCCATCTGTATACGGACTGCTCATTATAAAAACTTCTATAGATCGGATGATTTTCCGGTTGTGGCCGAACAAATTAATGGTATGGATCATCCTATTTTGTAGGTCCCACTGCACTTTTTGGACGAAGTGTGTCCCAACCCATTCACCTTTTCAGTTAATTGACCGAAAAGTTATTGGATGGGCAGATTTCGGGCCTACAATATTCTTTGTTCTTATTGCCCGTAGACATGAAGTTAGACAAACATGATCGTGAACTAGAAAATTATTCTATATGAAAAGAGCATGAGAGGCTAAAATTGGGCTTATAGGCGTGAGCCGTGTGATAATAGCATGATCCAGACCGGCATTGGTAGGTCGTTATGTCATGTACAAGCTGGTTTGAGGGACTCAATACTAAATTAAGATCCCAAATTTGCTACTCAATACTAAATCAAGATCCCAAATTTCTTATGAGTTCTCATTTCCCAAGTCTCTCTAGGGACAAAACATGTTACAACCCTTCCTTCTTCCTGTACAAACCAAACTCAGAAAAAACTCTTACGATAAAAATACATATAATTATGACATTCTTAGAAATAAACCTTAAACCCCAAGGCAGGATTTAAAACAAAAACAGTCACACAACTTAAGATAATTAACAGAAAAACTTAAACCCCTAAACCCTAAGAAAAGGGCTAAAGAGGAGCTTGCATTGTGATTACAATGGGGCTATTGACCAAGTGCTTCCCATCACTCCACGAGAGGGATCCACTCTGTGTACTAGAGCTCCCTGGAGAGAGCTTCACAGCCCTTGCTTCTACCCTCACCAAAAAGCTTAGCTTCTGATTAACCCTCCTAAAAACTAACTGTAGTGGCTCCACAGAAACCGTGCTCCCCACCGGAGCCTTTACAGTAACCTGATACACTGATTTCGGATCGCCGACATTCGTCACCGTACGAATGAAGTGTGTAGACATTCTCTCCTTCCCGTCTTGCTCGAAAACTGCGGCAAATGATGGGTAATTCAAATTCCCGATGTGTCCCGCCCTTCGAGCTCCTTTACAATCAGCATATCTCCTAGTAATTGCCATGATGTTCTTCTCAGTATAGTTTGAATTGCACAAGAAATCAATGTAGTCCCCCGTTGATAGATCATAGACGAGCCCCGGATTCATTGCTCTCTGGGGATTAACATGGCCTGATCCATAATCCAAAACACTAGACGAATTCCCTGTTGATTCATCCAGCATCAACTCTCCTCGATTGTCCTCAACATAGGCCGTGGTCATCAATGCGGACCGGATTGCAGCCGGGCTCCAGCTCGGATGGGCTGCCTTAAGCAGTGCGGCAAGGCCCGATACATGAGGGCAGGCCATTGAAGTACCAGAGAGTATATTGAATTCTGTTCTTCGCTTATCGGACGGGATGCCTGATGGGCCGACACTATCGGGCCACGCCGCCAGTATGTTGAGGCCTGGTGCGATCACATCGGGCTTCAAGATTTCAGGTGACTCCGGATTCGGCCCACGGGCCGAAAATGAGGCCACAACTGGAGCGGGCCTGACTCCAAGGCGGGTCCCGTGAAAGATGATCGTGGCCGTTGGTGGTGATTTAGATCGCGGTGCAGAAGCCGCACTGATATACCGGCGTAGCTCATCACCGCCGGTGGCCCCAACAGAGGTCGCCGGTAACACATGGCAGTCAGCTACTAGTCCTTCGCCATCAAAAACCCCATTGGCCAAAACCATTCCAATCCCACCTGCCTTCTTCACAACCTCTCCTTTGGCAGCCCGAGAATTAATTCCTCTGTCACACAAAACGATTTTACCTTTAACAGAGTTAGGGTTCAAAGAGCCATCTAAACAGAGGGACGAAGAGTAACCATCACTCCCTTCGTTCCCGGCGTACGTTAGCGGGTAGAGCAGATGTGGGGCGAGACCGGGCCCACCGTAGATGCTGACTCCGGAGATGATCCTGCCGTTGCCGAGCTTGACGTCAGCCGGAAAATCCCTGTCCATCGTGCCGGCACCGACGGTGGTGACCCACGGGGCAACATTTGTGACCGTCAAACCACCAGGGCCGCCGTTTCCGGCAGAGGCCGAGACGAAGATTCCCGCAGCGGAGGCGCCGAATGCTCCGATGGCAATGGCGTCGAGATAGTAGGGAACAACAACACCTCCGACGCTTAGGGAGATAACATCGACGCCGTCTGTAACGGCGGAGTCGAAAGCTGCGAGTATGTCGGAGTCAAAGCAGCCAGCCTCCCAGCAGACCTTGTAGGCGGCGAGTCTGGCCTTAGGGGCCATCCCGGCGGCCACACCACGCGCGTAGCCTAGGGTTGATGCTGAGAACACGTACCTACCGGCCGCTATCGATGCTGTGTGCGTCCCGTGCCCGTCGGAGTCCCGCGCCGACCGGAACTCCGACGTCTCGTTCATTTTTCCGTTGGTCGCCTCGTACCCTCCGCTGAAGAATCGTGCTCCGATCAGCTTCCGGTTGCAGGAGCTCGCAGGAAAATCTCTCCCGGGAACACATGTGCCTTTCCATTTCGCCGGCACGGGACCTAGATCCCGGTCGCTAAAGCTCTGTCTTTCCGGCCAGATACCAGTATCGATGACGCCGATAACCAGATCGGACCCAAAATCGGACTCGGCGAGCAACCCGGAGCTGTCGCGGGTCTTTAACCCTAGAAACTGCGGCGATCGAGTGGTCTGAACCCGCCGGATCTGTTCCGGTATGACGGCCAGTACTCCGGCGAAGGTTTTTAGCGTTTCGGCCTCGGAAGGGGCTAACCTGGCAGAGAAACCGTGGAAAACGGTGTCGTACGTGTGTATAATCCGTTCGGCGGGATCTGAGTCTGACGATGAGAGATCGTGTGAGGCTTGTAGTTGTTTTTGTAGTGAGACGGATCTAAGGGTAGTCTCATACCAGAGCTTCGAAGTTGGGAAAACGGAGGGTTTAGAGTCTTTTTGTACTCTCACGATAAACGTCTCCCTCTGTTCAGGGACTGCGTTTAAGATTGTAACGAAGGAGAAGAAGAAAACAGAGAAAAGAGGAGTGATCGGCATTTCTCCTCAGTCTCAGGGAAGAGAGAGAGGGATTTTTGGTGGTGAAGAGAGGGCTAGGGGCATTATCTGATATCTATACTGTCTGCTCTCTCACACTGTAACTGACAAGTGTGGGGATTCTGAAAGGGATTGATGGATGAGAGAGAGAGAGAGCGCGCGCAAAAAGAAAACGAGAATTTGTCTTTTAATATTGCTTAGTTCGTTAGTTAATTTAAGAGAGGGGAATAGGATATCCGTTGTTTGGGCATCACAATTGTATTTCTTATTTATTTTGCTACAAACATTCTATGTATATATTCGGTCTAGAGTAAAATTACACACAGAATCGATGAGTCATTTATACAGTGACTAACTACAGATTTACAACCCTGCATTTTCATAATTACCGCCTCTTTTTGTTGTCGCTGGTAAAATAAGGATAGAATTTTAGGTTTCTAGGGAATCAAAACAAATACTGGGTATTATTGGGGTGTCTGTCGCTCTGTCCATTTAAAACTAGGAAAATGATTTGCAGACCCACCTCTTTGTTTGAATTGAAATAAGGAAATAATATCTTAGCCCCCTTTTCTTCCCCGGCTATCCTTTTGTTCTGTATAAAAGAGTAGCCATAAATACACTAGAGGGGAGTAGCCGGGGAGAAAGGGGGCGAATATATCACTTCCCCCGAAATATTGACAAAATGTGGGCCCACTGTGTCTAAATTTTAAAAAGGTAAGAAATATGTGGTTTTGGCATTCTGCCTTAATATTTTGTTGAGGAAATGAAGATGCCTGCACAAACCAATCAAAGCTGGAGGGAAAAATAGACGGACACTATTTCTGCTCATTTTTTCCCTCCACAATTGCCAAAGTTAGGATGATCCTAAAAGGCTGATTTTTGGTACACACCCTATCCATGGAAGAGACTCCCAGTATGGTTTGTGCAGCCATGCACATATAGCTTATATGTGCAGCTGCACCTACTTCATTTCATCTTATTTCAAACCAATACTTGGATTTATATGCTAAAATGTCTCCTTCTTTTTTCAACACAAGGTTAATCTGCTGAAAAGTTAGCATGTGTGGCTGGCCTCTCATGCAGCGAAATGCTTTTTTGCGGAAGACCCAGCAAATCCCTACTTTTTTAACTATTTATTATGTCAATATTTTAATATTTCATGTGCTAGCTGTGGATATATTACCCACGTACGGACCATTAAATAATTTTACATTGATATGGAATCTGGCCTAAATGCCTTTATGCGGGAGTCCTAATATACATATTTTCTTAGTATTAGTATTTGTTATGCAAGGCATATAATAGCTATAAACAGATCCATATTTATAAAGTAGCTAAAAGCTAAGGAAATTTACATTTTAAATGCTTTAATAACATGGGCTCTTTTCAATTTATCGCAACCGTTCATTTAAAAGAACACACGTAGGATCTCTACTGGCCTAAAAACCATGCCAATTAAACAATCCTAATGTTTAGATGTATTTACTATTATTAAATGAGGGCAATTAGCTATGCATTATGTGATTCAAAGTTGGAAATATCTGCTTTTTTTATTAATTTTTCTAATCTATGATAGATTAGTTAGGTATAATTAGTAGAGGTGTGTCGTTAGCAAAACACTCGTGAACTAACATTTTCTCTATGCAATTGGTGGGTCATCATGCATGTGCCCAAAGATCATATTGATCAAATGATCCAATCCATCAGATCAAGGCACTTGACAATAATTTGATCCATCTCTTTACTCTTATCAAATGGATAGAACGATGAATTTATCCAGAAACTAGATAAAAGGTGTGCATTGAATACTGTACTAGGATTCCTTCGTAAAGAAGGAAAAATTAAAAATAAAAAATTCCTCGACGGTTGATTCTTTCCGCATTTTAAAAATTAAAACAAGAACGAGAAGATGAAAGTTTTAACTTAGCAATTACATTGTACCCTATATGTAGTAGAATTACCGTGTCACGTGGCAAAATTACTTACAGAAAGGGGGAGTTGATTTTCAGAAAACTAGTTAAAAATAAAGTTAGGAAAGGAGTATAATAATTCGACGCGGTTTCTGGCGGGACACGAATTCCGGCATGTCGGTGACTTTATCTGGACTTCTGGCGATTCTGCACACGAGTCTTTCTGTTTTTTCCTCTTTTGACTCTCGCCAGCTGCCTCTTTTTACCCCATACCTCCTCGATCTGTGTGCTAATGACAGGTCAAAAGCGTAACGCGTGGCACAAAAATGTCTCACGGATGGAGTGATCAATGGTGATTATTAGTTCTAGGTTCCCACAGAGGGATAGGCATGTGCAATCAAGACCGTTGATCTCGTTGAATATTCTGAGGTGGCCCACATCCCTCGCCGAAAGGACATCCCATGCTTCAGTCACAGTGCAACGAAAATCGACGGTTTATATTTTGTTGTCATAGAAGCCAAGATAATTATGACCATCCGATCAGAGTGTCGACTTAATTTTGGCCTAAATTATAGTTCCCGGTTGGACCAACGGAGCCGATCGGTTTTCTACATATGATAAAAAGGGTACGAAGCATAATAATTATATATGATAAAAGAAGAGAAGAAAAAACAAAAGAATAAAGTAATTTGAAACGGTTTTCCCCAATTTTGTTTTTTGTCCGTTTTTCTTTTTCCCGTTTGCAGATTTTATCGTAATATGACACCGATGGATGATTGAAAACCACATGGCATGTAGATAATTTTATTTATGGTAGGGGATTTGGATTTGATTATGGCAGAAGATATGATTCAAATTAGAGTCTCTGTTTCTATTTCCGACCATGTCACTGTCTGATTCAATTTGCCATTAAACACCACAGATATTGCCACTACCATGTTACACCAACTCATCTCTCTTTTATTATTTAAACACCCATATATGGGACCTATACATCTTTGATAATGCCTATGGTCTATGGCCGATATATTGGAACTTTCAAACCTTCGTGTCATCACTTTGGTTTCTAGTCAGCTGAGGTCCGCGAAACAAGAGGAGTCTGTAGCTAATAAACCCAACTAGTGAAGTTTAAAGTGACCCGTGGAGTTTCACTATTAAAACAAGGGGGTGCAGATATCAATTCCCTTTAATTAGGACCTGTCGTATCAGGACGGAATTTTCATGAAAAAGAAAATTCCTGAAAATGATCTCGACAAATGTTGGAAAACTCACTTTCCAAGAAATTTTTTTCAATTATTTTTCCCTCGCATTAATCCGTTGTTAAGCCTTAAAAAGGTTAATAAACAGTGACAGATAAAAACAACTCTGATAGGCGCTTTTGTTTCTTTCAAATCTTTTGAAATATGATGTGAGGCCTTCCACTTTCCTTTAAATAGTGAAAATGACACCAGAGCCCACCAAGTAAAACAAGGTAAGAGTCTAAAGACGTTTAAAGAAGTGGAAAGACTTGTTTTCAGGAAAAAAAACACTTGGAATGATGAGGGAAAAGATAAAGTAATGTACTAATATATGAAGCTAAAAATTTAAATTTTGAAAGTCGTAGGTGTAGTAGGCCCACGCAATTATTGGGAGTCACTTTATTAGAATGGGTGGGTTTTCATGGCATATCCATGCCTTCAAATGAAATGTAAACTTAATATTTATTTATAGTATTGGGCCCATAAAACACACCCCATATAGTATGTTTATTTGGACTTAGAATCTTGTGGGCCATCGTGAGACGATGCACAATGTCGCGTTGAATTGATGATCCTTACACATCAATAGGGTGTTCGAGAATTCAAGATCGTTAATCTTTTGGGTGTGTCTAGAATTGTGATCCTAGCCGTGCAATTGTGATTAGTTTTCTCCAATGTCATCTGCTTACTTTTATCCCTCATCCTTATTGGGGTGGATGAACTTTATTTGTACGCATAGCAAGCACCATAAAAGCTTTCCTAGAGTGTCGATGAGGGGATGAGGCAGCAGCATGGCAAGGAAATAATAGGAATTAATGTCACGTGACAGAGTATGGAGGGACAAAATATCTCTGGCTGTGGCTGTGGCTGTGAGAGAGAGAGTATTTCACATAACCTATTAGAGAATGAAATCAAATCAAGATCAAATATTCTAATCTCTGATATTTGGCCGATATTTGCTTCATCGTTTTTTGCCACTAATTGATGCCCATCTCTTTGTTTTTTCCTCATCTTTGTTGCCCATTTCGGCATTGGTCCATCATGACCTATTTCTTGCCTATTCGGGCATTGGTTCATAGTAACCATTTTCTTGCTCATTCTGGCATCAGTCCATAGTGACCCATTTCCATAAGGTTCGGTATTCAAAATCGGCCTAAATATGACTCGCTCATTCAGGCTTGAGTCAAATTCAGTTTCACGGCTCATCTTTCATTCGGCACATTTTTCAACAACATGCGAGAATCTTCTTTGGCAATATTGGCAACATACATCAAACGGACATCAATCGTGATAGTGTGCATCAAAATTTACAAATTTTTCTATTTTTTTTTTGGGATATCTATTGCAATCAAACGTATATCAATTTTCAATCCATATACGTTTGAGGGGAGGGGGCAAATTAGAGAATGAAATCAAATCAAGATCAAATAGTCTGAGATTAGAAGATTTGATTTGATTAGGCTATATTGGTTAGTTGGGTTAGATTACGCAAGTGAATTAGATTAGGATAATGTCTTTCCATAATTATCTTATTCTCTTGCTATGTTTATCATTTGAGTGTTCTATAAAAACACTGCTTGTGCTCTATGTAAATCATCCAAGAATTAGTGAAATCTTAGAATTTATCATAACCAAAGACTCATATGGAAATGAATTCCAAGACCTCTCACCCCAATGATTCCCACCCCCCGCCCCCCCCCCAATCTTCAGATTCTACCATCCCAAACTTTCAACCGTGTTGGACCCAGGAATTATTTTTTCCACGAGGTTTATGTTTATTTTGATGTAAAATGGATGGTTCTTTCAAACTTAAATGGATATATGTGAAACAATTACTCCTTTAAAAAAATTAAAAATAAAATAGACATGGCGTTTCTTACGAAAAAATGTGTTTTATTTCTAAAAGCTTGTATTTTCAACTCTTATTCGATTCCCCCTGAAAAATGATACCGATAGTAAGACCGATGGGTGGAACCAACAGTCAAACTAATCCATTTGTACAAAAAAAATCCCATTTATGGTGAGTTACCTTCTCGAAAAAGGAAGTGGTTCTACTTCGTGGCAATAACTAATTTGTGTTGTCTCCTTCTCTATTGTAAAAACATACCAAGGGGGGTGTGGAAAGCAAGAGATTGACTGTGGCAAGACTTTCTCCTTTTATGAGTTTTTATCTTTAAAAAAGGATTTCCTCAGGACCACCGCAGAAGGCATTTTGCAGAAGAGATGTTGCATGAAAGTGCAGCTACGTCAGATGAATTAAATGAATAAGACAAAATCTGAGCATATGTGGCTGGACTTTCATGCAACAGTGGCTCTGCGAAATGCCCTAACAAGGTAGTTCCATTATAAAAAAGTGGAATTTCAAATAGAGACTATTGGCATTGGTAAAGACTTTGTCCATTTAGTTTCTTCAAAAATGAGGGAGTGCAATTATTTCTATGTGAAAGACCGGCCCTAAAAAATCCTTAAAAAACTTCGAAAGGCCAAAGATCGTTTGAGGCAACAGCAGACCGGTGGAGACATCAACAAAAAATCTTCAGGTGGCTAAGAAATAAGATTGTTGGGAAAGTTGCCTTATTTACCACAACCATGTGGGAAGACAAAATTGGAAACAAAGCTCGTTTATGTTTTTGGAATCCTAAGGTATAAAAGAAATGAGTAAAGCATTCTCTCTTGTGTGGTGGCAAGAGGTTGGGTGTGAGGCTCTTTGTGTGTTCGGTGCAAAGGAGAGAGAGAGAGAGAGAGAGAGAGAGAGAGATCCTCTTAGTTTCTTCTTCTTAGGTTTCTTTTTAGGTTCCTCTCGAATTTATCTCTCGGATTTTCGTGGGTTTCTCTTGTGTACGGTCTTAGGTGAGAGAAGCAAGGAATGGGTTGTTGGTTTGTGGGTTTTGGGTTAATCTATTGTAATCTTTATATATTGTTTTTTCTCATAGTAGAAGATCATGTTTCTCATAGCAGTAAACATCATTCAAGAGAAATGTAAATTCCATGGAAATGCATTAACCTTCTCTTAGACATTTAAGAAGAAGTTATCAAGTTTCAAGGCTTGGAAAATCTCTCACATTTGGAGAGAAGCAAACTCAGGTGCGGATTTCTTATCAAAAAGGCTCTGCCCTCTGAAAGGTGAAAACATTCATGCCTCGTCAGCCCCTCCAGAACTTCTCTCCGTAATTGAGAATGACAAGGATGGCATGCTCTACCCCAAACTGTAATATGTCTCTAAGCATTCCCCTCTTCTCTTTGCTCTCCTATCTTGTGATTTGCCTATGTAGCCTTCGAGGTCCGCCTTTTGTATTCTGACTCTATTTTTATCAATATATCTGGTCGAGGTCCTGCCTAACCCCTGCTTACCCATAAAAATAAAATAAAAAATAAAATGTTTCTCGCCTGTGGATGTAGGCGTGGTCAAACGACGTAAATCTTGGTGTTCATCTTGTGGCTTGTTTTCTTATTTTACTTTTCTGTTAATTTGCACCGATTGGATCGGATTTACTCGGCGGATTTTCTCAACAATTTGAAAAATACAAGTGTCTGTTGTATACATGTGTATGCAAGTGTAAAAGAGTGATTACTGGACTTAAAATTAAAACAAAATTTTGAGTCCAATAAACGTAATTTGGACTCACATATCGGTTCTCTTGATCCAAAACAAATAGGGCCTTAGTCTATCTGCTTGCATGTTTTGTCTTTTGAAAATGTAGGAACAAAAATAACAATGCAATGTGTCATATTCCAGGCACTTTCGGACAAAGAGACATGACATTCCTGTCAATGCTAGTGGTAGGAGGAACCCTGATTTGGTAGGTTTGGATTTTCTTGAATGGCTTTTCCTAACAAACAGAAATAACATATTGGGGTGCCAGAATCAAAATAATCGCATTTTCCCCTTTTTTAGGGGTGGAGAATGACGAATGCCAAAAAAATCTCAAAAATCTTGTTCGGCTCGTGACCTGCTAAGGTCCATTTCTAAAATTTCTGCTACTTTTTCGACTAAAAAATAGGATTCCTTGAAGCGATAAATAACCATTTCTAAAGTTTTTCATCACTCTGTTTCACCAAACAGGATGCGAGACCCGAGACAATAGACCCAGATGGCATTAGCGTTCTGGCTCACATGCAAGACCCGCAACTAGAGGTTGTCTTGGACTGCGTCACCATTATGCGTCCTCAAACCATTATCCTTCTCAAAACTTATCTTAACGTATCGAAACCTCCCCCTAAAACACAAATCCAAAAACTGTTCTACTATTATCGATGGGTATTTTCGTCATTATGAACAAACAACCCCACTCTTCGCGTTATTCGCTGCCAAAACATCCGCATGAAATTACCAAAATAACCAAGAAAAAAAATGCTTGGTCATGTCAATTGACGGGAGAGATCCTTTGTGATGGGGTCATCTCTAGTGGGTCCTAATTCCTAGTTTGGTTGCTTATTTTTGAGAAGAATAGGGGGGGATGACCTTCTCTTAATCTGCCAAAGGTTGTTTGGTTGTCATTGTAGCAATTTTGGGGTCTTTGACTACCGAGGTTGTCGGGAGCTGGTCGGGTGACGTGGCCCCCTCTAAATCTTCTTGCCAAATTTTACCAAAACGAAGAAATTTCTGGAGAAAATCCCAGGGAGATAGAGTTGAGAAGACGTCTGGGAGATCTCCCACAAATCTTCAAGCAACCAAACAACCGTCCCTACATCCACGACTAATCTCCCCGTTGACTGATCTTCTTTTGATCTCCCCGTTGACTTCTTCTTCTCCTAATCTCCCACCCATCCACAAGCAACCAAACAGAGCATAACAGATGAATGTATTGGATCCCTTTAATTTTAGGTGGGAAGCGCTTTTGAAATTGAGTATTTATATGGTGCATGTGCGCACAACACAAAAAGGATCACGGGCCCACATTAATGGATGATCAGGACCATTCATTTTTTCTAAAAATCAATCGAAAGGCTCAAGATCATCCGACAGCCCTCATTTTTTGGGCAGAGCATATCTACCATTGGGTGCAAAAAATGAAAGGTTCAGATCATCCATTCATTAGGGCTCGCTGTCCTTTCCGGCTGCAAGAGCGCTATCATATTAAAAACATGGGTCGGGTTTAGAAATCATGGGTCTTGGATAGGGCCGGGTTTAAAGAAAAAAAACCCACAACCCAAAACCCGAAACCCGAAACCCAACCCCACTCAAATGGGTGCACTGTGACTTTCTTAAATATCTCTTGATTAACATAGAAAATTATTTTATTGATACAATTGTTTTGATTGAAGTGATCACGTCTGTTATCGGAAAATATAGTGTCCTTCTTAGACTTATACACCTGATGACACATAAAGTTAGAAATTTTTGGTGTGAAGATTTGTTTTTTTCTACCGTCTTTAAAATTAGTCACTATCCTATGCTAAAAAAAATGAAAGACCAAAAAAACCCACAGAAAAACGGAAATATGACCTTGTGGACGAATAAGATGTTGCCACGTAAACAAATATTTTTTTGAGGAACGGTAAATTCTTCTGCCGATATAAATGAGCAGTTTTCCTTAAAAAAACGGTGACTTTCGATGCTCAGAAGCTTTCTTGGCTAAACTCTCTTGGCTTTCTCTGTAAGTCGTCTCCCCCTCCCCTTTCATGATATTAGAACTAATCAATTCTTGTATTTGATTTGTATTGACGGTTCATTGTAGAATTACTCTACTTGTTGATTGTTTGTGTTTTCTTTTGTGCTTTCTGTTTCTTATAATTCGAGAATATTCGCATTAATGGAGAAAAGAACTCAAGAATTTTGGGATTTTTTATTTATCTGTTAATAGGAGGCATATCGTGTTATTTTTGGGTTTCAGGCACCATTTACTGGGTTTTTTTTTTTTTTCTTTCACTTTCTTGATTTGGGGATACTTTGAGGGTTTTTTTTCTTGCTCTTCTGCTTCTTGTATTATATTTACTTTAAATGTTAATTCGAGGACAGATGTTTTCATTCTGCAGGGTTTTATGAAATTTCAATGTCTTCATTTTTTCTTTCTTTCCTTTTTGTATTCTTTTTCTTGAAATTGTTAATTTGATGGCTGCTACTTTTGGATTAGGCTTTTATACAGGGATTGGGGGCCCATTCAATGGTAATTTACTTACTCTTTCTGTTACATGCTCATGAGCTTTTTCTAATTCCTTGAAGAATTGATCCTCATGAGTTATTCGGTGCTTTTTCCTTATGTGTGATATTGTAGCATTTACATGAATTAGGGAAATGAGTCCCATCTATGTTGTTTTTTTATTTCTGTGTGTTCTTTTCTGTTACAAAACCAGATATTGTCCTCTTTTCACCCTGAGTTATACAAAGTACTATTGACATTTATGTCCTAAATGTGGGCTCAGCCTTTTCCTGTGCTTTACTAGATTCTTCTTCGGACGGTTCCTCATTCAAATATATATGAGCTTTTATGATGCACCCTTTGTCTGACTGCATATATACTTCCACTTAAGATGGGATTAGTAGCAATATGCAGTGCAGTGTGATTGTTGCAGTACATCCTTGTGGGCACGGGCTCTTAAATTTCTATCTTCTTCCTGTAGGGGGTCTTTCTATATTGACTAACATTTCTTGATGCCATTGCATATAATTAACGGTTTTGCATTTCTCTCGACCATGCTTTGTTTCTGTTAGCTTCTTTTATACACTAGGTTACCGCTTAGAAGCATGCACCATGCAGTACCAATGCTAGATCATGTATTTTTTTGGTGAAAAAGATTTTAAATTCTGATATTTGAGTTGGACTTGAGGGGCGCCTAGGTTCGAGTTGACCTGAACTTTTCCGTCGAATTTCCGAAAAGTCTGACGTGGCTTCCTTCCGTTTTCCTTCTTCCACGAGCAGGCTTTGGTAGGGAAAGAAAACGAAAATGATGAAAACCTCTCTCTCTCTCCCCACTGCCCTCTGCCATTTTGCTTTTCTTTTCACAATATAGCACCAATTCGGGCTTTCCAACCCCTAGAACACAACCGAATGGAGCCTTAGCGAAACTATAAGATCATATGTGGTGTTTTTCAAATAATGGTTTGTTTTAACCATTCTGCTATAATGTTACATTACATTCCTGGAAGTTCTCTTGGCAATAAATATTTTCGTGAATGTGTAAGAGGCAAGCATGTGTAAAGGTTTCTTTTGTTCATTTTATCCATTAAAAGGGCATTGTTTAATTGTTTTTCAAGAAAATTTGTCTGTTCGTTAGAATAACTATTTTTCATTTATGAAATACTTATTTGCAACCTATATCACTGATAGGGGCATAATAAAAAGCTAACAGCTGTGATTTTTGTTATGTTAGGTAGGAGCCAAGAGAAAATGAGGAGAGGCAACTTGTTCTTGCACATTCTCCAGCTTTGAAGTCTTATTTACTTTAAAATCCTAGACAAAAGGAAACTTTCTTGCAAACGGATTGCACTGCCAAGGGATTAAGATAAAAATTTCAGCTCTGGGAATAATGATTTTATCTGAGCAATCGTATTGTGCTTAATTCATTAACTTCTTTTGTCCATTCTTGGGGTGATCCAAGTGGAGTTCTCCACTAACAGAATATTTTTGCTATGGATGATTTTCTCGATAACATCCTTCTACCTTCATCATGGCAAGATATGAATGGAACAGATAGGTTATCTTGGATTGGCAGCACCACTGCTCATGCTGACCCAGTGGGAATATATGAAGACGATGAAAAGAATTCAGCAATAAGTATAATTCCCTCGAGCCATATTATTGGCAGTTTAGCTACTCAAGGGTCGATTAGACATGCACCGCCTGATACTTCTGTTCTCATTAGTGGAAATTCGAGCTTTGGCCTCATCAGTGAAAGTGTGTCAGTTCCATCTGGGCTTGATAATGGGTCCAGTGAAAGCAAGCTCAAATTGCAGGGAATGATTGAAAGTTGCTCGGAAAATGGATCCTTAGGTCTTAAATTAAATACTTCATCCACCTCAACATTGCCTCATAGTTCACGTCAACTGTTTTCCGTAGTTGGAGGTTCCGCTAAGTCATCTTGTGCACTGTTCGAGTCTGGTTCTGCCAAAGGCAACAACAGGGAGCCATCTAGCTTTCGACAATCCCTTGAAGATTCGCATTCCATTGAACCATTATGGCCTCCATCGTGTACAAGTATTTCTTCTCTACCTTCGGTTTTGGGACAAGGGAAAATACAAGGTTTTGGTTTGCAAGGAGAGTTTGTGGAAAGTGAAAGTGATGCTAGTATTCTGGAAAACAACTTTCCACAACCGGACGGTTTGTCTGCGGCACCAATAAATGTATAAGTTTAATAGAAATATGCTTGTTCTCAAGATTCTTTTCTTAGGCCCTGTTCGTTTGAGATTGTTACAACCGATTGTGAGCCCCAAACAGATTATTTGACTCAAAATTAAGCATAATTTTGAGTCCAATAATCTGTTTGGGCTCACAATCGGCTGGGACAATCCCAAACGAACAGGGCCTTAGTGTGGGATATAAATATGATAACATCTTACTTTTCATATGATTCTGTAATATAGGAGGAACTAGATGAGACGGCCCACCCATGTTTGCCTTCTTTCGCTGCTGGGCATCCGATAACTCTGACAAGAGCTTCTGGCTTGCAGCCTCAACAGCAGGTGCCACATACACTTTATTAATTTAACACTTCTATTATTGTTCTATTTAGTAATTTTCTTTTTGGTTATTTGGTGACTGTTCCCTTATATTGTCCCCATCCAGTTACAATCTGCGGAAGCAAACTCCATCAAGCATTATCTAAACCATTCTTCTTTTTCACAATTGCAACCTGTGACAGCCACTGCTGGTGTTTGTAATGGTGCTGTTAAGCCACGTGTTAGAGCACGGCGTGGTCAAGCCACTGATCCACACAGTATAGCCGAACGGGTTAGTTTGTGATTTCATCATCATTTGAGAGAGGAAAGTTTACGTGTTACAGTTGATTCTATCTTTGTAACAAAGTTCATACATTATTGCTTTCTTATGCTGTTCATAAAAATGCAGCTTCGAAGAGAAAAAATTGCAGATAGGATGAAGAATTTGCAAGAACTTGTCCCAAATTCCAATAAGGTACTCCTCACATGGCGTCCCGAAGGATATCACTTTCAACCATAAGTTTCACTTGAAATGCTCGAAGAGTTTATTTATTTTTTGGTCCTCTCCATTACGAAGTTCACCATTTGAAACACACCCTACTTTGATGCCACATGTGTATGCTTGTACACCTAGCATATGAGTTGGGCATGAATAAGGCATTGATTTTGATGCATAAGCTTATGAAGGCCATTTGACTATTTGACACTCTTATTTTTACCAAGTCAGATAATGCTTTCTGAACTTTTCTAGTTAACAGGATCATCTTTGAAGTCTAACCTTTAATTTGCTTTTTGAGAGAAAGTAGAATACATGAGGGTCTTTCTGCTGCCATCACAAAGAGCTGCTAGAAGGGCTAACTTCCAAATTAATTGTGCAGACAGACAAGGCATCAATGCTTGATGAGATCATAGAATATGTCAAGTTTCTGCAGCTTCAAGTCAAGGTAGACATCACTTTATATTCTGACATGATAATCCTTGAGCTTTCTGACATTATTGGTTGACCTGATCTTTGGTACCTGACCTGCAGGCTCTAAGCATGAGCAGGCTAGGTGCTGCGGGAGCTGTCGTTCCCCTGATGACAGATGTTCAAACTGAGGTGCTTACATGAGTTGTCCTTGTCAGTTTCTTTTACATATGTCACATCCCGACTCCACTGTGTAGATATTGTCCGGTTCTAGGCAAGATTTCAAATTTCGGTTTCGGAATGTCTTTCGGTCCTCTCCAAAACCGAAATTTCAGACGAAATCTAACGAAATCAAAAGCGGCTATTTTATCGGCTATTTTATCTCCTATACTATTTCGACCGAAATTACTGAAATTTCAGGATAATATTAAATACTAATCATAAATCGCCCTAAAATTTCTTCGAGATAAACAAAATTTCACGAAATTTCGGGCAAAATAAACTACTATTTCGGGTTTTACCAATTTCGATTTCGGTATCCACCGAAACGGTCTTTCGGTCGAAATTTAAAACCTTGGTTCTAGGTCATCTACCCTCGCCGGTTTTGTTTTCCAGCAGCACTCACCGTGCGCAGCCCACTCCGCAGGGCCCACCCATTGAAGATGCTGAAAACACGTTTACACCGGGAGAGGGAGGGTTCACATATATAGCCCATGAACTTTCTCTCCCTTTCCGATGTGGGAGCTTACAATCCACCCCCCTTATGGCCAGCGTCTCTGATACCATTTTGTCACGCCCGGCCCACGGAGTGGATCGGGCACGGTTAGTGCTGCTGGAAAACAAAACCTGGGAGGGTAGATGACCTAGAACCAGACAATATCTACACAGTGGGGTCGGGGCGTGACAACATATATCTGAATTTCATTCTGTTTTATTATTGACAAACATGCATGTTAGCTGATTGTTCTCATTCTAGTCATTAGGACTAGTCATTGGCCTGATAAGTTTAATGTAGGAATTAGCACTTTGTAACTGGACCCAGCAAAATCAGGGAAGTTGTCAGTAGTATTCCAAGTCAAACTATTAGCTTTTGAATGATATTTAATAAACCAATTAGAGGGCACACTCTTCACGGTATCATTTAAAAAAAAAAAAAAAAAAACCCAATTAGAGGACCTCATTTCAAAACAAAAACCAATTGGAAGGCACACTCTTTATGGTCAAGCTCATATATCAATTGGGGAGTGCTCGGAGTTAAACCTTGTGCTCACGTGTTCAATCAGCACTCACTAATAATTGCAAATATGCATTCTAGATGGAAGAAGCTATTTTGTTTTGTTTGTGGCAGAAACAATTTCACTGAGAAGCTGGATATGTCTTGTTCTTCGTTCCTTTTCCTTATTTCCTCTCCAAGAAAAAGCATTTTTTTCAGGCCTTTTTGTGGTCTTAAGAACACAAAAGTACATTATAGATAAAAGGAAAAACTCTTTGATTGATTAGCACGAATATATGTGAAACGGAAATTGTCTTCTTTTTAAACTTCAAAGAGATCAAGTATATACATAAGCTTTTCCAGAGATTAAAGGAAAGGAGAGAAACCATTAAGCAATTGTTTTTGTTCAGCTGCAACCGTTCATGTTCTTGAGTATTGATGACCTATTTGATCTTCAGAGTGTTGTTTTGTGCTTTTTTAGTTGTTCAAGACAGTGTTTAAATTTAACTCATCAAGTTGGCTCAACTTGGGTTCATTTTAAATGAGCATCTCAGTTTTCGTTATAACTGAACAATCTGTGCCAAATTATTGGAAAAATCAGGCTGCTGCATTCACTTTTTTAAACCTGAAAAACTGGATAGATTACTCAATCTGGTTCAAGTCAACATGGACTCTGTCTGTCATTGGGTCTCCTGGTTGAGTTTTTGAACATCTCTGAGGTAAATGAACTTCTACTGTCCAGATTCCAAACACCAGAGTGAACTTTTTGGTGCTCATAGGGCTAATTTGGGTGCGCAATCATTTCGGGTGCAATTTGTGAAGAAACATTCAATCTAGTTTCCACACAAATTGCCCGTACAACCCAATAGATTGCACATCAAAAGTAGCCCTTAAGTTTTCAATTTTTGTCTTGTCTCATGAAGAAACTATGGCATTTTACCGTCAAAAAGATAAAAAGGAAAAGTCACCATTTAATGAGAATTTGGTTGAAACTTTACTGCAAAGGCAATTCAAATATGCATTCTGAGTTGTCTTTTAATATTACAGGGATCTAGCAGTCTACTCCTATCAGCGTCAGTTGATTTATCTGAATCACTTGACAACCTTGCTTTTGAGCAAGAAGTAGTGAAACTGATGGAATCTAACGTAACAACCGCCATGCAAAAGCTTCAGGCTAAAGGTCTCTGCCTCATGCCCATTGCTCTTGCAGCTGCCATCTCTAGTGGCAAGACATCCCCAAACCCCATTTTCTCCAACAGAAAGAAGCCGGGCTCGGCCATTGGTCTAGTTTCACCGAGCAGTGGCTCGCCAAGTGCTGGAACCCAGCCATTGTCTTACGGAAATGAGAGCACGATGAGGGAGAACATGGCCAGGGACAACAGAGAGGAAATCACGGCCAACGGTTGTAATGGAGCGGCTTTTAAACAAGAAGATTTGCAGAAGTCTGCATGCAGTATGAGAGAATTACTGAAACCCAGGCATAGCTGAACTGGTATTCTATTTTCTTTTTCCCTTTTGAGATTGGGGTTGGTAGTTTTAGTGCAATTCACTGTTCTGGTCTGGGTTTTCAGACTTGGAAGTGTGGTAGCTTTTGTATAGATGTCAACAACATGCATGGTTGTATAGATGTATGCATGTATTATGTGTGAGGCATATAAATAATTGTCTTGATTTGAGTTTAATCCCAAGGAATAGCTGAACTGATTAAGCGGCCAGTGTTATTTAAACAGCTGTCAAAGGTTATTGCCGGTCCCAAAGCTGTCAAAACCCAATTAAAAAAAAGACAAGCTGAGTTTGTGCAATTGTTAAAACATGGTAGTGCCAACATCAGTAGCCATACTATATTCTCACCATTCTAAAAGGTTCATATATATGGGAAGAACTGATTCTTTTCACCTGGCTTTTGGGAATTTTAATCCTCTTTTGTTTGTCTCTTGCACTCCATGTTTCGATAATGGGTTAAACTTACCTTGTTTTTTCCTTTTTAATCGTCTGTGAGTTTTTTGGAATTGTAATTGCTTTTGACAGTTGTTTAAATTATAAAAGACAAGGCAAGTTTGTCTCATTATCAAAACATGGTAGTGGGAATATCAGTAGCCTATATATATATATATATATATCTATTTATAATATGAGGAATGCTAAACTCAAGGGCGCCGTCCCAAAAACCAATTGCAAGCCCATTGGATCAATGTCACCAAAGTACGTTTTTAATTGCAAAAGGAATAAAAATGTTATTTAGTGATGTAGATCCAATGTGGTGCCCTTACCATTGGGTTTTTCAAGGGTATGCGTAAGTTACATTCCTTCGATGGTAAACACTTCTTTCCCTTCTCGTTCATTTTCTTTCAATGAAAAATATAATTGGAAAACTTTTTTCATGGAAATATTTTACTGATTTTTTTTTTCTGCAATGGATGATGATGTGGTAACGGAGTTGGGATCCAAGAATGGAACTGAACAAACAGTCTCTTCACATGTTAACAGTAACTTGCTCTGTTTTTATTTCTTTTTTTTTTTTTTTTTGGCTCGGCAAAACTACCTCTCCGTGTGATGTAGCAGGTTGGGATTTGTTCGGTTCCACTCTCGGTTAGGCTAGGCAGCTGGTCTCCATAGCAGCACTCATTTTTTTAAACCTCTTCCATAGTTATGGGTAGGGTCCATCATTTTACAACACAAGTTTTGATAAGGTGAGGCCCATCTGGGTTGGGCCTGTAGCTCAATAGTTGAGGCTTGGTTTCTCAGCCTTGAGGTCGCAGGTTCAATCCCAGGTTACCTACCAAAAAAGAGTTGAGGCCTGTCATTTTACAATTTGTCGTCATCTCTACCTAAACCCATGCACACGATGGGGTCTACAATTTTAAGATCTCGACCTAAATCCAAACATAGTGCGGCCCCCCCATTTTACACCCAATTTTGATAAGGTGGATCCCACCAACTCCACTCAAACCCATGCACCGGTGAGCCCACCATTTTACCTTATGTTTTGATGGGGTGGGTCCTACAATTCCCACTCAAGCTCATTCAGAATCTGAGGCCCACCATTTTACACCTCATGTTTTGATGAGGCGGCCCATTATTTTACCCCCTCGAATGCATGGAGCAAGAATGGTACTGCATAAGTATATTGGCACTACCATGTGTTAATACTTTCACAATTAATAACCGTTGACAACTCTTTAAAATGTAACGGACAAGATGTGTTAGTGCAATTATCAAAACATGGTTGTGCGGATATCATTTCATATATATATATAATTTAATTTTATTAAAAGGACCTCAATGTTTTATAGAAAGATGCATCTCGTACTCTCGTGTATGAATGGTATGGGAATAATGGGATGTGCCCACCGACTCACAAAATTTGTGAGATTTGATTGAATTGCGTCTAAGACTCTAAGCGTTGAACGTTGGCCACTGATTAATTAATTATGCAATTAGTGTGATGACGAGAACGTTGAAACCTTTAAAGAGGGTACCGAATGACGTGTCTCCTCTTAAATCTACGCCCTACACACGGTTACTGTGGCGGCTTCCCCTCTCGCAAGAAACCCAAAAAGTAAAATATAAGAGCGAGAGAGAGGGATCGTGGTGGTAGGAGAAATGGCATCCGAAGAAGAAGTTGTGATGAAGAAATTGCAAGAATTGCAGAAACAGCTGGGGAAAAAGCAGATGTTTGAAGAGGCCGTCTCTTCCATTCGATCCTTGCTTCTTGAAAACTATCCCTCTTCTTCTTCTTCTCTTCAGAATTCGGTTTGTTTCTTCTAGGGTTTGCTTTTTTACCTTTTTCTTATTCTTCTAGGGTTTTTAATTCTCTCCTTAACTTTTATTATATCGATAGATATCAAATATGATGCAGCGATGGATTATATGATGTAATTCAGTTTTTTGGTTAATTTCCCATGCTAAATGATTGAGTTTTTTTTATTACCTTTTCACGAATTCGTGTGTATTCGGCGCCTGGTTTTTTAGCCTCTTTCAATTGATGTAGAGAAAAATTATTCGAGACAATTCCAAGGAACCTAGGTCTTTAAAATTTCGAAACAAAATTTTAATTTTAATTTTAATTTTTGAATTTATTTCTAGAGCAGCCTTACACATTTACACAAAATTTCCTCTTTTACTGCCAATGAATTGAGAACGAGAGAAATTGATAAATTTTTATGTGGAATGAGGTGGAAGCGTGCCTAGGTATGGGACTAGGTGGGACTTAGTTAACCTGGTAAGGGACGCGTTTAAAGGGCCTAGCCTAACGCATTCCATCAGCTCTTGGGCTTTTCGCCTGCCTTGGTATGGGACTCAGCCTCGTATGTGACAGGTTTAAAGGGCGTAGCCTAACATAAGCTCTGGGGATTTTTGCATAAATGTTAGAACCATACCAGGAAGTCGGGTCAACTATCGTGAATTCGGATCTAACTATTTTACCTTGAAAAAGCTTCGGGTTGAAACCAATTTCTTTAATTTTTGGCAGAAGCTAAACTCAGTTTGACCAGGGTTGCACCCTTTGGCATAACATTTAGAAATCTATGCTGACGTTCTAAAACCCAATAATGACTTGGAGTTGGTATCCATATTTCTAAGTTGGACTAGGCTGAGTTGATGAAATAACAATCATTAGAGAACAAAAAACTCTGAGATGATAAATAAACCATCATTAGAGAACGACAGTCATAAATTATGATCTTTTCATGCTTTGTGGGATCCGGACGGACTGATTAACTGGGCCAATTTTCTGGTACCAGATTGTTAAAGATTTTCTTACAACTTGGGACCATGTTTTTGTACATCTGGTGTTCCTTTGAGTAATAAGAAGTTATGATTATCTCATTGCGCCCGTACACTTCATGAACCTTGTCAATGTGCCTTTGCAGATATATTCCGTTGTTTGCCGCGTGGCAACCATTTTACAGACAAGATACACGGCACCTGGATTCTGGCTTGCTGGTTTAAATCTTTTTGAAGAAGCAGAACGCTTCGTTAACAGGTCTTCAGAAAAGGAGCATCTGAAAACATGCATTGTTCGAGCTCGTGAGCATTTGCACGAGACAGAGAATCGACCAGAGGTTCCAGAATCTGTACAAAGTGGGCGTAGAGGTATTCTATTCACTTGAAAGTACTGTATTTTCTTTCAACAAGAATTTTGTGTCCATGTTAAATGTCAATGAGTTTGTTGTGATTTAAGTTTTCATGGAAGTCCATTTACAGCTGATTGGATGTTATATTTAGTTTAAACAACTGCTGAAGAGGTACTAGTTTAGTCCATTTACAGCTGATTGGATGTTACAATCATGAACATTCCAATATTATTTAGTTTAAACAACTGCTGAAGAGGTACTAGTTTATTATTTTCCAGGCCTCTTCAACAAGCTGGATACTATTTATAAGTTTCTTGCTGGATACTATTTATAAGTTTCTTGAAAAGACTAAATGCTATGTTACTTAAATAAAATAGCTTACACAAAAATAATAATTAATATAATTTTGAGAGGGGCACTAGAGGAAGGGTATATTAATCCTATGAAGGGAATTAAAGAAGATAAATTAATATTATACTTGAAAATGTAATTCTTTGAAGTGGTTTTCTGAACCATTCCTCCTCGAATCTTAGTGCCGTACAACACTTGGGAAAGGGTTGGGATACTAACTTTAAGTTATACTGTCCTATCAATGCCCTGGGTATATATCCTTTTTTGACAAAAATGTCAAAAGTGCACATCAATAGGTACCATTTTTCCTATATTCTTTTTAATAAGTGCCTTTTCTTCTACATTGAATTAAAATTTGACAAAAATGCCTAATTGTTTGCCCAAACATTTTGATTGCTTTCCTATTTTCTTATGTTTTTATTTTTTTATTTTTTTTTATTTTACATTTTGAATTATCTTACTTAATTTGGTGGTGGATTTTGAATTTGTGATGGCTTCCACTGCTCAGTTGAACACGAATGGTGATGCACCAGAAAACTGGTCACACTTACTTGATCCATACAAACTTATTAGCTTTTGAGTGATAGAGGAGATAGCATATAGGAAGACACCATGACACCCTACAAAGAGGGTAAGGAGATACCATTCAAGGGGAAAATATATCGCGGGACATTGCTAAACCGTTGACATGCGTATACACTGGAAGTGATGAAAACAAGTTCTGCCGTAGCCATTGTTCTAGTTAGTTGAGTACTGAAGTTAGATTAGGATTTGATGTTTGATCAGTTTTATAGAGGGAGAGAATGAGTTAATTTTATACTTCCCATGCCTTCTCCATTGATATCATAATTAACTGATAATTCCTTTTCTGCGATTTTCCAGATTCAAGATTTCTTTTTGAAGGGCATCTGACTGTGGGGCCCGAGCCACCACCACCTGCATGGTTAGTGGCACAGAATCTACTAACAACTCTTGCTGCTACAGAAGAGCAGAATACCAGAGCCGAATCTTCTCATGGCCAGGGGGAGAATAATAGCTCATCTGGAAGCACTACAAGTGCCACTGCTCCTGATATGCTGAGGGACTTGATAAATACTATGCAAGAGATCAGTGGTTTTGAGAACTTTGATAGTGTGATTGAAGCTTCACTGCAGGTATGCGGTAAATCTTATGATGTTAGTTGGAAACCTTCCACTCTTTGCTCTTTAGTTTCCATTCCATATCTTTTCGGATTTAAAGGGCCATGCTACGTGCAAATTCTGTGAAACTGCCTGGACGTTGAACATGCAATTCTTTTTTTGTATGGTTGTTGGTGCTCAGTTTTGTGGATTTTTATGTCTCTTGTTTGCGGTAATCTGTGTAACAAGCACCATAGTTACTAGAAGCACCCTAGTCGGTTGTGAAGCTCAGTTCATAAGCTAAATTCTTCTCGCTTCTCAAATTTAGGGGAAGCACGCTTCCTCTTGTTTTCCATTTCAAAAAAAAAAAAAAAACTCGATTCCTCTTGTTTAAGGGTATGCTACCTATTTAGGTTATTATTATTTTTTCTAAAGATCTCTTATCCTCTTTTGGTAATCTCAAAGAAGTGTATTTAGAAAGGGATATATTGAAAACTTAAAAAACTCAGCTTAAGTTTCAAATAGCACTTATGTGATTCTTTTTCAAGAGAAATTATATGGTGCCCAATCGGGCATGCTCGTGTAAAAGAGTGCTGCCCTTGATATTTGATCCAACAGCAGCCCCTTAAAAAGATGAAAAGGGAGCTGTTGTTGGATCAAATATCAAGGGTGGTGCCTCTTGCACGAGCATGCCCAATCCAGCACCATATAAAAACTCCTTTTCAAAAACTTAACTTTAAATTTAAATAAATAAAATGTCAAACTTTAAAAATTATAAACCCCCAACACTTGTAAATCAAATCAGTTGCGAAGTCCTCTGTAATTACTTGCAACCCTAAACTACATTTACCATTCCTTCCTAACCTACTGTAACCCTCTCTTGCTGTATGCTTCTCATTCACTTCCAATTAATCTTTCATTTCCCACATGTTTCTTCTTTACTTTTCCCATTGCTTCCTTAGGGTCCGTTTGGATGAATGTTAAGTAGAAGTAGAAGAAAATTTTCACAAGTAAAAACAAACGTAGAAGTAAAAATCATATCTAATTTCCCTTTCCACTTGATTTGGGTTGAAACTCAAAAGGCTATTATGTAGAAAATTAGTGGGAGACAAGGAAAGTAGAATGAACATTGCATGGCAACCAAACATTTCTGGGAAAGGAAAAATGGCATCATTTAACTTTCTTTTCTTAGTAAAACACTGTTATGGTGGCAACCAAACGGACCCTTAATGATTTCATGCTTCCTGCATTTTTTGTTTCTTTGGACCACTCGCTTCCCGCTCTCACAACTATGACAAGCATACTCCTGACCCTTGCTTGAAAAATTGCCAGTTGAGCAGATTTCAGGCATGTGTGTCAGGTGCATGTTGACTCTTAACATGATTGTTAAGATTGGTAATTTAGCTTATTTCTTGTTTCTTTGGTGCTATATATGTTTTTTTGGTAAGAACAAATTTTGTAATAATAGTTAAAGAAAAACTATATATTTATATATTTATGTAGGCTTAAGACTTCTCCTTTTATCTAAACACATTCTTTGGTATATTTTGAGTTTATGAACTAATGTTCCTACGAATTAACTACAACAAATGTATGGATGTGTGTCGGCTTGTTGTGGTTTTACAGGGTTCCTATTCCCAACCCCCGTGTCAGTGTCTGACTCTGAAACACATATCAGTGTCTGATTGGGTGCCACATAGGGGAAACCCAACATCTTTATTCTTGGAGGCTTCTGGTAACTGCTTGCGAAATGTTAGGGATGACACCGCCAGAGTTTTGTCATCACCCTTCTGGGTGTACAGTTTTCAGTTTCCATAAAATAGAATGAGAAAAAGTTTCTCATGCCCTTTTATCTAGACACAAAATAACTACAACAAATGTATGGATGTGTCAGCTTGTTGGGGTTTTAGAAGGTTCCTATGCCCAATCCTTGCATCTGATTGGGTGCCACCATAGGGGAAAGCCAGCATCTTTATTCATGGAGGCTTCTAGTAACTGCTTGCGAAACATTAGGGATGACACCACTGGAATTTTGTGGTCACCTTTCTGGGTGTCCAATTCTCTGTTTCCATAAAATAAAAGGAGAAAACGTTTCTCGTGGTATTTATATAAATTTTGAACTTATTGGCCATTTTCTGAAATGTTGGGAACATGGTTTTTTGGTGTGTGTGGGTGTGGATGTTGGGGGGGGGGGGGGGGGGTGGGTGTGTGTGGGGGGGGGGGGGGGGGTGTTCTTTTTTATGGTATTTATGTAAAATTTGAACTTATTGGGTATTTCTGAAGTGTTGGAAACATGGGTGGTGTCTTCTTTATTGATGTTACTGGATTTAGACACTGCATCTGCCAGTGACTTATATGTAACCAACATGATAAATATATGAAGTTTTTTATATGTGTGAATTATAACATTTTTATCATGCCTATCATTTGCAGAGATTGCAAGTAATTTCAATTTACACTTCCCTACACTTTCCAACCGATGATATATTTTGACACTGACCTGTCTTTAATATCCAGGAAATTGGGGCTGGGCCACAGAGACCGCCACCAGCCTCCAAGGAAGTGGTTGCAAAGCTTCCAATTATCAGCGTTACAGATGAAATATTGGCAAAGCTAGGAAATGAGACAGAGTGCGCTGTGTGCAGAGAGAGCTTGGTTGTAAATGACAAGATGCAGGAGTTGCCCTGCAAGCATTTGTTTCACCCCAATTGTCTTAAGCCGTGGCTGGTAATCTTTGCCTTAAACTGTCGGATTATATGGGCTGTTGTCCAAATGAACAATTATTTCATAAAAAACTTGTGCATTCCTCGATCAATTCCCGCAGTGTGTGCTACATTCAGTAATGGTATACAGGGCAGGAGGACGGTTGATATATTTGTCACCCCTTGTCCTGAGTCTTACCTACTTAAAATTATAGTAATGGTAGAAAATCAAGCTAGTTGAGAAGACTCTAATCCTTAGATAGGGCAAGGTATAATCATGTTCAGAACTTAGGCTCGACTTGGAAATCTGTCTATTGTTTTACGAATTCACTCAGCTAAGCCGGTGAAGTCCCAACAATTATACAAAAAAGTTAATCAAGCTGGCAATTGTTTTCATAAATTGGAGTTTTGATTGGTGCTTGGAGCTCAGAAAACTGTGTTGACTTGGCAGAATGCCGAGTCAGTGAGAGAGCTTTTGAGCATTTGATATAATACACTGACTTAAACTTACCCTTATTGAATGGCAAAAGGATATGTTTCCCAAGGTAAAAGCAAAACCAGGTTATGGGGGCATGATATGTGTAGAAGATAGAGACACTTGTTTTGCCCTTTTCAGCGATTGTTTTCATAAATTGGAGCTTTGACTGGTGCTTGGAGCTCAGAAAACTGTGTTGACTTGGCAGAATGCCGAGTCATTGAGAGAGCTTTTGAGCATTTGATATAATACACTGACTTAAACCTACCCTTATTGAATCGCAAAAGGATATGTTTCCCAAGGTAAAAGCAAAATCAGGTTATGGGGGCATGATATGTCTAGAAGATAGAGACACTTGTTTTGCCCTTTTCAGAATTACCGTCTGTGCTTTTCACCTCCTGTTTGTTGCTTAATCATTTTCTTCTTACCAAATCTGATTTATGATCTGATTAATTTCCAACCTGACTTGATGGGTGATAGAAAAAGTTGTTTTGTTTATTGCAGGATGAGCATAACTCCTGCCCGATCTGCAGGCATGAACTACAAACCGACGATCATGCATATGAGAGCTGGAAAGAGCGGGAGAAGGAGGCCGAGGAAGAAAGGAAGGGAGCTGCAAATGCCATCCGTGGCGGAGAATACATGTATGTTTAATAAGGCCTTCATTTATTCAACGACGTTATACTGTACTGATGATAAAAACTATTCTGCATAATGATGCTTATGCTAATAGATACAGTTTGTCATATTACCTTCTTTAAAAAAAAAAAAAGTTAGTCATATTACTAGTTTGAGCTTTTCTTCCTGTTTTAACTAGAATTAACTCACTAGTCTGCATATTCTTGTGACATTGGGAAGGCAACTGCCTGTTTCAAAACTCACCAGTTAAACTGAGTTTCACAAAGCCTCAAGTTGCATGGGGTATAGCAAAAGCTGTTACCTGGACTTCTCTGTCATAGTTGGTATGGTGAGGGGCACGGATCCATGGGGTATAGCAAAAGCTGTTACCTGGACTTTTCTGTCATAGTTGGTATGGTGAGGGGCACGGATCCTTTAATTAATGGGATTCACTTGCCAAGAACATCCCTCTGATGCAAATAGCATTGGGTTAGTTGCTTGACTGGTGAGCATGCAAATTTTCACATAAATTTGTCTACCAGAGAAAAAGATTACAATTCTAGGCTTTAGTTTGTATTGGGTAGATTTCCCTGATCCATTGCTCCCAAGATATGTTATGATCATTGATGCTCTTCAAATTACAGTTATAATTGCAGGACTCTTTGACCTACTGTTTAGTTCGCACATTCCCTCTGCTTCTGCAATAAGTGTCAGCACTCCTTCCTGTCTTCCTGTTGCTTCTGGTATAAACGTCTAAATGCATACAATATACATGGAGCCATTCACCTCAACCACAGGAATTCTCAGGTTGAACCCAATTTCCCTAGTACAGAGGAGATGGGTATTTCCTTGCATGTTAAAAAAAAACTGCATTTGATCGATCATAAGAGGCTGAAACGAAATGTAGTAAACCACACGTTAATATATTCTTGTAAAATTAATAGAAGACATGGACAATACCGGTAGGGAAAAAAGGATAATGGCCAAATCATCTAGCTAGCCAAGCATCCAACAAATAAAGTTTAGCTAATTTGTAACATTTAGGGCCCATTTGGATGCCGAGAAGATTTTGATTTGGATTTCTCACATTTGCAGCCCTTTTTGTGTTGTGATTTGGATCTGGATCAAATCCTTTGATTTCCATGTCAGCGACTGATTGTCAAAACAATCAGATTTCTAAATATGGTGTTGAAATAAGTAATTGGAAATCCACAGATCTGGCAGTTTCATTCACCCTCTTTGCTCCTCAACCTCTCCCCTCCAGTTGGAAGTACCCCCTTCCCTCTCTGCCTCGCTCAACATGAGCTGGCGGAATTATTCAATTTGTATTCAAAACTCAAATCCAAATCTAAATCCAAAATATGAGGTATCCAAAACCAGATCTGTGGATTTCCATTTACTTTTTTCCAAAGCATATTTAGAAATCTGTTTTTTTTCCAGTCGATTTGGAAATCCATGGATTTGATCCGGATCCAAATCAAAATGCAAAAAGGGCTGCAAAAGTGAGAAATCCAAATCAAAAGCTTCTCGGCATCCAAACAGGCCCTTAGTAAATTTTAAGTGTCATCTAGGCCAATCGAACATGCTAAGAAGTTTAGTCATCTAACAATTTTATTTCTTTTTTTTTTTTGGAAAGGTAACAGTTTTTGTAGATAATAATGAAAAGGTTACAACGAAAATTTCATTTCATCACCACCCCGGCATTCGTTATATGAAACTGGCTTCAGTAGTATCAACAGCCATGAAACCTTACTGGCATTATATTCTTCTGTGGAGCTTTAGGGATCCAATAAGATAAAATCAGATTCAAGGCAAAAAAAAAAAAAAAAATCAGATTCAAGCTTAATTATAAATTGGTCACCGTTGGATTCAAATGGAAATGAGTTTTGAATTGGAAACTATGGTACTTCGTAACATACTGTTTAAGTTTTATCAGATTCCAAGAAATACAAACTTCCTGCAATGTTTGAATGCACCTCTGCAGCCGAAGGAGCCATATATCGTAGGTTTTGAGCACTATAGGGTTCAGTTCATGCCTCCAGCTTGCAATTTTGAGACCAAAAACAATGGAACACAACAAAGAGTCATACAAGAACTTTTCAACATTAAAAGGACAGACACGCCGAGGAAATTACAGTAGTAACTCAGTTATTTTTTTAGCTTCTGTAACTGGTACAATGAAATTACCGACACTTGACTATTTTCTTTTTTGATAAATAAGCAATGCATTAAGAATAAGGGAAATTGAGCATCAAAACAAGGGAAGGGAACACGAGATGGCGCACCAAACAGAACAGAAATCCAAAAGAGGGGACCCAATAGAGAGTTTGACTGGCTTTAGAAAGGCAACATCCATCAACATTCCTAAAGTCAGTCTTCTTGCAATGATAACAATCTTTCACCATCCTATCCCCTTTTCTCTATACATCAATCCACAAGAAGCATGGTACCAATCCAATCCGATCCACGCCCCTAGCAAAACTGAACTTGCAAAAAAACCTTTGAAATTACTGGAAACCATCAGACCCTCCAATCTGAATACATCAACACTCTAAAAACATATCCTCCTATTGCCTCACTGAATTTTATTGGTACTCCCAAAATCTAGACAATCACCCTTCTTGAATGACTGATTTCAAGAGCATTTCTAAAATCAGTATTTTTGGCTGTGGTGATGACTATCCGTCGACGTCGACATCTCGAAAAGACTGAACCGATGAACACTACTAAAATCATCTATAATAACTGACTACGTTGAGATGATTTACATCTCTAAGTGACTGAACAACAGGCATGCGATTGATTGAGATCATCGTTTTTTATCACCAGCTCCCTTCCCTTCTCTAGCAAAACTGAAACCCGCAGGTGAACCAAACGATTAAAACCTTCTCTTAGTTAGATGATAATGAAAATCAAAGCCCAATAATCAAATTATTGAGTTGCATGAGAAAGTCAATGATAATTTCCAAAAATGATTCAGTTTACAGTTTACACTTGCACAGCGTTAGCGAGGAAACAACTAATCTGACCTTTCCATATAGAACTTGCAAGTTGGACATCTCTTCCACTTTTAATTCTTAAGCGACCTCCACTACCAAACGCTAGTCGTCACCTCTCATCTTTGTTCATTTCGCTTCATTGATGCCTGAATGCCAAGGAACCTTTTATTGAGCACAAAATAATCTAAATGAGCAGATGGGCACTCCGATTCCCTCACGACCTCTCTATTCTTTTAAAAATGCTGCTCTCTGTGTTCTTATTTGAAGAAGGTTTGATAGCTTTCAATGATGAGATATCAAGGGCCCTTTTTGTAGAAAAGTAAAGTTCCATTCGAAACGATTTTGGTTTGAATACTCCTTAGCCTCTTGGTTGCACGGTTTCCATTTTACAAAGAATTTTGCAAGATATGGTTGTAGAGAATTAAGCAACCATGTAATCTTAAAAATTATAAAAGTTAACTATAGGAAAAATAGAATTTGCAGCAATCACAACTCTAAACATAGGAAGAGTTACTTAATAGGAATAGACAATGACCCATTCGTCACAAGATTCACAAATCACAACCATAGTGAAGCAGATAAAAAGAAATAAAATCAACCACAAGGCTGCAAGAGATACACTGTTCTGTTACACGGTTCTTTTTTAATAGGCTAAAGATAACATCTAAGTCAACAAATTTCACCCAAGTTGGCCACTTGGGCCCTTGGATGACTTAAGCACATCTCTTTAAGAGACGTGCTCCTTTTGTAACACACAGCTATTCTCAAGTTCAACCCAGGTCTTGCCTTACATGTTCTAAAAATTTCATCTGTTCAATAAGATCATAAGAGGACTGCATTGAAATAGTTTGCAGTTAACCACAAGAGTCCGAAAATATTCTTGCAAAATTAGTAAAAGAAATGAAAAATGCTATAACGAAAAAAGAAGAAGATAATTATGATCAATGATGAACACATTTATGTGTGAGTTGTAGGTAGGAAAAAATGCATTTTTTATCACTTAAAGCGGTGCTACTAAGATATTTTGTGTGTTTTTGGTGTTTCAGGATTATTTATGAATTATTGTGAAAAATAGAGCTAAAGCGATGAAACTCCAAAGAAAGATTCAAGAGTGGAAACAACTATTGGATCAACACCATTGTGGCTCAACATTTGAAGGGTTCGGATTATTTTACGATCCACCAATTGGTTGGTTCAAAGTAGCCTTGGATAGTCATTTTAGGAGTACAACCAATTTAACTGGTGGGTTATAAATTAGACGGTTCAAATTATCTTTTGGAAATAATATTGGGGTCACAACTAATTTAGATTGCAGCCCACAAGACGAATGGTTCGGATCATCCATTTGATGGCTCGCCAAATGGGCAATTTAGATCATCTCATGCTGGAATTATGGCTTACAAATTGGATGGTGTGGGTCAGCCCTATGGACATAATTTAAAGGGTGCAATCCGTCTACGCCGCTGCCCCATCAATTGAATGGTCTGGATCATTTCATGAGAATAAAATTGGTGGTACATCCAATTTAAAATATAGGCCACAATTTTGATGGTTTGGATCATTTCATGATGCCCTCTATCTATCTCAGATTTTAACAGAAAAGTGGAACGGACCAATATGAGATTTTGGAAATTGGAATGGGGCCCATTTGTCATTTGAAATTGGCCCATGTTCGGTTGTTGATGGGGCCGCACATGAACATCACACACGTGAAAACCATACGGTGTGGGGGCAGATTGGAGACCTCCAAAATCCAAACTGGAAAAGAAGTAATGCATAAAAAGGCAAGCTGCCCATACATATTTTAATTGGAAATAATTTTTGAGAGGTTTCTAAACAAAATGATGAGAACGTTATTTTTTTTGACAAGTCTGTAGTATTGCATGGCTTTTTGGAAAGCATGCCTGAATTGAAAAAAAAAAAAAATATATATATATATATATATATATATATATGAGAATAGAGTTCCTAAGGTGTCACCTCATATAGCTTATATGAGGTGGCGCTCACAAAACATAAGGGGCCCACATTTTTAGGGTGATCCAAACCACTCATTTGAAAGGCCCTTAGATGGATATGGTGCCTACAAAAAATCAGGTCCATAGGATCATCCTAACCCTTCCATTTATGGAGGTTAAAAATGGGCAAATTTATGAAGGTTTATACCCATCCATTTGAACCTCCACAAATGGAAGGGTTATGATGATCCTATGAAGTTCATTTTTTGGGCACACCCTATCTATGTGAGGGCCTATCAAATGAATTCTTTGGATCATTCAAACAAAGTAGGCCCCTTATGTTTTTAAGCGCCACCTCATATAAGCTATATGAGGTGACACCTTAGGAACTCTATTCTCTCTCTCTATATATATATATATATGCACTTGCATGCACGTAAAAGTGGCAGCAAGGTGATAATATTAGAAGCTTGAATTCTCAAGCAATAGAAAGTGGGGCCCGCCAATTTTCTTTACAATTTTTGATGGAGTCGGTCAGAGCAGTGGGACCCACTATATGTAATGCATGTTTGTCTCTTTTTAATGGGGGTAACTCTCTCTCATACTCTCATCACTCTCCAACCGTGAGATGGCAAGTGGATAAATTTGCTAAAAACCTATTGGTTGCCCAACACATGGAAGGTAATTAAAAGTATCTTTTCTTTATTGGTTGTCAAAATAGAAAGCAGATGACTGTTTTTAGAATGATAAGGTGGCTGTTTTGTTTGGTGCACATGTGCCCACTATATGTATGTCACGTGGGAAGAGAAATTTTAGAGTTGAGTTGGTGTTTTGTTTTAGAATTATGAGAGGTGTGGTGTTACCAAAGGTGTCATTGTTGCAAAGGTTTTGAATCAAGATAAATATGGAGAGGTGTCCTGTTACTAAAAATACAAGGTGGAAATAAAGGGCAACTCAAGGGATTCAAAAAGGACTGTAGCTACTAATTTTGAAGGTTGCTGAAATTGCACTATGATCGACCATATTTGGTAGTTACTATTTCTTTCAAAAAGTGCTGATATTTGTTTGGACACTTGTGTCCTCAACATCTCACGTGGAGGCTAATTTAGCAAGAATACTTGAGAATATTCAATGAAGGCTTGGCTGTTTCTAGAAGAATTGCATTTTTTTGGGACCTTCCTTCCTTGTTCCTGGACATGACATTAAAGTAGCTAGTATTTTTAGAGTAATTTTGTTTTTAGGACTTGGACGACAACTATGCTGTTCCAAAACTTTCTATTTTGTCTTTATTCCTTGCTTATTTTATTGCCTTATTGCTGAAATGTAAAGAGGACCTCCTCTAAGAGAAAGAGGCCTTGTCGAATCCTTCTAAGCTCGCTTGCTCTCTTACTCTCTGTGGGTAATTTCGGTCCTCTCTCTTCTCTTGCTTTTGTTTGTTATCTTTTGATTTCTCTAAAAAAATTTAGTTTTTATTTGCAGCCCTTTGTTTTGCTATTTCTTCACTTTCTTACAAATTCTATGCTCTCTTGATTTCATCTTTCTAACTCTCTTGTTCTCTTTTTCTTTACCAATTGCGGCGAGGTGTTTGGTGCACTCTTTCATTCAAGCTAATAGTGAAGGTTCAAACCAAGGGTGAAAAGCAAAGCATTAAAGAAGGTGACCAAGACAATCAACAGTTGGAAGGAGGGCGATCAAAGCTTCAACCATTGTTTGAAGGAGAAGAAAAAGAATAAGTTTTCTTTTTATTTTGTTATATTTTCTAGTTCCAAAGTGATGTATTTTTTGTTTAATTTAAATTAGTGGAGAGTTTATTTTTCTTTTAGTTTTCCTTTCAAGTAATTATATAGCATCTCTTCTCTTTTCTATCTTCTTTATTTTTGTTTTTCTTCCCTTTTTCATGAACAACTAAATCCTAGTTACTTAGGGTTTAGTTGAAGCCATGGGGGAGGGGAGAAAAATATTCAATTAATTCCATCAAAACTTTTTGTACGAATTATGTAGGGTTTTGTTTTTGTACAAATCCCAATCATCCATGCCAATTGGCTTTCCTCTTTCGTATGGATGATTGTTGATTAATAAAGATTAAACTCTATATAATTAATATAAATTAGAGGGTTAATTCGATTAAAGACTCATAAATAATGACATCTTTTAGATCTTATTATTTATTGACTGTTTAGTTGGATTTTTAATCTAATTCAAATGATTGTTTTAATTAATCAATTTTATCCAAACCTATGGTGGATTCTAACCCTAAGTAATCTTTTATATTGAATTAAGGTTTTTATTATTCTAAATTACTTTTACAAATTTCCAATTAACTTAGGCCCTCAGAATTTTGGTTTTCTAATTAAATTAGATAAGTAGTTAAAAGAGATTATTAGAACTTTGGTACACTTTGCCTAAATTAGGATTTTAAATAAAAAAGATCTTAGTTGAATTTGATTCTTGGATTAAATAGAATATACGCTTATATATAGTGTTGGCTCCGAGGTCAAGTCCATGAAAATTCTGAGATTTTGCCAGACAACATTATATCATAGCTAGTATTCTAATCGGTACAATAATAGGATTCACAAACAAGATTTCTCTTCCCTGAATTCGACCAGTGACTACACGCGATCCGTGCACTTGCGGTTATTTAATATTACAATCAATCAACTGTAACCAAACAGGCGACAAACAAAATTTAGCTAATTTATAACATTTAATGTGCTATATAACGTATCACCGAGGCCAATCGGATGTGGTTAGAAGTTTAATCGACTCATCCAAAAATTTCAATTCATCACCACCCATAAATTCATTATATAAAAATAAATGCAGAAGCCTCAACAGCCATGAAACCTCAGCTTACCCATAAAAAAAAAAAGCATTGAAACCTCATACCTCTCTGTGAATCTTAGGGTTCTAATAAAAGATGGAATCAGATTAAAGTTGAAACATGAATCGGTCTCTGTCGGATTCAAATAGATGAGCATCTGTCAATATCTTGACACGACTAAACTGATAAACAATAGAAAATTTGTACTGCTGATAAGTTGAGTTGATCTACATTCCTAAAATCTGTCTTCTGATTGATTGAAATCATTACTGGTGACCACCAGCTTCCTTCATCTCTCTACCTTGATCCACAACGACCATGATAATTTTCACGCCATTCCAATCCGCACCCATAGCAAAAATGAAACCCACACCTGAACCAAACATTTAAAACTCTCTTAGTTAATTACTTACGAAAAAGGTCACAATAATCTCCAAGTAGTTTTTACTTTAATAGCTTACACACACACACACACAGAGAATGATCAACTAACCTGCAAATAATATGGGGGCAACCATCAGTCCTTTCAACATAGAACTTGCAACTTGGGCATCTCCTCCATTTTTGTTTCTTAGCTATCTCCACAACCAAATGATCATCTCTATCCAATTTCTGAAAATCCTCACAGTCCATGTCGGAATGCCAAGGAACCTTGCACCCAACACAAAACAATCTATGACAATTTGGGCACTCTGTTTCTCTTTTAACCTTCTCCCCATCATCAACCAAAAGTGCAGAACAGTCCTCATATGGACAATAAACTCTATGAGAAGCAACAATCATAGACTCGCAAAGAGCATCTCCCCATCTCACAAACACTTCCGATGGAAGGATCGATTGACAAAATTCAGGTTCTAATACCTCCTTACACTTCACATCGGGACATACGACCATGCTTATTTTCTCTTCAATCTTGGCGCCAACATGTTTCCTTACACAGTCAGAGCAGAAAACATGAGAACACGTCTTGTTCTTGAACATTTCTCCCCATGATTTTCCTTCCATACAAATCTCGCATAAGCTAGTAGAAGAATTGCTGCTTTCTTCCATATCCAACCCACACATTTCCTTCCGTTGTTCCTCATTTTTAGACATCCCTCTCTCCCTCTCTCTCTCTGTAGAATTGCTTGTATATAGCAGGTTTGACAGTTTATGATGATTGATTGGATACATCAAGCGTCACTTTTATTTATTTACAAAGGGGTCTGATGCTACTTTCATTTTCGTTTCCCCATGTAAAATGCCTTTATTATAAGGAGACAGCTAGTTTAAATGCGAAACTGAGTGTAACTGAACAAATCACCCCACGCCACGTGGCATAGTAATGTACTTTTGCCATTTTTAAAAAACCGAAAAGCCAAAAAAAATACTTAGAAAAGATAGATGTAAACAGTTGGGATCATCCGATTAGTGCAACTTTTTGGTCAAGTCATCTCCATGATAGACCCTACAAAATTAAGGGTTTGGATAATGCTAATGCCATGTGGGCGGGCCCATGTTAGGCTTCTCATACTATGTTGGTGGGCCCAATGCTACCATGGTCGTCTTTGACTGCGCGCGTGGTTTAGCTGGATAATCCCTTCCATAACTTATGATGATGAAGCTTGGACGGCGAGAATGTGACACGTGTCGTAACCGTATGGTCTCGCCGTTTATCAGCACATTTCTTCATGATGGTTAAGCTCCATTGGTGCATGGAGGACACGTCGCGAGATTTAGGAGTCGCGCCGTATTTATGTCCCATCAACGACCATGGTTACTTTCCCTTGAATCTCAGCGGCAACATGTTTGCTTACACATTCAGAGCAGAAAACATGAGAACAATTGTTGTTCCTAAACATTTCTCCCAATGCTTTTCCTTCCATGCAAATCTTGCAAAGCTCGTAAAAGATTTGCTGTTTTCATCCTCGTCTAACTCACACATTTCCTTCCTATTTGTTTTGAATGGCAAACGTTTCCTTCCTTTGTTCCTCATTTTTTTATCTCCCCCTCCCTCTCTCTACAATAGTTGCCGTGTATCTATCTATAATATATAGCAGCATGGGATTTATACTCTTCACACCCAATCCATTCTCTCTCTTCATTACAAAACCTCTTCCTTTTCCGTTAACGTATATATCCTCACTCCGCCCCCCGGGCGAATTTCCTTCCTTTGACAACCAATTGTGAGACCCAAAACCAATTATTGGATTGAAAATTACGTTTAATTTTCAGTTAATAATTGGTGTTGGACTCATAATCACTTATCAAAATAAAAAACAAACTGGGCATAAATATAGCAGGATGAGGGTTTTTACTGTTCATGTACATTATTTGCCCATAATTTTAAATACATGCAGTCTATTTTGCATATAATCTTATGAAAATAAATTAAATAATCCTTATGATAGTCACATATCTTACATAATGGCTTTCAAAGTGGCATTTTCCCATTCCATGTGTCTTAAATGCTTAATGATCTAACATGTAAATTTGATGTCTCACCACCGATAAATACAGGGAAGTGATAGTAGCTCCCCTTTTTACTTGGGACAGCCGGCTCCAGTGTATCTATGACTGGGGAGGGGCTAATGTACTTCACGTGGGAAGGATTCAACGGGCCTGATTGCCACCAAGCTGGAGCGGGGTGTCCCATGTAAAGAAAAGGGGTGGATTTATCAGTTCCCTAAATATATTATATGTTCACTATAATGGCAGCATTGCGTCCGTGAGAGCCTTAGTGTACCCAAGCAATAGGTCAAATGCTCAAAAGATCCAGGACTAATGGAACACATTATGCTAAGCTTTTCAAATCTATCTCAGACCGATATGAGTCCCACCAAGTCTCGTCCCTAGCAGGCCCCCAACTTGGGACTGTAACATTCTTCCATGTGTCTGCATCTACCTTACTTGACACTCACTCTGTCACGGCTTTCCATTTAGACCTTTCTATAGGTCGCCCTTTCCTTTTCATGACTTGAACATGTGAGGTAATGGAATGCATTAGGCTGGGCTCTTTAAACCCATCCCATGCCTGGTTGGGTCCCACCCAGTCCTCCACCTAGGCAATGAAGATGGGTACATCTTAAAGCTAAAGTAAAACAGATGAGTGGCTTTTTTTTTCTTTTTTCTTCCCGTCTCTTGATTGAATGTGAATTGTTACTCATTTTTCTTAACCGTCCCTTTACAAGACATCTATCAAACAGTTGGGATCATCAGATTAATGCAACTTTTTGGTCATGTCATCTCCATGATAGGGCCTACCAAATTAAGGGTTTGGATCGTGCTAATGTCATGTCGGTGGGCCCATATAAGGCTTCTCGGGCTAAGTCTGTGACCTCAACATTACCCTTGTCATTTTTCAATCTTCAAGAGTGACTTCTCAGATTGCATGATTTCATGTTGATCTAATTGGTGACATGTTTGATAACCTATGACCATTTTGATTAAACAATATAAACCCTCCGATACAATCGCCAATCAGGCAATCGTAACATACAACAACAACTAATTTTTGCAGTTGTAGGTGGACTTGTTGTTTAAACATTGGTATGGCGGACGTCATTCAACAACCAAAAATACATTTAGATGGATTTTAGTATCATCCAATTAACGTGATCTTGAAGCCCTTACAGATCCGACGTAGGGTGTATCAGATGAAAGGTTCGAATCGAGATCCAATTGGGTCGCATACAGTGTGTAATCAAGATTGTTGAACAACATTAATCAATGGTTTGTTTATCTTTCCTTGGCGAAACTCTAAATGAGTTTTGACGGATCAAGGTTCAAACCTTCCATACTTTTTTTGGTAGGTTAGCTGGGATTGAACCTCAGACCTCTAGGCTGAAAAGCAAAGCCTTTACCATCGAGCTAGAGGCTCAATCCCAACATTACCAAACTTAGGTGAACAGTAGCAAATAATACAAAGGCTACCCAAAAGAGTAGCAAGTCAGGGATAGAAACTTCTAAACATTATAAGCAAGAGACCCTCCACCAACTCCATCGAATTTCATCTATAAAAAATTTCATAAATGATCGCAAAGGCCACTGATAGGAAACTGTCTGTTGCCCAATTCCTATTCTCTCTTCACAAAAGTTGAAATGGAGCCCAAGAACCCACCAAAAGTTTCATATATGGGACTAACCTAGGTAAAAACAAGGAAGACGACCTAAAATTTGTATGCTTCTATTTGATATAAACACATCAAAATCCACTACTCCAATTCACAAGAAATCAAGCCATTGGAAACAGTCCAAAAGCCAGCTATAGGGTGTTTTAATTTTAAAGGAGAATAGTCCTCCAGCTTCATATGTGAGATCTGCTTTGAACCCATGTCCCCAAATCAGAGATTCAAGAACGATATCTTCACACCCATTGTGCCTGGATTTTATATCAAAGTTCATTGATGAAAATATCCAATTCAAAGTACCCTGACTTGAATTGTAACAAATTGTTGGATCCTCTATCATGCCGGCGTGCGACATTTGAGAGGTGGTGCGACATTTGTTGGCTATCAGAGCACGTAGCATCACCTCTCAAATGGCAGGTTAAAGCATCTAACAATTTGTTACAATTCAAGTCAGGGTACTTCACATTTGATCTTTGCATCAACTCTCAAATGGCAGGTTAAAGGATCCAACAAGTTGTTACAATTCAAGTCTGTACTTCACATTTGATCTTTACATCAACGTACTTTGATATACAATCCAAGCTCAATGGGTGTGAACATCTCTTGTTCTTGAATCTCTTATTTGGGGGCATGGGTTCAAAGCAGATCTCACATATGAAGCTAGAGGACTCTTTTCCTTCAAAATCAAAACACCCTATAGCTAGCTTTTCGACTATGTTTCCCACGGCTTGATTTCTTCTGAATTCGATTCGTGGGTTTTGGTGTACTTGGTACACAAATTTTGGGTCCTCTTCCTCGGTTTTTCCTGACGTTAGTCCCATATGGGAAACTTTTTGTGGGTTCTTGGGCTCACTGCAACTTCTATGTAGAGAGAATAGGAATTGGGCAACTGTACGGTTTCCTATCACTGGCCTTTGTGATTATTTAGGAAATTTTTTAACACGAGACGATGAAATTCGATCTAATTGGTGGAGGGCCTCTTGCTTAATGTTAGAAGTTTCTATTCCTAACTTGCTAACCTTGTGTGTGGCCTCGCATTAAGGCAATTAATTATTTGGCAACTAACCACCTAAGTTTGGGAAGGTTCTAGGGCTCCAATTTTGCACCAGTAAGATGCAATTCTAGACATTTTTAAAAATACATTGATGCAAAGATCCTTGAGAACACATCAAATGTGAAATACCCTGACTTGAATTGTAACAGATTGTTGCATCCTCTATCATGCCAGCGTGCGACAATTGGGAGGTGGTGAGACGTGCGGCTTTTGTTGGCTATCAGAGCACGTGGCACCACATCTCAAATGTCGCACACTGGCATGATAGAGGATCCAACATTCTGTTACAATTCAACTCAGGGTATTTCACATTTGATGTGTTCTCAAGGATCTTTACATCAATGTACTTTTGATATGCAATCCAAGCACAATGGGTGTGAACATCTCTTGTTCTTGAATCACTGATTTGGGACATGGGTTCAAAGCAGATCTCACATACGAAGCTAGAGGACTCTTCTCCTTTAAAATCATAAGACCCGATAGCTAAGCTTTGGACTCTGTTTCCCATGCTTGATTTCTTGTGAATTGGAGTCCTGGGTTTTGTTGTATTTATATCAAATAGAAGTAGGCGAATTTTGGGTCGTCTTCCTTGGTTTTACCTAGGTTACCCACATATAGGAAACTTTTGGTGGGTTCTTGGGCCCCACTGCAACTTCTATGCAGGGAGAATAGGAAATGGGCAACAGAAGGTTTCCTATCATCGGCCTTTGTGATTATTTAGGAAATTATTCAAAACAAAAAAATGAAATTCAATGTAGTTGGTGGAGGGCCTCTTGCTTATAATGTTAGAAGTTTCTATTCCTAACTTGTTAACCTTGTGTGTGGCCTTTTGCATTAAGGCAATTCATTATTTGGCAACCAATCACCTAAGTTTGGGAAGGTTCTTGGGCTCCAATTTTGCACCAGCAAGATGCTATTCTAGACATTTTTAAAAGTGCATGAGAAGCCTTATGCAGGCCTACCTGCAAGAAATTAGCATGATCCAGACCCTTCATTTGTAGCAGATCCTATCATTGAGATGACATAACTAGAATATCGTGCTTTACAGATGATCCCAGCTTTCTACTCCATAGCTGAGGAATGGATGGTTAAGATTAGATGATCTGATGTCCACATTCAAATTCTTTGATTGAATGGTTAGAAATGGTACGATGATCATGATTTCACCCTATCCAAGTTGGGATTTTAGGATAAATGATTCAGATCGTGCTGATAGTAAAATTCTGATGATATTCTATTAATATGATGTAATTACAATTAACAATAACTAGTGCTTAAATAAGCACTTGGAGATAAACATGAGAGATAAAGATAAGAAGATCATCCTAATCTAACCAACTTCCCTAATCTACCACATCTTAATCTAAACCAACTTCCACCAAGATCATAAACGGTCAGATCTTATCATGATCTGATATTATTTGACAAATCTCAACACACCCCCTCAAACGTATATTGATTGAAAATCTATATACGTTTGCATACAATGAAAATTCCCAAATTGATTACAATAAAAATTCCCAAACAATTACAATAAAAACACCCCCAACACACTCAAGTGGAATATTGCCGATTCTTCTAGTGTAATGCATACCAAGTTGATGACGAAGGTTCATTAATGCTGACTGATGCTTCCTGCCGATGTCCATAGATTTTGGTTGTCGAAATGAAGTCGCTTGCAAGACGAGCAACGAAGATAGACTCAAGGCCTTGATGGATGAGCCTATATGAAAAGAGTCACCATGGACTAATGCCAAAATTGGCAAGAATGAGCCTTGATGGGCAAGACAACTCTCTCAGGCACGCACTCCAAGGGAGGCATTTATCACAAGGGACTGAAGCACCTCAATTGAATAGAGTAGCCACTATTTCAGGCACACGCACCCCAAGGGTTTGAGGCATCTACCTCAACGGACTGAAGCACCTCAACTGAAATAGTTTGGAAAAATGGAAGAAAAAGAAGATAAAGAACAACTACAACTAGCGGCTTAAGGACAACAATTAGTGGCAAACATCAAAGAACTTACGAAACCTTGAGAAATTAGATAGTGTGCAAAATATAGGGGTGTAAGTATCAATAATCAATGGCAACTAGAAAGGACAAAGAAGGGTGTAAGAATATCTCCTTGGTTCGCATTTTAGTCTTTCAACAGTCTCCACACATTCCCATGCAATGGCATGCCATGCCTAGTTGAGGTGGCATCCTTCCATCATTGCATCAGTCTTTCCATCATGCATGATAGCTTTGCAAGAGAAAGAACTCATCCAGAGAAAGAACTCATCCATGAATGAAAAGATAAAGGATTATATGCATGTCAATCAAGACCGTCGAAGGAGGTGCCGCTCCGCTCCACAAGGCAGAAGCAAAAGCTGTTGATATTGGTTGATCTCAAATGAAAAGGCAAATCGAGCTACACTATGAATGATCCTTTGCAATGGAATAGTCAACATCTCGGATGATGATCAGATTGTAGGATGGAAACAAAGGGTAATGAAGAGAAAAACACAAAAAATGAAAGAAATTGGTATGCTAAAAAAATGCTAAAGGGTTATCATCATTGGTTGGGTAGGCGGCTGATTATATTGGCCGTCTGCCGGAGAACAACATGCCTGCGTTGTGATCAGCACTGCGAGGTCCAATCGACCCGCTCTAATAGCATGTAAAATTCTGATGATTTTCTATTAATCTGATGTAATTACAATTAACAATAACTAGTGCTTAAATAAGCACTTGGAGATAAACATGAGATAAAGATAAGAAAATCATCCTAATCTAACCAACTTCCCTAATCTACCACGTCCTAATTTAAACCAACCTCCACCAAGATCATAAACGGTCAGATCTTATCATGATCTGATATTATTTGACAAATCTCAACAGATATCATGTGGGCAGGCACAGATCAAGCTTCTCATACACTTCTCGTACAGAAGGCTTCTTGCAGAATCATTCCCTGAAGGAGAAGAAATGCATATTATCCTTTTCAATGTCAGTTTAGATGGTAGAAAGATAACTGCTGGGCAAAATGCCCAAGTTAAATTACAAAATAACGAAAATGTCACCACGCGACTTCCCTCTTGAGCCGTCACTTCAATCCAAAACACTCGAGCGTATTGCCTTCCCAAGACATTGTTTGGTTGAGATCACGCACCGGATGTTCCTAAATCATTCGAGAATCAAAAGGCTTTTTACTCAATTTTGCAAAGGGGAGGAGGGGTAGAAGAAGCGGGGATGTCCCATCCCTTGCATGGACAACTGATCTTTTGTTGCTGGAATCGTGGAATTCATGGAGATTGCATGCCAACAATCTGCTAGAACTCTTGGAGAATCGTGAATCTTGCTTTCAAATTCCATTCCTAAGTCAGTTCGGTAAGTGATCTGTAACCCTTTTAGCATCTTTTCACTGTTGATGTCAAGTAGAGTTGAAGATCTGGTTCAAAACTTGTTAAATCACAAGATCCTCATGGCATAAGTTAGCGAGCTGAACTTTTTAGCACGGATTGCAAAAAAAAAAAATGACATTGGTCCAATAATCTTTGAACGAATTCCTATTGTTATCATCTGTTACAAGTCACCTGAGAATCATTAAAAAAAAAGTAACCTGAGAATTTTTTTTGTGTGATCAGCATTCGGTTTGCAAGCTGCAGAAACAATGTAAACCGAGAGCACTTTGAGCCTTTCCCTTGCCACCGCCACTCGAAACCTGGCAATATTCCTAACCTACCTCCCTTTTCGAGTGGGAATTGCTAATGTAATCCAAGTACTGGACCTACAAGAGACTACAAATGTAGAAACCGAGACCATGATGCTACATGCATTGGCTTGGTCATATATATGGAATATGCCATTCAATGGTCTTGCATGTGAATGACGTTTCTGCACTTAATATGTGCTATAATCAAATTCTCTAGTTAAAGTGATGTTGTATAGCTTCCGTTTGTGGTAGTTATATACTTTACAAGGCAATGGTGTGCTGATTCCAATCTAAATATTTGCCCATAAAACATCCAAAATAACCTTTGATAGTGATGCCTTGTGGTTCACTTTAAATCTGTCCCATAGTCAATTAACCGAGAGCCCAAAAACATTTCGAAGTTGCTTGTGTTTCTAAGAAAATTGAGTTAAGCCTTCTATTGGAGATTGAAGATTTGTCCCTTTGGAAATAATCTAGTTTAGGAAACAAATTGTGTGGAATGATTGGGCTACTAACAGCCCGCTCTCACCTACATCTACTTGAGCTAACCATCACCCAAAGTATCCCTGCAAGCACACTTGCATCAAATACCCATGGCTGATTAAACAATCTAAACCATCTTATACAATCCTAACATAAAACAATAACTTATTTCTGCAATTGAAGGTGGACTTGTTTATAAGTAGGTATGGCGGAGCACATTCAATGTTAACGACCAAAACTACATTTAGATGGATGCTAGGATCATCCAATTAATGTGATCTTGAAGCCATTAGATATCCAACTTAGGGTGTTGAGGTTTTTCAGTCGAAAAGTTCTTGTCGAGATCCAATTGGGTCCACAATAGAACAGGTATATGCAATCAAGATTGTTGAACAACAAAAATCAACGGTTTATCTTTCCTTGACGAAACCCTAAACGATGCTTGATGGATTAAGGGTTTAGGATCATCCAATCAAGGTCAAGTCAACAGTAATGAGCCAGATTTGGGGTCAGGCCCATCCAAAGGCCGCACTTGGATCAATAGATCACATCCCATCCACATAGGAAATGACTATTAAAGAAGAGTCTAACATCCACTCTGTTATCTTACAATTATTTACCTGCCAAGACTGTCCCAGAGTCTTAAAATATTTTAGTAAAGTACTAGAATACATTTTTAAAAAAAAGCACAAGGAAGAAAAAAGTATGTGAAACAACTGTAGCCAAATATCCAACAAGTTGAGCTAATTTGTAACATTTAATGAACTATAAAAAACATCATCTAAGCCAATCAAACAAAGTGAAGTCATCAAACAATTCCATTTCATCCTCATCCTTGAATTCATTATATAAAACAAACTTCAGAAGCATCAACGACCGTTCAACCTTGTACCATTCCATTCTTCGGGGATCTTAGGGTTCCAATAAGATCAAACTATGTTCAAGCTAAACCCTGAATGGGTCTCTGTTAAGAGGCAAATAAATGTACGTTTCACTGTGATAAAGACCAGTATCTTAAACACTACTCATAGATGTATACTATTAAGTTGAGACGACCTACGTTCCAATATAACCGGACTCTTAAGAGGACTTAAGAGGAACCTGAATGGGTCTCTGGTAAGACGACAGTTTGTTTCTCTCTACACTGCTGCGCAACCCCCATGAGAATCAATCCATGCTGTTCCACAGCCATAGCAAAATTGAAACCCACACCTGAACCAAACATTTAAAACCATATTCTTAGGTACTTGCAAAAACATTATAATCAGAACCCAAGAATCAAAATATACAATTGCCTTAGAAATAGGGGTGCAATTTAGGTGGGGTTGTGTCAGATTGAGGCCAACCCTAGCCCAACCTGAGATAGCATTACCTCAACATTAACTTGACGCAACCCCTACTTCCGGTGGTGTCTCGGACTCTCGGGATGTAAAAATCAGGAAACAAAAAACATGAAACTACTGTCTCTCTCTCTCCTCCCACTGCCCTACCCCTCTCTCACCACTTGGACACACTGATTTATCATTAAAAAAAAAATGGCCTAAATCTCTCTATCTTAACGCAACCTGTCTAACCCGTTTGTTTTTTCTTCTTTTGTTCAAATTCGATCAGGTTGAGTCGGGTTGGGTTCGTATTGGCCCCGTGTTGTTTCGCACCCTGGGTCAAAAATGGGAAAAAAAAAATGACCCTGTGATTTTTAAAATGGCAATAAAATTAGAGGACGGATCCGGTTGCCCAGGGCCTCAACCCTAGACCAAACTGAAATTAAATCGGGAACCCAAGGAAATACCAATCCAAACCGAAATCGGGTTGAATCAGTAGGGTTCAGGTTGAGCCCGACACAAGTTGCAACCCCAACGAAAAAGGTCACAATAATCTCCAAGTAATTTTTACTTTAATAGCTTACACACACACACAGAGAATGATCAACTAACCTGCAAATAATATGGGGGCAACCATCAGTCCTTTCAACATAGAACTTGCAACTTGGGCATCTCCTCCACTTTTGTTTCTTAGCTATATCCACAACCAAATGATCATCTCTATCCAATTTCTGAAAATCCTCACAGTCCATGTCGGAATGCCAAGGAACCTTGCACCCAACACAGAACAATCTATGACAATTTGGGCACTCTGTTTCTCTTTTAACCTTCTCCCCATCAGCAACCAAAAGTGCAGAACAGTCCTCATATGGACAATAAACTCTATGAGAAGCAACAATCATCGACTCGCAAAGAGCATCTCCCCATCTCACAAACACTTCCGATGGAAGGATCGATTGACAAAATTCGGGTTCTAATACCTCCTTACACTTCACATCGGGACATACGACCATGCTTATTTTCTCTTCAATCTTGGCGCCAACATGTTTCCTTACACAGTCAGAGCAGAAAACATGAGAACAGGTCTTGTTCTTGAACATTTCTCCCCATGATTTTCCTTCCATGCAAATCTCGCATAAGCTAGTAGAAGAATTGCTGCTTTCTTCCATATCCAACTCACACATTTCCTTCCTTCGTTCCTCATTTTTAGACATCCCTCTCTCCCTCTCTCTCTGTAGAATTGCTTGTATATAGCAGGTTTGACAGTTTGATGATTGATTGGATACATCAAGCGTCACTTTTATTTATTTACAAAGGGGTCTGATGCTACTTTCATTTTCGTTTCCCCATCTAAAATGCCTTTATTATAAGGAGACAGCTAGTTTAAATGCGAAACTGAGTGTAACTGAACAAATCACCCTACGCCACGTGGCATAGTAAAGTACTTTTGCCATTTTAAAAAAACCGAATGTGAATGTGGGCTAATTTGTTCGGTTCCAGACTTCCAGTCTCGGTTTTACCCTCAAAATGGCTAAAATATCCCAAGAGCACTGCTGGGAAAACGGGATTCATCTGAAAGATAGAAGTAAACAGTTGGGATCATCCGATCAGTGCAACTTTTTGGTCAAGTCATCTCCTACAAAATTAAGGGTTTGGATCATGCTAATGCCATGTGGGCGGGCCCATGTTAGGCTTCTCATACTATGTTGGTGGGCCCAATGCTACCATGGTCGTCTTTTTCTAACGTGGAAGCTGAAACCGAAAGCATGGAACAAAAGAAGATACCATCGGGTTACTTATGAATGAAGGAAAGATATAACCTTTTTTTTTAATTTTTATTGCTTTCCCCTTCTGTGTTTACATAGTGGATTATCTTGTATTGGATTGCATCATCACAATTATTTTGCAATCCAATCCTCTCATAAGTGTGGGCCCTACCTTGATAGATTTGGATCGTTAATCTATTTGGCCACATTTTTTTATTACTCTATGTTGGATCTCCAATGGCCTAAAATCACACCATTCAGAAAAGCTCAATATACAGTAATATCTAATATTTGCCGTTGAATGTAGGATCAGGTGTTTATACAATTAATGTGATGTTAAAGCCATTAGATATCCAACGTAGGGTTGTAGATGAGGCTTGATTGATCAAGGGTTTATGATCATCCTATCAAGCTCGAGAAAAGAGTAATGGGCTGGACTTGTGGTCGCAAGTTTGATCAATGGATCCGATCGCGTCCGACCAGCACATGACAATGTATGTATTCCAATGGACTGTCCCATGTCCGATTAAAATCCATATATGTACCAAAATACTCCGGCCTGTATATTTTGAATGCAAAACTAAATTAAGAGGGGAATTTTTTTTCTTGACCATTCAAAAAAGAAAAAAGAAAAAAAGAGGGGTATTTTCAACATTTTTCTATTTATGAGAAGGAGTTAAGCAATAAAAAAAGTCAAAATTTGATCTTGATTATCATTGTTGTTGTCTAATATACTAAACTTTTTTATTATTGGATCTAGGACGGTCCAATTCGAAATTCTTCTCCAATTAGGTTCGGACCAATTTAGGATCCAAACGGATCATGACCCAGATGGATGCACCTTGTAATCCAAGGGGTACATTTATTTTCTCCCAAGAAAAAATATCAATCGCCCGTTTTATTTCCTAAGACATTCATTCAAGAAGAGGTGGTGACTACAACATGAGAAGGCTGGTTCTTATCATACCAAGAGAGAGAAATTTGTGGTTGTTTCTTATATAATATATTTTCACCATTTTAAAAAAGGAAAAAAACCAACACAGAGAAAATTACATTGGGAAGGAACCCACCAAACCAAGAGAAGTAATCCCTGATTGTGCCCTAGCCTTGCAAGTATGAAAGGCAGTAGATCTTACTCCACACTTGTAGCAAAAACGGATGCGGCATCTACACCAAAAGGCAACCCCACGGTCATGATAAAAACTAACCAACATGATAACTTAAAAAAAAATGCTGATTTGAAGATGGATACTTATACTAGAATCCCACACCTTGGACGTGACAGAGTAATCACTAAAAAATACTATATGTAATTAGAAAACTAAAGTGGCCACCCAGGTTATTTAGAACCTTATAAATATAAATTTCTTTTAAGTTTTAACTATTAAATACGTTATTATTGCAAATTTTTTAGAGATCGACTAGCAAGCAGATATCATCTCGATGAACGAAAACTTTCATGATCTAATGGACTGATTGCTGTATGTAAAATTAATAGGAAATCACAAGTCGCGCCTATTAAAAACCTTATAGAAGTAAATTTCCTTACACCTACACACTCTCACTCTATTTATTTATTTTTACCTCAAAATAATTGAGTCGATTTCGTATGAATAATGTTCGCTTGTAGCCCCGAATATGTCCGAAAGTACAATGTGTCATCTCTCGTAATAATTAATTATGCTAAATGACTTTATTTAGGTCTGGGTTTTATTAAGAACACAGCCTAAACAACCTAATTTCCAACCTGAATTGTAACTCAAAGTTCAACATGACTCGCAAAGCAAATTAGTAAATTGGGTTCGGTTGGGTTCAGCTCATTAAATCAATTTCAACCTGATCTGACTCTTCACCCCAATTGAGAATTGTCATAACCAATGGAAAAATTCTAAATAGGAGTGTGAAAGGTGCCAAAGAAATGGGTGAAAATATGAAGATCGTGATTTTAAAACTTATGGACTGGTTCCAGCTGGGCTCTTACAATTGACCAGGCTTAAATCTTGTATGTTTTTGTTTAATACATTTTTAGCAAATTTTTGTCTTCTTATCTTTCCATTGAAGGATTGACAGTTTTTACATACACATGACATTTATCCTTATGGACTGATCCATGGCATCCAAATGGACCTATAGACGACCAGATATCCATTGGTATAATATTTTACTCTATACAACAGCAAGCTAAGGTCGGGCATCTCCTAACTGATGGCCAATGGGATCCAATCCCCAGTAGTGCCCAGTTCTCAGAACTAAAACTGATTCTCTACTCTGCATTACTGATTAATGAAATGGAGGACCGGTTAGTATGGGGCATTCTCCAGCAAGAGCACCTAAAACGAGCTTCGCTCAAAGGAAAAAATTGTTCCTTGCCACTCAACAATCTGGTTCAAGGGCCACATTCCCCGCCTCAGTTTCATTTCATATCCTGGAAGGCACTCCAGAAGAAGCTGAGCACAAGAGATCGATTAATATTTCTACTCTCCACTAGAGAAACGGTTGGTCCCCTATGCAGGGCTGCAAATCAAGACACGGAGTCACAGATCATCTATTTTTTCCATGCTCATACTCTTCGTTGGTGTGGAGATCTGTCCTTTGGTGATTTACATACCGAAGAAAACCAAAGCAAAAGCTCTTAGACGAAGAGCAATGAGTCAGAGATCATTTCAAAGGCAGAGGTCAAAGTACAGTAGCCATCAAAATTGTGTTCTGCTCTACCATTTACATGCTCTGGGTTGAACACAATGGGAGGATTCGTCATCTATCTTAAACACATTCAACACATTCTCATTGCAAATTTGCAATCAAAAGCAAGACATCATAACTTGGTTTAACTGACTCATCCTCTGATCGAAACAATCTCATTGCCTCCAACCTCGGTATCCTCTCTATCACTCGAATCAGGTGGATTACCAAGTCATAGATATTCAATTTCAACAACTCAAAATTCTTTTTCCCATCAAACTTCTCCGCCTCAAACCGAGGACTTGTCAATTTCTCAAACTCTGTCTCTCTCAAGCAATTTCACACACACCTTGTGTGCATAACCCGATTAGTCTTATACCACTTGTTGTGGCAAGAACCCGTCGCTAGAAATCCGATTACCAGTGACTACTCAAAGCAAACAATCACAAATGGCCACGGGTAACCCACGGAATTAGCCCAAACGAGTATGTGCAACAAATCAAGTGTGCTAAAATAAAGAAGAAAACAAGAAATCAAGACACGTGAGATTTACGTGGTTAGGCAGTTGGCCTACATCGATGGGCAATCCACCAAGTAGAAATCCATTAACAATGATGGAAAAATACAAACAAGGGTGAAAACCCTTACCTCTCCAACACTTGCAACCCAAGCAAAAACCCAACTCCCTCTTTACAATGCCTTAACAATCTGGAAAACACCATAAAAGGAACCCAACAACCTTGGATCCAAGCTCTTGCAAGAGGAGAGAAGAAAATCCCTAGCTGAGAGAAAACCCCTTTTTTTTTCTTTTTGTAGAGAAAGAGCCCTCACCACTTCTTTAGAATAAAATCCCCAACCAAAGACGAAAAAAAAATCCCTCTTTAATTAACCTATAAAACCACACTCCGAGAATGCCCCATACCAAGTGATTTTATATCACTAATCCCCAAGAGGCTATGTATCTACTGCGTTGGCATGTAAATCTAAGAATCTAAGAAAGATTAAAAGTAAAAAGAAGAAAAAGGAACACACCTGCAGGTAATATCAGGGCAACCAGAAGTACGCTCTACACAGCGGCCACAGCTCGGGCATCTCTGCCACCCCTTCATCTCCATAAGTCTTCCAAAGATAATGTCGTTCATCTCTCTCAGATCGCCCGTTTCGCTGCACCGATAACCTGAATGCCATGGAACCTTGCATTGAAAACAGAAAAACCTCTTGCAACATGGACACTTTGCTTTCGTGATTGTCCCACCGCACTCGTTCAATACCAAGGCCGAGCATTCATTAAAAGGGCAATAAGCATGTTTTGAGCTTTGGGTCATGGACTCGCAGAGCGAGTGGCACCACCTCTCAAATGAGGCCGGCCCGAGGATCGGTCGGCAGGATAGAGGATCTAACAATTTGTTACATTTCAAGTCAGGGCACTTCACATTTGATGAGTTCTCAAGGATCTTTGCATCAATATACTTTGATATACAATCCACGCACAATGGGTGTGAACATCTCTTGTTCTTGAATCTCTGATCTGGGGACATGGGTTCAAAGCAGATCTTGCATATGAAGCTAGAACACTCTTCTCCTTTAAAATCAAAACACCCTAGCTTTTGGACTGTGTTTCCCATGGCTTTGATATTTTGTGAACTGGAGTTGTGGGTTTTGGTGCATCTATATCAAACAGAAAGTAAACAAATTTTGGGTCGTATTCCTTGGTTTTACCCTAGGTTAGTCCCAGATAGGATTATAGGAAACTTTTGGTGGGTTCTCGGCCGGGCTCCACAGTAACTTCTGTGCAGAGAGAGAGAATAGGAATTGGCTGAAAAAGCAACCTCCATGCCATCCATGACATTTAATTTTTAAGGGAATTGCTAGCGACACTTGGGCTGTTGCATGTGAGAGCAGCCATACAGGCTCAGATTATCGTCTTAATTTAATTCATCCGAGGTGGCTGCTCTCACATGCAACAGCCCATGTGCGAACTGCCTTTTGAGATTCTCCGTACCAAATCCCTTTTTCTAAAGAAGGGGAATGAATATAGTTTGAAAAGCCCACCCACTAGAAATTAGTATGATCCAGACCTTTCATTTGTAGCAGATCCCATCATTGAGATTACATACCTAGAAAATTGCGGTTATAGATGACCCCAGCTTTCTACTCCATAGCTGAGGAATGGATGGTTAAGATTAGATAATTTGTGGTCCACATTCAAATTCTACGAACGGATGGTTAGAAAAGTTGCGATGAACACGATTTCACCCTGTGCAAGTTGGTATTTAAGGATAATTAATTGAGATTGTGCAGATATCATGTGCGTGGGCCCAGATCATAGAGGCTTCTTGCAGAATCATTCCCCTTGTTCGTTTACAACCGATGGTGGGGCCCCAATTGATCGGATGTCACAATCTGAAACGAACAGGGCGGGGGAGAAAAACCATTTTATCCTTTTTCAGTGTCAGTTTTTTATAGTAGAAATAGAAGGATAACTGCTGGGCAAAGTGCCCAAGTTAACTTACAAAATAACGAAAATGTCACCGCACGACTTCCCATGATAAATCGGTGGGTAAAAATTTGGAAATAAAACTCATGAAACTAGTGTCTCCCATGAGAAGTAGCAAAAAATCAGGAAACAAAAATGGGATGTTAATGTTTTTTAGCCACTTCTCAAGGCTCATATCTCAATCGTGCCAGAATAGGAGGGCTAATATCTAACACCCCTTGTTTTGATAAATAGACCCCTAACTCTTAATATCTCGGGTTGGGCTTTTTTTTTTTCCAGAAAACCCACGATTACCAAACCTGGCCCTACCCGTGATAATTCTCGTGTCGGGTCAGGTTTTTTCATGTTGAAACATTGTTTTACATTATCTAACTTCAACTCACTGAGATTAAACACAGAGAGAAATAAACTCAGTGGCATGGGATAACATAAAGGTATATATAAGTGTATGAGTGCTTAGATGCTTGCATTTAACCTTTTGTTATGCAAAACACCGGTTCCATGCTTATGAAGCAAGGACTCGCTAGCAAGAAAATGCAATCCGGTTTGCAGAGGATGGTAGTTCTGTAATTATTGACAATGATTGAAACTCCACTTATTACCATACGGAAACCAAAGAGGGTAACCATAAATTTCATATAACCATATAAAAAATTCATTTAAACATGCAACAATACCAAATTCAATGATATTACTCACATGTGCAATATTGAATTTATCTGTTTCGAGTCGGGTTCGGGTTTCGGATTTTTCAACATGAAACCCGACCTTACCCGAGATTGAGTCGGGTTTTTTCAACCTGAAACCCCACCCTCCCAAGACCCATGATTTAAGAACCCGACTCAGGGTATTTTGGGTCCGGTCGATTCGGGTCAGGTAAAACCCGACCCAAGTTGCACCCCTAGAGACGTGCATCCTATGGGACGCCTGTGCTGCTGGTTGTTGCCTGGGCCTCCTTCATTTTAGCATTCCACACAAAATTACAGTTTCCAATAAGGTTGTGGGGCCATCAGGATCATAGCCGTTAGAAGTACAACACTACCATAGAACATTTATATATGGGGATGATATGACTTGGGACCACCCACATGATTTGATTCCATCCTAGGGAACCTGACTTACTTGAATGAAAACACTTCTAAAACTGAATTCCGTTCTGAAAATAAAGCAAAATAGAAGTTTAGTACCGATCTTAATCCCACATCTGATTTTGAGGTTTAAGTCCTAAAAAATTCGCCCTTTTTTAAAGACAGATCTGATTTTTTAAGTCATTTTCCCAAATGAGGAATGCGTGCCCTTCTGCCCTTTTTCTCCATGAGTCTAGCATTCCTCTTTTCAAGTTTTGATAAGTTTCTTTTCAATCTTAAAGGGGCCGTTTGGGTACACGGATTTTGAAATCCGGGATTTCTTCAAAATTGTACATGAGAGACAAGAGAAGGAGACCAGCTGTTGTTTTTTGATTTCTCACCCTTCTTTCCGTCAGCAAGAGAGTAGCAAATCATCCCATATTTCCATGTTTTAGAAATCTCAAGCTGCAGGAGAGATTTCTAGAACCTAGATTTCTTACTTAAAATCCAATAAACACTATCCGGATAGCAGACAACAGCTTGATCATGAACCCTCTTGTACACTGTTTCCATACTAAAACCTGGATTCTAAAATCCGAGTATCCAAACGGCCCCTAAGGGTTAGAACAACATTGAAATCCGTTTCTATAGAAATTCCTCCATAATGTAGAATTTCCTTTTCGGTAGCATATTTAATTTAATCTGAGAGGTTTTAGTAAGTAATAGATCCAACTGAAGTTCAAATTCTCTTTTGAATCAGATCTGGTTGAAATTCAGAATTCACAACATGAACCATCTGAATTTCAACATGAATTTGCTGAAAATCATCTCTATCTGAAGATTTCATGTGTCTCACATTTGAAATGAACTTAATCTACAAATTCTCCATCAGATCTGAGGATTTAGAGGATTCTAACTTCATTTTGGTCTGATTTTATGGTCATAATTCTGCCTTGGTGGTTCTTCACTTGCATCTTGAAAGTCACTATTGATAGTACAGATTCAGGATTCTAATTGCATTGTGGGGATGTTAAAATGCATTGTGTTGATGTTTGCATGCTAAGAGATTTCCCAAAAAATCGGAATTCTAGTTCCGAGTTGTAGGTAGTCGTATGAGTAAAACGGTAACCCAGCCAAGACGTACTATACACAGAGGTTCCTAGGATTACTTGATTTCTCAAAACAGAACCATAATCTGTGTTTCTTGAGATTCTTTCCCTTTTGATTTGAATTATGTACAGCCATGTTCTCATTTTTTAGCAATATAGTTGCGTAGCTGTTGTTGATCGAGATTTCTAAATAAAAAATCATCCAAATCTCTGGTAGAAATTGATTTATAATCAGGAGAGATTGGGGCCTAACACCTTTCAACCTCATAATCTGGCATTCTGGCTACAAACTTTCTTTTGAGTTTGTAGATTTTGCAGAGATAAAGCAGTTCTCTATGTGACGACTCTTATATAATGATCATTTTCATGAACAATAGTTCATCCAGTTCTAAATGAAAGTTGGATTATTACTCTGTTTTATTCAAAAATATTACAATGTTTTAACCAAAAAAAAGTTGAAAGAAAGATGAGAGCAGAGTAATCTCTTCTGGGAGGGGCCATAAAATCTCAAGTTTGAGAATGCCTCACAAAGTCGATACCTTAAAGAGGGGCCATAAAATCTCAAGTGTGATGAAGTTACTATTTGAAAACTCAAAATTCACAATAGAACTACGCCGTTCACCCATTAGATGAAAACAACTCGTGTTTATGTAGCAATCTAACGATCAGCCAATTTGCTGTCTCTATGAAATTCATCTAAACATGGTTGTATGTACAAACTGACTGATTTTCCAAAGAACAAACAATTCCTTATTTGTTCAAGAAGCTTACAAGAAAGAAGAAACGCATACAACTTTTGTGTGCCCATCACTCTTCAGAGACACAACCAACAACCAAAAAATAATATAATGTGGGCATTTGTCTGCCTAATAAGAAATTATGTTTAGTAGGAAAATAAAATAATGTGGGCATGCTCCCTTGAGTTGCTACTGGGCTTTGGAGGGCCTGTTTAGAGTTCAATGATGTTGGCAAGCTGGGCATTGGACCTGTTCTGAGTGCATTGATGTTGCAAAATGGGGTTTTCTACTCTGCTCCACTTCTTCTGGAAGCTTAACCTCGTCTAAGTATCATATGCCCGGGCCTACCTTTTCCCATATCCAGCCGGATTGTTTGGAAACCAACTTCCCGTCTATTTAAAAGGCAACCTGATGGGTGGTGTTTCCTTCTAATCCCCACGTCACTTGAGACTCCCAGCCAAGAGAATGTTGCACTTGCTCACAAAGAAGCAGTTCAGGGTGGAAAGCAAGGAGATTGACATTATTTATGCCATTGTGACAATAGTGATAACCAAGCCTTTAGATGGACCACATGTAGAGATGACATATGAAGCTAAAGAAGTCTTGAATAAATTCTGCAATGTGATTCCAGATGAACTCTCAGACGAGTTGCCTCCAAAGTGAGACATCCAACATGCCATTGACCCTGTTCTAGGGCCACAACTATACCTGCCTCTTGAATGAACCTATTAGAACATGCGAAATTAAAGTAGTTGACGAGCTTTTAAGGAAAGGCTTTATACGTGAAAGCCTAAGTCCGTGTGTCGTTCTAGCACTACTCACACCCAAGAAAGACGCCAGCTGGAGAATGTGCATCAACGGCCAAGCAATCAACAAGATAACAATCAAGTATTGATTCCACATCCCACGACGACATGCATGGCATGATTATAGGATCAACTATGTTCACCAAGAAATCAAGAATGATCTGAGAAGCAGCTTCCATTGTATCAGGGTTTGACCTGGTAATGAGTTGAAATTGATGTTCAAAAATCAAAACGAAAGACGAACTCTACAAGTTGTTGGTAATGTCCTTCAGCCTTCCCAATGTCCCCACTACTTTGATGAGGGTTATCACCAAGGTATTCCAACCTTACATTGGCAAGTTTCTTTTTTATTTTGATGGCATATTTATAGCAAGCGTAAAGAAGAGCATCTTTTACATCTTCAACGAATATTAAGACTTCTTCGCAAGGAGAAACTTGATTCTAATTTGAAAAAGTGCTCTTTCATGATGTCCAATGTAAAATTTCGGGCTTTGTTGTCTCTATTGAGGGTGTAAAAGATGATTAGCACTGCTTATCGTGAGGGAGGCTTTGAAGGGAGATTGGCACTGCTTATCGTGTGCATATTGTAATTTCAAATGGCGGAGGCGTTGTCGCTGGTGTAAGCAGTATCAGTTAAAGCATGATCGATATACAAAAAAGGAATTGGGGTCGGAAGAAATTGGGAGGAAATCAGTCTGAAGACAGGGTGACTGGACTTGCTTACCTTGTGACTACTTAAGCTTTAGATGGAGGGAGAAATGTCAGTGGTGCTTCTCTATTTGACAAAAAAAGAGAAAAGATGCCTCAAATCTTGTTGAGACCCTCAACAATCGAGAATCCTATAAGAAAGATGATCGATGGCCAGATTCTGGGTTGATATCCTCAAGGATTGAGGGAGGTTTTCCACTCTTATCTATCTCGGCAAGAAAGTGGACATTAGGATGAAAGCTCTAAAAGCTTGCCTGATAGGAAGAAGGAAGGACAACTCTGGGACGCTTAATGACCTGTGGTTATGGGCCAAAGGAGCCTGGGACACCCCTTCCCTCCCTTGTCCATGTAACCTATCTAAAACAAAAGTTGTATTCATGTTTAACTCAAAAGAGGACGTTGCAGGAGCATTGGCTCTAGGATCAAATCTTTGGCTAAATCAGTTATCCTCGTCGATCCCTTGTAGTTGTAAGTACCCCCAACATATGGAGGCCCACTGGGCTAATTTTTATGGTATGCCCCCTCCATGTTTGGACCACCTCAACGGTTGAGCCCTGGGAAGCTCAATTGGGCGAGTACTGGCGGTGAAAATGGAAGGGAGCCATAACCAATGTATGTGCTTCGTATCTGCCAAAATTGGCATCCCACGGTGGCAAGTTGTGCCTTCTGTTATCTTAGTTCGGGTCCGGGATCAAGACTTCCTAATTCGTACTAAAATCCAGAACCCCAATGTCTCGGGCCATGATCCAGGCTGTTGTTTGGGCTCTTCCCTCTCCTCGGAAAAGGATCCCTCGATCCCAGATGGGCAGCCCCCGGCGGCAGGGTCGGATTTTTCGCTTCAGGAGAATCAAGGACGGAGATTCGTTGAATCATTGAGAACGTCCCTTTGGATTTGAATTCAAATTTCAAAATTGAAGGTGATCTAGCGGGTCCACTTCGTTCCAATTTGGGCCCCACTCTAAAGGGTCCCTATCAGTCAACTAGGTCTTCTGGGAATGCTTCTTTAGCTTGTCGGTTGAGCCGAAAGGACAGGTTGGTGCTTCTGAGGAAAGCTCTAAAAGCTGCTAAAGGGTTCAGACCTCGAAACTTGACCTCTAGACTGACACAGAAGCTAAGCACTAAACTTGAGATGCCTGGCCGTCATAAACTCCCTTCTGAAGGTCTGGTAAGTAAGAAGGAATTCATTGCGGCCTCCTTGGTCAGCTCTGGACGAATTCCCCAACCCTCTAGGGTGAGTGCGGCTCTTGGATTAAGGTCTCCCCGGTCTCCTTGGAATCGGATAGGGGATCTGTTTCTATGGTTGGGATAGGAATACTTTCAATTTCCTTAGTAATATTGTTTTGATAATTAATGACATAATAAATAGGGGGATTTGAAAAAGGAGCAAGTATCATTAAAATCTTTGATTCATACAGCTGCTCTGTAATTTTTGGTAAGTCGAAAAGGCTTTCTAGGATGGGATGGAAGGTCAAAAGTAATAACTAATTGCAATTACAAAAAATTATGGGTTATGTCATTTGGGTATTGGTTAGTGGTACCCTAATGGTGGTGAGATAAGTTGTTTTTGCTAGTCTGAACCGACGGGATTTTTCTGGGTTTCCAGGATACTCTTCACCTCTAAGTAAGTAAAATGGAAGACCAAGATCCAATGCAGCAGGAATCACATTCTTGCTGATCATGGAGATAATGACGTTGGAAAAAATTCTTAATGAGATGAGAAGGATGTTTTATGACGAAGAGAGGGCTTCCATCAATGACCCTACTCATCAGGAGATTTCTAGAAAACTACTGGAGAAACAGTGAAAATCTTTTAAACAAGAAGCTAGGGAATGCCCTCTTACGTTCTTCAATCTCTGTGGGGCTGCTATTGTGAAAGATACCCATTCGCCCCTGCACAAGCACCCCCTTTTAAATTTAATCTTGATCGAGGAAAGGCGGAAGCGGAAAAGGCTATGGGAAATTTCGAGGGAGATTAGTATCTCTTATCTGGAGGAAGAAATTGAAATCCGAAAAAGCCCTGGTTTCTTGGAAAGGAATCTGAATGCTGCTTCCAAGGGTTTGCCGATCAACCACCTTCAAAGCCTACTGGACGAGCTTGGAAAATGTTCCTTTTAGTCGAGCCCTGCAGGGTGGTGATGGTGATGAGCTTCGGAGGGATCAAGGCACCATATGATCTGATGAAGGGAAGGGATTGTAAGGTTACTGTTCCTTTTGTTTTTTACTTCGGACCTAGGATCTCCCGGGTCATCAGGAATGGTTTTTTTGTAAGCAGGACGGGACTACTGGTTCCTAATGCTAATTTAACATTAATGGAATTTGTCGCTTTTCAAAAAAAAAAAAAAAGATGATCATGAAAAGACGAAAGCTATCTCAATTGGCGTGTACCTACTAACCTCCAAGAGATGTGAAATTTCCATAGATAGGCTACCTTTTACAGAAGATTCATGCAGAATTTCAGAACCATCATCGTTCCTATCACGGACACATTGAGAAAGGCCAATTCACATGGTCAAAGGCAGCAACTAAGGCCTTTGAGACCATCAGACAAAAGATGACGGAGACTCCAGTGCTACAACTTCAAGACTTCAATGGTCTTCGAGGTTTGATGTGATGCGCCGAAAGTTGGGCTAGGAGGAGTCCTCATTCAAGAAGGGCACCCTATCACTTACCAGAATGAGAAACTCAATAAGGCCAAGAAGAAATTCTCAACATAGGATAAGGACACTATGTAGTCATTCACGCTGCGACGTTGGAGGCACAACTTAATTTCAAAGGAATTTGTCTATACTCTAATCATCATGCACTTTGTTACCTGAATTCTCAAAAGAAACTTAGCCATAGACAAGGTAAGTGGGCAGAGTTCATGCATGAGTATTCCTTTGTTGCTAAGCATTGAGCAGGAGTAGAGGATATAGCAACTAAGGCTTTTAGCTGAGTAGTTTACATATTACACTCCATGAATATACATGTCACTAGCTTTGAGCAATTGAAAAGGCACTACTCCTTCCGCAAAGACTTTGACACAATCTATATCGATATTATTGTTCGGCAATACGACAACGCCATGGATCACTCCATCCATGACAGGTATCTTTTTTTTTTAATGGTAGCAATTCCATTTAAAAGAAAGAGGGGAAGACCGAGTTGGTACAAATAGATGCAGCAAGGAAAGCATAAAGAAACACAGAAAAAAGTAAACATAGATCAAGGGGGGAGGAAATCAAACATCTCCAACCCATGCTTCCCCACGACATCCCAAGCAAGTTTGCCACACTGCTAGCGGACCTTCTAATATGCGCAAAAATTATTGATAACCCTTCTATGAGGTCCTGAATATCATCGAAGAAGTGGGCGAATCTCCAAGGAGAGACAACCGTCCCTCTAAGCCACCGAATGACATTCATGGAATCTCCTTCCACAATTGTCTTGTCCATGTAATCATTTTTCAAACAGTTTATTCCTTGATTGGCAGCTCTAACCTATGGCTCACTTGCATTTGCTCTCCCGATTGGACCTGAGAAAGCCCAAATTACATCACCACTTGAGTCTCTTAAGACTCCTCCAATCCATGCAGGACCAGGGTTACCCATGATAGATCCAACAAAGTTTAACTTGAGTAGCCTATTCACCGAAGCCTCCCATTCTTGGAAAATTGATGGCCTCCTTTCCTCACTAGAGCACACCTCCTTCCAACCCTCCCAAAGGTCAAAAGCCGAGACGAACTGAAAAGAAGGGAGAACTCTCACCCATGCAATTACCAGTGCTATCACTTTCATAAATAAGAAATGAGAAGACTTGGCAACAAAATAAAAAATTCTCGCATTTCTTTTTAAAGATACTTGTCTCGTAAGACTCATCCATGACGGGTATCTTTTAAGGATACTTGGCTTTGCCTTCGTGACACGTCTCTCAGATATCGAGTCATGTGGGAATTACTTGTAGGAGGTTTTGCAAGGCATTTTGGTCGAGGTAAAACCATTGCGATGGTTGAACATCGCCTTTTTTGGCCCGGGCTTAAGAAGGATGTCAATAAAATCATCAAGCAATTCGTACTTTCCAACTAGCGAAAAGATGGAAATAGAATGCATGGCTATACACAGTTATTGTGGAAGGAGACTCCCATAAAGTTAATCATTGGGTGAGCAAGGGTGCAAGGTATCCATGGAGGTGTGCTAATGCAATTGAAGATGTCCTCAATAAGGTCAAGGACATCCTAATAAGTTTCAGCAAATTTGGCGGCAAGCAAATAGTGAGGAAAATCATCTTGCCAGAAGTGACCTGTAGTTTTCATACATTCCTCCTACTTGATTTTCTACCATGTATGTTTTCCTTTTTCGAATGGGCTTGTTATGACATTCTCACCACCCCCCCCCCCCCCCCCCCCCCCCCCTTTTTTACTTTAATAAATCATTGCCAATAAAAAAATATAATGGAATAGTAGGCATATGGAAAGATCACTCAAAAAGAGACAAATGAGGTCGGGGTTCGCGCCTAACCCCAGCTTACTCATAAAAAAAAAAGAGACAAATGATAAAGTCGGTTTCCTCACACAGAATTTGATGGTAATGCCCATGGTGCTCACCCAAATATTGGAATCCCATAAATGAGGTCTATTGCCCTCATGAAATAGTAGGTTAAAAACCAACCTGAATTGAAGCATTTGTGTTACTTGGCAAAGTTCTACTACTTGATGCCTTCCACTATCTCCTCCAACTTCATAGAATTCCAAATCTAATGGCTATCAGACATCTAATAATGATTTGAACTAATGAAGAAAGTGAAAAGAACGTTTCCCCAAGTTATCAAATAGAAAATAGAAACCAGAAAAGGAATTGTGTGCAATTGTGTATTGTGTGGTATGACGGATAATTCTTCCTTGTAAGAAAGCGGACTATACATGCTAGTTTTTAAATTTCGGGTTCGATTTCGGCCGCCACGGAAACGGAAGCGTTTCGGTTTTGGTAGGAAATTCTGTAAAATCGTAGAAACGTATGGAAACATATGAAAACATATGCCAATTATATAACTTTAAGATGAAACTTCAAGAAAAGCTACAATAAGCACAATTACACTTAGAAACTATCACATAAGCAAGACAGTCGTCCGTAATGGTTTAACAACAACAACACCTAGTGACACGCACATGCGCAATCGCGCATCTCTGGTAATTCAGTACAAACTACATTTCACATATAATTCATATAAATATTTATACATAATATATACATTGCATTTCGCATGCAATTCATATAAATATAATTATATAACATATACTAATATAGTATACCACTAATACACTTAACAATTTTGGTTTCGGTATGCGTTTCAGTTTCGATATGCATTTCGGTGGGAATGGAAACGTAAAACATTTCATTCTTTTCGTATCGATTTCGGTAGAAATTTAAAACCAAGGCTACATGTGAACCTGATCATTATGTGCAGCAACTTGTACTGGAAAATTATTGATTCATGAGAAACATATCTTGAGACCAAGAAATTAAATTACAAATTGATGTTGGAAAAGTAGCACCTGCCCAACAAACTATATTTATATTTGGAAGCGTATATTTGCTAAGAGGAAACAATTGAGTTGAGTATGTTTGCTGAGCAACTTGAGACCAAGAAATTAAATTACAAATTGATGTTGGAAAAGTAGCACCTGCCCAACAAACTATATTTATATTTGGAAGCATATATTTGCTAAGAGGCAACAATTGAGTTGAGTATGTTTGCTGAGCAACTCTGACAAATGACACTTCTCCTTCTCAGTCTAATTTGATAAAGTAAAATGTCTGCAGCATGTAACTTTCTTCACTCTAGTTTGGACACAGATCGTTTATAACCAGTTGAATTGTCACTTGATCTTTGATCACAGATAAAAAACGGAATACAAAGAAATTAAGCAACTGTACCTTGGATAGTGTGAATGACTAGTCCGACATAAGGTACTTTTCCATGAAGTCTCATATTTTCCTGATGGCATAAATTATTATCAGTTCTTTTCCAAAGTTCACCAAGTCATTCACCATAATCTATCGCAACTGGTTGAAAAGGGATCTCAAACTGTGCATACATAAACAGAGTCAAATGGTAATTGATTTCATATTGGGAATCAGAAAATTCAACGTACTTTAAAATTCTAGGACCTTAATGCAATGCAATCAGATTAGCAAACTTACAGTGCTTCGGTAATGATAATGTCTAGAAATATAAGCTTTTTGGTCATTAGTTTCCATATACATTTCCACGTGCACTATCTAAAGGCAGGCCATTACCGGAATCTATCACAACTGATAAGTTGTACCCCTGTAGCCTCCTACATGCATAAACAGAGTCAAGTGGTGATTGATTTAATAATGGGAACAGGAAAGTTGAACATACATCAAAATTCTAGGGCTTTTATGGGGATGCAATCAGATTGGGAAACTTACAGTGCTTCAGGATTGGCAATGCTTGAAATGTAAGCCTTTTTTTCTGCTTTTCTGGTCATGAATGCTCTCATGCATTACATGTGTCACTACCTAAAAGCAGCCATTACCAACTCACTTACAAAGGCATCTAGGACAACTGATGAGTTGCATATCTATAGCCTCCACTTTTATGAAGTTGAAACTTGAAAAGGGATCTCAAAGACTCAAACTGTACATGCATTAACATAGTCAAATGGTGATTGATTGCAGATTGGGAATATGAAAATTTAACATACATCGAAATACTAGGACTTCAAAGAGATTTAGTCAGATTAGGAAACTTACAGTGCTTCGGTAGTGAAAATGTCTTGAATTAGAAGCTTAGGCCATTATCAACTCACAAACAAAAGTCACAACTGATAAGTTTGACCGCTGTAGCCTCCATTTTTATGAAGTTGCCTTCTCAAGGTATGTTTGGGTTATCGTTGTAGGAATCTTCTACTTGGAATATCTCCCACTTCAGAATCTCACGATTACTGGATGCTTCCAGTTATAAAATATTTATTTTCTGCACTTCGTTGCAGCTAACCTTCCTACCATTTCTGGTAGCAACAATTTGGGTAAAAACTAGATCATGGCATTTAATCCAAGTTCACTAGGTATAATTGAGAGTTGCTTGGGTTTTCATTCCTCAACAGTTCAGTTATGATTATTGTTTCATTGTATTGGACACAGATTTTATCCCTCCATGGAGGAATGCAAAGTCAGACTTCTTGTTTGTGTTCTTGCAATGGTTCATGGTTCTTACAGCCACTGTCCAGATCTCCACAAGTGGCATCGAATCCCACTATTCGCCCTTGGAGTACAAGTGCAGACTCCAAGTGACTAATGACAGAACCTAGTCTGTCGCTCAAGGGTGTGCCCAAAATACTGCAAATACTAGAGATACAAATGAATTTATTTTAGTCAGTGGAAGTCCTGTAAGAGAAAGCTACTGGCAGATGCACAGCCAAACCAGACCATATGCCAGCAGACAGAGGTCCTGAATCTATAGAGCTGTCTGAATGAAAAAATAGGTCAATATAAAAAGCAAACTCTATTTTTTCAAGGTCAATGCATCCATCTGGTTAAACTCGTGAATTTCATCTTGAGTAAATCCTTCCTTAGTAAGTTCAGAGATGATAGAATAATAAGTAGAGGGGCAGCTCACAAGCCCCCTTCCCACCATATCCTCATAGAGTTTAACCGCTTTTATCAGTTCTCTCCTCTTGCAATACTTCTTAATAAGTATTTTATATGGTACATGGTCAATAACTAAGCTGGATTTTTGCATCCTGCCAAAAAGATCTTGGGCTTCCTGCATTTTCCCCTTCATGCAAAAACCTCGAATCAACTCGGTATAAGTGAAAATATCAGGCTGATACCCTCTTCTTAGCATTTCATCATGCAATTGGAGCGCAAAACGAATATGACCAAAATTACATGCACCATTTATTAACAGGTTATAGGTGACCACATCGGGAAAAAACCCATTCGAGACCATCTCCTGCTTCAGCAATAAGGCTTCTACTATGCTTCCACCCTTAACTTGAGCATGAATTAATGCATTGTAAGTAAAGATGTTTGGTTGCACACCCAAAGCTACCATTTGATCTCGAAAGCAGAAAGCATGGTTAAAATCTCCACACCTTCCATATCCATCAATCACAGTATTCCAAATAAGAGGCTCAGGAACCATTGAATCCTCTAACATATCATAAAGAAACCCGGTAGCTTTGTGGATGTGGCCATGCAGACAAAGGCCTCGAATAATAATTTTGTAGGAGATGTGATCAGGTCCTATGCCAGCAGTAGACATGTCTTTGTAAATATTACAAGCCTCATTCAATTTTCCTTCTTTACAGTGCCCATTCATGAGAGTATTATAAGTAACTATATCTGGAACAAAACCCTTTTTAGACATTTCACATAAAAATTTGTACGCAAGCTTCATATTCCCAATAAGACAGAAACCATTAATGAGTACATTATAAGCAGTTACATCAATTTGCAGATTCTTTCTGGACATCTCATCCCAAAGTTCAAGTGCCTGAATCACATCGCCATCCCTAAAACAACCATTGATAAGTATAGTTGAAGTGATTAAATTCGGGACCTCTCGCTCTTCTAAAATCTCTGAGAGAAGTTTCTTCGCATCCTCCAATAGAGCCCTCTTGCAGAGGGCATGAACAAGTATAATGCAAGTCACTTTGTTAGGTCTAATGCTACTTTTGACCATAGAAAATACAAGATTGATAGCTTCATCTACATTATCATGACGACAATATCCATCAATTAAAGTGTTATACGTAACACAATTGGGGGACACACCCACTTCCAACATCTCTTTCAGAAGCCAATTTGCCTTTGGCAGGTCGCCCATCTTGCAGAGCCCACTCATAAGGTGATTGTACGTAAATACATCTGGAACAATGCGTTGCCTTAGCATTTCATTCCGAAGTTGGAGAGCTGCTCCTAACTTTCCTTCTACACATAATACCCTAATCATGGCAGCACTTCCTGTGAAATGGGGATCAGAAACATATTCTAAAAATCCAAGGCAAGAAGTTCTTGATCTACAAGTCCCAGCCATAATTATATTTTCCCTGCACAATTTTATGGAAAGTAAATCAGAGAACTTAAAGAATCATGATAGAGATAAGTTATCATTTCCATTTCATTAGTACCTACAATATCTCACAGAAGTATATTACATAAGAAAATTCAATACTCGACCGGGTATGTCACAAAGAATGACAAAATGGAGACAATCAAAGAGAATAATCACAGTAGAAAATAAGAGCATGGAGAAATCAAGATACAGATTTACAGGGTTCAGCAGTGTGCCCACGTCCACCAGCGATGAAGAGGTCCTTTCACTTTTTGGGTGGAAAAATCGTGGCTACAGAGTTGTGAAATTAACAAATTATACTACAGAGTGTACAGTGTACAGTCCAAACCTGATGATCAATCACCAATAAAATACAAGGCACTAGAACATCAGATAAACAAAGATCTCAAAATGCTACACCGAGAGCCCAATTCGACCTCCTGTAACTTTTATTCATTCAAGTCAGTGACTGTGGCCCTTGAGGCTGCATCGTTCACCTCACGAATCGAACCTAGAACAAGTTTGTGTAGAATTATCAAGGTAACAAACTACCCAAAGAAGAAATCCAGTGACTTTATCAACAATCTGCTTCATAAAGTGGTGAGACAAATTTATCACAAGCTCTAAACAGGGATCATACATTCACCAAAAAGCATCCATTGCATTAAGATCCCAGAATCCAGATTTCTCAAGTCATTGAGATTTTCAACATGATAGAGTTGACTGGGATTCAGTGTATTTCTGACAGAGTTTACTAGGGAACATCCCAGTAATATTTTTTGTTTCGGAGTGCATACAAGGTCAATGGAACGGGATTTAAATACCATGTTGTAGGGTTTAAAGAATGTATACAATCCTAAATACATCAAAATCCATTGAAGAGTGGATGAATTGGGTTAAACAATGACAATTTAAGTTTCAGCAGAAAGATTGAAAACATGTTAACTTTTTTTTTCCTGCACGTTTGGAATACATGTATCTATCACCTGAATAGAGTAGCTTGAACAGTTAAAAAAATTTAGCTCTGCTTTGCATTTTAGAAGTAGACTCCTTGGATGATTAGAGTCTTTAGATAAGAACTAGACTTCAACTCGATAGCACAACTTCAGGTAACAATGAAAGGACAGACTATCTTCAAACGATCAATGTTTTTTTTTTAAAATCCATGTACAAAACTAGAGCAAAATGACAAGTATATCGAAAAAACCGGTCTTAAGTCAAAATAACTAGACACAAGAAACGGACCTTATCTTCTTCAAACGCTCCAAACTGTCCCTCAGCATTGTGTCCAACGCATTGAAAACAGACACAGAATCCTCATTATCATTATAGTCCTTCTTTCTATCAAAAAACCAATCTTGGGTTTTAATCTGGCAAGGATTCTCAACATTCAACTCCAGGTTTTCAAGCGCGCTAGAGGATAGCTCATCAAGCCTGCAAACTCAAACATTAAATTATTTCAAATGAAGAGACTTACGTGGTATCAATGAAAGGAAATAGGGACTCTCAATTGGTTTCAAAATATTAAACCCTAGAAAATCATTCAAAGAAAATTAAACCCTAGAAACAAAATTCCTAAACTACCTTTCGTTCGGGAGGTCGATGGTGGATTTTTTGGAGAAGATGTTAGCGAAAATAGTAGCGATGCCTTTGAGGAAGGATAGGGTTCTGAGATTGGTGTTGATAATCGGAATAAAATACGGGAGATCTCCGCTCGCAATGATCGACTGAATGCCATTAAAAAAAGGGATTGAAGGAATAAAACATGTGTAAAATGAAATGGAAAGGAAAATCAGGTTGAAGAGAAAAATAGAGACTGTGTACTTACCACCATTTGATTTGAGGGTTTCTTCTTTCTTTTTGGCTATCCTTTCCCTACCCAACGGATTTCAAAATCGTATCTGAGGGTTTCTTCTTTTCTTTTTCGCTTCTCCTTTCCTACAGCGGATCTCTCTCCCTCTCCCCGCCCTTGTTCTAATGTTCTTCCTAATGCTCACGTGAGAGGACATTTACGACCTTTACAATCTGTCCTCCGTATTCGTTATGGCCCAGGTTTATAGGGGTATATGTCGTCTTTTCACACAGGTATGATATAGGGGTGGCCAACCGGTTCGGTTCTCGGTTCTCGGTTCCTTTTTTTTCGGTTCTCGGTTCCATGAACCGTAAGAACCGAACCGAACCGTAGTACACAGAAGGACCGAACCGAACCGGACCGAACATAATCGGTTCGGTCCGGTCCGGTTCTTCAGTTCTAATGGCTAATTATTAATTATTAATTATAATTTATAAAAACTTTTAATTAAATTTATAATATAAGTTACTTTCTTATTATAAGAATAGTATTAACTATTACTTATTAATATTATAAGTAATTTATATTATTAAGTATATCTATAATAGAAATATAAATATAAATATATATATATATATATATATATATATATATATATATATATATATTCAAAGTTCGGTTCTTCGGTTCCGAAACCGAACCGAGAACATTAGACCCGGAACCGAACCGAATAATTTCGGTTCTTCATCAGTGGAACCGAACCGGACCAAAAATATTTTTTTACAGTTCGGTTCCGGTTCGGTTCTTCGGTTCTGGTTCGGTTCTGGCCACCCCTAGTATGATATGTGGTAACTGATATGCCACTTCCATTTTTATTTTTATTTTTTTTTATAATTGCGCTAACTCATATTGTCTTTTCTATTTTAATTGGCTTGTTTGGGAATTGTACTAAACATTTTTTTGGTAGGCAAGCTAGCTGGGATTGAACATCCAAGCTTAGGGACTTAGGGTTGAAGAACAAAGGTTGAACAATTAGCTGGAACCTCTATGCCAAACCTTGAAAACAGGATTCCTGGGAAATTAAAAAAAGGACCAATTACCAATGGGGGACAAACATTAGGCAAAATTATCAACAGACCCATGCTTTGAAAATTATCAATGGGGGACAAAAGAGGTCTTGTAAGTAAAAGCTAGACGAAAATGCCCTTGGCATTTACAACACGTTTTGACCTTGGTCTTTCCTTCTTCCCTCTTCTTTTACTTTTCTATTATCACCTTTTTTATTTTTTACCATACCAGTCATCTGCCTCCTTGTTCAGCCACCATTGTTGTTAACAAATCTTGAAAACTTGAATGTTGAGTTCTTACCATCTATCTCTTTGTATTTAGGTTTTATTATTTTATTTTATTTAGGGTTTTGCACTATTTTTCATTCCTTTGTTTCCGATATATCTTGTTTAGAGTTTAAGCTATTTTTTTTAGGGTGAATTCTGGAGATAATGCATAGATGGCTTCACTCACTTTTTTGGAAGACAAGTGGTTGTATAAGAAAAAGTTGATGTAATACATGAATGGATTGCTACACATTTTTTGATTTACTTTATTTTTTATTTTTTTTTGTAATACACAAATTGGGATGTAATACATGAAGCATATTTAATGAAAACAACATCCATATCTTTTGTTATTTCTATCATGAGCAGAATTGTAATGCCATTAGAAGAGTTGCTATAGGCAGGTTTTGTAGCATAAGGGGTTTATCAACTCTCTGGAAGGAGGTTAGTAAATCTCAAAAGTAGGGTTACCAATTTCCGAATGGGCTTATCAAGTGCTTGAAAATTGGCCGAGAGTTCTGGAGTTTTGGAAGAGGGTTTTCAAGTCTCTAGGAATGGGGTTATCTAGTATAAAAAATGGGGTTACTAATTTCCGAATGGGGTGATCAAGTCTCTGAAAATTGGTCAAGGATACTAGAGTTTTGGAAGGGGGATTTCAAGTCTCTGGGATTGGGGTTATCTAATATCAAAAATGGGGTTACCGATTTCTGAATGGGCTTATCAAGTCCTTGAAAATTGGCCGAGGGTACTGGAGTTTTGGAAGTGGGTTTTCAAGTATCAAAATGGGGTTACCAATTTCCGAATGGGCTTATCAAGTCCCTAAAAATTGGCCGAGAGCACTATAGTTTTGGAAAGGGGTTTTCAAGTATTTGGGATTGGGGTTATCTAGTATCAAAATAGGGTTACCAATTTACGAATGGGCTTATCAAGTCCCTTAAAATTGCCCAAGGGTACTGGAGTTTTGGAAGGGGGTTTTCAAGTCACTGGAGTTGGGGTTATCCAGTATCAAAATGGGGTTACCAAATTCCGAATGGGCTTATCAAGTCCCTTATGAACACGTTTTTACTTCCTGTTTTTTTTTTCACTCATTCATTTTCACGTTTTTTCTTTCTACCGTACGATTCATCTTCCTCATGCTCCATTGAAAGGGAGAAGGAGAAATGCAAAACCCTAAAACAAATGAAAAACAAAACCTAGATATTGAGAGATAGATGGGAATGAACTCACGTTTCAAATTTTTGAGTTTTTCCGCCTCCAATGGTAGCTAAATGATGAAGAAGATGACTGGTAAGGTAAAAAAAACAAAGTTGAAAATGAAAAAGTAAAAAAAAAAAAGAGGAAAAGAAGAGAGAAGAGGGCATTTTCGTCCAGCTTTTAATGACAAGACCTCTTTTGTCCCTCGTTGATAATTTCTGAAAAGCATGGGTCCTGTTGATAATTCCACCTAATTTTTGTCCCCCATTGGTAATTGATCCTTAAAAAAAGGGCGTAAATGACTGTTGATTTCACCCTTTTCAATGTGTATTTATTGCTTTTATGGGGATTTGAGCTCCCTCCATTTGTCTTTTAGACGTGGCTCTAATGATTGATGCCCCTTTTTTTTTCACAAAACAGATTCTTGTTTTCCTTGTAATAAACCCAGCTGGTTAATAATAATAATAGGGGAAAATTCTTAAAAATATATGATTTTTATCTTAAAATCTCAAAAAATGGTGAAGTTGGCTAATTTCTCAAAAATGGGTGAAACGCATCCCAAGGATTGTTTTAGGACGAAAATGCCCTTGAGTTGCTTTTCCCTCCACCTTTTTGAGAAACGGATCCCAATGCATTTCACAAACCCTATTCACCTTTTTTTTTTAGATTCTTCTTCCCCATGCCAAGTGTTGAAAATCTTACCTTTGGTAAAACTCCATTGTACAGCCCCCTTGTAGGATGAATTCAACCCTTATTTTTCAAAATAGACTATACAGCCCATACCATAGGATGATCCAAACCGCCAAATTGATGGCCACAACGTTAATAGGTTGTGCCCCAAAAATCATTTCCATAGGATGATTCTAATCATCCGATCTAAAGAGGGACATAGATTATGGAAACTTCTATAGATTGGACAGTTGGGATCATCTATGGAAATAAGTTTTGGGGCAGAACCTATTTATGTTGTGGCCCATCAATTGGGCGGTTTGGATCATCCTATGGTGTGGCTTTATAGTCCATTTTGAAAAATATGAGGTGAATTTGTCACTACCCTTCTACAAATTGTGTTCAATTACATAAATACTTTTGGCTTTTGACTTAGTGTAGGGAAGACCTATATTGTTTCTTCATGAGAAAGAGTTTTTATACGGTGTAAACCCATATATTCCAGCATTTTTCAAAAAAGTATTGTACGGGTCACACCATAGGATGTTCCAAACCGTCCATTAGATAAGCGACAATGCAAATAGGTTGTGCCTAAAAAATAATTTTCACTGGGTGATCTAATGAAATACAATGCAAATAGTATTGTAAGGGTCACACCTGAAGGTCGACCTTTTTACACTCTTCACAAACAGGTGCGAATTTGCCATAATAGGTCGACCTTTATAGCATATGTACAAACAGGTGGGAATTTGCCTTGATAGGTCGACTTTTTCACCATTTGACAAAACAGGTAGGAAGACCAATTACAGGTCAACCTGCAGGTCGACCTTTCCACCATTCTGTCAGACAGTGTTCATAAATTCATTGCAACATTGCCACCCAATGAAGCACTATTAGATTGTGTGAAGCAATGTTTCTACTTTGGAACCACTATTTATACCTTGGAACCACTACATAATGGTAAATAGTGGTTCTTAGGTTTAATTAGTAGTTCCTAAGTATAATTAGTGGTTCCTAGGTATAATGAGTGCTTTTAAGTGTTTAAAACCCTATAAATACAGTCATTCTCACAAGTATTAGGCCATCTAAACTATAAACCACCATAACATCCGAGTGTTTAGAAAACTATTTAACTCATGGTTCATAAATTCATTGCAACATTGACACCCAATGAAGTACTATTAGATTGTTTGAAGCAATATTTCTACTCTGGAACCACTATTTATACCTTGGAACCACTACATACTCGTAAATAGTGGTTTCTAGGTAAAATTAGTGGTTCTGAGTGTTTAAAACCCTATAAATAAACTCATTCTCACTTTTCATAGTGTTTTTTAGTGCATAACTTTTTGTAATCACAATTTAAACTCTCGGTACAAGTATTAGGCCATCTAAACTATGAACCACCATAAAATCTGAGTCTTTAGACAACTATTTAACCCATTGTTCTTAAATTATTGCAACATTGACACACAATGAAGTACTAGAAATATTTCTACTATGGAACCACTATTTATACCTTGGAACCACTACATACTGGTAAATAGTGGTTCCTAGATATAATTAGTGGTTCCTAGGTATAATTAGTGGTTCTTAGTGTTTAAAACCCTATAAATAAAATTATTCTCACTTTTTATTGTGTTTTTTAGTGCATAACTTTTTGTAATCACAATTTAAACTCTCGGAATAAGTATTAGGCCATCTAAACTATGAACCACCATAAGATCTGAGTCTTTACACAACTATTTAACCCATTGTTCTTAAATTCATTGCAACATTGACACCCAATGAAGTACTAGCAATATTTCTACTCTGGAACCACTATTTATACATTGGAACCACTATTTATACCTTGGAACCACTACATACTGGTAAATAGTGGTTCCTAAATATAATTAGTGGTTCATAGGTATAATTAGTGGTTCTTAGTGTTTAAAACCCTATAAATAAACTCATTCTCACTTTTTATTGTGTTTTTTAGTGCATAACTTTTTGTAATCACAATTTAAACTCTCGGAATAAGTATTAGGCCATCTAAACTATGAACCACCATAAGATCTGAGTCTTTAGACAACTATTTAACCCATTGTTCCTAAATTCATAGCAACATTGACACCCAATGAAGTACTATTAGATTGTGTGAAGCAATATTTTTACTCCGAAACCACTATTTATACTGTGGAACCGCTACTTATACCTCGGAACCACTACACAGTGGTAAATAGTGGTTCCTATGTATAATTAGTGCTCTGAGTATTTAAATATTTGTTCCCAGATATCAACAGTGGTTCTGATGACAAAATATTGCATCTACACATTAAAATAGTGGTTGTAATTGTATAGATATGATTTTCATCCATATTTACTCTAAATAGAAACATAGAAGGCAATAGAAAGATAGAGAGATTATGACAATACACCATAGCATTGTAAAGAGGATGATGACAATAACAAATGCCTAACAAAACTATAACAAATTTCTAGCAAATACACAAGATGATGACAATACACCATAACATTGTAAGGAACATGTTCAAACTATGCAAATGTATCACAATGGACCTAGAAGAGAAGCTTAGGTTTCATAGCCAAGGAAAAATAAAGAAATCCAATAAAATCTTGATTTTAGGATTTTAGGAGAGGGACTTTCACCTCTCTGCAATGGAATTTTGAATGAATTTTTACAACATTTCCTACCCAGTGGAGTTTGATTTTGGCGTGGGGAAGAAGAAGGTCAAAAAGTCAAAATGTTAGGTGAAATGTATTAGGATTTGTTGCTTACTTTCTCAGAAGGAAAGGCAACATAAGGGCATTTTCATCCTAAAACAATCATTGGGATGCGTGTCACCCTTTTTTGAGATTTTAAGATAAAAATCACATATTTTTTAGAATTTTCCCTAATAATAAAAGACAAAATGATTTATTGCTATTATAAAAACATGGTAGTGCCAATATCAATAGCCTAAAGAAAATGATGATTACACCACCCAGATGCATCTGGATCGATCTAGATCGTTCAAGGGTGGGGCTTGCCACGTACGTAGTCTTAAAAATGGATTGCCAAAGAACAGACAAGCTGCTGACACCCCTAAGGTGATCTTATTTAACAAAAAAAGAAATATACGGTCACATCCACCTTGTTCAAATATCCAAACCATTCATTTGTTGGGTGAGTACTTAATAAATCATGATTTTAACCCTCCGATCTGCACCACTGAAATTTTTTGAAAAACAATAGGTGCACATACACCATATAAAAACTCTTCGGACTCCATCTGCACAAACTCTTACGAGATTCATATCATGGAGAGACAGCAAATAAACTTAGTTTCAAGTTGATTATATTCATTAGAAAAGCAGATACACAAAGTTCTCCTCATAGAACATGTAACTTATCAGGCAGACTAATTAGCAAGTGTAGGCTATTTTATCTTTTATTTCACTCAGAATGTCAGACCTCCTCTGTAGGTGAGCGGTGAGCCTAATCAAGTTTCCGTGTATGAGAGTTAGATAAACCTTCTAAAAGCTCTACTAGTGGCTTGATAAGTTTTGATACCTAACCCTAATCCCACTCCAACTCCCAAGCACATCCCTAGACCTAGACCCATTCCTACCCTAACACCTGCATTGAACCATGGAAGCTCCTCATCATCCTCTTCAACGAACATTTCTTCATGGACTTCATAATGGGGATCACTACACCCATCGTCAAACTCTTTATTCAGTTTCTCCTCTGATTCTGATTCCTGCATACATTGAGAAAAAGAAAATTAGTTTTCAATTGAGAAAAACTATAAGCAATTATTGTGGGATACCAGATATTATTATGTGAGAATGGACAACTATATAATAAACTTTTTTTTTTTAATTTTTTATGGAGGGAGCTGGTGAATGGTGACGTAACCCTTAAAATTATGCAATAGGAAATGATATTTCCACCCTATCTCGTTTGTCTTTTCCCTAGAAATAAGGCCATTATACTTTGATGAGGTAGGTATGTGTCTGTGACGAAACAACTTGTGGGAATCGATTTTTTTGCAAAAAAAATGGAAAGTTGGAGAGTTTTATTCCCATTCTTTGTCATCAAAAGTCAAGGACTCAACACGAAGGAATGCTTAAGATATTTCAAGAAGAATAAACAGAGAAATACAAAAAGTAATACTGTGTTAACCATCAACCAGAAATGAAAGAGAACCCCACAAGGAGGGGAAAAGAGAAAAAAAATGCCAAAATCAAGGATAATCATTGATACCCACAAAATAGAATCCTCAAAGTAAGAGAAGAATATGAAAAACAAATCACAAATTGACAAAAGGAAAAAGAACATGGATCTGAATGTCTTGAGTCCTAAGATGGAATCAAACACCTTACATATATCTGACCTTAGACTTTCCTTATGCTATTCCACTAGCTGATACCCACAAAATTGTAAATATAAAAAATAAGAAAAGGAACAGCAACATGCATTTGCCCACATAGATAGATTCAGAAAAATCAAATACTAAATCAAAAAAGGTCCAGAAAACCAGTAAGAAGAGAAAAATTTTTGACCTTGGAATTAAAGTTGATTGTTTCGTCATCTTCAGGAATGCAATTCAACCCTTTCCACCTCTTCTTTAATTCAACCACCCCATTCAAAATAACAGGCCTCCCTGAATTCCCAGCAAAAAAAACATCAACTAGTCCTCCTCTTTTAATCTCTGTAATCTCACCTTCCTTGCATTCCATCAACCACATGCAACCATCAGTAGATCCATTAAACCTATCCCTATTTCTCCTTAAGACCCCTGAAACAAGAACAGAGGATCCCTTCATGTGAATCTCAAAAGGAAGAAGAGGGCCACCGAGCTTGATGAGGTCTGTGTTCACATAAATAGATTCATAAATCAATGCCTCTGATCTGTGTCTGTTTAAATTTCTTGAGATTTTCACAGATGGGTCGATCTTCAAACCGTTGATTTGCAAACAAGTCTTGAGATCCCTTGATGGGAAAACGATCTTCATGCTGTTTTGCATGTCTGAGCTGCTGACTATTCTTAGGTAAATGACCCTAATTTCAAACATGCAATTAGAGATTTTATGAGACTTGTAATGACCCATGGAGGAGTTGTTGAATTTTGTAGGATCCGAGATTTGATTCTCAACTTCCATGGTGAGGACTCAAAGATTCAAGCAAATGAACTGCAAAACGAGAAAGTGTAGGGAGATGTAAGAAGTTTGGGGTTTTGGGTTCTAGAGAGCTGGGTTCAAAACAGCCATGGATTTACTAAAAATAGATAGTTAGATGTGTAAACAGGTGATGTTTTAGAAGTGGCATTTGGAGTGGGTTGAGGCCACCTAAATATCCCCCTTTTCCCATTACACTACGTTACAAATGCTTGAGAGACTCTAGGTAGAGTCCAATATAAAAATAGACCATCCACCCAAGAACATCCAAAATTAATAAATTATAAAATGTTTAAAATATTATCATGGAAATAAAAGTAATAGTAATTTTCCAGAGTAATGCTTCCCAAGAAAATTACTTAAATATTATCATGGAAGATAAAAAAAAATTATTTAAATTGGACTGTTGATCTTGTAGAGCATCACGTTGGAGCCACATGCCACGTGATGTTAATCCCATGACGAGTGGACATTACATTTGTAAGACTAAGGACATAAAAAAAAAAAAACAGTTTTAGCTTTTCTTACTGAAACCCTAGACAAGACTGGATGGATCAAGGGCTTAAGACCATTCGACCGAGTTGATCTCAACGGCATTTGGCCAGACTTCCGGTTGTTGGTTGGATCTAAGGGTACGATCACATACATATGGCACTGTGGACATCAAAAAAGTGTTCGTCAGGCAGAGGCTTAACAAGTAACAACTACCATCTTTAATCAGTCAGAACACTCATTTGTTAATTCTGATGGGCTATAAATGTCAAAGGTTTATTGGCATGAAAATCAGGTGGGATCACTCAAAGCATGTACGGAGAAAACACTTTTTTATTGATTTTTAGCCTATGCTTTCGTTTGTCCGCCACAATTATTAGTCTAAGCACCAGCTTGGGCTTTATTTGCCATTAACTTAATTCTACTGCGGAAAACGAATCCTCCAGCTATGGTGATCAGATGGAGATGATAAGCCAATGTATTCAAGTCTGGATGCTCAAATCAATGGAATCTAGGTCTTTGCCTTGGTAAATCATGAACCACCCAGAGATACCCTAATGCACTCTTAATGCCTTTTATGTGTGTTACTCCCATTAAGCAACCACTTATAATCTGATATTAGTGGTAGATCTCCCATGCACTAAAACTCTTGCTAAATAGACCTTGTATTGAGATTAAATTTTATTAGTCTTAAAGCTTGTTTAAAAAATCGCTACTTATTTAACTAAGAATTACGAGCTTTCACTGTATGCTAAGATTACAAAATACAAGATATAGTATGACTAACACCTAACCAATATAAAATAATTCTAATCCCGTTACAACAGTTCCGCCCAAACATTGAAAACTATACCATTTTTACATGAAGAAAAATATCCATATCTTATGTCTCAAGGTACTCGAGGGAGCTGAATAAAAGTAATGTTGGTGCTTAAGAGGGAAGAAGAAGAGAAATAAGAACTAAAAAACACAACAGAGACGAAGAACCGAAATTGGACCAATACTCAACCCAATTGATGTTCCATCAATTACATAAGTTTATCAAAATCCAAAATCACCCCTAAACATGGTTTATAACTTTTTAAATAAAAGACAACCAAAGCAAATTAGTCCAATTTCCTCAACGAGCTAACTTAGGGACTAACATAACATTAATTGCATAGGAACCCACTAACTTTGACTGGTTTGGAAACCCACAGACACAATCCACTAAAATTGTCATAACTTTCGAGCACAAATACTTGTTGGAAACAACTCAAAAAGACCTACAACTTCGTTGTTTACCACTTTCCATAATTATGCCATTTAGAAGTCCAAAAATCAGATTTAAAAAAGGGCAGCAACATTATTGCGGGAATGCACCTTGGTACTCGGCAAACACCACCTAGGCATCAAAAAGTCAAATGACCCAAGATTGATCACCCACTCAACTCGGTTGAGACTTGAAATACAGGAATATTATATGTAATATGAAATACAGGAATATTATATGTAATATGTTTTGAACATGTTTCTTTCCTCTATCATTTGTTTTATTTCCATGAAAAGTTTTTATCGATACACTTTTTCCAATAAGGCCATGTCGGTAGCAAGGAATTTTTTTTTCATGATAAATCAGTGTATCCAGGTGGTAATAGAAGGGTAGGGCGGGTGGGAGAAGGAGAGACTTGAGAGGAGTAGACTTGAGAGGGGACGAATGAGTTAAGGGTGAGAAGTGGCTAAAAAATAAGAAAAAAATCGATCAGATTTTAAGTGGAGTATTTTATTTCTTGATTTTTCAGGCTTTTCTATCCTTCTCCACACTCAGTCTCTCTCATATCTATCCCTCTCCCACAGTCGCTCACCATTGGATAAGTTAATATTTCAAGGAAAAAAATTTATGGTAGCCAAATGTGCCCTAAATATAATTGATGGAATCTATTCTGGTGGACTTTTTTCCCCACCTAATGCATAGCATAAATGGCGACTTCATTTTACAACACATGTTTTCGTTAAGGTGATACCCATCATTTTATACCCACCCATTCACTCTTGTGATAGCAATGTTAAATCTACGGTTCACAGAACAAAATCCTTTATGTATATTGATCTATAATTCTTCGATTCCTCACGTTAGCAACAGTATAAAGAAAAAGATAAAAACTTTTCATTATTTTTTTAGGGTAATGATTTCTGCGCTCCAATGTTTTGATTGCGTGCATCCGTAGGGACTAGTCCTACTCCCGAAGGGGGTGGGGACATCCTACATTATCAAAAAAAAAAAAAAAAAAAAAAAAAAAAAAAAAAAACATGCGCCCAATTTTTGTCGTGTAGTACTTAATTAAAGGGCTGTAAGAGGAATCTTACGGTTCTCAAAAAGCTCTTAAAGCCTTTAAATACTACATGACAAACATGTGGAGCGCATGTTTATCAAAACATTGGAGCGCTGAAATAAATTCCCTTTTTTTTATCATACATAATTGCATCGATCAATAATAGTTCCATGTAGAATGGTGCCCTCCATTTCATACCTAGCCCGTGTTTTGATATGCGAGAGTTCACCCTCTCTACTCAGAACAATGGTGGGCCCACCAATTTACACCAATCAATGAGTGGGCCCACCATCTCCATCCAAATCCATGCCACCATTTAACCTCATGTTTAGATGGGGTGAGTCCCACGACATCCGTCCAAGCCAATGCATAGCGTGGAGCCAGCATTGCAAACCTCACGTTTGATGGGGTGGGCTGGGCTGGGCTGGGGTGGGCATACAAGTAGATCTTCCTACTTTGATGCCCAATTGGGGAAAGAGCACATTCCCTGTTATGAGATTTTATTTGGCCATGCCAAAAGTCTCTCTTGATAAAGGTGACTATCCTGCTACGTTGTATGGTTTTTTTCTGACACGCGTCGGTATATTCAACGGTACCAGTCTCATGACACGGCTGTGGGAAGCCATGCGTGTCTCACGTTAGGCTCTTTTTTCTAGTGTTTTTGGTTTCCCAACACCTGGCATAAAAATCATCACGTGGCCGCCAGGTGACACGTAGTATGTGAGACGAGAGATGTTTGATCATACTGTAGGTGGGCAAATGGGCAATGGTCTATAAAGTGAGAAATACTAACCGTCCAATTTTAGAGATTTTATATGGTGTAACGGCTTACAACACCCTTGATATTTGATCCAACAGCAGCTCACTGCTTGTTCATTGATCCAAACCCTTTATATGTTATGTCTTGCTATGCATCAAAATCCACTCTCCTACGTACGCTCTAATTTGTGGTTATGAGTACAGACAGAGACCACCGACCCACCGTTCATGTAAAACCACAAATTAGAGCGTTAAGATGGTCCGATGAGTGTGATTTTATTTTTATTTTTTTTATGCATGAACCATCCATAGCAAGGCCTAAAAGATAAACTTGTGCTCAGACCCACTCTCTACTCACTAAGGAAATATATGCACAGCATTCTTTGTGTGTATAAGAAGGCCACTGATTATGCCATAGCCATGTTTTGATAATTTCACTAACTCATCTTGTCTTTTATCACGGTTCCCAAAAAGCTATCAGAATCCAATTAGAAAGAGAAAAGACAAGCCGAGTTGCTGTAAATATTAAAACATGGTAGTGTCTGAAACAACCAATTACTCCAAAAGCTTAAGGCGTTGGAGTTGGTTTTATTTAATCATTTATACTTCAACACTTCCACTCATCTGTGACCCCCTTTTTTTGAGTTGGCCTTACACATGGACTTTTAACGGCGATGAGTTTTGAGTTTTAAACCCATAACCTGTATCATGTGAAACAACCAATTACTCCAAAAGCTTAAGCCATTGAAGTTGGTGTTATTTAATCATTTATACGTAAACAGTGCCTATAGAAGTAACCCATAAGAATTCAGAATCTAGCAAGGGAAATGATTTCTGTGCTCCAATGTTTTGATAAACAATTTTTTTTTTTTTTTTGATGACGTAGGGTGTCCCCACCCCACTTTGTAGAGTGGGACTAATTCCCTTCGGATGCGTGCAATCACCCGTAAACCACGCGCATCGGGTAAGCCCATAACATTGGAGCACTGAAATCATTTTCCATCTAGCAAAAAAAAAAAACGATGTGTTTTCTCATGTACTTCTCTATTCATTCTTTTTAGAGGTCTGCTAGCAAAACGGGCTTTCATATCGAAGATAAAGATGAAATCAGGTTGTAATACATGCTCAAAAGACAAGGAAGTGAGCTCATATCTCAACGAAATGCAAGAAAAAATTGTGGGATTGCCAAAATTGTCCATCAATTCCACGTTCGTCTTTATTTCCCAAAACGAAATCCTGTTTTGGAAGTGTTTTCTCTTTTTATGAAACCTTTGCCTCCGCACCTTGTAACTTTATGGCAATCGATGCAATCTCCTCCACCTTGTGATACATTTTTTACAGATTGGAGCTATTAGTTTGCCATGTCTACCGTGAAGGGCCCTGATTAAAAGATCCTAGCCACCAAATCAGTGACAGATGTAAATCCAACCCACTCTGCCCTAGAAGGAAAAGGTGGAAATACAGTCACTCCTTGCCCTCTTAGGCTCTGCTTGTTTCATATTGTAAGAATTGATTTACAGTCCAAAACTGATTATTGGACTCAAAATTAGGCCGTGTTTGTTTCAGATTTTGAGAATTAATTTTGAGTCAAAAACTGATTATTGGACTCAAAATTAAACCTAAGGCCCTGATTGTTTTGGATTTTGAAAAATAAATTTAGATCCAAACTGATTTTTACAATAAAAATAACAAAATTTTGAGTCTAATAATCTGTTTGAGACTAAAATCGTTCTCATAATCTAAAACAATCAGGGCCGTAGTCATCCTCCAAAATTAATTTGATTGTAGATTGGAAATTGATGACGCCCAAAATCTGACTGCACGAACTAGCCTAGCAGAACCTGTAATCTTGGGCTCACAGAAAAAGCGTCAGCGGACCCGGAATGGTGACTCCGTACGGCCACTTCGACACTCAAGTCAGAAATAGGCAATCACAGATAATGGACGATGGATAGGGAGGATGGCCAAGACAAGTTACCAGACCAAAGTAGGAGAAGGAGAATTGATTTCCAATTGCCTTTGCTTGAGTACGTAGACCCTTCTTTATTGGGGAGGAGGCCCACGATCTTGAAGATATCAATTAGGCCTTTGATTTAGCCTGTGTGGAGTGATGGATGGAGGATGAGATCATGGAGATCTGATTTCCTGTAATTCCGGGCGGAGATCTTGAGTGATGGCCTCGGCGGGAGGTTTTGAATTTGAAGGTAGCGCTATATCTGTAATCGGGGCGGAGATCTCGGGCAATGGCCTTAGAGGGACGTTTTGAATTTAAATTGAGTGCCATTCGTATAACGACAGTCCAGATTGGTCGCATAATGGTGAGATTCCCGCGATTGTGTCGCGTCCCCTTTGAGGTTCGCTACCGCACGATGGAGAAATGTTGGGGGTGTGATCAGTTAACGAGTGTTGCTGGTGGCTGTTGACTAGACCTGGTCGAGTAGTGGAGAATGGCTTTCGAGTGTCGGTACCGTGTATACCGATTTTACCCCTAACAGAAATATAAACAAAAATTGCACCCACAATTCTCTTGGATTGCATTTCGAAACTTACCATAATTATATTTATTCTTACCACGAGCAATCTCATTTCCAAAGGTGGTCCAATTTGTGAACCCATGGAGTCCAGCGCACTATATAAATTATGCAACCCGGGTCAGGCAGACTATCTATCTCCGGTCGGGTTGGCTCGTGTCAGGTTTTTTCAACGTTACTCATTTTAGTTTGAGAACGCATTACAAACGATGTGCCCTTGACTAATATTAGAAGTGAAGATTCAACTAACGATTTTGGGTTTGAAAATACTTTTTCTATGAAGAGATTTTTTATTCAACTAAAAGTGTTAACATTCGAGTTTTTGAGGAACGAAGGAGAATGAAGAATAGAGAAGTGCCCGTCGGGTGCCTTGAGTAGCAGAGGTGTCGTGGGGTCCAGCCCAAGTCCTAATAAGCCCTTCCACATTAGTTGCATTTTCTGATGTGGGATCTATGATTTCGAATGGAACTCCAGGAAGAGGGGTGTTAGGATTTTATCATTTCACGAAGAAGTGGGGAAATTTTTTATGCTACAAAGGTCGGGTCAAATCATGTTGGGTTTTTGAGTTTTTCTTTTTAAACCTGACTCAACAGGATATCAGGCTGAGTCTTTTGAACCTGAAAACCAAGCCAAGGCCCATGATTTCTAAACCTGACCCATGGGCATTTTTGGGTCTGGCCGATGCAGGTTGGGTAAAACCCCGACGAATGTTGCAACCTTAACACAAACTCAACACTGATCTCATAGGCGCCTTATCCTTTTACCTTTTAAATAGGGGTGCAACTTGGGTTGGGCTTAACTAGAACCCGACGGGTTCAATCCGATTTTTGCTCGCGTTGGGCTGGGAAAAGCCAACCCGATTTAATTTTAGCTTGGGTTAGGGTTGAGGCCTTGGCAACCCGATCCGATCCGAACCCGACCTCCGTCCTCCAATTTTATCTTGATTTTCTTGGGGTTATTATATTTTTTTGTTTGGCCCAAGGTGACCCTGAACCAACCCTACTCAACCTCGCGCAATTTCAGGTAGATGGGTTGGTTTAGGGTTGACCATTCTCAACCCAAGGCTCGGGTTGGGTTGCATTACCTTTGAGGGAATGCTATCTCGGGTTGGGTTAGAGTTGGCCTCAACCCGACCCAAGTTGCACCCGTACTTTTAAAAGGGGCTTCTCTTCGTACCAAGAAGCATTGAACTAATTCCATTCAATTTCCTCCATTCTCCTTCTTCTTTATCCCCCATCTTCCCTCTCCTCCTTCTTGTTTATCCCTATCTTTTCTAAATTCGTCAGACCTCTCTTGAATATGGCAAACGGTGAGCCTTTTCATCAAGTGCTTTTGGGTTTGCAGTCGGCAAAACTCATACAAAACTAAGTTCTACGGCCCCAAAACTTTTACACTTGAGGGCTCCAAGTCAGAGCGGAAAAACACTAGCTTGTAGAGAAAAAAAAAATTAGCACTAATAAATTCTTTCCTTCTTGAACCAAGCATGGTAAATTTAGAACCCGGTGATTTTAAGTCCAAACAAATGGGGCCTAAATAAATCTTCCAAAGTTTGTGTTTATGAGGAAAGCGACCATACAAACGAATACAGCGAACATCAACATCGTTCATTAACAAAACTAAACATGGAAGATATTTTGATGTCAATTACAAAAATCAAATACCAAACCAATTAATATCAGTTTTTTTCTCATTCAACGCTACCTAATCCATAATTCCGTGCACAGGGAAGAGAGAGAGAGAGAGAGAGAGAGAGAGAGAGAGAGAGAGTTGTATATCTCCAATTTTGATTTTGCGCTACTTACTAATCTCTATAGTACGTATTTCCATCCTGCATGATGTGAATGAAATTTTACTAACCCAGAAAAGAAAAAGGAAAAATGGCCTTGTATGGGGTTACAACGCCGATCGAGGTATTGCCGGTTTAGGACGCTGCAAAAACAGCTCTCCGGCGGACAGTAGTTTGAGGCCGAAGACAATGTGGGGGTGGCGCCACCCTCTTCCTTACAACAGCCTCTCTCTCTGCCATCTCATCCACATAAATCTGTCTGCATCTACACTCCACGCTACAGAACGCTTCACTCCTACATTAATTATTCCAAAATTCAAATCAGCTTATTTTGTAAGACTAAATTATGTTTTTCTTCAACGAGTTAATCCTAATTTTCCATAATACAAAATTTAACGCTTCGAATTACCTGTACATGTAAACATCCTTAGCTGGGTTCAACTTCTTCTTGCAAAGATGACAATCCCTAAGAAAGTTGGAGCCTCGTACGGTTCGATTAGTGGGTCTGCTCACTCTCAAAGAGACTTTGTTAATGATGTTCTCTTCTTTACCAGAGAGCTGTATTAGAATTCGCAGTCCTACAAGATCTGCCTTTGAGCTTTCCTTGTCTTTCATGGCGGATCTTCCCTTATTTCTTAATTCTCCCTCCTCACCTATTATGAAATAGAGTTTTTTTAAGCTTTTCAGCTCTCTTACACCCGATTTCCCCTTATTTATTTCTGCTTCTCCTCCGTTTCTGATTCTTTGAAGCATCTTAGAGAGTGATCAGAGAGATAAAGGAGTGATGGAGATTTAAAGACATCAGTCTCCACAGAGGAACTATCTGTACGGTCTTTTTTAAATTTTTGCCTTTCTAGCTTGTAAGCCGAGTGCCTCGGCCCGACTCGATGGCTCAAGAAAGTTAAAAGAGAAAATCTTTCTTGCATGATATCAAAAGTGACTCTGTTGAAATCAAGTCAACTCGACTGAGTAAATCGTGACTCGATGGAAATTACATATGCTTCGTGAAGTTATTTATGTTCATCCTTTTCTTTGTATATGAGTATTCATGGAGTCGTTTAGGGCCGTTTGGATACCCCTTGGATTTGGATTTAGAGGTGAATTTGAATTTTTAAATCCAAATTTTGCATTTGGCAAGCCTTTATGACATCTAGATTTGGATTTGGATTTGAATAAAATCCAAATTTCTTATGTTAATGTACTTTTTTGGATTTATCAATCATTTCTGCGAGGGGTTATTTATAAATCTAAATCTGACATGTAAGGGGTTAAAATGACCAAAATATACCAAAAAAGTGTTAAATGACTTAAGTACCCACTTGACATTAAAAACTGATCAAAATACATCGTATTAGGTAAAATGACTAGAAAACCCCCGCGTCAAGCAAAATGACTGAAATACCCCCGAGTCTTGCAAAATGACTAAAATACCCTTATGACATAAAAATGATCAAAATAACCTCATACAGGGTAAAATGACTAGAATACCCCAATATCATGGGGAATTACTAAAATACCCCTAGATTAAGTAAAAATGACCCATGGCTCATAAAAAATTACTAAAATGACTAAAAATACCATCATGAGATAAAAATGATAAAAATACGTCATATCAGGTAAAATTACTATAAATAGCCCTATACCAGATAAAAATAAACAAATACCTCCTAGTTGTGCAAAATGACTAAAATACCCTTATAACATAAAAATGATCAAAATAACCTCATATAGGGTAAAATGACTAAAATACTTAAAGATCATGAAAAATTATCGAAATACCCCTATATCAAGTAAAAATGATCTATGACTCATGAAAAATGACTAAAAATACCCTCATGAGATAAAAATGATAAGAGTACGCCACATTAGGTAAAATGACTAAAATACCCCCGGGTCATGCAAAATGACCGAAAAGCATCTTAGAGAGTGATCAGAGAGATAAAGGAGTGATGGAGATTTAAAGACATCAGTCTCCACAGAGGAACTATCTGTACGGTCTTTTTTATTTCTGCCTTTTAGCTTGTAAGCCGAGTGCCTCGGCTCGACTCGATGGCTCAAGAAAGTTAAAAGAGAAAATCTTTGTTGCATTATATCAAAAGTGACTCTGCTGAAGTCAAGTCAACTCGACTGAGTAAATCGTGACTCGATGGAAATTACATATGCTTCATGAAGTTATTTATCTTCATCCTTTTCTTTGTATATGAGTATTCATGGAGTCGTTCAATGAATTTCTATAGAATTGAGTCGTTTGAGTTCTGATTCAACTCATTAGGTATTGGTACTGTTGTATATATATTGATGCGGGCAGCTAGTTAGCTTCTATTAGAACTCAAAATCAATGCGTGAAAGACTGAAATCTCATTTAGAGTTTGCAACTAAAAGCATCAAAATCCAATAAACTAGTTCATACGGGCCTCTTATGCCTTCATTGGAATATAATGAGGCATGCCCACTATGGCATAGTTCCTTATCTAGGCATTTTAACTATGGGCCCCACCATACATAAATTGCCCTTCCAGAATATATGCAACAAAGTTGGGTTGTACCGGGAGTCAAAACCAACGTTCGAGGTCAAAAAACTGATGGGTATTAACCCCTTCCTGCGGTATGGACAGCCTTGGATTCCCCCCCATCGACTCGTTTCGGTTTGGAGCTCCAAACAACCGACCACGACGCTTCGGAAATAAAAACGAGAGGTTTTCAAGTGTTGACTCTATGACCTGAGCCGATTAGCCGAGCCGAGTGGCTCCGGATTTCCTGAGTGACAGTGAGACATGTAAAACGTGAAAGTCGCGAGGGAAAGAGAGGACACGTGGGTGATAATCTCGAGATCTTGCAGAAGTATCTCTGGACAAAATATCATCATTTTTAACGGTGGGATTGGGGTCATCCAAACATCAATAATAGCAAGTTAGCAACGACTCAACGTACGTGTGCCACATGTTTTTCGTATAGGACAATAATCCCAATCGATTTGATGTTTACATAAGATATTATGCTCCAATGTTAGCATTTAAAGGGCTGTGAGACGAATGTTACGGTTCTCAAAAAACTCTTTAAGGCCCTTTAAGTACTGCATGTGGAGTATAGGTTTATCAAAACACTGCGGCGCTGAAATCATTTCCCTATACTAATTGCTTATTTTAAAGGAGGAATTCTTGACTAAAGAGATGTGAAAAAGAAGAAGAAAAGAAAAAAAGAAAAAGAAGAAGAAAAAGATGTGAAAGGGCTCTCCCATTGGCTACCATCACATCCAGGGGTGGAAGCACAGATAGCATGAGGTGGGGCCATAGCCCCCCCCCCCCCCCCCCAAAAAAAGACTTGCAAAATCTCTTTTATGGTGAAGGGATTCACATGCATGCTTATCTAGTTTAGTAGCCATGGCCCCCCAATGACCAATGCAGCTAAGTGTAAATTAGTCAGGCTCCCCCAAGTGTAAATTCCTTGCTCCGCCCTCAAGGTGGCAAACGGGCCGTGCCTGCACGCCACGGATAGCTACAGTGACACATGCCGTGCCGGGCTTGGTTGGGCAGCCCGGCACGGCACGGCCCGCCAGCTCAGTTCCCCATTTATAAAATGTATTTTTTTTAAAACCCAAAAATAACCCCCAAAAGTTGTTTCAAACTTCTAGTTTTAGGGGTATTTTTGTCCAAAACATATACTTTCAAAAAAAAAAAAAAAAAAGACAGGCCAGCACGGCACGGCTAGTCGCGGGCCGGGCCGTGCCTTGCCTAGCCTCGAGGATTTTGGCCCGGCCCGGCACGGAACGGCCCATGAGCTCTTCCGTGCCGTGCCCAGCCCACGGGCCTATCCGTGCAGGCCCAGCACAGCACGGCACGTTTGCCACCTTGACTCCGCCCTGATTCACATCACGCATTAATAATGGCTTGAAAGTCAAACATGATGGCCAATGTGGGAGCCCTTTCACCTGTTTTTTTGTAAAGGCTCCCTCTAGTTTAGACTTCCTCATTTTAAAAATATAATAAAATACATGTTTTTCATGCGTCCCAACGCTAATCTCCACTGACTCGTATGGGTGCTAAAAAACAATTGATGCAAGTGGTTAAGAAAAACTTTTCACCAACTACGTTTTTTGCATGGGCTGTATCCATGTAAAAAGTGGCTAGGTGTCAGTGGGAGAAATTATACGGTGTGGCCGTATAGTCCAGTGTTTTTTTTTTTAATGCAATGTACGGCCTTCTTCATAGGGTGATTCGAACCTGATGGGGTCCAAAATCTGCAACCAATCGGCTGTTGACACGTGGCCCTCACAGGGACCACTGCAAAGCCAACACCTGTCCCTGCTAGGTGTGACACCTGGACCAATCAGGGACTTCCACCTGCCTCTCCTAGGTATGAAACCTGGTCCATACAGAGGCTACCACCTGTCCTGGACAGGTGGCTCAGAATCACTATAAATAGCCTTCACTTGTGCTAAGGTGGGGGATCTGAGATCAAAACCCTAAGCTTTTTGCTCTGACATTGCTCTGCACTCCTGCTCATACTGACTTGAGTGTCGAAGCGCCCGTCCGGAGCACCACTCCGGGTTGGTCTTCTGACCCTTTGTATCCTTGTCTGTGCTTGTGCAGCGCAGGACTCCATTAACCCTTCAGCTGTGGCTTGCCAGATCAGCCCTTCCGGCCCTACCATAACCTGTTACCAATTTTAGACCTAACAGATTTGGCGCCATCCGTGGGACCCCGGAACAAAAAGCTGTTCGGAACCTCACTCAAGCAATGGTAGGGAAAACGGAAAGCATGTGCCAACCTCCCGGACGACCCGGGCTACAACCCCCCGCGAAGGAAGAAGCGAGCGACTGGCCTCGCAGATAGAGGCCGGGGCGGTAGGGGAGCAAAGTCCGACCCGCTCGGACCGCTCAGACCCTACCCCGACCCCAAGGGAGATGCGGGCCCTTTTCCAAGAAATGACCGTTGTGATTGCGCAGTTCAGGACTCCGGCCCCCGCACTCCAGCAGCACCCAGCCGAGGCTTCTCAGCCCACCCAGAGGAGGGGAAGCTCCCGCAGAGAGCACACGCCCCCGCCCCGGGAGCAGACTCGTCACTCCACAAGACGAGGTCACCTCTCCCGGGACAAGCATGTGCGCCCCGAGCCTCGCCTACATCACCGGTCACGATCTCCCTCCGTACAAAGGCATGGCAGCAAGAGAGACGCCACGCACGGAAAAGGATCGCGGCACCGGCGAAGGAGTCCGGCCAGTCAGTCCGGCTCTGCTATGAGCCCGCCGGCAAGAAAAGAGAGGCCCGTCCACCGGGCAGAGAAAAGAGACGACCCGATGTTGCTAAGGATCCAGCAGATCGACAACCGGATTGAAGAGCTCGCCAGAGAGCAGGGCCGGCCTGCCTCCCGGATCTTCACAAGCGCTCCCCCATTTACGGACAGAGTGCTCAGCGCGGCAGCCCCCGCGGGCTGGAAGATGCCGCAGCTTTCGCAGTATGACGGGACCACCGACCCCGTGGACCACCTGGAGACTTTCAGGACTACAATGCTCCTCCACGAGGCGTCGGATGGATTCCTTTGCCGGGCTTTCGCAGTATGACGGGACCACCGACCCCGTGGACCACCTGGAGACTTTCAGGACTACAATGCTCCTCCACGAGGCGTCGGATGGATTCCTTTGCCGGGCATTCCCCACCACATTGACTGGAGCCGCGAGGGACTGGTACTCGCGGCTCAAACCCAGGTCCGTGGACAATTTCGATGACTTTGGGGACGACCTGGCCCGCCACTTTCTGAGCAGCAGAAGACCCAGGAAGACGACGGCTTCGCTGATGGCCCTCAGGCAGGGAGATGATGAGGCCTTGAAAGTGTTCGTTGGTCGCTTTAATAGGGAAGCCCTTCAGGTTCCCAACCTGGATCCCTCCGCGGCCACGAATGCCCTTCTGGCCGGCGCCCGATCAACTGACTTCAGACGAGCAGTGGCCCGGCGCAATCCGCAGTCCCTCGCAGACCTGATGGCCGGGGCGGAGGAGTACATCTCGTTGGAGGAAACTCTCGCAGCCCTGGACTCTGCTAGCAAGAGAAGGCCTGAGGAGAAGAACCCTATCAAGCAGCGTAGGGATGATAAACCTCAGAAGAAGGAGAGAAGCCCTTCCCGCAGGGAGAGAAGCCCTTCCCGAAAGGGGAGAAGCCCCCACCCGAGAGAGCATTACACGCGGCTGACCGCGTCCAGAGCACATATCCTGGCAGCCATTCGGGAAGAGGATTTCATCCGGTAGCCGGAGAGGCAAACCTCGACGGAGAAAAGAAACATGTTCCAGTACTGCAGGTTCCACAAGGACCACGGCCATGACACCAACGCGTGCCTTCATTTGAAGGAGGAGATCGAGCAGCTGATCAGCAGATGGTACCTCGGAAGGTACTTAAAAAATAATGACAACATAAGAGAGCGCAAGGACAAGCCGAGGAACAGAGGCAGAAGCCCCCGGGGCGCTCAACCTCTGGACGACCACATCCAAGCTCCTGCCCCGGCCAGCCCCCCTCCTCAGGTACCTCAACCTCATGGTGTTATTGGTACCATTTCAGGAGGGCCGACCGCAGGAGGAACCTCTTCATCAGCCCGTAGGACTTATGCCCGGCAGGTCAACGCCGTCCATACCTGCAGCAAGAAGGCCAGGCTAGAGAACGAGATATCCTTTTCAGATGCAGATCTCGACGGCCTGATCCTCCCGCATGATGATGCCCTGGTCATCACCATGCTGGTGGCGAACTGGGAAATGAAGAAGATCTTGGTCGACAACGGGAGCTCCGCAGACATCCTCTATTATCACGCCTTTGAGCAGATGCTGATCGGAACTGACCGTCTGAAGCCGGCCAACTCTGATCTGTTCGGGTTCTCCGGAGAAGTTGTCAAAGTTGAATGACAGATCGAGCTTCCAGTTCTTATCGGGGAGCCGCCCTGCCAGTCCTTCGCCATGGTGAACTTCTTGGTGGTAAGGGCCAAGTCGGCCTACAATGCTATCCTGGGACGCCCCGGCCAGAATCTCCTCCGAGCTGTTCCCTCCGCCTATCATCAGAAGATGAAGTTCACTACACCAGGAGGTGTAGGGGTTCTCAGAGGGGATCAGCCCCAGTCGAGGCGGTGCTATGTAGCGGCACTGAAAGGGAAGAATGCGTCCCTTTGTACAGCGATGACTACCTGAGGGTTGTCCAGATCGGCTCTGCCCTGTCAGAGGCCGCGCAACAGGATCTTGCTCAGTTCCTCAGAGCCAATGCTTGAAGGCCTGTAAAGAATCTCTGTAATTAAATTTCAAAGAGAAATAAAGTGGAGTTGTCACTAAACAGTGTCCCTCATTTTTTAGTCACTAATATATGCCAGCTCCTCCAATAAAAGACTCTAAGTGTTTGCAGACTTAGCTCTCAGCCTAAGTGTTTGCAGACTTAGAGAGCGGCAGTGGTGCACTCCGGCGCGTCCAATTTGGTTTGGAGATCAGTTCCAACCATGGACCCGCCCTAGTGGAAAACCACCTCAAAGACCTGCCCGGCCTGGCCGTCCAGCGCCTAAGCTGGACAGGATATGGCGCAATCGCTAGACGCCAAAAAGACCTGCCCGGCCTGGCCGTCCAGCGCCTAAGCCGGACAGGATATGGCGCAATCGCTAGACGCCAAAAGACTCTTGTTTGCAGACTTAGCTCTCAGCCTAAGTGTTTGCAGACTTAGAGAGCGGCAGTGGTGCACTCCGACGCGTCCAATTTGGTGTGGAGATCAGTTCCAACCATGAACCCGCCCTAGTGGAAAACCACCTCAAAGACCTGCCCGGCCTGGCCGTCCACAGTTTAAGCCGGACAGGATATGGCGCAATCGCTAGACGCCAAAAGACTCTAAGTGTTTGCAGACTTAGCTCTCAGCCTAAGTGTTTGCAGACTTAGAGAACGGCAGTGGTGCACTCCGGCGCGTCCAATTTGGTGTGGAGATCAGTTCCAACCAAGGACCCGCCCCAGTGGAAAACCACCTTGAAGATTCTAAGTGTTTGCAGACTTAGCTCTCAGTCTAAGTGTTTGCAGACTTAGACCTCCTCAGCTCAGCTCAAAGTGTTTGCAGTGTTTGCAGACTTAGACCTCTGCAGCTCAGCGGTGGTACACTCCGGCACGTCCGCAATGGCTTGGAGATCAGTTCCAACCAAGGACCCGCCCCAGTGGAAAACCACCTTGAAGATTCTAAGTGTTTGCAGACTTAGCTCTCAGTCTAAGTGTTTGCAGACTTAGACCTCCTCAGCTCAGCTCTAAGTGTTTGCAGTGTTTGCAGACTTAGACCTCTACAGCTCAGCGGTGGTACACTCCGGCACGTCCGCAATGGCTTGGAGATCAGTTCCAACCAAGGACCCGCCCCAGTGGAAACCCACCTTGAAGATTCTAAGTGTTTGCAGACTTAGCCCTCAGCCTAAGTGTTTGCAGACTTAGAGAGCGGCAGTGGTGCACTCCGGCGCGTCCAATTTGGTGTGGAGATCAGTTCCAACCGTGGACCTGCCCTAGTGGAAAACCACCTCAAAGACTCTAAGTGTTTGCAGACTTAGCTCTCAGCCTAAGTGTTTGCAGACTTAGAGAGCGGCAGTGGTGCACTCCGGCACGTCCAATTTGGCTTGGAGATCAGTTCCAACCAAGGACCCGCCCCAGTAGAAACCCAACCTTGAAGATTCTAAGTGTTTGCAGACTTAGCTCTCAGTCTAAGTGTTTGCAGACTTAGACCTCCTCAGCTCAGCTCTAAGTGTTTGCAGTGTTTGCAGACTTAGACTTCTGTAGCTCAGCGGTGGTACACTCCGGCACGTCCGCAATGGCTTGGAGACCAGTTCCGGCCAAGGACACCCAGTGAAAAACCACCTTATAAAGCCCAAGTTCTGAAGACTTGGATCCAAGCAGTGGTTCACTCCGGTCCGTCCCGAAATGGCTTGGAACCCAATTCCGGCCAGGGACCACCCGTGGAAAACCACCTGAAATCCGAGTTCAGAAAAATGGGATCCTGCATTGGTGGTTCACCTCGGTTCGCCTCTAAATGGTTGTGAGCCAACTCCCGGCCAGGAGAGTACGAGGGCCAAAAACCACCCACAATGAAATCCAAGTTCTTAAACTGGGGTTAAGGAGCCGCTTAGTTCACTCCGGTACAATACTATGGCCGGACAAGATATTTTTCCTGGTCATCTCGGGCCGACCAGAAAATGAGGTTATCTCAGGCCGACCAGAAAATGAGGTCATCTCAGGCCGACTAGAAAATGAGGTCATCACAGGCCGATCAGAAAATGAGGTCATCTCAGGCCGACCAGAAAATGAGGTCATCTGAAGAAGACAAAAGACCTGCCCGGCCTGGCCGTCCACAGCCTAAGCCGGACAGGATATGACTCGTTCGCTAGAAGACAAAATTCTGCCCGGCCGAGCCGCTCAGAAAGCTTAGCCGGACAGGATATGACGCGTTCGCTAGAAGACAAAAGTCTGCCCGGCCGAGCCACCCAGAAGGCTTAGACGGACTGGATATGACGCGTTCGCTAGAAGACAAAAGTCTGCCCGGCCGAGCCGCCCAGAAGGCTTAGACGGACTGGATATGACGCGTTCGCTAGAAGACAAAAGTCTGCCCGGCCGAGCCGCCCAGAAGGTTTAGCCGCACAGGATATGACGCGTTCGCTAGAAGACAAAAGTCTACCCAGCCGAGCCGCCCAGAAGGCTTAGCCGGACAGGATATGACGCGTTCGCTAGAAGACAAAATTCTGCCCGGCCGAGCCGCCCAGAAGGCTTAGCCGGACAGGATATGACGCGTTCGCTAGAAGACAAAAGTCTGCCCGGCCGAGCCGCCCAGAAGGCTTAGCCGGACAGGATATGACGTGTTCGCTAGAAGACAAAATTCTGCCCGGCCGAGCCGCCCAGAAGGCTTAGCCCGAGCCGCCCAAAAGGCTTAGCCGGACAGGATATGACGCGTTCGCTAGAAGACAAAATTCTGCCTGGCCGAGCCGCCTAGAAGGCTTAGCCGGACAGGATATGACGCGTTCGCTAAAAGACAAAAGTCTGCCCGGTCGAGCCGCCCAGAAGGCTTAGCCGGACAGGATATGACGCGTTCGCTAGAAGACAAAATTCTGCCCGGCCGAGCCGCCCAGAAGGCTTAGCCGGACAGGATATGACGCGTTCGCTAGAAGACAAAAGTCTGCCCGGCCGAGCCGCCCAGAAGGCTTAGACGGACTGGATATGACGCGTTCGCTAGAAGACAAAATTCTGCCCGGCTGAGCCGCCCAGAAGGTTTAGCCGGACAGGATATGACGCGTTCGCTAGAAGACAAAAGTCTGCCCGGCCGAGCCGCCCAGAAGGCTTAGCCGGACAGGATATGACGCGTTTGCTAGAAGACAAAATTCTGCCCGGCCGAGCCGCCCAGAAGGCTTAGCCGGCCGGACAGGATATGACGCGTTCGCTAGAAGACAAAATTCTGCCCGGCCGAGCCGCCCAGAAGGCTTAGCCCGAGCCGCCCAGAAGGCTTAGCCGGACAGGATATGACGCGTTCGCTAGAAGACAAAATTCTGCCCGGCCGAGCCGCCCAGAAGGCTTAGCCGGACAGGATATGACGCGTTCGCTAGAAGACAAAAGTCTGCCCGGTCGAGCCGCCCAGAAGGCTTAGCCGGACAGGATATGACGCGTTCGCTAGAAGACAAAATTCTGCCCGGCCGAGCCGCCCAGAAGGCTTAGCCGGACAGGATATGACGCGTTCGCTAGAAGACAAAAGTCTGCCCGGCCGAGCCGCCCAGAAGGCTTAGACGGACTGGATATGACGCGTTCGCTAGAAGACAAAATTCTGCCCGGCTGAGCCGCCCAGAAGGGCTCGGCCGGACAGACCTCCAGTGCAAATTCTGCCCGGCCGAGCCGCCCAGAAGGGCTCGGCCGGACAGACCTCCAGTGCAAATTCTGCCCGGCCGAGCCGCCCAGAAGGGCTCGGCCGGACAGACCTCCAGTGCAACTTCTGCCCGGCCGAGCCGCCCAGAAGGCTTAGACGGACAGACCTCCGTCACAATTTCTGCCCTTCCAGGCCGCCCAGAAGGGCTTGGATTTATGGCAGTAAGCTTTCTTGCTTCTCCAAGCTGTCATAAATGGCTCGGAGAACCAGGGGGCAACTGATGGGGTCCAAAATCTGCAACCAATCGGCTGTTGACACGTGGCCCTCACAGGGACCACTGCAAAGCCAACACATGTCCCTGCTAGGTGTAACACCTGGACCAATCAGGGACTTCCACCTGCCTCTCCTAGGTATGAAACCTGGTCCATACAGAGGCTACCACCTGTCCTGGACAGGTGGCTCAGAATCACTATAAATAGCCTTCACTTGTGCTAAGGTGAGGGATCTGAGATCAAAACCCTAAGCTTTTTGCTCTGACATTGCTCTGCACTCCTGCTCATACTGACTTGAGTGTCGAAGCGCCCGTCCGGAGCACTACTCCGGGTTGGTCTTCTCACCCTTTGTATCCTTGTCTGTGCTTGTGCAGCGCAGGACTCCATTAACCCTTCAGCTGTGGCTTGCCAGATCAGCCCTTCCGGCCCTACCATAACCTGTTACTAATTTTAGACCTAACAGAACCGTTCACTTCTTGGGCCCTCAAAGGAATTAGGTTGTGCTCCAAGAATCATTTCCATAGTATGATCTAAACACTCGAATCTATAGGTTTCCATAATGTGTAGTCCCTCTAGATCGGAGGGTTGGGATCATCCTATGGAAGTGGTTTATTGGGCACAACTTACTTACATTGCAGCTGAAAAAATGAACGGTTTGGATCATTCAATGAAGTGGCTAGAATAGTATTTAAAAAAAAATATTGGACGGCCACACACAAAACAAAATCTCCGTGGGAGAAAAGAGATGGAGAAGTTGTACTTAGCTTTTTTCTCGAGTCCTTAATTTCTTTGCAAAGATTAGGAGTGTAAATGTACATTCGAAAATTCGATCACCGTCCATATCCGAATCCATTTAAAACGGATATTATCCGAATCCGTTTCAAGCGGATATTATCCGAATCCGTTTATGAGATATCCGGCTCTTAGTAGATGCGAATATGGTAACAGGTACATCCGATCCGTTTGGAATATGAATCCGAGAAGTACATCCGTTTATCCCGAATATCCACATCTGTATCCGTATATCTGAATTCGTATTCTAATTCGATATCCGGATTCATTTTATTATTTTTAAAATAATTTTTAATATTTATTATTAATAATATCATCAAATAAATGAAATAACAAATAAATCCTCAAATATAAATATATTTACATTTTTGCAGGAGCAGGTTATGACCAGTTGATTTTCCAAATTTATTTGAGCTACAAAAAATAGTAATCATAAATGAATTCGGCTATTGAACTCAAATTCGGATACGAATTAAAACATTCCGATATAAATTCGAATATTGGAATTTACCAGATACGATAATATCCTAATTCGAACCCTGGAATCAAATTCGGTAATAGATATTAAATATCCATCAAATTCGAATCCGAATTCGGATAGTTTATACTGTAATCGAATTCAGATACAGCCATATCCACTTCGAATTCAATCCGTTTACACCCCTAGTAAAGATGAATCTATTTGTAGCTAGTAGCTCTTAGTCATGATATAATATGTACAGGCAGGCCGATAATGCCAATTCTAACATTTTGTGCTATGGTTTGTTACCGTTCAACAAGTGCATGGGTACTTCCTTCGAAAGACTAAAATTGTCTATCTCCCAAGACGACCCCCCCCCCCCCCCCCCCCCCCCCCAACTTCATTCAATTTCCTAGCAGTGCTCTTTTTTTTCAAATTGGTAAGGGACTGTCTTGTCAAATTCAAAGCAAGCCATTTCGCCGCACCTCTTTCTGCAGACAGAAGAGCCACCTCATACTTAATTTGTCTTGTTCATTTCATTCATACGAGATGGAACTTCTCTCCTGAAAAAGAGGAGCTGCAAAATTGCTGAGACATTCCCAATTAATAATCTCTCTCTCTCAAACACCATCGATCACCCAACCGTCTGAGAACTTAGAACATGAGTTGGCTTTTAACAGAACTAAAGTAGTTGGATGAATAGATGGGTGATGAGTAGAATGCGAGAGAAGGTTTGTTAGATTCCTAACTTAGCCACAAGCCAAATTCTATTTACCACATAATAAGAGAAGGAAAGGTAGATCAAGGGGCAGATTCTGAGATTTTATTCCTGTATTGCACATCCAACTTGGTTGATCTGACAAAGATGTATAAGTAGCATCGATGAATCATTTCAGTATTAAAATTTGATGGTAGAAAGAAGAGAGAATGGTAGAAAAGGGTCGTGTCAACCTCTCCTCTTCACCAAGAAAATGAAACGATTGAAAAGTTCATTTCATTCCTTATCTTTTTAAAATGATGGTGTGTCAGTTTGGGGTGCAACTAAGCGCGTCCCCGAAGGGCCAAGATTAAACGCACTAAAACACACGTTTTTTAACCTCAGCCTTTCAAAGGAAGTGACAGGATGATCTCTGGGCAAACAGTCAGTCACTACGGAGGTGAAAGATGCTCTTCAAAAATATCTAAAGTCTGATACTTTCAAAAAGAGACTTTTCTATCCTATCCCAATCAGTCACAGAAGAGAAAATGACACAACAACATGGCATTTTGTATGTGTCAAGCATACTCGAAAGTTGTCAATGGAGCCAGACGGTTCCAAGGGCCATCCAAATTCTAACTTAAACGGACAGGATCCAGACACAGCTGGAAGTAGGGACACTATTTGATGGGGTCCAAACTGATGGGGTCCGAACTCAGCACTGATGAGGTCCGAACTCAGCAACCAATTGGCTGTTGACACGTGGCCCTCACAGGGACCGCTGCAAAGCCAAAACCTGTCCCTGCTAGGTGTGACATCTGGACCAATCAGGGACTTCCACCTGCCCCTCCTAGGTATGAGACCTGGTCCATACAGAGGCCACCACCTGTCCTGGACAGGTGGCTCAGAACTACCACCTGTCCTGGACAGGTGGCTCAGAATCACTATAAATAGCCTTCAGTTGTGCTAAGGTGAGGGATCTGAAAATCAAAACCCTAAGCTTTTGCTCTGACATTGCTCTGCACTCCTGCTCATACTGACTTGAGTGTCGAAGCGCCCGTCCGGAGCACCACTCCGGGTTGGTCTTCTGACCCTTTGTCTTCTTGTCTGTGCCCTTGTGCAGCGCATGACTCGATCAGCCCTTCAGGCCCAGATCAGCCCTTCAGGCATAGATCAGCCCTTCAGGCATAGATCAGCCCTTCAGGCCCAGATCAGCCCTTCAGGCCCAGATCAGCCCTTCAGGCATAGATCAGCCATTCGGGCCCAGATCAGCCCTTCAGGCACAGATCAGCCCTTCCGGCCCTACCATAACCTGTTACCAATTTTAGACCTAACAGATTTGGCGCCATCCGTGGGACCCCACAACAAAAGCTGTTCGGAACCTCACTTAAGCAATGGTAGGAAAAAACGGAAAGCATGTGCCAACCTCTCGGACGACCCGGGCTACAGCCCCCCGCGAAGGAAGAAGCGAGCGATTGGCCTCGCAGATAGAGGTCGGGGCGCCAGGGGAGCGCAGTCCGACTCGCTCGGACCGTTCAGACCCTACCCCGACCCCGAGGGAGATGCGGGCCCTTTTCCAAGAAATGACTGCTGTGATTGCGCAGTTCAGGAATCCGGCCACCGCACTCCAGCAGCACCCAGCCGAAGCCTCTCAGCCCGCCCAGGGGAGGGGAAGCTCCCGCAGAGAGCACACGCCTCCGCCCCGGGAGCAGACTCGTCACTCCACAAGACGAGATTACCTCTCCCGGGACAAGCATGTGCGCCCCGAGCCTCGCCTACATCACCGGTCACGATCTCCCTCCGTACAAAGGCATGGCAGCAAGAGAGACGCCACGCACGGAGAGGGATCGCGGCACCGGCGAAGGAGTCCGGCCAGTCAGTCCGGATCGGCTATGAGCCCACCGGTGAGGAGAGAGAGGCCCGTCCACCGGGCTGAGGAAAGAGAGGACCCGGTGTTGCGAAGGATCCAGCAGATCGACCACCGGATCGAAGAGCTCGCCAGAGAGCAGGGCCGGCCTGCCTCCCGGATCTTCACAAGCGCTCAACCATTTTCGGACAGAGTGCTCAGCGCAGAGGCCCCTGCGGGCTGGAAGATGCCGCAGATTCCGCAGTATGACGGGACCACCGACCCCGTGGACCACCTGGAGACTTTCAGAACCACAATGCTCCTCCACGGGGCGTCGGATGGATTCCTTTGTCGGGCATTCCCCACCACGTTGACCGGAGCGGCGTGGGACTGGTACTCGCGGCTTAAGCCCAGGTCAGTGGATAATTTTGAGGATTTTGGGGATGACCTGGCCCGCCATTTCATGAGCAGCAAGAGACCCAGGAAGACGACCGCTTCGCTGCTGGCCCTCAGGCAGAGAGATGATGAGGCCTTGAAAGTGTTCGTCGGTCGCTTTAACAGGGAAGCTCTTCAGGTTCCCAACCTGGACCCCTCCGCGGCCACGAACGCCCTTCTGGCCGGCGTCCGATCAACTGACTTCAGGTGAGCAGTGGCCCGGCGCAACCCGCAGTCCCTCGTAGACCTGATGGCCGGGGCGGAGGAGTACATCTCGGTGGAGGAAACTCTCGCCGCCCTGGACTCTGCTAGCAAGAGAAGGCCCGAGGAGAAGAACCCTACCAAGCAGCGTAGGGATGATAAATCTCAGAAGAAGGAGAGAAGCCTCCACCCGAGAGAGCATTACACGCGGCTGACCGCGTCCAGAGCACGTATCCTGGCAGCCATTCGGGAAGAGGATTTCATCCGGTGGCCGGAGAGGCAGACCTCGCCGGCGAAAAGAAACATGTCCCAGTACTGCAGGTTCCACAAGGACCACGGCCACGACACCAACGCGTGCCTTCACCTGAAGGAGGAGATCGAGCAGCTGATCAGCAGAGGGTACCTCGGAAGGTACTTAAAAAATGATGACAACAGAAGGGAGCGCAAGGACAAGCCGAGGCCCAGAGGCAGAAGCCACCGGGGCGCTCAACCTCTGGGCGACCACATCCAAGCTCCTGCCCTGGTCAGCCCCCCTCCTCAGGTACCTCAACCTCAACCTCATGGTGTTATTGGTACCATTTCAGGAGGGCCGACCGCAGGAGGAACCTCTTCATCAGCCCGCAGGACTTATGCCCGGCAGGTCAACGCCGTCCATACCTGCAGCAATAAGGTCAGGCTAGAGAACGTGATATCCTTTTCAGATGCAGATATCGACGGCCTGATCCTCCCGTATGATGATGCCCTGGTCATCACCATGCTGGTGGCGAACTGGGAAATGAAGAAGATCTTGGTCGACAACGGGAGCTCCGCAGACATCCTCTATTATCACGCCTTCGAGCGGATGCTAATCGGAACTGACCGTCTGAAGTCGGCCAACTTTGATCTGTTCGGGTTCTCCGGAGAAGTTGTCAAAGTTGAAGGGCAGATCGAGCTTCCAGTTCTTATCGGGGAGCCGCCCTGCCAGTCCTTCGCCATGGTGAACTTCTTGGTGGTAAGGACCAAGTCGGCCTACAATGCGATCCTGGGACGCCCTGGCCAGAATCTCCTCCGAGCTGCTCCCTCCGCCTATCATCAGAAGATGAAGTTTACTACACCAGGAGGTATAGGGGAAATCAGAGGGGATCAGCCCCAGTCGAGGCGGTGCTATGCAGCGGCACTGAAAGGGAAGAATGCGTCCGAGTCTCTGCCAATCGAACTGTTTGATCTAAGGGATGAAGCCCAGATCCCTTTCTACAGCGATGACGACCAGAGGCTTGTCCGGATCGGCTCTGCCTTGTCAGAGGCCGCACAATAGGATCTTGTTGAGTTCCTCAGAACCAATGCTTGAAGGCCTGTAAAGAATCTCTGTAATGAAATTTCAAAAAGAAATAAAGTGGAGTTGTCACTAAACTGTGTCCCTCACTTTTGAGTCACTAATATATGCCAGCTCCTCCAATCAAACTCTAAGTGTTTGCAGACTTAGAGAGCAGTAGCGGTGCAGAGGTTCACTCCGGCCGGTCCGCAATGGCTTGGAGGTCAGTTCCAGCCAAGGGCCCCCCGAGTGTAGAACCTGTTTGCAGCGCAGACTCAGCAGCGGTGCAGAGGTTCACTTCGGCCGGTCCGCAATGGCTTGGAGGTCAGTTCCAGCCAAGGGCCTCCCGAGTGTAGAACCTGTTTGCAGCGCAGACTCAGCAGCGGTGCAGAGGTTCACTCCGGCCGGTCCGCAATGGCTTGGAGGTCAGTTCCAGCCAAGGGCCCCCCAAGTGTAGAACCTGTTTGCAGCGCAGACTCAGCAGCGGTGCAGAGGTTCACTCCGGCCGGTCCGCAATGGCTTGGAAGTCAGTTCCAGCCAAGGGCCCCCCGAGTGTAGAACCTGTTTGCAACGCAGACTCAGCAGCGGTGCAGAGGTTCACTCCGGCCGGTCCGCAATGGCTTGGAGGTCGGTTCCAGCCAAGGGCCCCCCGAGTGTAGAACATGTTTGCAGCGCAGACTCAGCAGCGGTGCAGAGGTTCACTCCGGCCGGTCCGCAATGGCTTGGAGGTCAGTTCCAGCCACGGGCCCCCCGAGTGTAGAACCTGTCTGCAGACTTAGACCTCTGCAGCCCAGCGGTGGTACACTCCGGCACGTCCGCAATGGCTTGGAGATCAGTTCCAACCAAGGACCCGCCCCAGTGGAAACCACCTTGAAGATTCTAAGTGTTTGCAGACTTAGCTCTCAGTCTAAGTGTTTGCAGACTTAGACCTCCTCAGCTCAGCTCTAAGTGTTTGCAGACTTAGCTCTCATTCTAAGTGTTTGCAGACTTAGACCTCCTCAGCTCAGCTCTAAGTGTTTGCAGTGTTTGCAGACTTAGACCTCTGTAGCTCAGCGGTGGTACACTCCGGCACGTCAGCAATGGCTTGGAGACCAGTTCCGGCCAAGGACACCCAGTGAAAAACCACCTTATAAAGCCCAAGTTCTGAAGACTTGGATCCAAGCAGTGGTTCACTCCGGTCCTTCCCGAAATGGCTTGGAACCCAATTCCGGCCAGGGACCACCCGTGGAAAACCACCTGAAATCCGAGTTCAGAAAAATGGGATCCTGCATTGGTGGTTCACCTCGGTTCGCCTCTAAATGGCTGTGAGCCAACTCCCGGCCAGGAGAGTACGGGGGCCAAAAACCACCCACAATGAAATCTAAGTTCTTAAACTGGGGTTAAGGAGCCGCTTGGTTCACTCCGGTCCAATACTATGGCCGGACAGGATATTTTTCCTGGTCATCTCGGACCGACCAGAAAATGAGGTCATCTCAGGCCGACCAGAAAATGAGGTCTCAGGCCGACCAAAAAATGAGGTCATCTCAGGCCGACCAGGAAATGAGGTCTCAGGCCGACCAGAAAATGAGGTCATCCCAGGCCGACCAGAAACTGAGGTCATCACAGGCCGACCAGAAAATGAGGTGGTCTCAGGCCGACCAGAAACTGAGGTCATCACAGGCCGACCAGAAAATGAGGTGGTCTCAGGCCGACCAGAAAATGAGGTCACCTCAGGCCGACCAGAAAATCTGGTCATCTGTAGAAGACAAAAGACCTGTCCGGCCTGGCCGTCCAACGTCTTCGCCGAAGCCGGACAGGATATGGCGCAGCCGCTACGCGACAAAAGACCTGCCCGGCCTAGCCGCCCAGAAGGCTTAGCCGGACAGGATATGACGCGTTCGCCATAAGACAAAAGACCTGGCCGTCCAACGTCTTCGCCGAAGCCGGACAGGATATGGCGCAACCGCTACGCGACAAAAGACTTGCCCGGCCTAGCCGCCCAGAAGGCTTAGCCGGACAGGATATGACGCGTTCGCTAGAAGACAAAAAGTTTGCGCGGCCGAGCCGCCCAGAAGGGCTCGGGCCGACCAGAAAATGAGGTCATCTCAGGCCGACCAGAAAATCTGGTCATCTGAAGAAGACAAAAAATTCTGCCCAGCCGAGCCGCCCAGAAGGCTTAGCCGGACAGGATATGACGCGTTCGCTAGAAGACCAAAGATCTGTCCGGCCTGGCCATCCAGCGCCTTAGCCGAAGCCGGACAGGATATGGCGCAATCGCTACGCGACAAAAGACCTGCCCGGCCTAGCCGCCCAGAAGGCTTAGCCGGACAGGATATGACGCGTTCGCTAGAAGACAAAAAGTCTGCTCGGCCGAGCCACCCAAAAGGGCTCGGGCCGACCAGAAAATGAGGTCATCTCAGGCCGACCAGAAAATCTGGTCATCTGAAGAAGACAAAATTCTGCCCGGCCGAGCCGCCCAGAAGAGCTCGGGCCGACCAGAAAATGAGGTCATCTCAGGCCGACCAGAAAATCTGGTCATCTGAAGAAGACAAGACAAAAAATTCTGTCCGGCCGAGCCGCCCAGAAGGCTTAGCCGGACAGGATATGACGCGTTCGCTAGAAGACCAAAGATCTGTCCGGCCTGGCCGTCCAGCGCCTTAGCCGAAGCCGGACAGGATATGGCGCAATCGCTACGCCACAAAAGACCTGTCCGGCCTAGCCGCCCAGAAGGCTTAGCCGGACAGGATATGACGCGTTCGCTAGAAGACAAAAATCTGCCCAGCAGAGCCGCCCAGAAGGGCTCGGGCCGACCAGAAACTGAGGTCATCTGAAGAAGGTAAAATTCTGCCCGGCCGAGCCGCCCAGAAGGCTTAGCCGGACAGGATATGACGCGTTCGCTAGAAGACCAAAGATCTGTCCGGCCTGGCCGTCCAGCGCCTTAGCCGAAGCCGGACAGGATACGGCGCACTCACTAGGCGACAGAGGACCAATCCGGCCTAGCCGCCCCATCCAGGAGATCTGCCCGGCCACGACGCCCAGGAGGTTTGGCCGGCCAGACTTCTTGTTCAAATTTCGGCCGGACTGGATTGCACAGGGGCTCCTGCCCGGCCGTGCTCCTTCAGGCCAAGTTTCAAGGTCGGACCAGGCCGCCCAGAGGCCCCTGGCCACTGCGGTTTTTTCTGGCCTCTGCTTGAGGCTGGCCTCAGCTGCCCAGAGGCCTTAAGGCCGGCCAGATGCTGTTTTAACCCTCTTTTTGCTTCCCCTAGCCGCTGTCACGACTCGGAGAACCAGGGGGCAACTGATGGGGTCCGAACTGATGGGGTCCGAACTCAGCACTGATGAGGTCCGAACTCAGCAACCAATTGGCTGTTGACACGTGGCCCTCACATGGACCGCTGCAAAGCCAACACCTGTCCCTGCTAGGTGTGACACCTGGACCAATCAGGGACTTCCACCTGCCCCTCCTAGGTATGAGACCTGGTCCATACAGAGGCCACCACCTGTCCTGGACAGGTGGCTCAGAACTACCACCTGTCCTGGACAGGTGGCTCAGAATCACTATAAATAGCCTTCACTTGTGCTAAGGTGAGGGATCTGAAAATCAAAACCCTAAGCTTTTGCTCTGACATTGCTCTGCACTCCTGTTCATACTGACTTGAGTGTCGAAGCGCCCGTCCGGAGCACCACTCCGGGTTGGTCTTCTGACCCTTTGTCTTCTTGTCTGTGCCCTTGTGCAGCGCAGGACTCGATCAGCCCTTCAGGCATAGATCAGCCCTTCAGGCCCAGATCAGCCCTTCAGGCATAGATCAGCCCTTCGGGCCCAGATCAGCCCTTCAGGCCCAGATCAGCCCTTCCGGCCTTACCATAACCTGTTACCAATTTTAGACCTAACACTATTAACCCAGAGTCCCTGATCCTCGACTAAAAATGTGTATGTTTTTTTATATCATGTATAGATTACCAAGTAATATAATTGAAACACACATAGAGAATGAGTGAATTGACTGAATTCTATTGTTTTATGCTATCATTAACTACGTACTATTCTTGTATGTGATTTTGATTAGTTTTATCATTTAAGAGCACTATTTTACTTACTTAGAAGTTTAGATTAGCCATAGACAAAATACTAATGATGGACCCAATATTCTTTTTAAATTTCTAGCTGTGCATAATGTAAGAACCTACTAGATGGACGTTCCGATTTGAAATGGATCTTGACCTAGACACACAGGAAGACACATGGGTCTCGATTTGAGGCCCTTTTAAGAACAGATGGACCTTAAGTTACCATTTTGAGAATCCAACGCGCCTTAGCTTCATCTGATGGGCTTTAAGAAAGGTCCAATTCTATTTCACCCTCTTTTTTTTTTCTTTTTTGTTTTGGATGACGTAGGGTATCCCCACCCCATTTTAGGGCGGGACCAACTATTTTGTCCACATTTGGATGTTGCCAAACATGGCCAGAAAATAGAAGCCAAGTGATTTTAGTGTGATATTGAAGATAAAATGACCAGAAAATCACACTCGCCTAGTGATGTAAACTATTCCAGGATTAAGGGGAAAATGAGCAATAGACCAAATTCAAGAGAAAATATCAGAATGATATGAACACCCACTTTGTTTTTGACGAAAAGAGTCCATTTCAATCCACATCTGTTAAGAATTTTCCCAAATAAATGTCATTTTCATAAAAAAGACAGACAAATGGGGGCGGTAAAATCATTCCCAATAAATAAATAGCCCTGAATAGTTGGAAGAGCTAAAAAGACATACTGTGGAAACATCATCTCTCCCACGCCGTTTGGTAAGCTAATATTCCATGGAAAACAAATTCATGGTTGCCAAACATGGCCTAAAAATTAATCCTGACTACCCAAACTGAGATTAAGATGTGTGCGGGGATTTGCTAGGGACCGTCCATTGCACAAGGCATTTCACGGCTGACGTGTTGCATGTGAGAAAAGCCACACAGGCTCAGATCTTGTCTTATTCATTGAATTCATCTGAGGTGGCTTTTCTCACATGCAACAGCCCAGCTGCAAAATGCCTTCTGCGATGGTCCATAGCAAAACCCGTGCAATAAAATTGAGAAAACCAATTACTAACACACTATTAACTTACAAACTATCTTCCCACCTCCGAATAATTAAATATTAGAGGGCCTACTATTATGTAAGCTATCTGTGTCATAGATATAGTTGAATGAGCTCGTCACTTACCACAGATGGCGTAAGAACACCGAGATCAGTAAATAGAAGTGTGAGATACTGTGGAGGCGTGTAGTCCCTTGCAGATTTTTCAACCTCCACTCCAGAAGGAATTGGGACCCCAAAGTCAATTGGCAGTAGAGCAGGGGGTAGGTCTTTCTGGTTCAACGGATACTGCCGTGCAAACTGTAAACATCACACCGAAATAAGCCATCAATAAATGGAACTTCAATCTGTTGAAATCCACTTTATTCAGATCGGGCAGAGCACAATTCATGATTCAACAAGAAAAGGGGTGCAACTCAGGTCGATCTTTGGGAATTCATGTTGAGTTTTTACCCGGTTTCGAGTTGATTCCAATTCATTTTTTAGCAAAAACTCAACCCAACCCAAATTGCACCCCTCACAAGAACTCTATTTTATTTTTATTTTTTTGAAAGATAAAAAGGCACTGAAAACCAATTAAAGAGCCTCGAACCAAATTGCACCCCTCACAAGAACTCTATTGGCCCGTATGTAATAGTAATTTTATTCACTGCACCTTGTAACTTTCTGCGGCTACATAAACGGGTTTATTCATGCTGTGGGCCACCAATGCAGTTTGATATGTTCCCATCTTGTTGATTATGCCTCCGCTTTCGACTATCCCATCCGCCCCAACAAATACCATGTCGACCTCATCCATGGTATATGCCACCGCAGAGTCTATCAGAAGCTTTACAGGAACGCCAAGTGAAGTGAGTTCCTTGGATAACCGCAACCCTGTCCGGTCAGGCCTTCCCTCTGCAGTTTCCACAATGCAAATGAAAGAGAGCCATGTCATAACGTAGAAGCACAGAAATATGCCAAGGTCAGACTCGGCGAATTTAGAGAAACCACGAAAAAATAAACACAAATATGTGATAAATATTGAAAGCTGTATTACTATGTGAGTTCTTAAAAGCAAAAATTATGAAAATGTACCTAGATGAATAAAAATCCAGTATAACTGAGTATAAATAGAACATAGTAATATCTATTTTTGAAAATTGACAAATATATTCATACCAGCAAAATTACAATGGGGACCAGTAGTCCCACCAGATTTACATAGTGTGAATTGCCCAGAAGCATTCTCCTTGGCCCAAAAGAAAAACCTATTACCCCTTACATTATCCAATAGCCTCAATTGAATCGAATCCAGCAAAAAGTGTCATATTTGTGGGGCCCACCAAGTCAAGATCATGACCTGCCACGTCACACCGATTTCTCCACCAAAATCCCCACGCCTTTGACATGACGCTTTGACAGTCGTTTTCTTTCTTTCCACGCCCATCCCTCTAATTTGCCCCCTAAACCCTTGCAAAGATCGCTTAACACAATCCTTTTAACTCCCGCATGCCTCATCCCAATGATTAGATTAAACAGAATCAAAATATAGGTTAAGCCTTTTATTTTCCTAATTGCAATGCCAATGTATCCACTGCGCACAACACGTCCAATTTCATAAAATCAAAGCTAGCACATTACATAGAAAGTGAGAATGACAAGAAATACCCGTGCAAAAAACTCGGAAGAGTTTCCTGTTTGATGCTGCCGTCTTCAGTACTTCCAATACAACTCTCGAGTAACCATGGGCCAAAATGGTACATCCGTCAAATATGAAATCCTGACTAAGCATGGCAATGGTCCTGCGTGCCTGAAAATAGAGGTTCTGTGGGCATACTAGTTTCTGAAGCGCATACTTGCAAACATGAGGAACAATACATGTTTTCCGAAAGCAAGCCAAAATTAACTTACATACCTTGAGAGATATTTCCCCAAACTTCTCTCCACGTTCAATTAAACGAGACTTTGCAGCATTGAAGTCCTCATACTCTAATGCTGAGGTTCTAGTTACATACCGTGTGAACAAGTCACACCCAGCTGTCAAAGAGATTGAGGTTGCGTCCCATGACTGAAATGCAAAAATGGGTAGAATTAACTCAAAGATACATATTGGTATACTTGAATCTTGAAGCCAGTGTTTGACAATAAAACATTGCCATCGGATTTTAAAATCATATATTTATCCTATTGAAGAATCACTGGCCATAAGCATTTAAATAATCTAATCTTCAAGAGTATGAAAACATCATAGACACAGGATGGAATTCCTGAGTGCGAAGGGAGTTCTATTGATTCATTCAAATTGTGCAAGTATGAGTACAAAGCAACTTACATACTGCTGAGACCTAAATTACAATATAACCCTTAGTAAAGGGAAGTGCATGGTACAACCAATTCTAACTCTACTCCACAAGCTGACATGTTCCTTGGAGCATAGCTAGCTTTTTCACAAATGGTTGTGGTGATCTGTTGCAAAGCCTCTAGTAAAATATATCAACCACATGATTGAAACTAGAAACAAAGAAAGGAATTTTTTGAACCTTCTCCCTTACCAAATAATAGTCTATATGTTCTTTATTCCAGCATGAAACATGGGATTTATTGAGAATTTGATGGCGCTCTGATTGTCACAGTGAAGCATATGAAGTGTGATCCCGAATGAAGCTCTTGAAGTAGATGACTGAACCAAGTAAATTCAGGGAAACCGCACCTATACTCCACTTCGGTGCTAGAACAAACAACTGTTCTCCATTTCTTGCTAATCTTAAACGACCATATACCTTTATAATTCCACTTCCGTGCTAGACCAAACTACTGTTCTCTGTTTATTGCTACTCCAAGACACCATATAGTTATTAACCATCACATTACCCAATCACATATCTTCTAGAATTGGGATCTCCTACACAGTCGACATAAATAAACCTCTTGACATTGTAAGCCTTACAAAACAGTTCATAATGAAGTGTACCTCTCAGTTACTGCATTAAGATTTTTTTTTTCACTGAATGGTACTGCATTAAGATATTCCTCCCTTGGATCATGGAAAAATTAACCTGCCTGATTTAACTGCATCCAAGATGCCATGCCTGACCTAGTAAATGTTAAGTACTAGTGCGCTCGCACAATACTTCTACATGCAAGGGATAGGAAATACCTATCCACCATCCTGGTGGTCTTCTATTTTTTTTTCCTGGATTGAAACATTCCAATGCTTCTCTACAGAAAAGACACTACAAAATTCAAAAAAAAATTGCACGACGAGTGTGAAAATGAGGGCTTTTTCTATGTATTTTAACCCTCACATTTGTTTGAAAGGGCTAAAAGTCATCAAATGCCCCTCAAATGGCTAAAAGAGGCAAAAATGGAAAATCCAAAAATAGAAGCAAAAAATCGCAAAACTGGAAACAGGCCCAAGCGGACCAGAACAGATCGAGGCATGGGGAAGTTCCGCCTGGAACGTTTTGTTTCAGCTTTTGTTCTTTTTCTGCCCTAGAACAGAAAATTCTGAGCATTCCGAACAGAACTAAATGGAATTGATAACTAAATTGTCCATTGTGCTATCAGCCATTTGCTTTAGCTTTAACACTGGATCGCAACCAACGAGATTTTTCTCTATAGGTCTAGAAGTAATCTCCCATGTATCAGACATCTCTCTTGATTCGTAGTCCATCCCGTACCAAGTGTCTAATAGAGCATTTTGTCTGTCTTTTTCCATAAATCATCATGTCACTTCTCTTTTGTCTATCAAAGAACCGCATAAGCATCAACTTAAGAGTGTTGGCAGCATTGGGTTCAAGTGGAGGAATCACTTACGGTTCGGTTCACCCATCGATTGAAGACAAGGGGTTTAGATAGTGACAACTAGTGTCTCATACAACTAGAGTTGAAGACAAGGGGTTTAGAATCTTACCTGCCTACAGAGAGAAACAATGATATCCCATGTGATAATCACTCTGCCAATAAATATGCACGTGATAGCCTTTGAAGACTTTCCCTGGGTAGTAGCAGGTACATGTATATAACAAATGCATCACCATGATCTAAGAGAGGAATCATCTGGAGCAACACCAGTGAGCTTCTGAAGTGGAGATTGGAGATCAAGAACAAGAAAAGGAAGCTAGTTGATGACATGAACAACATGAAACACATCAGTCCACAGACGTTTCGACGCATCTAGTGAAACATCATGGGCAAAGAAGCTTATGCTATATGTTTGTGCTTCGGGTCTACAATTCCATTTTGACTGGGTGTACGAGGACAAGAAAATTGTTGCTTGAAGCCATGAGCTGGGCAAAAATCCCAAAAGGCTTGGGAGATGTACTCTGCCTCCACCGTCGATTTTAAAATATTTAATACCAGTCATATAGAATTGATGCCTAAAGGTAAAAAAAAGGTACATAAAAAAAAACTTCTGATTTATTTTTAAGAAAGCAAACCCAAGTATATAGAGTACAGTCATCAATAAAAATAAAATAAAAACAAGATATAGATAGAGAAGAAACGGGCAAAAGACCCTAATGGCTGTTATCGAAAAGGTGCAAGGACATTGAGGGACAACTACAGACGTAATGGAACCACCGGTGTGGAGAGACACTAAACAGGAGACCTCTTTTAAAAAAGGAATCCATATAGGGCTGCTTCGCCAGTGAACAGGGTTTGGATGATTCTCGACCCGCCTAGAGTATGTCCCTTTGGCTAGACCGCAATCATCAACGGCATATTGACGGTGGATCACCTTCGAAGCAGGAAAGTCGTTATCATGGATCACTGCGCCTAATGCATAGATGCGGGGGAATCAGTGGGACACATTTTTAGTCATAGCAGGTTTGCTAAAGAGATTTGAAGCTGCACTCTTTCCTGGAACTTCATTTCTTAGCCTCAGAGAGGTTGCATATTGTGGAGACTAGCTTGCCTGGCTAACATTTGGGCGATATGGAAAGAAAGGAGCTCATCGCATCTATATTAAGGCTCAAGCTTTGACTATATCTTGGGTGGGTGTGATTCCCTACTTTTGGGTGTCTCTTCCTAATTCCTATGCCTTGTGACATTTGCAACAGCCAGGAAGTCCGCCCATCTACTCTTGAGTGGAACACCCCTGAACTAGGAAAGTTCCAACTCGACTTCGGCGAATCAAACTTAGGCAACTCAGGCCCAGTGGGAGTTTTTTTTTTTTTTTGTTGTGTGGGTGCGTGGGTGGGGTTTTTTTTTTTTTTTTTACATCAGTGCCACAAACTGGACCTTCTCAAACCCAATAGGCAAGGACTCAAAGGAAGCAGAGGTGCAGGCTATATTTTACGGAATCCGACTAGGTGATTTTAGAGTCTACCAAGATATAATAGTAGAGGAAGATTATCTGAGTCTAATCAGATGGATGTACAACAAAATGTACCCTTGGAGAGTCTCTGATGCAATTGAAGAAGTTTCGGAAAAAACAGAGAGCCATAGGGTGTGTTTCCAGCATGTATGGAGATCAGCCACTAGTGATGCCAATCGATTAGCCCGATCCGTAGTGGCTAGGCCGCAGTTGGAATTATTTGGTTTTCTCTCCCCTAGGACTGTTTAGTTTTTTATGCTTAGCTCCTGTTGGGAGAATTGTCACTTCTTGCTTTATCTCTTAGTAGATGTTGGTCCTCGATCACCTCGGTCACAGGTTTTGTATTTTCCCCTCTTTTGAATTCAAAAAAAAAAACATTACTTTCCTACTGATCAAGTAATCTTTCAGAGTAACTACAAATGTCCTCAGCATTTGGTTAAGAGCACCCCTTTGGTGAGAGGAGGTCATAGACTCTAGTCCCACATTATCAACTTTTAGTTTGCCTGAACCATGTTACAAAAAAAAGGAAAGAAAAGCACTTCCACAGTAAATAAAGAGAGAAAAAACAAAGACAAAAACATGGTTCAGGCAAACTAAAAGTTGATAACGTGGGACTAGAGTCTATGACCTCCTCTCACCAAAGGGGTGCTCTTAACCAAATGCTGAGGACATTTGTAGTTACTCTGAAAGATTACTTGATCAGTAGGAAAGTAATGTTTTTTTTTTTAATTCAAAAGAGGGGAAAATACAAAACCTGTGACCGAGGTGATCGAGGACCAATATCTTGATATCAATGTTATATGGATTCTTCTTAATATGCAAGTACCCATGTTGAAGGCGTAGCATGTGTGACCTCACAACACAATCATTTGTAGTACACAGTGATACTATTATGTGAACATTTGGAGTTGTACCCTAAATTAGAAAACATCCCCACAACGGAGGTTTTAAGAGAAGAGACAAAGACAACCGGTGAAGGATCTCTTCCTCCGGCGAAGGCTGTCATTCTGCAGAGGACGAATCTGTGGATAAATCTATGAAGGCTAAGGGACTAGGGGGCCGCGGTGATCTTCTTCGACGGCGTCTGATGGGTGGCAGGTAAGCGCTTCGGAGAGATTCGGAGTTGGGTGGTAGCGGACTGGGAGGTCTCCCCAGGATAGCCGAAGTTGCTTGGTCTCCCCACCTATTGCTCGCCATTACCGTCTCGAACTCTTCCCTCTCCGAGCCTGTTATTGAAGTTTCCGTCGTAGAGGTTTCTACGGTGTACACATCAGGTTCATCGTATTCCTCTTCTGATTCTTCCGATCCTTCGTCTTCTGTATTTTCCGATTCGGAGTCATTATCCATTTCCGTGTCTTCCTGGGTATTGGAATCGGAATCGGGTGGAGTAATTCGGTCTTCTGGTCTGCACATGTTTCTGAAAGGCGGAGTTGTAGTGCGGACTGTTCAGCGCGGTGAGGATTGCCGCTTATATTAATGGAGGAATTTGTCAAGAATATGAACTCAAATGGGCCAGCGAGGAATCTGGGGCGGCAAACCCCCGTCCCTGGAAAAACAACCGGTATCCCTTGGCAAAAGAGTTCCTATCAGGGAGGAAAATCCATCAGGAGGTTTGGAAAGTTAAACTTAGTAAAAGAGATGAGAGATTAGTCCGGGTGGCACAAAGAAGGAAAGAAAACAATTTAGGGGACTGGAGATGTTCTAAGTGCAAGTTTATCAACTTTAGAAGACGGGTGGAATGTTACCGGTGCCGGAAAGTTTGGTCGGGTTTTGACAGCGATTTACCCGCTTCCTTTGCAAAGGCCGCCCCAGTTCTTTTCTTTAAGGAAAAAATGTCAGAATCCACGACTAAGGTAGTGGCTAGTGTGAAGGAGTCCAAGTTCAGAGGGGCGCTCTCCACCGCAGAGAATAATGAGAAGGGTTTTGTTAACTGTGATGATGAGCCAGATGATTACAACGCTTTATGTCCAGAAGAAATTTGGGCGGAATCAATCACTTTAGATTCCCAGTTCAGTGTTGGGAACACTCTCTGGGGAAAGATTAAAGGAGGAATTTCTCTCGAAGCAACGGAGATTCAAAGATGGATGGAAAGGACTTCAGGTACCACAGGAAGTTTGCAGGTTTCCAAGGTGGCTCATCGGGAGTTTGCGATTACCTCCTCTCTCATCCTATTACTGGACTCGTATAAGGATGAATGGGCAAAAGCTGAAGATAGTCCTTTCGAAAGGATTTCTGGGTGGAAGGATAGATTTCCAGGGAAGTTTTTATCTTCGTGGTGGTAGATTACAGGTCTGCCCCCTCACGCTTGGTCGGTGGTTAATTTCAGAAAAGTGGGATGCAGGATCGGGAGAGTGCTAGCTACAGATGGGTCGTGTGAAAAGGGTAATGGGTATGTGAAAGCTTTGATATTATTAATGGTATCTCAGTCAGCTCCCGATGTCATCAAAATTCCGGTGTGTATAGACGAAACTGTATTTTGGGTGACAATAGAACGTTGTTATACTCGTCCTTTGCGAAATGACGTTCGGGAATCGGAGGAAGTGGCCGAAATGTTTGTTCAATCGTCGTCTGCTTCGTTAGAAAAGAATGGCGGAGTCTCGTCGGAGAAGAGGAGTGCGCAGTCTAGCAAACCAGGCGGAGAAAATCTTCCTTGCGCCTTTTCTTCTTCTAGTAAGCAATGTGACGTGTCCTCTGTACTTAAAGGTAGCTTCAGCTATAAAGGGATAGTATTCGGCGATTTGATAGCTGAGAAGATGGCCATGCAGAGGGATAGCGTGGAGGGAGATCTCTCGCCTACAGTACGGCGAGTGTCAGAGGTAGATTTCTCGAAAGAGGCGGAGTCGCTTATCCCCTTGATTCGTATTGTAGATCCTCAGCCGTTGGATGAGCAAGATGTGCTGCCGGATCCTCTGCCACCGGATTTGATGGGCCCATCCTCACAGATTTTTTCTTCTCCTGTCTCGGCGATCTGTGGATCAAGCCGTTCAATCATTCCGATTGAATCCTCTCCGTTGGGAAGAATTGTGGTATCTAGATCGTCGGACCTTGTTAACCTATGTTGTTTGGAGGCCCCAAGCCCACGTGACCTGATGGACTTTATGGATAGTTCGGTCCATGGGCTCTCTTTAGACTATTCGAGCGGGTTTGCAAGCACGGTAGATTCCCAATCGCACTTGAAAGTTCCTTCAATCTATTCACCCTCGCTTCTAGTAAATTGGTCTGTGCAAGCCAAGGGACTAACGCCCTTTCCATCACTAGTATGGGGACACGAGGGGAAGGAAGGAACATGGGCGAATCTAATTTTATCTCCAATCTATTGGACGAGTTTGCAGAAGCCTCTGGGGGAGCAAGCAACTTCGATGCGGGCGTTCAGGTTGATGTGTTAGTGACAAAGGGGAGGCAAGGTCAGCTAATGTTGCAAAGTGAGGAGGAGAACGAGGTGTTTCCTTCTTCAAATTCTCTTTCCAAGTGGAGCGTTCAGACGGAGTGTTGGGTGGGTAGCGGTGGGGAGGATCAAAGTGACCACGAAGACTCTTTTTGGTCAGAAGACAGGAGTAATAACTTGGCAGTGGTTATTCCTCAAGAGGTCGATCCAAAACCCATTTCCTCGGTTGATCCTAAAACTCAGATACTGGAGGTGTTTGTTAACCACATTATTTCTACAAGCAGGGCCTTGGGCCTATCTTACTCTGGATCCGAGGATCAGTTAATTGATTTGTTCAGGGTTGTAGAGAGAAGAGAGTTAGATCAGCGTATGTTATCTGACCCATCCAGCATAGAGGGGATCAAGAAGTTGTTGCGGGAACTAGCTAAACTCAAATCTGATGTTAACTATGAAGGGCCGCATGGTAGTAAACCTAAATCTTCAAATAGGAGAAACAGTAGAAGAGGAGGTCAAAGGGGTCTGGTACCTATTCAAACGGTGTGTCCATGAAGATAATTTCTTGGAATGTGAATGGGTTGGGGTCTTTGGAAAAAAAGGCCCAAGTAAAAGCAGTTGTAAAAGAAAATAAACCTGTGGTAGTCTGTATTCAAGAAACAAAGTTGGGGGGGGTGAATAGATCTCTAATTCAGAGCTTAGGCGCGAACGCGAACTGGGAATTCGTGGCCTTGGACGCCATTGGGGCTGCAGGGGGCGTTCTTGTGATGTGGGATCAATCACGGTAGGAAGTTCAAGACTCTTGGTTAGGCGAGTATTCAGTTTCAATAGTATTAAGGCAAGTCGGGGAACCTATTTTGGTAACTTTCACAGGCATTTACGGCCCAACAGTGCGGAATGACAAGGTCAAGTTATGGGAAGAATTAACCGTAGTCAGGACTAAGTGGGGTCATCTGTGGTGTTGGGGGGGGGATTTTAATGAAGTCAGATGGGTGGAAGAAAGGATGGGGTGCAGGAGATCCAATCAACAGATGGGTGACTTCTCAGACTTTATAGCTAGGAATGAACTGATTGATATACCTATGTCGGGGGCCAAATTTACTTGGTCAAGGAATGCCAGGAAGAGTCGGATTGATCGCTTTTTGTTTTGCTCAGAGGGATCCGAGATTGGGCTCTTTGGGTCCGTCACCTTTTAGATTCGACTTGGCTTGGTTGGAAATTCCTAGGATGGTGGAGTTGATGGGGGGATGGTGGGTATCTCACCAGGCAAGTGGGGCGGCGGACGTGGTCATAGGGGAAAAGCTCAGAGCGGTAAAAAAGAAACTCAAAGAATGGAACTCTAATAGACTGGGGGAACGAACAGGAAGGAAATTGTGGTTATTAGATCGCATTCGTAAGATCTCTGTATCGGATGAGGAGGGGACTGTTGCAGAGGAAGAGTTATTAGAGTTGGGTCGTTATAAGGACGAACACAGAAGTCTTCTATTGCAGGATGAAATATCTTGGAGGCAGAAATCAAGAGCTTTATGGCTAAAGGCGGGGGATAAAAACACCGCTTATTTTCACTGCATAGCTAGTGCGAGGAAATTCTGGATTTCTTCAGGTCTTTATATTCCTCGGAAGTCTTGGTGAGACCAGTTTTAGATGAAGTGCATTTTACGGTTCTAGACGATCACAGCAGGTGTGCTCTGGAAAGGCCCTTCTCTGATGAAGAGATAGAGTCTGGCGTTTTTTCGATGGCTCGCGATAAAGCGCCTGGGCTGGATGGTTTTTGTCTGGCTTTCTTCCAATCTGGGAATATGTTAAAGGGGACATCTTTACATTTTTCAAGGACTTCTTCGAAGGAATGGAGCTGGATAGAGGTACTGGAGCGTCATTCATAGCTTTATTGCCAAAAACTAAAGGAGCAGTGAAGGTCTCGGATTTTCGTCCTATTAGTCTAGTTGGTTGCCTTTATAAAGTTTTGTCAAAAATTTTGGCGGACAGGCTTAAAGTGGTCCTTCCTCTCATCATCTCGTTGAATCAGTGTGCTTTTGTAAGTCAGAGGCAGATTCTGGATTGCTCTCTGGTGGCCAATGAAACGGTGGATTGGATGTTTAAGTCGGGTTCAGCGGGTGTCGTGTGCAAACTTGACATGGAAAAAGCGTATGATAGAGTTGAATGGCATTGTTTGGACCATTTCCTTGGGAAAATGGGTTTTGGGAATCGTTGGCGGGGGTGGATAAAAAGTTGCTTATCGTCGGCGTGGTTCTCCATCCTAATTAATGGTCCTCCAAAAGGATTCTTTCGATCGACTCGAGGCTTGAGGCAAGGGGACCCTTTATCTCCTTTCCTGTTCGTTATCGTTGCTGAAGCTTTGAGTCTCTTAATGGAGAAAGGCAAATCCATGGGATTAGTTGAAGGGATTCAATGCGGACCGAACGGCGTTCTTTTGTCTCATTTACAATTCGCAGATGATACCCTTTTATTTAGTTCCCCTCAGATTTCCAAAGTATTGAATCTTAAGGCTGTTTTGAGGTGCTACGAAATCATCACCGGTCAAAGATCGAACTTTTCAAAGTCTAGAATGTATGCTGTGAATGTGGGGGAGGAGGAAGCAAAGACTTTGGCGCATCTAATGAGATGCCTTTTGGATAGGTTCCCTTCTTCTTATCTTGGGCTTCCGTTGGGAGGTGGCAGACCGAAAATAGGGGCGTGGGCACCAATTGTGGAAAGAATCGAAAGGAGACTAGATTCCTGGAAAAGGAATTTGGTATCAATTGGGGGCAGATTGACCTTGATTAAGGCCGTGCTGTCGAATCTTCCTATTTACCAATTATCATTATTCAGGTGCCCTGTTTCTATTGCAAAGAAAATCGAATTGATCCAGCGGAGGTTTTTGTGGGGAGGTTCAAAAGAAAAAAAGAGCTTATCTTTGGTTTCCTGGGAAGATGTTTGCAAGCCGGTACTCGGCGGAGGATTGGGGATTCGTAAGATCAAACAGGTTAATGACGCTCTCCTAGGGAAATGGCTGTGGAGGTTTGGCGAAGAACAGACTCAGTTATGGGCGAAAGTGATTGGTGGTAAATATGGCACAGGCGTGGGAAATTGGAGTTCTCTTAATCGATTCAAAAAACCTGGAGTGACACTGTGGCGGGATTTTATGCGTTTGAGTCCATGTTTCGACCGCGGCATAAGATATAGAGTATACTCGGGGGATAGAATTTCTTTTTGGTCTATGGTATGGTGTTCCGTCATACCTCTAAAAGACTTGTTCCCTGATTTATATGTGGTGGCCAGAGACAAACAAGCTGTAGTCAAAGATTGCTTTGAGTTTCGGGCCAATAAGGTGATATGGAAGCCGTTGTTCCGCAGAAATTTTTTCGACAGGGAATTGTTATCGTTGGTTTCTTTCTTTCAGATATTGGAGGACAACTACATTAGTCCATCTGGGACGGATAAAAGGATCTGGGTGTGGGACACATCGGGTTATTTTTCGGTAAAATCTTTCCACAAAGGCCTGTATCCGAGTGCGGCAAATCGGTCTGTGGCAAAAGTGTGGAAGATGAAGGTTCCTCCTAGTATATGTTTTTTCGGGTGGAAGGTGATTCAAGGACGTATTCAAACGGTAGACTTTTTGAGGGCTAGGCATATGATCATAGTCAATCATTGTGCTATGTATCTCGAAGCAGAAGAATCGGCGGAGCATTTATTTATCCTTTGCAAAGTCGCTCGAGTGGTATGGGGACGGGTTCTGGAGAGATTCGGCATCGCGTGGGTTTTTCCTTCCCAAGTTAAGGATCTATTTGAGGGGTGGGCGTTTACTCCATGTAGGTCAAAAGGTAAAGTGTTGTGGTCGATTTCATTACTGGCTACGCTGTGGGTTTTATGGTCGGAAAGAAACAATCGGATCTTCGAGGGGCGTTCATCTTCTTCCTCTTGCCTATATATCAAAGTAGTTGTCTTATCGATTTCTTGGGCAAGGTCTTTGCCCTTGTTCAAATTTGTTTCGGCTTTCGACTTGTGGGCGGGATGGACAGTGGTCTGCAACAGTCAAATACCCACCCATAGAATCGCTCAGCAATGGGTCAATCCTCCAGTAGGCTTTTCTAAGCTGAATTTTGACGGATCAAGCTTGGGTAACCCTGGTCCAGCTGGGATCGGGGGCGTCTTAAGGAATTCAGAGGGGGATGTTGTGCAGGCTTTTTCCGGGCCGATAGGAGTCGCTGATTCTACTGAAGCTGAAGTCAGAGCCGCTTATCAAGGAATCCTAATGTTAGGAAGAGAGAGGGTAGCAAACACTATCGTGGAAGGAGACTCTGTAAATGTCATTCGGTGGCTTAAGGGTTCGGTAAATCCTCCTTGGAGATTTCTTCATTTATTCGATGAAATAAAGGATATTTCGGTCGGATGTTCGGTGGATTTCCTTCATATTAGGAGATCTGCCAATGCAATCGCTGATAGTTTGGCTAAAGCGGGTGTGATAAAGCAGTCTCTGGAGCTTTATGACTTTCTCCCCCCTTAATTTCTTATTGTATTGTTTTCTGTTTTCTTTTTTCTTATCCTGTGTGTAGTTCTGGCCTAGTGGGGGGGCGGGAGGTTTCTTTTCGGTCCTTCCCCTTTTATTTATATATCAGTTACCATTCAAAAAAAAAAAAAAATGCAAGTACCCATGTTGGGCAGGTGTCAGATTCCAATACTTTCGAATTATTTATGACACTTATGTGTAACTTTAATCCTTTCTCTGAATACTGCTATCACAAATTTAAAGTTGCCACAGGTTTTGGGTTTTTATCCATCCTCATAGTAATTTTTTTTTTAAATATAGAATTAAACATTATATTTACTTAACCTATCAAAATTCTCAATCTATTATTCGTTATAACCATAAACATAGTGTCACATCCATGGGTTATTTTTTTTGGGTTTGTTGAATTCGACAGTCGGCGCCCATGTAGGATTCTGTCGTTCATACTCGTACCCATGCAGCATAAGCTTCATATGTAATCTAAAAATATTCTAATGTTATGAGAATGCACAACTGAATACCTAAACATTTAAAACAAAAAATAGATCCAACACATATCTTAAGAAAAAGCACATGAATCTCAGAGCTTAATAGGAACATAGTTACTTCCAAAATTGAGAAGAAACTAAGGTTTCAAATTTCGGTTTCGGTAAGCACGGAAACATATACAAATGATGGAAGTAATAGATGAAACTTCAGAAAATGCTAGAATAAGCACGAATTTACACTCGGAAACAATCACATAAGCAGGACAACTATCCATAGTGGTTTAAAAACATCGAAACCAAGAGACATGCACTGTCGCACATGTCTAATAATGTAGCACATACCAAATTTCACATGTAATTCATATAAATATTTATACATAGTACATGCACTGCATTTTGCATGCAATTCATATAAATATTATTTTTTGAAAATATAATTATGTAATATATACTAATATGGTATACCCCTATTACATTTAAGATTTTGTTTTATGCATTGCGGTCATTTCGGTCTCGGTCTCGGTTTTTGAGAAATGGAAATGGAAATATTTCAGTCGTTTCATGTCATTTCGGTGGAAATGTAAAACCATGGAAGAAACTACAATCATTAGCCTGATGTGCATCCACAGAGTTGGAAATATCTCTAATAGAAAAGATTTGTCTCTACTATATACATTAGCCTTGAAAAGCACTAAATTCGTCTGCCACAAATTGAGGCAGAAACCAGCATTCAATGAGATTGCAATACATACTGTGTGGAAGCTCCAATTCACCTGGAAATTGCAACAGAGCAACAACATTCCCCACAATAAAACACCTGAATTCTAAAAAAAATCAAGAAACATTCAACTAAGATAGCACATCAAGCAAAACACAATTTCAGCTGTCCATTAACATAGTCGCTAAAGCAATCAAAGAAATAGAAAAAAGAGGGCAGTGTTGGGAAAGTGTTTTGTTTTCCCTTTTTAGTTTCTTATTTTGGTGGTGGGACACCAAAATAACAAGGAACAATATTAGTTTTTTGGGGGGAAAACCTAGATAGAAAGTATTCCCTTGCACCTACAACTAATAAGAGAGAGGGCTTTTCTCCCTTGTGGTGCGTACAGCTGGGGTTTTGGGTGTGAGAAAGAGAAAAAATAGAAGGGAGAGAGAAGAGTGATTCTCCTCGGGTTTTTCTCTTGGGGTCTTTTCTCGGGTTCTCTTGTGTATGGTCTTGATTGAGAAGCAAAGGAATGGTTGTGGTTTGTGGGTTTCGGGTTAGTCCATAGTAATCCTTATAATTTTGCTTTCTCATAGTGGAAGATCGTGTTATCGCACTTGGACGTACGAATCTTCTTGGATGAACCACGTAAACTCTCGGTGCTCATTAGACCTGGCAAACGGGTAACCCGCGCGGGTACGACCCGTGCAGGTACAGACCCAGCGGGTACGGGTAAAAAATACCCTCGATTCTTCGGGTAGCCATTTCATATACCCAGACCCCACCCGGGCGGGTACGGGTAAACCCGCGGGTAACCCGGCAAATTTTGGAATACTGGACAATCTGAAAATTGCCCCATTTACAGAATAAGATCACATGTCCTTGAACAAATAATTATACTCAAAGATCTCCTCAGCACACCCAACGTCAAAACGAAAACAAGAAAAACAAACCAACAACAAATTAAGCACACGGACACAAGGCACATCGTTTTTCTTTTTATCTCAAAAACCCTTTCTTTAATTTATAAACTCTACAACAGAGAATATTTCTACAAAACCCACGAAGTAGGGAGTGCGATTTATCAGCTCCATTTTAAAAAAACAAGAGATTAGAAAATAATCTCTTAAAACCCTAACATTTCATCAAACAAGAGATTAGAAAATAATCATAGCCCCTAAGGCCCTAACCCTAATAAGAGAGAGAGAGAGAGAGAGAGAGAGAGAGAGCCAGAGTAAATTACTAAAAACTAGGGTTCCCTAAAATCTTAAAGCTAAATACTGTAAAAAAACTAGGGTTTTCCACAATCTATTGTATGTAGAGAGAGGGAGAGTTGGAAATACCCTTTCCACAATCTTTCGTTGCTGCAAAAACAAGGGTTTGTGAGATGCAAAAACCCTACACACTGAGGGAGAATATAAAAGTCTGATGCTTTTCATTTTTTGGGAGAATATATATCGTGGGCATTTTGGTCTCTAAAAGCCCTTTGGCTTAAAAGTTAAAACCTCTAAAAATCTGATGTTTTTCATTTTTTGTTTTTTGACTTTTTTTATGCTACAGGCACCCGCGGATTTACCCGGCCCGGTCCAGTTTTGATGGGCCGGGTGGACCCGCGGGTCACTAGTTAGAGATCCACACCCGCAAATTTGGGGGCGGGCCATGTGGACCCGCGGGTGCGGGTCACTTTTTGCCAGGTCTAGTGCTCATCTTGTGTTTTGTGTTTATCCTTTTACTTTTCTATTTACTTGTGGATGAGATCGGATTTGCCCGGCAGATTTTCTCAAGAGGCAGAAAACAACGATTTTGAAGTTTATGCAATTAGAATTTGATTTTCCATGATATAACAACCAAAGAAGAATAGGATTGGTCCCACGACGGCGTACATAAACATAACAATTGAGAAAATTCTCCACGATAAGTAAAGAGAAAAATTAAAACAGAAGTGGAGAGCAGCATTCTACACAAGCGCTCAAAAGCAAGAACATCTTCTTCAATTAATGACCCAAGAAGAAACCAAAATCCAAAGAGAACACAGCATTATCTATCAAGAATTTAAAAAAAAAAAAAACAAAGATTACAGAACTCCATTACAATTTCTCGAAGAACTCATATCAGAACAACAAGAATATCCACGAACGAAGCCAAAACTAAAGCTAAAAACAGTATTTCACTATCCCCATGCACAAAAACCCTAGGAAAAGCGATTATTATAAATTATTGAAAAACAGAATCTGGAAAACCTACCTTAAGCGTATCGGAGGCTTTCTTGAGATCGATTTCGAGCTCCATCATGGTTGTGGCCTCGCTCGATCGGATAACAGATGCCAAAGCCATGATCGCAGCAACAGCTTCAGCTAGATCGGGCTTCTTCCTCCAGTAATTGAACTCATCGATGACGCTGAAGGACTTGCCGCCGGAACTTGCACTTCTCTCGGGAAGATATTCTGCCGGATCCCGGCCGACTGCGGCCTGAGCTTGCGCTAGCCAATCACTGGTGATGACGCCGTAGTGCTCGGCTCGGGTCTGGTAGTAGGCAGAGATGTTAGGATTAGGGTTAGGGTTTTGAAGGGTTTCCGCCATTTCCGAAGGAGAAGTCAAGGTCGGTTTTCTTTTGTCATATTGAAGAGGTGGTTGTTGTTGCCGTTTATCAAGGATGAAAGAAGCGGAACTGGTCCACATTTATACGAGTCCGAATCTACTGAATTTTTTCCGGTTCGATTCCGGCAGAAAAAACAGTGTTGACGGGACTCTTTTTTGGGAAAGCAGACGAGAAAGAGGGTTTTGGTACGTTTCTAGGCTTCTCTTGAACTTCTCCTAGGCTGACCTTATTGCTCTGTTTGGTTGTATGTAGATGGCTGGGAGAATATTTTCTATTTGGGCATTGGGAACAAACATTAGGCGAAATTATCAACAGGACCTTGCTTTTCAAAAATTATCAACGAGGGACGAAAGAGGTCTCGTCAGTAAAAGCTAGACGAAAATGCCCTTTGGCATTTACAAGACGTTTTGAACTTGTTTTTTCCTTCTTCCCACTTCTATTACTTTTCCATTATCACCTTTTTGATTTTTTACCGTACTAGTCATCTTCCTCGTTGTTCATCCACCATTGTTGCTGGCAAATCTTAAAAACTTGAATATTGAGTTCTAACCATCTATTTCTCTGTATCTAGGTTTTTGTTTGTCTTTTTTCTTCTTCTTTTTCATTCCTCTGTTTCTGATTTATCTTGTTTAGGGTTTAAGCGGTTTGTATTTTACGGTGTGTTCTGGAGATAATGCATGGATGGCTTCACTCACTTTTTTGGAAGACAAGTGGTTGTGTATAAGAAAATGTTGATGTAATACATGAATGGATGGCTACACATTTTTTGATTTACTTAATTATTATTTTTTTGTAATACACAAATTGGGATGTAATACATGAAGCACATTTAATGAAAACAACATCCATTTCTTTTGTTATTTCTATCATGAGCAAAATTGTAATACCATTAGAAGAGTTGCTACAAGCATGGGGTTTTGTAGCATAAGGGCTTTATCAACTCTTTGGAAGGGGTTAGTAACTCTCAAAAGTAAGGTTACCAATTTTCGAATGGGCTTATCAAGTGCTTGAAAATTGGCCGAGAGTACTGGAGTTTTGGAAGGGGGTTTTCAAGTCTCTAGGATTGGGGTTATCTAGTATAAAAAATTGGGTTACCAATTTCCGAATGGAGTGATCAAGTCTCTAAAAATTGGCCAAGGGTACTGGAGTTTTGGAAGGGGGTTTTCAAGTTTCTGGGAATGGGGTTATCTAGTATAAAAAATGGGGTTACCAATTTTCGAATGGGCTTATTAAGTCCTTGAAAATTGGCTGAGGGTACTGGAGTTTTGGAAGGGGGTTTTCAAGTCTCTGGGATTGGAGTTATCAAGTATCAAAATGGGGTTACCAATTTCCGAATGAGCTTATCAAGTCCTTGAAAATTGGCCGAGGGTACTAAGTTTTGGAAGGGGGTTTTCAAGTATTTGGGATTGGGGTTATCTAATATCAAAATGGGGTTACCAATTTACGAATGAGCTTATCAAGTCCCTTAAAATTGGCCGAGGGTACTGGAGTTTTGGAATGGGGTTTTCAAGTCTCTGGGGTTGGGGTTATCCAGTCAAAATGGGGTTATCAAATTCCAAATGAGCTTATCGAGTCCCTTATGAACACGTTTTTACTTCATGTTTTTTTTTTCACTTGTTCATTTTCACCGTTTTTTTTCTTTCTACCCTACGATTCATCTTCCTCATCCTCCATTGAAAGGGAGAAGTAGAAATGCAAAACCCTAAAACAAATGAAAAACAAAAGCTAGATATAGAGAGATAGATGGGAATGAACTCACGTTTCAAGTTTTCGAGCTTTCCCGCCTCTAATGGTGGCTAAATGATGAAGAAGATGACTAGTAAGGTAAAAAAACAAAGTTGAAAATGAAAAGTAAAAAAAAAAAGAGGGAAAGAAGAGAGAAGAGGGAAAAGTGGAAAGGCAAAATGTGTTGCTTAAGAAATTGGCATTTTCGTCCAGCTTTTAATGACAAGACCTCTTTTGTCCCTCGTTGATAATTTCTGAAAAGCATGGGGTCTTGTAGATAATTCCGCCTAATTTTTGTCCCCCATTGGTATTGTTCCTTTTTTTATTTTAGCAGTTGTGTTTGTCCCAATTGGACTATCATTCTCGTGGAGATATTTTTTTCTTTGGATAAATTATTCTTGGAATTCACTACAACAATTTGATAATTTCATCTTGAAGAAACCCCTTGGATTGATATCAAGCCCATCCCAAGGATAAAATAAACCGAATATTGATGTTCCCCTTGAATATCAAGTTTTGACCATAATCTACACTCTTGAGAAATGGTATTTTATGCCTCCATAATAACCCCAACTTTTCCGAGGAAAAACAAGGAAAGCAAAAGTGCAATTGGGAAGTTTTTTGTCACAGTCGATAGTTTATTCAACAACATAGATAGTATATGGCGTAGCCGGAAGCGCGAAGAACAAGTCGGGGGTTGATTGCCATCGACCTCCGATCGAATAAGCCCTTGAATCCACAAGGGGTTGTTCTTTGAATCCACAAAGAACCAATAGAAGTACCACTTTCTCTAACAAAGAAAGAGTAAACTTTATTTAATTTCAATAACAAGTCTAAAAACATGCAACAAGCTTGCACGATAGCTATATATAAGCAAAGCATCTCTATTCCAAATAAAACTCCAATCCTATACGTATTCCTATTACCCCTATCCTACCAGAACTCAACTAACTAATTGTACTAGGACTCACTTACCCAACCTATAGATAAACACTAAATAATAAACTCGTAATGCTGTGACTCTTTTTTCCACAAAGCAAAACGTAACAACAGCTTGGGATAGAATCGAGAAGAGTAATCTCTCTCTCTCTCTCTCTCTCTCTCTCTCTCTCTCTCTCTCTCTCTCTCTCTACTTCAATTGCAAGGTGCTCCCTCATATGTCCAGGAGACTAACGACCCAATAGAGACATGATATTTCGCTTCTTTGAATTGGATCATCATCCTATACGTGCGGAAACAATCCTCATCCTTATCCAATAAGGAGAGTCATGGGTTATGCCTTTGTCATTCCCCTCCACTTGAAGAGAACTCGACCTCGAGTTCATAGGTGTTGTCTTCATAGCATCTCCAACCTCAAAGACTTTAGCATGCCGACGCTTTGTCTTTTCCGCATTGTACTTAGCTTTAGACGGAGTAGGCGTCTTTTTCTTTTTGACACCATCACGTATCTCTTTCTTCTTAGATTTAACAAATGATCCCTTTATTGCCATACATGATTGCCCCTCCACTTGAGAAGCTCTGGTGTCCTTCTCATCCATCATAGGTTGAAGTGCATAACTCTTGTTGTTTTGACGAACAACGAAGACGTTATCTCTTCCCTTATGAATTGAATCCATGTCAAATTGCCAAGGCCTCCCTAACAAAAGATGACACATATCCATATTGATAACATCACATAAAATTTCATCCTTGTAAGCACCAATTTCAAAAGGAATATGACAACTTTCAGTTACCTTCTTTTCGTTACCCTTTGAAATCCAACCAAGCTTGTAGGGAGTAGGGTGTTTCTCTGTCTTTAACTTGAGCTTCTTTACCATGTCCTTTGACACGTAATTCTCCATGCTACCTCCATCAACGATGACGTTGCAAACCCTTTCTTTGACCATACATTTGCATCTAAAGATATTGTTACGCTGCGTAAATTCCTCTACTTTCGAGGTGCACATCGTCCTGGAGCACAAGTAGTAGGAATGTGATCTTCTTCCGTATTTTGTTCCTCTTCATGCTCTTCTTCATCTTCTTCATGTCCGTCACCAACGACTAGATTTGTAGTACGCCAGCCACCTCGGGGACACTGATTGAATTTGTGACCCACTTAGTTGCACTTGTAGCATATGATCCGCTGTTCGAACTATGACTCATATGAATCTCGCCGTGGAATTTGGGTCGCTGTCGAAGTACTAGGGACATCCCCACGTCCTCTTCCTCGTGTCGGGAATGCCTGAGCAGATTTACCCACCCCAACAGGAAGATCCAAAACCACCTTCTCTTTTGCCATCGGAACCGTCATTTGCAATGTCTCTACCACGGTCTGACTCACATAAAAATCTCTCTGAGGCGAACGGTTGAACATGTTCTCAACTTGTTCCACCATCTTTACTGCCTCAGACAACGTCCAAATCGGGTGGAGAGCGATTTGATCATGGATCGCTTGATGAAGACCTCCTGTGTAGCGTGTCATTCGTTGTGCCTCTATCTCCAAAATATCGTTTCTAGACGATAGCCAGTAGAAATCTTCTGTATAATCTCGCACCGACTTACTACCTTGGCGGCAATTCGGATACTGTTGAAAGAGTACCTGATCATAATCAATGGGAAGAAATTTCTCACGAAGGATTTGATGCATCCGTGCCCATATTCAGATTGGTCTCTTTTCCATCCTTGTACGAGAATGTTGTAGTTGTTCCCACCATGCCGAAGCACCTCCCTTGAGTTTGATGGCCACAAGTTTTGTCTTTTTCTCCTCATGAACCTCCATATAGTCGAAAAATCTCTCAATTGCCCCGAGCCAATCAAGAAAATCTTCAATGTGCAGCTGGCCATTAAATTCAGGCAAATCCACCTTAATACGATATTCGCGATCACGAGCCGTTGTTTGCGGAACACGACCACATGCATGTCTTAGGTGGATGATGTCGTTGAATTCCTCCTCGCTAGAGTAATCATCATCGGGAAAATAAGTAACTCTTGTGCGGGGACGTTGAACTCGATTTAGAGCTTGAGTGTCTCGTTGCCGATCGCCATCGTCGATTTGGGGTTACTCGCGCTCAATAGGATTCAACTGTGCCAATTGCTCCGCTATTTGATTAACGGTAACCTGGAGAGAATTAAACATCTCCACCGTCACGGTTTGTTGATTTTCTCGTTCTCTATGGGAAGCCATGGAAAGTAGCAAGGCTTTGATACCACTTGACGTAGCCAGAAGAGCGAAGAGCAAGTCGAGGGTCGATTGCCGTCGACCTCCGATCGAATAAGCCCTTGAATCTACAAGGGGTTGTTCTTTGAATCCACAAAGAACCAATAGAAGTACCACTTTCTCTAACAAAGAAAGAGTAAACTTTATTTAATTGCAGTAACAAGTATAAAAATGTGCAACAAGCTTGCACGGTAGCTATATATAAGCAAAGCATCTCTATTCCAAATAAAACTCCAGTCCTATACTTATTCATGTTACCCCTATGCTACAAGAACTCAACTAACTAATTGTACTAGGACTCACTTACCCAACCTATAGATAAACACTAAATAATAAACTCGTAATGCTGGGACTCTTTTTTCCACAAAGCAAAACGTAACAGCAGCTTGGGATAGAATCGGGAAGAGTGATCTCTCTCTCTCTTTTGACTTCAATCGCAAGGTGCTCTCCTCATATGTCCAGGAGGCTAACGACCCAATAGAGACGTGATATTTTGCTTCTTTGAATTGGATCCTCGTCCAATACATGCGGCAACAATCCTCGTCGGGCTGTGCCTCCGTCAGTATAGAGTGCATTTGGTTTTATGAATCATATTCTTATTCCGCCAGCTTTTGACATTTGGCTCAAAATGAATAAAATCAGGAGACAAAAAATGACACCGAAGCGAAATTAAAGTGGAGGGGTGATGCCAGATTCTGTTTACTACCTCAATGGGTGGTATTCTAATGTCATATCGATTGAAATTAGTATATTTTTTTATTTTCTATTTATAAGGGAATCAGCATAAGAATATTATTGTCCAATGAGAATGAAAGGGAACTCCCAAAATCTAAAACCAATGCCCAAGCACAGCCTTCAAAAACCCAGTCCATCTCATCACTCCACGCTTGCAAATATTTATTGACTGTAAAAGACATATCTATTTCTCTCTCTCATACTTTTATGGGTTCGAGAACAGGGGTTTTGTTTGTGTTTGGGAGAAGCGGCGGTGGTGAGTGAGGGGTTTAGAACTAAGATGAAAGGGAGGTGGTGACAGCTGCAGAGGATTAGGATTTCAATGAGGCCGGAATGGGAACAAGTAACAACAGAGATGAATGGGAGCTGATAAACGCTTACAAGCCACCCCCCACCACCCCCCGCCTCACGACCCCCACGCCATAACACACACGGGCACTCTTATTTAGACATGAACCTTTGGTGGGGCCCGACAATTGAATTGTTTAGATCATTGTACAAGGTTGGCATCACTATATATTTCAAAGGAAAATGAGATGGAGACTGAGAGTGCGATCTATGGGAGAGCCAAACAATGAAAATGCCCCACGTGTGCAAAGAGAAATTTACTTTTTGCAGATTTTCCTATTCCTAAGGACTGGGCTTAGCCGCTTAGGTCACTTTGAAGGTATGACCAAACCCCATTTGTTTGGTCCCTTAGCATTACTCTATTGGAAGATATGGAGACCAAGAGTACGACCGATGGAAGAGCTCAACAATGAGAATGTCCCTAGCATTACTCAGGAAAAAAAAGGTACTCCTACATGTGACACCATATAAAGTGTATTAAAAAAAATCACTTGGGCCTACTATGTCCTCTTCCTCAATTTAACATATCATGGCCCTAATTTGGCAAAGGAATGAAAAAGTTATGACATTTTTAAGATTTCAGCCAAAAATACCCTATTTCTAACTTGAGGCTTGACCGGAGATGGGCATTTTCCGGCTACTTCCGGCCAAATCCAGCCGGAGTTGTAAACTCGGAAAGTTTTTCTCAATGAATTTTATGAAACTTTTGTGTTGAACACTTTTCCTAAAAAAGTATTTTGGTTTATCTGTTTTGCAAAACAAAATTGGAACTTTTCAAAACAAAACTACATAAATGAAATCTAAAATCAGCCCAAAGATGGCCATTTTTCGGACACTTACGGCAAGACCTAACCAAAGTACATAACTAATCAATTGTTCCCTGATGTGTCCTCTACAACTTGGATCTGTATCATTTTTGCTAGTTTTCCCATCTGGATAGTGTTATTTTCAATACAAAGGTTTAGCTTCCATGTAGAATGCAAATGCATGCTTTTGATGCTTGATTCATGCTTAGCCTAGTTTGTGATGGATGAGATGAAATGCTTTGAATGTTTTGAGTTTAGTTTCTGATATTCTACATGTTATATGCTTTCACTCATGCTTAAGTTAATTGTTTTGAGTCTTGCTATGTTTGGATGTCTTGAATTTCATGCTTTGTTTAATGCTTTGTGATGCAAAAATGTTAAATGCATGCAAGTGGAAATCAAAACTGAAATAAAAGATGTGAAAATGATTAACTAAAAGATGTTAGGATGCAAGCTCAGTTACATTATAAAGTTACTCATAGGAGGCATGCTTGGCCTCATTTATATAACCCTCTCTAAGTTGTACCCCAACTTGTACCCCCTACTAGTTGGAGACTAACTTAGTCTGTTAGTTGCATAATCCCTTATTTATCATTACAAGGGCAATGATAAGGTCACTTGGAGCCCCTATAGGAGACATAATTTATTTCATTTGTTTTAGTTGTCCTCTTCTTTGTGAGACGTTCCATGTCTTATTTACACCCATTCATAGAGTGTTAGTCGTATTTTGACTTATTTGTCCTCATTTTGGTAGCATTATTAGCGAATCTTTGACTTATTTGCCATTTTGGTAGCATTATTAGTCCTGTTTTGACTTATCTACCCCCTCTTTAGTGTCACTTGTTTAGGAGTTTATCCATTTCCATAGATGTTTTTTTTCCCTTTTAGAGACCAGCTTAGTTTTATTAGAGCCTTACCTACTTGGGATCTTTCCATGTTTTTCATAGTTGGGACACTAGTTTACTTGTTTGAGATCATTTCATTTTGACATTAGTTTACTGGTTTAGGATTTCCCTTTTAACCCTAAGGGTTTTGCCCTATGGTGTTGTTTTACTTATTCCTTTTGGCCTTTGACCAAAACGGTGAAAATATTTTAAAAATCTAAAAACACTTGAACATTTTAAAACTAAAAAACATCAGAAATTTAAAACTCAAAAACATAAAAAATATTGAAATATCTGAGATTTAAAAGTTTCAGGCGTAGCTAGAAAAGTTTATTTCCGAACTACGTTGACTTGATCCTCTTCCACAAGGTACGTAGTTTGCTTGGGATTTTCATCCCAAGTCCAGTCAAATTTTCAAAAAGAAACCTTGTTAAATCTTTAAAGAAAAACATTTTCGAAAATATCTTCCTTTAGAGTTAGGATTTTATCCTACATATGTTGAGTATTTTAGGTGTTTTGTGTTTGTGTTAGATTTAGGAGTTTGTTCTCGCCCTGTCCTGTCAGTTAGTGTATACACCCCATTTGACCGGACCCTAAAAGTCCCCAAAATAGAATAAGAACTTCAAAAATCGAATAAAATTCCCAAATTCCGAGTCCCAAAATATCCCGAAATTAATCTCAAAAATTCATAAAGGACTGGGCCCAAAATGAGAAGAAGGCTTGAGTTTTTGAGCATCTTATTGTGCGTATTCCTGGGTACAAATTCCCCAGGAGGTTATTAGTATGCTCGGGGATACCCCTACAAAATTTCATGGCAATCGGGCGAAAAATGTAAAGAAAGACAGCGAAGTTTGTGCAATAATCAAAACTGGGTTGTGATAAGGTATGAATTATCAAAGCTTGGTTGTGTAGATATCACCCTCCTTTCTTTATAAAAGGCAAGATATTTTTTATTTGGTAAAATGGTGATTTGCCATCTTTAGAAGGGTGATGTTGTAATTCTGATATTACTTAAGGTGTAAGTAATCTCTAAGAGCCATTGAATCAAATCAAAGGGCTAGGATTGAGTAGGGAGAAGAGAATTTTTCTTTTTATTTTTACCTTGTTTTCTACTCGGACCACCCCCCTGTTCACCAAATGAATAAACATAAATGCATTAGGAGGGGCTGTCCAAGTAAAGAAGAGTGCGGACAAATTCACCATTTCCCTTTAAATAAACCGTCGGCTAGGGTTTTCTTGGAGGAGGAGCCTCATTTTTGCAAGAGACAAATCAAGGAAAAAACAGAGAGAGAGACAGACAGAGAAGAGGGAAATCCACAAACCCCTTCCATCTCCGGCCAGCCATTTCCGACCGACCGCCACCCCCACTCCCACCTTGAATCCGTCCACCTTCTTCTCCTCCTTACCACACCCCCCATCTTCACCTTTAAACAGAGAGAGAGAAGCAGAGAAGAGAGAAAGCCTACCCCATCTCCATCTTCTCCGGCAAGCCTATCCCACCTCCATCTACCATCCTCCACCTTCATCTCCATCTCTCCACCACCACCATCCGAACCCCATCAAACCCACATCATTTCCCATAAGCTTGTTCCTAAAAACCCAGCCACCACAACCTCTCCAACTCCGACCAACCTCCAATCCATCCACCATTTTTCATCCATCGAAACCCTCTTTATTTCATTCACCATTTTCTTCGGCCAAGCTACCAGAATCTGGCCAAACCCCTGTAGACACCCCATTTTGACCGTGCCCTAAACCCTCCAAGTTTGAGCAAAATCCTACCAAATCAATCAACTAGGGTCCCAAATTTCACCCCGAGCTAGCTTAGGGTTCCGCCAAGGCCCCTGCAAAATTTCATTGAATTCCGAGCGCGTTTGCCTAGCGAACGAGCCGAGAGAATGCCGTAGTATAAACCAGAAAAGGGGGGGGTGTCTATCCTGAGAGGGGGGCGAATTTGTTCTGGAATGGTGCGTTTTCTTTTATCCGAATAAGACACGATTCATTCGTGCGCTTATCAAAATTTCCGCCAATTGTGCGCCCATCAACTAGTAGTGCTAATACCAGCAGCTTTTCTTTTATATATATAAAAAAAAAGGAGAGAAAAAAAAAATCGTTGAAATCAGAGAACGAGATCCCCAAATCCCTAACCCTCTTTCCTTTTCTTCTCCGTTCATCCCTCCGACGAGATCGTCGGAGTTCCGGCTAGATTCTCACCTTGATCATCTTATTTTTATCCTTAGTTGCTATTAGTTGTTGTTATTTTGCTTTCAAGACCTCTTTCTAAACCCTAGCTTCTCTTCCCCGATCTTCTTCTTTGATCTAGAACTCAAAGCCTAACCTATCGGTCATCTTCTTTAGCAAATATTCATGGATTCCGACTATCTGTAAGTAAATCCTTCATTTTCTTAAAATCCAGTGAAATTTGCTCATTTTTAGGCAAGATCGATCATCTTCTCCGGCAGATCTGGTCGGATCTCCGATCGAAATTTCAAACAATTTTTTTTTCTTTTTCTTCAAGCTTCTTTTTTTTCTTTTGCTAGATCTATAGCTTTTTCTCATTTTCCATTGCTATAGCTGATCTCTTTGATTTTCATCTTAGAAACTCTAATTCAAGGTTTTAAATCCTAGATCTAACCTCTGATTATAAAAGACCTTGAATTCTTTCATCTCAAACTTCATACTTCTTTTACTTTCTAAAAATTCAATAGATCAGGTTCTAATTTTTCTTTCAGATCAAGACAATTTCCTAAAATCAAGATTTACTTCTTCTACACCTCTTGAAATCCCAGATCTTTGGTTCCTGTGCCATGAAGCTTTAGATCCATTCTATTTTGGCTCATCTGTTTATAGATCTGTCCATTTGATGTTGAAAGAAGGTGATTCGAAGAGCAGAGATCATCTTCTTTGAGACAGCAATTCAAGTTTTTTTTTACAGCAAGATCTTTGTTTCAAAGAGCTTTTAAAAAAATTTCTCAAAGGAAATTCAGAGGCGACTAATCATCTGTTATAATCGATTGATAGCATTATCAGGTACTTATATTTTTATTTTTTATTTTATTTATTTATTTGAGAATCCTTTACATAGAGTATATTTTGAAAGATTGATTGTGAGTAAATGAAAGAATAATTTCAAATAATGTTCAGAGCATGAAAATAGTAGCATGATTTTATTCTTGTAAATAAATTTAATTTTATTTTTGAGAAGTTAAGGCCTTTGATTTTCTTATTAATCTTGAAGATGTAGAGATGTCCTGTTTATTAGATTTTTTTTTTTTAGGTATTCTTACATGTGTTATATCATCTTTGTGATTAAATATCAATCACTCTTCATTGTTGAGATAATTGTTAACAAAGGGATTATTATGTTTATTAAATCCCATCACAATTCAGGGTTTGTAAATTACTAATATGATCTCTGTAGTAGTTTTTTTTCCTTCGAGTTCTTTTGTCTTTAGATCAAAGTAATTTAAGTTTTTGAGATGGCTTCATTGGATTTCAGTTTTAAGGTCTGACATTTACATAATTTTTATTATCTTCAATATAGGTAATATCCTCTAATGTGATGCCATTTTTTATATCAAATTCTTCCTAATGCTTTTAACATTTGGTATCTTTATCCTTAAAATCAACCATAAAAAAAAAATATCTTGGACAATATCTATTTCCAAATGACATTTCTGCCCTGTTGTGGCATTGGTTTATGCTCCCAATTTTCTGCGAATGTAGTCCTAATTCAGTTTAAGATTGCAGCCCTGTTATGTCCACTCTCTTGCTATTATTTCAGCCCTCATTTCCCTACATTTGTGGACCATTTGATGACTTGAGAAAACTTTCCTGGAGGTTATAAGTTTCCTTCATTAATTTCCCCTAACCACCTCCTACAAAGGAAAGGCTGACCTTGAATTCATATACTGAAAATGAGAATTTTAAAATCAGATTCTGCATTATCTGCTGTGTTAGATGCTGAATGCGTAGATGTAATGGTCTAATATGGTTTTGGATCCTTTTTCAAAACAAAAGAAAAGAAAAGAAAAGGAAAGAAAATGTGTAATAACTTCCATTTGAATAATTGATGTTCTCAAGATGAGATTTTGATCTTATTTGGGTTTTGTGAGTCTCATATACGCAGGTCAAGCATTGATATAGAGCTCAAACTTCGCTTCAGTTTCATTTCCTTTATATCCTTAATTGAGGCCATATTAGTCTGGATAAGATGGAATTTTTATAATCCATGACTTTTGGCATATTGTCATAGTGTAAGACTATTTGGTATATATATATATATATATATATATGAGGAAAGTGTTTCTACTCGGCCGAGTAGAAAAGCTTATCTACTCCTCCCTTTAAAAAGTACAGTGGGCCCACACATTGTGGATGATCCAAAGCATTCATTTGATAGGTCTTATCATAGATAGGGTGTGCCCAAAAAATCAGCACCAAAGGGTCATCCTAGCCCTTCGTTTTGTTGGGCCTTGTAGAAACAGAATGGACGCATCTTACGCATCTTACACAGTGCGTCCATTCTGTTTCTACAAGGCCCAACAAAACGAAGGGCTAGGATGACCCTTTGGTGCTGATTTTTTGGGCACACCCTATCTATGTTAAGACCTATCAAATGAATGCTTTGGATCAATCACAATGTGTGGGCCCACTGTACTTTTTAAAGGGAGGAGTAGATAAGCTTTTCTACTCGGCCGAGTAGAAACACTTTCCTCTATATATATATATATATATATATATATATTGTTACATAATTGTGGTAATATAACTGTTCAAAGGTGATGCTAGTAAGTTGATATTCGCATTATTGAATGATTCATATGTATGCTGTCTCATTCCCATAGTCAATGTTCTAAAAAATGAGGACGCAATAAGGCTAACAGTAACCTCTACCAAATGTCATGTCTAAATACTTACAAAATTTTCTTGGTTTGGTTTCATCATGTTTAGTTCTCTGTAGCTTATGTAAAACCTGTTTGGTCTTTCATATTTGACATTTGTTCTTTTGAAAATTGTCTCTGATCCAATCTCTTGTTTTTGCATTAATTCAGTCCATGATTCATCTTCTATTTTATACTAACTTAGTCTTTGATTCTACTCCCTGTTTTGCACTATTTTAGCCCATAATTCAGCTCATATTTTGATTTAATTCAGTCCAATGATTCAGCCCTGTTTTGGCTTAATTTAATTCATTAATTTAGTCCTTGTCTTGTACAGTTTAGTCAATAGTTCAGCCCCTATTTTGACACAATTTCAGTCTTTGTTTTAACACGAAACAGCCCCTGTTTGGACACTGATTTATGTACATTTTCTGTACATTTCTGCCATTCACTGTTGCACGTAACTACTGTCCTGTATTGTGTATATCTGCTGCCCATTTAGTTCTGCCCACAAGCACATAACTGCTGTCCACTATTGTCCACTGTTTGCTATACATTTTTGCACATAACTGCTGTCCACCATTGTTCACTACTTGCTATCCATTTTTGCACATAAATGCTGTCCACTATCGTCCACTGTTTGCTATACATTATTGCACATAACTGTTGTCCACTATTGTCCACTGTTTGCTATCCATTTTTGCACATAACTGCTGTCCACTATTGTTCACTACTTGTTGTCCATTATTGCACATAACTGCTGTCTACAGTTATACATGATTGCTGTCCATTATCGCATCTGCTCTCTCAGATTTTCTAAGTACTTTGCCGCATACGATAAGTATCTGATAGTTGTAGCTGTGATAATACAAGAATGTAAATTCACATTTGAGTTGCCTTATCACTGTCATGTGTTGTGTTTGCTTTATCATAAGATTAAAAGGGTATGTACTTTAATCCAACTTAGGGAAACAAAGTGAGTTTCAAATAATACTCTTTTGTGTGGTTACTATGACAATTTATAAATGTATAAATTTGTCTTGTTTGCTCCGTTCCCCTTTCTTCTTTTTTTCTTCTTTCTCTATAGACTTACCTAGTCTTTAGAAATCCTTAGAATTTTTATTTTTTTATTTTTATTATTGCCAGGGCGATGAAGGCGATAGCCCAAGCCCACCCTTAGAGAGATTTATTGGATTATGATAATACTCTCTCCTCTTATTTAATTTTGAGTTAGATTCTGAAGATAAATAGATTGTTCAAGTGAGATTATATCAAAGTTCATTATACTCATTCCTTTTTATTTAAATAAATTGTTAATAGGAAGAAGGAGATCAGATGACTACTCTATTCGATATTATCGACATGAGTACTGTCTGATCTCAAGGCGGGATTAGAAATATTATCATGTGTATTTGATATCAGATGATTACTTTAGCATCATCTGATTTCATTGGAGTCCCCGTATTGGGGTTTGTGGTTGGTTTTGAAGTGTTTGATATTGTTTTTACTTTATTAGGCTATCCAGCGGCTGGTCTGGACTAATTAATGTTATTTATCATTTTATGATTGTTATTAAATTGTATATTCTTTTTTGCTTAGCACTTGATTTATTTTTAGAATAAAATTTGCGATTATCTGGTAGCATTTTCTTCTCTTTTTGATAGACTAACACAGTCTTTTAGATTTTGTTAAATTCTTTAGATATTAGAATTCCCTCTCGTTGCAAGAGCGATGAAGGTGCTAGCTTAAGCCCATCCTTAGGGGACTCGCTTAGTCCAAGTAGCACTCCTCTCATTTATTTAAAGACTTGTCCAAGTCTTTATGGTGTGTATCCCCTAGAAATTAGAAATCTATTCATTGCAAGGGCAATGAAAGAGTTCTCTAGAGTCCTCTCAGGGAGACAGGCTATGTCTCAGACAGAGAAAGTTGTATCCTTTAGAGACAAGCTTTGTCTCATTAGTGAGTCTATCCTTAGGAGACATGCCATGTCTCGTCAGCACCTCTCTTGGAGCTCATCTTTTTGTTTAGGAGTCTCACCCAATCTCATTTTTCTTCCTAAACCTCCTCTTTGTGCGTCTTTTGGTTTTGGGAGAACACCTTGCTCGGCTTGGCATCATACCCCGACCCTTGTGGGTATTGGGTTGCACATTTGTTGCACCCTAGGGCTAGGTAGCTGTCCGGCCCGGCTATGTGTTTTACCTTTGCCAAATATGCATAAGGTCTCTTTTTCCTTGTTAGCATTTTTCTCTATCCTACCTATGTGTTTAAGAGACTTACCCAGTCTCATTCTCTTACTAAACCTCCTCTTTGTGCATCATTTGGTTTTGGGAGAACATCCTACTCGGCTTGGCAACATACCCCTTACCCTTATGGGTATTGGGTTGCACATTTGTTGCACCCTAGGGCTAGGTAGCTGTCCGGCCCGGCTGGGTGTTTTACTTTTGCCAAATATGCACAAGGTCTTTTTTTCCTTTTTACTTGTGAGCTTTATCTTAGTTTGATAGTCTACTAGCATAGGAATCCGTCCTTAGTCTAGAAAGTCAGTCCTCTTGTTCAGGAGTCAGTCCTATCATCATTAGGGGTTAGGATTCTTTCCAACCTTTAATCAAATCATTGTTCTTCTATCTGCTCTTGCAAGGTATAGGATGCTGTCCAACCCTTGCAGAGTCGTGTTTCTGTCTTTTTCCCCCGCAAAGCATAGGATGCTGTCCAACCTTTGCGGGATATCAGGAGTCTGTCCTCCCCTTATGATGATAGGATTCAATCCTCTCGTGTCAAAAACATCAAAAATATCTGAAAAATCGAAAATCTCAAAAATCTTGAGTCATAGGAGAGTAGCTAGGAAAATCTATTCCGAACTACGTTGGCTTGATCCCTTCCACAGGGTACGTAGTGCAGCTTGGGATCCACCTCCCAGGTCCAGCCAAACCTTTAAAAATAAACATTTCAAACCCTCCAAAAAAATGCAAAAACTCTTCAAAACCTTTTCAAAAAGATCTTCCCCTAAAGTTAGGATTCTGTCCTAGACATTTAGGGTGTTTTAGAGTTAGGAGTCTGTCCTGATTTGTTGATATGGTGTGTCCTGTCGTGTGAGTGTCCCTAGAGTTAGGAGGCCTCGAGTTGATCGGTTAGACACCTAGTTGAACCGATGGCTAGACTATGAAGCATATAGTCAGCCCATGGTATTCCTTAGGTTGCACAACCTAGTTACACATAGGATATAGGGCCCACCTGCATTAGCTTAAGGCTAATCAACTTGCATTAGTTAGGGCATATAGAGAGTCCTAAAAATTACAATTCACATGAACTTAAGCAATTGTACAAAAAAGCTTTAAAAATCAGTCGAGTCTAGTGGATCGAGTCTAGTATAGCGGTTCTAGATGGTTAGGCATAGTAGTTTAGAATAGGGCATCGAACTACGTTGACTCCGATTCTTCCCGAGGCCGGGATACGTAGAGCAGCTGGGATGGACGGCCATCTTGGTCCGAGTCAGGTCGCATTAGAGTTAGGACTCATTTTGTCCAGTCATGTATAGAGTTGATTTGTGTTATATGTTTTGCTGTGTTTTCTTACTTTCATGTACAGATCCTATACTTTTAGCTGTAGTTTGCATGTGTATGCCCATCAGAACTTAGACACCAATTAGGTATGACATTCATAACCTAGTTATTCTCAGGTGACACTTATTTCATTTATCTTATGTGTGCTTATTATTTTCATCTCCGAGACATGCATGATTAGATAGACGTCTTCTCGGAGATATTGATTCCCATTTCATATGACTTTCGCCCAAAACTCTTCAAAATTATTAAATAAATGGCATAAGAGACCAGGTGTTTGCACTTGGGCGGATGAGGTGCTCTTTAGACCTTCCGAATTCGTAACCAGGCACGAACCCTCTTTTTATAATCTCTGGTTATCCGTTGCAACAGAGCATAGTATGGGATCCTTGGCCCACTTCCTTGGATGGCGACTCTTCTTTGTTTAAGGTACGCCTCGAATCTGGGCTAGTCCCCGAATCGAGAGGTATCTCACCTTATATCGCCACTCATGCTGTGAGGGGCATTATTCTTTCGAGAGTTCCTTGGTAGAGCTCTCCATTCACGTGGATGATCCTGAGACTGACTCGCGTGGGGGCAACACGTTCCCCGCCGTCTCTCTCGGATCGGGGTCCACAACCCCCATCTCCGAAGGCCGGATCTACCATCCCCTACTCATCTCTGCAAACCCATTTCATCTACATCCCTCTATCATCATCTCCTTCTTCACAACCCACCTCTATCCAAAACCCATTTCGATTTTCATCTCAAAACCCATTCCCACCGATCTCTCCCCCTTCTAGATTCTTCATTTCCTTTTTTTTTAACACACACACACAGAGGAAGAGGTAAAGAAGAGAGTGAATAGCAGAGAGAAAGGAGGAGAGGCTTGCGGATTGACTTCCCGCCAGCAAATCCCCATCTTCCCTGGCGGATTTTGCCGGAATCTGGCAACACTACTTCATCACCGCCACTACTAACCCATCCATTTCCCCCAAAAAACCCTATCACCATTGAAACCCTCTTCACCTCCTTTAGCCACCCTTATCAAACCCTCATCCACCCCCTTTGCCATCTGCACCCTAAACCCATTTCATTTCCACTTCCCTTGCATACACCCATATACCGAGACCCTTCATCCCCGTCACCATCATCCGAGCCCACCTCAGCAAACCCGCAAAATCCGGTGGACATTTACTTCCATTGTTGCTATCAGCCCCGCGCTCAATCCAGGAGAAGAAGGGGAATAAGATGAAGAAGTGCAAGATCAACAGGCGCTACTTATAAGGTATAATTTCATTTTTATTTTTTTAGACCTTTGCATTTCTTATTCAAAGCATCTTGTGATTTTCCTTCTAAAAATTGTACAACCTATTCAACTCTTTCTACCCCATTTGGTTGTTTTGATCTCCGAGTATGATATCTTCATTCGCTCTTTGATTGGTTTTATTTTCTATGAGGTTTCAGCATATTGGTATCAAAATTCTCATGACCTGATAATTGTGCTGAATTAGATCTTTCAATTAGAGTCTCTAAGCTTTAGGAATCTGTGATACTCTTTCGGTGGAGAAGCTAGTATTGATTGGTAGTAAGGCTAGTAATACGATTTGAAATGGGCTTGGTGCAAATACCAACATCAGGCAGTGCTCATAGCACTGCATTTTTATTGAGATCCTTTTGATTGGCATCATTCAATTTTGATGATTATACGGAATTGGCTTCTTCTTTTTTTTTTTGTAGAGATTAGAATGCATCTGGACATGGAGCCTTCATGCATCTACGCCGTCAATTTTGGATAAGGATATTGAATCTTCCTGCTCCTCCCACCATATTAGGTAGTTCATTTGAATTTTTGAAAATGTGACCATCTTGATCAGAAGCAAGGCGAACAATGCAAATTTTGTTTGTAGCATTGCTCTAATCTATGTCCCTACTTATGACACTAACCGGTTTCAATAATAGTATAGAATGGGTCTGCCATTGCTATTTTAATCGATTATTCGTTACATCCCTTCTGTGCAATTGCAATGCTTTAGGTGGTTACCTTGAAATAATTCTTATGACATGATGGTGCTCATAGCAGCCGTTTCCTTTGCTGACATGAGTATTAGCATGATTTGGTAACTATATTTGTTCAGCCTATCCCTCATCTATGCTGGTTGACTTGAAAGAACACTTTGAAGTTGTGAGGATAGTTGGATATTCACTAGTGGCGAGAGGCATGCCTAGAGCAGTACAATATGGAACCAAATGGCGTCCATGTCTATACCCTTTCCTTTGTTCTGACATTTTCTCTACCTCATTTAATTACTGAGTAAATTAGCTCAGTTTCTTAGGATGGTTAGTTTCTCCTTTGAATATCATTTGGGTCTGTCGTGGCTTATCATTGCATGACGGTAGGAAGTGAGGGGAGTTCGGTGCAATTTCCAAATGGGACTATGCTCATGTCAATATAAGCAAAAGTTTCGAAGTTCAAGGGCAATGATAAGGTTACTTGGAGCCCACCTCAGTATTTAGGAGACTTGCCCAGTCTCACTAACACCCTTCTTTATCTCCCCAGTGTTTAGGAGACTAGCCCAGTCTTACTAACACCCCTCTTAGGGTTGTGCAATAGGAGTCTGTCCTTTCGTATATGAGTCGGTCTTCAGCATATGAGTCAGTCCTTCAGTCTTTCAGGAGTCTGTCCTATCATCATAGGGGTTAGGATTCTGTCTAACCTCTCATCAAGTCATGTGATTTTTATCCGCTCCTGCAAGGTATAGGATGCTGTCCAACCATTGCAGAGTCGTGATTCTGTTCATTTCCCCCGCAAAGTATAAGATGCTGTCCAACCTTTGCGGGATATTTGGAGTCTATCCTACCCTTATGAGGGTAGGATTCTATCCTCTTGAGTCAAAAACATTAAAAATATCTGAAAAACCAAAAAATTTCAAAAATCTTGAGTCATTAAGAGTGTAGTTAGGAAAATCCAGTCCGAACTACGGATGGCTTGATCCCTAGCTGAGGGGAACGTAGGCAGCTCAGGCTTGCAGCTGGCATCCTGAATTCAGTCACAACTTTCACAACTTCAAAAACTTCCATAAGCTTCAAAACCTCTCAAACCTTCCCAAAAATACAAAAATTCTTCAAAATAACCTTGCAAGCCATTTTCCAAAAGATCTTCCCATAGAGTTAGGAGTCTGTCCTAGGCGTTTGGGGTGTCTTAGAATTAGGAGTCTGTCCTGATTGTGTTGATATACTGTATCTGGTCGTATGAGTGTCCCTAGAGTTAGGAGGCTTCGAGTCGTGGTCGGCTAGACATTTAGTCGATCCGATGGCTAGACTAGAACGCGCTTAGATAGCCCATGGTTTTCTTTAGGACGCACAGCCTAGTCACACATAGGAGTAGAGCCCACCTGCATTAATTTAAGGCAAAGTTTATATTAGTTAGGACATATAGGGAGTCCTACAAATTACAATTCACTTGAACTTAAGTAATAGCAAGAAGCTTTAAAAACTAGTCGAGTCTAGTTGATCGAGTCTAGGATAGCGGTCCTAGAGGGTTAGGCATTGTAGTTTAGCATAGGTCGTCGAACTACGTTGACTCTGATTCTTCCCGAGGCCGGAATACGTAGTGTAGCCAGGATGGATGGCCATTTTGGTTCGAATCAAGTATCGCATTAGAGTCTAGGGCTTGTCGTGTCAAGTCGTATTGTGTTGTGTGTTTTGCTGTGTTTTCTTACTTTCATGTACATACCCTATACCTTTAGCTTTAGCATGCATGTGTTTGCCCATCAGAACTTAGACACCAATTAGGCATGACACTCATAACCTAGCTATTCTTAGGTGCCATGTCTTTCATCTCTTTTGTGTGTGCTTCTTATTCATCTCCGAGACATGCATGATTAGCTAGACATTATCTCGGGGATATTCGTTCTCATTTCGCATGATTTTCGCCCAAAACTCTTCAAAGTTAATAATAAATGGCGTAAGAGACCATGTGCTTGTATTTGGGTGAATTAGGGGCGCCTAACCCCTTCCCCATTCGTTATTAGGCACGGACCTTTTGTATCTCTGGTTATCTGTTGCGACAGAGCACAGTATGGGATCCAGGGCCTACTTCCTTAGATGACGACTCTTTCTTTGTTTAAGGTACGCCTCGAATCCGGGCTAGTCCCCGAATCGAGAGGTATCTCACTTTACATCGCCACTCATGCTGTGAGAGGCACTCTTTCGAGAGTTCCGTGGTGGAGCTCTCCTTCACGTGGATGATCTAGAGATTTTTTGGGGGCTCGTCTCTCCGCCTCTCTCGGATCGGGTCCACAGTTAGTGATTCACATCGCTGACTGATAACTAGAATATGGTGCGTTAGTAATCCTATTGTCTTCTTTAGGACACACAGCCTAGTTGTACATAGGATGTAGGGTCCAACTGCATTAGTTCAGGATAAAACTCGCATTAGTTAGGGCATATAGGGTGTCTTAAAATTTATAATCAACTTGAACTTAAATAATCTCTCAAAAAGCTTTAAAACGTAGTCAAGTCTAGTTGATCGAGTCTAGGATAACGGTCTTTGATGTGTTAGGCATCATAGTTTAGAATAGGTGCGCAAGAACTATGTGGCCTTGATTCATGTAGAACCGAGGATACGCAGGCGGCTTGGATGGATGTAGGGCCGTCCAAGATTCGAGCGAAAATATATAGAGTTTTAAGGTTTGTTGTTAGCATTTTAGGATTTGGGTCTGTTATTCAGCATTGTTTCTTGCATAGGTACATGATAGTGTGTTTACTTCTTTCTTCTGTTATCCGTACTGCCATATTTTGATAATGGCACTAACCACTTTGGTTTACAGCTTTCTGACAACCATTGACAGCTGGTTTAAAAGGGTTAAATGAAGACTAGAGCCACTGTCGAAGAGAATGATTCACCTGCACCGTGATCTAGCCTCATGCGGTTCGTCGCCTATGTGTCTAATGAAGACTAGAGCCACTGTCGAAATATGGTTGTGCGGAGATCAATCCTCATTACTGCTTAGAATCTCTTTCTAAAAATCCCTTACTTTAATCATCATCGTCCTTTGTATCCAACGGGTGAGCTCATGCAATGAACCTTTATATATGCCGCTTTCTGATAACCACCGGTTCAACTCAAAAACCCTAACGAGGGAAAAATTACGATGTTGGGAAGCGATCTGGAAGATTTCTCAGCTTCGGCTACGGTAATCGCTTTCGACCATCTGATTCCTTCACTAAGGGGCCCTATACCAGCTGGTTTATCTGACGATCCTTCGATCGGACCGTTCGTTCCCGCTTTCAGAGACGCTCGCAGCTGGAAGTTCGCATTCCGAGCTACAGAATCCAAACGCATTGAGCAATGCGAGGTACTCTCCATAGGATTTCTCATCTCTTACTTTCTGTTCGTTTTCAGTTGAATAGAAATCCTCGAATTATTTTTCCTGTTTCGGTCTCTGATATTGTGAAAAGAAAACACATGGTCTAATGAAATCTATGAGTGCATCTCACAGTAGCATCTTCCTTTATTTATTTTGAGTTGAGTTGAGTTTTGGTTGAAATATCATTTAAAGCTTTGAGGGTGCAGCTGGCCGATCTGGTTGCCGGACAGTAAGTAAATCAGCTGCTACATTTAATAGGAGCACAAAACCAGCTCTCGACTGCAGAGCTTGAGCAGCCAAGATTGATAGTTCTCTACATCTAATTCCTTGTTTTTTCCCATGTTGGACTTATAATGTCATTTTTGATATCTAATACACAAGGGCAATTTAATATGATGGGTTATGGTTTTAGAGCAGGCTGAGTCTACTTGTCGATAAGTTGATGACCAATTGAGAGAAACCCCATCATACATTTATTTGGTTTGTCTGGATTGTATTCAACATTGAATATCTATTCCGGACCTCGTATGTTTTGTATTAGTAAATGTTGACAATTTCAGTTTCGGATTGAAGGTATAGAAGTCGATTCCAATGACAAAGTGGGTACTAATGTTATATTTCAAGTGAGGAGGAAACCACATATATTAGAAGACAAAAAAAGAGAGGAATGAAAACTAGGGGTGGACATGGTTCGGTTCCAAACCGAGGAACCGAACCGAACCGAGTGACTTATACCGCCCAAAACCGAATCGGATAAATCCCCCGCCCCCAACTCTTCTAACTTTTAATCGTAACTTCTTAAAACAATAGAACGTACTGTGGAAACCCTAGTTTCCCCCGAAACAAAAAAAAATGTCGCCGTCTTCGACTTCTTTTGGGTTTTGAGAGAACTAAGCCGAGAAAGGAAGAAAAATCTCGCCGTCTTCAACCTCCGACCACCTCCATCTCCCCTACCGGAGATCTTCTTCATCTCCTTCACCTATCCCTAACCCACCAGCCACCACCACAATTTTAGACCTCCGACCATCATTTATCTCCTATCACCGTCAGTAATTCCGGCGATTTCTTCGTCCTAATCACAGATCCGACGACCTTCCCCATCAAAACCTCCATTATCTCTACCAATCTCACCCTCCAAACCCCATTCCTACCATTGCCATCCTCTAACCTTGATCTCCACTATAACTGCCAAACCCATCTTCTTCGGTCGATTCTCCCCCTAACTCCGGCAACCTCAAATCCATTTCTACCGACCAATACCACCTTCCAACCTTTCTTCGCCATCACCGAACTCATTTTCTATCATCTCCGACCATCCCTTTTCCCATCTCAGGTAAGCCTCTCTCTGTATTTCTTTAATTTTTTTGAACAAGCTCATGGCAAATGAAGAACCCGATTCAATGTGTACTGTGAAATTTATCAATTCATCTCCAATTTGTTGAGGGTAATCCATCTCTTTTGTTAAGCATACCCCTATTTATATACAGTACCAGCAAGTTCTGATCTCTCTTTTTCAACGTAGCTTCCCTTCTAATTTCTGTGAAGGTTGGGTAAACCCAGAACCGAACCGATCAATTTCGGTTCTGGTTCAGCTTGGTTCCAATTATATATGATTCGGTTCTGGTTCCAATTTTTGGGAACCGATTATATATGGTTCGGTTCTGGGTATACCCCAAAACCGAACCGAACCGAACCATGTCCACCTCTAATGGAAACCACATATTTTTTGCAGTCTTTAAACATAGGAAACCTTCTGTACAAAGGACTCCTCAGTGGGGAAGTTAAGCTTATTTGATAATGGCACTAACCACTTTGGTTTATAGCTTTCTGACAACACAGCTGGTTTAAAAGGGTCAAATGAAGACTAGAGCCACTGTCAAAATATGGTTGTGCGGAGATCAGTCCTCGTTACTGCTTAGATTCTCTTTCTAAAAATCCCTTACTTTAAGGAGAGAAAAATTACGATGTCGGGAAGCGATCTGGAAGATTTCTCAGCTTCGGCTACGGTAATCGTTTTCGACCATCCGATTCCTTTACTAAGGGGACCTATACCAGCTGGTTTATCTGACGATCCTTCAATTGGACCGTTCGTTCTCGCTTTCAGAGACGCTCGCAGCTGGAAGTTCGCATTCCGAGCTACAGAATCCAAACTCATTGAGCAATGCGAGGTACAATCCATAGGATTTCTCATCTCTTACTTTCTGTTCGTTTTCAGTTGAATAGGAATCCTCGAATTTTTTTTTTTCCTGTTTCGGTCCTGAAATCTGATATTCTGAAAAAAACACTTGGTCTCATGAAATCTATGAGTGCATCTCACGGTAGCATCTTGTCTTATTTATTTTGAGTTGAGTTTTGGTTGAAATACCATTTAAAGCTTTGACGGTGCAGCTGGCCGAGCTGGTTGGCTTTAGTATTGCCAGACAGTAAGTAAATCAGCTGCTACATTTAATAGGAGCTCAAAACCAGCTCTTGACTGCAGAGCTTGAGTAGCCAAGATTGATAGTGCTCTACATCTAATTCCTTGTTTTTTCCCACGTTGGACGAATAATGTCATTTTTTATATTTAATACACAGGGGCAATTTGATATGATGGGTTATGGTTTTAGAGCAGGCCGAGTCTACTTGTCGATAAGTTGATGACCAATTGAGAGAAACCCCATCATACATTTATTTGGTTTGTCTGGATTGTATTTATGTAATATAATTTATTTAACATTGAATGTCTATTCCGGACCTCGTATGTTTTGTATTAGTAAATGTTGCCAATTTCAGTTTCTCTTGAAAGGATTGAAGGTATAGAAGTCGATTCACAAAGTGGATACTAATGCTATATTTCAAGTGAGGAGGAAACCACATATATGATTCAAAACAAAAGAAGGAATCAACACCACATATATTTTTTGCAGTCTTTGAACATAGGAAACCTTCTTATAACCTCACAAAGCAAGTTGTGTTTCTGTACAAAGGACGACTCAGTGGGAAGTTAAGCTTATTTGATAATGGCACTAACCACTTTGGTTTATAGCTTTTTGACAACCACTGACAGCTGGTTTAAAAGGGTCAAATGAAGACTAAAGCCACTGTCGAAATATGGTTGTGCGGAGATCAGTCCTCTCAGCTTCGGCTGCGGTAATCGTTTTCGACCATCCGATTCCTTTACTAAGGGGACCTATACCAGCTGGTTTATTCGACGATCCTTCGATCGGACCGTTCGTTCTCGCTTTCAGAGACGCTCGCTGCCTAGGAAGCACGGGTACTTTCTCGGGGCCCCCGTACCCATACCCGACACGTATTGGGTGCGAGTACGTTCGGGTACGTCTTGGGTACGCACCCACATTTTGAAAGGAAAAAAAACCCAAATCTGGTTGTTGGGTGCGTGTCGGGTGTGTTTAGGGTGCGCACCCGACACATCCTGCTTCTCCCAGCTGGTGTAAATCCTTCCTGCTTCTTCTCTCTCCTCCCCTGCACTTAGTATTTACATGCAAACCATTTAAGTAAATGTCTTTACTATTTTATTGTCCATTTACTTAAGATTTACTTGTAAATAACGGAATACCCCCCATTTGGATTTATTTTAAATAGTTTCAAGACTCAAATCTAGAAGGAAAAAAGTCAAGTCTCCTGGTCTAGTATAAAATTCGAAGAAAAATGGTCGGGTCAAAATTTTAACTTTCGTAACTTCCAAACAGTGGGGTATTTTTCAAATTTTAAAAATTCATAAAATCTATCATGTCCAAACATTATTAAATCCCAAAAGTCCGGTTTAAAAAATCTTATAATTTGGTCTCTAAAAATTATTCATCTTGTCGGGCACTGGTCAACACACTGGCGACAAACTTTTTTTTTCTAATGAGTGATGTATTGATGCCTCATGTTATGAAATATGAAACTTAATCACTTATGAAATGAAGAGTAATATTAGAATTTTCCATTTTGGTGATGTTATTGTTATTTGATTGCTGCATAATTTTTTTTTAAATTTTTATAAATATGTAATAAAATATTAAAATATATTATTATATTTGGCGTAGTCGAACGTACGCTCACCCGTTTTTTTGGAAAATCACGTACCCGTGTCGTGTCGTACCCGCGTCGTGTCGTACCCGCACCCCGTACCCATGCTTCATAGCTCGCAGCTGGAAGTTCGATTTCCGATCTACAGAATCCAAACTCATTGGGCAATGCGAGGTACTCTCCATAGTATTTCTCATCTCTTACTTTCTGTTCATTTTCAGTTGAATAGGAATCCTCGAATTAATTTTTTTTCCTGTTTTAGTCCTGAAATCTGATATTCTGAAAAAAACAGTCTCATGAAATCTATGAGTGCATCTCATAGTAGCGTATTCCCTTCTTTATTTTGAGTTGTGTTTTGGTTGAAATACCATTGAAAGCTTTGAGGGTGCAGCTGGCCGTGCTGGTTGGCTTTAGTATTGCCAGACAGTAAGTAAATCAGCTGCTACATTTAATAGGAGCGCAAAACCAGCTCTGGACTGCAGAGCTTGAGTAGCCAAGATTGATAGTGCTCTACACCTAATTCCTTGTTTTTTCCCACGTTGGACGAATAATGTCATTTTTGATATCTAATACACAGGGGCAATTTGATATGATGAGTTAAGGTTTTAGAGCAGTCTGAGTCTACTTGTCGATAAGTTCATGACCAATTGAGAGAAACCCCATCATACATTTATTTGGTTTGTCCGGATTGTATTTATGTAATATAAATTATTTAGCATTGAATGTCTATTACGGACCTCGTAAGTTTTGTATTAGTAAATGTTGCCAATTTCAGTTTCTCTTGAAAGGATTGAAGGTATAGAAGTCGATTCCAATGACAAAGTGGATACTAATGTTATATTTCAGGTGAGGAGGAAACCACATATATTATTCAAAAAAAAAAAAAGGGAATGGAAACCGCTTATATTTTTTACAGTCTTTAAACATAGGAAACCTTCTTATAACCTCACAAAGCAAGTTGTGTTTCTGTACAAAGGACTCCTCAGTGGGGAAGTTAAGCTTATTTGTCACCAATGTTACATTCCCACCTTTTGTAATTCTAATGCAATGGTCTGGCTCGAATCTGGTATATAATGCTTCATAATTGAACCTGCATCATATTCAACAAAAAGTATGTGCATAAATTGTGCGATACACTTAAACTGGAAAGATCAAAGAAATCCGTGCTTGTTAATGGTTTTTAGTGTCAGTGTTCTTGTATGGATTGAAGATGAAGTGGCATGATAAATAGTCTTGGCTCCGGAATTTTCTTTCCCATATTTGAATGTTTTGGATGCCCTGTATGGTTCTGATTTTAGAGGTGGTCTTCTGTCAACTGTGATATCCAATAGGGGGTTAATCACATTCTCTCACCTCGCCACGTACATGTGGCTGTACGGTCTAATGATCTGGACCATCTATATGGTAGTAGGCCATGTCGTGGATGGAGCATGGTGCAAAACTCACAGATCGGAGGATCCTAACAATCCAATTCATTACTGTTAAATGGGCAGGTAGAAACAGAACATATTCAACCAGCAAGCACATTAACTCAACTTACTAGTCAATGTGATGTTTGTACAGTGGTCCATCAATTGCAGGACCCACTATATGGACGCTCTAGATCATCAGACCTTCCAGCCACGTGGTGAAGTGATATCAACCCAAAATTGCTTGATTGTGATTGACGCCTTTATTTTTCATTTTTATAAAGAGCCATGAATTGTTATAAATTGACAAAAAATCGACTAAATTTTGATGTTGAAATTTGGACTACTGATTGAGGCATATTTTCTTTTCCAGGTTTTAAGTAGTTTTTTTTTTAATCTTTGCTGATTTTCTGATAAATTCAAATTATACCGTACAATTTATGGATAAAATAAGTCTGGTCTCTATAATTGTGTGATAGTTGATATTTAGAAAATTGTATACAACCTTATGACTCGGATTAATAATTTAATACAAGTCTCTACGCTTAATTCCTTGATCATGGAATTTGTTAGTACCATTGAAATCCAAATGCAGGAATCTAAACCTTCTTAATTCATACAATTTGTATTTGAAAGGCTGGAGCACGCGTTGGGTGTTCGATTAGTGCATCAAACAAATGCAAGCCTCCATGGTGGAAAACCCTGCTGGGAGTTGCCACCATTGATTTTTCAGAGAGGGAGAGGTGCGAAGAGTGCGAGATGTCAGCTTGTGTTGCAGCTGCCAAAGAGTCATGCATTCAGTTTGCTAAAGACAAATGTTTACCGTCATTTCGAGAAGCACGGATTGCCTTGGCCACTCCAAAGGAACCTCCTTTCCTCTCAAGTACTCATCCCAAATCAGTGGCCAAAAGTACAGAGTCCGAACCATTAGAATTGCATCAGCCGGCCTCCATTCCTTTGTCTAGATGCAACCTTGATGTGACAAATTACAGAGGCAGTTTTCTATTGGATAGTAGCATCAGCATTGAAGGTTCCACAGGTGAAACTAGTTGCAGTGAGAGATTGGAGCCTTGAAGCAATCTACAGATGCATTCAACTTCTTGAAGCAACCTACATCTGTATACCACACAAACCTTGCAAGCTGAAAGGTACATTTATTGTCTGGAGGATTACTTTCAAAGGTGACAGATAATGCGTCAACATTCTGCTTCTTATTAAATTCGATGGAATTGCATGCTAAAAGTTATACAAGCATTAAATCATAAATAAATAAACGAAACAAAAAACAAAAATATTGTTGAAAGAGACTACATGAATTATTATTTTGAGAACAAAAGGTAAAAATGTTAAAAGAGTACCATACTATACGATCACTCGAGCCTCTCCATAGCACTGAGACCAATATTTTGATTGGTTTAAAACTTTATATATTTTAATGAGTCCTCCAACTCTTTAGCAATTGTGCACTTAAAATATAACTTGAAGAAGTTAGTTGGGATTTTGAAAATTTTTTATAACATAAATTCCCAAAAAAAAGGCAAAAAAAAGTTTAAACTGCCAATTAGCAAAGTACCAATACTAGGCTCAAAGTTAAGAGTTTCAAAAGTAATGGATCAACTTCGTGAATAAAATCAGGTTGTTAATTGAGACGTCGATTATCAAATAAAATCTTTTTTTTCATTACACTAAATTCAATGCTAACACCATGCTATGAACCCATTGCATCTTGTGCTTGTGCTTTTGTCATAAAATGGGTAGAGGCCATACAGAGTGTCATAGTCACAAATGTTTACCTTGGGTAATAGGGAAATTTTAAATTCTTTTGTTACTTTCATGTTTATATCGGGAAACAAAATGGAAAAAATAGATATTTAAAATATATAATTTAAGAAAAAAATTAAATAAAAAATATTGTAAAATTATTGCGATCTTCCTCTTGTTGATTGCTATCAATATGACATTTATTGTTTGTTACCAAAATTTCAATACAGTACATGCTATTAAGAAATTGATAGTACGTATAATATTGTATTTGGTGTTATTTTTTAGCATGGAGGTCCCAAAACTAATGTTTTTTATTTCTGTACATCAAAGGGAAAAAAACGATCTTTCAATTTAATTATATTGTTTTTTTTTTAAAAGGAATTTAATTATATTGTTATTTATCACGACTTCAACACAATACAAAAATTTATGCAAGGTATATTGGATGACTGTTGTACAAAGGATCCACATCGGTTGACTTTATTTTTCACATATGAAGGAAACAAAATGATCACTTGACGTTGTGATTTATACAATGACTGTTGAGGAATTAATAGAAAAATCGTAATCATTAAATGTGATCTTCTAATGCTCATGAACAGATAATAGATCTCTTTATTGGTAAGATTACCATGCTCTTATGAACCTCTAACATCTCCCAATTTTTCTTTCTTTTTTAGTGTAGTTTTTCACTCGTATCTTTTAATATCTGACTTGTATTTTGATTTTTATGTTTACTTATCTGCTCTATATTTCTATAAGAAACCATGTGATTTTGAATTTGCTATGAGGATTAATTACTTCCCAACTAGTTTGGGACAATGGCTTAGTTGAGTTGAGTTGAGTTGAGTTATGAAGATGAATTACTTATATTAGCTAATATTTGACTCTATTTTCCATATTTAGAGAGGATCCCACCTGGGGCAACTGCACTCTTTACAACAACTCAATTGAATCTCATCCCGTGATACTATTTAAGTTGAAATTTGACGGCTCAAGCTTTGGACTCATTGGTGTTGTGGGGGTCCTTTCAGAGCCTGAGAGAGGGCCTTCTCGGAACTAATGTGTGGAATGAGGTTTGTCTTGTTCCCTTTAAAAAAAAAGAAAGAGGTTTGTCTTGTTGGCCATACATTGCTAGATTACTTTATTATTCGAACGACTCCATCGATGTCGTTTCGTGGAAGAGACAATTCTATCTGCCTGTGGAGATTTGCAGATGTGATAGCGGAGATCGACGATGTGATCAAGGGCCATGGCATTAACATTAGACGTGTCCAGCGATCCGCCAACTGCGACATTGAACCACTTGGTTACTGTGGGGTTTGACAAAGACAAGGTTTCAGTTTTCAACTGTCTTCCTCTTTGAATTTTTATTTTTCTTACGTGTTTATTTCTTTTTGTTTGACCTTTTCTTGTTGCTTTCTTTTGGTTCAAGACTTTCTGGGTCTCTTTGTTCTCTTTGGCTTTCAACTCTTCTCATATTCGGATGGTGCCGTACAGTTAAAAGGCCCTTTTGCCCCAAGTGTATGTGTACGAGAATAAATCCATTTTTCATCTTCTCCAAACGAGGGATCCTTCTGCTGCGCGTTTCTTTCGCTGGCGATCTCAAGTGGAAAAAAGATGAAGAGTAAGAAAAGAGGAGGAAGGAGGAAAAAGAAGAATTGACTTCGGGAAAAAATGGAAGATGACGGAAAAATGGAAAAGAGGAAGAAGGAAAAAAGAAGAATCGATGCTAGAAAAATTAAAGATGCTGGAAAAATGGAAAAGATGAAGGAAAACAAAGAAGAATTAAAGTTGAAAAAATGGAAGACGTCGGAAAATTGGAGAAGAAGAGGGAGAAGGGAAAAAAAGGAAGAATCGACGTCAGGGGAAATGGAAGACACAGGAAAAATAGAAGAGGGAGAAGGAAAAAAGAAGAATCGACATCAGGAAAAATGAAAGATGCTGGAAAAAATGAAAAGCGGAGTCATATCAGTGAAAGTTAGGGTCGGTGAAAGGTGGGGTCATGTCCATTTGGAGTGACACATTCCAAATGGACACGGCCCCACTTTTTCCCACATGACTACTTTTCCTTACATGACCCAAACTTTCACTGATAAGAACCAATGTTTTCATTATCTCTGACGTCTTCTATTATTTCTGCCGTCGATTCTTCTTTTTTCCTTCTCATTCATTTTCCGTTTTTTTGGCATCTTCCATTTTTCCTGGCAACTATTCTTTTTCCCTTATTCATCTTTTCAATTTTTTTGATATCTTCCATTTTTGCCGGCGTTGATTCTTTTGTTTTCTTTCTTTTCATTTTTCAGTTTTTCCTGCATCTGCCATTTTTTCTGGCGTTGATTCTTTTTTTTTCCTTCTCCCTTTTCTTTTTCATTTTTCTGGCATTCTCCATTTTTACTGGTGTTAATTCTTTTTTCCCTTCTTCATCCTCTTTTCTTTCTCTTCCTTTCTTGCAGTTGTCGTCGATGTAAGAAACACACGAGAAGGAATCCTCGTTTAGAGTAGATGAAGAAAAATGGATCTATTTGCATTCATAATATACATCGGCAAATGGCTCTTTTTAACTCTTGACGTCATTCAAATGTGAGGAGTTTGAAAGTACAAGCCATGTAGAAATAAAATGCAATTTCTGAGTCATTTTCTCTTATGGTTCTGTTCACTTGTTTTCCCGGGAAAGGAAAAGAAAAGGTTCCCTGGGAATCTAACGTGGCATTAGGAAAAGAAATCCAGGAAATATGGGCAGGAAAAGGTTTTCCTTTACTGTTCACTTGCATAGGAAAAGGTTTCCCGAGAAAATGCTTGCCCACCTTTTTTAACTAGTTTTCCTTGGAAAGCAAATCCCACCAAAGTAGCAAGGAAAAGGAATCCCGAAAGGGGGGGGAAATGGGCTTTTACACGTCATTTTTTGCTTTTTTGCAAATATTCCACATGTGTATTTTTTCTCTCCTGGAAAGCAAGTTAACAGCAGAATTTTTCCAGGGAAAAAAGAAGCTATTTTCCGGGGATTTGCTTTCCAGGTAACTCAAGGGAACGCAAGTGAATGAGCCTTAATTAAAGAGGAGAAATTATATAGTGGCCGATCGTGAAGTCCCGTCAAGGTGGCACGTCAAACTTACCACACTTGATATTTAATCTAACAGCAGCATCTTAAAAAGTGCGCTGCTCTTGGTACCGTTTTGACGGTACTTAAAGGTCGGACACCATATAAAAACTCCTTAATTAAATTGCCATTCCGAAAAAAGTGTAAAACATCTGCAAAAATCATTGTACTTGGATAGTTCAAATGAGGATTGTTATTTGGGATTCGCTAGCGTCCTTGGCAGAAGGCATTTCGCGTATGTCCATCCCAATAGAGTTGTGATAGGGTACAAAATATCTGAGGTCAACAAGAAGGGGATTTCTAGACTGTGAAAAAAAAGGTTGTGTGAAAAGAGGAAAGAAGTTCGGAAAGCACCCGCTTCCAAGACATGGAATAAAAGTTCATACTTGCGATCTACTAATGCAGTGGCGGATTGGATTGTCTTGCGCGGGCTAGCATTGATAGTCCCTAGGGGTGCAACTCGGGCGGGTTGGGTCCGGGTTGAGGCCAACCTGATCCGACCCGACCAACCATTTACTCAGCCTGACCCAACCCGAGTTCCAACCCGACGAGGTTCAACCCTACCCGACCTGAGGAACTCTTTTTGCCAACCTGAACCTGACGCAATCTGAGATTTTAAGCTTATAAAATATTAAAAATGTCGGGTTGAACTCGGGTCGGGTTGTCCAAGCCCTCAACCTGAACCCAACCCGACTTTTTCCTGGGTTGAACCTGATGGATTCAGGTTGAGCCCGCCCAAGTTGCACCCATAATATTATTCGTCCCTCCCTCGTTAGAGGTTTTCGACTTCTTACCACCATGATTTTGTAATCTTTGGGCGTTCTTTTTGTTTTGTATGTCCTTTTGACCTCCCGGATCTTAAATTCTACCATTAAAAAAAAAAAAAACCTAGGATAAACTTATGTTTGCGACTAAGGTGGATTTGAATATTCAATTAATTGATGATTTTTTTTTTTTAAATTGTTAAATTGATGAATAATTTGTTATTGGGAAAAGGTTAGGAGCAGCCTTTCTTCACCCTTGTCATAAGCAAGAAGATTGAGTTTGAGCAGAGCGAGAAATGCAGGTAGTTGTTGATTTATTTCACGATTCTTAGTACACCACGAACCCCTTGTAAGAGGTATTTGCTTTGAAGATGAGGAGTTGTGCACTTGCGCAATAGACTTGGTAAAGATGAGATGTTGGTCACGGGGTCTTTCTTGTAGAAACGATGGCCATAATGTTCCATTGGCTGAAGCAATAGACGGATCAGCATTACAATGACACAATTACCCTTGACACGAGAGTTCTGTTTAGAGAGTCAGAGTGCAAAGATGAGGAAAGCCAAGTTGGGTGATCTGGCCCCCCTTCATGGAACATAAAACATTCAGCAATAGGATGTAAATGTGGACCGTCGATCAGTTATTCTTGGCCGTCCATTTGTAATGCACAATTGAATAGACAGTTGGGATCAATCTTATGGGTATGGAACGCAGCTGTGTTCGTCCAATAATTGATTGCCACCCATTTTGAACCGTCCATCTCACTCGATTTTTGCTTTTTATTCGTAAGATAAGATAATAATAAAAATTCACGCATTTTGATTTCTATTCTTTTGCTCTGTGTTCTGTGGTTTTTAAACATCAGTTACAGTAACGAGGGGTCTCTCTTCTCTCTGCCATACGAAGATAATTCATTAACACGAGAAAATTAAAAAAGAAAAGAAAAGAAGGAACGATTCTCACCTTCTAATTCCCGTGATTCTCATTGAAAAATTCTCGATTTCTTGTTAGAATTTGTCGAAAATGCGGGGAATTACAGGTGCCGGTTGATCTCTTCTTTTACATCCCTGCTTTTTCGATTTTCAACGCATGAGCATGCTTCGGTTTGATAATTTCGCACGAGAATCGGGTGTTTCGCTGATCCGTGTGAGGATTAAACTGATATATAATAAGGCAATTTGGATTGATTGAACGAGGAGGAGTCATGGGTCCGTTCCATGCATATGGTTCGATTCCTCATTGCATAAGTACCGAGAAACTGATTTTGATTCTTCAGGAAGTGCCGATTAAAATTGCGGTCGTGGTTTAGACTTTAGAATGTGGAACTGGATGGGGATTCTATTATGTCCTCGATTTTGGTTGAATTGGGGCTAGAGTTTCAAGTCTTAAAGATTGAATTCTTGAACTTGGGCTTGTGGGACTTGGATTAGGGCAGACGTTTCTGTTCCAATGCTTTCAAGATTTGGATCATTAGCTTGGAATGGGGGAACAGCTTTTGTAGAGCAAAGTTGCATGTGTTTGAAATTGGTTCCCTGGTTTTGGTGAGCAGTAAGGCATGTAGGTCTGAAGTTAGGGTGTTGTGGATTTTGGATTTGAACCAAGGCTGCAGGATCTATAGGTAGTTTCTTCTTCTATTTCTTATTTGAATTAGGTAATCATGAAATATGGGATACTTGCTAGCTAACATGTGTTTGAATTCGATTTTCTTGCATAATCGTTCCTCGTAGCTATTAGGTGTTAGAGTGTTTGGATTAGGGGAAGGATTTGGATTCGGGTGGGAAGAATTGTAGGTATTTTGTGTTGAATTATTGTTGCTGCTTGGACTGGGTTTCAGATTCAGGTATTCAAGTTTGTGAGCAGCCAATGAGCATTTCATAATGAGTGAGGCTGAGACGGTTCATGGAAACCCCCGACAAGACATTCTCTGAGTTAGTTGCCATAGTGAAATCCTGGATCCCTCGAAGGCCCAAGCCAGCGAATGTGTCGAGGGATTTTTGGATGCCCGATCATAGCTGTAGGGTATGCTATGAATGTGATTCCCAATTCACAATCTTCAACCGTAGACACCATTGCCGTCTTTGTGGGCGTGTTTTCTGTGCAAAGTGTACTGCAAATTCAATCCCTGCCAAGTCTGATGATCCAAAGAGTTTCCGAGAAGAATGGGAAAGGATTCGGGTATGTAACTATTGTTTCAAGCAATGGGAACAGGAGATAGCAGCCATTGATAATGGGATCCGATTGCCTAGCCCTGGTCTCAGTCCTTCACCTTCAGCGACAAGTTTGGCCAGCACCAAGTCTAGCGGTACTTGTAACAGCAGCATCACTGTTGGTTCTTCGGTGCCTTTCTCGACAGAGCCTTATCAGAATGTGCCATACAATTCCAGTTTTAGTCCTCGTGAATCTGCCCGAGTCGAACCAGGTCCTGATAAGCAAGATATGGAAACATATGGAAGGAACACAAATTCCACAGCAGACTTAGGAAACCCATCTCCCAACCAATTTAGTTTTTGCATGAACAGGTATGTTTATCTTTCCTATAATTATATAAAGATCTTAATATCCATGAAACAATAAAGCTTCAGTCCTTTTCTCTGTTGTTATATCAAATCACATGCAAGACGTGCATTGCATGCTAATGTTTTGTCTAGTCAATCAAGAAAATAGATGGGTTTTACTTTCTTCGCTGTGTTTATACTTTGTACTGCTACTTATGTCTGGATACATTCCAGTGTCTGGTGTAATGTTTTTTTTTTTTTGTAAGAATCTGGTGTAATGTTTTATATGTACATATATTATCTTGTAATCTCAAAACTTTATGATGTATCTGCACAAAACTTTCATCTTGTTGTGCTTTGTGTGAGTGCCTTGGCACACTCTGTCCATGGTTGACACCGACTAACATGTTCCTGTCATGGTTAATTATTTATGATTTGTTTAATGTTCTTTGGTCACAGGAGTGATGATGATGATGATGAATATGGCATGTATCGTTCAGATCCTGAAATAAGGCGTTGCCAGCAGTCTGATGAATACTATGGTCAAGTTGAGTTTGATGATATCAACCATGGCTATGGATCACATAAGGTGCATCATTCTGAAGAAAACACTGATGCTAAAGATTTGAGCTCTCCAAGACACCAGGGTGCAGATTCACAAGTTTTGGTAGGGGTTGAGAAGGTTGGGGAGGAGGTAGAAGGTAATTATAATTGTGATGAGTGTGATGCTGCTTCCTCTATTTATGGTGTGGAGAGTACAGATGCTGAGCCTGTGGATTTCGAGAATAATGGATTACTTTGGCTCCCTCCAGAGCCAGAAGATGAAGAGGACGAGAGAGATGCTGTTGTATTTGATGATGAAGACGATGAGGATGCTACTGGAGAGTGGAGGCACCTACGCTCTTCAAGCAGCTTTGGCAGTGGTGAGTACCGAAGTAGGGACAGATCAAGTGAAGAGCATAAAAATGCCTTGAAAAATGTTGTTGATGGGCACTTCCGGGCTTTGGTAGCTCAACTTTTGCAAGTTGAGAATCTGCCGGTGGGTGAAGAAGATGACAGGGAGAGTTGGTTGGATATAATTACATCTTTGTCATGGGAGGCAGCGACCCTCCTTAAGCCGGACACAAGCAAGGGAGGAGGTATGGATCCTGGTGGGTATGTGAAGGTTAAGTGCATAGCTTGTGGGCATCGCAGTGAGAGGTGGGGTTTACTGACTTAATGTTTCTTGTTCCAAGTTCTACCCTTGGGCTTTGCTCATGGTGTCTGATTCTGCTCTCTTGTTAATCTTGATTGTTTGCAAAACATTATAAATTCGAACAAAGCTTCTGCAGATTATTTCACTTTCATGGCATCATTAGATTCAAAGAATATGGGCAGACATCTTACCTGAATCTAACAGAATTTCGGCTTTGGCCTCTTTTTCTCAGTTTTGTGGTGAAAGGAGTTGTTTGTAAGAAGAATGTGGCACACAGACGTATGACATCAAAAATAAGAAATCCCCATTTTCTAATCCTTGGAGGAGCTCTCGAGTACCAGCGAGTCACAAATCTCCTATCAAGTGTTGACACTCTATTGCAACAGGTATGACCATCTTTACCAGTTTTTCCTATGTGAGCTAACAGTTGCTCGTAGCCTTCATGTTCTCACTTTGTATCTTCTTTAGGAAATGGATCATCTGAAGATGGCAGTTGCAAAGATAGATGCTCACCACCCTAGGGTCCTGTTGGTGGAAAAATCGGTTTCTCGTTTTGCCCAAGAATATCTACTTGCTAAAGACATTTCACTTGTTTTGAATGTTAAAAGGCCACTTTTGGAGCGCATAGCCCGCTGCATTGGGGCACAGGTTGTCCCTTCTATTGATCATCTATCATCACAGAAGCTGGGCCACTGCGAAATGTTTCGTGTGGAGAAGTTTCTTGAAGAGCATGGCAGTGCTGGGCAGGGTGGGAAAAAATTGGTCAAGACATTGATGTTTATTGACGGCTGTCCGAAACCGTTGGGGTGTACTGTAAGTCTTGAACCTTATATTTTGATATCTATTATTTCTTTCTGATGCTTTGTCTAAATCCAATCATATGATTAGCCGGTCACATCAAGCTGGCTGGTTATGTCAGTCTCAAAATCAAGCTTGACAGGATGTATGGTTGGTCCATCAATTTTGAAGTAGTGCTCACTCATGTGGTCAACATTTGAAGCATAATCCCTACTCAATTTAGAATTTTAGACTGCCCATTTTTGTGGAACCCTCTTTCTCAAATCTTCCTACTTTAGTTTTAAGTCGGGTGTACTACTGTCTTGACATTCTTGTCTGTCCATCCATTATTTCCTCCTGTAGATGATTTTGGCATGTACAGCTATAGCATGCTGTATTGCTTTGTTTTGTAGCTTGAATGGAAAATATTTAATTGATACAATTGATGTTTCCTATACTATTCACTGTATCTCTTGATAGTCTTTGCATTCTTTCTGCTTAATTCGGCAATTACTATGCCTTTGATTGGATGTGCTTTTTTTTCTCTCTCTATAGAATGTTTTCAATATATGTCTAGTTCATCATATCATGGGCTTGCAGCTTCTAGATTTTATAGTCCTTAGTATTAGCGACCTCTAACGGTTGCGTCCTTATATGCCAAGAATAAACATTTGGTGCTACCTCTTCTATTCTAAGCTACGTGACTTAGATATTTCAATGAGGGACCTGTGTATCTATGATGGGCATATTGCAACAAAACAGTTCATTAAGGAAAAATAAATGCAAATCTCTCCAAGTTATGGCCATGCGCTTTTGAGTATTCTTCATTTTATATTCATCTTTAGCTTTTAAAATGCATACGGGCATATATTTCTGGTGGGCAAGCCACAATTTTCTGTAAGGTTTATTGTTTCTTGCAGTAATAAAGCTGCAACTTTGTATTGCTTATTTTGGGACGACAAAGTCATTGCATGTCCAGATATATAGCTTAATCCTGTATTGTAAGTTATTTCTAGTGAATCTTACCTGCATAGTACATGTTATATTCTGTTTTCATAGGTGCCAAAAAATAATTTCCCTATCAAATATGCACTCATTTTGCATTTCTCTGAGGAAGATATACCCATTGTTGGAAGTCTGATAATTTTCTGCTTACAATTGCTTATGCTCGTGTTTATCTCCGGGGCATTCAATTGAAAGATAACTGGAATAAGTTATTTCTAGTGAATCTTACCTGCATAGTCCATGTCCAGATATATAGCTTAATCCTGTATTGTAAGTTATTTCTCGGTTTCAGGTTTTGCTCAAGGGTGCTAACGGTGATGAGCTGAAGAAAGTCAAGCATGTTATTCAATATGGAGTCTTTGCAGCCTATCACTTGGCACTTGAGACTTCTTTTCTTGCGGACGAAGGTGCTTCCCTTCCAGAACTTCCTTTGAAATCCCCAATAACTGTTGCATTGCCAGATAAACCATCCAGTATTGACAGATCCATTTCAACGATACCTGGTTTCTCAATTCCTGGTGCTGGAAAGACGCATCCTGATAGTGTTGCTACCCCAGGATCCAACAAGGTCCCCACATCAGACATTTCCATACTGTCTACCAAACTGTCTGCCAGCAAAATGAAGATGGCAGTAACTTCACATGTGTCTAGTGATCTGAAGTCTGAAGTTACAGAAACCGTCTCTAACTTTGTCAACCCTTCTGCTGTTGACCTGATACAGTTACCCACCGAGAAGGGTATCCAGGCCCAAAATGTCGCAGAACTGCTAAGCACAGGTCCTTTCTATTCGTCATCTCTTTCGGGGCAACAAATTGTAAGTCCTCATGATAAGTTCTCTCTGTATTATGCATTCGAAGAGAAGAAGAATAAAGTGGGTTTTGAGGAACCTTTTGAAGGGAAACATTTCAGAACCAACAATCAAGAAACCCCTGATGGTTGTAGTGCCCCTGGCGAGAGTTTTGGGAGTCTGGAGATCTCAGATGGAGGAGGGTTCATGCGTGACAATGCCCACATTGATGGTCAGCAGATGATTGGAAACCAATTAGGTACTTCAGACTTGAGCTCCTTTCATTGCGACAATAACCTTCGTGATGACCAAGCATCAGCCAAGGAAGAGTTTTCCCCATCTCCTTCTGACCATCAGAGTATTTTGGTTTCTCTATCGACCCGGTGTGTGTGGAAAGGGACTGTATGTGAGCGTGCACATCTCTTTCGGATCAAATACTATGGGAGTTTTGACAAGCCTTTAGGGCGATTTTTACGAGATCATCTATTTGACCAGGTAGTTGTTTTCCATTTCCCTTTTGTTTTTTTTTTTGCCAATAAGAACCAACCCCTTCAAAACTGACAATACTAGTTGTTCATGTCAGAGTTTCCGGTGTCATTTGTGTGAAATGCCAACTGAAGCACATGTTCATTGTTATACTCATCGGCAAGGCAGCCTCACAATTTCTGTGAAAAAGCTCCCAGAATTTCCCTTGCTAGGAGAACGCGAAGGCAAGATCTGGATGTGGCACAGGTGCCTGCGGTGTCCTCGGACTCATGGGTTCCCACCAGCAACTCGAAGAGTGGTGATGTCTGACGCTGCTTGGGGTTTGTCTTTTGGTAAATTTTTGGAGCTTAGCTTTTCAAATCATGCGGCTGCGAGTAGGGTGGCTAGCTGTGGTCATTCTCTGCACAGAGACTGTCTTCGCTTCTATGGGTACTCTCTCTCTCTCTCTCTCTCTCTCTCTCTCTCTCTCTCTCTCCTTTTTGTCTCCCCCCTCCCCCCCTCTCTCTCTATCTTTATCTCTCTCATGATACTTTTCTTACATGAGCAGGTTTGGAAAAATGGTTGCTTGCTTTCGGTATGCATCGATTGATGTTCACTCTGTTTACCTGCCACCTCCCAAACTTGATTTTAACTACCAACATCAGGACTGGATACAGAATGAAGCGAAGGAGGTTTGATGATCACATAAGTCTGCCTTTTTAAAGATTTTGCAGCTTGTGGGTGCTAATTCTTGCTACACCCATGAAACAGGTGGCTGAAAGGGCTGAGCTTTTCTTTACTGAAGTATTCAATGCTCTGCGCCAAATTGCAGAGAGAAGAGCGGGCTCTGGATCAGTTAACAATGGCACAAAAGTCTCCGAATCAAGACGCCGTATTGGACAACTGGAAGAAATGCTGCAAAAGGAGAAGGCAGAAATTGAGGTGACATGGCTTCACTTTCTCTTTCGCTTTGCTTCTATTTCCGCTTTCCTGGGAAAGCATATTTAGTGACAGTTTTGTAATTGAAGTTTTGTCGCGTTACCAGGAGTACCTCCAGAAGGCATTAAAAAAGGAGGCAAAGAAGGGGCAACCAGTTATTGATATTCTGGAGATGAATCGGTTACGGAGGCAGTTGCTATTCCATTCATATGTATGGGACCATCGCTTGGTATTTGCTGCAAGCGTGGAAAATGGTCTTCATGAAGAACTGAGCAGTTCCATCACAAAACGTAAGACGTCTGGTACTTTTGAGAAGCATGTAGAGTTGAATTCAGATTCCAAGCGAAATAGTGATTTTACCAGTTGTGACTCTCTTCCTCTGGATCCTAAATCTGATGAAACTATCAAAAGGATCTTGTCTCCACTTGACAGTCAGGGGGTGGACTGTGAACGGGATCCTAATCTTGGAAAGGAAAACCAGAGTTACCTTCCTACTGGCATAAATGTCAGTAAGCATACTGAACCATTTGAGGCTGGTGTTGGTGTTCGTAGATCCCTCTCAGAGGGACAGTTTCCAATTATGGTAAATTTGTCAGACACCTTGGATGCTGCGTGGACAGGTGAAAATCAGCCAGGGAGTATAAGGCCCCAAGTAAATGGTTTTGCAATACCTGATCCACCTGTGGTTGATTCATCAACTGCATTTCAAACAATGGCAGTGATGGTCGAGTCTGAAGAACATTCTTGCAATGCAGAAGGCAGAGGTGGAGTAGAGGTAACACGACCTTCCGCGCTCATAATGCCTGTCAAAGGTTCTGACCATGCGGATGACTTTAAAAGCTGGATCGGGACACCTTTTCAGAGCTTCTACCGTGCTTTCAACAAGAATTCATGGGGCAGTGCTCAGAGACTCGATACACTGGGTGAGTATAATCCTGTCTATGTATCGTCGTTTAGGGAGTTAGAGCGTCAAGGTGGAGCAAGGCTGCTGCTTCCAGTGGGTGTCAATGACACTGTTGTTCCAGTGTATGATGATGAACCAACCAGTATTATTGCCTATGCGCTGGTTTCCCCTGATTACCATTTCCAGATGTCTGATGAGAGGGAGAGACTAAAAGATAGTGGCGATTCTTCAATATCTTTGCCGTTTCATGATTCAGGAGGTTTTCATCCTTTTGTGTCATTTGATGGAACTTCCCCTGAATCTTTAAGAAGTTTTGGATCAACAGAAGATAGTATTTTATCCATGTCGGGGAGCAGGAGCTCCCTGGCTCTGGATCCTCTTTTGTATACAAAAGCAATGCATGTCAGAGCTTCTTTTACAGATGATAGTCCACTTGGAAAGGTGAGATATACCGTTACATGTTACTACGCTAAGTGTTTTGAAGCATTGAGGAGAACTTGTTGCCCATCTGAGCTAGATTTCATAAGGTCTCTTAGTCGTTGTAAGAAATGGGGGGCACAGGGTGGGAAGAGCAATGTCTTTTTTGCCAAAACCTTGGATGATAGATTTATCATCAAGCAGGTAACTAAAACGGAGCTAGAATCATTTATCAAGTTCGCTCCTGAGTATTTTAAATATCTCTCCGAGTCAATTGGTATGGGAAGTCCCACATGCCTGGCAAAGATTCTGGGAATATATCAGGTATGATTTGCTCTTTTGGAATTCTTTTGTGGGTTTCACTCTTTTTTCCGTATATTTCCTTCTGTTATCTGAAATTGCTTTTTAGCACATTCATCAAAGTTTTAAGAATAACCATGATTTTCCCGAGTCTCACAAATATATGCATGAAACTTTAGACCTGAGAAGTATGACATGATTTTGGGCCAAGGTTAAGAACTCAACGCGATGAGGGCAGTCCGGGTCCTCTCTAAACCCACTTGAGTACTTGGTCAAACTTTTGAGTTTAAAAAGGGTACAATATCATTCAATTGCTCAATTGTTGGGTACTTTGTCGAGTCTTTTGAGCACCTGATCAAGCTTTTTCTGTTTTTGTGAAAAACGAGTTATCCTCCTAACTTGACTCTTTGTTGCTTAAATCACCTTGACTTGCTTATTTTTCAACTACTAAGACATCCACTTTCAAACAAGGTTTTAAATTTTGGTTTCGGTACCGATTTCGGACCCCACCGAAATCCAAAATTTCGGGCTGAAATTTGGTATTTCGTTTCAAAATTTCGGACCGAAATTCCGAAATTTGGTACCTGACGAAATTTCAAATTTCGGGAAATTTTGGTTTTGGTCCCCACCGAAATCTTCAGATTTCGGCTGAAATTTTCAGATTTCGGCTGAAATTTAAAACCATGCTTTCAAAAGGTAAAAGATGTATTGAAGTCTCCCCAAACAACTGAGCTGATGCTTTTGTTAATTATGTATGCTAGCCAATTGCTAAACAACAGTACTACATATGATTGATATTTTTGCATAATAAAAACCAACTATGGAAGTGGGCACTAGATTCCATGTTATCATTTTGTTTAGAAACAATATTGAAATATCCAGCAATAATCCATGGAAGAGAATTATAGGCAGAGACTTGTGACAAATCACTCCCAAGTGTTCTTTCCAGTTTAGTACATTTGGCATTGTTCTCAGTCTTGTAAGTCTGAGCACCAATAATCGAGTTATCAAAAGTGAGAGTCTAAGGTTCCGAAGGCAGCTCGTGCAGGGACGGATTCTTGGAGTTTCTCCCCCTCCAAACTAATCTATTTTTTTCCTCTTCCATGCGTTTTCCTAGACTTTTTCGTGTAATTCCGTCCCTCAAAAGTTCATCATAAAAAGCCTTCGACTCGAGATAATACGGACTTGCGTGAATATCAATAGTTTGTTGTTAAAACTTCCTTATTTGATAATCCATTAACATAAAACCTAATAATAAACAAATTAACATGATCCTATTAAACATCATTCTTACGTAGGCATTTTTTACTAGAAAAGTGTGTGCTGGTCACTTAGGGTAGATGGATATATCTAAAATTCTAGATTGTCATGTGAAATTGACTCAATACCTTTGAATGGAAAATTGACTTAAATGTTGGTCTTTAGGTTCCCTTCTTTCTATCCAAGTTGGTGAAAAACATGGCAAATGAGAATTCCTTCAAAACAGTAAAAATTGACAAACGGTGGGATCCTACAAATGGGGAGTACTAAAATTATAGGGAGAAAAATGATCATAAGTAAGAAATTAGATGTGGGTTAGAGTTAGGGAGAGCCTAGGAGAAGGAAGAAGGGCAAAGAGATTGTTTGCTTCATAAGGGAAATAAAGAGAGATTTTTTAGCAGTACCAGGGTTGGCGTCAGGTTGGCAGCTGGCTGTAAACTTTGCCACTTTTCTATGAAATGAATCCTATAGAAATTCTTCATGAAAATTTTCTAAAGGATTCATTAGCCGACCCCAACTAGTTTGGGATAAAGGATTAGTTGAGTTGAGTTGGGTTGAGATTTCAGCGGTACCAGGGAGGGGTGTGAGTTATTAACAAAATTCCATCAATCAAATAAAACTGATAGAAAAATAGAGATCCTTTAGTAGTTCAATTATCTCAGACAAGTTTATTCAAAATTTTCCGAATTGATGATCGACTCAGCCAGTTTCTCTGAAACCCAAAAAATCGCCAGGTTTTTTGGGATTCACTACTTGGTTCCTCCTGGCCAAACTGATTAACGTGATCTGGTTCTGAATTCATGTCCCAATGTTTTATCCGCTGCCTTTCGTATCTGCATTCTTGTTTTTAAACAACTTTTTACTTGGTGTGGTTGGACAGGTCACTACAAAGAACCTGAAAGGAGGGAAGGACTTGAGGATGGATGTTCTGGTTATGGAGAATCTTTTGTTCGGACGGAATGTAACAAGGCTTTATGACCTCAAGGGATCTTCACGATCACGGTATAATCCGGATTCAAGTGGGACAAATAAAGTTCTTCTAGATCAGAATCTGATCGAAGCGATGCCAACTTCTCCAATTTTTGTGGGAAACAAGGCGAAGCGATTGCTGGAGAGAGCAGTCTGGAACGATACATCTTTTCTTGCGGTAAGAATAATAACTGTCCCATATGTTTCAACTTCCAAAATAATGAGAATGACTTGGACCTTTGAAAGTGCCAGGAAACTTCTACAATTGTGGCTTTGATGCGGATTGTAGGTCCAATAAGAGGCATTATTGACCATTAGGATTTCTAGGATTTATTTCCATGTTATTTAATCTACAGGATTTTTATTTCCATGGTTTTTGGTTTTATGGCTTTTGTTTTTCATGTTATTTAGAGTTAGGGAATTTATTTATTTTCCATGGAATTTTATTTCAATTGCCTATATAAATGATTGATTTCTCCCCTCTACATATTTCTTCTTCTTCCTTATCCTCCCTCTTCTCTTCTCCTATTCTTCTTATTCTTCTCTTATTCTTTGATTTCTCTTTCATGGCCTACATCAAGAACTGTGTTAAAATGTTTCTTATCCTCTGATATACTTATACCATGTTCGTTTCAGATTGTGATAACCGATGGTGAGGGCCCCAACCGATTATTGGCCCAAAATGGCCAATATGGCCAATAATCGGTTGGGGCCCTCACCATCGGTTATCACAATCTGAAACGAACAGGGCCTCAAGCTTGAGGCTGTCTTGAATGCAGAAATACCCTCATTTTTTGTGAAAGGTCTCATCTGTTTTCCATGATATGGGTCCATTCATTACCTTCTCTTGTAATCGTGGCAGGGTTATGCCTTTTTTATGAATAGGAACTGAGTAGTTCCTTTCTTATGTTTCTTTCTAATATGTTATATATAATGGGGCTGCTGCAGACTATTGATGTTATGGATTATTCATTATTGGTGGGGCTAGATGAGGAGAAGCATGAGCTGGTTGTGGGGATAATTGATTTCATGAGGCAATACACATGGGACAAGCACTTGGAGACATGGGTGAAAGCATCGGGCATCTTGGGTGGGCCCAAAAACACATCCCCTACTGTGATTTCACCCAAGCAATATAAAAAGCGCTTCAGGAAAGCCATGTCTGTGTATTTTCTTATGGTCCCCGATCAATGGTCGCCTCGTACCATCATCCCCAGTGGGTCTCAGTCTGACCTTGGCGAAGAGAATTCTCAGAGCCTTTCCCTTGAATGATGTTGTAATGCAATGCCTGTATATGTCAAACTGTAAGTTGGGAATCAATCTTATTCTTTTTTAGTTTTTTCTTCCTTTTTTATTTATTTATTTTGGATGGCAGCCTCATATGTGTTCTTGTTTAGATTTGTCAATTATTTGTTAATGATGCAGAACAAGGCTGTTTTATGCCATAAAATTTCATCAGAGGTATAGTAATTAGACTACCTCAGTGAAATACTTGTACAATAGTTGTATTTATTGCAATATATTGGAGTAATACAGTCTGTTCTCGGGGAGCAGCAGCACCGGGTGATAGTGACCATGTCTCAATGTATTACATTCATCTTTTGAGGAATGCTAAACCGAAGGATGCCCCTGTAAAAACCAGCTACACGGGCGCCCTCATTGGACCATCTCACCAAAGTGCATTTATAATGGCACAGAAAAGTATAAAATTAAATGTATAATAAATGAACTTTGGTGATATGGTCCAATGGGGGGCCCTTATAGCTGGTGTTTTGCAAGGGTGCTCCTTAGTTTAGCATTCCTCATCTTTTTATGCATTCCTTTACTTGGTATTGACATTGAGATGTAAGGTTCCATACTAATTTCATGCAGATTACACCATGTAAGCATTCTATTTGCAGAGGTCTTCTTGCCATTTTATAGGAGATTGCATCTTAGCTATATTTTATCTGTATCTACCCTATCAGAAATGTATGGGGTGTAAACTAGTGTGGGAGTTGATGGCAAGGTCTAGATGGATTTTCTGGTGCCATTTCAAATTGGTTTATAGTGTATTGGGTGTGTATCAATGTATCATGAGTCTGCTCAAGCTCTTTTGGAGCTGCCATAACCTTAGGGACTGGAGAGGCCAAATCTCTGTCCATGGCTCTTTTTTGTGATACTCTGAACTATTCGGAAAGAAAGGAGCCAAAAAATCTTTGATCACAAGTGATCGCTGATTGGGAGGCTTATTCTTGAAATCAAAAGCTTGATTTGAAAAGAAGTTTTGTGGCATGGCAATGATTGATTTGTTTAGAAAATAGAAGGAAATTGTGCGGAGCAGGTTCATCAAGGATAAGATGGGGACTAAAGTTGCTGTGGCCACCAACGTCATGGTACCACATTCAATTCTTGTGGCTGCTTGTTTACAGATTCTGATTTTCATTATTATCTATCTTTACTATCTATACCATATATGTGCTATCTATACTTTACATAACGAGAAAACCTAGGTGGCCCTTGAGGTCATTTAAAACCTTATAAATGTATAATTTTATTTTAGCTATTAAATACCTTATAAATGTATTTCTTTATTGTTATTAACTACCTTATGCATGTGAATTTCTGAACATTGTAATTTTTCTTTTCTAGCCAAGGTGTGTAAAGCAAAGAATGGGTGTATTTAATGCAAGAAAAGGGGATAATTTAAGTTATATTAAAACGGAGGCTTTTCCCTGCTTCGACCATTTCAATGGAGGGAAGGATAATTATGAAAAACCTCAATAAACTAGCAAAGATTATAAAACACTTGCATAATGATGGAGAGTCTGATGCAAACAGCCCGGGGAGGATTTGTTTGGAAAATGCCTAGACCTTTTTTTTTTTTTTTTTTTTGTGTGTGTGTGTGGGGGGGGGGGGGGGGGGGGGGGGGGGGGTGTTTGTATGTGGATGTGAAATTCAAAGCAGCAAGTTGGGAAGAGAAGAGAAGAGAAGAGGAGGAGAAACAAGGAATGTAAGTAACGGGGGGTGGGGGGTTATGTGGATTTGAAATTCAAAGCAGCAAGTTGGGAAGAGAAGAGAAGAGGAGGAGAAACAAGGAATGCAAGTAACAAAGGTCCATAACTGATGCAGTTTGATAATCAGGAGAAGCTGAAACACCAATTTCCGAGGCATGGGGTCCAATTTCCAATTCAAACATATTAGATGAATCCTGACTGATTTATAGACCCTCGTAGGTGGAGGAATCTTTGGCCAGAAACAGAGGGAGCTAGGGTGCTGGGAGATTGACCATAGATGGTCAGTGCCTCAGTGGTGATTTCAACACATTCAGGTTCATGGAGGAAATGAAGGGCTGGAATAGGGTCATTACATGCATGTCTAAATTTAATGATTCATTTACATAAATGAGTTTATTGATCTCACACTCAAAGATGGTAGATCCACATAGTCTAGTAATAGACCAAACCCAATTTTGGCACGTTTTGGATAGAATTATCTCAAAGGATTGGGAGAAGCACTGCCTTGGGTATGAGCAGTTGAATTTTTCTTATCACGCTCCTATCATTCTCGGGTCTATCGGTTCTTTTGATGGAACTAAACCTTTTCATTTTGAGAACTGTGGTTGAAAAATCCGAGGTTAAAAAAGAAACTAGGCGAGCGGTGGAAGGGGCTGGTGGAAATGGATGGAAAGGCCAAGATTTTATGCAAAAGCTGAAGCATGCTAAGAAGTGTATCATAGTGTAGATAGATGGAAAGGCAAGATTTTATGCCGAAGCTAAAGCACGTTAAAAAGTGCATCAAAGATTATAGAGATTGAGTAATTTGATGACCGAGAGGAAAGGGAAGCTAAAGGGTGGTGGATTCTATTCTGGCTATGTAGCTGATTGAGGAGTGGGCTCTATCCGATGCGGATTACATTAGAAGATCATCTTTGAAAATGGAATATGAAGAAATGTTGAGGTTGGAGGAGATAAAAAATAGGTAAAAATCAAAAGGAGCTATGGCTCAAAGTAAGGCAACATGAATATGACTATGGCTTTTTTCACAGGATGTCCAATGCTAGGAGGATAGTTAACAGCTTGAGGATCTTGTGGATGATCAAATAAGAGGTGATTAACTATTACAGGCAGCTCTACATGGGTCAGGTAGTTTGGAGGTTGTGTCTTAATGGTTTAGGCTTGAGACGGCTCTCGTCGAGCTCATCTTCTTTTCTTGAGCGGTCCTTTGAGGAAGGAGATGTTAGAATGATGGTCTTTGCCCTGGATAGAGATAAGGCACCTGGTCCAGACAATTTTACGATTGATTTTTTCCAGGACAATTGGGAATGGATTAAGGGGAGGTCATGGGTAGTTTTTTTTATCTAGAGGTCATATTAACAGGGATGTGAAAGCCACCTTCGTTGCACTTTATCTCTAAGAAGGAAGGGGCAAAGGAGCTTTAAAATTTCAGGTCCCTCAGTTTGTTCAGGTGTATATATAAGGATGAGGAAGGTGATGGGGGAAGTGATTTCTCCAACCCTAGGGGATTTTGTGGATGGAAGGCAGATTCTTGGAGTAATTTCAAACAAACATCTCGATTCATGAAAGCAGAAGAGTAATTTGCAAGATTGACATGTAGAAATTTTATGAACAGGTGAACTAGAGTTTTGTTTTTGTTATACATGCTTCAGAGAATTGGATTTGGGGCCAGATAGAGAGGGTGGATCACTGGAGTGTATTTTAGTAACATGTTTCTCAATCATCATCAATGGGATATCAGTCAATATTTTTCACTAGCTCAAAGGGGCACAAGGCAAGGCAAGGTGATCCCATCTCGCTTTCCTATTCATGGTGATGAGTGAGACCTTTAGCAGGATGATGGACGGGGTGGTTAGTAATGGGCTTTTGTGGGCGTGTCATTAGTATGGAGGACATGTGAAGATAAACCCATCTTCAATATGCCCTCGACATTCTTATTTTCTTAAGTATTCTGTCAATCAAGGCAACCCTCTCACATGAAAACTTTGGTCACATGATTCTGGTTGATATTACCACCTGAAACTGCAAAATAAGGGAAGGAACATCTGATTGCCATTAATCCTTGTGTTGGAGATAACAGAAATTATTAGAGCGTGACAATTTCCATTATCCATTTCACTTTGCTATTTCTCCTCAACAATTCAATGCTAATATCGGCAAGCATTATTTTAGTTTTCTCAAAATTTTGCCATTCATTCTATTTTCTAAAATTCTAAACAATGAAAATCTTTCACTGGAATAACAAAATGAATAACATACCGTCGCTGGGAATTTATGCGTTACACAATCAGTGATAAATTCAGATACAATGTATCGGCCATCATTGTTTCATTCGTACCTATAAGAGGCTGTCTAATTGAACTTGCAGATCCTGTGTTGTCACCATGCCAATGCTCTGAATTTCTTCAGGGGAATATTCGGATTTTATCAAGGACTGTACTTGCAAATGAGCCTCCACAATATTCGTCCTGGAAAAATAAAAATCGATTGATAATTCACTTTACCTGCATGTAAGAGTGTATGGATTTTTCCTGTGGTATAGATAGGGGAGCAACTTGGGTCAGGCTCAACCTGAACCCGACCGGTTCAATCTGATTACGGCTTGTGTTGAAAGGCATTTCCTTGGGTTGGGAAAAGGCTACAAGATTTAATTTCAGTTGGGTAAGGGTTGAGGCCTTGGGCAACCCGACCCTGACCTGACCTGCTTCTGCTAATTTTATCATGATTTTCAAAATCTTAGGTTTTTTTTCTTGTATATATAAACAGTGGGCCCACGTTGTTTGGATGATCCAAAGCATTCATTTGATGGGCTCTGAAATAGATAGGGTGTGCCCAAAAAATCATCTCCATAGGATCATCCTAACCCTTCGATTTGTGGAGGTTAAAATGGACACGTATAAACCTCCACAAATCGAAGGGTTAGGATGATGCAACGGAGCTAATTTTTTAGGCACACCCTATCTGTGTCATGGCCCATCAAATGAATGCTTCGGATCACCTAAACAATGTGGGCCCACTGTGTTTTTGGTCGGCGGACTAGAGTAGGTTCTCTAGTCGACCGACTAGAGACTTTTCTCACATATATATATATATATATATATATATATATATATATATATATATATAGAGGAAACGGTTCCTACACATATGTGTAGAGAGTTCTCTACACACTAGCTTAAAATACAGTGGGGGCCCACATTGTTTGGGTGATCCAAGCCATCCATTTTAAAGGCCCTCACGTAGATAGGGTGTCTACAAAAAATCAGATCCATAGGATCATCCCAACCCTACGATTTGTGGAGGTAAAATGGATGTCTTTAAACCTTCACAAATTAGTCCATTTTTTGCCTCCACAGTTCGAATGGTTAGGATAATCCTATGGATCTGATTTTTTGTGGACACCCTATCTATGTGAGGGCCTTAAAAATGAATGGTTTGGATCACCCAAATAATGTGGCCCCCACTGTATTTTAAGCTAGTGTGTAGATAACTTATCTACACGTGTGTAGGAACCGTTTTCTCATATATATATATATATATATATATAACATACTAACGTTAGCAGCTAGTAGCGTAAAACAAGGGTGGCCCACATTGTTGGGCTGATCCTAAGCATTCATTTGATAGGCCCCGTCAGGGATGGGGTGTGTACCAAAAATCAGCTTCATTAAATCATCATAGGATGTCCATTTGTGGAGGTGAAAATGGACGGATACTGTTTGTCCACTAATCTGCCCATTCTTTCACCCCACAAATGGACACCCTAAGATGATCCAATGGAGCTGATTTTTTGTGGACACCCTATCCATGAAAGGGCCTTCCAAATGAATGCTTAGGATCCCCCCAACAATGTGGGCCTACCTTGTTTTACGCTAACGTTAGCAGGTAAGCCTACCTGCTAACATTAGCAGGAACCCTTTATATATATATATATATATATATATATATATATATATATATATATATATAGAGAGAGAGAGAGAGAGAGAGAGAGAGAGAGAGAGAGAGAGAGAGAACGGTTCCTACACATGTGTAGAGAGTTCTCTACACACTAGCTTAAAATACAGTGGGGGCCCACATTGTTTGGGTGATCCAAGCCATCCATTTTAAAGGCCCTCACATAGATAGGGTGTCTACAAAAAATCAGATCCATAGGATCATCCCAACCCTACGATTTGTGGAGGTAAAATGGATGTCTTTAAACCTTTACAAATTAGTCCATTTTTTGCCTCCACAGTTCGAATGGTTAGGATGATCCTATGGATCTGATTTTTTGTGGACACCCTATCTATGTGAGGGCCTTAAAAATGAATGGTTTGGATCACCCAAATAATGTGGCCCCCACTGTATTTTAAGCTAGTGTGTAGATAACTTATCTACACATAAGTGTAGGAACCGTTTTCTCATATATATATATAGAGGAAAGTGAAGCTACACCGCCGGCTTAAAATACAATGGGCCCACATTGTTTTGGTGATCCAAAGAATTCATTTGATTGGCCCTCACATAGATAGGGTGTCCACCAAAAATCAGCTCCATAGGATCATCCCAACCCTTCAAACTGTGGAGGTAAAAATGGACAAATTTGTGAAGGTTTTTACACGTTCATTTTTGCCTCCACAAATCGTAAGGTTGGGATGATCCTATGGAGCTGATTTTTGGTGGACACCTATCTATGTGAGAGCCAATCAAATGAATTCTTTGGATCACCAAAACAATGTGGGCCCATTGTATTTTAAGCCGGCGGTGTAGCTAAGTTGGCGGTGTAGCTTCACTTTCCTTATATATATATATATATATATATATATATATATATTGCCTTACGCTAACCCGAACCAAACCTGACTCAACCTGCCGCAATTTGGAAAAAACAGGTTAAATGGGTCAGGTTAGGGCTGAGCGATTTAGAGCCGGCCTAAGTTGCACCCCTAGGTATAGAGGTGCCATTTTCCTCCATCTCTTGTCCCAGCATTTAAAATTTACTTGTTTCCAATAAATAGAACTGAGTTAACCATTACTGTACCTAAGTGTTTATTAGGCTAAAGGAAACATGGCCAAACTTTTAAATACTCAATTGAACTAAGGTAGACATAAAGTAACCTACTTGATTGGTTTGAACAGAATTGTCCTGGTTGACGGGTTCTGTAGATAAAGTTTCATTTTTCCCATCACTTTCGGCAACTCTTGCTGAATAGCAGCATCGACCTGTTCCGGTAATGCATACGACATGTAACCATTATGCACAAGGCCTTCAACAACTAATATGGAAATAACATGTGATGCATTAACACAAGAAACACCAACATATTCAGATCCTTAGATGATTCTTACAGACACTTACCCAATGATTATTAAATATTAATAATTACTGGTGAAAAAACAATATATACCACTGGTACTGTAAGTATCACCTAAATAACTACAGATGAAGCAAGAAACTACCAGTTTATATTGCATACCTTTTGAATAAGCTCAGCCACTTTATCTGGAGCAGCAAATGCTTGATTTCTGAGTGGCCTTGCCAAAACAGAGTCTGCTTTCTGATCTTGACCGCCCGAGGACAACGCAAGCTTTACAGCCGTTACCTATGCAACAATTTTTGAGGACAGTCTCATTAATAAATTTTCAATAGCAGTGGGGGCTAACATCATTGAAACAACTTCATGATAGAAGATATTCATAATTCATAATTTATGCAGATGAGGGTGGTTGATTCTATTTATTGATTTCAACTGAGAACTTGCAATAGAGGTTCCCTTTTTATTTGATAATGAGAAGGGTGAGCAGACTACCTTGGTAACAAATGATAGCATCGGATCCACAACTAACTTTGTGACTGACATAATGAATTCTTCGCAAGTGGCTTTGAGGCTTTTCTCTAGTTCCTGTAAATTCAAACACAACCCACAAATTATAATATCAGAAACAATACAAAGCAAATACTTCTTTATTGCAGCTGCCTAAAATGAAGTGGCAGAAAGAATAGGCTAGGACAGGGGGAAAGAAATTGCAAGAGCCGCTGATGCTAGTAATGGAATGGAATTATGCAGAGGTATACTGAAACCTTACCTTCTTGGCATCTATCTGATTTTCCAAAACCCGGGGGGATAGGGTTCTGGCCAATGATGTTGATCTTGACCAATCGAATAAGGAGCTTTGACCTCTAAGTATCCGTCTTAGATGATCCTGGCAATGCGCAATATAGAAGTCTGGTTATCTTTGTAGTCGTGAAAAGGCATAGGCATAGACACTACAGGCCCTAAGCATCTTATTTACCTAAACCAGGCTACTAGAAAAACCTATCCCCAGTCAAGTCAGATTTATTTCTATTGATACAAATAATGAATTGTTTCACAGTCAAATAACTCATGTTTCTCTCTGATGTCTTAAATAGTGTTTTGCCTTTTATGGAGATTTTTAAGTGTACGAGGATCTTGCTGTTCAAGTTCACATTGCAAGGGTTATTGCCAAATAATGCAAGGTTCTATAGAAAGATGTGCATGACCATGTCACCAGGAAAAGCAACAACCCAAGTTGCACCTCAACTATGTTCACATAAGAGCATATGATTAACCAAATGACTAATAATAAATGACGTGTCAAAGATAAATTCCACTCAGGTACTAACCAGCAAATGGGAGAAATCCAGCTCCTTGTGTGTGACAGAAAATTCAATATCAAATGGAGCAATCTGGAACGCCAAACATTTGGAGCCTTTAATAAAGTTTGCCTAATCACTTACAAATTTCAACTAGAAAAAATTTCAATCCAATTCCAAGGGGTACTAAAAATTGTGATATACTTCACCTGCTCCCTTAAAATAAGTAGATGTTTGATAAGGAAAAGTTGTCCGTCCATCAGAGAAGATCGCTTTGCAATTAGTTTACTTGCTTTCTGTAGCAAAAAGGAAAGAAAATGGCAATTATAAAAAACAGTGCACAAATTACCACCCAGCAGCATATATCACTGCTGCTCATTCAGCTCCAACAGCTACTCTGCCTTGCATCTATGCGCATGAAATGTGTGCCTTTGCAGTAGGGAGGATATTTTCCCCAGGGTCTTTAGTGTTGTAATTTTTATTAATCAAATTTTGTATCACCCATCAAAACCAGGTCATCATTTCATTCACAAAACAATGCATAATAATATTTGAAAGTTCTGTAAACATCACAAGCACATAGAGATAAATTATATAGCATCTTTCCCAGTGGGTAAGTTTAAACCAAACCCAAGAGTGAAATCAGATCATGAGACTACCAGCTCAACCTTCACCCACTCAAGCAGTACTTAGTGGTAGATCAATCAACGACTGACATGAATAAGAGTTATAAGGGTTTTTTTTTTCCATTTTTGAAATAGGTGCTAGCAAATTTACCTGGATGGATAATGAGCAAACTTCTACAGCTTCCTGGAAGAGATAAGGAAGCAAAAACATTAACAGAAAAAGCAGAAAAAGAGGGTAATAAAGTTCTATGTAATGAATAAGAGAGATTTTTTTTTTTTTGGGATTGGTGATAAGAGACAATATTTAAGCATGGCTTCTGTAAGAAAACCCAATTACCTGTGCCAAACCCGTAAAAACTGCAGATTCTAAGCAACGATACAGCTTCGATAGACATGATAATGTTTTCTCCAATGGCGGGTACAAAGTCTTGAAAATGTCAGGGTTTTCATCAACCTATAGTTAGATTGCAAAGAGAATATTGCCACATCAGACATTCAGACTAAGAAAAGATTTAAGGACTCAGTGTAGTAGTAGAAAAACTCAAGTCAAGTCGAGCTTCAGGCACAATCGGAATTTTGAAATTCAGTCTCAAACAGAATCTGGAACCATGATTTTAAATCTTCACCTTTTGTAAATTATGATTATTAAGTTTGCTAGTTGTGAATCTCGTGGTCTGTGATTACTAGTTGTGAATCTTGTGGTCTGTGACGCTTTATGATATGTTATATTATGTATGATTTTATATTGTGGAAACTATGTAAAGCAAAAAGCTATGATTAAGCTGACACTTTGAGTTTGCAGCAAATACACAGGTCCACACTCCTTTCGAAATGTAAATGTACGGCCAGAACTATCAAACTTAATGTGGGCGTGTCGGGATGTTATTGTACAGTGTCCATCACAAAAGGCATTTCGTGGCTGGTCTGTCGCATGTCAGACCAGCCACCTCGTGAATGGAGACAAAAACTGTTGTCTTCATTCACGAGGTGGTGTCTTCATTCACGAGGTGGCTGGTCTGACATGCGACAGACCAGCCGCGAAATGCCTTTTGCGATGGACTCTAGCAAATCCCATTAGTTATTATTGATTATTGTGTTTAGCTCCCCCTTCCCCAAAAAACACCAAATGAACGTTGTTCCAAAATTATATTCATTTGTATCAGATTGACCTCTTCTCAATGCACATTGGAGACTCGAGAAAACTATATTAGAAAGATGAATGCATCGATATTTGATTATCTCATGTTTCTTTGAGACTTATAGTTGCTTAATCCTAAGATCTATTAGTTTGTTAAATCAATATCATATTTATTTTAGGGAAATGATTTCAGCGCAACAATGTTTTGATAAACATGCGCTCCACATGTTTGTCGTGTAGTAATTTAAGGGCTTTAAGAGCTTTTTGAGAACCGTAATATTCCTCTGACAGCCCTTTAAATACTACATGACAAAAGTTGGAGCGCAGAAATAATTTCCCTTATTTTATTGTAAATTGTGATTAGTAATCTGAAATTTTACATGTACGCGTATGGGCGTGCCATCGTTTCTAGATTTTTAGGGTTAGCCATGTCGGACACCTCGTATCCATGTCGACACTCGACACACGAATCCATGTCCACAGCACAGGCAAAAAGTTCACTTGATCAGGTATTCAACCAAGTTTAGAGTCAATTGGGACTCAGATACTAATCGAGTTACATTTCAATTCCAATTCCAAATCCTAAAACTTTGGCCCTAAGGAGAACTTTCTTTCTATAGTAAGCAAGATCCATTAAGTTAAAAACAACAATAGCTGCTTCCATAGTTTTAAAACTCCCCCGCGTCATCGTGGACTCCCTTTTACCTTGGCCGCGTTCTGCATTTTGCCGCCGCGTTCCATGTTTTGCCCTACAGAGTCAATAAAAATTCCTTTGACTCTCACGAATTATGACCACATCAACCACTACTCAGCAACGTCAACGGAGCACTCGACCGAGTCGTGCCGAGTTGACTACGATTTTCTTCGGCCACGTTGACTAAGATTTAGTGTTAAAAAACTATGAACAGTTGAACACTAAATCAAGCCCCTAAAGCCTCTAGTAACATGCATACATTCTACAGAAGCTCAGTCAATGAACACACTCATTGGGGGTCAGGAGATAAGTATGAATGTCACAGCTAACAAGAAAAATGAATATAAAAACATGCACTTTCCAGGGAGTATGATTTTGTGCTAGCAATGCGTACTCACAGTAGTTCCAGACATTGTCTCAGCAGATCGTTCTAGCTTTGCAGGGTAGTCCAAGTCTTCATCAAAGGGAAGGTAATTTGCTATCTACAAGAAACAAAAGAATGCGTGAATTAAAATCTAAACAATTTGAAAACCAGTAATTTTCACAACATTTTCTTTAGGTATGCAAGGAATAGCATATTAACGATTGTGCAACAAGAAAGTATAGATGAGTAGAAAAGGATGATTAAATGGATCAATAGACTGCAAAAAGGTACTGCAATGCTTTCTAGGCGATCAAGGTGAAGAAAGATTGCAAATTCCGAGGGACCGAGATGGCAAAAAAACAAGTTGAAACAAAAGAAAACAACAGTGGATACAGCCTCAGAGAGAAAATTCAAAAAATAACTCAGATTTATCCTATCTACACTTGAACGAGTGATGAGACGACGGGCCTCATGATTAGCCAAATGCCTAACATGCTAAAAAGTAACAGAGTAACCATCTATCCGGTCCAGAATCTGTTCAATTGGATCACCAAATCTCCACGAGAAAAGATGCTATTCATCTGGCTAATAAAATTAAGACTCGCCTTCCAAGATCAAGTTGTCAAGGTCCCTAGAGTCCACTAAGCTGAATTTTGATGAATCCAGATTGGGGAAGCCAGGTCCATCAGACATGGGGTTCTCCTCAGAGATTAGAATGGGATTACTAAGTCGCCCTTCTCTAGTCCTATTGGCAAAAAGAATGCTAACGAGGCAGAAATTTGCCCAGGAGCAGAAGGGAACCACTTAGGAGAAGGGGAGCTGTTCACACTTACACAGACCTCAATCCAATCAAGGTTTTAAGTGCCGATTTCAATATGCATTTCGGTCATGACAGAAATGGAAACAACTCAATTTTGGATGAAAATTTCGGTGATAACCTGTAAAATTACAAAAATATATGGCAAGTTATGCAAACAATGGACATTAAAGATGAAACTTCAAGAAGTGCAAGAATAAGCACAAATACATACCGAAAAACGATCACATAAGCAAAAAACACTATTATGGTTCAAAAACATCGAACACATAGTGACATGCACTGTCACGCATGCCTGATAATTCAATACTTACCACAATTTTAAATTTCCAGTGAAATTGAAACGAAACGTCAGAAATATTTGCATTTCTACCAAAATCAAAATCGGTAAGTTTATTAGGGCTGTACAATACCGGTATGTCAGTATGTGTTACATAATTATATTTATAATAGTTGCATGTGAAATGTGGTGTACATATTATGTATACGTATTTATATGAATTACATGTCACTAGGTTTTTTATGTTGATAAACCATTAAGAGTGGTTTTTTGCTTATGTGATGGTTTCTCGTTGTGTATTTGTGCTTATTCTACCATTTCCTAAAGTTTCATCTTAATGTCCATTTGCATACATTTCCAAATCTTTCTGTGATTTAAAAGGATTTCCACAAAAATTTCCATCTGAAACCGAGATGCTTCCATTTCTGTCACGATCGAAACAAATATTGAAACCAAAACCAAAAACTTTGCACGCCACATTTCACATGTAATTCATATAGATAGGATGTTTACAGATAATACATAAACCACATTTCACATGCAATTCATATAAATATAATTATGCAATACATAGTGGTATAGTATATATACCACTAATACACTTATGGTTTTGGTTTCGTTAAGTGTTTCAATTTCGCCGTGTTTCGGTGTGAATGAAAACAAAAACATTTCGGTCATTTTGTGTCAATTTTGGCGTATGCATTGAACATAAATACTTATATGAATTACATGTAAAATATAATATGTACTGAATTATCAGACAAGTGTGACAACGCATGTCACTAGTTGTTCAATGTCATTAAACCACTATGGGTGATTTTTTTTACATATGTGATGGTTTTTAGTGTGTATGTGTGCCTATTCATTTCCTAAAGTTCCATCTTAAATGTCCATTATTTGCATATGTTTCCATACGTTTTCGTGATTTAACAAAATTTGGTTTTCCATCCGAAACCTTCATGTTTCCATTTTTTCCGAAATCGAAACCTAAAACCTTGCATACCACATTTCACATGTAATTCATATAAATATCTATACATAATGCATACACCACAATTCACATAAAATTCATATAAATATAATTATACAATACATACTGGTATAGTATACCACTAATACACTTATGGATTTGGTTTCGTTACGCATTTCAGTTTCGATAGTGTTTCAAAGGGGATCAAAATGGAAGCATTTTTGTTGTTTTGTATCGGTTTTGGTGGAAATTTAAAATTATCAATCCGGACAACTTTTGGCATACGTTTCAAATGTGACAAAAATGGAAAAAATGTCAATTTTAAATGGAAGCTTTGATAGAAATTCTATAAAATCATGGAAAGTATGGAAACATAGGCAAATGATGAACATTTAAGATGAAACTCCAGCATGTGCCAGAATAAGCACAAAAACACACTAAAAAATCATCACATAAGCGAAAAAACCACCCATAATGGTTTAACAACATCGAACGCCTAGTGACATACATTGTCACACACGCTGAGAATCTATTACATACCAAATTTCACATGTAATTCATATAAATATGTACACATAACGCATATACTGCATTTCATATGCAATTTATATAAATATAATTAGGGAATTGCTAACGTCCATCGCAAAAGGCATTTCGCAGGTGGTCTGTCGCATGTCAGACCAGCCACACAGGCTCACTTTTCAGCAGCTTTTGTCTTTATTCACGAGGTGGCTGGTCCGACATGCAACAGACCATCTGCGAAATGCCTTTTGCGATGGACCCCAGCAAATCCCATATAATTATGTAACACATACTGGTATAGTGTATCACTAATACACATACGATTTTGGTTTTGGTATGCGTTTTAGTTTTTGTATACATTTCGGTGGTGATGAAAATAGAAAATATATCAGTTGTTTCGTGTCGGTTGCAGTGGAAATTTAAAATCATGAAAGATCCATTCGTCGAAGAGCTTGATAATATGTTTGGAAAACCCAAGCAATGCCAAACAGGTTTAGGATAAAGGTCCGGATCTCTCTAGCAACCCTATAGTGAATGAAAATATGATTGATAGACTCTTTTGCCTCAAGGCAAAGAGCGCAAAGTAACATATTTGGCTTTGTTAGGCAAGGAGTCAATGAAGCCTGGGTACAAGAAGTAGGCTCTTCAAAGGAGTTATAAGTTATTTCATGAAAAGACCGATGTAAGGGCTTTGAGTGGTTTATATAGCTGGTGGTTAGGATCAATGGCTAGGATGTTTGGAAGTTGTCAGGTGAAGTTGAATTTAGTATTAGATTTAGACGGGATAAGATAGACCATGGTTCTAGGAGGATATTGGGCAGTAGAATTACGTGCAATGCATACAAGAAAAAGGTGATACAAAAAACAAAAGGAAAATGAAGGAAACTGATCAAACAAATATATGGAATCTGCTCATCTATAATGAGTATATACTATATACTACATAAAGAACATGATGCTTGCAAGGAATATAAGAAAATAAACTCGAGAGTGAGAATAGTTAGCATCGCCACCTACTCGGTTACTCATAAACCACAAATATTAGTTGATGCAAAAATCAAATTCAGTGAGATCTACGGGGAATTTCATAAGAAGTTACAAATTGCACAATAGAGAACATTTGAATGTATGAGCATTGTTCCCTTTAATAAAGACATTAAACTAAATATCACCACAATAGCTGCCAAATGACAATCTTTCTTCTACGATAAATTTATAATTTGAAAGAAAATATGCATGCAACAATACAATATCACAGAATATGATACCTTACTGTGCATCCAAACAAATTGTCGTTAATACTAAATTAAATATGAAAGAGAATAACACCACGATGGAAGAATTGATAAAGAGAAATAAGTTCCCACACAAATACCTCATCACGAATATGTGTTCGAGCACGAAAAGTCAATCGTTCATGAACATCTGCCAAAATTCTCAGTAACGTGGGGCGTAATCCTGCTAGAGACTCACTCCGTCTACTAAGTTGTTCTCCCAAAACTTCAACTTTAAGAATATCAACAAGTTCACAAAGAGAATCAAGACTTGCTTCATGAATGAGTTTTGGGCGTAGTGTATCATATAAGTAAGTGCACCTGAAAAAATTAGGTAGCATGTGTAAACTTTGGTATATTGATATAAGTTAAAGGTGGAAAGCTAAAAGGACTAGAAAGAGAGATCAACATTTGTACGAAAAAGGGAAAAGGGAAAAGGAAAAAGGCATAAGAGATGAGTTGGGAGGTTGACCATGAATCTTGTTTTGTAGAGAAAACGGCCTTTGTGAAGCATTTATGGAAAGCAATAAAAAAGTAACGGAAGGAAAAGAAAAAAAAACAATATAAGAGAGGAGCATCTTAGAGAATCAATAATCGTTTCTTTGATACCCAGAAACTTCATGTCATGTAGCAACATTGTAACTGTGACTGTGTTCATGCTTTGATATGGATTGTAAAAGCAGTATTTTCCAGTTTCTGTGTCAACTATCAAGTCCATGTTGTATCAGGAAACCATAGCTACTTTATTTCATGAGATAAATGTCCTAACTGTAATTTACTCCATTAAACTTCAGTTTATGAAAAAGCGCTGGTTTCTAATTCCATGGAAACTTTCACTAAAAAAGCAGTTGAACATAATCCACTTTTAAAAATAAAAAAAAAAGACAACAAATTTAATTGAACAAGATAAAAACTAGAAATATACCAAAAAATTTAAAAAATAAAATAAAATAGAACTTTACAAAAGGGGCAAAGGTTGCCCATATACATAGAATCTCTACTGGCCCCAAACTTTGCTAATTTGTCTGCCACTTCCTTTGCCCGCCTAGGAACATGAAAAAAAACCAAGAAGAAAAGTAATATAATTCTCCCTAATCCCAATGGCAATCTCGTTGATGATATTAACCAAACACCTGCACTATTCTTGAGGGCCCATCCTCTTTGAGTTCCCAAGTAAATCTCCCACCCATTTCCTTCAAGCACTAGTCTCAGTCTCGTTAGAATCGGTGATACCAATAAGACAAGAGTATGCATAAATTAACCCCACCAGTAAAGATTGCTCCATTTCCCATTGGTCCTAGATTTCCCGATGCGAAGCTAATGGAGTTTGGAGGAGGCCGAGCCCATTTAGCCACTTTCTTTTCATTGCTATCTTTCTCCAAACACATACTCCAAATCATGGTTTTAAATTTCGGCCGAAACGTTCGGTGGAAAACGAAACGAAATTCACAGTGAGTCGGAAAAGTACCAAATTTCGCCGAAACGTTTCGGAAATTTCGGCCGAAACGTTTCGGAAATTTCGGCCGAAACGTTTCGGAAATTTCGGCCGAAACGTTTCGGAAATTTCGGCCGAAACGTTTCGTTTCGGTAAAATTTCGGTGAAATTTCGGAAATCTCGGGGAAATTTCGGAAATCTCGGGGAAATTTCGGTGAAACGTTTCGGAAATTTCGGTGAAACGTTTTGGTGAAGTACAAAATTTCACCCGAAATTTCGGAAATTTCTGTGAAACGTTTCGGAAATTTCCGAAATTTCGGTGAAATTTTTACAAGATTTCGTCCGAAATTTCGTACCGAAACCGAAACCGAGATTTAAAACCTTGCTCCAAATCAATGTTCCATCTTTTGGACTCATGTGAGAACTTGCCACAATAAAAGAGAGTTGACTGAAACGAGTCATTGCTTGAAGTGGTCAAATTTTCATTAACCTGGGTGAATCAGGAGTTTTGATTGACTTGGAATGGAAAAACATGGACTCGGACAAGGACTCAAACTTAAGCGAATCGACGATTAACACAGAGAGTTTTCAAACAGTGCTCCTAACAACCCACATAAGGGACCATGGACATGAAAGTATTCAACCCATACACTCCCAATGTAATGGCAATTCTACCCCTTGATTAGAGCTTCAACGAACATGGGAGAAGCCAAACCAACCCAAACCAAATTCTCCTTGCCAACTTACAGTTTAGAAGTTGAATTGCCAATCCATCTTCCTCTTTGCATATCACAAATCTATTTGCTAGTGTAACATTCCTCCTCTTCAATCTACCCATTGCATTGATTTAATACTAGGGTCCAGAAAAGAGCTTGCACCCAACTACCTAAGGAGTACAGCAGAACATTCCAAAGTGTCTCCACTCCATTTTTGGATTCTCTTCCTACATGATGGGGATCATCGTAGGGCCCATATTCTAATTTTTAATTGCCCTTTAGGTGCCTTTTATGTCTTTTAAGTTATCAGACAGTCTTTTTCCACCAATATCACTTAGTTTCTTTAAGTTGTGGGTGCTTAAAATGGGGCTCACATATTTATTACGAAAATATTAAGTGATAGGGGCATTTAAGTGATTCGTAATTAATCAAATCAGTTGTTTAGTGACCACAAGGGCCCACATTGCAATATAAGAGAGGCTTTGTGTTTGTGCCTTTTTCAACAATGAGTTAGTAGTTTAAGTATAATAGGAGTACTTTTTTTTTGATCGGTTGTATAATAATAAGTACTTTTTTTTAATAGGAGTACTTATTAGACCAAGAGTTGTTTTCCAATGAGGATTTTGTGTTCTTTTTTCCAATCTTCGTATAGCTTGCATATCCTATAATATAAAACGCCTATTAACTTCAAAATAAATGAAACTTGATGCTTTATTATGTTGATTGAGTGATGTTCCATATCAAGTCAATCTCCTATCCCTAAAGTCCTCTTTTCCTTTCTTTCTCTTCCATTTCTCCTCATTAAGGGATCATTTACCCCCTCCTCTCTCTCTCTCTCTCTCTCTCTCTCTCTCTCTCTCTCTCTCTCTCTCTCTCTCACATTTCACCACCTCTCTTGCTATCATTCTCCCTTCTCACATATCCTCCTCTCCTCTCCTACCCCCTAAGGTTGGGTTCATAAGAGGTTGCCTTCTACTCCTTGCACCCTCCAAAGTTTAGGTTCATAAACCACGCCCTTCTACCCCTTGCTTTTTTTATCTTGATTTCTTTCTTGACATTTCTCCTTCTTGATCTTGATTTATTAATTGATTTTGTTCCGTTTCTTTCCTTACTCTCTTTCGTTCTCTTCCCATAAAAGTAATTTGCGAATCCCGATTTGTGTCAATTTGGTATCAGAGCCTACGTTCGAATGGCTTAGAATAGCGACGAGAAGATCCGATCATGTGGATAGTAATCAATACACTAAGAGGAATAGAGACATACCAGCATTTTATATACTTAGAAAACGAGAATGTCTTGATTGGGTAGAAGCATTGGAGTCGTATTTGTGGCATTATAATCTGGGAGGCAAACAAATGCTTTACACTACACGGATAACGTTGGCGTCCATGCCTTAGAGTGGTGGCTACTATTGAAGCAAAAATATGCATAATGGAAAAACCACCTGTTGTTCATTGGATTGATACGAGAGATCAATTTTTTGGAAAAGTTCCTCTAACGACTTTTCAAGAATGGAAATCACCACGAGCTAGAACAATTCGAGGGGAGAAAGCGAAAAAAGCCAAAGCTCGTGCGATAAATAGCACTATCTGCTTGTCTACGGATCCAAAAAAGACTTGGCGACTTAAAGCAGTGAATGAGAGTAGCACTGGAGATCCAACGACAATTTCGATAGTACGTGGCTCACTCACGTTACTTAAGGAGTGAAAGAGGACATCATCCTTCAGAGTTGATTTTGTCAGAAGTTAGCATGTGAACATTATTTGAAGATCAAAAGAACAACAAGTGTTATCCAACATCCCTGGAAGAGGTGAATCATTCGCCATACTCAACAAAAAGAGCTTACACGAAAACTACAACATGAAAGGTAGATCTAAGATAATACTTCAATTGATACATGCTCAAAGGTGTCACCGATCATAGTATTTGGACCTCACAAAATTTTACTATTTAATCGCAAACGTGCGGGTAGACATTTACGAACCTAATGAAGCAAACAGCCTAAGTTTCTTTCTGCCTAAGCTGACATGTTACAAGGAATGCATTAAAAGCACACCTGATGATTACACTACTTTAAACCACCGACATGACTGCCCAAAGGTACTTGGCGTTAGAAGTACTTAATCCGTTGCAAAGGACAATCGTATGTGACATGTGCGAAGATTTCAATAGAAGAAGTCTCACCGCCATGCAAATCATTATACTCGACAAGTTTGAATCATTTCAATCAGGAGAGTATGATGGGAGCCACCTTATGGCCCATATTCTGATTTTTAAGCGTCCATCAAGTATCTTTTAAGCATGGTTTTAAATTTCAGCCGAAACGAAATGAAATGGCCAAAATATTTCCGTTTCGGCCGTGATTTACATGAAATCGGTTCTTTACGGTTTCAGCGAAATTTCACCGAAATTCTGAAATGTCACCGAAATTTCTGTTTTTTAATCCTTTTTTACAAAATTTCCACTGAAATTTTAAATATGTCCACCGAAATTTATGAAATTTCCACCGAAATCGCAGAAATTTTAGGCATTTCGGTTAAATTTTTTTTAAAGATGAAATCATTATCATATTATTTACATGATTTCGGCCGAAACCGACACCGAAATTTAAAACCTTGCTTTTAAGTTCCTTAAGTTATAGGAGGGGACCGAGGGGTACCACACTTTTTCCCACCAATATCACTTGATTTCGCATCACTTCGTAAGCAAACCAAAGAATGACTTGACCGGGAATGATCCTCGCACACAATCCACTGCCTCAAAACTCATGCAACTAGCATATCCGAATCCAAGAAAGAAAAATAGAAAGAAAAGATTGACTCTCCACCAAGGTTCTGAGCCCAAAATCAATTTGGAGAGAGGAAGGGGGGGGGGCACCTAGATTGATACAACTTCAAGGTAACTTGTTTTGGTTATTTGGGGTATCTTTAGTAATTTTTGAAGCCAATAGATATCATGATAAACTTTAATTCCAGGGAATTATCTTTAGATTTATATTAGACTAAAAACAAACAGTAGAAAAGGTGCATGAATGTACTTACAGAGGATCTATTAAAGGAGACAAACTTGAAACATCTGCTGATGAGGATGGGAAAAAATGATCAAAGAGTTGGTGCTCAAGCTGACAAACCTGTAATTTATAATAATGGCAATCATATAAATGTAAAAATTGTACTTTTTGGATAATTACAATGATAGAATTCAAGCTCATATACCATAATAGTATTCGATCTTTGTTTATTCAACTGAATTGCCAACGAAATCTGATCATCAATAAATCTAAATTGAAGTAACAAATATAAACTCTTCAGGTGAAAATTTGTCTACAAAAGTTACTTAGAAGTTGTGCATAAAGGTAGGAAGAAACTTTAGCAAAAGAATCTCATAAGAATGTGAGACAACCAACTCTCAGAAGCAGCTCTGGAAACCATTTCATTAATGTGTGGAAAACAGGCAAACACGGACAAGGTGCATGTCTGTGTTTGTGCCCATGAGAAGGGATGTGTGCAAGGTTACGGCATGGTACGACATGCACATATCACACAAATGTATACATGCACTTGTAACATTTACGAATAATCCATTCGCATGCGTTGCCGATAATCATTAAAAGTACCAAAGACGAAGTTCAGCATTTTCTCCTAGCGGTGATTACCCTAAGACATAATCATCAAAACTACCAAAGGCGAAGTTCAGCATTTTCCCTAGAGGTGATTACCCTGACACCATAGCATCAAGGTCAAAGGTTTTAACTCCAGTCATCCAAAGAAAAAAAGAAAAGAATAGGCAGATGTACATGTGTTATGTCATGGTTATTACTTGGGTGAGAACTCTACCTATGCTTCGTTTTGTCATGGCTTATGATCTATGGGAGGTGTGGAAGGTGGTTTGCTCTAGTGTTGACGGGCAGGATACCATCGTTAAAAAATGGGAGCCTCCACCACCAAGAGTTCTAAAGTTTAATTTTGATGGCTATAGTTTGGGTAACCGGGGCCTTCTGGTATAGGAGAAGTTTTGAGGGACTCCTTGGGCGAGGTGGTTTGGGTGTTTTCCGGACCTATCGGGTCGGTGGATGCTAGTGAGGCAGAAGTTAGAGCCATTCACCAAGGGATAAAATGCCTAAATAAAGAAGCAATGGATTAGATGATTGTGGAAGGAGAATCCATGAATGTCATTAGATGGCTAAGAGAGTCGCCAACGTGAAATTCTTTTTCCTTTCCGCAGGGACCAGGAGATTGGATCTAGCCATAAGAAGAATGCTTGGTATAAATAACTCACTTCTTGGTCTTCGACCCCCTCAGTCACTACGAACGCCCCCCGATCAGTGCAATGGAATGTGAATGATTTCTATCTTTGGACCGTTGGAGATGGGGTCAGTTCACTGGTTTGTACAAGTATTCTTTTTTAATAAAAGTCTGGAACCTTGGGTTGCTCATTGGTGGAATACCAGGCAATCATCCTACTTTGACGAAATTCAAGATCGGCTTGCCGATTCTTCAATTATTTTTAAGCATGTACGGCGATCGGCCAACCAAGTGGCGGATTCTCTGGCTACTGGTGGTGTGGGGAAGCCGGGGATAGAGATGTTTGATTTCCTCCCTCTGTGATTGTATTTTTGCTTTTATTATTCCCATCTTTGTTCTTTTCGGCTCTTGTACTTTTGGGGTGACTCTCTCGGTCTTGCCCCTTTTCGTTTTAATAAAATTGCTACCATTCAAAAAAAAAAAAAATGAACATGTGTTCTGTCGTGGCTTTAAAAAACATATGCAGACATCTGGTATAGATTACGCTAAAACCTTTTCATCTGTCGCTAAGATTGCATTTGCCTGCATAGTTTTGTCTATTGTTGCTAAACTTCATCTGCCATTCTATCAACTAAATGTCAAAAATGTCTTCTTGCATGGTAGTTTGCGAGAAGAGGTCTATATGGAGTATGGAGCAGCTTCCAGGGTTTGTTGCTCATAGGATGTCTGTGAGTGTGCGTAGGTTGAAGAATGTGATTTATGGTCTCAAGCAGTCTCCAAATGCCTGGTTTGGCAAATTCAGTGATGCGGTATTAGAGTATGGAATGAAAAGATTACATTCTAGTGACGTAATGTGGACGACATCTTCGTTATCAGTAGTGATACTAAAGGCATTGAAGATTTGAAAGGATTTCTTCAGCACAGGTTCAACACCAAAGATTTGAGAAAGGTTCGTTATTTTCTTGGGATTGAGCTTGATAGGCCTAACTACAAGACTAGCTTTGTCTCAGAAGTCATAGCTTGTTGAGACTCCAATGCATCCAAATATTATGCTTAGAGCTGATCAAGGAGATATGTTTGAATATCTGAAACGAGCCGTCAGGTGGGTATAAAATAAATTACATGACTGTTATCAGGCCAAACATTCCATTCATTGTCAGTACTGTCAGTTTATGGATTCTCGTAGTGTTCTTCACTAGACTATTATGGTTCATGCGGTATCTTAGGAGAGCTCCTGGACATGGCCGTCTTTATAAGTCTAAAGGGCACCTACATGATCAAAGGTCCACCACAGGTTATTGTGCATGTTTAGGTAGTAACTCGGTGACCTGGAAATGCAAGAACCAAAGTGGTGTCCCGTTCTAGTTCCGAGGCTGAGTATCGAGCGATGGTGAAAACTAAATACGAGCGGACTTGTTTTTTTTTGTTAATGTTGTGAGTTGACTTGGTTGAAGCATTTATTACTGAAATTGAGATTTTCAGTAAAGTTGGTGATGAAGTTATTATGTGATAACCAGGTTGTAGAGATGTTCCACATTCGTACCCAGCATGTTGAAGTCAATTGTCATTTCGTGTGTGAGGAGGTTATAAGTGGAGATGTATCTGTACCACCTTTTTGTAAAATTTTAAGATCAACTAGCTGACGTGTTTAACCCATTGAATCGAAGACATATTGATTTCATTAGTCCCAGGCTAGGGATATATGATCAAATTCCCCAGGTTGAGGAGGAGAGTTGTAGTATAACATGTTCTGTAGGGGTATTTTAGTCAAATCATCGGGCATTGTAAAGAAAGACACGTTACAGTATTAAATTTCCATCGAAACCAGCATGAAACAATCGAAATATTTTCTTTTTCATCCAAAATGCAAATCGAAACCAAAACCGTAAGTGTATTAGTGGTATATCATAAACAATATCAGTATGTGTTACATAATTATATTTATATGAACTGCATGTGAAATGTAGTATGCGTATAATGTATTATTATTATTAACGTGAATTACATGTGAAGCATGGTATGTGCCAAATTATCAGACATGAGCGACAACACGTGTCACTTGGTGTTCGATGTTGTTAAACCAATACGGATAGTTGTCTTACTTATGTGATGATTTCTAAATATGTATCCATGCTTATGCGAGGGAAAGAGAGTCAATAATAATCTTCGTTCATTATTTTTGCTCTTCCCTTGTCGCATTTGCTTCTATATGATCAAACCCTAAACAACAACAGACCCCTGGAAAGAGCGCATACTTCTTTACGTGCAAGGTTTTAAATTTCGGATTAGGTTTCGGATGGCACGGAAACGGAAATATTTCGGTTTCGGTGGAAATCTTGTAAAATCATGGAAATGTATGGAAACATATGCAAATGATGAATTTTAAGATGAAACTTTGGGAAATGATAGAATAAGCACAAATAAATAGAAACACTCAGATAAGCAAGAAAGTCATCCATAATGGCTTAATCACATTGAACACCTAGTGGTATGCCCTGGTCTCATGCCGATCTAACATCCCATGCATAAGATATGGTTACTTTGCTACGCAGTTCAATGATGCTGCCTACCAAATATCATTGTCTACATTAATGAAATGAAATGAAATTCAGATCAGAACATCTTTCCATTATTTGTTGGTTTGACCATTTTGGTCGAATTTCGGGCCAAGTTTTGGGAATTTCGATGGAAATAATGACGTGGAAGGAATTCATTGAGATTTCGTTTCGGTAGAGGGATGGAACAGGAACATTTCGGTCATTTCAAAGAAATTTCGGGGAATTTTAAAGCCATGTTTCAGTGTGCTCCCGATATGATTTTCTTTCTTGTTCATGAGCCACACAATATTTCAAGAGAAATATGAACCTGTAAATAAAACTCTAAACGATAAATCTATTACTAAGTGTTACACAATTGTAAGGCTTCATAGGTCAGAGAAGTGGGTCATTTACATATAGTCTATGATTTGTGGACACGGACACGAGTGTCATGTGTCAACACGGACACGGCAAACACCCAAACTTTAGAAACGGGGACACGGCTAAAATAGAAAGTATACGTAATCATGATTTGTGGATATGAATTTGTGTGTCCAGTTTCAACATGGATACGAGTTGTCTAAATAAGGTAAACAAAATATTCAATAAAAAAACAGAATGTCACACTTGACACGGTACAAAAACGTGTCCACACACCCACATTAAGTCTAATACTTCCAGCGATTCAAGTAAAAGTGTCCAAAGGAGTGTCGACACGTGTGGACACGAGTGTCGTGTCGGACACGGCAGGACATATGAGTCGGCAATAAGTTCGAAGTGTCGGCCAAATCATACCATATAGTATTTTTTTTAATGGAGTCCTTTGCTAATAAAGAAATGATTTCTTCTCAATGTTCCAGACCTCAATTATAGGTGTCTAAAACCAAGCATCTAATGGCTTTGAAAAGTAACTCCCTGCAGTATTTACCAAATAGCTGATGACACAGTATGTCATAGTATTTTTTCTGGATGCAATTTCTGGTTTTGCTTCTGTAACGTAATCTGCTTTTTACTGAAAATAAGTGATCAGAAGCAACTATGCATAAAGCTGGACATTGACAAATAAATTTAAATCAACAAGTTCAGGAACCAAAGTTTCAGAATCTCAATAGGAATCAAGCTATGTCTCAGCCGAAGGCATAGAAATTTCAGATTTGCTTCATTGGCTTGCTACAACAAATATTTAAGTAACTCAAATTCTAGGATAGAATGTAAGTTTCACCTGCATTAGGTAAGCACATCCAGATCTAGTCAATGATGGCAATTTCTCTTTCTTGGCAAATTCAGAGACTCTTTGTTGCACTATGCCTTTAACCTAAATAGCATTGAGTAAAAGGTAAATAAGTAACACGCATTGGGTAATAAATGCTTGAATAGAGAAAAAGATGGACCATGCACATAGGAATTGAAATCAACTCACCAAGGAGAGCCTTTGTTCACAATACAATCTATGGCATTCCGCAAGAACTTGAGCATATTCTTTCCTTGAAGACCTACCTTCAATTTCCACCAACACTGGCTTCAGCTGCGAAAATCATTGAGCCACATTAGCAGGCTTTATATACTAGCCATATAAGATCAACTGACATTTAGTCTCCCCTATTCTAAAATAAAAAGCTATAATGTTTGCTGTCACAGAAATTGTATACCCGGGTACTATACCCACTATAACACTGACAAGAATGTTGTAATAGAATGCTGTAATGGCATGCCCATGCTAGCATTCGATGTAGCTGAGTTTATTTTTCCATAACCAGCAGAATATGTATAACACCCTCAAACAAACCAATGCTTTGAAAGAATGAATGACCTATTACCTCACCCGCCGCAGCCTTAAAGCGGACATATATAACAGATGCTTCCACACCCTCAGAGACAGCTGTTTTGCTGCCACCACTGTCTCGAATAGCTGCCAGAACCTGATGAAGAAGAAAAAAATACGCATCACAGAGTCCATTTTTCAACTCCATTACTGCATAGCAATATGCATGAAAATTGATAGAATTACCTGGGAAGAAGCACTTCTGAGAACTGAAAGTACATGAGATCGAATCATGCCCAATGCTCGAGACTGTATAAAAAAGCATCAGAGCATTGCCATGAGTTTCAGCTCCAAATAAACTAAAGAGAAAGAACAAGTCATATCTCTAAAGCAAGGGAAAGAACTAAATATCTCTAAAGCAAGGGGAAGAACCAAGTAACAAATGCCATTATATTCATTCATCTCTATCATAGACTGTTAATATTTATGTTGTTCAATTACCTGAAGTTGTCGAAATTTGACCAAGTATACAGTGGATTCTGCGTATTGAGGGTTGCTTTCGACATACCTAAGCTTGCCACCAGAAAGAAAAATCAGTTTAAGGATTCAGTCTCAGCATTTGCATTAGAGATGTCAACAGCAAAACTTTTCACTGAGAAATTCCAGAACCAAAAACTCATTGATACACCTCTGAAGCACATCATAATTTCCACTTACGAAATGCATTCATCAAGCCGTTTCAGCAAAGGAAGAAAGTGGCCACCTCCAACCTTCATATTCGGAGAATAAAAATTGGTAGCCACCTACATACAAACAAAATATATAAATAAGAAAGCAACCAAACATGATTTTTGTTATGCATAACTACCAGTGTATGTGAAACTAAAAGCAGATCAGATAACCATACATCTATATCATTCTGTGCGAGAGTAAAAGCAAATAAGATACCGTGCTTTAATCAGAATCACCAGAAGCCAAAAAGAATGAAACAAAGTGCTGTGCAGAAATGAAAATGTTTATAAGTAAAATATAAAGATAACAGTAATCCTATTGAAACTTCTGGCCAAAATGGCTAATGAACTATATGCCAAAGCTTAAAACATAATATAACTACCTTAACTTAAATCGATAATTAGCAAGTGAGTGTTTATGTCAAAAGTAACAAACTTAATTCAGATATTTGATTTTCAGGTTATTTGGTCACTAGATGACATTTATTGAAGGCATAACAAAGAAAAAGCGCAAGAAACGAGGTGGGGGAGTTGGAATGGAAAATGGAAGAAAAAAGTGAGAAATGGGTGTTTGGCAAAAATGGGAGTCTGATTAGGCTCACGAATCAGCCCCTGATCATACCTATTGATTTAATTGAAGTCATACACCAGATTACAAGAACAGACTTTAGATTAAAAAAGACAAGACCACCTCTACACCAAGGATGATTTATGTAATATTGTACCAACCTCTTGAGTCTCAACAAGAGAACACCTTTCAGAATAGTGTGTCCACTTATTATCATTCAAAAAAAAGAAAGAATAATTCCACTTAAACAATGATTCAACCAAAAGGCAAGGCTCTTCACATCTGATATCATCACTATCGACCTCAAAGTTTTGTAAGTTGTCTACCAGGGTGCTTGCTTCCCCATTAAAGAGAAACAGCCACCAAAACATTCTCCAAGCTCCAACGTGAGGGATCTATATCTCCAATACCAAGGGATACTACCAATCAACAAAATGTAACACTTGTTTGTTAAAAATGAAGATCAAAAAATAAAAGAGAGAGCACAAGAGAATGAAAGAAAGAAGGAACCAGCTAAAAAAAGCTGAATAAAAATGACAGCTGGAAATAGACATGAAGGCATTCAAGGAGTCACAAGGCCAATATGACCTACTTGATAATGAGTGACTACACACGACAATGGCTATTGTTCCTTATTACATACCCTGCTTAGTCATCCTTTCACTTTTATGTATCCTTCAAAACTAGGGATGAAAGCTTTCAGGATTTGGTGTTCATTTGCCAAGATTTCACCTTGTAACAAGAGAGGGTTTAGGATTACTTTTTTAAGAAAAGGCCCAACCCAACCTTCACCTAAACAACAGCCCTTGCCACTTATAACAAAAGTCACAAAACCAATTCTATTTCAAAATCCAACAAGCCCTTCTTGAATTTTCTGTTATGTGGTGGGCAGCCCAATAAGAAATTTTAGAACCCGGTGATTGAAAAGGTGGAGAAAAGGCTCTCGTATTGGAAAAGAAATCTTATTTCCCTAGGAGATAAAAATAACTCTTGCTAAGTTCGGCATCACCAATTTGCCTTTATATTACATGTCTCTGCTCAGCTGCCCGAAGGGCATGATCAGAAGAATCAACAAGCTGAAGAGGAACTTCTTGTGGAATGACAATGAAGAGTGTGGAAAGTTTCATTTGGTCAAGTGGGAGGATGTGTGCACGCAAAAATGGGTAGGGAGCATCGGCCTTACGAATCTCAAAGCAATGAATAAAGCATTGCTGGATAAATGGCTTTGGAGATTTGGGGAGGATAGGTCATGCTTGTGGCATTCGATGATTGAGAAGTACGGTACCAGTTTTGATACTTGGAACACTTCTGGTCGTTTCAAGGCTAAGGGTTGTATCACGATTTGGAGACATTAGGAACCACTACTTGATCCTGTTTCAGAAGGGGTTTGGGTTCAAAGTAGGCAGAGGGATTGGATTCAGTTTTGGCTTGAGCCTTGCTGTGGAGAGTTGCCTGTCAAAGAGGTTTTCTTGGAAATATTTATCGTAGCTCATCATCGACAGATTAGTGTCAAAGATTCCTTCAGTAGGATTGAGGGCAGAGTGGTTCAAAAGGTCCGAAGAAATCTTTTTGATAGAGATTCCATTATGAACCGCAAATTTTTTGCAACATCACATTCATGCATTTACGATCCATTTGCTTGTATTGATACTACTGAAATGTGTTCTATTTGCCCATAGCTCATGTTTGATACATGATAAAGTAAATCTTGGTTTTCGTTTCCCTGTGACGGACTTGGAAGAAGGGGGGCATTATGACCAAGTTTTTTGTTTGTTTTTTTTTTTTTTTTTAACGTAGGCATTTTATCAAGAGAAAAGAATGCCCTGCAACCGAGATGATCAGGGTTACAACATGTGAACGAGATGGTCGTGGTTACAACAAGAAGAAGAGCTAAAGAGGAATACAGACAATAAGCATAAAGTCAAAGAGGAAGAAACTCAAAAATCTCTAAGCTCGCTTGATCAACACCAGAACGAGCCACGCGATACGCCTCTCTGTTAGACATTATGACCAAGCTGGATTGTGCTTTTGTCAAACAGGGAGGAAATGATAGGAGGATTTGAATCTGGTTGCATGACGGGAAGTTACATTCTCTCTACCACCGCTCGGAGCCACATGCCTCTTCTTAGTCAGCTAGAAGAATTTGGATGATTCCTGCTCCTCATTGGGGTTCTAATTTGGATGATTCCTGCTCCTCTTCTTAGTCAGCTAGAAGACATTATGACCATCTGCAGAGTTGAAATCTGTTAGAGACCTACATGATGGTGTGAGAGATGGATGAAAGGGAGACTAGAGAGAGAGAGAGAGAGACGATGGAGGGGAGATGTTCGTATGGTAGAGAGTTGCATTGAGCAATCTCTCCCCTACGAACCAATATATATATATTATTATTATTATATTTGTGGACAAGTATACCCCTCTATTGGTATATTACATTTAACACTCCCCCTCAAGCTGGAATGTATATATCATACATTCCAAGCTTGTTACAAAAAATTTTCAATTTTGCACATCCCAATGGTTTGGTAAACATACCTGCAGGTTCATCTGCAGATCAAGTAAACACTGTGCAAATCTCACAACTCTGAATTCGATGACGAACGAAGTGACAATCAACTTCAATATGCTTGGTTCGTTCATGGAATACTAGATTCATTGCAATATGGATTGTTACTCTATTGTCACAATACAATTGTGCTAGAGATGTCGATGTGAACACAATCTCTGATAAGAATGAGCGAAGCCATATTAGCTCCCCACTAGTATATGACATAGCTCTATACTCGGCCTCTACACTTGACTTAGACACGACATCTTGCTTTTACTTCTCCACGACACCAAGTTACCTCCGACAAACGTGCAATACCCCGTCGTTGATCTCCTGTCAGCGGGAAAGCCTGCCCAATCTGCATCATTGAATCCTTCTACCTTTTCATGTCCATGTTTTCTAAAGCATAGACCTTTACCTGGTGTACCCTTTAATATTTGATGATTTGGATGACAGCCGCTCAGTAAGAAGTACGTGGAGCACTCATAAAGCGACTAACCATACCAACTGCAAAGGATATGTCTGGACTGGTGACAGTCAAATAGATTAGTTTCCCAACCAATCTTCTATATCGACCAGAATCATCCAGCAACTCTCCTTGATCAAGAAGAAGTTTAACATTTGGATCCATAGGAATAGCAGCAGGTTTTACCCCCATTGAGCATGTCTTCTCTAAGATGTCCAACACATATTTCCTTTGAGACAAGGAGAGATCATGAAGAGAGCGAGCAACCTCAATACCAAGGAAATATATGAGCTGACCCAGATCTTTCGTAGAAAATTCTCCTTGGAGAAAGGACTTCAGATTATGTATGCCATATTTGTCATCTCCTGTAATTACAATATTATCAACATATACAATGAGGAGAATATATCCATAACTAGATTTGTGAGTGAACACAGAATGATCAACAGCACATTGCTTCAACCCAAAATGCAGAACCGTAGCACTAAAGCGCCCAGCACAAGCCCTGGGCGATTGTTTGAGTCCATAAATTGCCTTCTGAAGACGGCATACTGATGAACACATCTCCCCCTGAGCAACATACCCAGGAGGTTGCTCCATATACACTTCCTCAGACAGATCGCCGTGAAGAAAGGCATTCTTGACTGCCAATTGATAGAGAGGCCAACCACGATTAACAGCCTAAGAGATCAACACACGAACCGATGAAATCTTAGCAACCGGCGAGAACGTCTCCTGATAATCAACACCAAATGTTTGAGTGTACCCCTTACCAACGAGGCCGGCTTTGAGACGCTCAACAGACCCATCTGGAAGGTACTTGATGATAAACACCCAATGACAACCAACCGGTTGGGCACCAGAAGGGAGAGGAACCAACCTCCACGTGTTATTCGAGTGAAGAGCACCCATCTCAGGATCCATAGCAACTCTCCATCCCGGATGATGTAGAGCATCTACAACAGACTTAGGCAAAGTAATCGAGGACATGCTAGACACAAAGGACCGAACGGAAGGAGAGAGATGGCCATAAGAGATAAAATTCGATATAGGATGAGCAATAGTATGAGATCTAGAACGAGATGCAATAGGTGAATCGTGAGGAGTAGAACAAATACCTGAGGGCAGACAATCCGACTGTGGAAGAGAACCAGTGGGTGGAGATGGTGCATCTTCAGTCATAGAATGAACAACCTGGCGAGGTCCCCGAGTATAAGTCTTCAGATCAGAATCCTTAGAAGTCACAGTGGTATCATTTTGAGGTTCAGTGGCAGCCACAGGGGCTGGCGTAGCAGGATCCATCATGATAGGGGCTAGCACAGGTTGACCCATCATGATAGAGGCATGCACGCTAGGGATGTCAACATGAAGCTGAGAACCTGAGGTAGAGAAGTAAGACTGATCCTCAAAGAATGTGACATCTGCAAAGACATATGTCTTCCTAAGACGAGGACTATAACATTTATAACTTTTTTGGGTACGAGAGTAACCCAAGAAAAGGCATTTTTCTGCCCTAGGTTCCAACTTGTCAAGCCCTAGAGACAGGTGATGGACAAAGCATGTACAACCAAAGACACGTGGTACTAATAGAAATGGATCACCTAGAGGACACAAAACCGAAAAAAGGTGTTTTCCTAGATCAAACTGAAGAAGGAAGACAGTTACCTAAGAAGCATGATGTGAGAGCAGCATCACCCCAATGAACTTTGGGAACCTTCATCTGAAACATATGTGTACAAGTCATATCCAGCAAATACCGAATTTTTCTTTTAGCCACACCATTCTGTTGTGAAGTGTGTGCACAGGATCACTGATGAATAATACCACGAGAGGACAAAAAATCATGAAAACCATTAAATAGAGAGAAATATTCCTTAGCATTATCAGTACGTAAGCAATTAATAGAACATTGAAACTGGTTGGTTACCTCAAAATAAAGATGACGAAATGCATTAAACACTTGAGATCTATCTTTAAGTAAACAAACATGTGGCCCTCGAATAATCATCAACAAAAATGATAAAATATCGATATCCATTTAATGAAGTAGTTCTAGCTGGACCCCAAACATCAGAATGAATAAGTTTGAATGGACGAGACACTCTCTACTAACTCGAGAAGGAAATGACACACGATGGTGTTTCCCTAACTCACACGACTCGTAATGAAAAGACGGAACAGGATCTGAAATAAAAGAAGACTTCCTAAGCATATCTGCAGGTGGATGTCCCAAACAACAATGCCATTGATAGGCATCCACAGAGGAAAAACACAATAGGAAGAAAAAAAAGGAAACAGCACAGTTCAGTGATTTCGTTAATTGGTGAACAGATAATAAGTTAACAAGAAAGGACGGAACATAAAGAACAAAAGACAATTTAGGTCCCGTCGAAATGGAGACTACACCCATGCCAGAAACAGGGGATGTTGTTCCATCTGCCAATGTAATAGTACGAGATCCCATAGAAGGAAGAGACTGGAAAGAAGATAGAATTGTAGGATTACCAGTCATATGGTGGGATGCTCCTGAATCAATGAGCCATGTCCCAGAAGAAGTACCAGAGAGAAAACAGGAGGGACTACCTTTATGTGCAAACGTGGCAGTTGGCTCTTTTCCCTTGTCCTTAATACGGAGAAGCTCCTCATATTCAGCACGAGGGATAGTCAGGGACTCAGATGTAGATGGAGCCACAGAAGAAGAAATACCATCAGAAGCAACAACAGAAGCATTCACAGGCCTATATGGACGACGCTCAAGATATAAGTCGTAGCAATAGTCAACAGTATGACCATTCAAACGACAGTGTGTACAATAATGGCCCCCACGACCTCGTCCACCACCATCTCTGCCTCCCCATGACTCACGCCCACGACCACGGCCACGGTCACGCCAACCACCATCACGGCCGCGTCCAAAGTGACCACCACCACGGTCACGATCACCACCACCATATGAGACATGAGCAGATCCATCAACAAGAGGTTCACCAGACTGAGGTACTCGCATAGGCTGGACACGGGAGAAGGCCTCTCTCTGCAAACCAGAACTAACAAGCTGCAGACGGATCTGGAGATAGTCAGGGCCTAAAGAATCAAGAAACCGAACAGCCACATAGAAAGGAGCGAACTACAGCATCATCCTCACGCCACTGATCATATGTCGAATCAGTGTTACGCGGAGGAGAACGCTCAAGAAAACTGATTTTCCTACGGCCAAGTAGATAAGTATAAACTGCCATCTTCCACGGGGGATAATTGGTGCCATCCAGTTTTATTAAAGTCATCTGAAGAGGAGGCTCAACATGGGAATAGCTAGACTGAGAAGGATACGATGAAGAACGGCCTTCATCAACCTTGAGGGTAGAAAGTTGCCGAGCAGATGGCTCCACAGACTTCATGAATAACCACCAAGAATACCACAATCATCACTGAAAAATAAAACAAAAATTCCACAAGGCACTCAATAACCTACTGCAAAACCATAGTAGCACTAACAACAACCCCCACAAAGTAACACCACCTCAGCCAACAAACATAAGAAGATCACCACCAACAATAACCACCACAGCATCCCCAAGATAAAACGACCAAGGAGAGGCTATAACACATGTAGCCAACCATGCTCAAGTAAACCACCAACAATACATGCAATAGATTAACCATCCAACCTCATCCAACCATCAACAACAACAACTAAAGTGCTGATTTAGAGCATTAAAAAAAAACAGAACGAATCACGAATACCACGAAGCACAAGTTTCGCAATTAGGGAAAATGAATGATTTAGATCATGAGTAAAAGGGGCGTAAGGATTGGAATCACAATCGAGGAAGAAAGACAAGAAAAGATGGGTTTAGGGTATGGAGAAAGGGGACCGAAGGTGCTGATTTTTTAATAGGGCAAAAAACTAGGGTTTTGTGAATAAGACGAAAAACAAAAAAAATTGGGAAAAAGGGTTGGGCGAAAATCAAGAGGCTAGGGTGCGGGAGATTTGTGCAAAGTTTGGGTTGGAAACCCTAAACGGTTAGGGCTGAATTCAAAAACCCAGAAAAAAAAAAGAAAAAAAAAGGCAAGAAGGAGATCTCTCACATGTTAGAGAGCTACATGATGGTGAGAGAGAGAGAGAGAGAGAGAGAGAGAGAGAGAGAGAGAGGGGAGATATGTTCGTATGGTAGAGAGTTGCATTGAGCAACCTCTCCCCTACGAACCAATATATATATATATATATATATATATATATATATATATATATATATATATATAGTTTTTATATGATGGCCGACCGGGTAATTTACAAGGGCAAACCATCTATCCCTTGATTTTTTGACGGTCGGGCAACATATAAATTCTCATATATATATATATATATTATTAGATTTGTGGACAAGTATACCCCTCTATGGGTATATTACTGTTAACTTACCAACTTCTCTAAAAGCTTAAGCTATTGGAGAAAGGCATTATTTATCTTTTATACTTTAACACTCCCCCCGCACGTGTGGCCCACTTGGCAAACACGTGGCACATGTGGTCCCACTTTGGGTTGACCATCGCATGTGGATTTTTGCTATCCGGGAGGTTTGAACTCAAGACCTTTTGCTCTGATACCATGTTTACTTACCAACTTCTCCAAAAGCTTAAGCTATTGGAGAAAGGCGTTATTTATCTTTTATACTTTAACAATTACATTTAACAAAATCATATAGTTGTGAACTATTGTGCCTTGTGTCTAGCGGCGGAGGAATCAATAGACAGTATTCTTATTCATTGCAGTTGCCAGAAGATATTTTTGTTCACTCTTTACTCGTTTGGGACTCCACGGGTTTTCCTAGCCCATTTTGCGGATTTGGTTGAGTGTTGGGTCTTTGCACCTTGGCATGAAGAGGGGCAGATCATGTGGAGTTCGGCCCTTTTGGATTCGCCCTAGGTTTTTTGGAAAGAGCGGAATAATCGAGTATTCAATGATAATTCCAAGCCCATCCACTACAGTTAAACAACTTTTTTTTTTCTTCCATTGTGCATTGGGCGGTTGTTCTCTTTGTGTTCATGGGCATTACGAAATCTTCTATCTGTAGATCTTGGCTGGACATTTGTGCAAGTAGGATTGTCTTGGACCAGTCATCTCCTAGGTGGACTCCTCCCCTTAGGTTCGTAAAGCTGAATTTTGACGAGTCCAGTTTGGAGAAACAGGGTCCAGCCGGGATTTTCAGATAGTAAAAGTTGATGGACTAATTCTCACCGAATTGGTGAGAAGGATGCAAATGAAGTAGAGCCGCAGGCTTTCCTACCCGGCATTCGGCTTATTGACCACATTGAAATCGATCATCTGGTTGTGGAAGTTGACTCTGTGTCATTTCAACACTTTTGGCATTCTGCAAACAGCGAGGCTGGTCAGTGGTCATTTGGGTTGCTCATGGATAGGTTGAGCATGGAGACCTTTGATTTCTTGTCTCCTTGATGTTTCTGTCTTTGTTGCTATTTTCCTTTTCTTGTTTGGCTTGTCTTTTGGTTTCACGTTCTTTGCTTTTTAATAAATTTTTTGCCATTAAAAAAACTAACAAGATAGCATTAATACAAAAACACAAAATATTGAGAAAAGTCAGTACATGATTTATAGAAAACCATAATCAATCAGAAATGTTGGGATGGAAAATTGGAAAATAAGTCCACGGAACATAGTACATCCTAAACAAAACCATAATCAAGATAAGATAGCATCCAAACCTTACATTCTCCAATTCATCAAAATAGTTGAGCTTACTTCGAAGTGCTTCTGCAAACTCTATTAGTCTTTGCTTCTCTATCAACTGCAACTCAAACAACACACCACTTAGGTTTTAATAACCAAAACAACAAATGTTAGAATCTAAATCCCACAATAATGAAAAAGAAACTAATGTTTTGAAGGAACTATTATTAGTAAAAAAAAACTCTTGTTTATAGAGCATACCACCTTTCCCCAACAGTAAGAGAACATATATGCATGCTTACAGTAAAACAGCATAGAAAAAGGTACGAAAGAAGTAACTAGGTTCAACATAGTTTTAAGACTACTTAGATCTTTAAAGAGAGATCGTCTTGATAACTGCTAAAAGGGCGGAAAAAGTTCCTCATAGTCAATCACCTGCCTTTTCCAACCTCATATTACTTATATTTCCTACACCTGCCAGAATTCAAGCTTCCACCATGGTGTATGGAGTCTGTACCTAGTTTGTAACAAATAAGTGCAATTCCTTTAGGACATGCTCATTCCATGTCTTATCTGTTGACACTTGACAGTGAAGTTAGTATGATGTGCATACACATCGGGTTATCAATGTGAATGAATATTGACCGAACAAAGTTCCTAAATACCCATGGAAAGAAAAACTGATAATATTCGAACAAAAATGAAGCCTAAGCAGCGTTGAAGATATTGTTGATGATTAAAGGTTGATGTTATGAAGTTACCGATGTCGTAAGAACGAGAACTGTATGGTATGGGTTTATGATAAGGAAAAAGTGTGCTGATGATGGTCCCACAAATGGTGATGGAATGAATAAGCTTGGAGTGTTCTAACATGGAGGACAAACTAGGGAAGTTAAAATTCACGGATGTGGACCCAATCATTAGTAAGTTCTTTTTATCAGGTAAGATAGTCTGAGCCGTAAAGCTCTTTAATTTTGTCTTGGTGGATTGATAATGGGAGTTCATGATGCTCTCTAATCCTTGATAATTCCCTTTTGAAGATCTTGAAGAAGCAAGGCATAATTTTTGTGGAGAATCTGGTATTTGCTCCGACCAATATCAGATTCCGATATGGGGTTCTCAAATTTCACGCTCCACTGTTCATTCTTGTTTTATTACTCATCATGAACCCACATGACATTATCCCTAGCAAAAGCACTCAGACCATCATATAATGGGTCATGCACAGCTCTTATCAAGTTCAAGTGGGTCTCATTAGAAAGTAGGCTGAATTGCCCTTTTCATGTATGCATAATCAACAATTGGAAAATAGCCACGAGGCAAATGTCCCAATAACTTAATGGTGTTATTCTTCACTCTTAATCAATGACTTTCTTAACACGTAACTATAAAAGGCATTCAAAACTGCTTATGAGTCACTTATTTCACCAATGATGAAAGACAATATCCTCACCCTGAGATTCTTAGATGCAGCCCATATTAACACATTGAGCATGTCACCCTCCTTGATAAGAGAGCCCAACAAAGAGAAGAACTACAGCTTAAAAGTTAAAACATCCAACAAAGGTCTAACTTCTGCTTCATTGGAGTCTAAAAGCTAACTACATCCCATTTCAAAAAAAAAAGGCTAACTACATCCAAGAAAGCTAAATTAATCTCTCTCTTTCTTCAGAAGAACCCAAATTCTCACGCAAAAAAGCATCAGAGTTAAGCTTCATAGGACCTCCCAAAGATTTTTCCACCTCATCAACTTCTTCCCTACCTCTCCCTGCTACCAACCACCACCTTTTGTTGAACACAGGTATAATATATGCCATTAAGAGGATTTGAATCCTTCAACCCAATTGCATTGTGTATATATCCAGGGGTCAAACCCTAATCCACATATTGTAAGTTTTAGCATTATCAGTACTCGTAGATTACTGATTCATGTTAGATAAACATGTGATCTGCTATTCTAAACCAAGGTTTTACCACCACCACACATTACAACTATAGCCCAACCAAACAACTAGTACTAAGAAGAACAAGGAGACTAGAAAACATACCAAACAATCGCATGCATCGTGTAACGTTTTAGTCTTTGTTTCAACAGCCTGATGTTGTAGCTGTAGTTCATTGAATAAATCGAGGGTGTCATCAACCTACATAAAAAGCAATTGCTTCAGCCAAATTAGAAGCAAGGAAGAGATAACTAAATAACAATTCGAAAAAATGTTTTAACCTGAAGACCTTTTTTAACAATTGAAAATTTTAATTAACAAGGAAGCAACAAAAACAGAAAAGCAAAGTACGCAAAGCAAGTGCGGACAAAACGACACGAAACTGCTTACCATACCCTATCAAACAGCAGGATATTATATTTATGACTTCCAATAGTGTTTAAGCAAACAGACATAAGTATAAAACAAATAGCAGATGATGGAAGCAACAATATACCTGATGAAGGATCCCATCACATGTCTGTATGCGTTCAGTCAATGTATTGACATAGTGACGATACTTCTCCTCTGTCTGTTATGGAAAGCGAAGACAAAGAGCTCTCATGATAACAAATCTTTCTACGCTTAAAATTGTTTCAAGAGAACTACTAGCACAAACCTCTGACTTCATAGCAGATTCAAGGTCTGAAAACCATTTGTAGAACTACAACCAAAATAATAAAGATTATCAGCATTCATTGTGTTAGGAGCACAGCTTGTATGCCACATGCCGCGGCAACAACAGTAAAGCACTTTCAGAAGAAAAAAAATGCATTCATAATAAGAACAACAGAACAAGAGTTGGGAGATTGAACACTGGATACATCAAAAGCATGTACTCCAATGAAGAACTTATCCTTTTTGAAGAAGGTAACACAATATTATTAAACAGAACAAATTACATATTGAAGCACTTATCCCAAATAAAGTAATATTCAACTATTAACAACACTATAGTACATGCTGGATGATTGCGTAGTCCGCAAACTATAACGAATAGATTGATAACAGGAAAGACAGTAAGCTTTCTTTCCTTGACTTGAATTCTTTGATATGGTTTATAGGCAATCTTCCTATGGAGTCTGCAATGTAAATATTTTGAGGCACACATAGTTCTATTCTGTTGCAGTAACAATGAATTGTATTTCTAAATTCACAAAAAGATTTAAATCTTCTATAAAGATGCAATATGACCCTCTCAAGATGGAAAAAAGCAGGCCATTTGCTGATTGAACATTAAGATTTTGGCAAAAAATACTAGCATGTAATTGGTGTCACTAGCTCCGCCAACAAAGGCTACAGTTAGATATGTCTACACATACATGTCGTCACGCTCACTACTCAATGTATTGACTGACACCGTAACCCAAAGCTAGAACCAAATAAAGTTGTCAGTTTCATGCGTATAAATGCTATTAAACATTTCAACTTGCAAAGCTAAAACCAACCTATTAGAGGACCCAAATCCAATATTGAGCCCTGCCAACAAATTTGTCTTCCCAAGAACACTAATAAAGGAATGCACTTGTGAGGGAGAGTTATGCTATCTCATGGAATGGATTGGCAGGTTGGTTTGCAGAAATAAGAAATAACAAATGATGCAGGATTCATAATAAAAGTAGTGAATACTTCTAATGGTAGAAAATATAAACCACTGTACGAATTATAAGCAACAATATTTATCGAGCTCCCTAATAGGTAATATCAAAAAGAATAAATTTAATTTATTTTTTTTAATGATAATGGATTGCATTAGTATAATAAATACACGAGGAACCCCGCGACCGAGATGGTCAATACAAATGATACAAGAAAAAAAAGCAAATAGAATAGACAAGCCCCTCAAGGAGGAAGGAAATTAAAATACTCTAAAGAGGCCCTAACAACATCATCCCTGGCAAACTTATCGCCTACTTCACTGGCAGATCTTCTAACATTTTAACATTTTTTTTTAATGGCCGCAGATCTTCTAACATGTTGATAGGAAATCCTAGATCCACCAGTCCAATCTGAAATCTCATCCAACCATTGGGGTAACCGCCACAAAGACTGAGAGGAACCTTTTAACCACCGGATCACGTTGAGAGAATCCCCTTCCATGACGACCCAATTGAGGATAGAGGAGTCCAACCTCCTTATTCCTTGAATTACCGCCCTCAACTCCGCTTTGTAAGAATCTACAACACTAATGGCCCCAAAAAGCCCACAAAATCGATCTGCTATCGTCCCTGAGAATGCCTCCAATACCCGATGGTACTGGGTTCCCTAAGCTAGAACCATCGAAGTTGAGCTTGAAGAACCCCGGGGCGGGAGGTGACAAGTCCTGAGAAATACTAACTCACTGTTCACTTCCCCAACATATTTCCCTCCACCCATGCCACAACTCAAAAGCCGATACAAACCTGAATGGAGGGAGGACAGCACCCAAGTGATAGTCAACGCCAATATCTTTATAAATATAAAATTTGGGCTTTTTACTTCTCCCCTGAATATGGTTCCATTCCTCTCCTTCCAAAGAACACACAACATAGCTAACAATATAACTTTCTAGAGAATCTTCCCTTTCCAAAGAATAAAATTAAAATAATACAAAAAAACAAAAATGAGAAATAAAAATCTCAAAGTAGAGCACTAGATGCAGAAATAGGCAAAAAAATACGGCAATTTTCCCTATGTAAAGCCCTCAAAACCTTAATTTACTCCTATAAGTAAAATCCCTCTTCTGCTTCATGTCAACTTGCTAAAATAAGAAATGTCGGAAATCAAAAAACTAAAACTCCAAACATGATAAAACTACGAACTGCTGTGCACCAAGTGCACAAACACAGGAATTTTCACTGGCTTGGAAACTAGTAAATATCCATTAACATGCAATTTCCCTCTCCAACTCAAAATTCATCCTTATTAGACAAACTATAATTAGAATACAATCACGGGGACATCCTACAGTGTACAACGAGAACAATACAGCCCAAAGACTACAACTTGAACCCCTTTGAGCATCCCTATGAAGACCCCATCAGAACTGCTGAGTGCACAAAAGAAGATTATGAAAAGCAGGGCCCCTTTCTTATGTGATGCCGGCACGGGATTAATTTTTTGAACCAGTTAACCCCTCGACAGCACCACGGGTTGTTGTTCCGCTGACTCCAACCTGGTGCAGCAATCCTGCCGTATGATATGAGTATCATCCATGTCCATCCCATCTTTGGCTAATTTGTCCGCGTCTTCATTGGCCGAGCACCGCATATGCAGAAACTTAGGTTGGATCCGCTTCACAAATCTCTTATCTCAAGATATCCGCCATCTTCCATGGTCTGATCGCCTTGTTTGTAGCCCAAGCTACCAATCGGACCACCACTCTACTCTAAGAGGACGTTCTTTATGGAGTTTTGATGGACCCATGATAGTTCAAAGGTTTACATAATGCGCATCCATATGAGATATGAGCAATGCACCAATAAATGCTCCAAAGATTCTTCGTTGTACTAGTAGAGAATGCACCAACTTGCTAGGAGTATTTTCCTTCCCTTTAAACAATCGCATGTATTTATTTGTTTTTTTACCACGATCCAAGCAAAAGCTACTACGCGAGGAGGGGCCGTGATTTACACTCTTGCACATCGATCTTCATTCCTATTCATAGAGGTTCATGGAGGCCAATCTGTAAAAGAAAAAACAAACTGTAAGATGTTTGAAGAGTTCGACATCCACCCCCTCTGATCCTACAAGTTAGAGGAACAATAATGTGAGTACGGATGCGAGAGGACGGACATGCTTTCTATTTCGTTTTCCTTAAGGTTACGCCTAAGTCTAAGGGCTCACACAATACTCTCATCCCCCTCTCTTCATGTAGGCACTCACTCTCATCTCCCTATTGGTCGCTAATAGGTATATGCTCAGAAATACATGGCACAACTGAGATTCTCCTAACCAAAAGTCTACCCAAAATCTTATCCTCCTCCCCACTTTAAACCTGACTAAGGGTTCGTAAAAGGGTTTAGACTCACAAATGGACATCCATGCACCTAAGCCTTTTTCCTAGAGAAGGGTTTTTGCACTCCCAAACCCCCAAACCCACCCATATTTGCCTCCTATAACTTGCTGCCATGAGGCATTTTTCTCCTCTCCAAATCTCCACTGCCATATTTGTACCCACTCCCAGACAGCTGTCTCGGCTACCATATTTGTCCCACTCTCAGACCACTGTCTCTCTTCAATCTACATACCTTACCCCATTTCATCAGGTGCTTGAGTCTCTTCTTCCCCTTCCCACAGGAAATCTCTTTGCAACTTTCTATTTTCTTGGCTACTTTCACTGGAATCTTGTAAAGTGACAAGTAATACACTAGCATGTTAGATAGTGTCGCCTTTATCAATGTGATTCTCCCTCCAAAAGATAGATATTGTCTTTTCCACGATGTTAATTTTCTTTCCATCCTCTCTACAACTGGGTCCCATAGAGCTGCTTTGGGCAGACCATACCCCAAGGGGAGGCCAAGATAGGTCATTGGGAGCTCTTCTACTTTACATCCCAGAATACGCGCATATCCCATCGCCTCCTCTAATTCCAAGTTAATTCCTACCGGTAAACTTTCTAAAAAATTGATCATTAGGCCAAACATCATCTCAAACCACTTAAAGATTCTTTTTTTATTTCTCACATACTCTTATCTTCCAAGAATATAAGTGTGTCATCAGCGAATTGTAGGTGAGAAAATAGTTGCACATTCTTACTAGGTAATAGTCCTCTTTCTTTTTTTTTAATGAACAAGGTGATAGCCCTCTTAGGAGTCCCCATTTTTTTGCTTTTGAGGTCAATGCGCTCAAGGCTTTAACAAACATTATGAATAGGTATGATGATATAGGATCTCCCTGGCTTATCCCTCTTGTGCTCCCAAAGAAACCACTCGATGCCCCTTTGATTAGTATAGAGAAAGAAGTGGATATGCATTCTCTAATCCATCTTCTCCATCTCTGGCAAAAATCTATCATTTCATGTATGTACTCCAAAAAATTCCAGACAACATGGTTATAAGCTTTCTCTAGATCAATTTTGCACATGACGACTCGGTCGCCTTCCCTCTCTAACCATTTGCTCTACTCTTAGCTAATCCTTTTGAAGGACAATCCTTCCAATCTCGGCCTCCAATTGTGTTCAGATGAGCATATCTTGGTAAAGTGAGAGATGATAATGTTTTCGATACGATAATTATCCTCTAACAGCACCTCATGTTCTCAAAAAGAGTTGATTGAATTGATGCACCTTCTAGCACTCGCCATCCTGTGAAAGAATTTTAAATTTTTCTCGCTCTAGACTTTTGCCGTCAACAAATTTCTTCCCTTCTTAATATTTTCTCATACTGATTCAGGAAAAGTTTCTCGTTTTTATCCTCCTCTAAGAGATGCACTTGCTCTTCCTTTCTATCCAAACGGTCAATTTCTTGCAGCACTTGGTCCTTTCTAAACCTCGTTTCATCTTGATGTACCTCCAGCCATTCCTTGATTTTTCGCTTCAGTAGTTTAAGCTTCATGCTCATCACAAACCCTTTCCACCCGTCCACCAAGGTTTTAAATTTCAGTTTCCGGACAGCACGTAAACAGAAGCACTTTGGTTTCAGTTGGAAATTTCGATGGAAATCTTGTCAAATCACCGAAAAGTACGGAAATATAAGCAAATGATGAACTTTTAAGATGAAACTTTGAGAAATGCTATAATAGACACTAATACATACTTAGAAACCATCACATAAGCAAAAAAAAGTCATCCATAATGTCTTAATCACATCGAACACTTAGTGACATGCATTGTTGGCCGACACACAAGTCTGGAACAGTAAAGTCAATAAAGAAGAACAATGTAATGAAGTATATGAAAGTATAGTGACCAGTCCCCCTCCAAGGACCCCAACTCTATGTCAATATCACATAGAGTTAGAAGGCATTCTTGATCCCATGCAATTTTGAGAGGTGTGGATACATAGGCATATGTCAATATCATGTCAAGCTGACATAATCACTATAACCAAATCCGGCCCTTTCTTAGCATTCTTTACTCTTGTTTCTTGGTCTTTGAGGATTGATTTGTCAGTGAATGCACTTACGCACTTCATCAAATGTTTTGAAGTGAGCTTTAAATCCAAGGATATCTAATAAAGGTTAATTCTTACTAAGAGCACTACTTACAAACATTAAGTAGACATAGTGTTAATACAAATCCAAAATTTGTAAACTTGGGCAATACAAAACGTGTAAAGTTGGGTAATAAAAATTAAGAGGGCAAACCTGATGAGTATTGACCAAAACCACTTCTATAGCCCCCGTGTCTTCCAAAGTATCATCCTTTGGGGAAACCGAAAAACTGGTTTCCTGTCCTGAGAATGGTTCTTGAGACTGCAATAACTCCAGTCAAAGAATGAGTAATATTGATTTAAAGACTATCATTCTACGGATAAGATATTAAGCATGTTAACTTACCAACTTCCCCAAAAGCTTAGGCTGTTGGAGAAAGGCATTATTTATCTTTTATACTTTAACACTCCCCCGCACGTGTGGCCCACTTCGCAAACACGTGGAACATGTGGTCCCACTTTGGGCCGACCATTGCATGTGGATTTTTGCTATCTGGGAGGTTTGAACTCGAGACCTTTGGCTCTGATACCATGCTAACTTACCAACTTTTCCAAAAGCTTAGGCTATTGGAGAAAGGCGTTATTTATCTTTTATACTTTAACAAAGCAAATAGAGCATATGTAGTTCAGAAAGAAAGGCAGACATAGGCAAACAAAATTCTAGTATTCAGGAAAAGATAAAATAGAAATGGTGAATGAAAGATAAAAGAAATTTCATCAGGATAACCTTAAGTGCCCGTTTGGATGCCAAGAAGATTTTGATTTGGATTTCTCACATTTGCAGCCCCTTTTGCATTGTAATTTGGATCGGATCAAATTCTTGGATTTCTAATTCAGCAGCTGACAGTGAAAAAAATCAGATTTCTAAATTTGTTGTGGAAATAAGAAATTGGAAATCCACAGATCTGGCAGTTTCCTTCACCCTCTTTGCTCCTCAACCTCTCCCCTCCAGTAGGAAGTACCCCCTTCCCTCTCTGTCTCCCTCTACATGAGCTGCCGGATCTATTCATTTTGTATTCAAAACTCAAATTCCACATCCAAATACAAAATGGGAGGTATCCAAACGGGCCCTAAAGGTTTGAGAAAATGAACATGTATAATAAATAGGAAGAGTATGCTTGATTCATCACACAAATTGGCATGGTTCAAAAAAACAGCATAAACAATATATAAGTGCTGACCAATTTTACTGGAAAGGGACGCTCTGCAACTGCATGAGACAGTGACGCTATTGCTGCTTGTTGTTGCTCTGTCAATGGAGCATTCTGTAAAGCACAGACGGTCACACGAGGCAGTAAGTTAGTCACCTATTAAAGTTGTACGCCTCAAGGTTTTATATTAAGATGAAGAAAGATAGCATAGATTAACATAAGTAAAGATTGCAAAGTGGAAAGGTAATGATACACGGAACTTAAACGGCACCGAGAAAAGGAACAAAATGTAGCCATTCAAAAAAAGAAAGGGGAACAAAATGTCAAGAAAACATAAAGAATTACATCATTATAAGTTTATAACAAAAGGTGAATTAAAGCATGAAACATGAGACCTATAGTTAACATGGGAGTACAACCAATACTACAACTAATACTGAAAATACCTAAAAGCAACTACTAATCCAATACAATCAGTCCATAGAACTCATCAATCTCAACAAACTATAAGACATTTCTCCACTCATGCATAGCATGAGTGCCAATCACATTCTTACTAGCTACATTGCTTGGAAACTCACCATAACATTTTTTGTGTGCTTATAAGCAACTTACTGTAACATCTGAAGAGCATAACAGGTGACCTAATAAATTTTTCAATGATATGAATACCTATGATATATCTGAAAGTTCAAGGAGAGCCTAATCAAGTTCCTACCCAAAGACATTGCAATTGTGTAAAAGACTGTCATGTACTTGGAATCATAAATTATACTTTATATGAAAGCAAGCGGATAAAAATATAGTAGGTGTTATCTTACCAATACTTGTATATATTGCACATATCATAGTGATTTCTGTCAGAAAAATGTAAATAAGGGAATGGATACAGGACAAAAATCACATGTAGCCAATACAGTTAACATGATGTTTAAAGAGAACTCCCAGAAAGCAACGAGTTAGATAAGCCTGAACTAGAATTAACATTAAATGAAAGGCAGTGCCTTAAACACAGTGCTTTTATCTTTCTCTTTCTTTGGGTTGGTAAGATGGTTGGGTCAGACCAAAACACAGTGCTTTGAGTTTCATAAAAAGGCTACATGTGCACAACTTCAGTTTTGAATTGCTATTAGAAGTAAAACGTCCAAACAAAGCACCATTGCTGACAGAGCTAATAAATCTTTTTTCGTGAATGGAAACAATATCTTTATTAAGAGAGCAAAAACAGAAAACTTCGACCGAGATGGTCAAGGGCACAGGAAAAGAACTAAGAAAATGCAACTACATGCATCCCTAATCAACAAACAGAAAATGATCGTGGATGACAATATCCTCTCCTTTTAAGGAGATAAGAAGGAAAGAAATAATAATACTTGCAATCCAGAGGAGGATTCCTAAAGTCCTTCCTCCTAGGATTCAAGGAAGGGTTATAGGGAGGACTGTCAATACTTCCTAAATATCTTACTCTGCTATTGTAGTGTATGCTGCTGAGCCTTGAATTAGAATGGCAATTTGATAGGCTAAGACACAGAAAGTCAGGATCTAATTCAGTACAGAAGACATCAAACTGAACTGAACTAAAATAAGGCCCTGTTTGTTTGAGATTGTAACATCCGATTATGAGCTCCAAACCAATTATTGGATTCAAAATTAAGGCCCTGTTTGTTTAAGATTATGCCAACCGATATTGAGTGCCAAACCGATTATTGGACCCAAAATTACGTTTACATTTGGGTCCAATAATCGAGTTGCCACTCACAATCGATTCACATAATCTCAAACGAACAGGGCCTAAATGTAATTTTGAATCCAATAAACGAGGTTTGGGGCTCACAATCGGTCGTCACAGTCTCAAACAAACACGCCCTAATAGTAGGCACTGAAAGATCGGCTCTTAAACAACAATATTTTACACAATTCTGAAGAACGTTGCGAAATCAGTTGCATTTTTGGAGAAGTGGAACGCAAAATCAGTTTATATGTAATGAATTTAAGGCAGAAATAAAGAACATTACATAAATTAAGAAGCATCAGAACAAAATAATATTATTACGAGCAGATCGTAAACATCACATTTCTCGGTTATCGTTAGGAATATGTGGTTGTCTGCAGACTATATATCGATATATTTTATTTGGACGGGACATCCGCACGTTTCAAAACAAGCAGATGTGAAATTCAATTTCGTATTAAATAAACACAGATCTAGGGTTTATGGAAGAAGAGAAGCGATCGTGACGCATGTAATTTGCAGGAGAGATGCGTTCGATTTAAAGCAATTGTTAAACACCCGTAGAAAGAGAAAAGGGATATGAATTCACAGATCGATATCTACATGTTCTGATCCTACCGACCAAAGATTCGGAATTCACATTCAGAATTAGGGCTTCTGTGACGGAAAAAAAAAGTCCATGAAGAGCAGAATTTAAGAGAAGTAGGGTTTTGGACAAGAGAGTGAGAGTTTTGAGTTACCTGCTCCCAAGTAGAAGCGAATAAAAAGCCTTTGGAAACAGCTGTCGGGAGAGTTGCAGGGCTTGTGCCTTTGGTCGCCATGAAAACAAAAAATGCCTAACAGAGAGAGAGAGAGAGAGAGAGAGAGAGAGAGAGAGCTGTATTTCAAAGATTGAAGGGGACGACTGCATACATAAGGAGTCGAAGGAATTTCATGATCCCCAGCGTATGGCCTATACACCCCCATTGAATTGGTATATCGTGCAGCCCAAAAGAAAGTACAGCGGGGCTCACCTCAAGTGATAATCTAAACCATTCATTTTCCGGTCCAACGGTAACTAGCAGCGACCCTATAATTGAAAATGGGGCAATAGGATGATCTAACCCTACGATTTGTGGGGTCCCGTCATCTGCTGGGAATAGCCGGATCCTGAACGGGTCGAGCGACATCTAAGTCGTTTTTTTATGCGTGTTCGCACATTCAAGCGAGTGCATCAAAAAACAGAACTCAGTAGGGATCCTGATCCTCAATCTGTAGAGGTTTATAAAGGAATCGTTAACAAAAAGCTCTATTGATCGAAGGGTCAGGATCATCTTATCGAGCGATGATTTGGGTTCCAACAAGTTTACAGCTTGAATCGTCTAATAATATGGGCTCCAATCAGTTTTTTTATGTCTACTTGTCTGTGAGTTGGGACAAAATATAAAAAAACAACTGATATTAGCACTACCGTGTTTTTATAATTGCACAAATTTATAAAAGGGTCAGGATCATCTTATCAGCAATGATTTTGCCATCACAAGCTCCGGGCTCTATGCAGCATATGGAGTCTCCATGGCAAGATGAAGTGCATGGAAATCTTGTTGATTAAAATCTAGGAGGGAGAACAACCATTAAAATTCGGCATTTCAGCCTTCCAATAACTCAACTATCATGTAGTTGACGTAGTTTCAACCTGAGCTTCGATACCAAATTTGATGTCGGACGGATCTATAGAATGGGCAATAAGGTGAAAAGATGAGAAAAATTAGGGTTAGGTTCGTAAAATAGGTGATTAGATTGGAAAAACATTTTCTAAGAGGTTTTTGATAGGCTTGGAGTGGTGCAAACATATGCCAAGAAATTATTAAAGAATACCGAGGAGTAAAATTAGTTTTTGGACAAAATTAGAGGGTGCACAGGGCATGGATGGATTTGGATGGTGATTCTCAAGTTGAACATTTTTTATGGTTATTTAAGGAGTTGTATAAGATAGGTGAAAAGTAATGAAATAGAGGTTTTGAGTGTGATTAATGGGATACGGGGTTCGTGGGGAAGGTGGTAGATGGAAAAAAACCAAGAAAGAAAAAAGACACATGAAAAAGAAAGATAGTAAAAATTTGCACCAAGGGGTTCTTAGACATCAAACAATAGGGAAGATGAAGGCATCACACCCATGATTTTAAATTTCGACTAAAATCCGAAACTTCAGTCAACACCGAAACCGAAAAGGCCGAAATCTGAAATTGCTGAAATTTGACCAAATTTTCTAAAATTTCTTTACCAAATTTCAGCCGACGGCAGAAAAAACCAACATTTCGTGTGACTTTACGGAATTTCGGCCGAAATCCAAAATTTCGGGATTTCGGTTGAAATTTTGGTTTCGGCTAGGACCGAAATTTATGCCGAACCCGAAATTTCAAACCTTGATCACACAAGAGAAGAAGCTTCAAATCTTTTTTTCATTTATCATTCATCATCACGTCTAAACGAAAGTGCCTTGAGGCTTACAATATAAAAAAAAAGAAAGAAGATAATTGAAAAGTTCTAAGACCCTAAAAAAAACTAATACTTATGGATTAAAATACCCTCTAATGACTTGCTTCCTATTTAATACATGTGTGGTGCCTATTTAAATCACACATAATCCAAAGAACTTAAGTGATTTTGATAAATAAATAAAAAAGACTCCAATACCACCCCCGCCCGGACTTAAAGAGAGTTAAAATAACACTCGAGAAACTAAATAATGCTCGAGAAACAACCATATCTTCTTAATTCTTTGATATTTCACGACATCTTGGGTGGGCCCCCATCAATCTTGTGAAAAGGTCTCTCTTTAGTGTCGACCATGGCCAACTTGGTCACCATGTGATAGCCCATTATATCAACAACCCCGATCACCAAGAAAATGTGCCACATATGCATTGTAACTGTCGTTTTACACTTTTACTTGTTGTGATGAGATTGTCTGGTTGTAACAATCAAAGGATCCACAATAAAGTTATCCCATCACACTTCTAGTAATCCCAAAAAATAGTATATAAAAGAGGGGAATTATGTTCATCATCCCTCACCCCACTAGGATTAACACTGAAATGATTATATTCATTAATACGCCATGTTTTCTTTAGACCGAGGATGGTCATGGTTGAACCTATATTATTAAGTTGAAGGTAGGTTCATACTATTTCTATGTTACATTATCTATGAATGTAACAAACTGCTAACATTGTAGATAAAAAACTACGAACCAGGTAATTTTGAGTCAGACCTTCATATCAAATGGGTTTAAATTGAAATTTCATGGCTTAAAAGTTCTTTCATATTCTCGGGTGAGATTAATTGAGAAAAAAGTGATACCGATTCGCAGTGTGTGGGGAGCAACTGTAATAATTGTGCACTTTCCACTTATGCAAAAGAATCAAGGAAATCCCTATAGTGATTCTGATGATACCTTTATCTTTATTATTGACAGGAGTTCTCTTTACTAGCTGTAGAGCCTAATCTCAGGGTATAGAACCTATCTTTTTTCTCTTTAATAGTGGGCAAGGTGAATCTATCAGAAGAGTGGAAAGATATTGTACCAGAGAGAAGCATTGCAATCCAAACCACCCTTCAACCCCAAAGCAAGGAGATAAATTGACATGGAAGGTACACGTTTGATAAAGGGGAGATATACTGTGCCAATCTTGTTGGACTAGAAAGAGGATAAATTGTTAGAAGCGTTTTCTATTCGGCGGCCCACATTGTCAACCTACTGTATTTAAGATTAGTGGTTTTCTAACCAGAGTCTAAGACTAATTAAAGTTAATCCCAATTAAGGTTCTAAAATTAGAAAGAGGAGTGCATTGGGAGACATAACACTAATCTAACGTTATGTACCTTAAGAGCGGGTGCTTAATGGGAGTAACAGTTAAGAGAGTGATTTAGGGTGTAATCTGGGTGGTCCTCATCTACCAAGGCAAAGCCCTAGATTCCATTGATCATAGCATCCGGACTTGGATAGATTAGAAGATCCCTCTAGTGGTGGTGTCCATCGGAAGCTCATTCAACGGTCTTTCAATGACCAGATAGCACGCACGGCCTAGTATCTCTATCAGATCAACATGCCCGGAGGAACCATTTAATTTCCACAATAATTTTGATATAAAGGTTAGACAAACGAGCTTGAAAAATTATCACTATTGAAACCAACATGTAAGAAAATATACACATACATCACCTTTCCCTGACTTCAATTGTGATTGTACAATAATGGGAAGAAGAGTTGTATACTGGTTTTTAAAACCTGTGAGTAAGAAAACATCAACACTCAAATACCTCTCACTCATCACCTCCAAAAACTCACTCACACACAAGCCTCCACCCTTGGCTCAAAGGAAAAGGCAGACATGAACTCCTTAGCCTTCCCACTGACACAACACTTGGGCAACTCAACCCATTCATTAACAGCCAAATTACATAAAACATAGCTAGAAAAATCGCCAGAATTCACACAAATCAGCATCAGATCCCCACAACCCACACAATTAATATCAGCCTTCTTGCCGTAGAACTCGTGCGACATTGCCAGAGGCATAGCAGCAATCTGCTGCCATGAACGCTCCCCCTCGAAGAATTTCCACACCCTGAGACTTGCACTCTCCAGAAACTCCGACAAGACCACCACAAACGTATCCCCTCTACACTCAACCAAATCGATCGAGTACTCAAAAAATACAGGCAAAAGCCTCGGATACTCAGAGAAGCATCTCTGTGTTAGATTGCACGCCACAACAGTCCCTGAATAGCTAAGGAAATAGATAACCTCTTCTCCATTTTGAACGGTTATAACTGATGAATATTGCTTGGAAGGGCTCCTCTCCATGTTTGTCGCCACCACGTCCCCTGCCTTGCTGAGAAAATACACAGTCTCGTCGCCCGAAGGTTCAGATTCCGGCAAATTGCCAGTTTTCCGGCTCAGCGCAAATTCATCTTCCCATTGGTTTTTTGAGGAGTCATAAACTCTGATGGAAAGGTAAGGGAATTCACCAGAGACTAACACGAGCTTGTAAGAGGATGGGTTTTCCTTAGAAGAAGAAGAAGAATGCATAGCGATGGCATGGAGAGTTTGACTTTGACATGCCGCCGAAGGGAGTTCGCGGCAAACGCCGGTGACCGGATTGCTGACAATAAAGTCACCGGAAACTGTACGGTAACAGATCAATCCGCCGGCGGAGGCGACAGGGATGGATTTGGAATTAGGGTTTTGTTGGAGGAGAGTTGGATAGTTGAGATTTTTCCAATTCATTTCGGATGTATCAAAAACGATTGATTGGTCGATATGGGGATCGACCATGAAAAACCAAGGATCTCTACGGGGGATTTCAGAACAGGCGATTTGGAAGGTTGCAGAGGATGCAACAGAAGTCCATCTTTTGCACACTGAACGGAGCCGAAAGAAGGTTGAGGTGGGCAGCCATGAAAGGACCCTTTCGAGCAGGTCTTGGTTCAGCTCGCCTAAGGAGAAGCCAAAAATCTCGTGATTTTCTTCTGACATTTTTCTCTTCCGGCTTTTCTTCAATACCAAGTTCTGATCTTGCTCCATGAATTTCAAGATTGTAGAGAAGACAACTGCAGAAATAAAAAAGGGGAGAATGTTGTTAGCTACAGAAAGGAATCTCTGTTATCTGTCTGTAGAATCACCGGAAGTAAGAGAATGGTTGGAGATAAGAAGATCACTCTTATTAAAGAAAAGTAGAAACCAAAAGCCCCACTGTTTTACACAAACCCAATTCTAAGGATATGCATATTTCGAAGAAAAAATAGGATTTGATGTTTCGAAAATTTGGGTTCTTCCTAAATCAAAAGAAACAATTGAATTGAAAAGAAAATAATAGGGCATTGAAACTACTATTTCCAAAAAAAACAAGAAGAGCCCAAATGGGATAAGTAAAGAAGACGATGGTAAAAATCCCCAAGAGTAAAAATAATTTCATCCTTCAACAAAAACCCAAAACCCCTGCTTGCAGAGAAGTCAAAAGTCCATCATCTATCAAACGAAAAGACAAGGACGTAAACAAGAAGAAGAGGGTATAGAAATGCACCTGGTAATGGGTTTCAGGAGATTGAAGTGGGTCGCATGAGGTGCTTAGGAAGCAAGGAAGAGATGGATGTCCGTCCTCTTTTGTAATAGGAGAGGGAATTGGGAGGAAGCTTCCTTTCAAGCTCTTTTTGTTCGCGTTGACAGAGCAGAGAAGGGTAAAGCAAAGGGCCCTCTCTAATCTCTATATACGAGAGAGAGGGAGGGAGACGAAATTGGAACCGGCAGCAAGAAAAGTCCATGTGAGCGCCCCACTGACACTGACCGGTTCGAACTTCGAACAAAGCCCTTGCAGCCTGCAGGGTAAGGGTATCAATCACATAAATAAGCCAAATACAATAATCCATTTCTCGGAAAATTTATGTTTTTTTTTTCTTTTTGTAATTTTTGGCTAAAATGCGCCTATATGCGAATCAGCTTAAACGTCCACTCTCAAGAAAGTGACCCTTTCCCTCTAGCCAAATATCTTTGTTCATAATGAGGCAAAGATATATGCATATGCATATGCCTAAGAAAAGAAAATGTATCAAAAAACAATTGGAACAATTCCAATAGTTTCTCCTCTTCTTAGGCAAGTGATAGATCCACCTAACAAGATGTGGGTCCATCCTTGTTTGACATAAGCATCTGCTCCAACAGGAAGGAAAAGACTCTTTCATGACCTTACACTTGTTTTTAGTATACCTCACAACATTAAAAACAAGATTTTTTTTTTATGACGTACGCAATCACCTGTAAACCACACGCATCAGACAAGCCTGGGGATTCAAACTCTCGTCTCTGGGGAGCATACCCAGGACTTAAGCCAAAGAGCCACACCTGTATTGACTTGGAGCATCTTCACTGCGAATTTCCTTAAACCAAAAATAAGCAAGACAAAATGGAAACTATAAACAAATACATTTTCTAGTGGGAGTATACCTAACCTTCACTTTAATAAGGGGGCCCAAACCAGGTTCACACTTGAATATGTAGAGTAGAGTCGAGTCGAATCCACCGATTCAACCAAGTCAGCTCAATGCACCAATTGTTTAATCTGTTTATGATTTGCTTCATGAATCTATTCGGTCATTCATCCTTGCCTTTATCTTTCCTTATCTCCGTATTAGCCCCTAATATTTATTTCTAATGGCCATGTTTTGTTGATTCTAATAAAACAGAAATCGAAACATAAATATTGGTTTTCATCTATCACATATTCACATTGGCCCTGGTAAAATAAAAAACAATTGTTGAGATGAAACCCTATTAATTTATCAACCTACATCATTTTTCTCCAAATCTCAATTTATCAACATGCACCTGCCTTTAAAGAAACATTCTAAGATTATAATCTAGTTTGATATCTACTATTATCTTGAATATGGTTTTACATTTTTTTTATAAAAGTATTCTGAATCAGACCCTTAGCCATAAAATCCATCATAACGTCCTAAATCCGATTAGAGACTGCTAAATACAAAAATACCTTTCGTACTGTAAATGAAAGTATTTATGAATGATATTTGAGAAACATATATTCACCCCTTTTTCTTCCTTGGGGCCACCCCCTTGTAGTGTAAAACGGTATTGACAAATACACTAAAGGGGCTGGCCCAGGGAAGCAGAGTGGAGAAAATATCACTTCCCTTTTTTTTGTGTAAAATATTTAATCAAAATGATTTCCTATCATTTCCAACGAAGTCTCAATTTGATTCTCTCTCTCTCTCTACATCTTTATCCCTCTTGGCTCTTTTGCTAACCAAGGCCCTAACAAATTAGGCATTAACCTAACCCTATTTTAACTTTTTTCAAAATTCTAATTAGAGATTTGCTAGTGTCCAACGGAAAAGGGGATCCGCAGATGGTCAGCCGCCTCGTGAATGATGACAAAATCTGCCGAAAAGTAAGCATCTATGGTTGGTCTGACATGCGACGGATGATCTGCGAAATGCCTTTTGCGATGGACACTAGCAAATCTCTTCCAATTATGTTGGTAGTACCTAGGACTCTCCAAAGGGTGGTTGGATTCAAAACTCATGACCCTGATATTGAAGTAAGATCGATCCGAAGAACACACCAAGTAAGATCAATCTCATAAATGATTGATCGATCCAATCTTAAATTGAATCCGTTGAGACCCCTAGTTAGTATAGCCATTACATTGGCAAGTCATTTGTCATTTTTATTAGAGAATAAAATCAAGTCAAATTTAGATTTGATCTGATTGGGCTATATTGAGTGGTTGGATTGGATTAGGCAAGTGAGTTGGATTAGGTTAATCTTTTTCCATAGTTATCTTATTCTCTTGCTATGTTTATCATTTGAGTTTTCTATAAAAACACTCCTTATGCTTATTGTAATCATTCAAGTTTAGTGAAATCTCCTAAACTTATCATGGTATCAGAGCCAACGATCCTGCGCTAACCACAACGCTAACGAATCCGTCCTCCGGCGGACAGCAGATCTAGCCGTCCGCTGGCCACCATCCATCGAAGGCTCCGTTGCAAACCTCCATTTAGTTTTCTCCAAATCAACAACCCTTTATTTTTTTCCCTTTTTTCTCATCGCTCTCATCATTTTTTTTTCTCACTTGTTGCTGTCGACTCGAAGAGGCTTTTCATCAAGCACCTTCAATGCAAAACCCATCATCCAACATTGATGGTCGACAGCCCAGTTGCTTCAACCTTTGGCAAAATGGATGCGGTGCCTTAAATCTGAACACTTAAAATTCTCACCAGTTTCTTCTCCTCCACCATCCCTCACAATTTGTAGAGCTATTCCATAGCCCTTTACACCCATGGTTTTCACTTGGTCTTTGGTGTGTTTGCTCATTCAGTCAAAGAAGAAGAGGAGATAATGGCGGTGATTTCCTCCCCAACTTTGGTTCAAACACTCCTTTTGCCTGTGTTTTTCAAACCAGATACCACAACATTGATAATGGCACCCCTATATTCCATTTTCTTATAGCCTTGTGTGCCAATCCTTCCAAAAAAAAGGGGGCCTCATCACCCTATTTTGTTCCAACAACACCTTCACCGGTTGCCACCACCCCTTTTACAATTTTTTAGAATGCCTCTCACCCATCTTATGTGACAGAACCCCAAATTGATAACCACACTATTATATCTACACTTTATCTTTGCATTGTCCAAATGATAAGAAGTTTCATGTTGTTATTTGATGTTGTCCATCTTAAGTCACTAGTTGTCGCTTCTTATCCTTCTTCCTTACCTTTTTGAGTCGTCCCCTTAATATAGATTTTCATTTTCTTGTTTTGTCTTATTTCGGTTGAGGTGCTTCATTTCTTTTGAAGTGCGTGCCTGAAAGAGAGTTTCCAATACCATGAGGATTGATAAAATCGACCCATGCTGTCTTGCCTATCAAGGCTCATTCTTGCCAATTCCGGCATTGTATGGTCCACAGACCATTTCCAGAAGGTTCGGTATTAAAAACTGGCTAAAAGACTTGCCCATTCCGGTTTGAGTCCAATCCAATTCATTGAAGCCCACTTCATGGCTCATCTTGCAAGCGACACATTCTTCATCAACAGAAAGGGATCGTCATCTTTGGCAATCAACATCAGGCAGTCAATATTAGTCGACATTCAGCAGTATCATCAAACTCTTTCATCATCAGAGGATCTTCATCAATGTTCATTACATCAGAAGATTTGACGGCGTGCATCAAATGTCCAATTTCATTTTTTTATATTGGGGAATTTCGTTGTAATCAAACGTATGTCGATTTTTTAATCTACATACGTTTGAGGGGCATAGTAGAGAATAAAATAAAATCAAGATCAAATCTTGTAGATTTGATCAGATTGGGCTATATCGAGTGGTTGGATTGGATTAGGCAAGTGAGTTGGATTAGGTTAATCTTTTTCCATAGTTATCTTATTCTCTTGCTATGTTTATCATCTGAGTGTTCTATAAAAACACTCCTTATGCTCATTGTCATCATTCAAGTTTAGTGAAATGTACTAAACTTATCACACTAAACGAGTTTTGAAGGATTTCAGTTAACCGAGTCAAGTTTGTCCGAGTTAGACGTCACAGAGTCGTAAAACAAAACAAGGCAATATTTTTCTAACCTGCACTTTTCCCAAACTTGGGTATCCGGTTCGGAGAGAAAGAAAGTAAGAGATACCCCCAGGAGTTAAGGAATGGGTAGAGGTAAAAGCGCATGTTAGCATTTTAAACGTAAAGAGAGGAAAAAAGAGAAAAAGGAAAGCATTTTACCTGCATGTCAAAGGGTAGCTGACCTTTGTAAAGCAAAAGCAACCTCGTTGAGGAATCTCCTTTCCTTGTTTTTATTTTTCTTTGTTTTCTCTACAAGTCAATGCTTCCGGGACTGGAAAATCACAGGTGTGAGGACAAAGGCTAATAGAATAAGGGAAGAAATGGAGGAAAAGCCGTTAATTACGATCTCTTTTCTTGTGTTTGTTTCAGATGAATGGAATGCTCCCAAACGCAGAGATCTCGATGCCACCAATGTCAGTATCTGCTTTAGTCTAGTCTAGCTGGATTGAATTCTCTCTCTTTTCACTTCGTTTTATTTAGGCTATTTTAGGGTTTTAGGGGGGAGCCTCAGCCAAGTTATATGATTTCTTATTACATTATTCCTAGGGCATAATTACCTCTTTTACTTGAGGATAATGCCAAATGGGTCGTTTTCTATATCTTTGTTCTACTAGGCCCCAATATGATTGATGATACCTTTGGGGAGATATTGAAATGATAATCCTATTCCTTTGTTTTTATAATTGCACAAACTCACCTTGTCTTTTCTTTTCTATTTGGCTATCAAGATCCTCTTTTGACAGCTGTTTAAATCATAAAAGACAAGAGAGTCTGTGCAATTATGAAGCCAATATTAGTAGTAGTAGCCATTACTTAATTGAGAAATGGGAATGGGATGGGATACATTTGCCATTACTGGAGAAAAGGGGAAAGAATCAGTCCAAAGAAAAGGGATTGCTCTAGATAGGAAGGAGGAGCACCAATAAAGTGACAAAAGGGCGGAAGCCTAGTTTCAAAGCGTGAAGCTCCCGTGCGGGGAATCTCAACACCGTCTAACCCAGTTTGCCAAAGATAAGGAAAATGCTCCACTCTGGGATTTGCTAGGCAATTTCGCATCTAGTCATTTGGCTCACTTTTGCCAGAGAAAACAGCCACCTCACCTCAGATGAAGTGAATAAGACAAAATCTCCTAAAAAGTGTGCCTGTGTGGCTTTTCTCCCCTACAAAAGTGAGCAGTGGAGTAGCTTTCCGAGAAATTGCCTACCAAATCGCATCTTAGATCTTCTTAAGGCACCTTTTGAGTGGGCCACCCACATGATCTGGATCCAAATGGCCTCACAATGCTATGCCATAGAATAAATATAGCATCGAACAATTCAAAGTAGTCACGACTAGAATGTGTATCGTTTTTGCAAGGGAAACCGACTTCTTAACTTAGAGCGGAAACGAGCGAATCCTTTTTTTTGTTTTTTTTATGGGTAACCTGCTGGAGTAGGCAGACCCCTACTAGTATATTTAATAAAGAAAAATGAAATGATAGGACTGCCCAATCCTTAGAACAATGTCCAAGAAAAGGCCAAAACAACTAGGGTCGTGACACATTTGAAAGCAAACTCAAAACAAGCAAGAGAACAAAAATACGGGGAGCTAGATTTGCCATTTTGGAAAATAACAAAAAAGATAAAGCCAAATAGTCGTGAGGAAATTATATACTCACAGGCGCCCTTGCAAAAAAGGGCGCAAAGGGCACCCCCATTGGTCAAATCACATTTAAGATGCAACAGAAAGCTAAAATCATAAATGTCTTTAGTGGAATTTGACCAATAGGGGCACCATTTGCTCCATTTTTTGCAAGGGCGACTGTGAATCTAGCATTCCTCTCTTTTTTAAAACTCCAATTGTAAGCCTAGTACTTGGATGGTTAAGTTCATCTACTATGATCTCATGGAAGGGCCCAACCAATGAATGGTTCAAATGATTCCCACGTCAAGTGTGTGGACCTAATCACGTGATCACAAAGATGTACTTTGTAGTGTTGTCCCTTCCTCGTATTGTTACTAGGGACTTGCTAGGCAATTTCACGGAAAGCTATTTTGCGGTTGGCTTTTGCACGATAGAATAACCACCACAGTCCACAGATGAATTAAATGAATTTTACAAAATTTGCTAAAAGTCAACCTGTGTGTCTGTTCTCACATGAAAAAGCCAGCTGAGAAATCGTTTTAAGCGAAATTGCCTAGCAAATCCCTTTTTACTATTATGAATATTAATATGAGAACGACCACGCAGAAAGTAACTTTTACAATCAAAGGTAAAAGGCAATTTTTGGGTCTTGAGGAAATAAGGGTTCATTCTTATGAAACTGAGACAGTCGATCTTATAGAATATTGCGAGGAGACTCACATGATCTTGGTTGCACCCCAAACAGACACCACATGCATAAGATAAAGGATTGTTCAAATCAACAATCTAATTTTTCTTGGCGGAACCCTAAACGAGGCTTGATGGATAAAGGCCCATCGAAGTGTTCTCAACAGCATTTGGCTGGAATATCATTCGGATCAACAGATTTGATCATGTGAACAAGGCTAGAGTGGGGGCCAATAAGTGTCTTTTAGGAAGGAGTGAGAAAATTATTGACCTTCTTTTTATCTTAGCATGTAAAACTGTTTTTCTCATAAAATAAATTCCATTTGATTAATGTATTGATGCGTAACATTAAACTATTTTTACGTTTAGGCTCGTTTCTTTCAACATAAAATTGGATGTAAAATTTGATTTGTGGTCATTTCTACAACATAAAACAAATTTTATGTCGAAGGAAACGGAGCCATAATGAAAGGGCTAAGTGTTCTGCAATACCAAGTCAGTCTTCGAGAAAATTCTTGCCGGTGACATGAGTTCCATGAAAGAAGAAATAGACCCTTCTTTTCATGGTTCCCTACTCTGGAGTATTTACTGCTCTTCACAAGGTTTTCATTCTGTCTTCTACTTAAAGTAAGAAAAAGAAAGAGGTGACTTTGATTAAACAATAAAATACCGAGAATGGGGGAAAAAAGAAATATAAAGTAAATCGACATGTCTTAAGCAGCTATTTCGAGAGTTTCTGCATGGAAATGTGGTAGCTTTAATTGCAGGGTTACACCCATTTTGCCTCAAGAGAACGCTTTTAAAAGTAAAAGAAGAGGGTAACATTCCCCACACGTGTACCCTACTAATGCACGCTTACTGCTTTCATTAGAAAGCTTTTGGTTGGAAATTTTACTTTTTCTTTTTGGCAATGTCCCCATGGGAAAGGATGGTGTTTTTGCTTTTGCTCTAGAAAGGGTGGTATGAGATTTTAACTTAAAACCTAAGAAACGCTATCTCGACAGGAAACAAATTAATAAACAGATCTTTGGCACCTCATGGTTTTGGGAATGATCTCATTTTTTATTTTTTTTTGTACCGACACTAAAAATGCATGAGAGCATGTAAAGGTTTTAGAAATCACGCACCTATAATCACTCCCAACCTACGTTATCTGCTTCACTCAACTCCATGTCATATTGCAAATCAGTACGTACAAACCGGTTCATTATAATTTGAAGGTCCCTCTATGTAAAAATTGAATAGGGTCTGTTGGGGTCATCATTTTTGTGTGTAAATTAAAAAGTAAGAAAATTTAGAAATATTTTTCCCTTACCAGTAAACCCACTAAAAGGCCATTTTCTGCATGATGGTAGAGCAAGATGGCCTATCAGGCTTGTGTTTCGTGCCTAGTTATAATAGGTTGAGTCTTATTTATTCATTCCTTAAGTGTGGGGCGTTTGTTCTGGATAGAAAAATTGATTGCATAACATATTTTATTTTAGAAACTGATATGAACACCCCCTTGTTCCCATAGATGCGTTTCTCTCTTTGTTTCCTTAAAATTTGATAAAAAAGAGAAGTGGTTGTTAAGCTCTTTCGATCCAACCACGCTTGACCTGATAGTCTGATACACACATTGTTTCCGATATTTTAAAAAAGGGACCAAACTGGCAGGTCCAACCAAGTCAATCGGAAGTGGCCACTTTTCAGTCCGATTAGAACAAAGCCGTCACAATTTGATAAAATCCAATACAAGCCATTTGGTATTTAAATCAACCAACTAATCAAGAGGAATGAACAAATTGAATGACGAGTGAGAGGTGAGCAATTGGGAACTGGATCTCGTAAAAATTGATATCTGACCTCGATGTGGAAAATTGGATTTGTTGGTAGTACCGAGATTGTCGTAGAGTGGAAGATAGAGCACTCGCATAGACGGCCATTGATAGGAGTAGATAAGAGAGCAATAACAGTTTATGTATATTCATTGCTAGAACTTTATCTTCCGTCTTAGAGGCCCAAAAGAGGAGCTTACGACAAAGGAAAAATTATATCTGATAGGATCACAAAGGATTGAGCCGCTAGCTCAATGGTCAAGAATTGCTGTTTCACCTAGAGCTCAACGGTTCAATCCTAGCTTACCTATTGTTAGGGGTAAAATCTGTGCCCCCTATGACATGCAGCACACGTGGTACCCAGCTTAAATAGAAAACTAAACTTGCCTCTTTAAATATGAGAGCAAGAAGGATTCTCTGCCTCTATGGATTTGTAACTTCGGACAAATAGGAAAGTGCTTCAAAGGGAAAATCCCTGCCAAGCACAGCTTCTTTATGCAAGGTTTTTCAAGAACCGATCTAAAGGCCCCTCCATTTATATTCATCAGGATCATCTCCATTGTTATTTCTTGGGTGAGGGCTCCCTGAGTGTCAGAAAGAGAAGGACCGCTTACTCCTAATTCCGTGATGCCTAACCCTGTGTGGCTCAAGCTAAACCTCGACGGGTCAAGCATGGGAAATCTGGGAACGTATGGGGTGGGAGTTTTGCTTGGAGATGGAGGAGTGCGAGACTAGATGGACATTCTCAGAACCCATTGGGTTAAGGATTCCATTGAGGCAGAGGCAAGATCACTGCTTTATAAATTGAGGATAGTTAATGATAGTTTGTCGAACAGATCAATAGTCGAGGGAGATTCTATTAATATCATTGGATGGAATGATGGCAATATGCCATATTTGTGGAGATTCACGAATTTGATTTGATGAGATCCATGTGGAAGGTTGCCTTGTCCGGTTTCATCGCGTTTGATGTTAATAGCGAGGCGGATTGATTAGCAAGGGATGAGGTGAATCGAGAGATATTTGATTTCCTTCCTCTTGTGATTTGAATCTTCTTTCCCTTCTCTCCTCGTATTTTCTCTCTCGTCCTATCTTTTGCCCATGGACCTCGTTATCGTAGGACTTGCCCCTCTCCTTAATATAGATTTACTATTTAAAAATAAAAAACAAATAACAACAGGGCAAACCATCAAACTAATAATCGGAAAAGGCGGCAAGTTCATGGAATGGACAAGGTGATGGCATAATGGACATCTGACAAGTCAAAATTAATCAATGTTGGAATTCTTTTTGGGAAATGTTATCAGCACTGGTGTATTTTGATGAGGGCACTCTCACTTTATTAAAAGTACGGTATGGCCCGCACCATAGGATGATCCAAACCGTCTATTAGATGGGCCACAGTCTAAATAGGTTGTGACCCAAAAATCATTTCCGTAGGTTGATCCTAACCCTCTATAGATCGGAAGATTATGATCAACCTACGGAAATGATTTTTGGGGCACAACCTATTTAGGTTGTGGCCCATCTAATGGACGGTTTGGAGCATCCCATGGTGCGGGCCATACCGTACTTTTAATGGAGTGCCTTCATCAAAATACAGTAGTGCTAATAACATTTCCTTCTTTTTTCCTTTCCTTGGTTCTTCTCTTTTTGAATTTAAAATTAATATATTAATGACATCATAGTTAAAATTGTGTTGAATCCTTGTCAGGCTACTTTGGACCAAATTGGGTCCTTTCTGGTTTGATTTTCAAATATTGATTTTCTTTTTCACTTTCGTTTGATCTTCTTTTTCACTTTCGTTTGATCAAACTGACATAATTTTCAAAAATAAAATAAAGGGAAATGTTATCAGCACTACTGTATTTTGATGAGGGCACTCCTCACTTTATTAAAAGTACGGTATTGCCCGCACCATAGGATGATCCAAACCGTCCATTAGATGGGCCACATCCTAAATAGGTTGTGCCTCAAAAATCACTTCCATAGGTTGATCCTAACCCTCCGATCTGAATGTTAGACAGTTCATCCTAACCCTCTATAGATCGGAGGGTTAGCGTCAACCTATGGAAATAATTTTTGGGGCACAACCTATTTAGGCTGTGGCCCATCTAATGGATGGTTTAGATCATCCTATGATGCAGCCCATACCGTACTTTTAATAAAGTGAGAGTGCCCTCATCAAATACAATAGTGCTGATAACATTTCCCTAAAATAAAATGCCAGGTATATTAATTAGACCACTTAAACCATTTGAACCAATCGATTTGATGCAAATAGTTAAGTTCATTTATGTAGTAAATTTAGTCTCTTATTTACTTTAAAAACATTATTTTTAGACCTAAAGAAAGTAAAAACACAAAAAAAGCTCCACACTTAATCATTTACCAAGTTACTATGTTTCCTACCCTCTCTGATTTTGTTTTCCAGCAACACTACCGTGCTCAACCCACCGTGCAGGGCCCGCCCCTTAGGAATGCTGAAAATGTGTTTACAAAGGGAGAGGGAGAATACACATATATAGCCCACAAACTTTCTCTTCCATTTTGATGTGGGATCTTACAATCCACCCCCCTGGGGCCCAACATCCATGTTGAAACACCGTACTATGGGAGGTCCGGTTCTGATACCATGATGTCATGCCATAACCTCATTGTGTAAATATTGTTCGATTTTAAGCATTCTACCCTCCCTGGTTAGCAGCAGTACCATGCCTGACCCACTATGCAGGGCTCACCCCTTAGAGATGCTGAAAAACGCATCTAATCCACATGTATGGCCCAGCCATCTTTTCACCCTTTTCGATGTGGGATCTTATAATCCACCCCCTTGGAGCCAGCGTCCTCGCTGGCATCCCCTTGGGGCCCAGCATCCTCGCTGGCAAACCATACTACGGGAGGTCCAGCTCCGACACCATTATGTCACGCCTCGGCCCCAATGTGTAAATACAGTCTGATTCTAGGATTTCCGACACTCGATGGTTTTGTCTTCCAGCAGCACTACAGTGCCCAACCCACTTCGAAGGGACCCACCCCATGGACGTGCTGAAAACACGTCTACACAGGGGGAGGAGTGATATATAGCAAAGAAATCTTTTCTACCTTTCCGATGTGGGATCTTACAATCCACCCCATTGGGGCCGCGTCCTCGCTAGCACACCATACTACGGGAGGTTCGGGTTATGATACCATTATGTCATGCCCCAACCCCACTGTAAATATTGTTTGTTTCTAGGTTTCCTACCCTGCTCGGTTTTGTTTTCCAGCAGCACGATCGTGCTCGATCCACCCCGCAAGAGCCCGTCCCATAGAGATATTGAAAACGCATATACACAATCAGAGGAAGAATCCACACATATAGCCCACAAACTTTCTCTCCCTTTCCTACGTGGGATCTCACATACTATATTAGGTACTGAAAAATCATAATAAAAGGTCTTCATTTCTTGATTTTTCTTCCAACTGTTTAAGTTACAAAGTTTATTAGAGTTTGAAACTTAGGGTGCTCATGTAAAGAGGTGCTAAGCTAATTACAAAGTAAACTTTCCTTGTCACCTAATTCAAAAGTTGATCGATAGAATTTAATTATTTAATTTGGTTTAAAAAATTTAATTTCATTTGACCTTTTTCCTTTCTTCTAACTTTAATTTGGTTTAAAAGCTATTTTATAAAATTAGTACTCTTGTTAATTAATTTGTTTATTTTATTATTATTATTATTATTATTATTTGGATAAATTTAGGATTTTATTAATCTTCGTTAATTACAATTGATCACTGATGTATGCTTATATTTTCTGATATATTTCCGCGGAGGGGCTGTTACATGAGAGTGCAGCCACATAGACTCAGATTCTGTCTTATTCATTTCATTCATCTGAGGTGGCTGCACTCGATGGTCCCTTGCAAATCCCCCATTTTCGTATCTTTTCTCCCCTTTGCTTGGATAACAATTCTAAAACACCCAACTCCATGCCATATTAACCGGGCGAAGAGATTCCAGAGATCTGCTAACATTGCAAAACATGACCGGACCACCCAAATTTCTTCTAGTGGATAATATCAATTTCAGTACTTTCACCCATTGAAAAAGAGCAACAAACAAACAAACAAAAATCCCACTTTTCTCTCCCATTCCCAACATGGAAAATTCACTCATTCTCTGCAAATCCAAAGACTTCGTTCCTCATTTTTCCAAACAAGAAGTCCCATATGAATTTCTTTCAAAACCCACCATTTATTCCCTCCCCAAGAAATGCTCTCCACTCGCATCAAAACCCGCCGTTCCCGATTTCGTCTCTTCCGAACAAGAGATTTCATCTAAATACCCTTTAAAACCAATCATCTCTTTCACCAAAAATGCCAAACCGGTGTCATCAGAACCAAACCTTGAGCTAGCAGATCTCCACTTGAACCACCTATGTCGAACTGGGCAGCTGAAAGAAGCCGTAATTGCTTTCAAATCATTAGCAGAACGTGGGGCCAAAGTGAAACCCAAGACTTATATCTCCTTACTACAGTCGTGTATTGATTCTGATTCAATTGACGATGGCCGGAAGCTTCATGCCCTGATTGGTTCGGTGTACAATTCAAACCCTTTCGTTGAGACCAAACTCGTCAGCATGTATGCAAAATGTGGGAGCTTGAAAGAAGCCCACAATGTGTTCGTCAAAATGCGTGAAAGGAATCTCTTTACTTGGTCTGCAATGATTGGCGGCTATGCCAGAGAGCAGAGGTGGGAAGAAATCATAGAGCTTTTCTTTCAGATGATGGTACAAGGCATGATGCCTGACGAATTTTTGTTGCCCAAGATTTTACAGGCTTGTGCAAATTCAGGGCACATCGATACCGGGGAACTGATACATTCGTTTGCAATCCGCTCCGGTATGCAAATGCTGGTACATGTGAGCAATTCCCTCTTGGCTATGTATGCCAAGTGCAGGAAATTGCATTCTGCGGAAAGGGTTTTCAGCACAATGAATCTAAGGGACAGAGTGACATGGAATGCAATGATATCTGGATATTGCCATTGTGGCAAGAATGAAGAAGCTCTCAAACTGTTTAACCAAATGCAGGTTGAAGGGATTGAGTTGGGTTTAGTAACATGGAATATATTAATAGACAGTTATAATCAATCAGGTAAATGTGATCTTGCGAGGGAGCTGATGAAGAAGATGGAGAAGTCCGGAATTGCTCCGGATGTTTTTACTTGGACTACGATGATTTCAGGCTTTGCTCAGAACAACAGAACAAACCAGGCCTTGGAACTCTTTAGAGAAATGTGGTTAGTGGGATTCGAACCCAATGGTGTGACTCTGGCGAGTGCTGTCTCAACGTGTACTTCTCTTAAATCAATCAAGAAGGGGACAGAGATTCATTCTATTACAGTTAAGATAGGGTCAGCCAGTGATATACTGGTTGGAAATTCGTTGATCGACATGTATGCCAAATGTGGGGACTTAGAAGCTGCCCAAAGGATCTTCAATAATATTTTGGAAAGAGATGTTTTTACCTGGAACTCGATGATTGGAGGATTTCTGCAAGCTGGGTATTGCGGTAAAGCTCATGATCTATTTGCGAAGATGCATAATTCAGGTGTCAAGCGAAATGTTATCACTTGGAACGTGATGATTTCTGGATACATGAAAAATGGAGATGAGGATCAGGCCATGGAGCTCTTTCAAAAGATGGAAACAGATGGGATCAAACGAAACACGGCTACGTGGAATTCACTCATAGCAGGTTCGCTGCAAAATGGCAATGAAAACAAGAGTCTAGGGATATTTCGTCAAATGCAATCTGCTTGTATGAGATCCAATTCAGTCACAGTCTTGAGTGTCCTACCAGCTTGTGCCAATTTACTAGCAGCACATAAGGTAAAAGAGATTCACGGTTGTGTACTGCATGGTGGCCTAGATTCTGAGGTTCCCATTGCAAATGCACTAATAGACACTTATGCCAAGTCAGGAGATATGGTCAGTGCTCAAGTAGTATTTGATGCTCTATCATGCAAAGATCTCATCTCTTGGAATACGTTGCTTTCGGGTTACGTTCTACATGGTCACTCAGCATGTGCATTAGATCTTTTTGATCATATGAAAAGGGAAGGAGTCAAACCCAACCAGATAACTTGTGCAAGTATGATCTCTTCATACAGTATTGCAGGAATGGTGGATGATGGGAAGCAACTATTCAGTAACATGAACAAAGAACACCAAATTTCACCAGGCTTAGAACATTATGCAGCCATGGTAGATCTCTTTGGTCGCTCCGGTAAACTTAGAGAAGCAGTAGATTTTATTGAAAAAATGCCCATTGAACCTGATCTTGCTGTTTGGGCCGCCTTGCTTACAGCATGCAGGGTCCATGGCAATCTCAGCTTAGCAACCCATGCGGCAGAAAATCTGATCAAACTAGAACCAGGTAATTCTATAGTTCACCGGCTGTTGTTACAGATGTATAATCTAGGTGGTAAATCTGATGATGCGTTGAGGTTGAAAAAGCCCAAGAAGAGGAACAGGATTGCAGGCTCTCTTGGTTGCAGCTGGACTGAGATTAAGAACACTGTGCACACTTTCGTTGTTGGGGATCGAGCTATGCCAAATTCAGATGCTTTCTATGCCCAATTGGACAGCGTGGGAAAAGAAACCAAAGTAGCTATGCCAAATGTGCCCCATACACAGCTTCACATAGATGAGGAAGATGAAGAGATTGCTGGCATCCACAGCGAGAAGCAGGCAATTGCTTTTGCCCTCATCAGTGCTCCTACTTCAATAAGCATACGGATTATCAAGAACCTTCGAATGTGTGTGGATTGCCATAATGCTGCCAAGCTTATCTCTAGGGTATATGGACGTGAAATAAAGCTGAAGGATCCAGCGTGTTTTCATCATTTCAAGGATGGACAATGTTCTTGTAGGGATTATTGGTGATATACAGGAAAGGATGAGAAAATGGCAGCTATACTTTCTTTGAACTATGAGCATGTGCATGGATACAAAAGCCCTTGAATTTTCATTAAGTTATGATCAGAACCAGTAGCAGGGCCGGGGATCTAATTTTCTAGGTAATGAATTGTGCACTGAACTTGCAAGGATCAGTCGAAAATCATAAAGCCTTTGTCCCAGACTAGTTGGGGTCGACTAAATGAATCCTTTAGAAAAATTTCACGAAGAAGGAATCTACCCGGCTCTAATCCTGGCTCTAGTTGGGTTCATCTACGTGGATCATTTTCTTCCATTCTATCCTATCCAAAGTCATGTTCTCTGTTATGTTCCTAGCTATCAAGTCTTTTCTCATTGTTTCTACCTAAGTTGTTTTCGGTCTGCCCCTACCTCTTCTCACCGGAGAATCCAAAAGGCCTACATTGGATAAGTCTAAACCATCTTAAGCGGTGCTCTCTCATCTTCTCCTCAATTGGTGCCACCCCCACCTTTTTACGAATGTCTTCATTTTTAATTATATCTAACCTTGTGTGACCGCACATCCATCTAAGCATTCGCATCTCCGCTACACTCATCTTATACACATGCTGCTTCTTGGTGGCCCAAAATTCTGAGCCGTCCAACATGGCTGACCTCACAACTGTCTTATAAAACTTTCCCTTCAACTTGGTAGGGATTTTACGGTCGCACAAAACTCCTGAGGCAAGCTTTCACTTCAACCAACCTGCTCTTATTGTATGGTTAACATCCTCTTCAATCCCTCATTCCTTATGTAGAATTGAACCAAGATAGCAAAATATATCCCTCTTAGGTACCTCCTGTCTAGTCATATTTACTTATAATTAAACAATGTTAATACTTATAATTAAACAAAGCTAACAAATGTCATGTTTAGAAGGTTTTCAATCCATGGGTATAGAGAGAATATCCTGGGACATATGGCATACGCTATTACTAAATCTGTGTACACTGAATTCAACAGTTATGGGCATTATGGATTTTTTGCTTGCTGGGTCTTGTTTTTTGTAGTACTGGTAAAAATGATCGCAAATGCTTTTGACTCCTTATGTCCAGAGGTTATATCAAAATGATCAATATTGGGTAAAAGTTATAACTTTATTCAGCAAGCAGTAATTGAACCATTAGAAAGTGGAAATCCCACCACCAATAAGTTAGATCTTTCAAATCCTCTGATAAGTTGCAAGGCTTAAAATCTTAATTGCATACTCAACAAACTAAGTTGAGTGCTTAATAAACTCAATGAAGTACTAAAGGCTCAAAAAATCAGGCCACAACATAAGCTCTTTAATGGTCAGTTTGGGCATGCAAGCCAAGATTGTCCTACATTTAAAAATAAATGACTCAAGTACTCCGGCCAAATTTAGAGTCATATGGACTCAAGGTCCAAGTCTGAGTTTCAAATTTTCAGATCATGATAACTCTCCAGACCCAGTTTCAAGACAGGCAACGTAGCATTCATGTATAGTTACGACAGTTCACCATTCATTTAAAAGGTTGAGGTAACTTGCACTGAAATTTTTAGGGTTACAAACACATTTCTTCCTAAAGAAGAGTGAAAGATAACAATGGAAATGGACTAAAAAGCAAATCATTACACCATAATATATGGAACATCAAAACAAATCATTACACCATATTATATGGAACATCAAAACATCCAATTGAATGGTTCTTCAAGAGATATATGATTCCTCTCTCTTCCAAAAATCAAAATACAAACTTCTACAAACATTGCATGCTTGCGCCATGAAAACAACATCACTAAAAGTAGTAACTGCCGGTGAAAGAATCAGCAAATTACTGATAATAGATATATGCATGAGCATATGTTGAAGATAAGGAACCAAATAGGCGGAGGGAAGGTGTGATTGTACACATTAGTCCTTTGGATCGGTAACTCCTTCGGGGGAAATCTGAAATCGTGCTTCAGCTTCTGGTAAACAAGGTGAACTTATCACTTTACATATGCGCTCGTCCCCTCTTCCCTTACGTAGAGCAAGCCTGACACAGATCAAACAACAAAGTTAATTGAGGAAGATAGAAAAGAAAGGAACATCAAGAGAGCATGTCAAGGAATCAGACTAAGAGACCTTGTTGTAGAAGCATGTGCCATGATGTTTCCACCAATGGGCTTGATTTGGGGGCCAGTAAACATTGCAGATCCATCCACTTGTGCCACGACTTGATTGGTAATCACCACTGCTACGCCAAACTACATTCAATAATAGTATTAAGAAATCTTACCAAAAGGGAAGACCACACTAGGGTTTCAAAAGCCAAAACAACTACTCGTAGGTTCACTAACATCTAGTGATATAATGCACCACATAATCCACCCGAAGATACATGAAACTAAAGCAAATTCAGACATGTGATTAGCAGATGGATCTTGGATAACAAGTCTATTTTTATTGAGATTGAGCCTCTAGCTTGATGGTAAAGGCTTTGCTTTCCAACCTAGAGCTTGGAGGTTCAATCCCAGCTTACCTACCAAAAAAAGAGTATTTTATAATGATATAAAGTATTAACTACATTTTAAAAAGTATAATGCAGCTTAATAATTATGTTTGTAAAGTCTTATATAATTATATATAAACCAAGGGATTTGCTAGCGTCCATCGCAGAAGGCATTTTGCGGATGGTCTGTTGCATGTGGCAGCAGCCACCTCGTGAATGAAGACAAAATCTGCTGAAAAGTGAGCCTGTGTGGCTGCTGTCACATGCAATAGACCATCCGCAAAATGCCTTCTGCGATGGACGCTAGCAAATCCCTTAAAAAAATATAGAATATAATATATTTAATGATTATGTTTATTGAGTCTAAAATGATTAGATTTTAAAATGATAAATAGAACAAAATGTTTTGTTTATAGCTATTTGCTGGTAGCACAAACAAGAGGTTATGCAAGAGGGATAGGAGCAAGGTTCTTGAGCAGAAGCAGCATCCTGGATAAAAGAATTCTGCAACTAGGTCACATTTTAAGATATCTTCCTGGGAATATTTTGCTCTACAAAAGAGAAAACAATAACTATTGTACAGATATATTACACTATAGTTGGAATACAAGCAGACTGGAGAAATGCAAACCAGAAGGCAAATATAATATATTTTGCTTGAAGCAAAAAGGAAAAAATAAAATTAGAGCAAAGAAATGAGACTCGAATCTTACTTCATCTGCCAGCTTCTGAAGACTTCTAAGGAACTTTGCCAAATGCATTTGCCTTGCTGACAGTTCTCCTCTTCCTGAGAAATCTGTTCTGTAGAGAGCTGTAGCGCTGTCCACTATCATAAGAGCAAACCTATTCAAGCAAATCTCTCGTGATCAGTCATCGTATTTATCTAACGGCCAAAGAAAATCCATGCACATTGCAATTGGGATAAAACTTGAAGCCCAGGCACAAGTGCCCCACTCAGTCACGAGAAATCTAAGAATCTAGATTGAGGTTGGTCACAAGAGTAGTAAGATATTGAAGTGAATAACGGGTTTCAAGTTTAACCTTCAATAACCAGTAAGGAGCTCCTGGAGAAGAGGTAGACCAAATGATAGGTACCCCAAAAAACTTGAAGAAGGTTGTATTTCACAATTTAGAATTAGGACTCTCACATTTTAGAATAAGAATGATGTACTATTTAATTCTGATGATGATGCAATGTAGCGTACGTGTTAATTCAGATAACAGTACAACTTATCGTGTTGACTTACATTTATATAATAAACAACAACTTTAATATAATTAGTATACCCTGTCGACAATCACAAAGTTTCCCACACTGTCAATGGATATGCACAAGGATATATTAAATTAAACCTACATAACAAGGACCCTGCTCGTAAATTGTAAGGAAAAGAGATTTCCCTGTCAAGCACATTGAAACAACTTTGGGGAGATAATCTTTGTTTATTTTGTCTTGATTTTTGGTATTATTTATCGACTATGCTTCTATTTTTTATGGAATCCTATGTGTATGAATCTAGCAGTTTTGTCTTTGTTCAGAAAAATAAATAAGGGCCCGTTTGGATGCCGAGAAGATTTGGATTTGGATTTCTCACATTTGCAGCCCTTTTTACATTGTAATTTGGATCGGATCAAATTCTTGGATTTCTAATTCAGCAGCTCACAGTGAAAAAAATCAGATTTCAAAATTTGCTGTGGAAATAAGAAATTGAAAATCCACAGATCTGGCAGTTTCCTTCACCCTCTTTGCTCCTCAACCTCTCCCCTCGACTAGGAAATACCCCCTTCCCTCTCTGTCCCCCTCTACATGAGCTGCCGGATCTATTCAATTTGTATTCAAAACTCAAATCCAAATACAAATACAAAATGGGAGGTATCCAAACGGGCCCTAAAGAAACAATCATATCTGTGTGGATGATTTAGTATGTTGGGTTTCCTTAAATCCCATGTCATTAACACCTTGTGAGAAATGTCCACATCGAAGTCATGTAAAATTAGAACAACCAGGTGCCTTTAATTTTCTACTTTATATTGTCCTAGAAGTCTTCCCTGAACTAAGTCAAGAGTCCAAGAATCTATTGAGTAATTTACATGCCGTATGTTGATGTTAAGCAAACAATCTATATGGTTTATGCAGACCACGAGAAACCACAAAACATAAGACATATGGGCTAGTTACGAAATGAAGATACCTTGCCTCCACCATCATTGAAGCTGCTTCTAGCAAAAGCCGTGACTGATGATCAGTGTTATAAGCTCTAGCATAAGCTACGTTCTCCAAAACATCGGCACCATTCAATCCAAATCTGCAATTTTCAGGCATTTTATTACTTTCATGAAACAATCTTCGTACAATGTTAAAACATTCACTATCGCTGTATAAAAGAATAAATAACGCCTTCTCCAACAGCTTAAGCTTTTGGAGTAACTGGTTGTTTCACATGGTATCAGAACAAAGGTCCTGTGTTCAAACCTCCTTGATAGCAAAAATCCACATGCAATGGCCAAACCCAAAAGGGGGCCACATGTGCCACGCGTAGGCCAACCCAAAGAAAGAGGGGCCACACGTGAAGGGAGTGTTAAAGTATAAAAGAATAAATAACGACTTCTCTGACAGCTTAAGCTTTTGAAGTAACTGGTTGTTTCACATGGTGTTAGCCAAAACACCTGTCTGCAATCTGTAAGAGCCTTTGTGGCCTGAAAGTGCCCTCTGCATCAATATACATTGCTTTACCCTCACCACCACCTTGATCCAATGGAAGCTGAAATACCAATATGCAGTGTAAATATCATTCAAGGATTCGCTTGGGGACAACACTTACCCATGAAATAGAAACAAACTCATTTCTAATCTCCATATGATATGACTTGATTCATGAAAATTTTCTAAAGGATTCATTAGCCGACCCCAACTAGTTTGGGACAAATGCTTAGTTGAGTTGAGTATATGACATGACTTGAGAGAGAGAGAGAGAGAGAGAGAGAGAGAGAGAGAGAGAGAGAGAGAGAGAGAGAGGGGGGGGGGGGGAGGGAGAGAGCGAACATTACTTGGCAAGTGACACATAGAGTGTGACACAACTGCGTCTTTCCAGAGCGAAATTCACCATATATTTCAGTAATAGACCCAGTTTCAATTCCTCCTGCCAAATATATCTCTGCTTAGTTCTCAAATCCAAGAGGCATTTACCCTTGAAACATACTAATATGGTCTTGGGTTGCTCTCAGCACCCCTAACATCATCCATTTAAAACTTACCCTCTAAGATCTTGTCAAGTTCTCTTGATCCAGAAGTTATCTGTATGATTTCAAGTCTCTGCGCATGAAGTTGGGTAGCACTAGTAAATCCCAGTGGAACCAACTTAGAGGCTGTCAGCAAACAAACCAAATCAATATTCACTTCTTTATTTTACAGTTGTAATGATAAAAAAAAAGATAATCTCCTTAACAGAATTAAAACAAAACAAAGAATAGCACAAGGTAATATAAAAAATTGCATGCCTGCTTCAATGATCTTGTCAACTTTTGCCTCACTAATTCCTTTAATTTGCAATAGATCTTTTCTGGGAGAATATGCAACCGATTCCACAGTGCATAGGCCAGCATCTTTAAGCTTTTTCACGTCAAGGGAAGCTATCCCCGATGCCTTAGAGAGAGAAAGTAATAGTATCAACAATTTCAATCATCACAACAATTAAAACAGCACTATTCTAAACGATGGAAGCTACAGACAGCCCAAATGCAGTGCAGATAAATAAATAGAAAAGGCAGATCTTAAAAAATGATCCATTATCTCTAAGACTTTGGTTAAGCTTACGCACGAGATAGAAAGAACCCATTTGCTATAACCGCGACTAGGTGCTAAAATAAATGATCTTCGTAGCCCAAGGCACATATGTAAACATTTAGATTAATGATTAAACATTAGACCATATGACATAAATAAGAGAAAAAAGTTTGAAGACAGACAAACCAAAGCTTAATCTTTGAATTTAGACAACCCAAATTCAGAAACAAGAATTTAAGTACCCTGCACCGACAATTGTTCCAGACAATGGGGGATAACACCACCTAAACATAAGGATTAAGGTAAAACCATAGAAGCCATAAGTGTGCGTAGGCTCAGAAATGGGAAAAGGGGAAATGGAGGAATACAAAAGAGAACATACTTGTGAAGAGCAATCGGGCCATATGCCACAGGAAGAGCAGCAGATATTCCAAACTCACATTTACCCTTTAACTGATGCAGGTTTCAAATCGGGTAGCTAAGATTGACTGCAAATTAGGATGGCCCAGATGTTCCAAGGAAACCCATTCTCCAAATTTGGAAGAGAATCCAAACTGAAAGAACAAACCCTCCGCATGTGCCAATAAACAACACAAGTTGTGTGAATTCAAGAAAAAGGATGCTATAAAAAAAGAAGAAGCAGATTCCTAATAAAATCGACTTTCGTTGATGCAAAAGAAAAAACCCACATCAAACACCAAATTCTAGGCCAACCCAGATTTTATGACGTCAAATGAAGATATGGAAAAGAAAACGAAACCTAAATTTTCAATTCGGTCGTAAAAAAATCGAAGTAACCCATTTTGATATAGCAAATAAAAAAACAAGAAAACCAACGAAACGCGAATTTGCATCGGCGGGATGAAAAAGGAAGAAACCCTAGAGGTAGGGTTGGAAGGAAAGAAAAGAAAAGGAATGGGTACCTGGAGCTGTTCGATAGGGAAAGGGCCGTGCTGCATTTCTTCCATGCCTTCCTGTCCTTCCCCCATCTTTTGGTGCTTCTGCTGCTGCTCCATGGATGCTGGCCCTGTGTGTGTGTGTGAGAGAGAGAGAGAGAGAGAGAGAGAGAGAGAGAGATTCAAACGAATGGGGGAGGCGCCAAAAGCCCTATGCTCAAGAAAACAAAGAAGCGTTCCCAGCAAGCTTTTCTTTTCCACGGCACGTCACAAGTCACAACTTGATCGAATGCTATTGATTGTTGCGAAACAAAGTCTTCTAGCTTGCTTTACTTGCAAAAACACGTTCTGAGGGGTGCAACTCGGGTCGGATTGTATCAGACTGAGGCCAACCCTAGCCTAGCTCGGGACAACATTCCCTCAACCCTATCCCATCCCACGTAACATGTTGTTTCCAAATAGAGTCGGTATGGGTTTGGGTTCACCTAGGGCCAGGAAAAAAAATAATACGAGGAAAACATAATCATAAGATAAACATGATAAAATTAGAGGACGGAGGTTGGATTCGGATTGGGATGCCAAGGTCTCATTCTAACTGAACTCGAAATTAAACTGGGTTGGCTTTTTCCAACCCAACCCGAGGAAATGCCAGCCAAACCTGGGACAAAATCGGGTTGAATCCGGCCCAAATTGCAACCCTAGTGCTTTTCTCACCTTATGTGAACACACACTCACACACACCATTAACAGAGCTGTCCCTACGCTCCAAGTGTGATCATTCAATCATCCAATGCGAAAAATATCACCCAAAACTCAACAATCCATGACTACAAGTAATTGGTTTTTCTATTAAATTACTTGTGAAAGCATATGGAGTTCACAAATCAGGCTCAAACCCAAGCTTGCCTTCATTCTCACCAATGTAGGGATGTGAGGCCCAACGCGGCCCGTTTGTCTAATGTACAAATCGGCCCCATATAGCCGATTTTATATAGGCAGGATTACCCTCCTAAAGTTCGTTTTAATTACCGTCTCCGCCACTAGGCATCTACCGTGCCTCTCAAGTCTCAACCTTTATAACCCGAAAAAAAAAAATTAAAAAAAAATCAGACTACTTGAGCCTTTCCTCTCCAATCCAGGAAACAAAGCCCTAGATCGTTCCTTGATCTACTAAATTTGAGATGTTTCTCACCAGGTGAAAGCATTTCCATCTAAAATCTAGGGTTTATTTCCATTTTTTGTTATCTGCCTGCCTCCCTTTAAATCTTTCTTTGCTGTGTTTGTTTTGTGCGGTTGAAGGACGGAATATGATAGAGGCGTCAACACCTTCTCTCCGGAAGGGAGATTGTTTCAGGTCGAATATGCCATCGAGGCGATCAAGGTTAAATCCATCCCCCTTTTTTTTTTGGGTCTTGAAATGTCTTAATAGTTTCTAGCTCCTTGAATTATTCGAGAAAGCAAAGCGTCTTGAAAGGATTGGATTTTGTTGCAGTTAGGTTCGACTGCCATTGGGTTGAAGACAAAGGAGGGCGTTGTGCTCGCTGTCGAGAAACGTATCACTTCGCCTTTGCTGGTTCCTCTCTATATCCTCATCCGTTTATTTAATTTGGCTTAATTTTCATTTCCAGGTTTCTTTCTTTCACTCTATTAGTTTAGTGGCACTTGAAAGTTCTTTCAATTTCTTCCTTCTTTGCCTTTCATTAAGTTCTTTTCTTTCTTCATTCCTTTCAAAGGAAATACCCTTTGGAGTCTCTCTGATCTATTAGCAATCATGTTAGGGATCTTGAATTTACATGAAGCAACCATCATGTTGGCTAGTGGTGCCTAGAGAGGGCAATCTCCTGCCAAAAGAGGTAATACTTATTCTACAGGGCAAGCTTCTTTCCTTCCCTTGTACTATCGGAGTACACCAGATGTTAATGCGGTTCCAAGTTGCAACACCGGGTAGAAGACTATGATTAGTGATAAGAAGAAGATCATGTTCACACCTACAATTGAGCGCTTTTTGTTTGTTCTTTCTTAACCCTATAGGTTATAGCCATCCAAACCACCTTAGCGGTAGTAAAGGTTATCAAAATAATCCACACTATCATTACAGAAAGCCAACAATTCAATCTGCAAATTATAAGTCAGACGTTGGAGCATTGGACCTACCAACTTTGAACCTTCAATAATCGCTTGTACTTCAATGTTACCAAGCATCTGGGTAAGTTTGGTTGCAGATAGTTGCCTCAGAGTAGTGGTGAATTAAAACTTTAGTCTACAGGCAGGCGACAAGCCAAGTAGTCTCCTCGTAGTTATACCATAGAGCAGTGGTAAGTAGTGTTTGGTTGTCAGCATCGTAGAGTAATGGTAGGGGTATATATATTGATAGATAGATAAGAAAAAAACCACCTTTTGTGGCTTTTCCTTGGATTTTTTTAGTAGTTTGCTGGTACGCCACATCAACATACAAGCAGGAGTCAAGGAGACAAGCCAAGTAGTCTCCTGGTAATTTGGAACTGTACATGCAACCAAACAGAGTATTTTGCTGATGTGGCAGCCAAAAATTACCCAAAACCCCAACAAAACCCTACAAAACCCGAGATATTGTGCAACAAAACAGACCTGTTTGTTTGTGCAAAAGCCGGGATGGCTGGGGTTTTGCTTGGCTTTTGGTGCCATGTTAGCAAAACCCCTTGTTTGGTTGCCAATATAGTATTGAAATCCAATGAGACTACCAGGGATGTGTCCTGGTTGTCTTTTGCTTGTCTGCTAATGTGTTACCCTAGTCTCCTCCAAACAGAATCCAAGCCAAAAACCACAAAAAGTGATTTTTTGCTTGGATTTCTTGGGAATGATGCTCTCTCTCTCTCTCTATGTTGGTAATGGCAACCAAACACTACTTACCACTATTCTATGACGTAAGATCCAGTTAAATCCAAGGCTTGTCTCCTCCCTCTTGACTACTTACACCACTACACTATGAGGTAAATACCTACATCCAAACAGAGCCTCAGGTTTACTGCTTCTTCTACTATGATGGATAGGAAGGGTGGGAGTAGATCCCTTGTATAAGCCCCCTTAAACTATGAAAACAACTGCTTGACTTCCATTCATAAGAACCAAAAGATGTGGTTGGAATGCAAGCTTGAATCCATCTTCTAAATATCTCCAATCAATCTTGCTGAGGATACCCTGACTTACTTCCCAGTTTCTTGAGTCGCTACAATCATTTGCAATGAGCTTCCCACCTAAAATCTGCCTCCATTCAATGGATATACATTGGCATGAGGAAATTACTTCCACTAGTGCTCTTACTAGACTTAATGAAAGGAGTTTCACCAATTCTGTATACATATTAAATCAAACAATTATATGATATCTTGAATTTAGATTTAGAATAAAATTTTATTATTTCCCCATGGCTATATCCGCCTCCCTTCAATGTATGCGCCTTGGCTTGTAGACTTTTCCAGAGCTTAGGATGTATAGGTACTAGATATCGGCATCCGTTTCATATGTGATGCCCATACACATACATTGATAAAAATTAGGTACTTGAGGGCCTTAGATATTTCTGGTCTTCCAATAAAAATTGGTGTGGGTGGTGGGTTCTATCTACTGAAGGAAAACCTCCACTTTCACTGTAAATCAGTTATTCGTTGCTTCATGACTGATCGTTCAACTTGAATCACAGCATTTTCCTTCTACTCAAATACATCATGATACTACACATCCTTTTGGGATTGTTTAATCTTGGTCATGCAGAGAAGAATAAATGCACACTCTCAAACATGCAGACACATGCGTGGAAATATTGGTTTCTTGACTTTGGATGTTTTTAGCCTTTAGCATCTTTCTAGGCTGCTGGTATTTTCAGTTACTAAGTTCCATTTCTGTTTCAGGAGCCAAGCAGTGTGGAAAAAATTATGGAGATTGATGAGCATATAGGATGTGCTATGAGTGGACTTATAGCTGATGCTCGTACCCTCGTTGAGCATGCACGCGTCGAAACACAGGTCTTGTTTATATTCACATTGTGCCAGTAACTCCTAAGTGCTATGATTTTTTTTCCTGATTCTGTCTATGTACTTTCCTCAGAACCACAGGTTCTCATATGGTGAATCAATGACAGTGGAATCAACCACGCAGGCCCTTTGTGATCTTGCTCTTCGATTCGGTGAAGGCGACGAAGAATCTATGGTCATCATTGCTATGCCTTCTGAAACTACAGTAGCTTTTCAGTGCAATTAATTCCCAGTAACATTGCTTTTTCGATGGTTTCATCTTTAGTCTCTCATGGACAATTTGATCTGCAGCCCATTGCATTTTGGTGGGAATTGTGTGTAAACTGCAATACAATAAGTTTTGCTAGATACAGTTTGAAAAAGGTTTTTCTAGATTGCAGTTTACATCTATAAGCATTCTTTAGGGGAAAATATGCGGTGGCTCCACATCCAGTTCTATTTTTAGCTTTTGGAGTATTTCTTATGCATCCTAGTATGGGCATGCCGCATGCCTATATTACATTATTCAGGGGAAAATATGTGGTGGTGCCTCGTCCGATCCTACTTTTAACTTGAGTGCTGCTTATACATCCTAGTACGATGCTTATTTATATTAATTACAATGAACTTGTGTCAATTGAAGACTTTTGAAAGGGTCCCATTGTGTCATATGGTTCAAACATTAATCACGATTGAAGCATTAGGGCCTCTTTGAATACCAACAAACTCAATCCTTATTTGCGTCAATTGAAGACTTTTGAAAGAGTCCCATTGTGTCATATGGTTCAAACATTAATCACGATTGAAGCATTAGGCCCTCTTTGAATACCAACAAACTCAATCCTTATTTGCTATTAAGGTTTATTTTATTTGCAAATGGGACACTAGGGCCACTTTGGAAGCCGTCAACTATATCGTTTCTTAAACGATTATAACCATTACCTGCAAATAATCATATTTATCTTCAAAACTGTTTGCATATAAGACAATGAAGTATCCAAACTATACCTTCTGTAAAATGGTGCAGTGCAGTATTCTATGTTTTTTGGTATACAATCATGCCTTTATTACATGCTTCATATAAAAATATGTGGTGGCCCCATCCGGTTCCATTCTTAGCTCGAGTATTATTGCTTAGACATCCCAATATAATACTCGCTTATATTGATTGCAAATGAACCTGAGACAATTGGATGCTTTTGAAAGAGTTCCATTGTGTTTTTTATGATAAACCTTCCACCCCCTTGAAACTTTAGTTGCTATTTTTTATTTAAGTGGTTTTTTGTGAGAACCATAGCCACTTCTGTTGAAATTATGTGTCAGAAACGTAGTAGAGTTGGCCAAGGCATACCTTTGGTAGTTAGGGAGGCCATTCAGAGCTTGTTTGGGCAACTGCATTGTGCAATGTTTATTTTTCTTTTTCCTTCTATTAGAATTATTAGGGGTGGCCATGAAATACGTTGCAGGGAGTAACCCTTCAGGAACTCTAATAAAACCGGGAGACTAGATCTTGCCATATATCTATCTCTGTCTTGAGCCTTAGCAATCTTTTGGTTATATCAACTTCAGTGTATTGACAGATTCTAAGATCTTAAATCTCTGTAAAATTGGTTGTTTGGAATCATTTTTGTGGTACTCGATTGTTTTGCATCTGCTGTTCCTTATTTAGTAACCACTATGGTGCTAGGATGTGGCACAAAATACTGGATATTTTTTTCTGTTTTCTTATGTGATACTATTTGTTTATTTTACAGTCCCGACCTTTTGGGGTATCTCTTCTGATTGCCGGCCATGATGAGAATGGCCCTAGCTTGTAAGTAGTTTTTATTCTTCAGAACTTTGCGCCTTTGTAACCATTTTTATATGGGAATATACTGTCTGGTGGTGGTGGTTTTGCCTTTATATGCTTTCTTTTCCGTAGTGTAATACTCATCATGGCCAGAAAGGTGTTGATTTAGAACCTTATCCTGGAAAAATGTGAATAAATCTCATTCGTATGAAGACCATAGGCCTTTCTTAATTGAGAAGATGCTAAACCCTTTAGGGATTTAGTAAAATGAAAGATGAGATACTCTGACGGAGCTGTAAAGCTCTCACCCCGGGTAGGTGTGACTTTGTTTTCAAGTTGCGGCTTGAGGATCAGTATAGTTGTGATGATTAATTAGCAGGAGCACAATGCTAAGTCTCTTATATGGATCTAGGGTGGAGTCAGTCCTCATGTTGGACAATGTAGCTTGCTTAGATTGGATTCGAGAACGGAAGCTATGTTACCCAGATATGGATACAGACAATAACAGAAACATAGATACATCTCGGCATTTTTGAAATGTAGGGTACGGATACGGATGTGGGTTCCCATGCTGTGAGGTATAATGCAAGGCATCTTTAATAAAAAAATATAAAGCTTATCTAGATTTAACTTAGACGATAGAATTAATAATAAATTTAAAAGATGCAATTAATAATAAACTTGAAATAGCACATGTAAGACTCACATATTATAATTGTTAATACAAAACATCATTGCTAATTCGAATGCGGAGGGGTTTGTTTGAAACAAGGCAATAATTTGACCAGCAAAAGTATCCACGAAGTATCCAGGTGTTGTGGCATACACCTCTAGAATTATCTGAGCGTCATAAGCAGGAAGTGGAGCAAACAGCAAACTAGAAAATAATCTACTTTTGGACCTGGAGCATCTTGAAATAGGTCTATTAGTTGTGAAATCCAGAAGCGGGAATGACACTAAATTACTAAAAGGCATGTGCATGATACAATTATCGTCAAGATTTTAGGACTAGAAGCGGGAATGACGCTAAGGCATGTACATGATACAATTAGGGCGATGATCTCCCCTCCCCCTCCCCCGCCGTACGCATTCGCCCCCCTTATAATGTGAACAGTAGCCAACTTCACGTCAAATCACGTTAAAAGGGGGGCGAATGCGTACACGGGGGGGTTAGAATATCATCCCCCTACAATTATCTTCAAGATTTTAGGACTTGTAGTCGGCATCTTTAAGATTGGTAACATTTGGAAAGTAATCAATGGCCTGGTGAACTAAATTGCTAAGAAATTGTTATTTTTACTACTGTTGATTGTATGCATGTAGAGAACCTGGCAAGGATTATCTCCACATGACCTCATCTGTGTATCTTTTTATTTTCTGTGGCTGCTATTCACTAGAAAATGGCAAAACAAATGCATACATAGTCATCCATGCTCAATGTTCAAAAAAAAAAAAAAAACATAGTCATCCATGCTGATAAATGCAGGGATTGCATGTGCGCATGTCGTATTCACAATGTGGGAGCGTACACATGACGTACAGATGCATGCATTGCACTAAGACTAGCACTAAAATTTAGGATGGCACGGATTGATGCTTTTATGTTATGTGGGATTTATATTGAACTTGTGATATTCAGATACTACACGGATCCATCTGGCACATTCTGGCAATGCAATGCCAAGGCGATTGGTTCAGGTTCAGAAGGTGCTGACAGCTCTTTGCAAGAGCAATACAACAAGGTACCCATCTTTTATTTTCTTTTTGAATAATTACAAGGTACCCATCTTTGAAGTCGCATTTGTCTTTTTTTTCTTTATATCCAATTAATGAGTATTATCACTTCTATTAATACATTCTTATCCAATATTTAAAAACATAAGTTGAATCTGAATTTGGCCTTTTGTCTTTCAAGTTCGACGTAGCCAACTCAACCCCAGCCTAGTTACTTAAAACCTGCTAGAATAGAGTTCGTGAATGATGCTAATTATAAGAAGAAAAAAAAGGATTAGGACAAATTAAGCTAACATCAGGAGATGATGATGTTTTGGATAATAAGATTGGTAGATGTGGATTATGTATAGAGAGGGCTGAGAAGTGGGTTTAAGATATGGGATTAGTAGAAGTGAACTTTGGGTTTTTTTAGAAGGATTGAACTCTGGAGGCTCCAAAATTTCCCCCAAACAACCCCCGAAATATTATCCCCACAGCCATCTTTTCTAGTAGTAAAGGGTCATCCTCAATCAAATCAGCTGCTTTATTACATATTGGTTTTTTCCTTGGAAACAAAGAATCTGAGAACGTAAACCAACAAAGAATCTGAGAACGCGAGCCAGTGATTAATGTCATCTGTTATTTGCAGGACCTAACGCTTCAAGAAGCTGAAACAATAGCCCTTTCCATCTTGAAGCAAGTGATGGAGGAGAAAGTATGCCTGTCTCTTGGATATGAAACAATCAATTACACAGTTGATATTATCTCGTACGCCCTGTTTGTTTTGTATTTTGAGACTCAAAATGGGTTCTCAAAATCCAAAACAAACAGGACCTTGTTATTTTTATGACAGTCTAAAAACAAGCTAGAATATTTTGGCCAGGTGACTCCAAGCAATGTCGACATTGCGAAGGTAGCTCCAACTTATCATCTCTACACTCCATCCGAGGTGGAGGCAGTCATCAGCCGCCTATAAGACACCATTTTCTCGTTCCCCATTTCCACTCGTTGCCTACACACATTTTAAGGTGATCAGCATCATCTTTAGGGATATTTTCTGTTTTTCCCTCTGATTTACATGCTAAATCGGGAAACTCATTTGCTGCTTTTTAAGATCAGACATTCATTCTTGAATTTTAAAGCTTTCCTGTTTTTTTTTTGAAATGGGTTTAAAGCTTTCCTGTTAATGATGATGTTTGTTCTGTTATGCCGATGTGTCATTCAAATTAATCCAATTCACGAGCTTACGGCAATAGCATGCCGAAATACTGTTAAAGCTGATACTTTCATGTATTGGAATTTGGCAATGATGCTTATCTTCCATCGCACATGATATGTTGGGCTGATATTTTCACCTCCAGTTATATTTTCTAATGGAATATTTGTCGAGCTTGTTTTTCACTCTCTTCTGTTTCTAACATGAATCGTAGAGAAATGGGGATGTTTAGTCGAGATAATTGATCTGGTGGACCAGCACGAGTTGGTCCACAAGATCTTGGTCCAGTGACGAATGGTCATCTTAACCATCAGATAAGCCCAACAAAAATGAACACGTAGTTTCTCTTGGCGGAACCTTAAGGTCAATGGGCTGAGATCATCCGATCAAGATGGGGTGAACATCCCACTGATTGGCTCAGTGGTCCTATTTATGGCCGAGAAAGATGTGGGGCCCAAAAGTTGAATGGTGGGGATGAATCTCTGTCTCCTCAGCCCTGTTGGGTGCGGCTACTTCATGCTTCCAGTGGGCCTCAACAATGGGAGAAGTGGATTTTTTGGAATTCCTAAATCTTTCAGACTCGAAGAGGAACCTTTTCATCAGTGTCTTCTTCTCTCTCTTTTCTTCTTAGTCTTATCATTAAAATCTGGGAGCTGCAGGGGTAGATTGCAGTCATCCGTAAGCTACTGATGGTTTAGAGTCTGTCATGGGAGATAACCACTATTTCATGATCGCAAGAGGATTTGTAGATGAAAGGCCTACAAGAGGGGTTTCATATTGTCTAAATCAAAGGCATATTGTCTAAATCAATGGGTTTTCAATTTTTGAGGTGCTTTCTCTAAAGCCCATCACTCTTTCTATCAGAAGCTCAAGGTATTTTGGTGATATAAGAAAACGATACTTAAAAAATTGTGTCACCACCCTCTATTTAATATAATAGAACTGCTATCAGTGCGTGCATCGCGGAGGGACAAATCCCTTGTCGTGGCCTGGATAATTCTCCTTCAAATTCTAAGTTTTTAAGGATTCAGCAGGCCCGTAGAAAAAGGGGATCTTTCCCAAATACAAGAAGGGAGTGCTGCTGCTCTTCTCCTTGACTGCTATGGGCCCAACCTCACCGGAGAGCGGCGACCAGAGAGAGAGAGAGTTTTGAATTGCAGACCCCCTTCCCCATCCAATTACTAAAAAAGAGGGATCCATCATCCAGGAGATATCATAAGTAAAAAATGAGCACGGAATCCCCTATTCCATTATTCAGAAACCCTTTCTGGTCTGAAACACTTCCTTTAGATTAACCTTGGCCTGGTGAGCATCTGAGGTAACTAAGCAAGTGGTAAGCAGCTTCATGATGGGGCTGCTTGGTCTGTCGAGGAGTTGGATGTCTGGCAACATAATAAAAGTGTACCAAATTTCGATGCATTTGCATTTCATTCCATTTTTCTAAAGGGGATCTATTCTGCCACCCCTTTCTTGCAAACCAAGGGGGCTGTTATTTTTTACTGTATGGCCCGTGACTCCGTGTGTAAGTTTAATTACCTTAAGTATTCCTATGCAACCGAACAAGGTTAAGCTCCAGTGGAGGGAGCCTTCAACCCAGTAGGGATGTACTTAAAACCATGGTTTTAATTTCCTCTGAAACGAAACGGCCGAAACGACATTCACATGAAGTTCCAAATTTCGCCGAAATGTCGCCTTTTTAGCCTTTTTTTTACAAAAATTTTACCGAAAATTTAAAAATGTCCACCGAAATTTATGAAATTTCTACCAAAATAGCTGAAATTTCAACCGAAATCGCCAATCGGTCGAAATTTTAATAAAAAACAAAATCATTAACATATTTTTACATGATTTTGGCCAAAACCGAAATATTTCTGTTCCAAGGGTGGCCGAAACGACACTGAATCCGAAATTTATAACCTTGCTTAAAACTAGATAAAATTGGTTGAAATTGGCATGACATTTGGAACTTCCATTGGGCAAATACTCTTCTCTGATGTGTTTAATACATGCATCGTCTCTCCATCTTGCCTCCAATTCACATGATTATGTGAAATGACAACATTAAATAAAACCAGAGGGTGGTTCACTCACGGAACTCAGCCATGAATGATTCATGGAAGGCGGTCAGGCGGGTGACGATGGCTGGTATCTTGTCCTCCGGAGGCAGAATTGTACATCTGATATGCCAAGTTCCAGGTACCTTTCCCCAAGCAAAACACAAAATGGAATATTAGTCTCACCGTAATAAAAGAAGAGAAAAAAAAAGGACTTCGAAATATAATCCAGTGGAGTAATTTACAAAACCACTGGATTTCGGTCCTGTTATTTCTATGGAAAAATGTCCAGGCAATTGGGACCCGGGAATGTTCTGGACAATGAAAAAGAAATAAGCAGAATTTTCTACTAATTTGAAAGTTAAGCCCAAAAACAATGCGTTCAAATGGGTGGCACAGAAAAGACACTTTTTTATAGTCCAGGAAATTAGAAGCACTGTCCTGCGGAAAACTGCGTCATTTTTCCTCAGGCAATGCATGTATGGTGCCGTTTTGGGAATGAAATGCCAACTGGAAAATATGTTCACAAGAAATTTACCGTGAAAGATTGACATAAATACAGACTTTCATGGTGACATATCGACTTTTGGCAACTATCATGCATGCAATCGGGTCCTAAAATTCAATGATAAAGAAGACTCACCTGTCCAAAGCCGGAGCCAGGAACAACGACAATTCCAGTAGCATCAAGAAGGCGGAGAGCGTAAAATGCATCTGGGGCTGTTTTCACTGCTGCTGCAGCTTCAATGGCTTTTTGAGGCAGGTCAATACGTGGGAAAAGGTACATTGCTCCCTCCGCCTTGTTGCAACTAACCCCTTCTAAACTCTTGAATGTGTCTTCTAATGTCTGTGTTCATGAAGGAAGATGAGAAGAAACACAACTTATTCATTATATAGCTGTACGGTGTATAGCTACTCAACTTATTCATTATTTAACATCTCAACAAAAGATGAATAATGTAAGTTGATGTTGTTTTCCATCATAGATTACATAAATCACTTGGTTTCCAAGTACTGTTAAGAACACAGTAACATCCTATATGCAGCAGGTGATGGCTATCACCATGTCCTACTTCCAAAGGGATGCATGGGTAATGAAAATTTGATCTGACCTCTACAAGGTCCTCCTAATAAGTACCATAAGGCTCACATTATGACCATGGGCCCACTACATCATTGTCCATCAATGCATGCTGGACAAGAAACAATCTGAATTGTGGTTGAGTTTCTTTGCTTGCGTTTTGGACTCAACTATGTATGAGCTACTTAAAAGTGCCTCTAGCACATGCTATGAGAACCCATACATATGTGAATGAAAAGGAATGATTTCTTTGTGTTTTATCTGGAGTATTAACCTTTACAGGTAGTAAGACTTTGAAATTTGAACGGAGACACTATAAGAGAAAATAGAGGCTGTATGGTCAGATTCTACCGCAAAGATTCTTCAAGCCACTGGACGATCAAATATTGAGATTTTTAGTGACAAACCTAACCAGTGTATCTCAATGTCAAATATGTCACCTTCATGGCAAAATGAACAAAATTGCCATTTACAGAGAAGTCACCTGGGTGTGAACATGATAAAATTTTAAGCATAATACTTTTGTGATTGGAGAATATTTTGTTTGATTAGTTCAAGTGTTGACCTAGGAGTGTGACCACTTCAAGATAGCCCTATTATGTTTTTTTTTTAATGGTAAGATAGCCTATTATGTTCAAGCATTAAAATGACTGAAGTTTATCAAACAACTACAACAATACATTATAAGAATGTTTTGACTACTCATAGATGGTAAAATATATGTAGCAATTCAAAACTTTTTCATTCGATTGATTAGAAGGAAAACCAGGTGTTTTTAATGAGCAAAACCAAAGTCATTGTCCAACTGACCTTTGCACGCCTTGCTAAAGAAGAGAGAATTCCATCTCTCTCAGCAGAATAGGATTCAAAGGATTCATCTCCGGCCTGCATATTCATTTAATGCTTATTTGTTGTGATTAGCTACTTAAAACGAAGTAGAAGGAAAATATGACTTTCCATTACATTCCACTGACTGATTAGCTTTGGAAAAAAATGATTAGCTTTTACTAGAAAGTAAATAAAACAAATGGAAAATTAACCTTGGGTGGATTCATGACAAGACCCGCAAGAATCTGTCCGGAGATGTTTGAACAAGCATTTACAGTTGCTATCTTGTAAATCTGTTCTCTTACATCGGCACTGAAACCACAAACTTCCATGCAACCTCCTCTTTTGCCACACTCTCCATGGTATCCTTTAAGTCAGAAAAGAAACCAATTGATTTCCAGTTCTATAATTTCAAAGTTTTTAATTTCTAAAATTATTTGAAATTTGATCATCTGATTGATGGGAACCATATACCTTTAGAAATTGATTGGAATGATACTAGGGCGATGTCCTCCTCACCATATCCCATTGACCTGGATATCTTCTTGAATGAGTTGAACTTCTTGTTGTCAACATAAACATTTTCCTGGTATACCTTCAAATGTTTTAGTTTAGTAATGCCATTAGTGACCACTCAGTCAGAGACAACGCTCGAATCCATATCTCAAACCCCCTTAGAGGTCAGAACTGAATTGAGTTGATTTGGTTCAACCGACTTTGGGTCTCAAGTCCAAACTCAAACCCCGTTTTATAATTCCTGGGCCATGTTACTCAGGAAAGTTCGTTTTGCATAAATTGCACTGGCAAAGTCAAACTCCAAAAGTGACAGACTGGCGAATAGGAAATAAAAATATACAAGATTCCAATTGAGAAAGAACTACTCAATGACTAAGTATTTTTAATTTCCACGACCAAAAACTCCATGAATGGTATCAAGACGCTACACACCTCATCCGCGAGAAGAACAAGACCTTCTTTCTTGCAGAAATCCACAATTTCCCGTTGGTTGTCCTCTGTGAGAACCTGTAAGCAAGAATTGACACCAAAAAACTTACAGAGAAAGATTATAAGCTTCCAAAAAGTAAAAAACAGAGACCCATTAAAACAGCCCCTTTTCCTTCATAAATATATTTACTTGAGGGCATCTAGCTCAGTCACAGCATATGCATGTGTGCCAGTGCTAGACAAGGACACACAAGGCATCAGACACGGAGACTTTGGGAAATCCAAACATGTCAACAAATCACAGGTATCATGGCTTACACACACACACACATAGAGAGAGAGAGAGAGAGAGAGAGAGAGAGAGAGAGAGAGAGAGAAGTGTTCCTACTCGATCGAGTAGATAAGTTATCTACTTCGTCGGCCACAAAAACAGTGGGGGCCCACATTTTTTGGGTGATGCAAACCATTCATTTGATGGGCCCTGACATAGATAGGGTGTGCCCAAAAAATCAGCTCCATAGGATCATCCTAACCCTTTGATCAGTGGAGGTTAAAATGGACAGGTATAAACCTCTACAAATCTGCTCATTTTTAAACTCCACAGTTCGAAGGGTTAGGATGATCCTATGGAGCTGATTTTTTGGGCACACCCTATCTATGTCAGTGACCATCAAATGAATGGTTTGCATCACCAAAAAAATGAGGGCCCCCACTGTTTTTGGGGCTGACGGAGTAGATAACTTATCTACTCGATCGAGTAGGAACACTTCTCTCTCTCTCTCTCTCTCTCTCTCTCTCTCTCTATATATATATATATATATATATATATATATATATATATATATATATATATATATATATATATATATAGTGTTTGTGAGCTAGAGCTCATATAAGCTTATATGAGCTAGAGCTCACAAACATAGGGCGGCCCACATTGTTTGTATGATCCAAAGCATTCATTTGATAGGCCTTCATATAGATAGGGTGTGCCCAAAAAACCAGCTTCATAGGATCATCCTAACCTTTCCATTTATGGAGGTTAAAAATGGGCAGATTTATTGAGGTTTATACCCGTCCATTTTAACATCCACAAATGGAAGGGTAGTCTGGATCATCTTAAAAGTAATAAATCTTATCCAAAATGCCAGTGTCATTAGCCCATGTAGCAGAGGGTATTATCCGCACAGAAAATTCTCAAAAAATAAATTAAATTCAGCTTCATTGGCTGTTGAATTTCCTAACGTATAATAATGCCTCCTGGCCAGTGCTCACCTGCCCAGTTGGGTTGCCAGGATTTATAACTACTAATGCCCAAACAGCTATACCCTTGGACTGAGCAGCTTCGAGTTGTTTCTTAACCTCAGAAATCTCCAATCCCCACCCTGTTGCTTCATTGAGATAGTATGGGACCTGAAAACCAGACCACCATTATTTCTTTTCTCTTTATCAATGTTACAAAAACTTGGACTTGACTTGGGAGTTTTAAGTTCAATTAGGTAAAGTCACTGTAAGATACACATATTTAGCAAAAACATCTGTCATAACATCTTGGAGTTTGAACTTGGTACTAAGAGGAGCATGACCAAATCAGCTCTATCGAGTTCCAAGTAAATTGTCAAGCTTCTGAACATTACTGATTGCTCATTATAATAATCAAACAAAGAAAAATCCAAAATCCAAATAACATACAAGAGTGCCTCCATGGAGGGTAATTGAGGCAGAGTACAAAGGGTACTGAGGAATGGGGCAAAGAATGCCATCTTTCTCAGATCTTAGTAACAACTGCATCATCATATGTACCTGAGAGGAAAACAAAAGATATTTTGCCTCCATTCAATGGCATCAAAAAGCTAGTGAAACAAACAAATATGTAACTAAGGTCAAATAGGGTACCGCAGGGCTTGCTCCATCAGTTAAGAAAAGATCATCTGCATTGGCATGAAAACCATCACGAGCAGCGATTCCAGCAGCAATTGAATCACGTAATCCCTTCACACCCTGGGGTAAGGAGGTGGCAGGAATTAGCCTACATTATCCATAAGGAAAGCGTATGAAGTTTTATATCATTGCAATATAATGAAAGGAATGTGATCTTACTTGACAATGACTATAAGCACCTGTAGCTCTATCAGGAATCTGGTCCAGAATCTGCCAAGCTCTTTCTATTGAATCCGAGCTGCAACAAAAGTCAATGAAGCTTACATACAAAAGCATGTAAAGCGGAAAGCATTAAATTATCAACACTATAAAAGATTATGATGGAATTTGTCGCAAGTTTGATATATTATTAGATCATAAAAAATGATAGGCGATGCTACGAAACATGAGGTGCAAAGATAAAAATATACTCTGAGATAAATAATGAAATTGAAGGAGATTGAGAAAACTAAAGAAGAAATTTATTTGTCATAGAAGAAGTATGCCACTGATTTACTTAACATGTGGGCTGCAAACCAGTTGACACACCAATAGTGTGCCAAAAAAGAAAAAAAAAGAAAGTTCTAAAGAGGGCCGCAAGGTCAAGGATCCTCTAATTTATCGAAGCATGGTAGAGCACTTTAGTACCCAACCCTTTACATGCTAGGCATCACCTATGCAGTGAATGAGGCATGCCAATACATGCATGGTCCAAGAGAGGAGGAGGATTTTCCAAGCGGCAAACGAATTATGAGATATATCCAAGAGGTACACTCATAATGGGTTATATTTTACAACATCTGACAGGTCCATTGAGGTGTACGGGTACTCTGACACTGATTGGCTAGGGGATCAAGACACGCGCACGTCCATGACAGGATATTGTGTCTTTTCAAGTGGATGCCTAGTCTCATGGAGCAACGGAATGTTAAAGATTGTGGCCTGGTCAAGTGTAGAAGCTGACTACAGGCTATGATGTCTACTAAGGCTGAACCAAGGTGGCTAAGCCATCTATTCTAGAAGATCCATCTGAGGTTGCACACACACATATACTACGGCAATCCGAATACCATTAAATTTTAAGAGAACCCCGTCTTCCATTCTAGGACTAACAATGTTGAAATTGACTACCATTTTGTTTGTGAGAAAGTAGAAGATGGTGAGGTTTAGCCGTGCGATGTTATTAGTCAAAAGCAAGTTGCAGATATCCCGGCTTAAGGACTTACGGTTGAGCATCACCACTAATTGGTAGACAAGCTAAACATGTCATAACAGGACACGTGTCAGCTTGAAGGGGAATGCAAGAAGATCCATGTAGGGGTGTTTTGGTTATTTGATCAACATCCATTTAAACAAAACAGCATGCTGCATTTTTTTAAAGTTGAATGAAGGAACTGAGTTAAGACACAAAATCCAGTGATTGATCTAATGTACTTCTGATGTATAGCACAAATCCTGGAACACTTGCCCAATCAATATTTGATATCCTTGAACCTAGAGTTCCCTTGTTCTGATGTCTCCAGTAGAATAAACCATAATCTAACGTGCTTCCGATGTATATCACAAATCTGCTTGGCTACCTGTAAGTGTTCTCTCATTCTCTCTCAAATCACCAAGGGATTGATAGAACTGATTTACTGTGTAGGTTAAATATATGGTCTAGCAAATAGCTTGGGGAAAGTAAAAATATAGCTTGGGGAAAGCAAAAATATGATAAATAGCTTGAGCAAAAGATTGGAAATAAAAAATTCAAAGGGATTTAGAGTTGTTAAGTGAAAGAATGGAACTATGGGAGTATATGGGAGAGAAGAAAGGAAACTAGGCCTTTCATAATAGAGTTACAATAGAAAAGAGGGAAATAGAGATATAAGAGATCTAGAATAAGAAACAAAGGCAAGAATATCAGAAATATATAATACTATCAGTTGTTAGTCAATCCAGTGGATCTAATACTATGCAAAAAAATACCTTGAGATAAATATTGAGATTGGAGGAAGAGATAGAAAAACATTTTGGGGGTAAGAGTAATCTGATATTTCATGATATACCACATGACACTTGTATTTTACTATGGAAAGTGATTTGAGGACGACCAAAGAGGGTGGTAGGCAGGACCGTCACTCCTCTTGTCTTCTCAAGCATCCTGCCAGCACTCTCGTCTTGTATACATGAAAGGCCCAGAGAGCAAAACATCCTTAGTGAGGGTTGGTTGACCAAGAGTACATAAAGCACATGTTACACAATTATTTCTAAAAACAAGACAAGTCATTGGCTTATTGATGTGATTTAGACTTAGGAGACATGTTTGTTTAGCACTTGATTTTCGTTTTTTTTTTTTAAAAAAATTTGATCAGACATAGATGTTCATTTAGCCGACCCCAACTAGTTTGGGACAAAGGCTTTGTTGAGTTGAGTTGATCAGACATAGATGTGGGGATTTCTTCCCTACTGCCAGGTGCAGTGCCGTGCAGATCCTCTGCCTTTGTTTTCCTCATCTTGATCTTGACACATGTACGTTAGTAAAAAGATCTAAGGGGTAAGAGAAGGCGGAACTAGATATATCATGGGGAAGTCTTGTATATTGTTAACAATCTTTTCAAAAACTGTCATGTCAAACGTGTGATGGACAGGTTTGCCTTCTGCATGTCAACATGGCTCGTAGTAAAAGTCTCATCCTTTACCTATATTTCTATTGATAATTTATGTGCTAATTATATGGCTTTTAACTGTCTTCTATTTACCTGCTTACACCTTTTAATTTTTCATACTTTATAAGCTAATATTTATATGAAATACATCTTTCAAAACTATCATTTAGGGTGTGTTCGGCAACAATTAAATAACCGCATTCTCCACTTTTTTAGGCGCTAAGAATGTGAAAGCGCAAAAGTACTTCAAAAAGTCGTGTTTGGCAATCCGGCCCACTAAGCCCGGTTCTAAACTTTTGCATTCTTTTTAGGCTAAAAGCAAGGATTCTTTGGAGCGACTAATAGTCGTTTCTAAGATTCTCATCAATCCGTTTCTCACCCGTTTAATTGGGCGAGAATGAGAAGCCTTGCCGAACACGCCCTTAGTTGTATGGAATATGGATGTCCAAATGTGCCATTTTTTCCAAGGTCATCCTGTCCATGCCTAAGAAATATGGTTACCCAACGCCTAAGCTTAATCTCCACATCATCATAATTTTAACAGAATTGCTTTGTACCTGAACAAAGCGTGTGTTTCGTCTCTGTCCAAGAGGGATGGGTGGTCGCATAATGCTAGAACCTGAGGGAAAAAGAGTGAAAAAAATCAAAATAAGTCATAATTGGCCGAAATTAACCTTTCAATCGAAGAATTAGAGCATACTAAGTCAAAGGTGGCCGAAATTAACCTTTCAATGGAAGAATTACAGCATACCAACCTCTCTGAAAAAGGTAATTGGCTGCTGACCAAGAGACTGAGGATTTCCAAAATTGCAGTAGAGTATCTGAAGAAGAAAAGGCAAACTTTTGATGGATTCTTAGGAGAAGATAGTGGTGGAAAATAAATCATGCACATTCACCTATGCATGCATTACAAAAGCACAGGCATAATTCTAATACCAAAAAAAAACATGGGCACACAATTACATGCAATTACCCACATACATAAACAGCCACATAAAGTGCAGACAAATTCACCATGCCCGTACAATTTCAAGTGAGGAATATCAATTCATTCCGAATGAAATGATTTTGAATATTGATTTATTAGTAAAAACAAAAACTTCTCCCTCATTTGAATTGTTGAAACATGAACTTATGTGAGAGTAGAAGCCCCAAAAGGAGAATTAGGAATTTTTCTGATAGGAGATAATAGTGTTTTTCGCTCCAACTCAGCCGCTTGCTATAAGCAGTTTCACTTAATCATTGTAGAAGTGCTGATCCAGTTTGTGAATCAAAATGGATGCTAGCATGCAGTAACAACAAATGATATGTAACTAGGAATAATTATATGACTACAAGCCTAGCCGAACTATGCAACAAGGAGACAACCCTTCTTTAGTCTTGTTGAAAAGTGTGTAAGGGTAGTTTAGACTTTTTAGTAATTACTTGTATTGTGAGGGGTATTGTAGTATTTGTACCTTGTTGCCCTAACTTGGGCGTATATATGCATCATATTAATGGGAGCTCCTTAGTGGAGACTCTCCATCTCTCCATTCCTCTTCTTCTTCCTCTCTACCTTATCCTCCACATTATCTAACATGGTATCATAGCCCTAGGGTTGTTTTATCCTAACCCTAATTCAAAGGAAAGGCGGAGAAAGCAGAGTTCCTCACGCCATTGCCTCTGTATCTTTGTCTGGCTGTCCATGGCATTTCTGGCATGTGTATGGTTTCACGCATTTGGGTGTTGCATGAAACCCCTAAAATCTCCCCCCCCCCCCCCCCCCCCCCCCTTTAGATTTTATCTCTCACTCATCTCTATCTCTCTCTATTTTTCACTCAGTGTGGGTTGCGCATTTGTGCAAACCTAGTTTTTTGGTTTCCCATCAAACCCCCCTCACTGTTTTGAGTAAAAAAAACCCCTAAGATCTCTAAAAAAATCTCTCTCTATCTGTCTGCCTGTCCCTCAAATCTCTCTCAGATCTCTCGACAATTTCTCTCTCATTAGCACATTAGCGCATCCTTTTTTTCTCAGTTTTTCTCTCGTTCTCTCCTTGCACATTGCGCATTATGGCAACCCCCCTTTTGGGTTTGCCGTAAACTCACATCCTTCCAACCTCTTATTAGTTTGCCATATCTTCCTCCTTTGTGAACCCTAACCCTTTTTCATCCCCATAACTCCATCCTAACCCTTTATTTTCTCTTTTCTATATTTGTTGTCTTCTATGGCCTTTGTCTTGATCTCCAAGGTGCACCCCAAGTGTTTGATGAAATGTCTAAGAGGGATGTTGTGCTTTGAAGTTCTTCTTTTCGTTGCAAGTTGAAGGCCCTTGGCCTCAACTTGACTGGGAGTGCTGAAGGTCTCATTTAGTTCCAAGGATGGAGTGTTGTCTTCTTGTTGTCTTTTAGTTGTTGTCTCCGGACTGATGTAGTCTCGCCCGAGGGGGAGGGTTGCTGGCGTTTCTCTTTATGTTCTTCGTACTTCTTATTGTTGGTTGGTTGATGGTTGTTTTTCCTCTTTTGCCTGGTTGTCTTCTCTAGTTGATGGTGTTCACCATTCTGATAGTTTGAATTCTTCTTCGCATTGTTAGTCGTTCCTTCTATGGTTGGGCCCTTCTTCGTATTCTCGAGTGGTTCCTTCTACACGTGCGTGTCGTTCACTTGCATAGTAACATAGTTTTACACATTCATCGTGGTTCGCATTACAATCCACTTCTCATTGTCAGGCTATATGCCCGGTCGTTACCGTTGCTTTTGGCCTTATCTCTCCAGACGACGGTGTTCCTCGTCGTTGGTTGGTTATCTCTTCAGGCAACGTCATGTTCGTTGTCGGCCTTGTCTCTCCAAACGATGGTGTTCCCCGTCGTTGGTTAGTTATCTCTTCAGGCGACGTGTTGTTCTTCGTCGGCCCTGTCTCTCTAGACAACAGTCTCCCGTCGTTGGTTGGTTGTCTCTCCAGACGACGTTGTCCCCCGCTATTGGTTGGCTATCTCTCCGGGCGACGTGATGTCCACCATCGTTGGTTGGTTGTCTCTCCGGACAATGTGGTGTCCCCCGTTGTTGGTTGGTTATCTCTCCGGGTGACGTGTTGTCTGTCGTCGTTGGTCAGTTGTCTCTCAAGATGATGGTGTCCTCCGTCGTTGGTTGGTTATCTGTCCCAGGCAACGTGATGTCCGACGTCGTTGGTTAGTGTTCTCTCCAGGCGACGTGGTGTCCCCCGTCGTTGGTGGGTTCCTCTCACCTGTCTGGTGGTGGGAGTTCTTCTATTGGCACTGTGCTGCCCAGCTGATGTCTGTGCTCGTGGTACTTCGCCTTTGTTCGTTGTGCAGGCCTTTGGTGTGCCTATTTTGCTCGAGGATCGTTGTTGTTTTCTTTGTCAAGGCACTTCTGTTCGATTGTTGATCTCATTGTTCGTCGTTGCTCTGATTTAGGGGAGGCCCTGTTGTGATCGCTCTAGCCGTAGTGCTGATTCATGGGGAGCTGTCGTTCTCCTTATGGCCGTTGATCTTGCTGTTGTATTCATGGTGGTTGTTGTCTTCTTTTTGTTATGCATTTCATTATGTATTCACCACACCAGCTTGGGGGGAGTGTTGTACTTAGCTAGCTGTGTATATGAGATTATTGCATTTTTGTTGTATGGGTATTTTTAGTTGTTTGTTGTAGTTTTCTTTGGAGCAAGCTGGAGTTCCATAATGTATACACTCCAGCTTGCGGGGGAGTGTTGAAGAGTGTGTAAGGGTAGTTTAGTCATTACTTATATTGTGAGGGGTATTGTAGTCTTTGTACCATGTTGCCCTAACTTGGGCCTATATATACATCATATTACATAGGAGCTCCTTAGTGGAGACTCTCCATTTCTATTCTTCTTCCTCTCTACCTTATGCTCCACATTATCTAACAAGTCTTCTGTTGTTCAGATTGTATCGAAATGGATAACAGAGTAAATACATCTTGACACAACTTGTATATGGACAGCGTCTCCTTTCTATTATGGTGGCAAGTGTTATACACACCGTGTCATGACAAGGGCTCATTCTTCCTCGGTTATCAATATTGGTATGAATGACCAGCGTCAACTTTTTTATTTGACTTAGCCAAGTTGAAAAGTCTAACATCCACTAAGAATTAAAGCCATTAGGATGCTCCTTCCACTCTGCAACAATTTGTACTGATACCTTATAGTTTATACAATTTGTACTGATACGATATAAACTTTAGGGGTGCAACTTGGGTCGGGTTGAACCCGATTTTTGGGCGGGTTGGGTTGACCAAATTCGGGTTGGGTTCGGGTCCGGGTTGGGATTTGGCAACCCGACCAAAATTCGGGTTGGGTTCGGTTGGGTATCAGGCAACCCGACCCAACCCGTAACCCGACAAAGAGTAATACAAGTGTTTTACTTTTTGTACTCTGTAGTTTCTGACGTTTTGTTGTTTCTTTCTATCCTTTGCAAATATAATAATAGATAATTATCAAAAACAAAAAGAAAAGGGCTAAAGTCACTAAAGTAAAAACCCTAACCTAGAAGAGATCTCAACCGCAAGATTGAAGCATGCAAAAATCGATTGATTGGATGATCTCAACCTTCTTTTTTTTGGACTAAACACTCGCATATCCTTGTGATTGTGATTGTCATGTTTTCCTTGCATCATTTGCAGTTATTTAATATGTGCATGTGTTCTAGTAGTGTTTTTTTCCTTTGTTTTTGAACTTGGGTGCCATTTCCCTTACTAAATATCTCATCTGAAATGTCTAAACCCAACCCAACTTGGGAATTCGGGTTGGGTTGGGTTGGGTTCGGGTTAGGGAAAAACCAATTTGGGTTGGGTTGGGTTAGCCATCCCGGGTTGAAAGTCGGGTTGGGTTGGGTTAGGGTTGGAGGTTGAGCTCCTCGGGTTGGTTTGGGTTGGCCTCAACCCGACCCAACCCGACCCGAGTTGCACCCCTAATAAACTTTGTCAAAAAGACTAATTCTCTCTCTTTTTTCAACTTTTACATGAAGGATGATATTTGTAGTAATATGCTATGCTCCAACCGTCTTTTCAAGTACCTCGTCGGATGTTTGTGTCATCTTTTTGTCTTTTCAATTGCATTCTCTTAAAACAGACACGATAAATGTAAGGTTGTTATCTTCTTTTCAGTAATTCTAATCTTACACGAAGCAACACATTCTGCACAAAATTGTATTTTAAATTTAAAAGATATGCTGCATTTTCCATGTTCATTGTTCTTACTTCCCCTTGTCTATAAGAAATATCACCTACGCTAGTTTGTCGTTCTATTCTTTGTTCTTTATTTCACAAATTCCTATTTTATAATTTCCACTAGTCCAGAAATGTCTATATTAGGTTTCTCAAAGTTTCCATGCCTGAAACTGATACAAATTTCCATTTGCAAGTTACAGAACACAAAAAGTAACTCCCTTCTTACTACTAAACAACTAATTATACCAAATCACTACATAAAAAAATTAACTCCTTACTACTAAACAACAAATTATACCAAATCACTAATACAACTATTCCAGTAAGTCCATTAAAAGAGAAAAAGAATAAGATTGCAAACCTCATCAAAGGGATGAGAACCTGGTTTTGCTTGTAACTCCTGTTGCAATCTCTGTGAAGCAAAAACGTTAAACAAACAATCTTCAATAGATGTTCATGCTAAGAAGGCCATGATTTCTTTAAAATCAGTGCATTCAGCGATTCCAAAAGAAATCTGCTTCCAACTTGGATATAGGTCTAAACCTCACAGCACATAAAACTGCTATGAGAAGCAATTTAACTATTAAACACACATATCAGTCCAGAAATAGGTCTTCCAGTTCTGATTTGAGTCATTTGACCCAGTGTGAGTAAATTGCAATACATTGATTACAAAAAATGACAAACATAAACTCTCAGAGGCTGCATGCTACAAGGAGTCGACCACATAGAGTTGAATTGCTTGAATTCCGGGTTGATCAGCAAAATTTTGTACATCGGTTGTATTCATACTAGCATTCAACAATAAAACAACAAGCCTGTAAGGCATTAAAAAATGCAATACCAGACATTTCACCATAGACCACAGAATCAATATCTCATGAATCTGATCTCGGATTTTAAGCAGTGAAAGAAGTGATATGAGAATATTGCCCAGCAAGCATTCAAGGCCTGTGTTCTAAAATGTTGAGTGCTATGTGATTTGGCATTCTGGATTTTCAATGTGATTGGTTCTACATTAGTAAACTAACTATGCTTCAATCAGAGGAAAAAAAAGCACAAATGTGAACAACACAACCAACACCAGGAATACCTGTGCGTGGGTAACGATCTCTCCACGAACGGCATACTCGCACTTTAAAACCTGATGGAAGAGAAAAGAAACACCTGGGTCAAATTTTGTACAAAAATGAATGTACTAGTCAAATGACAATATGGAGAATATAAAAATCATTACTATATAATGCTCACATGCATTTAAAAAACGAAAAGCATTAGTCAGAATGTACATTACTCAAACTTTCATGCATTTACAGAAGAATTGTCATTTCCAAATTAAATGAAATGTATTTTGCAATCATCTCATCAATGTTACAAAGCTCAGAATAAACTTAAAATTTGTTAACATTAAAAAAAGTCAAATTTTGCTCTCCTACTTATGAGCTCAACACAGAGAAGTCAAGGAAAGTTCACATTTTTTCAACAATTAAATGTAGGATCTCCTAAACATATCATCTAGCACATTTTGCTAAGAGAAGGCACCACCAAGAAGCATGATATTGCACTAACAGATTACTGAAAGAAATATGTCTCGAAGGGTTTCAGACATGAAAACAGAGTAACATAGATTTTGATGTCGAAAAATCTAGGGTTGGTTAGAAATAGACGCACATTGAGTAATGTACATTTTGATGTTGAAAAATCTAGGGTTGGCTAGAAATATGAAGGAACCACTATACAATTTTGTATTCTTCAAACAATCAAGTGGTCATAATTTAATTTTAGCGATCAATATGTTGAAATCTTACAAGCAAAATATCCCAAAAGGAAAAGAAAATGAAGGTCTTTTAAAACAACATACACACACAATAGCTCTGCAATTGTAGGACACTCTCACCCCACTATAAGTTTAATTCACTGTCAAATCCTTTGAACCATATACATTCAATAGAAATTTCTAAAACTGACTCGATTACTCACAAACATAGCTGAGAAAAGCTTGTACATTGTACTCACAAAAGTAAAAAAGCTCAACCAACTTTTTAATCTCACAAAACTTGATTGAATACATGACCAAGATTCAAGTTGACTTGCAGAGCTTCATTGAGTTTGCACAGACTTCCAAGCTTCTAAACTCGTCCACTAGCACAAATCTTGACCACTCCAAACAGTTAGCAGTTTGTTGGTTGGTAACTGGTTTAGATTGGGTTCTACGTTCATTATGTGCAGTTTGTTGAGTTTAATACAAGGTAACTGTTAGCAGTTGTTCAACTATTAAGCCCCAATTTCAAATTTTGATCATATGATCACATTCATCACTGTTGCATTACATATGATAGTCAACATTACATTCTCAAAAAAAAAAAAAAAAAATTGATAGTCAACATTTCATACTGCAACTGTAGGTTCAATCCCAAGCTATCACAAAGAAAATAACACATTTCGACTCAAATCTTGGCTATGTTGGGCTCAAAAACACTGCAATAGAGGAGAAAACAGTTGCAGATAAAAGGGAAATGCAGCTGAAATATAAAGAAAGAGAAACAGAGAGAAACAAATGCAAACCACACATGAAACAAATGATCTTCTTCTTCCTTTCAACAATGGCAACAAGTTACAAGGAGAAAAATACAGAGATGAAAACCCTAGCTGCTCCGAGAGAAACGGCACCCCAAAACTCTCTCCGTTTTCATTCTGTGCAAGAAAAGAACATATTAGGGTTTCCGTAAAAAATCCCGTTTCCACACCCTTCTCTTTTTCTGTCGTAATGACCTTCCAGCGCTAATCTCATACACCGCCCCTTTTAGGTTTCCCGCTTAAACTGGAAAGTGAAAAGGGCTCTATGTTTACCCTGTTATCACTTAAAGTGTAAACCACTTTTTCTCACTTAAAGCCTTTGCACATTTTCGATTTACGCCTTTTGCCCTCTCCGCCCAAAAGCCTTCCACGGTAAATGTCTTCACCGCTAACATTCTCCCACTTGAAGACATGTTCCGCCATAAAGGAAGTCACCAAGAGACCACTCCACAAGCTAGCACTATCAAGCAACTTCAAGTCCAAGAGAAGTTCTATACCATTCGTACTTCTCTCGACTCTGTGGACCCCGATCCGAGAGAGAGGTGGGAGACGAGCCCCCAGCGGCATCTGGATCATCCACGTGTGAAGGAGAGCTCTTCCAAGGAACTCTCGAAACAGATGCTACCCTCATAGCATAGCACGAGTGACGATAAATGAAGAATACCTCCTGATCCAAGGATAAATCCTCAAACCAAGACGTACCTAAAATAAACTCAGAGTCGCCATCCATGGATAGGCCATAGAACACCAAAACAAATCCTCTGTGCAATGGATAACCAGAAATATATATGGACTTGTGCCTGGTTACGAATGAAGAAGGTCTGAAGAGCACCCCCAATTCGTCTGAGTGCAAGCACTTGGTCTCTTATGCCATTTGTTATTAACTCCAAAGAGTTTTGGGCAAAATCGTGTAAAATGGGAACAAATATCCTCGAGCGAACGTCTACCTAATCATGCATGACTCGGGGATGAAATAATAAGCACACACAAAATAAAATAAAAGATGTGTCACCTAAGCACAGCTAGGTTATGAGTGACATGCCTAACTGGTGTCTAAGTTCTGGTGGACAAACACATGCATGCTACCGCTAAAGGTATAAGGTATGCGCATGAAAGTAAGAAAACACAACAAAATACACAACAAATCCTAAGACTCTAAACGATTTAGCCCGAGTCCTTGGATGGTCTGATGTTCATCCAAAGAAGCCTACGTATCTCCGCCTCCACAAGAATCAAGGCAACGTAGTTCTTCGCACCTATTCTAAACTATGATGCCTAAGACACATAGACCTCTATCCTAGATTCGATCTAAAAGACCAGACTAGTTATTAAAGCTTCTTGAGCGATTATTTAAATTCCAATGGATTGTGAATTTTAGGACACCCTATATGCCCTAACTAAATGGAGGTTAGCCCTAAGCTAATGCAGGTGGTTCCTACAACCTATGTGTAACTAGGCTGTGTGTCATAAGGAAAACAATAGGATCACTAACGCATCATAGACCTAGTCATCAGTCGGCGATGTGAATCGCCAACTGACCAAACAGAGGCGTAACAAACTCCTAACTCTAACACACAAACACAAACAAAACACACAACAAATCAAGGACAAACCCCTAACTCTAAAACTCTCTAACTAGGACAAACTCCTAACTCTAGAGGAAGATCTTGTTGAAAACAAGGTTTTAAAAAAAATTTGCATTTTTAAAAAGTTTAAAAGATTTATTTACAAAGTTTGGCTGGACTTGGGATAATGATCTCAAGCTGCACTACATACCTCGTGGAAGAGGGTCAAGCCAACGTAGTTCGAAAACAAACTTTCCTACTACGATTAAAAACACTCAACACTTTAGACGATTTATGATTTTTTATGTTTTCAAATGTTTTTTATGTTTTAAATTTCTAATGCTTTTGAATTTTAAAGCTCTTCCAATGTTTTGGACCTTTAAATGCTTTCACTCTTAAAAGGAACACGCAAGTACAACCACAAACTAGGGCAAAGCCCTAAAGCTAAAGGGGAAACCCCAAACAAGCAACTACTGTCAAAGACACACGAATAAACCACAAACAAGTAAACAAGCGTCTCAAGAACAATGAAAATGATCTAAGAGATCCCAAATAAGCAAAGCTCTAATAAGACTAAGTTAGTGTCTAACCAAGATGAATGATAACAACTCTAAAGGAGAAACTCCTAACTAAAACACTAAAGGAAGGGGTGCAAATGAGTCAATGACTCTCTAATAACGCTACCAAAAGGACGAGCGAGTCAAAAACTCTCTAATAATACCACTAAAAGGTCAAATGAGTCACAGACTCTCTAATAATATCATTTAAAGGACGAGCGAGTCAAGGACTCTCTGATAATACCTCTAAAAGGACAAACGAGTCAAGACTCGCTCAAAAGGAGGGACTCTAACATGAGGCTAGATAAGCCTCCTAAAAGGAAAACTCTCTAATCGAGACAAGACTTGTCTCCAAATAAGAGCTCTATCAATGAGGTAGGGCATGCCTCTTATACACAAAGGATGCCAACAAAGGATCTAACGAGACTGGACAAGTCTCCTAGTCACAAAGGACGCAAACGAAGGATCTAATAAGACTGGGCAAGTCTCCTAGACAAGAGAGGGGAGTGCTACTAGAAACGAGCGAGTCCCCTAAGGATGGGCTTGGGATGACTTTATAACACGAAAAACCATCTAATCTAGGGGATGTACAAAATGAACACCATATAATTTTGTAAGCATCATTCATTTCATACACATATTCTCACATACTTACTCATCCACACACACATACTCAGAAAATCAATAAAAGAATTAGGACAAGTAACCACATTAGCACTGGAACAGTGCATGGAGGCAAATATAAAGGCATACATATGCTTAAGCCATTGATTCTAACACTTGGCTTCGATCTTGCCAGTTGCTGCATGTACACCAAGAACAACATACTAATCTTTTCCCAACTGGCCTCTCTGCTTGGATGGGCTTTTGGAGAAATTGTGTTGTATGATTACCCATGAAGACGATCAGCCCGCAGTACCCTTTCACAGCCATCCGATTGAAAATAATACAACCCAGATCCTATGTGGTCTTTAGTAAGCTGAGATGTTAATTATTAGATCCAACAACCGCAAGTAACTAGATCGAACAACCACAAGTAACTGAGTAATGCTTGCTTAATTAAACATGCAAACTAAGGGTTCAAATCACTTCTATAAGAATTCCTTCCCATTACAGTACCTTGTGTACTTCAACTTTTAGATATTGAACTTCCAAAAAGACAAGATCAAGTAAGACAACATCTCAGCTACACACACTTAAAAGTCATTCTTTATGGCGGAAAGTATGACTCTGACAATGTACATGTTCGGTCCAATGAATGTGCACTTTTTTCACATGTATTTATTCAAACACCATGCATGCACAAACTAATGTAATCTTATAATACAATTCAGTGCAATGCAAACCCTAACAGATGTCATGTATGGATCAGCTCGTATCCATTTAACCCAATATCATTTGTATAATCCATGAGATGGAAAACAAAAATATCGTCCAGTCCTCTAAGCTACAATTCAGCAAACACTTGAAACTCACAATTATAATGAAATGGAAACCAATTCAATGACAACTAAAAACAGGTAGTAGCTCAATGAGCTCAACTTCTTAATTATTCCAACAGTGATAAAGTCTTCTCAAGCTGAATTTATTTGCAAGTATTAATCATGATGCAATCTCAGAATATCTAAGCACAATCATAGCCATGACCGAAGACAATCGACTATCACAATACTACCTATAAACCTCATTGAAACCAATTCAAGCAATAACACCATTCAATCTCAGAAAAATTGTAGCAAATATCAACATTGAAAATGGATAAAAAACAAAATTACCTGAGCTTGCTTGATAACTCCTCATTTCCTCTATCTTTCATCTTCTTTTTTTAAATCCTAGGATGCTGAATCTGTGAGCTCCCCTTTCTTTACCGTTGAGTATGCCGAGACTTGCCGCGATTAGACCATAGCAATGGATAGAAATCCGATGAAATAAATAAGCAAATTAGGATCAAATGGGCTGAAATCCAGGGCAATGGAAAGGCCAAATCCTCTTCTACTTCTCCTTCTTTCCCTCTCTGCCTTTTTTTCTCAAATGAAAATGAGATGTGGGTGTGGGAAAAAAATGGTGATGGTGGCTGAGTCGAAAGGGATGGCCGAAGGTAGGAGGTAGAGATGGGGTGGGATTTGAGCGGAGTGATCGGAGATGGGGATGGTCAAGATCCGAAATGGGTTTGATGATGGTGGGGGTGAGGGTGGTGGTCGGTGGAGAAGAAGAAGAGGAAGGTGGTGGTCGGAGGTGGTGGAGATGGTGGTGAGGGGTAACTGAAGAGGGTTTGGGGTTGAAATTGATAGCGAATGGAGATGGGAGAGATGGTGGTGGCCGGTGGTTGTGGGGATAAAAAATGAAATGGGTTTTATGAAGATGGTGGCTCGGTGGAGGAGATGAGGAAGATGAAGAGGATGTAGATGATGACGATGGTGGTGGAGAATGGTCGGATTCTGGCAAGATTGACGGGATCAATGGAGGTGAGAGGTAGAAGATGGTTGGGTTCAGCAGTGATATGGAAGAGGGTAATAGGGTCTGGTTAGGGTATGGGATGGCTGTGATAGAGGTGGAAATGGGGCCGAATTTAATGGAGGTTGTCGGATTCCGGTGAGGATCACCGGAGGAGATGAAGATGGTGTATGGAGGTGATGGGGGTAGAAGAAGGATTTGATGGTAGTAATAATGGTGGTTAGGCAATCGGAGGTGAAATCCGATTAGGGTTTTGATTCTGACGAAGGTGGAAGATGGAGGTTGGAGAGGATGATGGAGATGAGCTGGTTGATGGGGGTGGAGAAGAAGAAGGTAAAAAAAATAAAAAATAATTCTAGGGTTCGGCTCCCCTCCATTTCTCAAAAATGAGAAGACCTCCCTCTCTTATGAACCGACCATCCCTGCCTTTTATAGCTAGGGCATTCCCCCAAAAGAATCTCAGCCCTTCATCTAAAGAGATTATTGAGGAGTTGACTAAAAAAATGATTAATCTCCATCATAGATTGTAGGTTCTAGATCAGCCCATATAGATGAATTGGGGCACGGCCCTCTTGATTTTCAACCCAACTACCAATACATGGTTTAGATCACACTGTGATGTGAATTGGCTGTAATTGCTAACATGGACATGTGGCATTATATCAAGCTTAGGATTAGATGATAAATTCATACCCCCTTTTCTACTGGACAGCCTTAATTGGCGAAAATTATGACCACTCTTTTATCCCACAGAAGGGTGCCTCGGGTAAAATAAGGGGATAGTATTCGAGTCTTGTCTTTTGCTGCATATGAGGGTTGATAATGGCACACCCTTGCTACGATAACTGACTTCTCTATGATGCTACGCTACACTAAACTACACTACTAATTATGCTCGTTTGCTAGGCAAACCTCGACATATTCCAACGAAATTTTAGAGGAACCTAAATGGGATCCTAACCTACTCTAGGCTACAATTTGGGATTCTAAAACACCTATTTAAAGGAATTTTTATTCAAAATAAGGGTTTCGGGTTCAGTCAAATTGGGGTGTCTACAGACTCACAGGCTTTGTATTCAACATATCCGTTGAGTTCTAGCTAGTATTCACCTTCTGCAATAAAACTTGGCCATCTTCTTTTGAATTGCCTGTACCAATCCTCGAAACCTCGACCTATAAGATTTAAGAAATGTTCCAAGCCATCGCGGTAAAGGAGAGAATTGGTTAAAAACTTGGCCATCTTCTACCACATCATGCACAAAGTAATATCGGACAACAATGTGCTTCATTTGAGAGTGAAACGCCATATTTCTCGCCAAATGCAAAGCACTTTGGCCATCACAATACACCCTCACCACATTCTGTTCCACCGTGAATTCCCCAAGCAGTCTTTTTAACCAAATGGTTTCCCTGCAAGCGTGTGTAGCTGCCATGTACTCTGCTTCTGTTGTAAACAACACCACAACTGACTGCAACCTTAAAACCCAACTAACTGCACCACCTGCCATGGGGAAAAAACAACCGGTAGTAGATCTTCTATCTCAATAGCCAACAAAATCAGCATCAACAAAACCAATGCTATCTATCTCCTTGCTCTCATAGCAAATAGTAGTATCAGAAGTACCACTTCAATAGTGAAGGATCCACTTCACTGTCCAATGATCACGACCAGGATTTGCCATGTACTTGCCCAAAACTCCCACGGCATGTGCAATGTTCGGCCTTGTACATACCATGGCAAACATAAAGCTCCCTACTGATGAATATGGTACTTGGGACATGCTTGTCTTCTCTGCTTCTGTGCTAGGACACTGTACCGTAGGGGTGCAACTTGGGTTGGGCTCCACCCGAACCCAACGGATTCAATTTGATTTTGGCTCGGGTTGGGTTGGGTTAGGGTTGAGAAAAGCCAACCTGATTTAATTTCGGTTTGGGCTAGGGTTGAGGCCTTGGCAATCTGACCCGACCTCCGTCTTCTAATTTTATCTTGATTTTCTTTGGGCTATTGTATTTTTCTATTTGGCCCTAGGTGAACCCGAACCCAACCCGACCCGATTTTGGGTTAGATAGGTTGGGTTAGGGTTGAGAGATTTAGAGTCGGGTTGGGTTAGGGTTGACCATCCTCAATCCAAGACCCGAGTTGGGTTAGGATTGAGGGAATGCTATGTAGGGTTGGGTTAGGGTTCGTCTTAACCCAATCCAACCCAACCCGAGCTGCACCCCTACTATACCGAAGACAACTTAATATGAGTAGGAAATGGAGTACCCACTGGCTTAGCATTCGGCATATTGAAGCGCCACAAAACCTTCTCCACATAACTCTCCCAAGTCAACCAGATCTTCCTACTCTTCCTCTCCTTTAATACATGCATCCCAAGAATTTGATTTATAGCTCCCAAGACCTTCATTTCGAACTCCCTAGCCAGTTGAGCTTTCAATGTAGAAATATGTTTCTTGCTATTCCCTGCAACAATCATTTCAATGACATACAGTCGCAAGATACTGAAGCACCCATCACCATAATCACAAAAATATGCACAGTGATAAGCCTCACATCTACGGAAACCAAAGCTCACAATGAAGGAATCAAATCACTTATACCAACACCTGGGCACCTGCTTTAGACCGTATAACGACTTAGTCAACCGACAAACCAAATTACTTCTGTTTTCCTCATCAAAGCCTTCAAGTTGTGTCATATGAATCTCTTCCTTCAACTCACCATGCAAAAATGTTGTTTTTTCATCCAACTGCTCAAGCTCCAAATCAAGAACAGATTCCAAAGCCAAAACAACTCTAATGTAGTAATTCGAATAACTGGAGAAAATATCTCATCAAAAACAATACCTACCTTTTGAACATAACCCTTCACTACCAAGCGGGCCTTGTATCTTTCAACATTCCCTTTAGAGTCTTTCTTCAACTTGTAAACCCATATACAACAAATTGCTTTACGGCCCTTGGGTAACTCAGCGAGATCCCATGTCTTGTTTCAATGCAAGGACTCCATCTCTTCCTCCACGGAGCATCTCCACTCCTTAGCATTGAGTGCCTCACAAGCCTCCTGGTAAGAAGTAGGCTCATGCTCCTCTGACAAGACCACATAAGCACTAGCATCATCACCTTGAGAATCGAATGAGGTCACATAGTCACTCAACTCAGCTGGGGCCTGATTTTCCTTCTAGGCCTACTAGAACTGGCTTGGGCTTCCACAAGTGGAATCTCATCTTGGTGCAAATCTTGAATTTCTTCTTCATGCTCAACCTCATATTCTTGACCTTGAATATTTTCTCGTTTATCTTCAAGGGCACTAGGTTGTCCCTAATCTCTATCAACAACATGCTCGAACTCAACTACCCTTGTTTCTGGCTCACTTGCATTTCTCAGCATAGATTCCTCATGGAAAATAACATCTCAGCTAAGAATAGGCTTGCGGGCATCAGAATCCCACAATCCATACCCCTTTATTCCACTTTTATTGCCATGAGAAATGCATCTCTTGGACTTTATATCCAGCTTGGTCCTCTTCTCCTTAGGAACCCCCACATAAGCATCACTGCCAGACAAACGGAGTAAAAGATTAATCTGTAAGCTTGCCTGTCCAAACCTCTTCTGAAGTCTTTAAAGTCAAGAGAAATAGTGGGTGACCTATTCACCAAATAGCAAGTTGTGTTAATAGACTTAGCCCAAAAACATTTCTCCAACTTCATAGTGCTCAACATACTTCTGGCACGCTCCACGAGAGTACCCGGAACTGTCAATTGCCTTTGTATACCATGCTCACTACAAAAGTCCTTGAACTCCTTCGAACAAAATCTCTTCCATTATCAGTCTTGAGATACCACTCTTCAAACCCTTTTGGTTCTCCACTAATGCTTTAAAGTTCTTAAACCTTTCAAAAGCATCAGACTTTTTTCTCAACATAAAACCCCACATTTTTCGTGAAAAATCATCAACGAAAGAGACAAAGTACAAACAACCCCCTAATGATTCAACCGTTGCTTCTCATCTAATGGCATGAATCAATCCAAGGAAGTCTTTACTTCTATTGGAAGACAAAGAAAAAGGCAAGCTATGTTGTTTTCCCAACAAGCAATCTTCACAAAAATCTAAAGAAGAAGACTTCAAACCGGCAAGTAGATTTCACTCAGAAAGTACTTGAAGTCCTTTTACGCTCATGCGACCCAAACATCTGTGCCACAACATAGAAGGCTCCATCCCAATGGTTGCAGATAAAAGGAAAATACAGCAGAAATATAAAGAAACAGAAACAGAAAAAGAAACAAATGCAAACCCCACAAGAGAGCAGATTTAACGTGGTTCGGCAAAAGCCTACATCCACAGGAATGATCTTCTTCCTTTCAATAATGGTAATAAGTTACAAAGAGAAAAATACAGAGATGAAAACCCTTGCCCAGAGGTTTCCCGCTTAAACTGGCTGTATGAATTGGGATTATTATAAAACTCAAACCGAGTAGATCATTCAATCTTCTTTTTTACATTATAAAAAGTATCCAGTCCTTTTATATAAAATAAGAAATAAATATAAAACGAGCCATAATTCTCAATAAAAACCCATAAAATACATCAAATCACCAAATGTGAAAAGAAATCATATTGAAACCCCAAAATCATGAAGAGAACACACTAATGGTAGACTCAAGATGAAGTTAAAAGGACAATTTTCCCAGACAAAACTCAGTGGTTTTTTTATCAAACAAGAGCCCATAACACAAATGTATGTGATTAAAGAAAAAGACAAATTGATAGACATTGTTGAGAGGAGAAGAGATTAGAGAGAAAAAGGAAGAAGTTAGGGTTTACTCCCCCTTACTTTAGTATTTATATATAAAGAGAACATACAAAGACCACTATGCCCTTAGGCTATGCAATACACCTTCTAACACTCCCCCTCAAGATGGAATGTATATATTGTACATTCCAAGCTTGTTACATATGTCACTCAATTTTGTATAGCTTAAGGGCTTTGTGAACACATCTGCTAACTGATCAGCAGATCTCGTGAAAGAAACATGAATCTCGCCTCTTTGTATCCTTTGGCGAATGAAGTGGCAATCAACCTCTATATGCTTGGTTCTCTCATGAAAGACTGGATTGGTAGCTATATGAATTGCAGCTTGATTGTCACAATACAGCTGAGCTGGAGCAGATGAAGAGAAGCCAATCTCTGAAAGGAGAGAACGTAACCAAATAAGCTCCCCGCTGGTATGAGACATAGCACGATACTTTGATTCGACACTCGACTTGGAGACTATGTCCTGCTTCTTACTTTTCCACGACACTAGATTGCCACCAACAAAGGTGCAATATCCAGTGGTAGATCTCCTATCTGCTGGAGATCCTGCCCAGTCTGCATCACAGAAGCCTTCTTCTACCAGGGTATGACCATGCTTCTTAAATACGAGTCCTTTCCCTGATGCTTCTTTCAAGTAGCGAAGAATCTGAATCACTGCTGCCCAGTGAGAAGTACGGGGTGAGCTCATATGTTGGCTGACTGAGCCAACAACAAATAATATATCTGGACGAGTGACTGTAAGATATATGAGCTTACCCACCAGCCTCCTATATCTGCCAGGGTCATCTAATAAATCTCCTTCTTCTGGAAGAAGTTTCCCATTTGGGTCCATGGGAGCAGACGCAGGTTTCACTCCAAGGTGACCTGTCTCCTCAAGAAGATCTAGTACATATTTCCTCTGTGAGAGGGAGAGACCTCTAGTAGAATATGCAACCTCAATGCCAAGAAAGTATCTGAGACGACCCAAATCTTTGGTTGAAAACTCGTTCTGCAAGAAGGTTTTCAACCTGCGTATCCCCTCTGAATCACTGCCTGTAATGATGATGTCATCGACATATACTATCAATAGCACCAACCAGTAGTGGAATGAGAACTGAACACGGAGTGATCAACTGCACATTGCTTCATGCCATAGTGCATGATAGCATCACTGAATCATCCAAACCAGGCTCTAGGAGACTGCTTGAGACCGTATATAGACTTCCGCAACCGACATACTGAGGAGGACATCACCCCCTGAGCAACATACCCAGGAGGTTGCTCCATATACACCTCCTCAGTAAGCTCACCATGTAAAAAGGCATTCTTGGCATCTAACTGATGCAGAGGCCAGTCATGTGTAACTGCAAAAGATAGAAGAACACGAACAGACGGAATCTTAGCGACCGGCGAAAAAGTCTCTAAATAATCAACATCAAAGGTCTAAGTATAGCCTTTTGCCACCAACCGCGCCTTAAGGCGCTCAATAGTACCGTCAGGTAAGTGTTTGACGGCATAAACCCAGCGACAACCAACTGGTTGAGCCCCAGGAGGAAGAGAAACTAACTCCCATGTCTTATTGGCCTGGAGGGCCTCCATCTCAAGATCCATGGCCGCACGCCATCCCGAATGATCGAGTGCAGCTGGTAAAGACTGTGGCAAAGAAACAGAGGACAAAGAGGAAACAAAACTCCGAAACATCGGGGTGAGAGAATCATATGAAATAACAGAGGAAATCGGGTGAGCAGTACTGTGAGAACGAGTACGAGAAGCAATGGGAGAATCTGAAGTAGGAGTAGGAGAGATAGGTACCTGAGATGTGGGGGGTGTGATCTCCGGCTGCAAGGACGATGGCGCAGGCGGAGGAGGATGAGCTGTAGATCTCGGTTGATGAGGATGAGCTGTAGATCTCGGCCGACGAAGATATGTTTGCGGAGGAGCGGGAGGAGGAGCCTCAGGAGCCTGTAGTGAAGAGGAGGGATCACAAACAGGAATAGTCTCAGGAACTAATACAGGAGGGGAGAGGAAAGTAGCCTGAAGGGTGGGGAGGGGAAGAGGAAGGTTCGAGTCAGGACCTGTGGAAGGAGCCTCATGAGAAGATAAAAAGTAGGACTCAGACTCGAAGAATGTGACATCGGCAGATACAAAGGACCGACGTAGGCGAGGACTGTAACAGTGATAACCTTTCTGGGTACGGGAGTACCCAAGAAAGATGCATCGTTCAGCCCGAGGGTCCAGCTTATCAAAGCCAGGACCAAGGTGGTGAACGAAACACACACACCCAAAGACCCTAGGGGTGATAGGAAAGGGGTCATGAGCAGGGTATAACACATCAAAGGGGGAAGAGCCACCAAGAACCGAGGATGGAAGCCGGTTGGCAAGGTGGCATGCAGTAAGAACAGCATCACCCCAATAGCTCTTGGGAACTCGCATCTGAATAAGAAGAGAGCGAGCCCCATCAAGTAAAGAGCGCATCTTCCTTTCAGCCACACCATTCTGCTAAGAGGTGTGAGCACAGGAAGACTGGTGGAGAATACCCCGACTGGAAAGAAAATCCTGGAACCCATGGGTAGTGGAGAAATATTCTCTAGCATTATCTGTGCGCAAGCATTTGAGGGTACAATCAAAATGATTTGTAACCTCAGAATGAAAAGTACGAAAAAGTAGAGAAAACCTCAGAACGATCGTGAAGCAAATACAACCAAGTCATGCGAGAATAGTCATCAATGAAAACAACAAAATATCTATATCCAAAAATAGAAGGAGTTCTCAGGGGACCCCATACATCAGAGTGCACTAAAGCAAAAAGGTGCGAGGCCCGACTAACAAGCCTAGAGGGAAAAGACACACGGTGGTGTTTTCCAAGTTCACAGGCCTCGCACTGAAAAGACTGAATAGGAACAGAAACTATAGAGGTACGCCGTAAGCGCTCAATGCATGGATGACCAAGGCGGCAGTGCCACTGGTAGGCGTCGACAGAACTGTGTAAAAAGGTACGGGGGGGACCTCCATCCAGACGATACAACCCATCTACCTCACGTCCTTTACCAATCATCCTCCCAGTCACAAGATCCTGTAATAAGCAATAAGATAGATAAAATGAGACATAGCAGTTAAGATATTTAGTGAGCTGACTGACTGAAAGTAAGTTAAAGGGAGACTGGGGAACACAAAGCACAGAGGACAGGGTAAGACCAGGGTAGGGAGAGGTACTCCCTGTACCAGAAATGGGAGTAGTACGGCCATCAGCGAGGGTCATAGACTGAGAGGAAAGAGGGTGAAAAGACCTGAGTGCTGATAGAGTACCTGTCACATGGTTCGAGGCTCCCGAATCAATGATCCAGGAGCTCGAGCTACTGAGAAGAGAGGCAGGAGTGCTACCTGGCTGTGCAAAGCCAGCACTGGGAGGATGGGCGGCCAAGCGTAGGCGCTGGAGCTCATCATAGTCGGCCTGAGTGAAAGACGGTACAGCTGGGCTGGAGCCGGAGGAAGATGCTCGAGGATCAGAGTCGTCCAGAGTGGAAAGGTGCGTTGATCGCCCGAACTGAGATGGCGGCGGGGGACGACGCTCAGGATGTAGCACATAACAGGTCTCACCACGGTAGCCCTCGCGCCGGCAATATGTACAATATGGACGAGGTCGGCCACCATATCCCCTGCCAGTAGAGAAATCCGTACCCATGGTACGTCCGCCACGGCTAGAGTCACGGCCACGGCCTCGGCCAAACATCCCACCACCACGGGCAGGACGATCTCCTACTGCATATGCCGCGGTAGCATGACCATCAAAAACAGCAGGAGTAAGAGAGGCTCCACCTAGACACTGTTGTGCCCGCTGATAGACCTCCTCGAGGGAAGGCATAGTGCCAGAACCATTAATCTGTTGGCGAAAAAACATAAACTCGGGGCCCAAGGTCTCGAAAAACTGAACAACTCGAAGCTGATCCCGCTACCGAGCGGCGACGACTAAGTCTGTCGTCAAGGGCAGAAAAATGTCATGCTGATGACAGTGAGAGACGAACTGACCATAGTATGTAGAAAGAGGTGTGTCACCACGCCGAAGATGCATCCATGCAGAATATGTGGCACTAATACGAGAGAGGTTACCAACGGCTGAAAACATAACCGTAGTATGATCCCAAATCCTCTTTGCAGTCGGAAGCTGCATCATAGTCCCTGAAATCTGTGGGATCATACTCTGCCAGAGTAAACTACGGATATGAGCATCATCCGTTTCCCACTGCTCATAAGTGGGATCTAAAGCCGCAGGAGGGTCACGACGTATGATGTAGACCTTCCTTTTGGCAATGAGATAAACTTCCACCGCCACTTTCCAATTCATGTAATTGGAACCATCAAGCTTGACCGTGGTCATCGGGAGGAAGGAGGCATCACCCGATGAATGAGAAATGGGGGTAGAAGAAGAAGAGGTTTGCCCGAGAGAGAGATTGTCTACAATAGGAGGATCCATAGAAGGAACGAAGGCAAAATAGACAACACACGACGTCAAAGTAAGGGACAAAAGAAATGAGAAGGCCTCTAGGGCATAAAGAGACCACTATGTGTGGTGAGAGAAGGTGGCGCGACTCCGACGAAGGAAAGGAGAGGAGAAAAAAAAAGACATAATAGGGCCTCTAGGGCATAAATGGAGAAGATGAAAGGTCGGAGTAGCGGGGCAAAGAAGAAAAGAGGGGCGGAAGAAATTTAGACCATAGAGAGAAAGAGGGTTAGAACTTAGGGTGGGAGGGTTAAGGATTTAAGGTTTCATGAGGGATAGAAAATGGGATTAGTAGGGAAAAATGAGGGTTTTAATGAGGGAAAGGAAGGGAGGGGTGAAAATGGGAAGAAAGAGGAAGAGATTGGGGTGGAAGAGAGAGAGAGCGAGGGAGGAGGAGGAGGGGCGGAAAAAAAAAAAATTGGCTGGGGCGAGTGGGAAGGGTGGGCGAGAAGAAGGAGAAAAATGAGGAGCAATGGAGGGAGGGAGGGAGGAGAGAAGAAGGAGAAGGGGAGCTTCTCCAATGGTCCCTATGGCACAAAAACTCTTAGAGCTCTGATACCATGTTGAGAGGAGAAGAGATTCGAGAGAAAAAGGAAGAAGTTAGGGTTTACTCCCCCTACTTTAGTATTTATATATATAAAGAGAACATAAAAAGACCACTATGCCCTTAGCCCTTAGGCTATGCAATAAACCTTCTAACAGACGTAAAAGACAAGAGTAAAACAAAAATGCGGGAAGAGATCACAGAATAACAAAAAAGGCAATCCAAAAGCAGATAAGTAAAGAACAAGGATCGAGTCTGACAGAAAGAAGAAAACGGAACAGAGTCAGGTGGAACAGCAAAACAAAACAAAAAAAGTGATACCTCTGCATTAATGGTATCGACAGTAACAGGAAGAGGGTTTGAAGACATAGCAGCAGCAGCACAAGAGGAAAAGGGAGGTTGAGAATAGAGAGAGCGCTGAAAAGAGAGGACCAGCTTTTTCGCACGATCTGCTGCGAACCTCCTCATTGTGGCGACCGGATTTTAAAAAAAGGATCTCTCTAGAGGATTTTTTGTCACGCACGCACACAACCCAATATTCAAAACCGGGCCTTCTTCAGCATGACCAAAATCCCAGTCTTTCTGTTTCCACTCTCGAGATTCGCCAACTCCCAAAATTCAAAGTCTCACATGTCGATTGCCTCAAGGCGGAGATATTCTATGTGTTCTCTGACTCTCTCGCTGGTAGGTACAAATGTTCCGACGCCTCGCATATGGTGTCTTATTTTTAAATGCAGTGGTTAGATCATCCGAACCTTTCATTTATTGGGCCCTTACCTGAATAGTTCATTTCACAAGATTCCTCCTCATTACTGAGATTAACTTCTATGTGCAAGAAGAGAAGTGAGGTCGAATCGCTACAAAATTCAAAGAATAATGTGAAAATTACCAAATCTCACTTTCATCTTTATTTTCCAAATGAAATGTATCCTGTTTTAGAAGTGTCTTCCATCCAAACTCAAATAAAATTTAAATTTTAAGAGGTATCTAAAGAGACCCTAACCACTTTTCTCACCATAGTTGTGCCTTGCGTGTGCTAGATCGATGTGATTGGGTCCATGGTCCAATCGGTGAACACGTCAGGCCCATTGTTGTTGGCCTGAGGATGATCCTCGACCATTGATTTGTTAGGCATTATTTAGATTGTTTCAAGAGATCGCCACTTGGAAATATCTCCGCCCTCTCAGTTATCTCCCACATTCACCCCTAATTAGGTTGGTAAACTAATATGTCATGTCTCAGAAGGGCATCTCTTAATAGTGGTCCACCGGATCAACTCTGATTACACATGCCCATGCTCATCTTTGCTATGCGACAATACGTTCAGTGCACTAGCTTGTGTACCCACGCTGAATTAAAAGATTAATCCTTCACAACATGTAGATCAATACTTGGAGATCTATATACACATCACCATTACATGCTTATGTAATATTATAGTCATACATGTCCATGGGCTTGACACAAGGTACACATTACGTCCCTCACGAGACTTTGAAAAATATATACCATAATATAGAGTACATGACATGTATTTCAACCAACCGACCTCTTTTTGAAAGAAGCCTTTTTCAGGAAAAGACATCCATCCAAAAGGGACCGGGGGTGGAAATATCATATCAGAGGAGTCCAGAGTCGAAGGCAACTCCGGTGGAGGGCAACCAGAGGTTCCCGTAGATGAACTGGGCGACGGTAAACTTGGATGCCTCTTCGGTGGAGAGGGCCGCGTGGTAACCGGGCCAGTTGACCCTTGAAGAAGTTCCAGCTCCAGGGCCCGAGTTCATGTACTCTCCATAGTAGAGTGTTTTGAGGCCGCTGCTGCTGCTCCACTCGCTCCACCCAGATGGATGGATTGAGTCATCCAATAAGGATTGCATGATAACTGTTCTAGAATATTGCATCCATGGCCGTCCCAGGAAGGTGGGGATTTTATGCTTGAGCGGAGCTAGATCAGATGTGGCCTCGATCCTACAGTTGTGGATTGAAATGCCGGTGTTCTGATTGGGGTCGGTCCGGCCTTGTGCCGTGATGAAATTCTTCTGAAAGGACATCGGCTTTCGAGGATTTATATTGCAGCTTTGGAAAACGGCTGCAGAATTTCCGAAGATGAAATCAACGGTGCCGTAGATGTCTGATTCCCGGTAGAACTGCCGGTTGGAGAGGGTGTAGAGTGTGTCTTGGTAGCCTACGATGGCACACCGGTAAATTACTGACTTATCAGACCCGATTCTGAGGGCAACGGCTTGGTGCTTCGCGGGGCCTGCGCTGTTCTCGATGGTTATGTCTCGAGCCATGAACCCCTCGCCGCTCACACCTCAAAAAACAAATCAACCATGAATACCTTTGTTAATTACGTGAAATGCCCTTAAAGATACACATTTTTCGTTTTACTAATACTACGCAATCCACGTCCAGTTTGAGAAAATATTGTTTTGAAGACTTTTCCCTTGCTCTCTCCTTTTTCACCTTCCTTTCCATTTAAACGGATCTAAAGAGCAGTCTTAGTAATAAAGAAAGAAAACGAAATGAAGGTCCCAACCTCTTCATCTAGCTATGCCCAGCCGTGGAAAAGAAAAAAAATACTTCCCTTTCAAACAATCCTAATCCTTTCTATTAATGGTTCAAACTACTATTCCAAAAAGGTCAAGATCAATAAATAATGGGTTTACAATGTCTACTGCTTAAAAAATCTTGAAAAAAGCAAGAACCACCCAAAAAAAAAAAAAGGTCGGCCAAAAAGACAAGTATAAAATATCATTTTAATTAACGGATTTTGTTATATATATATATATATATATATATATATATATAGAGAGAGAGAGAGACAGAGAAAACTGTTGGTGCACTTAATTTGTTATAACGCCTCCCATTCGTTTAAATGTTTGGGTCCCGCTTAAGCGCACCAATGGAAGGCATTATAACAACTTAAGCTCAAGTTTAAGCTCACCAACAGTTTTCTCATATATATATATATATATATATATATATATATATATATATATATATATATATAGAGAGAGAGAGAGAGAGAGAGAGAGAGAGTTCCTAAGGTGTCACCTCATATAGCTTATATGAGATGACGCTTAAAAACATAAGGGGCGCACTTTGTTTGGATAATCCAAAGCATTCATATGATAGGCCCTCACATAGATAGGGTGTGCCCAAAAAATCAACTTCATAGGATCATCCTAACCCTTCCATTTGTGGAGGTTGAAATGGATGGGTATAAATCTCAATAAATCTGCCCATTTTTAACCTCCATAAATGGAAGGGTTAGGATGATCCTATGGACCTGATTTTTTGTAGGCATCATATCCATCCAAGGGCCTTTTAAATGAGTCGTTTCGATCACCCCAAAAATATGGGCCCTTATGTTTTGTGAGCGCCACCTCATATAAGCTATATGAGGTGATACCTTAGGAACTCTATTATATATATATATATATATATATATATATATATATATATATATATATATATATATATATATATGAGAAAAGTGTTTCTAAGCACGTGCTTAGATAAACTTATCTAAGCACATGTGGCCCACATTTTTTTAGGGATCCAAAGCATTCATTTAGAAGGCCCTTCCATAGATATGGTGTGTACCAAAAATCAGCCCTTATAGGATCATCCTAACCCAATCAAAGTTGGAGTGGAAAATGGACAGACACTGTGTGTCCATGTTTCTGCCCATTTCCCCCTCTACAAATGGCAGGGTTAGAATGATTCTATATGGCTGAATTTTGGTACACACCCTATCCATGGAAGGGCCTTCCAAATGAATGTTTTCGATCCCCCAAAAAATGTGGGCCACATGTGCTTAGAAACACTTTCCTCTCTCTCTCTCTCTCTCTCTCTCTCTCTCTCTATATATATATATATATATATATATATATATATATATATATATATATAATTTGTAACGATTGATATAATAATGAATTAACCTTATGTTGGAGACTTCTTAAATATATTATAAAACAAAAATAAATTATTTGAATTCTTACAAATGTAAATCTCTCTATAGATATCGAATCCCTTGTATACCAAACAATTTAACTGAAAGGAAATCTAAATATTACTATATATATCATGTTATAAAAATAGATATATGGTATATGAGCTCAAGCTCAGATAGGTTTTCTGAGGTAGAGTTTTTAAATAGGGTGGGTCCCTATGTTGTTTGGGTTACGTTAGATACTGATTCTATAGGACCTAACATAAATAGGGTGTCCCTAAGAAATAATCTCCGTAGGATCATGGTAAGCATTGATTTGTGGAGGATTAAAATGGATGTCTAGAAAATGGTCCATTTTGTGCCTATAGAGATCGAACGGTTAGGATGATTGTATGGAGATGGTTTCTTAGGAACAACCTATCTATGTCAGGTTCTGTGGAATGAATGGGATGGATGAGTCAAACAACATGGGAGATGCCCTATTTAAAAGCTCTACCTCAGAAATTCTATTCGAGCTTGAGCTCAGATACCTCGCCCCCCTATAAAAAATATGATATACAGGAAGGTGATGCCAACAATACATCTTTAGGGCGCACCAAGAAAAGTAAAACAAATAATTTTTGTAGGTATTGATCTTACAAACGAGGCACCTGGATGGCATAAAACCATGGCCATGTAGTTCATCTTACGTGGACGACACATGTTTACTATGTGAGATCCGAAGTCTAAGTAGGAAAGACATGTTAAAAACACATTTTTTTTATTTGGATGCATCTGCTTTTCAATTCACACCTCATATATTTATTTTTTCTAAGAAAGACACAACATAATATATATATATATATATATATATGAGAAAACGGTTCCTACACATATGTGTAGATAAGTTATCTACACACTAGCTTAAAATACAGTGGGGGCCACATTATTTGGGTGATCCAAACCATTCATATTTAAGGCCCTCACATAGATAGGGTGTCCACAAAAAATCAGATCCATAGGATCATCCTAACCATTCGAACTCTGGAGGCAAAAAATGGACTAATTTGTGAAGGTTTAAAGACATCCATTTTACCTCCACAAATCGTAGGGTTGGGATGATCCTATGGATCTAATTTTTTGTAGACACCCTATCTATGTGAGGGCCTTTAAAATGGATAGCTTGGATCACCCAAACAATGTGTGCCCCCACTGTATTTTAAGCCAGTGTGTAGAGAACTCTCTACACATGTGTAGGAATATATATATATATATATATATATATATATATATATATATATATATATATAGAGAGAGAGAGAGAGAGAGAGAGAGAGACGGTTAAGTGCATGCGTTTACTAGGTTGAGATGTTTAGTTTAGGAAATTTGGATTTAGTTAGGAAGGTTCCAGTTAAATAAAAAATTCAATTTTTTCAATGTAATTGATAATTAAGGCCATGTTTGGTAACCATGAAAAAATATCCCATGCATATTTGTGGGGCCAGTTGTGAGAGATGGACAGGAGATGGAGACTTGAGAATGGGAGAGTGAGGAGAGCATGAAAAGCCCATAAAAACACAAGAAAAACAGAAGGCCAATTGTTTTCTTTTCTTTTCTTTTGAATTGTAACAAAAAGCCAATTCTAAATGAGATAAATGTTTTTGCGCACAAGTGGCTTAAAAAGCCACCAGTTTGTTGAGTTTTGTGGACCCCGCAGAGGTGGACCCGCCATACCAACCAACCGGTGGCTTTTTAAGCCACTTGTGCGCAGGGAGCTCCCTGCGCACATGCGCAGAAACACTTTCCTCATTCTAAATAGGTAGTATTTTCTTTTCACCAGGATTTACAGTTTTTTATATGGAATCTCTAGCCCTGCCCAGTCAAGTTCATCCCTTTCCTTCTTTCTCAGCAGCTCTCATGCAGTTGGGCCCACGAATGTTCTATGGAATCATGCTCGCCAAACATGGCCGGATTTTCAAAGTATTTTCTGTAGTTAGAATGCTCATGACGAGCATAAAATCAACAAAACTTTGAAATTAGGTTATTGATATTTATAAAGTTTGAAATAAACTAATTGGTGTTTTTTAAAGTTTGAAATTAATTAGTGAAATCAACAAAAGCGATTTTGTAGAAACTCTAGCTTTGGCACTGTTAGGGCCATGAAAAAAGTTGTCGCTTTCGTAAAGGTTTTAAATTTCGGTACTCACCGAAATTGAATTTTTTGCCAAAATTTTGGAATTTCGTTCGAAATCCCAACAAAATTGAAAAAGTAATATTTTATCCGGTCTAAAATTTCAGGCGAAATTACCAAAATTTCTTGCCCGAAATTTTAGGGAAATATTAAATAATTGGTAAAATTTAGATTTTCACGTGATTTCCCTGAAATTTCGGGCCGAAATTTCGACCGAAATTGACTGAAATTTCGGTTGAAATACCGTTTGGATACCTAATTCATTTGTATTTTGATTTGGATTTGAGTTTTGGATAGAAAACACATCAATCATCTTCATGATCATGTTTTAAGAGAGAAAGAAAGAGAGAGAGAGAGAGAGAGCGAGGATGTCTCGCTGCTGCCGGAGCAACGTTGAGGACCAGCGATGATGAAGTTGCCACAAATATTGATTTCCAAATAATGTCTCGCAGAACAAATTTGAAAATCGGAATTTTTTGCACTGTTGTAGCTGATTTGGAAATCTAAGGATCTGATCCAGTTCAAAATATTAACTAAATCCAAATCTAAATCTTGTTGGTATCCAAACGTGGCCTAATGTTTCGGGTCAACCCAATTTCGATTTCGCTAACGACCGAAACCCGAAATTTCAGTCGAAATTTAAAACCTAATCGTATCTTGTCATGGCCCATGGATGGTCCAAGAGAATCTACTTTTGACATTTTCACTGTCAAAATAGGGTTTCGGAACCTTCGGTAATTTCACTTATGCAGCATAAAAATATCTTACCAAGAGTCGCTGATTCGTAGGTCGTGTAACCGTCGGCGGCGTTTTTATTTCCTGTAATGACCGTCTTGCCCTTCCCATCGCCCACCAGCAAGACGTTTTTCTGCTTGGCTGGAATCTTGATGTTCTCATTATATGTCCCCGCTTTCACGTAAATTACGGTCCTGCCACTACCCGTCACTGATGTGGCCGCAAGGGCCTCACCAATGGTCATATGTGTACCCGAACCGTCTTTGGCCACGATCAGGCGTGCCCCCATGTCACCTGGGGAAGCTTCTAGAAGCTTCCGATCTCCACCCGATACCCAACCCGGGAAACCATCCATCAATATCGGTCCCCATTCGATCGACAACAATCTCCGGCCGCCGGAATTCTCCTTTGCCACCTTCCTCGCCTGGAGGGCACTATATAGTGCAAGTGAATTGCTAATGTACTTGGTCAAGTTGTTTGCCATGACATTCCTCAAGTCATTCTCTATGGGGGAATTGAAATTGTTAAGGCCCTTCATGCATGTATCTTGATTTGTAAGGATAGCACTTAGCCAACTTTGGATATCGTCGGATCGCCCGTGTTTCTTGGAGTCAAGGACGTCAGATAATTGCCCCAAGCTATCATCTAGTAGCTCTATGCAGTCATCTACGCCGGAGAACCTATGGATTCCCTGTTTTTTATTCAAAAGGTTTAGATTTTGGGCAAGTATTAGAGCTGAGTGGGTCTGGTCCATGGCGAATTGGACGGAGAGCTTAAAGAGTTCGTCTGGGGAAACACCTTCAAATGAGAGGAGTGAAGATTTGCAGGCCTCTTGGTGGAAGGTCTTCTTGCAAGAAGAAGCAATGAGTCTAGAGATCCTGGTATTTGGATTGTAATGCGAGAAATGGGAGCAACAAGAAGAAGGTAAGGCTTTTGATTTTGTCGCTTGTAATTTTATTGTAATACAAGAAATGGGAGTAACCAGAACTAGTAGGAATATTAAGCTTGCCCAAAAGATGAAGTTCTTTCTTCTGTCTCCATTCTTTGAGCTTAGCCTTTCGTATGTGCTTGTATGTGTGAGAGACAACATGGTAGACTACTTTGCGTCCGGGAGAGAGAGAGAGAGTAGCGAATGATGAATCTTATGGCATAGATTAGGCATTTATATAGGAAAATTTTCTTGGAAGAGGCCATGTCATCTTTATTCCTTTCCCACACAAATGGAAGACAAGTCATGGGTCTACTTGAGCAGCTGGAAATTTTAATGACCGGATTAATTAAAAGGGATTTGCTAGAGTCCATCACAAAAGGCATTTCACTTATGGTCTGTTGCAAGCAGCCACCTCGTGAATGAAGATAAAATCTGGTGACAAGTGAGCCTCTGTGGCTTCTGTGTGACAAATAATCAGCGAAATACCTTTTGCGATGGCGCTAGCAAACCCCTAATTAAAATCCTGCAAGATACAATCCTCATGTGTCATGTCATTAAAGTAATCTCTTGATGTTCTCTAACTGATTAGCAATGAAGCAACGGACCAGAAAGTTATAATTACCAATTTACTAGCTTAAAATGGTGAAAGACACTATCACGTTTCATGCCATTAAATAAATCTCTGGATGTTCTATAACTGATTAGCAAAGAAAGGATGGTCTATCATCAGTTATCCACTTCAACAGCGGTATTTTTATATGCAATTATTCTCATTAATAATTTTTCTCCATTCAAAAAAAAAATCATATGCAATTAACGTGCAGAAAAGTGCAGTACATATTTAGATGATCCAAACCATTCATTTGTTGGTCACCCCCTATAGATTAGACCTGCCAAACGGGCGGGCCGGGTCCAACGGGCTGGGTCAAAATGACTTGGAAAATTTTACGGGTCACTATGCTTGGACCCGGACCCGGCCCGTACGGGCCGCCGAACCGCAGGCTGCCCGGATTTCTGACGTATTATTTTTAAGATTTTTTTTTTTGTATAGGGATTCGCTAGCCACCTTCCCTGAGGCTACTTTTCGGCTTGTCGCCCATCCTTTGCGATAAAGATCGGCAGAAGAACGATTTGCGCAAAGGTTGTTAGCAGTAAATAGTAGCAATATATAATAATCATGCCGGTACCAAGTTTTAAATGAAAAATTATCGAAAAATGGAAGAAAAGTAGAAAAATTACCAAAAATATGCCAAAAATTGTATTAAAATATGACAATTACCAAGAAACTTACAAAAAAAATTAAAAAATTATGACAATTACAGGAAAAAAAGGCCAAAATAAAACTTTTGTACATCTCTACGGGCACCCGCGGGTGAATTTCAAACGGGTCACAGATTGGTGACCCGGACCGGGAATTTACGGGCGGGCTGGGTGGACCCGCGGGTCCGGGTCACTTTTTGCCAGGTCTACTATAGATAGTCATAGCCCCAAAAATCTTCTCCACAATATAGGGAGATGATATTTTCACCCCCTTGGCAGTACCCATTCGCCCCCTTATAATGTGAACATGCGGGCAACTTAACACTTTTTGACGTCAAATCATATTAAAAGGGGGGGGCGAAAGCGTACTGAGGGGGTGAAAATATCATCGCCCATAATATAAAACTAATTCTCCAATATATTTGGTGTAAGATGGACAGCTTTGAAAGTTAAATTTTTTTATTGAAACCTCCCTAACTCAAAGGCTTGGATCGTTTTGCCTCCGTTTCTTTCAACAGAAAACAGGCTCAACTCCAATAATTAGAAGATTTTACAGACAAGGAATAATCATTTATTTTTCTTTTTCGTGCATTAGTTTACCTTCTTTCTAAGGATTTACATGGTATTATCTTACTCGCACTCCTTCACATATGGTCACCAAAAAGTGTGTTCCAGACCTTAGTTTCAAATGAGAGCTTTTTAATCATTTTCGGGTATTAATCACTCTCAATCAAAATCTCCTAGTGGTCCTGGGCATTCCTCTCACATAATTGGACACGTGAATATTCCAAGGAATAATTTTGTATAGTTGTCAAACATGGCCTCAAAGTAAATTAGAGTCTAATAATCAATTCTCAGAATTCAAAGCAAAGAGCGCCTGTAAACATCGAAGGCTATATTTAACTTTTCTCTTATAAATAATTAAAAAATGCAACTGGAAAAGGTTTCTGGGGTATCGGGCAGCCTGAGCAGCCCTCTATAGATGCCATATCTCATGTTGTTTGACTCATCCAACCTGTTCATTCTATAGGACGTAACACGGGTAAGGTGTTCCTAAGAAATCATCTCCATAAGATCATGGTATCTGTTGATTTGTGGAGTTTTAAAATGGACGGCTAGAAAGTGAGCTTCTACAGATCAAGTGGTTAAGTTGATTGTATGAAGATAGTTTGTTAGGAACACTCTATCTATGTAAGGTTCTATGGAATGAATGAGTTGCATGATTCAGACAAAATGGAGATGGTGTGTTTATAATGGCTAAATCTGGCTGAGCTATAGCTCAGAAACCTCCCCAAAATGCAAATGGATTACATAGGTATCCCATGTTGTCATGTTCAAACATAGCTTCTGAGAAGCTTCCTACTCTCTCACTCTCTCTCTCTCTCTCTCTCTCTCTCTCTCTCTCAGCGCCTCTCTCTCACTGTCTCGCTCTCTCTCTCATTCTACCAGCTCATTGATGCTAAGTTCAATCTCATTTTAAAGGATGAGGATGAAAGGGTACCGATATGATACGGATATATGCAGTAGGTAGTACGTGTCTTTTATAAAAGGTTGGTTGAGAGCAATCCGTCAAAGACTCAAAGCCCATTAAAAAAGACTTTAGCTGAGGTGACTGAAAGTGACTCCCAGATAATGAGTAATAATAAGATGACTAATACCCAGAACCTAACATGAGTAATAATAAGATAATGACTGACACTACAGAGTGGAGGCACCCGCATTCCCATGTATAATGTGTGAAACTGTGAATCAATATATACATACATTGCATGCACATGTTTACATACATGGCACATACAAGCATATATACTCAATACACTCTAGTGGGGACGTTTATTACATGAAACACACGGGCCCACATATTCGTTGCATGGATCCGATTAATAAATGCCAACTATCAATTTTAAGGTTCCACTTGACGAGATTTTATATGGTGTAAGGCCTTACAACAGTACGGTAGGGATACCGGCCTTGATTTTTCATACCACAGCAGCTCACTTTTTGAGGATTTTGAGGAGCTGCTGTTGATCAAATGTTAAGGGTGGTACTTCAACCTACAAAGGCCTTATTGTGGTATGGCCTTACAGCATATAATTTCTCTCCACACTTGACATGCATGCGAATTCACATTCTGAGGCTCACATGGACTTTGAGAGAACATCCCATGCATGATATACTACAATGATCAAAGATTCAGCTTTTCTTGACGGGACCCTAAACACAGCATGATGGATCAATAGCTTTGCATACCAATCAAAATGTTTGTTATGAAACAGCTTAGAGTTTTGGGTATGTGCGAATGTTATGAAACAGCTTAGAGTTTTGGGTATGTGTGAATGCATGCAACGTTGAATATTTTTAAGTTATTATTTATTTTTAAAATATAAAATTAGCGAAAGGTGTTTTGACTCTAAAAATTGTTTTATGAAAATATGTTTTGATTATTCAATAGACATTTATTTTAAACAGAACTGCTAGGAAATGGGATTCCGTTTTGGGAAAAAAAGGGGCTTCAACCATTCAAACCACGTCCACTAAAAGACAAATGCAAGGAGCTCAAATTCCCACAAAAGCAATAAATACACATTTAAAAATGTCAAATCAAGGGTCATTTCAATCCCATTTTTACTTGCATGTTTTTTTCATTTTCTATAAAAATGACTTTTTTTCTATGAGTAAGCTTGGGTTAGGGGGACCCCTAGCGATAAATTAAATAAAGAGATATGATACCATAGCAGGAACAAGACCACTACCCAATCCTTAGAACAACGTCTCAGGAAAGGAGCAAAACAACTAGGGTCATGATACCCTTGAAGACAAACTCAAAACAAGCGAGAGAAAAGAAATACACGAGCTGGGTTTGTACAATTGATGAGGCTTGGGACACACGAGCTGGCTATACTTCCTTATTCTTTGGCTTTTCCTCAACTCCCGAGCCTTTGTGGGTTCTCTTTTTTGTTTTTCTTTGGTGGAGGACTTCTGTTTTCTTTTGTTGGGGGTGTTCTTCTTCACCAACTTTATATTTTCCTTTTTTCCTTTGGACTTTTTACCACGAGTATTCTTCAGTGGGATTGGATTTCAATTGGAAGGATGATCCTTACATATTCCGGTTTCCTTCTTTAATGTGGAGGGTCCCTTCCTTCAGGGTATCTCAAGGCTAGAATCTATTTCCTTGAGTCATGATGGTATACAAAAAGACTTGTCTCATTTCAAATAATCTTTAAAATTATCTAGGATTTTAGATTTTTGTTCTTTCTTGTCCTTTTAAACAAAAGGACACTTAAATGTTTTTTTCATTTTTATACATCATTAGGTGAGACACCCTCTCACCAAATGTAACTCTATTCTGCGGATAAAAATTTATAGCATAATCTAACTTTATAATTGTTACTATTCTGCTATAAAGAACTATCAAATTACCATTCAAAAAATGCATTTTCTAAGGCCATCTTTGAATTTCTTAAAACAGTTTGGAATGGGAAATCTTTTCCAAAATTTTGTTTTTCCGTTGTTGTATTAGACATGAAAGAAAAACTTGAATAAGTGGGGTTCAAGTTTCATCTAAAGGGACCTTCAATTTATGGTGACATCATTCAAAATAAGCCATAATCATATTATTTCCATTATAATTATACGAAGGAAAAATTTCCCAAGAATATTTTTTCTACTAGAAATGTTTTTCCTACAATCCAAACAAGGCAGCAGATATTGGCTCCCCATATCTTTTGTACAAAAGCCTTGTTTGTTTGGAGCTTTATGACTAAACATGACCCTTTATAGAAGAACAAGGAAACACGAATGTCTATTTGTCGGTTGCAAAGCCGATATGTTCATGATTGCGGAGTTAAGTTTTGAAGGTAAGGAGGAGAATTAGGATTTGCACAGGAGACAGGAGGAAGAAGGTAGACCAGCGGAATTTCTGTTTAACCTTTTCTCAAATAAAGGGGATTCTAAGGGAGAAAAATCAACTAGAGTGCGTTTTCGAATAAAGTAAGATAGCTACCTTTGTAATGGAAAGTGGGATGTGAGAGCAACTTCCACTGAAAATTCTCAGTTGATTGGGAAGCTTTATGACATTTTTACAACTCTTTAGCCAGGAAATGACATTGAAAAGGGGAGTGGGCCTAAATGTGTTTGAGGAATGTTTCAATGGGGACCATTAGCCAACTAATTCTCTTGACTATTCGTAAACCATTTTGTAAGTACCTTGAGAATACCATTGAAATCTTAGGAATTTAATCTTTTATATATTTAGAGTAAATCCATGTCACAGCTCAACGATTCGACGCAGATGTCTCCAGCAGAAAGAGAACAGCTTTGATTTAGTGTGAAAGGTTCTTTTATTATGGACCCCGCACGGGCCAGTGCAATATGTCAATAACAAATGGCCTTGGGTACATTTTAGCCGTGACTAGTGGTACCTTTGGTGGTGACATCCGACTTAGTAACACAAGTGACATCATTGCAAATGTCACAATGATAGTTAGTATATCACGATTGATAGCAACTGGGGAACAGATTTTCATTCCCTAATTTTAATAATTGCACCTCCTATAATTTTTTGCTAAAAGCTATTGCACTTTTGAAAATAAGAACTATCAATCGCAAATTAGAAAAGGGAAATGATATTTCCCCCTCTGACGGATAAAATCCCCCCCTTTAACATTATCCGTTAAGTTTTAATGGAAAAGAGAAACGTTAAAGGGGCTGAATTTATCCTTAAGCAGTGAGCCATTCTCACATAAACAGTTAAGAGGGGGGGGGGAGGGAATATCATTTCCCATTAGAAAAATGTTTATCAAGTGAAGTGTCATTATCAAAACTAGTTAAAGTGCGGCGAAGTACAAAAACAATCTCTAAATGAAACTAGGATTAGATGTTGCAAATAATTCATGTAATTGTTTTAGTACAAAAATGATAGTATAATATAAAGTCATGATAGGCTTTTAAGTCAACCCTACACGATGAAACTATAGTCATATGTATTGTGTATGTTTTGCTGAATTTTCTCCTTTTATGAAAAAACAATAATGAAACTTGCACATTGCATATAAGATTCAAATATTTTCTTTTTCAAAATTTTAATTATTTTTCTGTGTTCAGTTTTGTATAGCTTTCTATTTTTTAAGTGAAAATCTTTAAAAGAACACACCTAAAAAACTGAAAAAGAGCAACAGATTTTTCCCTTTCGATAAGGTGTTTTTTATAGCGGAGTTTTGTTGTTCCAGAGTTCTATATTTTCTAAATAATTAATAAATATACAAGACACATATTAATCTATTGGGAAAATTATTAAAAAAAATGCAAAGTTTTAGTTTTATTGTCAATCAAGGGTAGACATTTCAAATTCATAAAGTAGGGGCTGTCAGGTACAAAAATTTTGGTTTTGGGACAACTATACCCCTTGCTTTTCCTACCCTTTCTAGAGGCTCTAATCCCTATGTTTCTCACCTACCCATATCACCTTTTTGTTTTCTTCTTCCCTAAGCCTTCCACAGGCCTTCTAACGTGAAACTCCGTTGACAACGTTTCCAAGCTCCATTGCCATTATGGTTTTGGAAAAAAACTCCATTGCCAACGTTTCCAAGCTCCATTGCCATTGTAGTGCTGAGAAAAAACTCCATTTGCAACGTGATAAAGCTTCATTGCCATTGTAGTTTTGAAAAAAAACTCCACTGCCAACGTGATAAAGCTCCATTTCTACTAGTTTCCGTCGGATTTCCGACGTTTGTTTCGGACTTCCGACTTAGAAATCCAAACTAACCTTCGAATTTCCGACTGAAACCAGTATATTTGCCATTTCTACTGGCTTTCATTCGGAAGTCCGACCATTGGTTCGGACTTCCGACTCGGAGTTTAAGGCAGGGTTCCCTCGTTGTTCTGGGGTATAAATGTGGTTACCTAGTGGTTCCGGGATAGAAAATGTGGTTCCCTAGTGGTTTCAGGGTATAAAATGTGGTTCCCAGTAGTTCCGGGGTAGAAAATGTGGTTCCCTAGTGGTTCCGTGGTATAAAATGTGGTTCCCTAGTGGTTCCGAGGTATAAAATGTGGTTCCCAGTAGTTTCGGGGTAGAAAATGTGGTTCCCTAGTGGTTCCGTGGTATAAAATGTGGTTCCCTAGTGGTTCTGAGGTATAAAATGTGGTTCCCTGGTGGTTCTAGGGTAGAAAATGTGGTTCTCTAGTGGTTCCGGGGTATAAAATGTGGTTCATTAGTGGTTCCGAGGTATAAAATGTGGTTCCTTAGTGGTTCCGGGGTAAAAAATGTGGTTCCCTATTGGTTCTGGGGTATAAAATGTGGTTCCCTAGTGGTTCCAGGGTAGAAAATATGGTTCCCTAGTGGTTCCGTAGTATAATATGTGGTTCCCTAGTGGTTCCATGGTATAAGATGTGGTTCCCTAGTGTTACTGATTTAATATGGCATGCTTAATTTGGCATAAAAAATCATAAACAAGTATATAGCAGCAACAAAAAATGTTGCAAAATTCACAGGAGATTAGATTAAGTCTTAATTACTTCTCATCCAAATTTCATTTTTAGAAACTCTATACATTTTTCAAAAATTGGCTTTTTCCAAAAATGCCCTTAGAATTAAATAAAATTTTAAACCCTTTAAATAAAATCCAAAATTCTTCAAAAAATTCGTAATATTCCAAAACCTTAAAATTCAGTCATGTTTAAATTTTCATTGATTTTTTATCTGTTTTGGCATATTTTTAAATTCGATCTTTAGAATTTTACCCCTTTAAGGGTAAAGTTCAAAAGGTCAAATCGTGGTCAAAACGAAGTCAAAATTTTTGAAAATTTCAGATTTCTATGCTCTTTAATATACAAAAAACTCAGAGATTGAAAAATTCAAGAAATTTTAAAGGCTTATTAAAGTTGCTTTGTAAAGTGGATTTAAACCACCCCTCTTAATTTTAAAATTTGGATTTTAATATTAAAAAATAGATTTTTCAAGAAAAATTTTAGATTATGAAATAACCTAAACCTAATCTCATCTCCTCAAATTTTCACAAGCAAACAATTTCATCTTCATAGTTTTTTCAAAGAAAATCACAAATTCAATCCTAACATGCTTCTAGTTTAAACTACATGAAAGATGATTTTGGAAGACAAACCTTGCTAGCTCTCCTTATCTCTAGGGTAAGTAATCCTTAGATATACGCTTTGACTTATCATTTTAATCTCAAAAGAAACCCCAAAGAATCATAAACTAGCCTCAAATGTTGAATATGTTGAATATATGAAAGCACTTTGTGTGGAACCAAGTGATAGAGATGAACACCAAAGCACACAAAACAATGGAACAAATTCCAAGATGAAGGAGAGAGAGGGATGAAAATTTCTAGAGAGAAGCCAAAGGTTGTGCTTGCTTTGTTTTTATAGAAAAAGTTAAGATTATATTGGATTTGGAAGTTTCCAATGTGAGGACACCTACCTTTAGTTAGTTTCCAATTTGTGCTTTGACTTTCTCATTCTTTGATTTTCATATTGAACTTATTTCTAAACCTTGTTTCTTACAAGCTAAATTACACAATGGAGATCCTTCAAGATTAATCTAGAAGCCTTCTCACATATGAAACTAGCTTTTATGAATAATTTTCGTCCAAAAAGGGTTGCCCGATGTTTGAGTTCAATTTTGACCAATTTATAGGCTGACTCGGAAAAAGTCATAAACTAAAAAGTTGTAGATATTTTTGAGACGTTCGAAACAAGTATAATAATATATTTTTTGGAAGAGAAGGTAGAAAGATATGACTATTTTAGTAACCTGGTCATACAAGCCCTTTCTAATTATAACTCTTCATTTCTTTATTATTTTTTCAAAACAAATATGATGTCACCAACCACTTCATCCCATGTTGGACGTTTTTGCATGTGGCCTCCTCATGTGGGGCGCCCACTTATGTGGCTGACCCACATGGGTGGGTCCACATGGACCCCCACCTTTTGGGCTTTAGCCCAATGGGGCTTTATGACATGTATTTTAGATTTCTTTAATGAAAATTCAATAACATCCTTTAAATTTAAAATTTTAATTGATGAACCTAACCCATATGACATTTATGGTGCACCATCGACATATGGTCGAACCATCCCCTTTAGAAAAAAATAATTTTATGACCAAAATACCCTTATTTGACCATTAGACATCCAAATGCGACCAAAATACCCTCAAATCGGTTCACCCCTTAAAGAGGAAAGTTAAAAATAAAAAGTCTTTGTGGTCAAACTTCAAAAATAGAAACTTTTAAAATTGAGTCCTTTTAGTGGGCAATATCAAACAGGATCATTTGGTACCCCTGAAAATACTCAAAATGCCCTTGACACATAAAATTTCCAAGTCAAGTGAAATTTCTGAGAAACTCTAAATTTAGCAGGCATTCCAAAATTCATGAAATGATCTAAGATTCCTTAAACACTCCCTAGAGGTCAAATGAAACATATTTTGAAAGACCAAAATACCCCTGGAGTGTAAGAATAAGGGAAACCCTGAGAAATCCAAATTTAGCAGGTCTTCCAAAACTTATGAAATTACTCATGATTTCTCAGCCATACCCTGAAGATGATTTTGGATATAGAGGAAATGATCGAAATATCTATAAGATGATGAAAATATGGATGCCCTATGAGTTTCTAAAAATAGCAGGGGAGGACGACACATTAGAGGATTTGGGGATAAGTCCTTTATTAGTAAGGGGATCTAGAAATGTGAGTCTTCGAGTAGGAGATTCTAGTTCACAGCAAGATGCGGGCACCCCCGCTGGTCCCATAGCAAGAAGCGGTCAGGATGCAGAGACACAGAGTAAGGGCCCCTATGCAGTACTTCGCCCCAAGTTGCCTGCCCTCATTCCCGAGTCGCATTAGCACAAGCCACGAGCGTGAGGATTTTTCAGTCATACCTTAGAGATAATCTTTAGGCACACCAGAAATGACCAACACAACCCCAAGTTACACAAAATGGAAAAATCTTGAGAGATTTTAAAAATAGCAGCGTTTTCAAAATTCATAAAATCGCTCAAAATTTCTTTGACACAACTCGGGGGTCAAACGGGACATATCGGGAATGACCAAAATACCCCTGTAGTGCAAAAATGAGCAAAAATGAGGAAAACCCTAAAAATTCTAAAAATAGCAGGTCTTTTCACTTGCTTGGAAACTTGAACTTTCATCTTCCAGATACCATAGGAACACCCTAGAAACCTTTAGGATTACGAATCAACTTCCAAACACCTAAAATGAGATGAAATTTACCCTAGAATGCATGGATGCCTAATCTATTGCGGAGTATGGACTCAAAACTTAACAGACCAACTAAATCTTTTGCTTCTTAAGGCGTAGCAAAATGAGGGTGTCTACACCGGGGTATAAAATGTGGTTCTCTAGTGGTTCTGAGGTATAAAATGTGGTTCCCTAGTGGTTCCATGCTATAAAATGTGGTTCTCTAGTGGTTCTGGGGTAGAAAATGTAGTTTTCTAGAGGTTCCAGGGTATAAAATGCGGTTCCCTAGTGGTTACAGGATAGAAAATATGGTTCCGGCATAGAAAATGTGGTTCCCTAGTGGTTCCATGGTATAAGATGCGGTTCCGTAGTAGTTCCGTGGTATAAGATGTGGTTCTCTAGTGGTTGCGGGGTATAAAATGTGGTTCCCTAGTGGTTTCGGGTGTATAAAATGTGGCTCCCTAGTGGTTCCGGGGTACAAGATGTGATATTTTGGAACAAACTTAGATGAACAACTTGTTTGATCAAGGGTCTAGGATAATCTAATCGAACTTATGGATCCCATATTTCTTAGGTGAGACACAGGTGGGGCCCAGCGAACATAAACCATTTATTTGTTTGGGCCCTGGTGTAGATAGATTGGACTTGCTTCCAAATTGGTCTCTATAGGATGATCTGAACCATTAGGATTTTAGAGGGTTAGAATGAATGGATCCCATAAAAACAACCTTAACAAATCAGAGGGTTATGATCATCCTGTAGAGAAGATTTTATGGCACTACAAGAAAGGGCCCAGCAAGTAAATGGTTTAGATCACTGAAATAAGCAGGCCCTTCTATATTTTTTTCCCTCAGATCCTCCACCGTCTATGGGATTTGGTAGGGACTTTTGCATGAAGGAATTTCGTGGGTGGAGTTTCATGAGAGAGCATCCAGTATGGTAATGGAGCTTTTTACTATGACAATGGAGTTTTCACGTTGGAAGGAGGAAAGCTTAGGGAAGGAGAAAGAAAAAGATCAAATGGGTAGGTGAATAAAATAGGGATTAGAACCACAAAAAGTGGTGGGAAAAAGCAAGGGGGGTATATTTGTCCTAAAAGCCATATTCTCTCACTGACAGCCCATTTTTTATAAAATTGAAACGTCTACCCCTTGTTCATAATATAACCAAAACTTTGCATTTTTTTAATAATTTTTCCTAATCTATTTCTTTTTAAAATTCTTTTAACAAATATATTTTCAAAAATGCATATTAAAATATAAAAAGTCATACAGAGAGAGAGAGAGAGAGAGGAGAAGAAGAAGCAAAGGCGTAATAAATAAACTATATAGAATGTGAGAGACGTGAGAGCAACCATTAACAAGATTTTTTATGAGAGTGTACTAAATGAAAAAGTTTAGAATGTGAAAGACTTGAGAGAACCATACCAAGATGTTTAGAAGGGATTTGCTAGCGTCCATCGCATAAGGCATTTCACGAATGGGCTGTTGCATGTAAGAGCAGCCACATAGGCTCACTTTTCCACAGATTTTGACTTTACTCATGAGGTGGCTTCTCTCACATGTAACACACCATCCGCACAATGCCTGCTGCGATGGACACTAGCAAATCCCATTTTAGAAATCTACTACTATATTGCTAGAGAAAAAAAGGAATTTCTTTTCTTTTTCTGTGAGATTTACACGTCAGCATTACTCTTTTACCATTAACCCCTTTGCTGATATCTAACATCTATCTCTATGAGAAATTATTTGAGGGTAAAATCATAATCTACATACGAAAAGTACAGACCTAGAGTACCTGTCTATGACAATTACGAAAAAAACTACCAAGAAGAGGTAAAGACATATGACAATGATGAAAGAACTACTTCATATTACGCATGCATGACGTTTGCAAAATATTGACGGATTCCGGGCACCAGAAGAGGAACAACAATTATGGAAACCTCTATCGATTGGAGGACTAGGATCAGCCTATATCGATTGGAGGGATAGGATCAACCTATGGAACTGATTTTACGGGCACAACCGATTGATGTTGTGTTCCATCACATGGACGGTTTGGATCAACATATAACACGCTATAGATCAGAGGGTTCGGATCAACCTATGGAAATTTTTTTTGGGGCACAACCTATCTAGGCAATGGCCCATCTAATTGACGGTTTGGATCATCCTATGGTACGGGCCATACCGTAAATTTTAATAAAGTGAGGAGTGCGGTCATCAAAATACGGTAAGTAGTGTCATTATAAAATATGGTAGTGAGGACATTAGCACTATATATAATTTGAAATCATCGTTGTTACGTGGATGTTCCCACGCGGGTCAGGTTCAACCCAAATTTGGGTTAGGTCGGGTTAAGCTTTTTTGCAAATCGGGTTGGGTTGGATTGAGAAAAATCAACTCGAATTGGAAATCGGGTCAGGTCGGGTTGGACTGTCGGGCAACCTGAACCGACCCGAAACCCGAATTTGGGTTCCATCTGAAGAAGTTCTGTATATGTGTTTTTCTTTTTCAACATTGAAATAGTCTCCACAGTCCACAATAGATGGTTTGGACAATCCTATGGTGCGGGCCATACTGTACTTTAATAAAGTGAGGAGTGTGATCATCAAAATATACTAGTGCGGATAACATTTCCGTTTGTTAATTGTTAGTCCCTGTTTGGTTTGGATTTTGAGAATCGATTGTGAGTTAAAAACTGATTATTGGTGACTCACTATTGGTTCTCAAAATCCAAAACAACCTGCCTTGAGTTGAGGTGGTCAACAATTGGTACTATATCAAATCGGGTCAACCGGACCCAACCCAACCCAACCCAAATTGGAAATCAGGTTGGGTTGGGTTGAGGAAATTGCAAATCGGGTTGGGTTGGGTTGAACCTATTCGGGTTGGAAATCGGGAACTACTTTTCCTTATTCACTATGTGCGGGTCAAATTACGGAAAGTTTGATATTACAAATGCAGGACACATGTAAAAATATTGACAAATTCTGGGCACCTTAAGAGGAACAATAATTATCGAAACCTCTATAGATTGGAGGGCTAGGACTAGCCTATGGAAATTATTTTACGGGCACAACCTATTTATGTTGTGTTCCATCACATGGACGGTTTAGATCAACCTATGATGTGGTCTGTACAATTCTTTGTCGGCCCGTGCATCGGACAGGGTTTTTTGCTAGTAATTAATAAAAGGAACCGACAATAAGAGACTGACTGACACTTGGGGAGAGAGCTCCGTCACACCAGATTCAGTCATTCATTTTGTGAAACAACCAATTACTCCAAAAGCTTAAGCTGTTTAGAGTTGGTGTTATTTAATCACTTGTACTTCAAGTCCTTCATGGCCCCACTTGTTTTGGTTGGCCGTACATGTGACCCCTCTTTTAGGTTGGACGTACTAGTGGAATTTTAATATTAAGGACTTGTTGGGTTTTGAACCCATGACCTGCCGTGAGGCAATAGCTCTCAGCCCATGTGAAACAATCAAACATAAGTAAACAATTTTAAATGAAGGGTTGAGAATAAATGCGATAGAGTTCATTTTTCTATATCTAGCTCTGTCGAGCCGAGACACGGCTTAGTCTGCCTCACTACATCTCAAGGTAAATAAATTAATAAGAACCAAGTACACAAAATTGGGATTAAGCCTCTAGCCCAACGGTAAAAAGGTTGTGATATTAAACGTAAAGGTCTGAGGTTGGATCTCAGCGTACCTACGCAAAAAAGTATACATAGTAAGCTGAATTGCGGCAAATAGAAATGAATCTTAGGGAAAAAAATATACTGTGGCTGCTGGGATTCGAGCCCAGGTCTCCACGGCCACAACGTGGAATTCTTACCACTAAACTACAGCCACATTTTGTTTCTCTATCACCAGTTAAAATATAAATTTTATATTATACTTTGCTCGAGGAATAAGCTGTTGTGTTCATAAAAGTGGGTATTGTACAGTGATCTACACCTCTCATCTGGTGGGAGCTACCTTCATTTTTTTTAATTTACCGCCGGACATTAATATAGGAAATGAAGTGGGGGCCAAAGTTGATCAATGTCGGGATCTGGACTAGGGCGTGGGTTGGGGCCCAAGGGTACGTTGGTTGTTGGGCAACTTAGGGTCAAGTTTCCACGTATTGCTGAGAGAGTAATGAGGCTACTAGCACCATCGGACGGGTCTGACAGACCAAGTACCAATTAACAATGTGAAGGTTGGATTTTTATTCATGGGGGGTGTATCCACAAAAAATTCAGAGACTTGAGAGTATACTTGCTGGGACCCGGAAGCAGGGGGCAGAGCCAGGAATGTGCACCAGAGGGGGCAAAAAATAGTTGTTATACATCAATTAATAAATTATTATAAAGTAAAAAAATGTAAAGTTGCACAAATTTCTATTCAAATTAGTTTCACTTTTAAAATTATATGATGGGTGGCTGTACAAACCTTTCAATTAAAAAATTATATGATGGGTGCCCGTACAAACTCTTATTTTTCCCTATAGATTGAAGGGTTAGGACCATCCCATGGAAATGATTTTTTTGGGCACAACCGATTTACGCTGTGACCAAACACACGGACGCTTTGGATCATCCTATGGAGTGCGCCGTAGTGTACATTTTGAAAATTTTGAGTTTGTATGGCCACCCATCATATAATTTCTCGTCAAAAGGTTATTACATTTCCTAAAAAGCTTTCAAAAGCCTACTAAAGAAGAAAATAGAGCTGGGTTTGTGCAAATATCAAAATGTGGTTGTGTTGATAACATTTCCCAAACTAGAAATATAATAATTTTCCTTGTATAAAAAAAAATGGAAAGTAATGATCTATTTGGGACAGCCCCTCTAGTGCAATTCTGACTCCACTTTTACAATAGAGTGAGCTGTCCCAATTAATACAAGGGTCGAGTATATCATTTGAACAATGAATGGGACCCACATAAAAAACCTTACCATTATGCATGCTGTTGGCTTACGTTTCGATTTTGAACAACGAATGGGACCCACATCAAAATCTACCACTTTGCTGTTGGCTTTTCGTACAGAGGGCTTTCTGAAACCAGACCTATCCAGTATCCAATCCCCTCAACTCAGAAAATTCTATGCAAAAATTGAGGGGTGGGGGGGATCAATTGCCCCCCCTCGACCTCCCTTGGCCCCGTCCCTGTCCGGAAGGCTGCCATTAGGTCAAGGAGGAGGAGGAGACACCGGTATTTTTGGAGACTAAGGGCCAGAGGAACCAAGAGACAAGTATGGTATAGACGGTGGTGCCTCCTTAGCACATTTGTGGGCAAGGTTAGTGATTATTTAAGATGATTCATAGTGTGGCCCGCCTCTTCAACAAATTAAGTTATGGAGGATTTGGTTAATGGTTGGGCAGTTCAGGAGGTTGGCTTTGGCAAAGAGAACAAAATTATTGGCACAAAGTAGGTGGTAGATGTGGAGGCCACAGCAGCCGATGGAGGAGGCTGTTTAGCGGTCATCATGGTGGATTTATGTATAGATACTGAGAATGCTTGACCAATGTGAAACTTTTAGGTGAATGGTTTCCTCGTACATTTCCATCGATCCAATGAGAGAGTCAATTAAGAATGACGAATGTAAAGGAATGAAAATTTCACTAATCTTGACATTACAATAAGTGTTTTTTGTTTTTTTTTTTTTTGAACAGTGACATTACAATAACCAAGGTTTTAAATTTCGACCAGATTTTGGTCAACACCGAAACCAAAATTCCCGAAACATACCAAATTTCGGTCGAAATTTCCGCAAAATTTAAGATTAAATATTAATTTCTTATTCCTTTACAAAATTTCAGCCAAAATTACCGAAATTTCGATAATTTCAGCCCGAGAAGGACATTTCGAGCGCCCATTACCAAATTTCGCCCGAAATTTCAGGATTTCGGTTTCGGAGAGGACTGAAATTACCTCCGAAACCGAAATTTAAAACTTTGACAATAACTAAAACTCTGGATAGCCTTAGCTCATTGGTAAAAGGCTTTGTTCCTCAACCAAGAGGTTCGAGGTTCAATCCCAGGTAGGTCACCTACCGATAAATACAATGACTATAACTAGTGCTTATGTAAAACACTTCATAGATAAACACGACTATCGATAAAGATAGATTTAGGGATTGATAATCCATAGCTAACCTAAGTATCTAATTGCCAAATCTAACACCCTAGATCCAAGCATCAGATAGTAAGCTAGATCTGGTATACTCTATAACACGTCCCCTCAAACCCTCAAACTTGTGTGTAATGACAATCAACATATATTTGATATTCATATGATTTCCCTATTAGAATCTGCCAATTTGCTGCACAATGGCAACATTTGACGACGGATGTCCGTTGATTATAGTGATTGATGCTGGTTGCCGAAGAAAGTATCATTGTCAAGATGAGCTGCAAAATCCAATGGGACATAATAGATCATTGCCTCAATGGGTTGGATGTAACTCGAGCCTTGGTGGGTGGACCCTTCATGAGCCAATTTGGAATAGCGGTCCTTATGAAAATAGGTCACTATGGACCAGTGAGTCAATTTACAAAAGTGGCCTCTCGTAAGCCAAATTTAATTACCCATCCTCGTGGAAGCTGGAATACTTTTCAGACATATACCTTAAGAGAATCGAAGCACATCAATTGAAAAGAGCTCATATTCTAAACACAAACGTCAAATGGGGGAAAATAGGATGCCGTATGGATGGGGACAACAAGCTTGTTGCTGTTCATGAGAGCGTCATGTTAAGTTAGCCTTAAATTTATGCATCAGCCTAATCACATAAGTTGAGTTGCTTACAAATTGAGAAGTCCATTTATATGGGATTCTTGTATTTAGCTCTTGAAAAGATTACTTTGAAAAGATTACTTTCAAAACAAAAACCATATGGGACTCTTGGGTTGTTTTGAATTTGTATCCTTCTAAGGAAAAAGTGGGAGTCCGTACAACTGCGGAAAAACAAGAGAAAGGCTAGTATACGGCGTCAAGAAGAGAGAGAAAATGTCTTCAGGGACACGAGATTGAAGGGTTTTGGTTTTGGATCTCTCTTGGGAAGAAGCAGGAGTACAGCTAACTAAGGAACAATATCCGATATGATCGTGCACAAAGAAACGAAAGAATGGAAATAAACAAATCACAAGATGCAAACATCGAGTTTATTGGCAATACTCCAACAAAGCAGCGAAGGACTCCTGGATCACATGGCATCTTTGTAGTTAGTGATAGTCCTAGCTGTACTCATGTGCATGCATGTTGTTAGCAATTGATAGGGTCCGGACTCAGCACTGAGGGAATCCGGACTCAGCAATCCGGACTCAGCACTGAGGGAATCCGGACTCAGCATCCAATTAGCTTCTGGCACGTGGCCCTCACAAGGACCGTTGGAAGGCCAACACCTGTCTCCACTAGGTGTGACACCTGGACCAATCAGGGACCTCCACCTGCCCTCCTTAGGTATGAAACCTGGTCCATACAGAGGCCACCACCTGGCTCAGAACTACCACCTGTCCTAGACAGGTGGCTCAGAATCACTATAAATAGCCTTCACTTGTGCTAAGGTGAGGGTCCTGAAAATCTGAGAACCAAAACTCTAAGCTTTTTGCTCTGACATTGCTCTGCACTCCTGCTCATACTGACTTGAGTGTCGAAGCGCCCGTCCGGAGTATCACTCCGGGTTGGTCCTCTGACCCTTTTCTTTCTTGTCTGTACTCTTGTGCAGCGCAGGACTCAACCAGCCCCTCAGTCGTGGCTCGTTAGTTCGGACCACCCAGCCCTACCATAACCTGTTACCTATTTTAGGCTTAACAGATTTGGCGCCATCCGTGGGACCACGCAACAAAAAGCTGTTCGAAATCTCACCCAGATAAAAATGGTAGGACAGACCGGCAAGCGAGCACCTCCGACTTCTCGGGCTACCCGGGCTACGACCCCCCGTGAAGGACGAAGTGAGCGGCTGGCCTCACAGGTGGAGGTCGGGGCGGCCGTGGAGCGGACTTCGCCCCACTCGGACCGTTCAGACCCCACCCCGACCCCGAGGGAGATGAGGGCCCTTTTTCAGGAAATGACTGTTGTAGTTGCGCAGTTCAGGAATGCGGCTCCCGCACTCCAGCAACACCCAGTCGAGGTTTCTCGACCCGTTCAGAGGGGAGAAAGCTCCCGCAGAGAACGCGCGTCTCCACCCCGGGACCAAACTCATCACTCCACTAGAAGAGACCACCACTCGCGGGACAGGAACGTGCGCCCTGAGCCTCGTCGTCAGCATCACCGGTCACGATCTCCCTCCGTGCAGAAACGTGGCAGCAAGAGAGACCCTATGCACGGAGAGGGATCGCGGCACCGGCGAAGGAGTCCCCTCAGCCAGTCCGGATCCGCAAGGAGCCCATCAGCCGTAAGGAGTAGACCTGCCCGTCTGGCCGAACAGAGGGATGATCCGATGTTACTGAGAATCCAGAAGATCGATAATAGAATCGAGGAGCTGGCTAGAGATCATGGCCGCCCTGCTTCAAGGATCTTCAGTAGCAATCCCCCTTTCACAGACAGGGTACTCGGTGCGGCAGTCCCCTTGGGCTTCAAGATGCCGCAGATCCCGCAATATGATGGGACCACCGATCCCGTGGATCATCTGCAGACCTTCAGGACCACGATGCTTCTCCACGGGGCGTCGGACGGGTTCCTTTGCAGGGCACTCCCCACCACATTAACTGGAGCCGCGAGAGACTGGTACTCACGGCTGAAGCCCAAGTCTGTTGACAATTTCGACGACTTCGGGGACGACCTGGCCCGGCATTTCATGAGCAGCAGAAGGCCTCGAAAGACGACGGCTTCACTGATGGCCCTGAGGCAGGAAGACGGTGAGGCCTTAAAAGCGTTCGTTGGCCGGTTCAACAGGGAGGCCCTTCAGGTACCCAACCTGGATCCCTCCGCGGCAACGAATGCTCTTCTGGCCGGAGCCCGGTCCACCGACTTCCGAAGAGCAGTCGCCCGGCGCAATCCACAGTCCTTGGCAGATCTGATGACCGGGGCGGAAGAGTACATTTCCGTCGAGGAAACTCTCGCTGCCCTGGATTCCGTCAGCAAGAGAAGACCAGAGGAGAAGAACCCCGCCAAGCAGCGTAGGGATGACAGGCCCCAGAGGAAGGAGAGCAGTCCGTCCCGGAAGGAAAGGAGCTCCCCCCGGCCTCGGAAGGAGAGGAGCCCCCCGACGAGGGAGCGCTACATGCCGCTCACCGCTTCCAGGGCTCAAATTTTGGCAGCCATTCGGAAAGAAGACTTCATCCGATGGCCGAAGAAGCAGACACCAGAGGCGGGCACGCAAGATATGTCCAGGTATTGCCGGTTCCATAAGAGCCACGGCCACGACACCAACGCCTGCATTCATCCCAAGGAGGAGATCGAGCAGCTGATAAGCAGAGGGTACCTTGGGAGGTACTTAAAAAATAATGACAACAGAAGGGAGCGCCAGGACAACCCGAGGCCCAGAGACAGAAGTCCTCGAGACGCCCAACCCCTGGGCGACCGCATCCAGGCTCCTGCCCCGGCCGTTCTCCCTCCTCAGGTACCTCAACCTCAACTTCAACCTCATGGTGTTATTGGTACCATTTCAGGAGGGCCGACCGCGGGAGAGACCTCTTCATCGGCCCGCAGGACCTATGCCCGGCAGGTCAACGCCGTCCATGCCTGCAGCAAGAGAGCCGAGCCAGAAAATGAGATATCCTTTTCGGAGGCAGATCTTGACGGTCTGATCCTCCCGCACGATGATGCCCTGGTCGTCACAATGCTAGTGGCGAACTGGGAAATGAAGAAGATCCTGGTCGACAACGGGAGCTCCGCCGACATCCTCTACTATCACGCCTTCGAACAGATGATGATCGGAGCTGACCGTCTGAAGCCGGCCAACTCATATCTGTTCGGGTTCTCGGGAGAAGTTGTCAAGGTCGAAGGGCAGATTGAGCTTCCAGTTCTTATCGGGGAGCCGCCCCGCCAGTCCTTTGCCATGGTGACCTTCCTGGTGGTTAAGGCCAAGTCGGCCTATAATGCCATTCTAGGACGCCCTGGCCAGAACCTCCTCCGAGCTATTCCCTCCGCTTATCATCAGAAGATGAAGTTCATTACGCCAGGAGGCGTAGGTGAAGTCAGAGGGGATCAGCCCCAATCAAGACAATGCTATGCGGCAGCACTGAGAGGGAAGAATGCGTCTGAGTCTCTTCCAATCGAGCTGTACGATCTCAGAGATGAAGCGCAGGTCACAGTCAACGAGCCCGCAGAGGACCTCATCTCTATTCAATTGAACATCGATGACGAACAGAGGGTTGTCCAGATCGGCTCTGCCCTGCCAGAGGCCGCGCAGCAGAATCTCGCTCAGTTCCTCAGAGCCAACGTAGATGTCTTTGCCTGGACTCCTTCAGACATGCCCGGCATTGACCCGTCGATTAGCACCCATGAGCTCGGTGTCGATCAGACATGCAAGCCCGTGAAGCAGAAGCGGAGACACTTTGCGCCAGAAAGGCGGAGAGCCATCAGAGAAGAGGTGGAGAGGCTTTTGAAGGCCGATTTCATCCGTGAGATCCAGTATCCGGACTGGCTCGCGAATGTGGTGATGGTGAAAAAGTCCAATGGGAAGTAGAGGACCTGTATAGACTTCACAGACCTGAACAAGGCCTGTCCAAAGGACAGCTACCCACTCCCCAAAATAGACCAGCTCATTGACGCTACAGCAGGTCACGAGCTGCTCAGTTTCATGGATGCTTTCTCAGGATACAATCAAATCAGAATGTACGAGTCAGACATCCCGAAGACATCATTCGTTACCGACCAGGGGACTTATTGCTATCGGGTAATGCCCTTCGGACTGAAGAATGCAGGAGCCACTTACCAGCGTCTCGTCAACAAGTTGTTCAGAAATCAGATCGGTCGGAACATGGAGGTCTACGTTGATGATATGCTAGTGAAGAGCAAAAGTGCTTCCAACCACGTCTCCGACCTCGAAGAGGCCTTCCAAGTCTTGAGGGAACACAACATGAAGCTTAATCCGACCAAATGTACGTTTGGCGTCGGAGCAGGCAAATTCATGGGCTTCATGGTAAGCCAGAGAGGAATAGAGGCGAATCCGGAGAAGATCAAGGCAGTAATGGAGCTGACTCCTCCCAACACTATCAGAGAAGTACAGCGGCTGACCGGGCTGGTGGAAGCTCTGGGGCGGTTTATTTCAAAATCCGCCGAGAGATGCCTCCCGTTCTTCAATGCGATCAAAGGTATAAAAACCGCGCCCTGGACTCCGGAATGTCAAGCAGCGTTCGAGGAGCTGAAGCAGTACTTATCCTCCCCCCCCTTGTTGTCCACGCCGGAGCCAGGAGAAGAGCTGATTCTGTACCTCTCAGCAGGACCCTTGGCAGTCGCAGCAGTACTGATCAAAGAAGAGTCTAACCAGCAAAAGCCGATCTACTATGTCAGCAAGGTCCTCCATGATGCAGAGACCAGATATCAGCGAGTAGAAAAGCTCGTGTGCGCCCTTATTATGGCGGCCCGGAAGCTAAGGCCGTACTTCCAGGCGCACACAATCAAGGTCTTGACAGGGCAGCCTCTCAGACAGATCCTCCACCGACCAGATACTTCGGGCCGACTTGTCAAGTGGGCCGTGGAGCTCAGTGAGTTTGATATCAAATATCTACCCAGGCCGGCGATCAAAGCTCAGATTCTCGCTGACTTCATAGCCGAGTGCACAGTTCCGGACCCAGACCCCGGGCTGGTAGCAGTTCCATCTCCAGAAGCAGAGCTGGCCGTACCGGAGCCTCGAGTCGTTTCCAGAGCATCACCGCCCCCCGAGACTGAGTCCGTCATCGCGCACCCAGTTTTTGATGAAGAGCCACTCTGGGAAGTTTATGTGGACGGGTCATCGAACAAGACAGGGTGTGGTGCAGGACTAGTTCTCACTGGACCAGAGGACTTCGTCCTGAACTATGCCCTGAGGTTCGGTTTCCGTGCGTCCAATAATGAAGCAGAATATGAAGCGCTCATAGCCGGGATGAATCTCGCTGTGCAGACCCGTGCTCAGAGGCTAAAGGCGTACTGCGATTCACAGCTGGTCGTCTGTCAGATCCAGGGAGTATATGAAGCCCGTGAAGAGCGAATGATCAAGTACCTGGGAAGGGTTCGCAGTCTGGCCGTTCATTTCAAGAGCTTTGAGGTCGTCAGAATCCCCCGAGCAGAGAATGTAAAGGCAGATGTGCTATCAAAGCTTGCAGCCTCAGGTTACACCGCCCTCAGAGAAATTCGCATGGAGTTTCTGAAGAGGTCCAGTATCGATGCCCAGTCCGTCGTGGTGATGCAGATTGACGATGAGCCGTGCTGGATGGATGAGATAATCAGGTATCTGCGCAGCGGAGAGCTCCCTGGAGAGAGAAAGGAGGCCCGTAAGGTCACGCAGAGGGCAGCGAGGTTTTCACTGGATGGCGAGACTCTATACAAGAGGTCGTATACCCTCCCGTATCTGAAGTGTCTTCGCCCCACTCCCGTATCTGAAGTGTCTTCGCCCCAGTGATGCCTTGTTAGCCCTGCAGGAAACCCATGAAGGAATCTGCGGAGAGCACCTCGGGGGCAAGGCCCTCGCCATTAAAATCCTCCTGAGAGGTCTGTACTGGCCTACATTGAGGAAGGACGCGCTGAGCCTTGTGAAAAAGTGTGAGAAGTGCCAGAAGTTCTCTCCGACCGTCCACCAGCCACCCGTTCCAATGGCCCCGATCATCAGTCCTCTTCCCTTCGCAGTATGGGGAATGGATATTCTGGGCCCCTTTCCGCCGGCCTCGGGAGGCCGTGAGTTCGTCGTTGTCACCATTGATTATTTCACCAAATGGGTAGAAGCAGAGCCTCTGGCCAAGATCACAGAGCAGAATGTACAGAACTTCTTCTGGAAATCAGTGGTGTGCAGGTTCGGAATCCCCCGGGTCCTCATAACGGACAATGGCAAGCAGTTCGACTCGAGGAACTTCCGAAAGTTTTGTTCTGACCTGCACATAGAGCAGAGATTCACATATGTGGCACATCCTCAGACTAATGGGCAAACAGAGGTGACGAACAGGACCCTCCTGCAGGGGATAAAAAAGAGACTGGATGGCAAGGCCGGACGTTGGGCGGACGAACTGTATCATGTGCTCTGGGCGTATCGGACTACTCCGCGTACGGCCACAGGCGAGTCACCCTTCAATCTCTCCTTCGGAACAGAAGCAGTGATCCCGGTTGACATCGGCGTCCCCTCCCCAAGGATCGTCCATTTCAGTGAGCAACTCAACGGGGACGGACTCCGTGCCAACCTTGACTTGCTTGAAGAAGTCCGTGAGGAATCTCAGATCAGGTCGGCGGCCTATAAGCAGAAAGTATCCAGATATCACGACGTCAAGATCCGACCAAGAGAATTCCGTGCCGGCCACCTAGTCCTGAGGAAAGCCTCCGTTTCCCAGCCAAGAAGCGTGGGCAAGCTCTCTCCGACTTGGGAAGGGCCATACCGAATCAAAGAAGTCATCCGCCCAGGAAGCTATCGGTTAGAGTCCCTCGACGAACAGATGCTACCACACGCCTGGAATTCTAGAAATCTTCGGATCTACTATCAGTAATTTTGTTTGCCTTCATAGGCTTGTAAAGAACTGCTGTAATCATCCAAGTTCTGGAATGAATAAAATAAGTTTCATGAACAAGTGTCCCTCTTTGAGTAACTTATGTAGACATCAGCATATAACAGCAGTGGTGCACTCCGGCTCATCCTAGTGGCTTGGAGATCAGTTCCAGCCAGGACGCCCGCAGTGGAAACCACCTTCAAATATTTCCTAAGTGTTTGAGTACCAAGCTTCCAGCTCGGTTCTCGCAGACTTAGGACGACGAGCAGCAGTGGTGCACTCCGGCTCATCCTAGTGGCTTGGAGATCAGTTCCAGCCAGGACGCCCGCAGTGGAAACCACCTTCAAATATTTCCTAAGTGTTTGAGTACCAAGCTTCCAGCTCGGTTCTCGCAGACTTAGGACGAGCAGCAGTGGTGCACTCCGGCTCATCCTAGTGGCTTGGAGATCAGTTCCTGTAACGACCCGATTTCCAGAACCAAGCCGTTACACCTATTTGACAAATTCACCTGATGTTCTTTATGAGCAGCGGAAGTATTCTCAATAATGAAATCCATTTAAAATTTTAAACTCACTCTGTTCTAAATTAAGGACCTAGCATCCCAAATAAAATTTATTACAGTCCGAAATTAAATACTTAAACTGAGTCTAAATACGACAGGTGACCCATCTGTCACTCCACCCTCTCTATTTATTTCCCATTCCCGCTTTATTTATATGTCTTCGTTTGCGAAGGCTCCCTCTTCTACTAATCCTGTGGAGGGAAATGTAGCAACGTAAGAGCAAGGAAAAAGGCTCACGACATAAAAGAAACAGTACAATAACTATAAAAATTTCAATGATCAACATTAGAATCCATTTTAAACTATACAGTTTTTTTTTTCTTTCAAATAAATCAATTTTGGAAATAAATCAAGTAATATGAACTCTCATCCTTACTGTGATTCCCAATATGTTCTCTCCCCCAATAGTCATACGGTCATTATGGCCATTATGGCAATTCCCCAATTACCCTGACTCTGGCCGTCAACTATTGACCATCAAGGAACCTCCGCCCCCTAATGAGACGTGCTCCTTTCTAGGATTTCCTTTGGGTCACCTTCCACCCGAGGATTTTCTTTGGGTCACCTTCCACCCGAAAATCTCCCCAATAGTCATACGGTCATTATGGTCATTATGGCAATTCTCAATTACCCTGACTCTGGCCGTCAACTATTCTCTCACCCTTCATTTCAACCTAGAATGGCATGCAGAATTTATGCAAATTTTGCTTTCTGAATGAATATGAAACTTTGCTTTCTGAAATGAAATTCTAAAGAAATATGGTATTGAAGATACTTTTACCTTCTAACACAGTCACATATCAAATAATCATAGGAATTACACTGAATTACCGTTATGAAGCGAGTCCATATTCACTTGCCTGAATGTACGTGGAAAGGATCGTGCAGATGAGAATTTCACGAAAGCAACGTGAGAAGTACCCTTTTCAAATTCTGATGTTTCCTGTGTTCAGTGTTCTTTCTATCAAATTCCTTTCTGATAATATTCCCTGTGTTCTTTCTATCAAATTTAAGATCATGTGGGCCCCGTATGTTACTATTCATGTGGGCCCCGTATGTTACTATTCATGTGGGCCCCGCATGTTACTATTCATGTGGGCCCCGCATGTTATTATTTATGTGGGCCCCGCATGTTACTATTCATGTGGGCCCCGCATGTTACTTATATAGGTGGTAGAACCAACCATTGCTTTATCTATATAGGTGGTAAAACCAACCATTGCTAAAAAAATAATGTAGGTAGGTGGTAGAACCAACCATTCTATATGAAAGAGATTATTGCTAATATAGGTGGTAGAACCAACCATTCTCTAAAAGAAAGACTTACTTGGTAGTGGATTTCCTTCTTCCCTCTCTTCTCTTTCTTCCCTTTCTTCTCTTTCTTCCCTCTCTTCCCTTTCTTCCCTCTCTTTTCTTTCTCTCATTTTCTTCTTCTTCTCTTCGGCTATTTATAGCCTTTTCTCTCAACAGTATTTTGCACTGTTTACTATTAAATTATTATTCTCGTCAACTACGTAACAGTTAAATGAATATTAAATTTTACGTGTAACAGTATAATGAATATAAAATTTGTCGAGAATAGTAACGGTTGCTTGTGAATAGTATTAGGATAAATTTTTATTTTTGTGAACAGTGAGATGATTAATATTATTTAAGTATTATTTTCGTCATGATTAATATTATTTAAGTATTATTTTCTTTCGGTGGAATATTTAATTATTTATTTTCGTTCGGTGGATTATTCTTTTCGTCGGTGGAATATTATTATGGTCCAGCTGACGTTGGTCCCGCTTGTGTGGAGCCCGCTGATGTGGGACCTACTTGTGTGGGGCCCGCTGATGTGGGACCTACTTGTGTGGGACCCGCTTGTGTGGGACCCGCTGATGTGGGACCCGCTGTTGGTGGGACCCGTTTGATGTGGGGCCCGCTGGTCGTGGGACCTACTTGTGAATAGTACTTGGTGGGTCCTACTGTGAATAGTAATTATGAATAGTCTTATTCTGAATAGTACTTATGAATAGTAATTTGCATAGTAATTTTGCATAGTATTTTTAATATATATTTTTACCGGTTATTACATTCTACCCCCCTTAATGAAAATTTCGTCCCCGAAATTTACTATTCTAGAAGAACAAGGAAATGGTGCGTCGCATAGGCTATCAATTATCATAGCTCACAAACTTGAGCTGAATATGGGATGTTCTTGGTCTCTGAGGTTTCACTCTCGGAGTCACTATCTTCTATTATGATGACCTAAAGTTCCTGCCTTTTTACCCTGAGTGACTCCTGAACAGATGTCCCAAAGATTTGCCTCCTATCACTTAACTAGCTTCTTTCCCCCTCTTACAAATCCTACCATCTCATATCTAACTTTTCGCAGGCTTACTTTTCGCAGGCTTACTTTCAGTCATGCTCTATGAATTTTCATCCTAAGTCACCCATTCCAGAATGGAGGCCGTAAGTCTTATGATTCCCCATTCCAGAATGGAGGCCGTTCAGTACTATTTCAATACGAAGCATACCTTGAGTTTTATAATAAAATTGTAAGGAGAATAGTAATTAAAATCCTGACCTTTAGTTATCGCAGTAGATGCCTTAGCACTGTCGTTAACGAGTGCAAAGAAACGATTTCCTGACCCTCCTTGCGCTTTCTCATTTTGACTCAGAGGACGATATTGGTTTCTCTTCTCTTGATTTTGCGACTGGTTCTGATTACCCCTCCACTGGTTCTGCTGAGGAGCAGACTGTCTTAGAGTTTGAGGCTGATGTTGGGATGGGGTCCCATTTTGCTGTCTGCCTAACCTAGGGCAGTTGTACTGTTTGTGGTTAGGGTCCCCACAGTAATAGCATACATCCCTGCCCCTCAAGCATTGACCCGTATGTCTCTTTCCGCAAGTTGGGCATACTGGAACAGTATAACTCACATTCTCATTCTCATTCTTCGACTTCTGCTTCTTTAGAGGTGGTGGTTGATTTCGGTTCGCAGAGGATTGTGCCCTTGCAGCCGAAACAATTCTTTCGCTTCTCTCTGCGACTTCCGCCTTCGCACAGGCCTCTGCTAAGGTCTGAGGATTAAGGATAATAATGCTGGCCATAAGGGTGGGACGGAGCCCGTCCACAAACTTTCTTACCCTATCCTCCTCAGTAGCGGCATAACCTGGGGCATAGCGGAATAGAGTCCTGAATCTTGCCCCATACTGGGCCACCGACAACCTTTCTTGCTTAAGTGCTGCGAATTCTTCAGCCAGTGAGTCCTTTACATGTGCAGGAAAGAACTGGGCATTAAATCTCGTCTTAAATTGGCTCCAAGTCTCGGTGGTCGCCGTCGGGTAATTCTGTACAGTGGTTCTCCACCAGACTCCTGCCTCGCCAGTGAAAAGAAATGAGGCCAACCTAATTTTCTGTTCATCATCGCACGCCATGACATCAAAGATGCGTTCCACGCTCAAGATCCAGCTGTCGGCTACCATAGGATCTCCCACCCCAGTGAATTCAGGAGGGTGATAATCCCTGAACTGACGATGGAGTTTGGTAGGATCTTCCCTTGGCTGGTGCACGGCCAAATTTGCCGCAATACTTCGGAGAGCCTCTTGACTCGCTGCTTGGGACTGCACTTGACTCCTAAGTATCTCCGTAAGCATGTGCAGAGGGTCTTGCTCCTCTTCCTGCCCATCCCTCCTAGCTCCTTTTCTTTGGTAAGTATTCATCTTCTGCCAAGACAAGCCTACAATTAATTTACATTTTTAGGGTATGTTGGAAGATTTTAAACTCCTTCGTTCTAGCGACGATTTGTCGGTAATAGGAAGGTACCATAACTTTTAATTATTTAGATCTTCGTATCCCATCTTAAGACGTACCCAAGACTCGTTCACCAGGTTCCTCACAGCCTAAACCTGGCGCAGCTCTGATACCACAACTGTAACGACCCGATTTCCAGAACCAAGCCGTTACACCTATTTGACAAATTCACCTGATGTTCTTTATGAGCAGCGGAAGTATTCTCAATAATGAAATCCATTTAAAATTTTAAACTCACTCTGTTCTAAATTAAGGACCTAGCATCCCAAATAAAATTTATTACAGTCCGAAATTAAATACTTAAACTGAGTCTAAATACGACAGGTGACCCATCTGTCACTCCACCCTCTCTATTTATTTCCCATTCCCGCTTTATTTATATGTCTTCGTTTGCGAAGGCTCCCTCTTCTACTAATCCTGTGGAGGGAAATGTAGCAACGTAAGAGCAAGGAAAAAGGCTCACGACATAAAAGAAACAGTACAATAACTATAAAAATTTCAATGATCAACATTAGAATCCATTTTAAACTATACAGTTTTTTTTTTCTTTCAAATAAATCAATTTTGGAAATAAATCAAGTAATATGAACTCTCATCCTTACTGTGATTCCCAATATGTTCTCTCCCCCAATAGTCATACGGTCATTATGGCCATTATGGCAATTCCCCAATTACCCTGACTCTGGCCGTCAACTATTGACCATCAAGGAACCTCCGCCCCCTAATGAGACGTGCTCCTTTCTAGGATTTCCTTTGGGTCACCTTCCACCCGAGGATTTTCTTTGGGTCACCTTCCACCCGAAAATCTCCCCAATAGTCATACGGTCATTATGGTCATTATGGCAATTCTCAATTACCCTGACTCTGGCCGTCAACTATTCTCTCACCCTTCATTTCAACCTAGAATGGCATGCAGAATTTATGCAAATTTTGCTTTCTGAATGAATATGAAACTTTGCTTTCTGAAATGAAATTCTAAAGAAATATGGTATTGAAGATACTTTTACCTTCTAACACAGTCACATATCAAATAATCATAGGAATTACACTGAATTACCGTTATGAAGCGAGTCCATATTCACTTGCCTGAATGTACGTGGAAAGGATCGTGCAGATGAGAATTTCACGAAAGCAACGTGAGAAGTACCCTTTTCAAATTCTGATGTTTCCTGTGTTCAGTGTTCTTTCTATCAAATTCCTTTCTGATAATATTCCCTGTGTTCTTTCTATCAAATTTAAGATCATGTGGGCCCCGTATGTTACTATTCATGTGGGCCCCGTATGTTACTATTCATGTGGGCCCCGCATGTTACTATTCATGTGGGCCCCGCATGTTATTATTTATGTGGGCCCCGCATGTTACTATTCATGTGGGCCCCGCATGTTACTTATATAGGTGGTAGAACCAACCATTGCTTTATCTATATAGGTGGTAAAACCAACCATTGCTAAAAAAATAATGTAGGTAGGTGGTAGAACCAACCATTCTATATGAAAGAGATTATTGCTAATATAGGTGGTAGAACCAACCATTCTCTAAAAGAAAGACTTACTTGGTAGTGGATTTCCTTCTTCCCTCTCTTCTCTTTCTTCCCTTTCTTCTCTTTCTTCCCTCTCTTCCCTTTCTTCCCTCTCTTTTCTTTCTCTCATTTTCTTCTTCTTCTCTTCGGCTATTTATAGCCTTTTCTCTCAACAGTATTTTGCACTGTTTACTATTAAATTATTATTCTCGTCAACTACGTAACAGTTAAATGAATATTAAATTTTACGTGTAACAGTATAATGAATATAAAATTTGTCGAGAATAGTAACGGTTGCTTGTGAATAGTATTAGGATAAATTTTTATTTTTGTGAACAGTGAGATGATTAATATTATTTAAGTATTATTTTCGTCATGATTAATATTATTTAAGTATTATTTTCTTTCGGTGGAATATTTAATTATTTATTTTCGTTCGGTGGATTATTCTTTTCGTCGGTGGAATATTATTATGGTCCAGCTGACGTTGGTCCCGCTTGTGTGGAGCCCGCTGATGTGGGACCTACTTGTGTGGGGCCCGCTGATGTGGGACCTACTTGTGTGGGACCCGCTTGTGTGGGACCCGCTGATGTGGGACCCGCTGTTGGTGGGACCCGTTTGATGTGGGGCCCGCTGGTCGTGGGACCTACTTGTGAATAGTACTTGGTGGGTCCTACTGTGAATAGTAATTATGAATAGTCTTATTCTGAATAGTACTTATGAATAGTAATTTGCATAGTAATTTTGCATAGTATTTTTAATATATATTTTTACCGGTTATTACAGTTCCAGCCAGGACGCCCGCAGTGGAAACCACCTTCAAATATTTCCTAAGTGTTTGAGTACCAAGCTTCCAGCTCGGTTCTCGCAGACTTAGGACGAGCAGCAGTGGTGCACTCCGGCTCATCCTAGTGGTTTGGAGATCAGTTCCAGCCAGGACGCCCGCAGTGGAAACCACCTTCAAATATTTCCTAAGTGTTTGAGTACCAAGCTTCCAGCTCGGTTCTCGCAGACTTAGGACGAGCAGCAGTGGTGCACTCCGGCTCATCCTAGTGGCTTGGAGATCAGTTCCAGCCAGGACGCCCGCAGTGGAAACCACCTTCAAATATTTCCTAAGTGTTTGAGTACCAAGCTTCCAGCTCGGTTCTCGCAGACTTAGGACGAGCAGCAGTGGTGCACTCCGGCTCATCCTAGTGGCTTGGAGATCAGTTCCAGCCAGGACGCCCGCAGTGGAAACCACCTTCAAATATTTCCTAAGTGTTTGAGTACCAAGCTTCCAGCTCGGTTCTCGCAGACTTAGGACGACGAGCAGCAGTGGAGCACTCCGGCTCATCCTAGTGGTTTGGAGATCAGTTCCAGCCAGGACGCCCGCAGTGGAAACCACCTTCAAATATTTCCTAAGTGTTTGAGTACCAAGCTTCCAGCTCGGTTCTCGCAGACTTAGGACGAGCAGTAGTGGTGCACTCCGGCTCATCCTAGTGGCTTGGAGAACGGTTCCAGCCAGGACGCCCGCAGTGGAAACCACCTTCAAATATTTCCAGCTCGGTCTTCGATGCAGCACAGAAATAATGCGTACAAAAAATAAGAATGCCGTACAGACAGTTGAACAAAAATGTATTTGTATTCAGTATTCATATTACAAAATTGCTCTCTTCGCCGAGCTGGCTTACAAAGAATAGGCATTACAAACTGTGCAAAAAAAGAAAAACATATCGCCAAAAAGAAAGAAGGCGGCTACTCAGGCCTCCTCGTCTGCCACCACCTCGGTGACGACCTCTGTGGGAGTGAGGGTTGCAAGCTCGCCGCCCTCCGCAGAGGAGACGGCGGCCACAGTCACCTCCGCATCTACCTCAACAGGCCGGGAGGAGTCCGGTTCGTCTTCCTCCTCATCTTCCTCCTCCGGAGGTGCATACGGGACGGTTAGCCCGTCCAGGGAGATGCCGGGGTGAAGTCTCTTCACCTGCTCGGAGCAGAGAAGGAAACCCGCCCTGTAAGCCTGGAGGCCTAAGTCGAAGTGCTGGGCCTCCTTCCTCTCCTCAGTTTCCTTCACGGCCTTCTCCACGGCCGCCTTCTCCTTCCTTCCGGCCCTCTCTGCCGAACTTAGGAGATCCTGCACGGCCTGGTTTTTGACCCTCTGCAGTTCGTCCTGTAAGCTGTTGAGTTCGGCCTCTTTGATCTGGACGGCTTCATTGAGCTCGCCGTTCTCCTTCTGGAGCTGGGCCTTTTCGGACCCGATCCTTGTGATCGTCTCAGAGAAGAGATATCGCTTCTTGGCCATATCCCTTGAGTAGACCTGGAGTTGATAGAGGGCGGAGCTGATTGCCGCTTCGCAGGTCTCCGGCACCTCTTTTTCGACTTCTAACCGGTCGCGTGGGAGGACGCCCTTGTACATCAACTCTGTGGCCACCCGGGTATCCCCCAGACCGGTGTCCGTTTTCTGCACGGCCCAGTTTGGGCGGAAGACGTTGTCGCCTCCAACTGATGCGGCGGCCGGAATACCCAGTACTGCGCCGCCGTGTTTTGACCCTGTCGCCGCTCCGGACTTGGAGCTCTGACCCGTGGTGTCTGCCCGGCTCGATAGGGCAAGTTTATGCGTCGCCCGGCTGCTTTTCAGAGGCTTAGCCAGTGCGACCATCGGCGGAGTCGACTCCGGCACCTTCCTTTTCTTGCCCTTTGTTTGGGGCTGCTCCTGCGCTGAGGACGCGCCCGAGGTCTGCTTGATTCTGTCCAAAAGGGACATCTGCTTCACCATTTCTGCAAAAGAGAACGGAGCGCAGTCAGAAATATGAAAATTGAAGAACACTTCAGAAAAACAAAATGTTATCCTAAAAGATCTACGTACGTGCCGGCGTCGCACGACTGACCCCGAGTGCGACCAGCTCGGCCTCTTCTTCGAACTCTGAGCAGTGTATTGGACCTCGCTTGAGTTCTTCTTTGATCAGAGCGAAGGTCATATGGTCATAGTCCTCGAGGGCTGGTTTCTTACTAAGGCGGCGAGTGTCCGGCGTTCTCCATTGTAATGAGAACGGCCAGTGCGAGCCCGGCACAGTGTCCTTTACATAGAAGAACCTGTTCTTCCATGTGTGAATGGAAGAAGGTATCCCAGTGATCATTTTCATTTCAGGCCTCTGGCTAATGTAGATCCAGCCGCCGTCCTTATGCCTCTTCAGGTGCGCACACATCCTGAAGACGGGCACGGTGGGGTTCCTACGGAGCCGGACTTCAAGAAGGTACAAGAAGCCGATCAGCGTTCTCCAAGAGTTTGGGACGACCTGTGTAACTGCCAGCCCGTAATAATTCAGTGCGTCCGCAAAAAAGGGGTGGAAGGGGAGCCTAAGCCCGGCCCGTAAGGCCTCTTCATATACGCAGAGGTCTGCGCTATCGTTGCTGGCCCGATCCCCTTCGACAGCCGCCCTCAGAATGTACCGGCTAGGAATACAGTATTTGTCCCTGACGATCTGAAGCCTGTTCGGCCACAGATGGTTCACCTCGTATAGGGCCCCGATGTTATACTGAGGGTTGGCTTCCATCTGTGCCTCCGCTATCACCTCGACTGGCATACGCGACGATTGAGGAACTGCCGCTTCGACGTCCTCATCATCGTCGCTGGTTTCTACCCGGTCTGGTCCGTCCCCACAGGCCGGGATTGTGTCTAAGTCCACACTCATTTCATCACCGCTCTCCTCGTCTATTATGATCACTAGCTCTTCGCCCTCAACACCGGCCTCCACTATAGGTGAGGCCGGAACCGCCCTCTCCGATGCCCCGGACCCCGTGGTGGTGCTGGTCGAACCGGACTCCTTTGAACTGGAGTCCGTCTCCGAACTAGTGCTAGACATAAAAAAGGAAGAAAAGAAAAGCTAAAAGCTAAAAAAGATTACCGAACTGAAGTGTTGGACGAGGACCTCCGGGCTCACTGATCCGAAGCGGGCAGAAAACTTGAGTAGCCGAACAGAAGAGGAGGAGAGTAAAAGATGAAAAGTAAGAAATGAAGAGTAAACTTCAGTATTTATAGAGAAGCTGGGAAGAGCGGGAAAAATCCCGCCCCTTTCCGCCAGCCGGAGTGCGCCACGTCGCCTTCCGCATTAAATGCGCCGCTCGCATTAAATGCGCCGTCCGCATTAAATGCGCCGCCTGCATTAAATACAAGGCACAGGTCCCAAAGCGCTAGAGGACAAAAGCCCTGTCCGGCTGTCCGGACAGGATATGGCGCATTCAGAGGACAAAAGCCCTGTCCGGCTGTCCGGACAGGATATGGCGCATTCAGAGGACAAAAGACCTGTCCGGCTGTCCGGACAGGATATGGCGCATTCTGAGGACAAAAGACCTGTCCGGCTGTCCGGACAGGATATGGCGCATTCAGAAGACAAAAGCCCTGTCCGGCTGTCCGGACAGGATATGGCGCGTTCGCTAGACGACAAAAGCGCTAAAAGACAAAAGACCTGTCCGGCTGTCGGGACAGGATAATTCAAAAGACAAAAGACCTGTCCGGCTGTCCGAACAGGATATGGCGCGTTCGCTAGACGACAAAAGCGCTAGGCGACAAAAGACCTGTCCGGCTGTCGGGACAGGATAATTCAAAAGACAAAAGACCTGTCCGGCTGTCCGAACAGGATATGGCGCGTTCGCTAGGCGACAAAAGCGCTAGAAGACAAAAGACCTGTCCGGCTGTCCGGACAGGATATGGCGCGTTCGCTAGACGACAAAAGCGCTAGAAGACAAAAGACCTGTCCGGCTGTCCGGACAGGATATGGCGCGTTCGCTAGACGACAAAAGCGCTAGAAGACAAAAGACCTGTCCGGCTGTCCGGACAGGATATGGCGCGTTCGCTAGACGACAAAAGCGCTAGAGGACAAAAGACCTGTCCGGCTGTCCGGACAGGATATGGTGCATTCAGAGGACAAAAGACCTGTCCGGCTGTCCGGACAGGATATGGTGCATTCAGAGGACAAAAGACCTGTCCGGCTGTCCGGACAGGATATGGCGCTTTCGCTAGGCGACAAAAGCGCTAGACGACAAAAGACCTGTCCGGCTGTCCGGACAGGATATGGCGCGTTCGCTAGACGACAAAAGCGCTAGACGACAAAAGACCTGTCCGGTTGTCCGGACAGGATATGGCGCGTTCGCTAGACGACAAAAGCGCTAGGCGACAAAAGACCTGTCCGGCTGTCCGGACAGGATAATTCAGACGACAAAAGACCTGTCCGGCTGTCCGGACAGGATATGGCGCGTTCACTAGACGACAAAAGCGCTACGTGACAAAAGACCTGTCCGGCTGTCCGGACAGGATATGGCGCATTCAAAGACAAAAGACCTGTCCGGCTGTCCGGACAAAAGCGCTAGAAGACAAAAGACCTGTCCGGCTGTCCGGACAGGATATGGCGCGTTCGCCAGGTGACAAAAGCGCTAGAAGACAAAAGACCTGTCTGGCTGTCCGGACAGGATATGGCGCGTTCGCTAGGCGACAAAAGCGCTAGACGACAAAAGACCTGTCCGGCTGTCCGGACAGGATATGGCGCGTTCGCTAGACGACAAAAGACCTGTCCGGCTGTCCGGACAGGATATGGCGCGTTCGCTAGACGACAAAAGCGCTAGACGACAAAAGACCTGTCCGGCTGTCCGGACAGGATATGGCGCGTTCGCTAGACGACAAAAGCGCTAGGCGACAAAAGACCTGTCCAGCTGTCCGGACAGGATAATTCAGACGACAAAAGACTTGTCCGGCTGTCCGGACAGGATATGGCGCGTTCGCTAGACGACAAAAGTGCTAGACGACAAAAGACCTGTCTGGCTGTCCGGACAGGATATGGCGCGTTCGCTAGACGACAAAAGCGCTAGGCGACAAAAAGCTTTACCAGCAAAAACCTGCCCGGCTGGCCGTTCACAGCCTTAGCCGAACAGGACCACGTAACCTCCTGAACCAAGGACGTCCAGGAAGCCTGGCCGCCCAGACCTCTGGTCAAAAATTTAGCCGTGCTGGATAGCCGAATGCCTTCTGCCCGGCCGTACTCCTTCAGGCCAAACACCAAGGCCAGGCCAGGGCGCCCGGAGTCTCCTGTCCGGCCACTATTTCTCCTAGCTGAGTCTGAGCCCGGCCTAAGCTGCCTGGAGGTCTTAAGGCCGGCCCGACGCTGTCTTTACCTTCTCTTTGCTTCTTCTAGCCACTTTCATGGCTTGAAGAACCAGGGGGCAACTGATAGGGTCCGGACTCAGCACTGAGGGAATCCGGACTCAGCAATCCGGACTCAGCACTGAGGGAATCCGGACTCAGCAATCCGGACTCAGCACTGAGGGGTCCGAACTCAGCATCCAATTAGCTTCTGGCACGTGGCCCTCACAAGGACCGTTGGAAGGCCAACACCTGTCTCCACTAGGTGTGACACCTGGACCAATCAGGGACCTCCACCTGCCCTCCTTAGGTATGAAACCTGGTCCATACAGAGGCCACCACCTGGCTCAGAACTACCACCTGTCCTAGACAGGTGGCTCAGAATCACTATAAATAGCCTTCACTTGTGCTAAGGTGAGGGTCCTGAAAATCTGAGAACCAAAACTCTAAGCTTTTTGCTCTGACATTGCTCTGCACTCCTGCTCATACTGACTTGAGTGTCGAAGCGCCCGTCCGGAGTATCACTCCGGGTTGGTCCTCTGACCCTTTTCTTTCTTGTCTGTACTCTTGTGCAGCGCAGGACTCAACCAGCCCCTCAGTCGTGGCTCGTTAGTTCGGACCACCCAGCCCTACCATAACCTGTTACCGATTTTAGGCTTAACAGCAATTACTAAAACCAATAGATAAATTAACACAATAATACTTATTGGCAATACCATGTTTTGATGATTGGACTAAGATGAAGGAAAAATGGCGCAGCCCAAACACCAAGAACAATAATCCACGTTCAAGCAAAGAGCAAGTAATAACAAAACAAGGGCAAGAACTTTAACACAAAAATCTCACTTATTGCCTCTTGCAAAATTGTGAAGCTACTTTTATTCAACCGTTCCACTCATTGTCCCCCTTCCAAAAATATCTTCCGACATTTCCAAAAGCAAACAAACACAAAGATAACTATATCATAAGAACGTAAAATAAAGGATCAATTACTGTTACATGCTGGAGAGTTGAAAAAATGACGAGAAAATGTTGAGTTTTGAAAAAACACTAACAAATGCTACTTTATTAAAAAAAAACTTTCAACTTGCTTTAATCTTTCTCTTCTTGGTTGTAACCATTTTACTGTTTTACTTGCAGGTTTTACACTCTTTCATTTCTAGGTTTTACTCCGACGCATTTTGTGTGAAACGGCCTCATTTTCCGGCGATAGAAGCCTTCTTCTCCGGCGAAACATCTCATTTCTCTGGCAGCAGATGCTCCTTTGTCCTGAGGGATTCCGAGGATCAACAACTATGCCTTTCTTGAAAGCCAAGAGCACCGATCTATCAGTGTTTATATCGTCATGTGAGCAGAGGAATAAAATAGAATGGGAAGATGAGAAGGAGAAATTGGATTATGGACATGTTGAGAAATCCCATTTGATAATTTTTTATTGTGTTACTGTAGCTAATAGAAAACTCCACTACCTCTCTTAACTTCTAAACTTGTAAAAGAGATGCTATGGCAACGTCATATGTTCATCATTTTCGTGCTATCCAATGGACATCAAATGATTAGTTATTTTCAGAGAGGATAAAATCTTTATGCCAGAATTTGTAGAACTACCCTGTTTTGATTGCTAGAGTGGTCGGTCCAAGGTAGGCGATGTTTACCACCGTCTAATATTTGAACGAGATCTACTTGATCGAAGGCAAAAAGAGTTCTGAATGTTACTGGAATTAAAAAATTTAGTCGAAGCCAAAGAAAATTTATTGAAGGGTTTCGAGATCTCCCCCTCTTCTTCTCAACGCAAAAACAGGTACTCGAAGCCAAAACAGGATATTCGAAGCCAAAATTTACTTGGTCGAAGTGAAAAATGTGTTTCCTGTAACATTCGCCGTTGTGTTTTTCGTTTCGACTAAATTTTTTTAGGCTTCGAATAACTGGTTTTTTTGCTTCGACTAACATGTTTTTGGCTGCGACTAAAACTTTTGAATTCCAGTAACATTTGGAACTTTTTTCGTCTTTAACTAATATATTTTAGCTTTGAGAAATATTTGTTGGCTTCGACTATTATTTTTTTTTGCTTCGACTATCATTTTTTGGATTCGACTATCATTTTTGGCTTGGAGTAACTTTTTTTTGGCTTCAACTAGCATTTTTTGGGCTTCGACTATCATTTATGCCTAACTTACATTTTGCTTCGGGTGCCTAGCTTCTTATTTTGGCTTCGACTATCACTTTGTGGGTTTGAGCTATCGATTTTTTATTCGCGTTACATTTTTTAGCTTCAAGTAACCTATTTTTTGGCTATGAATAACCCGTGCGAGTACCATTTTGGCTTCCACTACCCTTTTGCCTAGTGAAAGCTCTTTGGGCAACTGATTTTAGCTACAGCCACTAGAAAAGGGGAAATACTTACAAAGATAATGAGATTTTGGATATTTGGAGGAGGAAAAAGAAAATGAGAAAGGGGCGTCTCTAGAGAACTCCTTCTAACCTCTCAAGACAAATGAGCATATGCCGGAGAAATGAAGATGTTTCGCCGGAGAAGAAGGCTTCTATCGCCGGAAAGATAAAGTGTAAAAACAAAGAAGAGAAAGATAAAGTAAGGTTAGGGGTATTTTCGTCCTAAAAAGTCATTTTTTAATAAAGTAGCATTTCTTAGTGTTTTTTCAAAACTCAACATTTTCTCGTCATTTTTTCAACTGTCCAGCATGTAACAGTAATTGATCCTAAAATAAATGCCTATTAAAATGAGAAAGCAATCAACTACTTTAAGTAACTTCCCCAATATTCTGTTGGCAAGGAAATCACGTTTCCTGAATCTTGGAATTGTAATTTGTAAATATCTCAGGCCTTGTTATTTTGCAAGCTTCCATGAATGCAAAATGTTGTAATCTTGCAATCCTTCTAATAATGGAAGTTCTCATAATTTGCCAAATCACCTTATTCACGGAAACGGACCGGTTTCCGCACTTGCCGGTTTTGCATTTTGATATGATACGTATCTTCAAATTCTTGGATTACATCAAAAAATAAAAGAGAGAGATTGCCTGTCGCCATGACTAAGTGTGTCGCCTAGAAATCAGCCTTTCACTGTAATCGGAGGGGATGAGATTAAACTCGCAGCAAACCATGCATGTATTTTAATCTCAGCCCCCACATTACGTGAATGGCTGATTTCTGGGCAACCCAGTTAGTTGTTCTTGTGGTGAAAGAAGCTCAAGAAAAAGAGAGGCCAAATTTGGCTTTATCGGAAAAGAGCCTGATTTTAAGGGTGAATTTTAGTGTAGGAGTCTCTCAGCCCAAAAAGCTCCATGTAGCCGATTAAAAAAGAAAGGGGAGTTAGTGCAATTATCAAAACATGATGGTGCGAATATAAAGGTTATTTTGCTCAGTTTCCCATATTTTGTGTCGTTATGTATGTTGGGCACCGTGTTTTGTGTCCCTCGAAAGGATAGACCTCCAGGTGAGCCGAATAAACTCACATTGTCAACTTGCCAAACATATTTTAAATGAGGAAAATGATTGTGAGCTATGAGCTTGAGGGCCAAAACACATGTGAGCCCACATTGTTAGGATGATCCAAAGCATTCATTTGAAAGGCCCTTACATAGATAGGGTGTGTACAAAAAATCAGCTCCATAGGATTATCCTAACCCATCCAAAAATGGAGGGCAAAATGGACAGACATTGTTTGCCACAAATCTGCCCATTTTTGCCCTCCGCTTTTGGAGGGGTTAGGATGATCCAATGTAGTTGATTTTTGGTACACACCCTATCTATGTTGGGGCCTTGAAAATAAATGGTTTGGATCACCACAAAAAATGTGGGACCCATGTGTTTGGGCCCTCAAGCTATATGAGCTTTAAGCTCACAATCATATTCCTCATTTTAAATTACTTTGACGATGATCAAGAGATGTAGTGCCAAATTCTAACCCGAAGATGGGGCGGGCCGTCACTAAACGGTTCAGCCCAGGGCCCAGCCTTGAGGTCAGGTGGACAACTTAATTTTAAAAAAGATGAACAAATAAGTGTTTTGGCTCCATTAAAAGGATGAAAACGCGTGATACACATCTGGTACAGCTCCGTCTAAGTTAGGAGTATGGAAGAGAGACAGACACATCTCTCTGGAACATTATCTACCAAAATGCAATGCCTAGCTAATTAGAGATGGTGGAGTTATTGGCATGGGAGCTCTTATTAGTTGTTATGAAACAAGCATGAAAAAGTTAATGTGAAAATCGTTCTATTCAAGTGCCACGACTTTTTTCTCCTAACCGTTCATTCGGAATCCATGAATTGAACGGTTACGATCTTTGAAAGAATGGAATTTTCTAATTACGTCATCTATGTGGAAAGGAAGCACGGACCCAATAGAATAGAATAGAATATACTAGGTTCATAATAATGTAATTTGGATCTGGCTTCTAGACGAGTGTTAAAGAAACTCACCGAGAGTTGCAGTGGAGAAGGTGGGGGTGCCGGAGATGATGATGATGATGATGGTATTCGTCTCTCCGTCTCCTACCAGCATCACATTCCAATGGGCCAGATCTACCACCACCTACAATCTCCACGTATTGGCCTGCTTTCACCAAGATTACGAACCTCTCTTTACTCTGCTTAGGAACCGAGTTTGCTGCCTCTTGGATGCTCTTCAACTTCCCTGTCCCATCCTTGGCCACGGTCACATTTGCACTAGGTGTGGGTGTTAAATGCCTAATTGGCTGTAACAAAATTAAACAAAAGAAAATAAAAAAGAGGGGGAGAGGTTGATTGAAGGCATCCGGACCTCCTAATGGCTCGATTCGAGAGGAACCATGACTCTCCTACAAAGTTTCATTTGCTGTAAAATTATCTTCTTCTCTTTTCATTGAATTGCTAGTACATAAATACAAGCAAGAGGGAGTGCCACATCACAAGCACACTTACCCACTAACAAGACATATCACAAGTAACTAACTCCCACTACCCTAAACACATTAGCCACAACTAATGGCCATTACACCAAAACACACACCCACTACTATGCACCAATTAACCCCACATACAACATAAGAAAATACACATGACATTCCTTCCCCCTTACAAATGACCTTGTCCTCAAGGTCGAATTATTGGATAAAAACTTATTCCACCAAGGTCCTAAATCTTCATAGTTGCGATCAGTTGAACCTCGCCTCCAAAATCTATCGTGATCAAAAGTTGTGACGAAATAAGATTTTTCATGAAGCCGCTTCAAAATGATGAAATGATCATGATGATCCTTGATGGTGTTTTCAACAAAACTATTCGTATCTCCACCGATTCTTGCATTTTTCTCCACCTGAACATCAACACTTTCAATATTTAACTTTTCTCTTTCTTTACGCATTTCTTTGATCTCTTTGCTGATTTTTTTTCAAGCTTTCCGCAAATCCCCAGTGTTCTTCCATCATTTAAAAAAAAACACTTTGATTTGCTGGAAATCATTACGTAGGGATTCCAAAATCTCTAATGGCACAGCCATGGCGTAGGATCTACCGCTCTGATACCAATTTGTTACGTGCATAATTGGCCATAACACAAATAAACTAAATAGAAAATAGAAATGAGGGGGGGGAGAGAGGTTGATTCGAGGTAACCGAACCTCCTAACACTCAATTCAAGAGGAACCATGACTCTCCTAGAACAAAGTCTCCTTTGTGCTGTAAAATTCTTCTCTTCTTTTCATTGAATTGCTACTACATAAATACAAGCAAGAGGGGGTGCCACATCATAAGCACACTTACTCACTAATAAGAAACATCACAAGTAACTAACTCCCACTACCCTAAACACATTAGCCACAACTAATGGCCATTACGCGAAAACACACACCCACTACTATGCACTAACTAACCTCACATACAACATAAGAAAATACACATAACAGTGGGTTCCTGAAGCAATCTCCTGTCCTTTGCCGAGACCCAGATAGGGAGGTCTTGTTGGAATTTAAGGGTCTGATCTGTGACTTAATCGAACCCAAAAGATGTAAGTTGAAGCGAGAATCTGTTACTTGAAAAATAAAATCTTTTTCTGTTGGAAATCGAAATGAACCAGTATTTATCTGTTTTGTAGAAAACGTTTTTGAAAAAACAGATTGAGAAGAAGGCTGAGTCGTGCCACCGGTCACTCTTCTTAAGAATCGTATTCGCCCCCTACCGGTGTAACCGGGATCCGCGAACCGCAACTCCAAGATAAAACAGCCGAAGTTTGGCTCCAGTCCATGTGCACTCGCTGACTGGTCCACCCAGAACAACCTTGGAACTGTGCTCAAAATGGAACGGAACGAAGGAAGAAGATGAACAGAATAATAAAACAGAAATCCTTTCTTGATGAACACCAGAAAGTGCAAAAACATTTTTTGATTTTTTTTCTGTGTTCAAACAAATCCGAATCAACCCCTTTTATAGATCCCATGTGACCGTTGGGAAGAGCCACTAAAAGACAAAAATGTTTCTCTCCAACAGTAATATTTGTGACTGTTGATATTAGAAACGGTTTTGCAATTAAGGAGGGGTGCTATACAAAAAATAAGGGGTAAAAATTAAAAACGTTTTAGAAATAAAAAGAACCTTTTCATTAGAATCCAAACCCGGACCCCGGCCCGGCGAGACGACGCGCTCGTGTTATTTACACATTGGCTTCTGCTCTTCTAAAAGCCCATGACCCAACAAATTCTAAAGCCCCTTGAAGGCTCAAGCCTTTCTCCAACTCTCCATCTTGTATGGATGAAAATAAATTTCTTTCAAAGCAATGTGGGACTATTAATTTGCCTTTGATCTAGAGAGCACAACATGCACACACACTCTAAGGTTTTGGGTTCAAGTCCCCATTCCATAAAAAAAACATTTGATTTCAAAACAAGTGGGGAAACTTTAATTTGAATCTTCCCACCAAATTTTAAACCCCAAGGAAAGGCATCTTTGACTTTTCAACTTTATTTTTCTTTTAAAATTTCTAGAAAGTCTTCTTCAAGTCTCCACAGCTTTTGATGGATTGGATTGCTGAGACGGTCGAGTATGGTGAGGATTTTTGAAGCGATGGCCAGACTATTGCTCGTGAATTGGGTTGAATTCTTAAGAGCCGACAGCATCTCCACTTGTAACTCGGTTGAGATATCTCCCAACCCGTCAAGGCAAGTCTCCTGATCGGTGACCACCCCGGGGAGCCACGTGGTCGATCAGATAATCAATCATAAGCTCAGAGAGCTGCAGGTTCCCTCCATCCCCCAGCATCATCATCGAAGATCAGAGCGACGTGTTGAGTCGATCCACCGCTTGTTGGAAGAGATCCTGGCAATTGCCAAGTGCTGCCTTGACTCTCTCATCGCTGACTTTCGCAGCAAGTGTCGCTGGCAACGATGACATCTTCGATAGCTCGTTGATGGCCACTTGCAGCGAGAGCTTGAACAGCGTTTCTGGGTCGGCCATGTTGGAGCCCTTCAATTCATCGAAGAGAGGCTCGACAAGCATGCTTCTTGGTATTGGGTAACGCTGAAGACGGCCTTGATCGAGTTCACGGAGTCTGTTGTAGCTGAATTCCAACGATGATAACTATTAAGATGATTGCAGAAACGCCGATGATAGTGTACCTCTTGCGGGATTTCTAGCGATAGGCCCGCTCTTCCTTCTCTGTTTCCTTGTAAATGTTAGGGAATGCCTCACCAGGGGTGGGACTAGGGGTGTAAACGGATCGAATTCGAATCGGATATGGCTATATCCGAATTCGATTACAATATACAGTATCCGAATTCGGATTCAGATTCGAATTTGACGGATATTTAATATCTATTACCGAATTCGTATCCGTCGGATATTTTTCGAATTCGGATATTATCCGGATCCGTTTATCCGGTAAATTCGAACATTTTATTGCAGCACTTTATCTTTCTTCTCCTTCTTACTCATCGAATAAATTTTCTAAAGCCTAAAACCAGACCTCTACGTTCTCTTCATAAAATTAACTCTCAAACCCCAAAATATAAGAGATCCTCTTCTTCCTTTTAAAACAAAGGCAGAGAGAAGCGGTGGGGATGGATGATGGTGTTGGTAGTGGTCTTTGAGTTTTTTTTATGTATATGATGGAATGGGTTTGGGCTATTTTGAACAGGGGAAGTGGGAGTGCTGATTGTGGAAGATGAAGAGAAATGGGGATGGAGATGGGGATTGGGTTAGAAATGGAGGTGACTGGCGGTGATGTAGGTGGCTGTGAGAAGGTGGAGAGGGGCGGCCGTGGATTTTGGTGGGATTTGAGGCACCAATGAATGCCGGAGATGGTGTCTCAACCTCCTCATTTCTCCTCTCTCTTGCTTCTCCTTGCAAACCTTAGTAGTCCCCTCTTTTAATTGCATTTTGGGTTTTTATATAACCCTAAGTTGGAAAATTGATCTAAGCCGTCCATTTACCATCAATGACAAAGAAAAATGTTGCATTACTGGATGATCCATACCGCCCTAATCGAAAGATCCTAGTTAATTTGGATGAGCATATCTAATTGCATACTTCGATAACATTTTGATTATCAAAATGGCTAATTCGGTGTGTGAGGTGTTATAGCATCCAACTGAGAAGCCTTGAAAAAGTAGCCTTTAAAATTTCTGACGATCAACAGTTCACAGTGGCTTGTGAGTACAAAGTCTGTGGTGGGCCAGCACATCAATGGCTCAAAAGACATAAGGGGGAGAGGCTACTTAGGATTTTCCTAGAAGAATTAATATTGACTTAATTGGTTGACGGGCATTTCCTAGAAAATATCAAACATAACTCACGCTGCACGGCAAATAGAATGAATTTAAGAGATTCCCCAGTATTGTCTTTCTACTTGTTTTGTCCCGTTGAGACCCATTTGGGGATATTATTGTTAGAATTTTTATGTGAAAAAGTTTTATTGTAATTCAAACTTACAATGGGGTGTTTTTAGTCATTATATGGGACTTGCTTTATGTTTTTAGGCTTCGCATTCAAATTATTTGGGCTTCCCTCCAAAAGGACTAAAGTCATGAGAAAACTTTAGTCCTAGATGGGAAGTGTGACAAGGTGAAAGTGGTTATATATATACTTTCACTCTCTTAGTCTTGTGAATGAGCAAGAGGTTATGGGGATCCTACGCGCACGGATCGCCCACTTGGGTTCGGCGGGCTTTTGGTCTTACCACACACGCGCGCCACCCGGCCCGGCCCGATGCGGCCAGCCGCGCGTGGGCCCAAGGCCTTTTCTTTTTCTATTATTTTTTTTTCTTTTAACGATTCAAGAGTTTATTTATTTTGTTTTAACTCTTTTTACCGTTTAAGATTCCTTAATCGTGGTTTTGTGACCGTTTGGGAAACGTCTCTCACGCACTAAAAGAGTGCGACATTTCACCCTAACGGGTCGATTGCTTTTCTATAAAATCAGTTTTAGAGAAAACAAAAAGACATCCTTAACGGATTCTTCTTCTGCCCTCTTTCTTCCCTGGTTTTTTGCTCTTTCCCCAAGCTTTCTGATCGAGGCTTTTGGCACATATAAGCGAGTTCTTAGGCATCCAGGCTGCGTGAGTGCACACTCTTGGAGCAAGAGTTGTTGTATCCTGGAGGCATATGCCAAGACGCCCATCTGCACCATTGATTCATCATAGTGGGGGTGAGATTTGCCTTAAAGACATTGAAGATCCTTCGTGCCTCAGCTCGATAAGTAGTCTAGCTGTTTCTCTGTTTCATTACAATTGATTCTTGCAGAATAGTTACTGTTGATTTATGTCTTCTAAAGTTAAGGGGATAATTCATTATATGGTTTTCTCGAATCATAAATTACAGATTTACACATCATTTTTCTAACAATTATGATTTAGATCTTGCAGGAAAAGATAAAAAATTATGTTTGTATACATCTAATACAAATAATTTTTTTGATTAAGACTTAAACAAGAACCCATGAACCCACCACTCCCACAATTACTCATTCAAATTCAATAAAATCCTACTGATATTGAGACAAACCCAACTAATATCTCTCATCATCTTCCAATCACAATCATTTTTCAGTAGTCAACCAAGTTAAAGGCCCCTCACTTAAGTAGCCCAAAGTCAACAGGTGTACCAGTACCCTTCAACCACTCCGCTCCTTGTATGAAATTGGCCACAGTATATTTCATAGCCTCTTTCTTGTTAATAACCTTATAGCCTGGCCATTTAACTCTGCGTTTAAGGGTAGCTCCTGGTCCTTTGTTGTTATATTCTGCATAAACCAAGGTCTTTAGAGCGAAGTTACCATCCCAAGGGAACCATCCATCTGGGTGGATCAAGTCCTCGATCGTAGACTCCATGATAATGGTTCTCGAATACTCTTTCCATGGTCTTCCAAGGTAGCTCTTGATTTTGTTCTTCAGAGGGACGAGCTTTTTGTCTGCACGAATGATGCAGTTGTGTAAGACAATTCCGGTGGTCTCGTGCCTATCGATCCTTCCCTGAGCGGTGACGATGTTCTGTTGGTTGTCCAAGGGTTTCCTAACGACCATCGTGCAGCTTTGGAAGACGGCAGCGGCATCACCAAAGATGAAGTCAATGGTGCCTGCGATGACACAGCTTCGATAGAATTGACGGTGGGTCTGAACATACAGAGTGTCTTGATAACCTTCAATCCTGCAGTTCAAGAAAATTGATCGGTCGGATTGAACCCTAAGGGCGACGGCCTGGTGCTTAATTGTACCAGCTGTGTTTCTGAATGCCATGTCTTTAGCAATGAAACCATCCCCTATGGCAGCTGCAAAACAAGGAGACATTTAAAAGAATCAGAGGGTAGCATTTAATTCTTATTTTATCAGAGAAATGTGTACTTCGGTGTAATTACACGCCCTTAAAAAGTAAGCGGGCCCACTTGTGGAGGTTATCTAAGCCGTTTATTTGTTTGTCCCTGAAGTAGATAGCCTAAGCCCCAAAAATCTTTTCCACAAAAGGATCCTGACCTTGGAATATAGTTGACATAAAATAGATTGTTTAGAATCTTCAAAGAATGATGGTTTAGAAACCTCAGCAAATTGAAGGATTAAGGAGTTTTTAATAAAAAGCCAGTATGTTCTGTGGCTGCTGGGATTCGAGCCCAGGTCTCTACGGCCACAACGTAGAATTCTTACCACTAAACTACAGCCACTAGTTGACAAAAATGTGTTAAAAGCATTATCTAATAAAATTAGGGCAAATGGATAAATCAACTCCCCATTTGTCTATCTCTCTCTCTCTAACCTAGAGGAGAGAGAAAGACACATGGGGAGTCTATTTATCACTCCCCTAAAATTAATGTGAACTAAGGTTATAACCAAAGTTCTTCGGTGGCCACTTACCAAAAGTGGCCGTCTGGAAAGTGCTGGTGCCATCGACGAAATTGTTGTTGTTTGTGACTATCGTCTTCCTAGCACCATCTCCATACATGGTAACGTTCGTCATCTTCTTCTCTACTATTACTGCCTCGTTGTAGATCCCGGCCTTCACGTAAATCACATACCTATCACGAAAACCAAAAACAAAAGGCATATTAGATAATAGAGCCTTAAAAGGGCGCCTTTGGTTAAGATCCTAGGTCTAAATTAATTGAGAGTTCATTCATGCACGTACGGTTTAATTTACATAATCCAACATTGTACACTGCTCAGAATATAAGAGAAGATATATTCTTTATGTTAGGAGGTAACTAACGTTAAAAGCCTCAAGCATATGGACTGCGTTAGGTGAAGCCCTTTAAACCTGTCCTATATAGTCATATACCTAGGCAGGCCATCACTTGGGACCATAACATTACCCTATGCAAGCTTCTGCATCTGTCCTAACCCACTCTATGGCGTCTTCACTCTAGCTTTTTTTTTTCAAGCAGTTCTTTCCATAGGTCTCCCCTCATGTGACATCCCACTCTATGGTAACCTCACTCTTAATGCCAAAAGCCTAGAGCTAATGAAACGTGTTAGCCTAGGTCCCTTAAACCAGTCCCATACCATGCTGGGTCCCACCTAGTCCCATACCTAGGCACGCTTCCACTTATGATCGTACGTAACACCTTAATTAATATAAGCAAAACAACAAAATATTCGTAGAATTATAATATATAAATACGCTTACCTTCCCTTGTAATTCTCGGGCATCATACCCAGTGCATCAGAAATGGAAGTGTAATCACCACTACCGTCTTTAGCCACGACCACATTTGGCTTGAGCGCACCCTTCTTGGAATGCTCTGCCAGCACCCTCCGTTCCTCAGCGGACATCCAATCAGGGAGACCGTCCTTGCCTACAGTTGGGGAGTTCGATTCCAATAGGCGGCGTTGGTTAAATCCCGGTATCTTGAGCATGGAGAGGAGTGAAGCCGCTTCATTGACAATTGCAAGCGCATTGCTAGTCAATTGCTTCGCGGCTACAATGGTATCCTCCATTTTGGCTTTCAATTTCCCCTCTGGGAACCCATCCACACATGTTTGTTGGTACGAAATCGCAGCACTCAACCATGTTTTAAGGTCATGGGCTTTTTCAGGGAGATCTCCAATTTCATGGATGTCAAGATTTTTAACTGTGGCTCTTAGATCATCAATGGCATAACCGAAGAGCTCCTTACAATCGTCCAAGGCGCCTTTTATTTTTGGGTCCTTGGTTTCGAAGGCGGACGAGCGATTGAAGGCCTTGTGGACCTCATCGATGATCACTAGAACAGCAGTCTTCATAAGATCCTTGGGCTGAGCGGTTGAATTAGAGCCTACTGCATTTGACAAGGTTGACTCACACACCTTCTTATAATCCGTGGGAGCACACATCATCTTGATTGCCTTCATAGACGAGGAAATTTGTTTGGTGGAGGAAGTGGGGTCATCAATGACATTGGTCTTTGCGTCATGTTTAGATTGATAGACGAGGGCAAAGACACCAGCAGCGATGAGGATGATGAGGACTAGAGTGGAGACGGAGATAAGGGCGACCCTCTTTCTCATTTTTTGATGCCTTTCGGCCTTTCGGCGCTCGGATAAGTGGCCGAACTCCTGAAAGGCAGACATTCTTTGGATGTTGGAGAAGTTGAGTTCCCTCTGCCTCACAATCTAAGGCAAGGCAGAGAGAGAGAGAGAGAGAGAGAGAGAGAGAGAGAGAGAGAGAGAGAGGGTGGAATTTGATCTTGGCTCCCCTTGTTTGTTTTTTATTTTAATTGAAAGGGCCTTTAATTTGAAAGTTAGTTACAGTTTGGGGAAACGGGTGAAGGAGATTCAAGCCGTTACATGGCATTTCGCGGCAGAATTTTACCCATTCTTTTTTATTTATGAAATTACAAAAGCACCCCCTCCTAATTTTAATGAAGTGCAATGGGCACCGTTGGTAACCGTAAAGTTTTAAGGAATAATGGCGAATTCAAGGGCATCCTTGCAAGTACCTGACCTTAAGCGACTTGGTGTGCCTCGTCAATGACCCTCACAGACTTGGTTCTAATTTTGATAGACGGACTACGTGTTTTCGCTAAAAAACTCAGACATCCCTCCCTATCTCTGTGGCTCCCCACACTTCAAGGAGGTCATCGTTGTTGCTATTATTGTGTAGCTTATAACAAAAATTTACTAATTAATACGTTTATATTTAAGTGGGCTTTGCTAGCGTCCATCGCAGAAGGCATCTCGCGGATGGGCTGTTGCATGTAAGACCAGCCACATCCTGGATTAAGACAAGATCTGCTGAAAAGTGAGCTTGTGTGGCTGCTCTCAGATGCAACAGCCCATCCGTGAAATGTCTTCTGAGATGATGAACGCTAGCAAATCCCTACTTAAGTAGCAGATCTAGATCTATTCACCACCATTGGGTCTGTTATGGGATCTTAGGGTTTTTTTTTAGACCTGGAATTTATCTAGGGACCAAGTCCAGCACCTTAAATTTTATTGATAAGGTAAAAAATATAATGAAGGTGACCGGAATTTATCTAGGAACCGTCAAATTTAAAATTTGGAAAGAAGAATTATTGATACAAACATAAGATGGCATGTGGCATTAAAGTGTGCTATTATCAAGTAAGTTGCAAAGATATAGGATTAGTTTCTTAGAATCGCGGGGCCATGCTCTAATTGACTACGATCATATTCAATTAAATAGGGCTCTCTGTAGGGAAAGGTCTTTCCCTACCTCCACCTAGCCTACGGAAGTTGTGCATGCCGAAATCCGTAGAAAAAAACCCTTACCTATGGATTTTGGTACTTTTCCCTACGGACAAACCCAGTTTTGTTGTAGTGAGATACCCGTACCCATAATAAATCCCGGAGCCACCTAGTAATAGTAATGGAACTTTGTGCAAATCGATACAAGTAAACAACGAGCATCCGACATCTCCGGCCAAACGGTTAGGCAACACTATGGCGCCTGGGTTCTGATCTTTATTATCCTCCTGATTTCCCCACCCAGTCAGTGAAATGCGCCGCTTGCCAGTTTTTGGTGGTATGTTATCTGCGACACATCACAAACGTGACAGTTCGAAATAGAAGCTCTCCTTAATGTATACGAGCCATTCGAACTCTATAACAGTCGGCAATTCGAATTCTAATCTTTCCAAAGGCACACGAGCTATGAAGATGCCCCAGCTTACAATGGATTGAAACATGTGTGTTATCTAAGTGCCTAGTTGGCAAGTAGTTGGACTAATTGACACACATGTTGATAAAGCAATTGCACTAGTCTTCAATAATTTTTGAGGTCCGCTCCGGGGTCACACTTTTTTTCCGGGTTAAGAAAAAAAGAAGGTATTCGCTGGTCTTACTCTTCGGTAAATTTCTTCTCTCTTTACTATAGACCAATTGTTAAGAGTACTTGTTCACAAGGCATTTGAAGTGACGTCGTTTGATTGTAAGTTCGTCAATTACTCGGAAACAAGTTACATTTTTATTAATTGAAAAGGCATTTGAAACCTTCGATCGAAAGACTAGGGAATATTAATCAGTGATCCAAACCATTCATCTACTGGGGCCATCATGTATGGGTAGTCTCTCATATTTTCCCAAGAGAGAGAGAGAGAGAGTAATTTCACACAAATGTTGGGAAACTTCCAATGATTCAAACAATTCATCCCGTGGGTCCAATCATCGATCTTTCACCAATTTGACTTGGGATCAAGAAAAAGATTAGATCTGACAATATATAATCATTGGATTGCTTAGGATGTAGATTAGACAATTATGGTAGATTTAGTAGTTAGGTTAGATTAGGATTTTTTATCTTTATCACTGATGACGCTAATCACCCCCTATGATTGTAATCTCTTCCTATATTTATCCCTTTGAATGTTTTATATAAATATAAACTCATTAGGGTTTTATCTCTTCCTATATTGTAACGCATCAAGGATTAGTGAAATCTTTTATTTTATATGATACTAACACCATTGAAGCTTTCCTTTGTCTAGGTAATGGCTTCCTTTTCTTTCAAATAAATCTATATCAGTTCGGAAAAAAAAAGGCCATTGAAGCTTTCCTCTCAAGCGCCCACCGGGCCTTGTGTTGCTACTCTAGGCCCCCCTCTCCCATTCATCTACCACAGATTGCAAAACCCTCCATCTTCAAAATGTATTTAGTTCTCTTTAATTATTGAGCGACTTAAGTTCAAACAAATAACAATGAAGCAAACAATTCTCGGATTTGTGAAACTGAGCACGGTTGCATCTCTTGCTAGAGACCTTGCTAGCATTAGTGGAATTCTTCGATCCGAGTGGGGGAGGGGGGTGATTCAGGAAGAAAAATACGAAAGTGTAATTTTTTCAACATTCTAATGTTCTTAAACTAGACTACAAATGCTCCTACTCCAGCAAAGTCCCATCGTATACTCGACATGCACCAATTGATGTCAACCACATGTTGCCGTTGATTAGCTCTGCCCAAGTGAAATTTGCAACTTGCTTTCTGTCATGTAATTGATGATAGCTGGGCCAATTGACACGGCCCGACAATTCCGATCCAGACCCGTAATTCATGTATTCTCGAAAGAAAAGTGTGTCCAGTCCATCGGTCCCGTTCCACTCTAGCCACCCATTAGGATTGATCAAATCCCCAAAAATGACTGCATAAAAACAGTCGTAGGGTACGACTTTCATGGCCATCCAAGGAATGATGTGCAACCTTGGGCAGTTATAGTGCCTTCCTGGCCCGGGAGGGGCTTCCGGACAAGAATTGTACAATTTTGGAAGACGGTTGACCCTTGGCCGAAGATGAAGTCTATGGTGGCATATATGTTACGTAAAATTGGTGAAAAGTGTGAATAAAGAGCATGTCTTGGTAACCATGGATGCCACATTGGTAGTAGACAGACATGTCGGAGTCGGAACCGGAACGCACGGCGACTGCCTGATGGGTTTTGGGTCCGGCCGTGTTCACAGAGGAGATGTATCGAGCTATGAAACCTTTGTCTTTCACTCTTGCAAGTAGAGAAAGGTGAGATGAGTTAATCTTTGTACGGTTTCTGTTATTCCACATCTACATTATGTTTCATTTATAGGAAGCACTATTTGATTGAGTTTCATTTGTATGCTATTGGACCATAAAAAGGATAAAAGTCAAAAAGTCATTTTAACAACCAATGGTAAAAGGAAACTTTTGGGTCCCACATCAGGAACACATATGGGAAACATGGACCTTTGATCTTATAGAACATGGTCTTGGTTCGGTCCTAAGTGGACATTCAATGATAAGATAAAGGATTGCAAAAAATCAAAGATTTAGCTTATCTGGGCATAATCGAAATTAAACATATAAATTAACTATTATCATGTACATTGGATAATGAGGAGAGGAAAATAGGAGAGAAAAAGGATGTGAGAGTTGTTCTCCCTCCCACACGAAAATCATATTTATATAAGATATATGAAAATTACAAGTATGTCCTCATACATGAGAAATACGTCCAACACTCACCGTCAAGCTGGAATGTATATATATATATATATATATACACTAGTAAAAAATCACGTGCGATGCACGGGCCGACAAAGAACTGTACAGACCACATCATAGGTTGATCCAAACCGTCCATGTGATGGAACACAACATAAATAGGTTGTGCCCCAAAAATTATTTCCATAGGCTAATCCTAGCCCTCCAATCTATAGAGGTTTCCATAATATGTTGTTCCTCATAAATCGGATGGTTAAGATCACCTTATAGATTTTTTATTAAAAAAGCATAAATGAGGGGGTAAAATTGAAATTATGTGACTTTATAGGTTTATCCAAACCGTCCATGTGATGGAACACAACATTAATCGGTTGTGCCTGTAAAATCATTTCCATAGGTTGATCCTAGCCCTCCAATCGATATAGGTTGATCCTAGCCCTCCAATCGATAGAGGTTTCCATAATTGTTGTTCCTCTTTAGGTGCCCGGAATCCGTCAATATTTTGCAAGTGTCCTGCATGAGTAATATAAAGTAGTTCCTTCGTCATTGTCATATGTCTTTACCTCCTGGTAGTTTTTTTCCATAATTGTCATAGACAGGTAGCCTGTGTCGGTACTTTTCGTATATAGATTTCGATTTTACCCTCACATAGATAGTATGTACAGATATGTGGGGAGGGCAAAAAACGGTAAAAAATCATCCACACTGACGTGTTAAATGGACAATAATTCTCCCTTTTCTCTTCTGCTATATAGTATTAGATATCTATCTACTACAATAAGCTGGGATGAAAAGAAAAGAATTTTTTGATTTTTTAAAAAATTATATGAGAATTACACATCACTTTTTTTGACTTTTTTTAACAAATGCACCCATTCAACTCACATATTTTCAATCCTACCCCTAATTTATGCTTTTAACAAAGGCACCCATTAAAGCCATATAATTTCAATCTTACCCCCCTCCTTTATGGTTTTTTAATGTAAAATTAAAACCCCATAAGAGGTCTCTCTGGAACTCACAGACGTCTCTTTCTCTCCTCTTCTGATTTTGTAGTTTGATTCTGCACTTTCCAATTCTTCTAGGTTTCCACGGTTACTTTTTTCATCATCTTCCCTGTATGTGTGACGTAAAACCCTAATGATCTATTATCTTTGTTCTTCTATTTTGGGTTTTCTCCCCTATTGTATGCTATTTTCCTGGTTTGGGGTTTTCCCCTTTTATCTTATATGAATTTCTTAGGGTTTGCAATGTAATTTTCTAAATCTGTTTAAGAACCAGTTTGGATAATCTGTGATTCTCTTTTTTTTTTTTATATATATTTTTTTACTTTGGTTTGGGGTTTGGGTTTCTTTTCTTTTTCATTTTTCAGCAGTGCGGTTTGCCCAGTCCAACCAAACTCTCATCCCATTTGTATTCAAATCCAAGCCGTGCTCTTTTTTTCTTTTTCTTTTTTTTGCCAAGTTGGTCTTCTATGGGCAACCCAAATGCATTTCCCTTGCCTTTCTTTTTTTTTTCTTTTTTTTCGATTTTAGCTGGTCTCTCTTTAGATTTACATTCCCTTTTTTCTTCTTATTCTTTTGGCGATTGATTACGGGAATCAGTGACTTGGGCTGGATTTGCAGAGATTTCTACAACATGAAAGGTGATTTTACAATTTCTAATCTTAACTCTTGCGAAATCTATCTCAAGGATTGGTTTCGGGCTCTCTTCGTTCATCGGCTGGGGAGTTCTCAAGTTTCATTTATTTCCGTACTTCAACTACATTATTTCCATTCTTCAGCTGGATTATGTTTTATATTTTTAACGACTAATTATGGGTCATTACATCCTGACTGTAGGGGTTGTCAAGCCCAGCATGAGGAGTAAGATATGGCACAATAAAGGCATGCTTATTCTTTCTTGAATACATGTACTGTATAATTGTGTTTTTTGGGCTTTTCAGGCTTATAGTTACTGCATTTTAATTTTTTTTATTGACTTGGTTCTTGGCTTTACATATTTTTTCCTATATGGCTGTGGATATTTGGGTTTCAACTCTAAAACTATTAAAGGGCTTTACGTGGATGTTTCCTTTTCTCTATAATCTGTAGAGGAATTTGTCCGACTCTTTTTACTTTGGTTTACAATTTCCAATTAGCTTCTCACTGCCATGTAATGCTCAATACGCACAGTCCTTTAAGCGAAATGTATACCACAATGTCAGATGAAATTAGCCAGCTGGATTTCGCGGACATCTCTAGCTTGGTTGTATTTTTGAAGAGATGACAGCATCATTCTGGTTAACGTCGAAATAAATGTATTGTATACCTCTGTTTTGATACTTAAGGATCTTATGGTATATAAATTTAGTTATTTATTGACTTTGGTTCTTAGGTTTAGATACTTTGTTTTTTCTGTATGTTTGTAGATATTTTCATTTTTTCTAACAAGATTACACATCACTTTTTTTGACTTTTTTTAACAAATGCACCCATTCAACTCACATTTTTTCAATCCTACCCCCTCCTTTATGCTTTTAACAAAGGCACCCATTAAAGCCATATAATTTCAATCTCACCCCCTTCCTTTATGGTTTTTTAATAAAAAATCTATAGGGTGATCTTGACCATCCGATTTAAGAGGAATTATGGAAACATCTATAGATTGGAGGGCTAGGATCAGCCTATGGAAATGATTTTTGGGGCACAACCTATTTATGTTGTATTCCATCACATGGACGGTTTGGATCAACCTATGACGTGGTCCATACAGTTCTTTGTCGGCCCGTGCATCGCACGGGTTTTTTACTAGTATATATATATATATATATATATATATATTATATATATATAGTAGAAGAGAAAATAAGGGAATTTTTTGTAGAATTACACATCACTCTTTTTGACTTTTTTTAACAAAGGCACCCATTCAACACACATATTTTCAATCATACCCCCTCCTTTATGCTTTTTAACAAAGGCACCCATTAAAGCCAAATAATTTCAATCCTACCCACCTCCTTTATGCTTTTTTAATAAAAAATCTATAGGGTGATCTTCACCATCCGATTTAAGAGGAACAACATATTATGGAAACCTCTATAGATTGGAGGGCTAGGATCAGCCTATGGAAATGAGTTTTGGGGCACAACCTATTTATGTTGTGTTCCATCACATGGACGGTTTGGATCAACCTATGATGTGGTCTGTACAGTTCTTTGACGGCCCGTGCTGTTTTTTACTAGTATACTATATAGCAGAAGAGAAAAGAAGAGAATTTTTTGAAAATTCTATTAGAATTACACATTACTTTTTTTGACTTTTTTTAATAAAGGCACCCATTCAACCCACATATTTTCAATCCTACCCCCTCCTTTATGCTTTTTAACAAAGGCACCCATTAAAGCCACATAATTTCAATCTTACCCTCCTCCTTTTTGCATTTTTAATAAAAAATCTATAGGGTGATCTTAACCATCCGATTTAAGAGGAATTATGGAAACCTTTATAGATTGGAGGGCTAGGATCAGCGTATGGAAATGATTTTTGGGGCACAACCTATTTATATTGTGTTCCATCACATGGACGGTTTGGATCAACCTATGATGTGGTCCGTCAATTCTTTGTAGGCCCTTGCACTCCAAGTTTGTGACAAGCATATTTCAGCTTAACATGTCCCAACGGTTTGGTGAGCATATCCGCAAGCTGATCTGTAGATCGAGTAAACACTGTGCGAATTTCACCTTTTTGAATTCTTTGACGAATGAAGTGACAATCCACTTAAATGTGCTTGGTTCACATGGAAAATTGGATTTGTAGTGATATGGATTGTAGCCCTGTTATCACTATACAATTGTGCTGGAGATGGAGATGAAATACCAATCTCTGATAAGGAGCGTAGCCAGATCAGTTCTCCACTTGTATAAGACATGGCTCAGTATTCTGCTTCTGCTCTTAATTTGGCTGCAACATCTTGCTTCTTACTCCTCCAAGATACCAAGTTACCTCCAACAAATGTATATTATCCAGAAGTTGACCTCCCGTCTACTCGAGATCCTGCCTTTCTTCATTAGTAAATCCTCCTATTTTCTCATGGCCATATATCTTGAAATACAAGCCCTTCCCTAGAGTACCCTTCAAATACTTAATGATTTAAATCACTCCTGCCCATTGAGAGTTATGTGGAGATCCGCCTACAAGAAAAAGGGCATTTTCCGGCGGTCTATACCGCCGCTAAAAACTAGGCTATACGCCGGCAAAACATTCCCCGGTGGATTACCAACGGTCACAAAACCGCCAGCGATACTACTGTGCGCAAAGGTATAGCCGGCGGTTTTGGTATACCGCTGGTATATATACAATTCCCGGCGGTCATGAACGCTGGCTAATGAGGGTAGAAAATGTTGTATAATTCCCTATTCCCGGCGGTTATAGTCCGCCGCGGAAAATAATACTAATCGCCGGCGGTTGCTAACCGCCAGGAATAGTTTAATATATTCTACTTTAATTCAGGTATTGGTGGGTGTCTAGACTGCCGGAAAAAGTTTGTAACTATCTGCACAACCTGCAATGAAATACGAAAAATGGTTGGACTTAAGAGCCATTTACTTATAAATGACATTTAAGGCCATTTTGGACATCCTGGATAGGATGAGAATATCTAGTAGAGCTATGTACATGATGAGCTATATACTTGAAAGCCTTGAAAGAAGTGTAGTTCTAAAATTTTATTAATTTACGTCGAGCAAATTACAACACCTATAGCACATGAAGTTGCCACACCTCAAGGACATGATATAGATAAGAAAGCTAGAAAACAAGCAACATAAAGATGAGCAGTGTAGTGGTACAGGTTAAGGGAGGACCTGATCCTTGAAACCTCTTCAAAGCATTCCATCAGCCTCGTCCAACACAAACATCTTAAAATAGTCAGGACGAAGATATTGTCTTCGAAGCATATCTAAAACATGAACAACACTTGAAAGAATGCGCTGATCCTCCTTCACACTAGTACCACTCAGACAAGAATGAACCTTGACATCCAGATAATCACCAAGAGCCCGCATAACCTTTTGACCTTGACACCCTTTGTTGGATTGCTGAGGGCTTCTCAAATCCTTCAAAAGATAAAAAAAACATCAATTCAATATTTCTCCCTAGAACTCATGAAACGACTGACCGTAATTATGGCAAATGAGATTTCTGGACGGTGAGCCCATATAAAATAGTCATGTAAAAGAAAAGTGAGCTCGCCACTATCAAAACATGATCAATAGCCGTATTGTTTCCTACGTCAAAATATGTAAAGACTTGGTTGTAGAAAATATAAAGATGATCTCCTAGACATTGAAGGTGATCCCATCTAAAATAGTCATGTAAGAGAAAATTTAGAAGATGAAATGAGCTTAGTGCTTTATCGACTAATGAAAAAGAAGGTTAAGATAAAAACAGAAAAGAAAAGGGGGGGGGGGGATTTGCTAGCGTCCGTCTTAGAAGACATTTCCCCGGTGCCCTGTGGGGCTGCCCTCACATTCAACAGGCCATCGACTCTAGCAAATCCCATTTCAACTCAATTACTTGAAGCTTTGTATCTCAACCTTAAAGTTCATGTTTGTGAACCATGAATTTATTTTCCATGGAGTATTAGCTTACCTAATGGTTAGGCTGAAAACAAGGAAGATAAAAACTCCACCCGAACTACGATTTATTTTTTCCATTCATCTTAAGAATCACTTTTAAAAGGGTCACACAACCTCGGCAGCTTTTTTTACTTTCCACGTACGTGCACACCAATGCTACTTTCGTTTTTCTTCTTTTCACGTCCTTTACATGGAACACGTGTCGAAACATCTCTCTCCACCTCTTTTTTTCTAACCTTGGAAAGTTTTTGAGACATTGTTTCTCTGGATTCTAAATGAAGAATATGCGAATGCAAAAGCGGGCAAAATATCAAAGGAAAGCGATAGAGAACTGTAAATAAACCCACTGTGAACGCCCGAAATTTTTTTCCACAAATACCCTTATTTAAAATTTTGTACCCCTTTGAAAGGGGATGGCGTTTTTGTCTTTGGAAAACTCATTAGGGTGAGGACTTTTAATAAGAAAACTATAAATACATCCTTTAGATATGCAGAACATAACTCCAACCCTAATCATTTATGCAGCCATAGAAAAGAGAGAGAGAAGCAAATCGAAAGAGACGAAGATCGAGGCCAAGAAATCGGAGACGCAAATCGAGGTAAGAATTTAAACACATGTTTATAATTCGTAGGTGTAATTAAAGAAAAATAAAACAAAAAATCAAAGGATTGAAAATAAGATTTAGATGCCGGGATGATTTACGATAATCTAAGGGATGAATCTATAGGTCCCTAAGAGATTAAGAACGTGTTAAGAACCCTAAGAATTTAGTTTTGGGCTTATATCCTAAAAGCCTTGATTAATTTTTGGTAATTAGATCTGAGAATTTTTAGCATAAAATTGGATTAGATGGATTCCTCTCGTAGATATGAATCCAACGGATCCAGCCACGCTCGAATCGGAGAAACCCAGTATGTGCAAGCGGGCATCCGAGGGAGGCGTCCGAAGGTTGTTCGGGCGTCCGAGGGAGGCATCCGAACGTTAAGGAAATCTAAACCCGAGAGTTGGTTTTCTGGAAATCTCAGAGGCGTCCAAATATCTGCTCGGGCGTCCGAACACAGGAATTTGTGAAAACTTCAGAAATTTATAACTGATTCGTTTCTTGTCCGTTTTCAACGCTCTTGTACTCTACGGACATGCCGGAAACGAGTTCTTTCTGGTAAAAATAGTTTCAAGAAGTTTTGAAAATTTTAAAATAACAATAATCCCAAAAATAGTAAAAAGAACCATAGAATTGATATTAATAGTGGAACTTATTAGGAATGTTCCTAATATTGTTTGTAGGTAACCAAATTGTTCTGTGAAAATGATTCGAACTACAATCGAGGTGAGTAATAAGGGACTATACTAATGGGTTATCCCAAACCAATTTTGACAATATTCTTCTGTTCACATGCTTTATTATTTGAAAACTAATTTAAATTATTGATTATTGCACCCCTATTGAATATTAAAAACCATGATACCTTATAGATTGAGACTGTATACCCATTATAAACCTTTTTGAACCACATGCTATTGAATACATAACCTTTTGAATATCGAATCGATTTTTCTTGAGATACTAGTTTATTTCTAGACCCATAGCCAATGGGGGAATGCATAATACCTTTGGTACTTAGATACCACTGGCCAGTGTAATTACTGTCATATAGTAGACAGATATCGAATCAATAAACATAGCATTATCGATGTCTCAAGAAACTTTGACCTATCGAATTTGACACCCATATTGAATATTGAAATTGAATGATGCCTTATTTCTGAAATTGATGCCCATTGAACTACTAATTACTGTTACCATTGAATGCCTTACTATCTTTTGATTGCTTTTGCTTTTGATGCCATATCTGTTACTGTAGCTTATTATTACATCACTTGAGCGCGTTTAGCTCACCCTTATTTAATAGTTTCAGATCCTGCGGAGTGATTCCAGCTTGAGGTTGGAGCGGAACTAAAGACTTCTGGAAGTCTAATTATTTGCTTTATTTACATATTTAGTGAGTAATTGCTTTTAGTAGGCATTGGATCGACATAGATTTATTTTATTTCAGTATTGGGGATGAGAGGAGACTGAGTTTGATGTAATAGACTAGACATATGTTGGTTGGATAGTTTATGAATGATTAAGAATTATGGATTTTAATATATTATGGATTGATCATGGTTCTGTTTTATCGTTAGCCTTGCATGCTTGTAAAGGCAACTTTACAGGTATGTGGCGCTGTCGCACCTCTAAGCCTTATGATTGTAAATTAATATGTTTGTGAGTGGCTTGGGGCGTGACACTCACCCTCTCGTTTTGATATTCCAATACCGGCCTCTTTTTATTTTTTAAAGTTTTATATTAGAAGTGTTATTCTTTAAATCTCCTTTTCCCATCCACGTACCCTTAAAATCTCTCCTACTAGACAATCCTAACCATATATTATGTGGATAGTTTGGTAAATTAGGCAATTATTTATTTTTAACTGATTATTTGTAGCCAAAAATTCGAAGGTTAGCATGCTTTGATATGTTGAAAATTTTGAGATATGGTCATCAATTGGATATCTTAACCATAGTTACAAGATTCTCCAAATAATTGAAAATTTCTTGAAAAACATCCCAATTTTTTGTCCTATTTTAAACTTTATTTTTTAAAAATTTATGAATAAAATGTGAATTTAAAGAGTTATTTGTCAATTTTTTATTTTTTTTTGAAATAATAAAATCATATTAAAGAGAGACAAACCCAAGACCGAGACGGTCTAGGGAAGAAATACAGGCCAAGTTGCTAATTCTTGTGACAAATATGAGATTATTTAAGTAGGAGTTACATGTAAATAGAATTTCGGAACCCTCTCCAAATATTTGTATATGTTTGCTGAATTAATCCCGAACCTGAAGTTTATAACTATGATCTTAACCTCTACTAATCCAGACAATTAGAGGAGGTTTAAGAAATAAAGTGGGGTGTGGAAATATCAAAATCAGGTCCTGCGAATATCATAAACACCCGGCCAAAAATCTCTAACCTTTCCCTCCAAATTTCCGAAAACTCCACCCCCAATCTTTTAAATAGCCAACCCCTACCTAAACCCGGAAAAAACCCAATCCCATTCTCTGCAGCGCCATGGCCGGATTTCCGATCGAAGACGGGTTCTCCGCCGATCGTCTCTTCAACCAGGGATTCTCTTACACAGACGACGATATGATATTTGTCCCTCACTACATAGATTTCCCCACAGACTCAGTCAATCTCACCAAAAACATCCAACTCTCAATCCCATGGCCGCTCTCGGCGGCATCGGCATCGGCATCATCCACTACAACAATCTCCCCTCCCACCAAGCTGCGTTAATCCGATCCGCCAAATCACGTCGAATCCCTTTCATTTCCGATCCCATCTTCAAAATGCCCTCCGATTCCATCCATTCCGTCTCCGACTTTGAATCCTCGCCTTGCGTTTTTGTTACCGACTCCGGGAATTCAAAAACCAAACTTTTAGGTATTGTAGAGAGATCCGACTGGGAAACTTTGTCCGATAAGTAAGGTCCGATTTCTGGTTATATGTTAGGCCTTCCTATTTCTGCACCTTCGACCTATACTTTCGAGCAAGCCGCGGCTTTTTTGTCTGCACGAAAGTTGAATTTGCTGTCTGATCTTGACGGGGAGCTTGTTGATTTGGTTACAATGGCGGATGTGGAGATTCCGAAATTAGGGCTGCCGTCGGATGGGGAGTTTATGGTGGGGGCGGCGATGGGGATGAGAGAGGAGGATAAGGAGAGGTTGGAGCATTTGGTGAAGGCGGAGGCGAATGTTGTGGTGATGGATAGTTCGCAGGGAAATTCGATTTATCAGATTGAGTTGATCAAGTATGTGAAGAGGACTTATCCTGAGTTGGATGTTATTGGAGGGAATGTTGTGACGGCGTACCAGGCGCGCGCAGAATCTGATTCAGGCTGGGGTTGATGGGTTGATTGTTGGGATGGGTTCGGGGTCCATCTGTACTACTCAGGAGGTTTGTGCAGTGGGCAGAGGACAGGTAATATTCGATTCGTAGAAATGAGGAAATGGATTCTTTGATATGATTCTATGTTTAAAACCGCTCCATTCCTTTGTTTCTGATCATGTCTTCTGAAGAATTGAATCACTTGATTGTCATAGTATTCCTTGATTGTTAATTATATTACAGCTTTAAAACTGAGAGAATACATTAGAAAACTCGTGGGATTTTTTTTTTGTTAGCATGTTAATCAATAGTGGATTGATGTTATTTGTGTCTTTCACTGGAATGGCATTGATTTTTCCTCTGATCACTGAGTAATGTCGGTACATATGAACTTCTATGATCGATTTACATGCATATTTACTCGACGTCTCGATGAAAATTCCCCATTTGTTTATGCTGATTCATTAAGCTTCATATTAAGTGAAGTATGCATGGAAGAAATTCTATTTTAGACAACATGGTTGTGAGTCTTGTGATGTTATCTGTTAACCATTTCTCACAGTACTTGATTGATTACATCATGTCTTCTTTCTTTAAAATATATAGGCAACAGCAGTTTACAAAGTCTCATCAATTGCTGACCATAGGGGTGTGCCTGTCATTGCTGATGTGGGCATTGCAAATTCTGGACATATTGTCAAAGCTTTGGTACTTGGAGCATCTACTGTTATGATGGGAAGTTTTTTAGCTGGCAGCAGTGAGGCTCCTGGATTTTATGAATATCAGGTACGTAGGACTATGAATAATTCAATTTATTTGATAACATGAACACTTTGTTGATCATACATGTATGGTGAGTGTTTGTGTATGTTTCTTCACCCACTTCATTTTTTTTTTCTATTCGACGCATTTCAATGGTGGATTTTTACTTGTTTTGTCATGTTACCTGACAATTTTCAGAGCACACAGTTATAACGTTCTCATTTTTTATTTTTTATTTTGTTTCTTATTCCTTTTCAAAAAAATAAAAACCTTCTCGTTTTTCTTGATTCAAGGGTGTATATTTTATTTTGTAGTATAAAACCTTTTTGCTCCGTTTTTTTGATAGGTGCTCGAAGTGGTCGGTTCAAAAACCTTTTTGCTCCTGTTCTTTTGATGGGTGCACGAAGTGGTCGGTTCAAAAACCTTTTTTCTCCGATCTGACGCATGTCAATGGTGGATTTCTATTGGATGTCTTATGTTACTAGATATTTTTCGTAGCACACAGTTATACTTTTTCTAATTTTTCTTGTTTTAGAGGTGTTATGAAGTTGTTGCTTCTTTCTGTTGTCCATTTGCTACATGTCCATTCTCTGCTGGGTGGGTTTTCTGAATATGAATGCCATCATGCCATTTGGACTGTTGCTGTTACATGTATCTCACAACGCATATCCATATCCAGGTTTCCACTTTAGTAAGCAGTTGTAGTTAGTGGAGTTAAGCTGTTTCTTCCAGTTAGTATGTGGATAGGTTAGGAGGTAGTTTGATCTTAGTGGGCTTTGTTTAATTGGTAGTCAGTTAACTTGTTCACATATTATTCTGTACTTGGATTTATATTGCAAAAAGTGAACGAGAAAGGCGTCTTTGGCCAAATTAAACACTGTGTTATCCCGAGGGTGGGTTCCCTCAAAGTAACCCAAATTCTTCGCTCTCTTTACCATCTTCACATTCTCTTTCTCTATAGTTGCAAGCTAGTTTTTCAGTGTTTTCCCTTTACGGTATCGTTCTCGTGGCAACAAAAATAGGGAGGAACACAGCGTCCATACCAAAGTGGTATCAGAGCCTAGGGATGGATCAAAGGGTGGAGCAGCTTGAAACTGATGTGGGTTCTCTCAAGAGCGGGCAACAACAATCATGGACAGAATGACTGAGCTCTTTGAAAAATTAAGCACAAAGGTCGATCAATTATCTACCCAATCAGTAAGCACAAAGGTCTATCAATTGTCTACTCAATCTGCTCGTGATGTTGCTGAGAGTTCCGAAGTTCAACCGAGAACCAATGGCGGATGGCCGGATGTTAACGGAAACGGAGGGACACAGGCCAACGGTTTTTATCAACCATACGCTCCAAGACTAGTTAAGTTGGATTTCCCGAGTTTCAATGGCAGAGAAGACCCAACTAGTTGGGTATGTAGAGCGGAGCAATTTTTTGATTTTCATGCAACGCTGGAGGCAGAACGAGTTGCATTAGCATCCTTTCATCTCGAGGGAGACACTCAACTGTGGTACCAACTACTTAAGCAAGAGAAAGGAGCAGTTTCATGGAAAGAATTTAGCGAGGGGCTCCACTCACGCTATGGTCCTACTCAATTCCTTGACTTCTTTGGCGAGCTAACAAAACTTCAACAAACGGGATCTGTAAATGATTATCAAACACAGTTTGAGAAGCTATTGGCGAAGGTTAGTCATTTTCAACAAACACGTCAAGTTAGCTGCTTTGTAAGTGGGTTGAAGGATAGTATTAAAGCGGATGTGATGGCTGCTTCGCCTGCTACCTTATCGGCGGCAATTGGGTTAGCCCGATTATACGAAGCTTGTAATTTATCCCAACGACGAGCTATACCGCCTGACATAAGAAGGAATGTTCCGGCAAATAAAGATGGAGTGATTAGTCGTCCCATCCTACCAGTACGTAAGGTGTCACCGGCTGAATTACAAGAACGAAGGGCAAAGGGGCTGTGTTACAATTGCAATGAAAAATTTAGCCCAGGACATCGCTGCAAGAAATTATTTGTTATAGAAGCATGTTTGGAAGAAGTGGATGGAGATGTTATCATGGAGGACGAGGATACTTTAGAGGAACATTCAACGGAGGTGCCAGAAATATCACTCAATGCTATCTCAGGCGTACGGGCTCCAGAGACCATGCGGGTAAAAGGGAGCATTGAAAGGGTGGCTGCCATGGTGTTGATAGACTCGGGTAGCACTCAGAATTTCGTGAGTGAGACTTTAGCAAAGAAGGTGGGCTTGTGGCCAATCATGGGAGGCCAATTTGAAGTGGTCGTTGCCTCTGGAGCTAAATTGTCCAGTTCAGGTAAATGCATGGGTGACATATTAAATTTGCAAGGAGTTCCAATTTCTATAGATTTTTATTTACTTCCATTAGAGGGATATGATGTTGTATTGGGTACCCAGTGGCTGCGTACACTAGGCCCAATTATTTGGGATTTTTCAAGGATGCAAATGAAATTTAAGGTGAACGACAAGGAAGTGACTCTACAAGGCTTGTCCAATCCAGAGGATAGGGTGGTGGATGATTCTAAATTCATCCGTACGAGCAAAAAGAATGGACAGGGTGTGTTGCTTCAGTTGTTTGCAGTAGGGGTCTCGCAGTCTCTACCCAATCCACTACCTAATGACCATAACTTGCAGCAACTAATGGAAAAAGTCATTGAGGCATTTGAAGAACCAAATGGCCTACCCCCTCCACACCTGCATGATCATAAGATTCCTCTTTTGCCAGGGAGTGGTCCAGTCATTGTGAAGCCCTACCAGTATCCGCATTACCCAAAGATGGAGATCGAAAGGTTAGTAGCGAAGATGCTTGCAACAGGGGTGATTCGTCCAAGCAATAGTCCTTACTCATCACCAGTGATCTTAGTGAAGAAGCAAGACGGTTCATGGCGGATGTGTGTCTATTACAAGGCTCTCAATAAAATTACGATCAAGGACAAGTTTCCTATCCCTGTAATTGATGAATTATTGGATGAATTGAATGGTGCAAGGTCTTCTCTAAGCTTGATTTGCGCTCCGGTTATCACCAAATCAGAGTCCGCCCTGAAGATACCCCAAAGACGGCTTTTAGAACACACCATGGGCATTATGAGTTTTTGGTGATGCCATTCGGTCTCACCAACGCGCCGTCTACCTTCCAAGCCTTAATGAATGAGGTATTTCAAGAATACTTGAGGAAATTTATTTTGGTATTCTTCGACGATATCTTAATATATAGTAAATCTTGGGTTGATCATATTCGGCATTTGGAGATTACTTTGTCTATTCTTGAATTTCACAAACTGTTTGTGAAAAAAGAAAAATGTGAGTTTGGACAGAAGCAGGTCAGGTAACTTAGCCATGTCATTTCAGAAAATGGTGTAGCCGTTGATCCAGACCAGGTAGCAACAATGATGGAGTGACCAAATCCCCATACGCCTAAGGCATTACGTGGTTTCCTTGGCTTAACTGGATATTACCGAAAATTTATCCAAGATTTTGCTCACACAAATGTTGAAGAAGGATTCATTCAAGTGGACCCCAGTTGCTGAAGTGGCGTTTCAGCGTTTGAAAGAGGCAATGACACGAGCTCCGGTTCTAGCTCTTCCAGATTTTACCAAGGTATTCATAGTTGAATGTGATGCAAGTGGATCCGGTGTGGGGGCTGTCTTGATGCAAGAGAGTCCAATTGCCTTCTTTGGTCATGCATTGCACGGAAATCATCTATTGCTATCCACATATGAGAAGGAGGTTTTGGCATTAGTGCTAGCTGTCCAAAAGTGGCGGCCATATTTGTTGGGACGTAAATTCGTGGTGAGATCCAATCAGGGGAGTCTTAAATATCTTTGGGACCAGCAAATCACAACCATTGCCCAACAAAGATGGTTATACAAACTCATGGGATTTGATTTTGTCATAGAGTACAAGAAAGGCAAGGAAAATATTGTAGCTGATGCACTATCAAGGAGAGACGAAAAAGGAAGGCTAGAGGCTATCTCTCACCCCATTCCGAACTGGATGGAAGCTGTCAAAGAAGAGAACATTACACACCCAGAATTGGTCGGTATAATTCAAAAAGTGATTCAAGGAGAAGCCGTGGGCCCATGGAGATATCAAGATGGAGTTCTATTTTTCAAAAATAGAATTTATCTAGCAGCAGATTCTTCTCTACTCCAGGTGATTATTGGACAGTTTCACGACACAGTACTCACGAAGGCTATCAGAAAACTCTCCACCGGCTTCGATCCAGCTTCTATTGGAAGGGCATGCGTGGACACATCAAGGTCTTCATCAAAGACTGTGACACATGTCTATTTTTCAAGGAGAAGCCGTGGTCCCATGGAGATATCAAGATGGAGTTCTATTTTTCAAAAATAGAATTTATCTAGCAGCAGATTCTTCTCTACTCCAGGTGATTATTGGACAGTTTCACAACAGTACTCACGAGGGCTATCAGAAAACTCTCCACCGGATTCGATCCAGGTTCTATTGGAAGGGCATGCGTGGACACATCAAGGTCTTCATCAAAGATTGTGACACATGTCTATTTTTCAAGGAGAAGCCGTGGGCCCATGGAGATATCAAGATGGAGTTCTATTTTTCAAAAATAGAATTTATCTAGCAGCAGATTCTTCTCTACTCCAGGTGATTATTGGACAGTTTCACAACAGTACTCACAAAGGCAATCAGAAAACTCTCCACCGGATTCGATCCAGGTTCTATTGGAAGGGCATGTGTGGACACATCAAGGTCTTCATCAAAGATTGCGAGACATGTCAGCGCCACAAGATTGAGAATCTCGCTCCAGCGGGGCTTCTTCAGCAATTGCCAATTCCTAACCAGGTATGGGAAGATGTTTCGATGGATTTTGTAGATGGCTTACCCATGTGAAAAGGGAATTCCACTATAATGGTGGTTGTTGATAGGCTCTCTAAGTATGCACATTTTATACCTACTGTCCATTCTTATACAGCCGTTGGAATTGCTCAATTATATTTTGATCACATATTTAAGCTGCATGGCATGCCTAGAACGATCGTTTGTGATCGAGATCCGACATTTACTAGAACATTTTGGTCAGAATTATTTCATTTGAATGGCACCAATTTCAACTATAGTTCGGCCTACCACCCTCAAACAGACGGCCAAACCGAAGTCGTCAACCTTACATTGGAGATGAACCTACGATGTTTCACTAGCTCTCAACCCAAGGACTGGATCAGGTGGTTATCATGGGCAGAGTATTGTTACAACACTAACTGGCATTCGGCTACGAAGAAGACACCGTTTGAAGTTGTTTATGGGCGGACTCCTCCGACACTATTGACTTATGTTCAAGGCACGGCAAAGGTGGCAGCAGTGGAGCAAGAGCTGATGGATCGAGATCCAGTTGTAAAAGATCTAAAGATAAGTCTTAAGGAGGCTCAATCGAGAATGAAGAAAATTTATGACTCTCATCATAGAGACCGGGAATTTGCAGGAGACTGGGTTTATCTTAAACTCCAGCCATATAGGCAATCGTCATTATCTCTGAGAAGCAATTTCAAGCTTTCTCCCAGATATTATGGGCCATTTAAGGTTCTTAAACGAACAGGTGCAGTGGCATACAAGTTGGAGTTGCCTGCGGAATCTCGCATTCATCCCGTTTTTCATGTATCTTTGCTCAAGAAGAATCTTGGAGATGGAATTCCGGTTCAATCACAGCTGCCTGAGGTACGTGAGGAAGATAAGAAGTTGCATCCAAGTCCCCAAGCCATTCTAGACCGTCGGATGCGCAAGAAAAAAGAAGAGATCTTGATCCATTGGCACGGTCTTTCTCCGTCAGAGGCTACTTGGGAACAAGGTTTTAAATTTCGGTTTCGGCCACCACCGAGACCAAAACGTTTCGGTTTCGGGCCGAAATTTCTGCCGAAATCATGTAAAAATATAATTATGATTTTGTTTATTTTTTTTAATTTCGACAGAAATGTCTAAAATTTCGGTGTCAATTTCAGCAATTTCGGTTGAAATTTGGCTACTTCGGTTGAAATTTCATAAATTTCGGTGTACATTTTTAAAAATTCGGTGTAAATTTTGTAAAAAATCCAAAAATGAAATTTCGGTGAAATTTTGGTAAAATTTCGGCAAAATCTTGTAAAGAAACGACTTCATGTGAATTTCATTTCGGTTTGTGCCGAAACCGAAATATTTCGGCCGAAACGTTTCTTGGGAAAACCTGAATCAAATGAAGAAACAATTTCCAGATTATGCCCTTGAGGACAAGGGCGAAAATTAGGGGGAAGGGTTGTTACTTGTATCTCACACCACGTTTCCACTTTAGTAGGCAGTTGTAGTTAGTGGAGTTAAGCTGTTTCATCCAGTTAGTATGTGGATAGGTTAGGAGGTAGTTTTATGACTTTATCTTAGTGGGCTTTGTTTAATTGGTTGTCAGTTAACTTGTTCATATATTATTCTGTACTCGGATTTATATTTCAAAAAGTGAACAAGAAAGGCATCTTTTGCCAAATTAAACAGTGTTATCCGGAGGGTGGGTTCCCTCGAAGTAACCCAAATTCTTCACTCTCTTTACCTCTTCACATTCTCTTTCTCTATAGTTGCAAGCTAGTTTTTTAGTGTTTTCCCTCTACAGTATCCTTCTCGTGGCAACAAAAATAGGGAGGAACATGGCGTCCATACCAGTTGCATCATTACAGGATGATGTAGATCAACATGAATGTTAAACTAGGATGCTATCTGATGTAGTCTCCAACCATAAGCAATTTGCAAAAGAAAAAAAATAAATCAATTTTGATGCAATAAAGCTGAAAAAACCACCTTTATTGAGTGTTGGCATGGAGGGAACAAGGGAGTAAAAACTGATTTTTACAAAGGTAAACAGATACAAGCATACTACACCTAACCACTCTTTGTTCCTAGTTTTATCCTCACGAAATTCACAATTCTCGATCTTTTTAGCACTGTTTAAAACCTTTCTGAGTCGATCGTTGACTCTTCTGAGTCGACTTGGTTTTGGCACTACCAAGTCAATTAATAATTTCTTTGACTTGTGCGATTAAATAAATGCACACTGCATCAATGATTTATTTGCTCGATTCAATTCGGTTTTACCTTGGGTGAGAGTACAAGTTTACAATTTTATCCTTTTAAATGACACTCCTCCCCATCCCTCTTCTCTCCCCTTAACTGTTTTTAAATGGCATGCAAGGATACATTGTTTAGTGACCAGTTGTAGGAACCACTCTAAACTATTCTCTTTTGGGTTCTTTTTTGTAAATGAGCTTAATGAACTCTCACTGTATTTTCTTTGTGAAGTCCATACCAATCTCTTTCTCTTTCTCTTTAAAGCACAGTTGTAAATTTCGTTTCGTTTCGTCCGAAATGGACGAAACGTTTCGGTTTTGGCCGAAAACCAGAACGAAATGACTCAAATTTCGTTTCGTTCCGGATTTCGGCCGAAATTGACCAAATTTACAGAAATTTGACGAAATTTACCGAAAAGTTTCGAACGAAATTGTCCGAAATTTCGTTTCGGTGGCCAAAACGAAATGGCCATAGAAACGAAATTTACAACTATGCCTTGAAGTGAAGTTTTGTTTTTCTTCTATTCTCGTGTGTGGGGTTTCTTTATCCCTTCTTAGGAGATTATTTTGTTTCTATCTTCCCCAGCTCTCTACAAGACGCATGCTGAGCAACAAACCATTGGTACTTGATATGCTTGCTATTTTTAGCTACCTTGTTACTGTAGAATATTGTATCTAATTGCCATTAAAAATATATTGTATCTAATTTTTTGGGAAATTCATGGAACCCTTTTGTTGTAGACTATAGCTCAATCCATAGTTTCAAAACTCCCTCGTGTCATTGTCAACTTGCCCGACTTGACTGTATTTAACTTTGGTCGAGTTCTTGATCAAGTCCACATTTTACCCTACACAGCCAATCAAAACTCCTTTGTCTCCCCTGAGATATGACCTCGTCAACCGAGTACGCAGCCATGCCACACCGAGTCGACTAGGATTTGCTTTGACCGCTTTTTGGCCCGCATCCATATTTTGAAACATTGTTTCAACCAACCATTAACAGAGAATGCACTTATGCTTTGAATGTATAAAAAGAGCAGGAATGTGTACACCATTCCCATTATATTTTTCTCAGCCATGATTCAACCTCGGAATCTTGATTCAGCTTTGATAAGCAACACGATCGAGTTCACCGGAGAAGTTGGACTAGGCTTGGGTGTTTGTTTTTGGCAAAGCCTTTCCAATCAAGTGAGCATTGCCCACCGATCACACAACTAGGATATCATCAAGTGGTGTGATTAGTTATATATCATCAACTAGAGTAATCAACCGGTTGATTATATTGATTACTCTTGAATGATGAAACACATGGGCCAGGTATCTCACTAAGTTGTGAGATTTTTTGTTCATCCGCAGTAGGTCCCGTCTAGTTGTGTCCACCTCACATGTCAAAGAAGTGCCACATCTGATCGGACCGTGGACCATAGTATCCCGCACATGCGCGGAGTGTGTTCATAGATATAAAACTATTTCTATTAGAAACCATATCATATTGCTTATCAACCATGGATTTTTCATAATTCTGGTTGCATTGCTATTTTGTTCAAATATTATTGAGAATTTGTAGGACATCCACAGGTTTGACTTTAATGGATGTTCAAGACTTTTCCTCTTTCATGAAGATATTCACTGTTGTGTCGGTGTTTTTGTGTTAGTCACAAATTGCTATTTTGATTGGTCCTATTTGGTTTAATAATTTTTTTTTGAACTGGCATGGTATAGATGCCCTTCAATAGGTCTTTTTTTTTCCCGCTTTGTTTACCATGACATTTTGCTTTACTAGGGTGATCGTCGAATAAAGAAGTATAGAGGCATGGGCTCCCTTGAAGCCACGACAAAAGGAAGTGACGCGCGGTACTTGGGTGATAAGTTGAAGCTAAAGGTTGCTCAGGGAGTTGTAGGGGCTGTACCAGACAAAGGATCAATTTTAAAATTTATTCCTTATACAATGCATGCTGTCAAGCAAGGATTCCAAGATCTTGGTGCATCCTCTTTGCAGTCTGCCCATGACCTTTTGAGATGGGGGGTATTAAGATTAGAGGTAAGATTTAGTATTAAATGATATTTGGTTCTAGTTAGTCTAGTATGGATGTGATTACTATATATTTCTATGGGAGGCCCAGAGTGTTGTTATTTAGATGTTTCTTTATGCCAATGAAATCTATGCTTGCTATAGAATCACGCGTACATGACTACTGTTGATGCATATCCAAATTAATATCCAACTCGACTCCCACGTACCTAAGCAGCCAGCCACTGAGAAGAATGAATTGATAGCTTACTTTACCTTGAAATAGCTACTGAATGCCTGTTCTTTCTCACTGCATTGTTTGGACGTAATTTCTTTTCCAATTATTCCTCCTAGCGTTTCTGAAAACATTGGAAGCATGAAATCGCAAAGATCGTTGTGTAGGAAAAAGAGTTCACCATAGTTAGCATTTTATTTAATGAGCAGATTGGGTCCCCTATGTTTCATGTCTTTTTCAAGAAACAGTTAGGGGGGTTGAAGCAGGTTCAATGTTAGAAGCAGTTTATGCTTGGCTTGATTTTCTCATGAGGTTCAATGAATTGTGTTATACAGGTCCGGACAGGAGCTGCACAAGCTGAAGGTGGGGTACATGACTTGGTTTCCTATGAGAAGAAGCCTTTCTGAGGCTTCTCAATTTCACATCCAGGGGCTGCTACCACTCTGGTAATTTTGTTTTTGTGCCTGTTCTACTCCAGTTTGATATTTAGCATGCAGTGTTGAGGGAATTCGTGTGGTTAAAAGCTTGGTAGTTTATTAAGTTATATGTTGCTCAACTACCAATCTGGTTCTTCTTGTCCGCCAATATTTGTTGCAAATAAGAAGCTTCTAATAGGTTCTCAAAACTTGTTTACAAGCCTTGGACCATCCATTTTTATATACTTTGATGTAAGGTGGTAACTTATAAGCTGGCAGAAGGTTAGCATTATTAATGATAGAGGGATGATATTGTTATTGTTATTATTAGTTTTATTATATCAGAACAGGTTAGAAACTACTGCATTTTCAATTCATTTGATCTTCTATCCTGATTTTTTGTACCAACATGGGTCATTTGGGTATTCGGTGACCGCATCCATGCGTCGCTATGGTTAAAATTGTTTGACTAGATGATCATTAACATTATATCGCAGCAGGAAGCAATCACAAGAGGCTTTTCGAAATAAACCAAAATCCAAAAACATGTATAAAAGACATGCATTTATACTAGAACAGTGTCAACTGAGAGTCAAATGCTTATGAAACCATTACCATTAGATCCGGAATGGTGCAAAACCCCTAGAATTGCCCTATGCAGAAGCAAATCTCAAAGGGTTTTCACAAGTAATCAAAATCCAAATACTCACGGAAAATGCCCTCAATTACTAAAACAGTATCAACGGAGGCTTGAACGTCTCTAAAACTATCACCATTTGATCCAAAAGGGTGGAAAACCCTAGGAACCAACCTTGCCCTTAAAAAATCTGCTCCAAACTGGGATGAACCGGCCCCAACAGTAAGCCTGAACCAAAAAATAGAAAAATAAAATTAAAAGTGGCGGTTCAAGAACGTGTGGCCTGGGATCATGGTCACGGTCGGTGCTACATGCGCCACGCTCACCTTTTTTTTTTTTGAAAAATTTGCGGACCCTTAATGGGCCGAATGGGTCGGGACCGACCCGGATTTCTAGTCGTAGTCCAGCCTGGAACACTGATTAAAATAGTATTATTTCTGATAAAATTTCAAAAATTACATATTTTTAGCTTAATTTCAGGATGTTGCCGTCAAAGATCCAGAAGTCTGATCGACACGCGGTAGTTGCGTTGGACTCCAGACGTTTCCTCTTTCCATCCATGACGTCTGATCGACGGTCTGACGGCCAAATCTCTAGTGGTGGCTGGATTTCCTTACTGCCCGTAAAAACCCAAAATACCTCAATTTTCACCGTTTTTCATGGTCTCTTCACTGTTTTTCGCCTAAACCTCAGTTCTAATACCGCGTGTTGATTTTCTAACGCTGTAGAGAAGGTTGGCTTGGATCTTTGGCGTTAAATTTTAAAGAAAACATGTTATTTCTATGGTTTTGAATGTAAATTGGAAAAACACTCACCGAAAGCCACTGATGGTGATTTGGAACTTGAAACCTCGCTAGAAACCTTCCTTCTTTGGGTTTCTCACTCCAAAAGATTCGATGATGGAACCGGCCTGTAGCCTTCTTTCGACTTGGAAAACGAAAGAAACTCAAAGCGTAGTTATGCGTGTGAGCAAGGGACCCAAGAAAGTTTCTTATAGGAGTTTTGGGAGAGTGAAGACGTGCTCCTCATCACAGAGCTTTGCCACACGAACTCCCCTCAAATCTCGTTCAAGTTTTCCACTTTCAAGAATCGTGTAAAAAAAAAAAAAAAAAACAGCTAGGCTCCATCTTATTACCTTTGATCCTAGTGCTTGATCATTGCAGTGGCCATCTAAATGCCAAGAATAAATCCTAATGTTAGGGGTAAAATCGGTATATCCGGTACCGAACCTCAAACCCCTTCTCCATTACTCAACTAGACCGACACAGTCCCCGCAGCAACACTCGGTAACAAACATAGATTGGACCTCTTTGATACTCTTATCCCTTGAGCGATACCGAGCTACTAAGGGAATCAAACACAATCGCGGGGATCTCGCCCTTAAACGGGAAATCCGGACGGCCGTTACACGTAAGGCGCGGCTTTTGAATTCAAAATATCCTGCCTAAGTCACCATCCACGATCTTCGCCCATAATCATCGGAAATCATATCTCCACGTGTTTATTCGCCAGCTATCAAGCTCCATGTGGGTTAAATCTAGGGTATGTTGATGTCTCCACGATCTTATTCTCCTGCCATCAAGCTCCACGTGGGTGAAATCAAAGGCACGATTGATATCTCCAAGATCGTGAATCTCCACATAAAAATGGAACTACGCACTCAAGCAAGGGGATTCAACTCTCCCTCTCTTCCTTTTTGGTCTGGTAATTTGACTTAGCTCTCTCCCATTCCCCGTCCATTGTCTGTGATTGTCCATCCCTGACTTGAGTGTCGAAGTGGCCGTCCGGAGCCACAACTCCGGGCCCACTGACGCTTTTTCTCTGAGCACAGGATTACAGACTCTGCAGAGCTAATTCGTGCAATTAGATTTTGGGCGTCATCACATGACTATTTTCATCCCAATATCGTGAAATTACAAAAAAGGTAAAAGTTTGCACGGTTCAGAAATTGATTTCACGGCAGAGTGGAACGGGTGGCCTGTTTGAAATTTGAGGTTATAATCATCAGATGGGAATGAATTTTGAAGCATGACAAGCCCCATGGAAAGGCCTGAAAGATTAAATGGTTTGAATCATTGAACGAGCAGGCCTTATTTATTTATTTTGGAACGTACGCTGGGACTGAACCTTTATCCTCAAGGTTGCGGATTTAAGCTAGAGGCGTGGGCTTAATAAGTTGATGTTTATCTTTGAGTCATTTTTCTGGGATACCCCTGCACTGCACACACGGCACAACTGTTTCCGTTGAGTTTTAAAGGGTCAAGCAGTCAACCATTCTGAAGGGGCGGGAGGAGGGAATATCATCTCCCATTTTTCTTTCTTTAAACTGAAAATAATTTCTCCCACACCTCTCATCAAACTTCCAAAACAATACATAAATTATCTTAGCAACGCTTAGATCGATCGCTTTTGACGCGAGGATTTACATACTATCCCCAGCCCATTTATGTATGAATGTATGTATGTATATAGGAAGCGAAGAAATGCAATTGGCGGAACATTTGTGGCTACATAGCCGGACCGGCCGTGTATTTGACGCCAGTAGAAGGCAACCAGAGATTGCCGTCGATGAACTGGACGACCGTAAAATTACTAGCCTGAGACGAATCGGTAATCACGTGAAAACCCGGCCACTTGACTCGGGCACCCAAAGTAGCCCCAGGCCCGTAATTCATATACTCTCCATAGTAGAGGGTGTTGAGAGCAAAGTCCCCCTGCCACGCCAGCCATCCCTCCGGCCTTATTACGCCACCTATATACGATTGCATGAAAACAGTCCTCGAGTACTCCTTCCATGGCCTGCCTAGGTACGTGGGAGTCGAGTTGGAGGAGGTGAGAAGGTCAGAATCGGCAGTGATGTTGCTGTACTGGATGGAGAAGCCGGTGTTCTGATTGGGGTCTTTGCGGCCTTGAGCAGTTATGGAGTTCTTCTGGTCAGGGAGGGGTTTGCGAGCAAAGATCTGGCAGTTTTGGAAGACGACTGCACCGTTGCCAAATATGAAGTCGACGGTGCCGGAGATTCGGCACTCGCGGTAGAATTGACGGAGAGAGTGGGCGTAGAGAGTGTCCTGGTAGCCACTGATGCTGCACCGGTAGAAGGCGGAGAGGTCGGAGTCAGATCGGAGCGCCACCGCCTGGTGTTTTTGGGGTCCTGCCGTGTTTTCGAACGTCATGTCTCGCGCTATGAACCCCCTTCCTGACACAGCTGCAAATGGAAGAAGAAAACACCGTCACCATTAAAATGGTAGTAAATGTGGAAGATAAAAGTACTGTCAGTGCCATTTAATTTTATTTATGGCATTTATTTAAAGTTCTTAGGGCCGGTAGATGAATCACTTTGTTTGTCGTCTATTCCTAAGAATGGAAAGAAGGACGGAAGAAAGGGTGTTCACAATTGGTTAACGGTAAAAAATATGTATGTTTTTTTCATGGAGGAATGCTCGCTCAACTGGCCGCTTCACCCAACCTCATTAAATCATTCATACAATTAATGCAGTTGGATGAGGTGGTTCTCATGGCCGGGGTGACATTGGCCTGGTTTTTGAAAGGGCATGCAACTTTACTTTAGCAAACTAGCAAAGCCACTGAGATGGCAATTAACAATTTAACAGATAGTGGGTTGAGAGATACATTTGGGGTTGGGGTTGTGGTTGGGATTGGGATGAGCTGATAATCAGAAAAACAAAAATACTTTAGTTGGCTTCGCGACAAGGCTTTAACTCAACTCCTCATGTGAGAACATGAAAAGATGATCGACTTGTGAAATCAAATGCAATGAGACCACCCCCGCCACATCAACCGACCAAATGACATCCCAGTGTTTGATCTAGTGAAAAATCCAAAGCTGATAGCTAAGATGACAGGCTTCTTTTCAAAACTACCTGATGGGGTCCAAAATATACGACCAACCGGCTGTTGACACGTGACCCTCACAGGGGCCACTGCAAAGCCAACACATGTCCTCTGCTAGGTATGCTGTCTGGACCAATCAGGGACTTCCACCAGCACCTCCTAGGTTCCAACTGCACCTCTTAGGTATGAGATCTGGTCCATACAGGGGCTACCACCTGTCTTGGACAGGTGGAAGGACAGGTGGCTCCGAATCACTATAAATAGCCTTCATTTGTGCTAAGGTGAGGGTGCTGAAAAATCTAAGACATTTAGTGTTTTGCTCTGACATTGCTCTGCACTCCTGCTCATACTGACTTGAGTGTCGAAGCGTCCGTCTGGAGTACCACTCCGGGTCGGTCTTCTGACCCTTTGTCTTCTTGTCTGTGCCCTTGTGCAGCGCAGGACTCCACCAACCCTCTAGCCGTGGCTTGTCAAATCAGCCCTTCCGGCCCTACCATAACCTGTTACCGATTTTAGACCTAACACTACCCATCATAAAAACAGTTTCTTTTCAAATTAATAATCATGCATACTAGAAGAAGATTGTCTTTTTATGGAGTGTCGGTGTGTTGGTGCAAGTAAAAAGACTTGAATCGGGCGCACATGGTTCAATGATCCAAGCCACTACAGAACAGAGGATTAGACATGATTTTTTGGAGGAAGGCATACTTAAATGTCATCCGAGCAAGTGGGATAGTTGCTCCTACTCGTACTACGTCCCAGAGAAGACTAATTAATTAATTAATTATGCCCTCGAGTCTACGAAATCCCAAGGGCAAATCACTCATTCTAACCCTTGAACCAACACATTAAATAGAACTGCCGACGACCAAGCCGTAAAAGTACAAACACCCTTTTATAACACTTCTACCCTTGTTTTTCCATATACTGAGCTACTCTTGTCAGAAATTAATTAATTAATGAAAACAAAAGGGGGAAGGGAAAAATCCGTAATTTCCTTACCGAAAGTGGCCGATCTGAACGTCGTCCATCCGTCGACGTAGTTTCGGTTACCGGAAATAACAGTCACACCCATCCCCTCTCCCATCATCATCACATTCCATTTCTTTTTCTTGATCTCCACATTCTCTTTGTAAACTCCTCTCTTTATATAAATCACGTACCGGCGCTCACTGTTATCCGGCGCCGCTAAAACGGCCTCCATGACCGTCGTGAAATTCCCAGTTCCGTCCGCAGCCACCGTTGCGTCGACCGGAACCGACGCCTGCAATAGCCTCCGATGTCCGACGGTCATCCAGTCGGGTAAACCGCTGCCCCGACCGGAAAACTTCCGGCCGGGAACTTGACGTACCATCTGAAGTACGTCTTCGATCATGGAGGTGACCTGAGTGAGACCCCCAGCGACTAAGGATTTGGCGATACCGTCCGTACCGTCGAATCCATCAAGACACGTGTCCTGATTTCCAAGAGCGGCGCTGAGCCAAGATTTCATGTCAGAACCACGTCTCCCGGTGCCGGCTTTAGGGTTGGCCGTGTCGTCGGCTAGAGTTAAGGTGAGCTCATCGGCGGAGAAGTCGAGAAGATCGGTGCAGTCGTTGATGGCATTGGAGAGGCGAAAGTCGTTGAAGATGGGTGCGAAATTGGAGACGAGGGAAAGGACATTATGTATTTGGTCTATCACAGCCTTAACAGACGTCGAAAATACGGCAGAGGTAACTGAAAGGCATTCCGTTTGGAGGTCGGGGGTGGTGAGGGAGAATACAGTTGTTGGAGAGACGGAGAGGAGGAGGAGGAGGGAGATGAGTAAGGTAGGAGGAGGAGCCATACATATATGCGAAGGTGTTGTTGAGAGAGGGTGAGAGAGAGGGAGAGGGGTATCGACTATAAGTATAAGAAGAAGGGGCCGGGGTTTTGAAAGCGCAGGTCAGGTGGGGGAGGGAGGAATTAAAGGATGGGTGTCGGCGGTCAGAAGTGACCGGCATCTTCGTCTTGCGTGCCACTGCCCCTTTTCAAAATATAAATATATAGAAATGCTGTGAGATGAAGGGTCCAGATCAGGTTCTTAAAATGATAACCAACGATGTATATATCCTTCATGAGGAATCCAGACACGTGGGTATAAATCAGTGGCCATTTCCCCGGTAGTTTAGTTTGCTGCTAATGTCTCCCTCCTATTTATCTTGCATGGGAAGTGTTATCGCCACAACCATACATATGACGAAATTATCAACAGTACCCATGCTTTTCAAAAATTATCAATGGGGACAAAAGAGGTCTTGTCAGTAAAAGCTGGACGAAAATATCCTTTGGCATATACAACACGTTTTGACTTTGGAATGAGGTTTTCAAGTCTCTAGGATTGGGGTTATCAGGTATCAAAATGGGGTTACCAATTTCAGAATGGGCTTATCAAGTCCCTGAAAATTGGCCGAGGGTACTAGAGTTTTGGAAGGGGGTTTTCAAGTATTTGGGATTGGGGTTATCTAGTATCAAAATGAGGTTACCAATTTACGAATGATTTGAGAAAATATCAAAATATGGTTGTTCGTGCTCATATCATTTCCCACTTCCCTAATATATTTTCTTCTTAGCCTTACATTATTACTAGGTATCACATCATCACTAGGAGAATTAATAACAAAGGTTCTGTTTGGAAAATGAATCTCCAGCGTTGATAATATTATTTTTCATGAATTTATTCTAAAATTGGAAGTTTTCTTGTTTTCAAGGAAAATTAAAACCTCTTAGACCCTGAATTTTTTTTCAATGAAATGTTATTTTCCATAGATATTTTTTGCCTAAATCCAAACACCCTCTAACAAAGATGTCAAGCAATTCATAATTTGAAATGTTAATTTCCATATTAAGTGTTCAACAATAAAAAGGCCTCCAAAATTGATATAGATGGTGAGAGGGCCCAGGTGAAGGCTCTCATAAAAAGAGCTCAGGCATTCCCTTGCCTTATAATAGAAACTCCTTTCGTTTTCTTACAGTTGTCTTATTAGTGTTAAAGGATGCTACAATTCACAATTCACAATCACAACCAATCAAAACTGTGTTCAATAAAGTTAAGATTTCCATTATTGGAACACTGTATTCACCTTTTGGCTACTGATATCGAAGCGACCACGTTTTGTTTTGATAATGGGAAAAGTCACCTATCGGTCCCTATCCTACACATTTTAATCGGCTACGGGTTACGGAGAGCTTTTTGGGAATTGCGTGTTCGCGCAGTTATCAAACCATGGTCAAGAAGATATCAGTACCAAAACAATTGATATTTATTAGGGCTGCAACTCGGGTCGGGCGGGTCGGGTTTTGGAGAACCCAACCCTACCCGAGAAATATCTCGGGTCGGGTCGAGTCGGGTTGGGTTTTTTTTCGGAAAACCCACGATTCCCAAACCCGACCCTATCCATGATAAATTTCGGGTCGGGTTTTTTCACATTGATGCAATTTTTTAAGGAAAATTCTTGTTTGGCAAGACAACTCAACTCATAGAAGTAGAAATTACACTCACATTACACTTGAATCAAACAATGATGTAATTACACTCACACTACACTTGAATCAAACAATGCCGTAATCAAACAATGTTGTAATTACAATCAAACAATGCTGAATCAAACGCTTGAATCAACTCAACTCATAGAAGCAGAAATTACACTCACATACAATAACAGTAGGTGCGTGGGTTTTCACTTTTAACTTTTAACTAACAATAGAAAAAAAATGAACATACTATAACTTATGTAACTCGGGTCGGGTCGGGTCGGGCCCCTTCAAACCCGGCTCGACCCGAGATTCATGCGGGCTTTTGAATGCTCAACCCGGCTCGACCCGAAACCCATGAAACCTGAACCCGACCCAGGTTATTTTCGGGTCGGGTCGATGCGGGTCGGGTAAAACCCGGCTCGAGTTGCAGCCCTAATATTTATACTGCTATAAATAACAATTGATATTTATACTTGCTATAGATACATGCTTTTAAAATTAAAAAAAATCCGTCAATCACATGTGCAGCTCATTATAAATCAAAACAAACAAAATAAAACTAACTAACAAACCTTTTCAAAAAAAAAAAAAAACTAACTAACAAATAACAAAAGTAATGGAAAGAGCAGGTCCCATTATAATTTTCTAATGGGAAATGATATCAGCACAACCATGTTTTTAAAGTTGCACGCTCCCAGCTTTATCTTTTCTTTTTAACTGCCTTCTTATGGCTTTCCGGGAACTGTAAAAACCTTTTGACAGCTATTTAAGTACTAAAAAAAAAAGATGCTTTGTGGAAATATCAAAACATGGTAGTGCTGTTACCATTTTCCTTTTCTTAATCTCATATTTTTTTATTTTTCATTTTTTATTTTATGGAAATATCAACATATGGTGCTGTTACCATATGTTGATCCAGAAAACACCGTTTTGGGGCCAAACGGCCGTTTGGGAGTGTTTAGGTGCGCAGCCACCGTTTGAAACGCCGTTTGAACGGAGTTTTTGGGCTGTGGGTTTTTACATGTTTGCCCTCACCAAAACCCATTTTTACGTATATGCACGCGATTTTATGCGTTACGCAAATACCAAAAAAGTGGGGGTGTTAATATCATTCTTGAGGACACAAATTTGTTAAATTGTTAATATTTAATTCAAAACAAGGGGCTGCTAATATCATTATATGATCTCTTAATTTTGATTTTCTAAAGACAAAAGAATTAAAAGAAATCCTAGTTCTTACTTTTTTCATCTACTTTGCAAAATTGCAAACCCTCTCACGCCTTACTGCCTCACCTCCACTAGTCCGTCAAATCCGGCAAATCCGGCTGTTAAGAAGAAGGAGAAGAACCCCAAATATACCGTATAGCCATTTATTTTTTTGGCAATGATGTTTAATTTTAATAGTGTTTGAATAAGATCCTAATGACCTTTTAATATTAGGCCTAATGAGAGAGTAGTTGAGTTACATTGAGGCCAACCAAACAATGCCCTTTTTGGTCATTTTACCACTAAAACTTCGTTTTGGGGCATTTGCAACCAAACACACAATACCTCCATTTGCCGTTTAAAACGCCGTCTTGATTTGGCCAACCAAACATGAAAACGCCGTTTGGCAAAACGCTGTTTTGAACTAAAATGCCGTTTTGCAAAACGGCGTTTTAAATGCTATTTCAAACGGTACGCCAAACACACCCTTAATCTCTCTCTCTCTCTCTCTCTAAATGAATACACATATATGCATTATAGGTACCTGTGTACGTATGATGCTGCCCTAACAACCACCATTAGGAGTGGAGTGCCTAGTGGAGTTCTCACTACTGACGAATATTGTAGGACCCACTTCTAGTCGGTCGGCTAGAGAACCTTCTCTAGTCCGCCGACCAAAAACAAAGTGGGCCCACATTGTTTGGATGATCCAAAGCATTCATTTGATGGCCCTGACATAGATAGGGTGTGCTCAAAAAATCAGCTCAATTGCATCATCTTAACTCTTCAATTTGTAGAAGTTAAAATGGACAGATTTGTGGACGTTTATACGCGTCCATTTTAACTTCCACAAATTGAAGGGTTAGGATGATCCTATGGAGATGATTTTTTGGGCACACTCTATCTATATTAGGGCCCATCAAATGAATGCTTTGGATCATCCAAACAACGTGGGCCCATTGTGTTTTTAACCTCCAGTGTCCATTTTTAACGTCCACAAATCGAGGCTTAGGATGATCCTATGGAGACGATTTTTTGGGAAAACCCTATCTATGTTAGAGCCCATCAAATGAATGCTTTGGATCATCCAAACAATGTGGGCCCATTGTGTTTTTGGGGGCAGACTAGATAAGGTTCTCTAGTCGGGGGACTAGAAACACTTTTCTCATTTCCTCTTTAAGATTAAATATATATAATATAAGTTTGGATTCCGAAACATAATCACGTGGTTAAAAAGCTGATACAAAAGCAATAAAAATTTCGTTCATGCATCTAATTGAAATCTTTCACGTTCTTACACACTTTCGGAAAGTAAAGGATTCCTCTCTCTTTCCCTAAATTATAGGCCTTTTGCAGGGCCCCCAGGCGCTCTCTATTAGCATGTTATTTTTTCAAAAAAAGGATAATTCTAAGAAAGCCATTTGTATGCTCGGACACCGGGGGCTTCTTTGAATTTTTCTGGGACAGAACGTATTCCGGATGATGATGATGATAACTGAAATTCTACCAAAATACTAGGAAATGATCAAAATGCCCATATCTTATCGAAAATAACCAGAATAACCCTATGCCAATTTTATGAGAAAGGGGCACTTTGGTAGCTTTTTAGGAGGGGTATTTTGATAATTTTTAATGGGAGGGATATTTTTTATTTTTCAGGAGATAATGGCGTTTTGACCATTCTTTGAGATAGGGGTATTTTGCTTATTTTCCACGAGATAGGATTCCTCTAATTGTGGTGAGTGACGTAGTTCTAATGGAGCACCCTTGTCATTGGGCTCTCGCAAAAGTGCCCTTCACTTTATCATTTCTCTAGATAATTTATTCTCTGATGGTACATCATGGAGCAAGTATCAGACAAAAATAATTTCAATAAAGAAAGGGCTATGATAAATTCACACCCCTGAAGCTCTTACCAAGTACTAATCGAATCCCCGAAATACTGAACAATCCAATCATAAAATCTTACTGTTTCTCCTGAAAGCGGACGGAAGACGATCAGTGCTCGGGCCTCCAGTCAGTGAAAGCAACATGCAAATTATGTGCACAACAAATAGGAAATTGGTACGGGCAGGTCACTTTTAGTCTTCCCTATCTTGAGAAATCAAGGGAAGGAGATAAAACAGAAGAAAAAATAAAGAAATTTTACACGTTAGTGTAAGATAGAAAAATCAGCCTACGTTTCTTTATTTCTCCTCTCCTTGTATAAAAGATTACAACCAGTGTTAATCCCCAACAATATAGGAAGAGTCCCACTAAAATTCCTAAAAGATAAACTCTAAGAAGATAAATATTCAACTAACATCGACCAAATCAAATCTCTCATACTTATCTAGAACCCACACAACTCTAACGCTACCCCAACTACTTTATTCAAGAGTGGACACGTAACATTCCTCCCCCCTAAAATCCGGTCTTGTCCTCAAGATCAAAATTGTTGCCATCTTCATCTTCATAAGAGGCCTCTATCAAAAACAATTTCTTACAACGATGTCCCGGGATGAATTTTTCGTTACAATTATAGGACAACCCTTGTGCTCGTCTCTCCTGCAACTCAGTGGGCGTCATCCGTCGAACCGGAAGCGTAGGAGCGTTGTTGGTTGTGATGGGATTCGCTGCGTCTGACGTTGGAATAGCACGTTGCGACAAATCACGGGCCTCATACAGACGGGCTAGTCCAATAGCACCAGATAAGGTCATTGGTCTACTGGCCTGCACGTTAGTTCTAATAGAATCTCGCAACCCACTAACAAAACAACTCACCTGACGAGCTTGGGGAAGATGTCCGACCTTCGCGAGTAACTTCTCGAACTGAGTTTGGTAATCCCGTACCGATTCAATTTGTTGCAATTTGGTGAGTTCTCTGAAGAAATCCAAGAATTGACTTGAACCGTGTCGAGAATGGAGTCCTTCCTTGAACTCTTCCCAAGTAACTACCTTCATTTCTTGCTTTAGCAATTGATACCATAGTTGGGCGTCACCCTCAAGATGGAAGGAAGCCAACGATACTTGTTCTGTCTCTGGGGTCCCATGAAATTGGAAAAACTGTTCCGCCCTACATAACCAACTCGTTGCATCGTCCCCCACCGTTGAAACGTAGAAAGTCCAACTTCACAAACTTGGGTGTGAATGAGTTGCTGGAACCAACATGATGAGAGCCACCATTGCTATTAATCCGACCTTCATTGATTCGAATTGGAACATGAGAAGTCTCTCCAGCCTCCCTAACAATTGACTAGCGATTTGATCCACACATGCGTTCAATTATTCGAACATCTCTATCATGCGGTTCATCATGTTTTGCTGTCTTGTTGAAAGTAACTCCATAGTTTGCTCTAACCGCTCCACCTGCTGGTCCATTCCTGAGCTTTGATACCACTTTGGTACGGGCAGGTCACTTTTAGTCTTCCCTATCTTGAGAAATCAAGGGAAGGAAATGAAACAGAAAAAAAAGAAGAAATTTTACACATTAGTGTAAGATAGAAAAATCAGCCTACGTTTCTTTATGTCTCCTCTCCTTATATAAAAGATTACAACCAGTGTTAATCCCCAACAATATAGGAAGAGTCCCACTAAAATTCCTAAAAGATAAACTCTAAGAAGATAAATATTCAACTGACATCGACCAAATCAAATCTCTCATACTTATCTAGAACCAACACAACTCTAACGCTACCCCAACTACTTTATTCAAGAGTGGACACGTAACAGAATTCCATAGAGTGTCCAGTGAGACCAAAAAAGGGTTCTTCCCATAAGCGAGAAACGAAATTGTTTGCAACAGAGAGCCTCGACAGCAGCTCTTACCTCTAGATTCGCACCCTCTGTAGGATAATTGGCACGCCCTTAACGTAAACTGATGTGGTAGAATAATTTGCACCCCTTTAACGTATATTGATGTGGCAGACTTTTAACGCTTTTTAACGTTAAAGGGGTGCAAATTATCCTAAGAGGGCTGCGAATTTATTATTGCCCTAAAGAAAACAGAGTCGACTAACAGATGATAAAACTACTCAGATGAGCTAGTCGCATTCAAAGTGAGAATATCAACTCTTATAGAGCACCACTGTTGCCGCATTTATTTGATATAATACACGGACTCAAATCGCGATCATATGGCGGGCCGAATGCCTTCAAGAACACCTTGATTGGATGACCGTAGGCTCTTGATCTGATAAGAATGAATCAATCTAGCTTTGTTTAGGGTTTTCCTAAGAAAAGCTAAACTGTTAATTTTTTGCACTCCATTGTCTTACGCATGGGATGTCCATACCATGTGGATTGCCTCGTGACATTCTACGAGATCGACAGTCACGATCTCACACAGATACACCCATGTTGGGTCCAAAAAATTGTCCTTATACCATGTTAGAAAGGGTTGTAAACCCTCAGACAAAATCGCTACGAGTAGCGGAATGAAATCGCGTAGAATAAATTTTTTAACAACTTTGCCCTAAACCTAGGAATTCTAGGATCTAGTTTTTCTGATGGTCATCAAATAAAAGATATGTAAAAACAAAATACCTTTCTTTGAGTAGAGAAGAAAAAACCGCCTGCTTGATCTACTCCTTGAACGTTCGCGAAGGTTCCAAATACCACGAAGCCGCAAGTTGATCCGATGGGATCCTTTGTTTTGCACAAAGAGGATAGAACAACAATTATGCTTGATTGTATTCTGATCAAAATCAGAATATGTATATGGAAAATTACCTTTAAGATGATGGAGCTTTGCTTGTTGAATGCCTTTTGAGTTCAAAAAACAAAAACACAAACAAACACACACACACACACACACAGATGGACGGATTAAGGAGTGTTAATATTAATTCCAGTAGCTTGAGCAACTCAATTCGTCCACCTTTTGTGGTTTAAATAATGTTGTGGGTTGCTTTTTTATAATTCCCAAAAGTTGCTTTCATTAGTACTCAAAAATTGAAAACTAGTTATTGTTAGAAAAGTCAACAATGGAAACATATAAGCTAAATATATGGGTACCCAAAAAGAACGTGGTTCATTTCCCAACTCCTTTCCTTCTTGGAAAAATTGTTAGAAAAATGCAAAGTTTTGGTTAAATTGTCAAGTAAGGGTACGTTCTTTTTTTTTTTTTGTGAAATAGGGGCTGTTAGTGCTTCTAGAAATCCAAAAGGACAAGAATACCCTCCCTTCTCTTTTTCCCTTCACCTTTTTAGCTCACTTCCCTATGCATTTTCACCTACCCTATCACCTTTTTAGCTCACTTCCCTAATGGTTCCGAGATATAAAATGTGGTTCCCTAGTGGTTCCGTGGTAGAAAATGTGGTTCCCTAGTGGTTCCGGGGTATAAAATGTGGTTCCCCAATGGTTCTGGAGTATAAAATATGGTTCCCTAGTGGTTCTGAGGTATAAAATGTGATTCCCTAGTAGTTCCGGGGTGTAAATGGGGTTCCCTAGTAGTTCCGAGGTATAAATGGTGGTTCCATAGTGGTTCTAGAGTATAAAATGTGGTTCCCTAGTGGTTCTAGGGTATAAAATGTGGTTCCCTAGTATAAAATGTGGTTCCCAAGTGGTTCCGGGGTAGAAATTGTGGTTCTCTAGTGGTTCCGAGGTATAAAATGTGGTTCCCTAGTGGTTCTGTGGTAGAAAATGTGGTTCCGTAGTGGTTCCGAGGTAAAAAATGTGGTTCCGTAGTGGTTTTAGGGTATAAAATGTGGTTCCGTAGTGGTTCCGGGGTATAAAATGTGGTTCTCTAGTGGTTCCGGGGAATAAAATGTGGTTCCGTAGTGGTTCCGGTGTATAAAATGTGGTTCCCTAGTGGTTCCGGGGAATAAAATGTGGTTCCCTAATGGTTCCGGGGTGTAAATGGGGTTCCCTAGTGGTTCCGAGGTATAAATGGTGCTTCTATAGTGGTTCCAGGGTATAAAATGTGGTTCCCTAGTGGTTCCAAGGTATAAAATGTGGTTCCCTAGTATAAAAAGTGGTTCCCAAGTGGTTCCGTGGTAGAAATTGTGGTTCCTTAGTGGTTCCGAGGTATAAAATGTGGTTCCCTAGTGGTTCTGTGGTAGAAAATGTGGTTCCGTAGTGGTTTCGAGGTATAAAATGTGGTTCCGTAGTGGTTCTGAGGTATAAAATGTGGTTCAGTAGTGGTTCCGGGGTATAAAATGTGGTTTCCTAGTGGTTCCGGGGAATAAAACGTGGTTCCCTAGTGGTTCCGATTTATAAATGGTTCTTCCATAGTGATTCTAGGGTATAAAATGTGGTTCCCTAGTGGTTCCGAGGTATAAAATGTGGTTCCGTAGTGGTTCTGTGGTAGAAAATGTGGTTCCGTAGTGGTTCTGAGGTATAAAATGTGGTTCCGTAGTGGTTCTGGGGTATAAAATGTGGTTCCCTAGTGGTTCCAGGGAATAAAATGTGGTTCCCTAATGGTTCCGAGGTATAAAATGTGATTCCCTGGTGGTTCCAGGGTGTAAATGGGGTTCCCTAGTGGTTCCGAGGTATAAATGGTGCTTCCATAGTGGTTCTAGGGTATAGAATGTGGTTCCGTAGTGGTTCCAAGGTATAAAATGTGGTTCCTTAGTGGTTCCGAGGTATAAAATATGGTTCCATAGTGGTTCCGGGGTAGAAAATGTGGTTCCCTAGTGGTCCTGGAGTAGAAAATGTGGTTCCATAGTGGTTACGGAGTAGAAAATGTGGTTCCTTAGTGGTTCCGAGGTATAAAATGTGTTTCCCTAGTGGTTCCGGGGTAGAAAATGTGGTTCCCTAGTGGTTCTGAGGCATAAAATATGGTTCGGTAGTGGTTCGAGGGTATAAAATGTGGTTCCCTAGTGGTTCCGAGGTATAAAATGTGGTTCCATAGTGGTTCCATAGTGGTTCCGAGGTATAAAATGTGGTTCTGTAATGGTTCCGAGGTATAAAATGTGGTTACTTAATGGTTCTGAGGTATAAAATGTGGTTCCCTAGTGGTTCCGGCGTATAAAATGTGGTTCTCTAGTGGTTCAGGGGTAGAAAATATGGTTCCCTAGTGGTTCCGGGGTATAAAATGTGGTTCCCTAGTGGTTTCGAGGTATAAAATTTGGCTCCCTAGTGGTTCAGGGTAGAAAATGTGGTTCCCATGCAGGGACCCGTACGGGCCGGGTCGACCCTCGTGTCAGCCATATTTTTGCCGTATTTTTTAAGATGTTTTTGGGAAATGTTATCCGCACTACCGTATTTTGATGAGGACACTCCTCACTTTATTAAAAGTACAGTATGGCCCGCACCATAGGATGATCCGAACCGTTCATTAGATGGGCCACAGCCTAAATAGGTTGTGCCCCAAAAAGCATTTCCGTAGGTTTATCCTAACCCTCTGATCAGAATGTTAGAGGGTTGGTCCTAACCCTCTATAGATCGGAGGGTTAGGATCAACCTATGGAAATGATTTTTGGGACACAACCAATTTAGGCTGTGGCCCATCTAATTGACGCTTTGGATCATCCTATGGGGGGCCATACCGTACTTTTAATTAAATGAGGAGTGCCCTCATCAAAACACAGTAATGTGGATAACATTTCCCTTTTTTTGTACGGGAATTTGCTAGCCACTTTTGCCGAGGCAACTTCTCGGCTTGTGGCCCATCCTTTGATGCAAAGATTGGCAGAAGTAATATGGGTGCAAAGGTGGCAAGTAAAAGCATAATTGCAAAAAATAGTAATCATTACTTGCAAAAATAGTAATCATTACGGATTTGTGGCTGAACTGCTAAGTTTTAAATGAAAAATTATGAAAAAATAGAAGCAAAGTATTAAAATTACGAAAAAAAACCAGAAGGATGCACTTACATATGACAATTACGGAACTATAAAGTTTGACTGTCTTCCGTCGGAAGTCCGAACGTTTGTTCGAAAGTCCGACTCGGAAGTCCGAACAATCCTTTGGACTTCCGAATGGAACAAATATTTTGGTTATGTATACTGGCTTCCATTCGGAAGTCCGAAGTTTTGTTCGGACTTCCGACGGAAGCCAGTAGAATAGAGATAATTCCAAAGATTTTTATTTTCAAATTGAGTAAAAATTCGAATGATAATATGGATATACATTGTGATCTTAGTGTCATGCAGGCAACTGTAAATTGAAGCTTGATTTTGATGTTTTAGAATAAAAAAATGCAAAGAAAATGGATTACCAAACCCTGTTGTAAATGGCAACCTTCATGATTACCAAACCCTGTTCCAAGAGTTCGACTCTCTCTCTCTATTTCCCTAATGATTACCAAACCCTGTTATAAATGGCAACCTTCAAAACCCTTCCATGGAGTTTTTCACGTTAGAAAAGTCTTGAGGAAGAAGAAGGTGGTAGGTGAGAAGGTAATAAGTGCATAGGGATAGCTGCAAAAAGGTGGAAAGAAAAAAGAGGTAGTGTGGACCCCGATCCGAGAGAGAGGTGGGGGACGAGCCCCCAGCGGCCTCTTGGATCATCCACGTGTGAAGGAGAGCTCTACCAAGGAACTCTCGAAACGGATGCCACCCTCATAGCATAGCACGAGTGGCGATATAAAAGAGATACCTTTCGATTCGGGAACAAATCCGGATTCGAAACGTACCTAAACAAACTCAGAGTCGCCATCCACGGTATACGGCCATGGATCCTTTAAACAAAAATATGCTCTGTATACCATGGATAACCAGAAATATATATGGGTCCGTGCCTGATTACGAATGGAGAAGGTCTGAGAGCACCCCCAATTCGTCCAAGTGCAAGCACTTGGTCTCTTATGCCATTTATTATTCACCTCAAAGAGTTTCGGGCGAAAATCATATGAAATAGGAACAATTCTCAAGAATCGTCTACCTAAGCATGCATTTCCTGAGGATAAAGAAATAAGCATACAAAATGAAATGAAAAATGTGTCACCTAAGCAAAGCTAGGTTATGAGTGACATGTCTAATGGGTGTCTAAATTCTGATGTGCAAACACATGCAACCTATAGCTAAAGGTATAGGATCAGTACTAAAAAATAAGAAAACATATCAAATCATACAATAATTACACAACAAATCCTAAGACTCTAAATTATTAGCCTGAGTCCTTGGATGGTCTGGTATTCATCCAAAGAAGCCTACGTATCCCCGCCTCCACGAGAATCAAGGCAACGTAGTTCTTCGCGCCTATTCTAAGCTAGGATGCCTAAGACACCTAGACCTCTATCCTAGACTCGATCTAAAAGACCGGACTAGTTATTAAAGTTTCTTGTACGATTATTTAACTTTCAGTGAATTGTGGATTTTAGGACACCCTATATGCCCTAACTAAATGCAGATTAGCCCTAGGCTAATGCAGGTGGTTCCTACAACCTATGTGTAACTAGGCTGTATTTCCTAAGGAAAACAATAGGTTCGCTAACGTATCCAAGACCTAGTCATCAGTCGGCGATGTGAATCGCCAACTGACCGGACGGAGGCGTAACAAACCCCTAACTCTAACACAAACACAAACAAACCATACAACACAAGACAAACTCCTAACTCTAAAACTCTCTATCTAGGACAAAGTCCTAACTCTAGAGGAAGATCTTTTCGAAAAATAATATTTTGGAAGATTTATATATATTTTTTTAAAAGGGTTAAAAGATTTATTTACAAAGTTTGGCTGGACTTGAGATAAGAATCTCAAGCTGCACTACGTACCTCGTGGAAGAGGATCAAGCCAACGTAGTTCGAAACGAACTCTCCTAATTAAAACTTAATAATCCAAAAGATTTAAGGTTTTTAATGTTTTTCAAATGTTTTTGATATTTTTAAAGTTTTCAAATATTTTTGAGTTTCAAATTTATAATGTTTTTGGATTTTAAAACTCTTCTAATGCTCTGGACTTTTAAATGCTTTCAATCTTAAAGGGAACACGCAAGCACAGCCACAAACTAGGGCAAAGCCCTAAATCCAAAGGAGAAACCCCGAACAAGCAACTAGTGTCTCAAAGAGACGATCCACAACAAGTAACTGGTGGTTCCAATAACAATGAAAATGATCTAAGATCCCTAGCAGGTAAAAGCATCTTAATGGATAAACTCCTATCTAACAGACGAACCAAAAGGCTACGGGGCAAACTCCTAACATATAGGATAACCAACTCTAAATGGGAAGCAAATGAGTCCAAGACTCTCTATTGCTCTATAAGGGAGGTCAAATGAGTCAAAGACTCGCTCTAAAAATGAGGGCTCTAACATGAGACTAGGTAAGCCTTCTAAAGGGAAAACTCTCTAAATGAGACAAGACTTGTCTCCAAAAAAAAGAAAAATTCTAATGAGACAAAGTATGTCCCCTAAAATGAGACTCATGGAATTTGGAAGGTCTGGACATGATTTGGAAGTGATCCTAGAAGTTTAGATGTCTAGGTTGACATATAGCACGAGTTCCACTCACTTAGGATAAAAAAAAAAATTGAAAGCACTCTGCACAACATGCAATTTTTGCAAATAAGGCTCTAAAATATAAAGTAAATCATGAAAATTGATCAATATATGATTTGCGACTCGCTAGCATGCTCATCATATCCCAATACAAGCATTAGAATCAATATAGGCTCAAAACAATCTAAAAAAAAAGAAAGGGTGAAATTTTCACCTAACATATAATTTTCACCAAAAATGATAAAAAATGCCGACTAAATCATGGGAATGATTCAATATATGATTTGTGACTTGCTAGCATGCTCATCATATCCCAATAAAAGCATTATAATCAATATAGGCTCAAAACAATCTAAAAAAAAAAAGAAAAGGTGAAATTTCCACCCAACATGTAATTTTCACAAAAAATGGTAAACAATGCCAAACAAATCATGGGAATGATTCAATATATGATTTAAAAATTGCTACCAAGCTCAAAACATCCCAAACACTCATTAAAATTGAATAGAGCTCATATTGTCCATGATTTTCAAGAAATGGCACAGTTATGTCATATAATGTGAAAAATACAACTTCGCACTGACTTTTAGACCCCTCAAACATCAAAACCATCAAAAACTCTACTGATCAAAATTGTAGATCTCAGCATGAATGACATTCTCTCAGTTGACCATTTTGTTTGGATCTGGCCAGAAGTGGCCGGAAAATGGTCTCTTCCGATCCATCGCCATTAAAAGACATATTAGTGTTTTTACTGAAAGTTCGGGCTCAGTTTTGACACTTAAAATATTGCTTCTGGAAAAATTCACTCAAGGACAAAGTATTAGAAAATCTTGTGAAGAACATTTTTTCTTTGTATGACTTCGGACGAAACTGACCTGGAATAGCCTAAAAATGGCCAACAAGCTGCTGTTGCAGAAATGACATTTTTTTCAGAAAAACTGAAGCTTGCAAGTCGTTTTTGACATATTAAAAAGCCTTTATGAAAAAATTTGCTCAAAAAGACAGTTTTAGGAAATATTATAGCGAATACTTTTCCAGTTGACAGTTTCGAACATTTCCGAGCAGTAGCAGCTCAAAAGTTACTCGACACGATAATTTCTAAAAAACTTGAACAAAAACATCATTATGGACTGAAAACTTTAAACGGGCATAACTCTCTCGTCTTTTGGCCAAATTTGGGCCGCCATATGTCGAACTGACCGGCTCGACGAGATCTACAAGATTGAAATGTTTGTTTTTGGTGATTTCAAGCTTTAGAAATCCGAAAATAGAAAACAAATGGCTGGACAGCAAGCAAGTACAGTTTTTTTTTTTTTTTTAAAAACATGATTCTAGCTTTTGTGCATTCTAATCGTTGTGTAAGAAATTTGAAGAAAACAAGATATTGCATGGAAGCAAAGGAAGAAACATCACAATGCCCTCTATATATCTACTGCAAAAGCAATCAAAGAAATGAAAAGATGCTCCTGAAACCAAAGAAAGGAGAGTCCATGTTCTCACCTGCTATTGACAATGAGCAACATTGTCTATCAAGTTGCATTCCAATGTCTGCTTTCGATTCCTTTGAACTTAGCTTTTGCTCACTTAATGGCATAGATCTTTGCCAACCAGCAACATTGACATCCTCTGAAATTATCTGAGATGTGATTGCAATCCCTTATGCATTGACTCGGAAATTTCATAATGTTGATCTTTGGGCTGAAATTCCCACTCGGTTCCAATTCTCGCTGTTGAGGGAACTGTTGAGGAGACTGCTGAGACGACTGTTGCTGATATAAGAGGAATTGCTGTGTTTGGGTCTGATTTACATGAGGCTGAGACACTGGTGCTTGCCTGGACGGGTCCAGCATTTGGGGCACATATTGTAGCTGATCTTGTTGGTGCTGTTGTGCCTGAGATGGCTGAATTGGCAATTGGGTTCAGCTGTCCAGCGGCTCTGACTGGGAGAGAGGTTGGTGATCTTTTGCAGCCAAAACCTCCTGTCAGCATCCGTCTCGTAATAACCGATTTTGCAGAGATTGCGTTCCTTCTCAACAGAAAAAGACTCGATGCAAGAAATTTCCGAAAGCTCCACAGTCGAAGCTTGATTTGCCTCTGTTTTTATAATTTTTTACTAGATCTCTCATTTAGATTTGAGTTTCCTTCAGAAAACAAATCTGATCTGCTGAAGCTTTCCTCTGACTAGTAGATCTCGGTCTCTTCCTCAGATTCTCAGATTTGATTCGAATCAAGCTCGAATTACTCGAAATTTCTCCCGGAAAACACGAAGAAGAACAAGAAGCTGTTGCAAAGGACAAAATCTCCATTACTGTGTCTTCAACGGATTTGCCGGAGAGACGATCGGAAAAGATGATCGAAGGAGATGAAAGAGTGCTGTGGCTAGCCGGAAGGGATGATCGGTGATAGAGATTGCTGGTGGAGGAAGTCGCCGGAGAAGGTGGAGATCCGATCGGAAAATCCGATTAGAGAAGACGATCGGAGAAGGAATTGACCGGTAGAGGAAGGCTGCCGGAGAAAACGATCGGCGAAGTATCGGAGCTGACGGAGATGAATCGGAAATGAATCGGAGATGGATCGGAGCTAACGGAGATGACCGGTGGCGAAAAAACCCAAGTTTTTTTCTTTCTCTGCAATTTCTCTCTTTTCGGATTTTCCGGCCGTGAACAGTAACCTCGAATTTTTATATATATAAAAAAAAAATATTTTTTGATATTGGCACTCCAATTACGGATAAAGCGCACGGTTCGCTAAGCGCACCCCCGCCGCTTTGTCCTATTGGCAGAAGACAAAAAATCATTATTTTTTATAAAGACACCCCCCTTCCAGGATAAATCGTCCCCCTTCTAGATTTATACTACGACTCTGATTTATCTCGTTCGCTGATCAAACGAGCTCGGATTCCAACGAAATTTTACAGGGACCTAAAGGGGACTCTAACCTAGCTTAGGGTTAAGTTTGGGATCCTACCTAGCTGATTTGATGGGGTTTCGCACAAACACGAGAAGTTTAGGGTACGGTCAAAATGGGGTGTCTACAGGTAGGAGGGGTATATTTGTCCTAAAAGCCATCTTCTCTCACCTGACAACACATTTTTTATAATTTTCAAATCACTACCCTTTATTCACAATTTAGACAAAATTTTGCATTTTTCTAACAATTTTTCTTTCATTCTTTCTTTATGCAACTGTTTGTTTCTCTATTTTCTCTCACATGATATTTGAATAATATATTATAATAATAATATCTTTCCTATCTTATCCTTAATAGATGGACGAAATTCCATTTTTAGGGCACTATGTCTAACATACCATTATCAGTTAATTTACTTTCTTTGTAGTTATTCAGTTGGTTTTGATAGCCATTATCTTGACATCAGTTTTCATGTGACCCACCACTTGCCAACTTATAGCACCTCTTCATGCTGCTGCACATGCCATGTCACACGATTCCAAGTTGCCAATATTGCTTCTCAATATATTTGTTATCTCTCTTACGAAAAAAGAGCACGGGATGATACCATGTGTTAGGTCTAAAATCGGTAACAGGTTATGGTAGGGCTGGATGGTCCGAGCTAACAAGTCACGGCTGAAGGGCTGGTGGAGTCCTGCGCTGCACAAGGGTACAGACAAGAAAGAAAAGGGTTAGAGGACCAACCCGGAATGGTACTCCGGACGGGCGCTTCGACACTCAAGTCAGTATGAGCAGGAGTGCAGAGCAATGTCAGAGCAAAAGCTTAGAGTTTTGATTCTCAGATCCCTCACCTTAGCACAAGTGAAGGCTATTTATAGTGATTCTGAGCCACCTGTCTAGGACAGGTGGTAGTTCTGAGCCACCTGTCCAAGACAGGTGGTGCCCTCTGTATGGACCAGGTATCATACCTAAGGAGGGCAGGTGGAAGTCCCTGATTGGTCCAGGTGTCATACCTAGTAGGGACAGGTGTTGGCCTTCCAACGGTCCTTGTGAGGGCCACGTGCCAGCAGCCAATTGGACGCTGAGTTCGGACCCATCAGTGCTGAGTCCGGATTCCATCAGTGCTGAGTCCGGACCCCATCAGTTGCCCCCTGGTTCTTCGAGCCATGAGAGTGGCTAGAAGAAGCAAAGAGAAGGTAAAAACAGCATCTGACCGGCCTTAAGGCCTCTGAGCAGCTCGGGCCGGACTCAGATTCAGCTAGAAGGAATCGTGGCCGGATAGGAGCCTCCGGGGGCCCTGGTCTGGCCTTGAAGTTTGGCCTGAGGGAGCACGGCCGGGCAGAAGGCTCTCGGTTATCCAGTACGGCCAAATTTTGGACCAGAAGTCTGGCCGGCCAGGCTTCCTGAGCGTCATAGCCGGGCGTAATTGGTTCATGCGGTTCATGCGATCCTGTCCGGAAATGGCGCTGGACGGCCAGCCGGACAGACCTTTTGTCGTCTAGCGCTTTGTCGTCTAGCGATTGCGCCATGTCCTGTCCGGCCAAGGCTGTGGACGGCCAGCCGGGCAGGTCTTTTGTCGTGTGGCGATTGCGCCATATCCTGTCCGGCTAAGGCTGTGGACGGCCAGCCGGGCAGGTCTTTTGTCGTGTGGCGATTGCGCCATATCCTGTCCGGCTAAGGCTGTGGACGGCCAGCCGGGCAGGTCTTTTGTCTTCTAGCGCTTTGTCGTCTAGCGATTGCGCCATATCCTGTCCGGCTAAGGCTGTGGACGGCCAGCCGGGCAGGTCTTTTGTCTTCTAGCGCTTTGTCGTCTAGCGATTGCGCCATATCCTGTCCGGCGTCTTCCTGCCTCAGGGCCATCAGTGAAGCTGTTGTCTTTCGAGGTCTTCTGCTGCTCATGAAATGTCGGGCCAGGTCATCCCCGAAGTCGTCGAAATTGTCCACAGACTTGGGCTTTAGCCGCGAGTACCAGTCTCTCGCGGCTCCAGTTAATGTGGTGGGGAGTGCCCTGCAAAGGAATCCATCCGACGCCCCGTGGAGAAGCATTGTAGTTCTGAAAGTCTGCAGATGATCCACGGGGTCGGTGGTCCCATCGTATTGCGGGATCTGCGGCATCTTGAAGCCCACGGGGACTGCCGCACCGAGTACTCTGTCTGTGAAAGGAGGATTGCTACTGAAGATCCTCGAAGCAGGGCGGCCATGATCTCTGGCCAGCTCTTCGATTCTATTGTCGATCTTCTGGATCCTCAGTAACATTGGATCATCCCTCTTTTCGGCCTGGCGGGCAGGTTTGCTCCTTATGGCTGATGGGCTCATTGCAGAACCGAACTGGCTGAGTGGACTCCTTCGCCGGTGCCGCGATCCCTCTCCGTGCGTGGGGTCTCTCTTGCTACCACGTTTCTGCACGGAGGGAGATCGTGACCGGTGATGCTGACGAGGCTCGGGGCGCACGTGCCTGTCCCGCGAGCGATGATCTCTTCTTGTGGAGTGACGAGTCTGGTCCCGGGGCGGAGGCGTGCGTTCTCTGCGGGAGCTCTCCCCCCTCTGGACGGGTCGAGAAACTTCGACTGGGTGTTGCTGGAGTGCGGGGGCCGCATTCTTGAACTGCGCAACCACAGCAGTCATTTCTTGAAAAAGGGCCCGCATCTCCCTTGGGGTCGGGGTAGGGTCTGAGCGGTTCGAGCGAGGTGAAGTTCGCTCCACGGCCGCCCCGACCTCTACCTGCGAGGCCAGTCGCTCACTTCGTCCTTCGCGGGGGGCTGTAGCCCGGGTCGCCCGAGAAGTCGGAGGCGCTCTCTTGCCGGTCTGCCCTACCATTGTTTCTTGAAATAAGATGTCGAACAGCTTTTTGTTGCGGCCGTCCCACGGATGGCGCCAAATCTGTTAGGTCTAAAATCGGTAACAGGTTATGGTAGGGCTGGATGGTCCGAGCTAACAAGTCACGGCTGAAGGGCTGGTGGAGTCCTGCGCTGCACAAGGGTACAGACAAGAAAGAAAAGGGTCAGAGGACCAACCCGGAGTGGTACTCCGGACGGGCGCTTCGACACTCAAGTCAGTATGATCAGGAGTGCAGAGCAATGTCAGAGCAAAAGCTTAGAGTTTTGATTCTCAGATCCCTCACCTTAGCACAAGTGAAGGCTATTTATAGTGATTCTGAGCCACCTGTCTAGGACAGGTGGTAGTTCTGAGCCACCTGTCCAAGACAGGTGGTGGCCTCTGTATGGACCAGGTCTCATACCTAAGGAGGGCATGTGGAAGTCCCTGATTGGTCCAGGTGTCATACCTAGTAGGGACAGGTGTTGGCCTTCCAACGGTCCTTGTGAGGGCCACGTGCCAGCAGCCAATTGGACGCTGAGTTCGGACCCATCAGTGCTGAGTCCGGATTCCATCAGTGCTGAGTCCGGACCCCATCACCATGAGATGCACTTGTGTGAGAAAGATGTTAGACGTACACCTCATGATTGGATCACGTATGCTGAAAATGGCACTCTTTAAACCTTCTAAATATAAATCTTTAAATTGAGGAACTTGACATTGGATACTTACAAAATATATTTTAAGCTGTGCATGTAAAAATCGTATGCTACCTCAATCATCCAGGAAATGAATTAGCATGCCGCACCTCCTAGTTGACTTGTTCAACTTCGAGTCGACCCGGTTGAGTTTTGGTAATACTACTAGTACGGTATATTTTATGTAGCTGAAAATAACGTTAGAATGGAACTTTTTTGTTGCATGTAGATCAGATAATATTTCATATTCCATGAACAGCTGAACACCGGCATCTTCTTTAACAAATATTCATGCGTCTCAGTCACCCGCATTCAGTAGGGACACAACAAACGCGTTCTACTTTTTATGTATAAGGCAACTTCGGCTTTCAGTGGTGACTAATCAAGGACATATATCTTCTTTCATTTATTTCTGGTGTGGGCTGAACACTGAAGCTAAGAGGTTTGGACACTTTATATTATCCATTAACGCGTAGTATTAAAGGTGCCATGTTCTACTTCTCCTTTCCTTCCAACCGTTTATTAAATGTTCTCAACATCCCTCCATTCCTCAATCATCTTCTTATTTATTATTATTATTATTATATGCTGAAGAAGAATGAATGGAATGCTATATATGGTTGTGGTGGTGGGAGTAGGGTACCCCACAATCAACTTGGGTGTGTACATCCCTTTTCCCCTAAAGAGGTCCACTTTTTTGACAATACGTGCTCGATGAAAATTCGGGCATAGAAATTCAATTAGGTGTACTGCACTCTGCATTCACATTCGTTGGTTGAAGGTATTATATTTGAAATTACATAGGAACTTTGACAAAGGGAGATACCATGCAGAGGATGCTTAATCATCAGAGAATACTTGTTGATCGAGGAGACCTAAAAGACCTAAAATTTAAGGTTGCCAGCCAGCCCATATGACAGTTTGACTTTGATCTAATTAATCTTTCACCAACACTAGACTACCTACTTGTGGTCTCCACCTCCCTCCCATCATACAACAGGTACATGTGGGGTGATATGGTGGGTCCCTCCATAAATTAAGATTAAAAATCGCAGTACTGATCAATGGATTCTACGCATTTAGCACCAACACGATGCTGGCTTCTACCCATTTTCTAGCCAACAATCCGAAGGCAGCGGCTGTGATCCGTAGGATCAGTCAAAATCGGTGCAATTGTTGCCTGTTATTTCTCGCCCACAACTAACCCTTTTATTATTAAATATAAAATCACTAAAATATCATTATAATTTATATTAATATATATAAAATATGCTATAGGTCATTTATATAATTCTTCGGACCCCAATTGAATTTGGACACGTCCTTGATTCTTAAAAATCAATCCACAAGTTTTCGATTCCTAGTCAGATTCTGAAATATGAGTCCATAAAGGAACCACCAGATTAAAATTAGTGTCAAGATTCATCTTAATCAAATCAGATCTTGAGGATCCATCGGACCATCCGGGTTGACACCCCTAGTGTCTAGAATGGACGTTGGAATGGTGTAAAGTCCACTGTAAATTTGGGGGGCGGAGCCGGTGGGTATGATCTCAAGATCACCATAAATATCATATGGGCGGAGCCGACACCACATACGTTGCGAAAGTGCACATGCGCGGGCCATGCAGTCGATAGTCTTGGCAAGAATGAGGCCCTCTAGACTCTAGTGAATGAGAATTATGGTGAGAGGTCTTACTCTGCCCCAACTAAACCAACGTAAGGGCCAACAACTGAGTAGGGAGAGTGAAACAGCGTACCTAACGAGAAAGGGACTTGTAAGAAAGATATCTCCTTAGAAATTGGGAAATGATAAATGCACCCCTTTTCATCGCTTGGGACACCAGCAGAGCAGCAGTGTATCAATGACTGCAGAGGGCTGATGTACTTAACGTCGGAAGGATTCAACGGATTTGATTGCCACGTACACTGCAGTTAGGTGTCCAAGCGATGAAAAGGGGCGCATTTATCATTTCCCTAGAAATTATATCCCAGTACTTTCTTTCTACACAATCCCGAAAATGTCCGCATTTGTCCGGACATTTTCGGCATTCAGGGAAAAATTTCAGTGTTATTTTCTCCCTTTAACATTTTTCCAAGGTTTATTTAATTTACTCCTTTTACGTGTAAAATGAGAATATTTTTGGAATTATGTAAAAGGCTTTGATTGGGCAAATCAGTGAGAGACATAGGTAAATAGGCTTAATTAAAAAAGAAGAACATCCTCTCATTTAGTAAGGATGGCGACATCTAACATCTACGTAGAGAAACAAATCTTCCACAATCAATCAAACATCATATAGTTGCAAGATTAAATTAGGTCATATCAAGTACGTTGCAGCATGGTGGACAACAAATACATGTAATTATGATGTAGGTCATAGTTTAGACAGTGCTCTACAACAGTCAAACTCCAATAAAACATATAGGGAGATGATATTTTCACCCGTCTGCAGTACCCACCCCCCCCCCACCCCCCCCCACCCCCCCCCGCGCCCCCTCCCCTCTTATAACGTGAACAGTGGGAAACTTTAACGCCTTTTGACGTCATATCACGTTAAAAGGGGGGCGAATTGCGGGGGTGAAAATATCATCTCCCAACATATATCCCTCAACTAACAATTTAGAATACAAGTACAATATTAACATAAAGAAGCTTCTTGATACAGTTGCAACTACGCCATTTGAAGCCTAAGATCTTCAAATCTATGACCGGATCGATCAACTCGGACACTTAGATCAACAACATGATATTACGGATCGATGATCAAGCTAAAGATGATGCCAAATTGTATTACCATAGGCCGTTCGGCAAGAGATCGGATGATGCCCAAATCAACTGTCTTGTTTACCAATAATAAAAAATGAGTTTGATTTCGTTTTGGCTTATTTTGCGATTTTTATTTGTATCGTCTTAGTTGATATTTTAGAGACATTTCAGGAGCTTTCTTGTTAGAGTTGGACATCCAAGTGTGGGTTGAGTTTCAGTAGAAATAGGAAAGAAGTTTTGGTTAGAATAGGATTGGCCATTCAACGCCAAATTTCATCTTACTTTTTAATCAACTTCCGTTCTTGAAACCATTCCAAGAACCAACTTCCCACCTCTTACCAACATCCGTTAATCCATCATTTCATTCCCTATGCAACCATTAATAATTAACTCAAATTCTATACATAGTTCCAACTGCTCTTTTCAACCCTTTCAGCAACCCGTTTCCTAGAATCTTAATATTAACAAAGCGGAGATTTTATATGGTGGCCGACCTTTACATGTAAAGGATGGAGAGAGACAACCCCCCACCCTTGATTTTTTATCCAACAAAAGTCCCCCTTTTTTTGACTCTTTGTTGGATAAAAAATCAAGGGTAGGGTGTTTTCTCTCTCTGATCTGCCCTTTTTTCCGCACGTACATAAATGGTTTGTCTGAAATCATGAAACAACCAATTACTCAGAAAGCCTAAGCTATTAGAGCTAGTTTTATTTAAGCATTTATACTTCCACACTCCCCCTCGCGCACGGGTGGCCGCCCTCTTTCGGGCTGGCGGCTGTTGGAGGTGGTGTTATTTAATCATTTATACTTCAACAGAAATCCAAGCAGGGGCTTGGTTACACACCTAGAGGCATAGCATAAGTAATGTTATCATGAAGTGGTAGAAATGAAAGAAAAGTAATCACAGACTGAGGGAATATGGAAACCCAGTGGAGTTCAACCAATCCCCACCGTCGATAAAATTGTCAGCTGTAAATGGTTCAGCCTCTGTGGCAGTCGTGAGAACCCTATATCCTTCCCAAGTCACTCGATTCTCAGTTCCAGAACCAGCTCCCGTATTTTGATACTCCGCATAATACAAGGTGTCGAGAGCGAAATCCCCATCCCAAGGGTACCACCCTGCTGGCTGTATCACATCACTTATCTCCGTTTGCATGACAACTGTCCTAGAATACTCTCTCCACGGTCTGCCCAAGTAGGTAGGATAAGAACTCTGGACAGGCTGGAGATCTGATGTGGCTCCAATCCGGCATTTTTGAATGACGATGCCGGTATTCTGGCCGGGATCTGAACGGCCCTGGGCAGTTAACATGTTCCTTTGGCCGGGATTTGGTACACGGGCGTGAATGTCACAATCTTGGAAGACAGCTGCTGCATTGCCGAAGATGAAGTCGACAGTGCCCGCTATGTAGCAATAGCGATAGAATTGGCGCTGAGTGTATACATAGAGTGTGTCCTGGTAAGCGATCATGCCGCACCGATAGAAGGCCGAGAGGTCGGCGTTCACACGGAGGGCCACCGCTTGGTTCATTGATGGGCCCGCCGCATTCTGAAAGGTTATATCGCGGGCCAAGAATCCGTCCCCAACAACAGCTGCATTGATCAACAAGACATGGATTATATATAATTGAATCAACAAGACATGGGAAATGAGGAATGCTTTAATTTGCTCCTACAGTGCTACTCCTGGGAATGAAAGGCGGGTCTGGTTTTGGGCCAATTATATGAGCATTGTTCTGAACTGGGCCTGATTATTTAGGCCCAACGGGATTGAGAGAGCTACATTACTACTTGGGCCTGGGCCAAATTATAGATAGCAAATCTATCCCAATTACCTTGAAAAGCCAGCCTCTTGATAGCTCTACCAATTCCCAAGAACCATTTGGATACGTTTATTTTACTTAATTGTTTACTAATATTTGCACTACCATATGCTTTGATAAGGGGGCGAACCCACCTTCTCTTTCATTATTTAATTAACTACCTATAAAGCGTTAAAAAAAAAAAAAAAAAAAAAAAAAAACCTCTCATGCTTGCTAGCAAATCGGAGATGGGCATGCTTAAAGTCCCATGACTTTAACCCGTACGGGCGTGGCTCTTTGGCTTAAAGTCATGGCTATGCTCCACATTGACCCGAGTTCAATCCCCTGGGCTTACCCGATCCGCGTGGTTTACGGGTGATTGCGCGCATACGTAGGGAATAGTCCCATCCTAAAATTGGGTGGGGGTACCCATGTCACTCCCCAAAAAAATCGGAGATCCTCTCTCTCTCTCTCTCTCTCTCTCTCTATCTCTCTCTCTCTCTCTCTCTCTATATATATATATATATATATATATATATATATATATATAGAGAGAGAGAGAGAAAACATTTCCTACACACTAGCTTAAAATACAGTGGGGGCCCACATTGTTTGGGTGATCCAAACCATTCATTTGAATGGTCCTCACATAGATAGGGTGTCCACAAAAAATCAGATCCATAGGATCATCCCAACCCTACGAACTATGGAGGCAAAATGGACGTGTATAAACCTTCACAAATTAGTCCATTTTTTGCCTCCATAGTTGTTAGGGTTGGGATGATCCTATGGATCTGATTTTTTGTGGACACCCTATCTATGTGAGGACCATTCAAATGAATGGTTTGGATCACCCAAACAATGTGGGCCCCCACTATATTTTAAGCTAGTGTGTAGGTAACTTACCTACACAAGTGTGTAGGAAATGTTTTCTCATATATATATATATATATATATATATATATGGGAAAAGTGAGTATGGGTGGCCCCTCATATAAGCTTATATGAGGTGACGACTAGAAACACTGTGGACCCGCATTTTTGGGGTGATCCAAACCATTCATTTGATAGGTCCTGACATAGATAGGGTGTACCCAAAAAATCAGCTCCATAGGATCATTCCAACCTTACGAACTGGAGAGGTGAAAATGGGCAGTTATAAATTTGCACAAATTTTCCCATTTTTCATCTCCACAGTTCGAAGGGTTAGGATGCTCCTATGAAGCTGATCTTTTTGGCACACCCTATCTATGTGAGGGCCCATCAAATGAATGCTTTGGATCACACAAACAATGTGGCCCTCCACTGTATTTTAAGCTAGTGTGTAGATAACTTATCTACACTTGTGTGTAGAAACCGTTTTCTCATATATATATATATATATGAGAGAACGGTTCCTACACATATGTGTAGATAAGTTATCTACACACTAGCTTAAAATACAGTGGGGACCATATTATTTGGGTGATCCAAACCATTCATTTTTAAGGCCCTCACATAGATAGGGTGTCCACAAAAAATCAGATCCATAGGATCATCCTAACCATTCGAACTATAGAGGCAAAAAATAGACTAATTTGTGAAGGTTTAAAGACATCCATTTTACCTCCACAAATCGTAGGGTTGGTATGATCCTATGGATCTGATTTTTTGTAGACACCCTATCTATGTGAGGGCCTTTAAAATGGATGGCTTGGATCACCCAAACAATGTGGGCCCCCACTGTATTTTAAGCTAGTGTGTAGAGAACTCTCTACACATATGTGTAGGAACCGTTTCTCTCTCTCTCTCTCTCTCTCTCTCTCTATATATATATATATATATATATATATATATATAGAGGAAAGTGAATAGATATATAGAGGAAAGTGAAGCTACACCGCCGATGTAGCTAACTTAGTTACACCGCCGGCTTAAAATACAATGGGCCCACATTGTTTTGGTGATCCAAACCATTCATTTGATTGGGGTGTCCACCAAAAATCAGCTCCATAGGATCATCCCAACCCTTCAAACTGTGGAGGCAAAAATGGACAAATTTGTGAAGGTTTTTACACGTTCATTTTTGGCTCCACAAATCGTAGGGTTGGGATGATCCTATGGAGCTTATTTTTGGTGGACACCCTATCTATGTGAGGGCCAATCAAATGAATTCTTTGGCTCACCAAAACAATGTGGGCCCATTGTATTTTAAGCCGGCGGTGTAGCTTCACTTTCCTCATATATATATATATATATATATATATATATATATATATATATATATATATATATATATATATATATATATATATATATATAAGCTGAGAGGAAAAGCCCAGGCTTTTTTGAATTTTGTGAAAAATCTGTGGATTTAACACCTCACTTTTTTTTACTTTTTCTAACAAAGGTACCCCACTCAACCCACATATTTTCAATCCTGCCCCCTCCTTTATGCTTTTTAACAAGGGCACTCATTCAACCCACATATATTCAATCTTATCCCCTCCTTTATGCTTTTTAACAAAGGCACCCATTCAACCCACATATTTTCAATCATACTCCCCTCCTTTATGCTTTTTTAATAAAAAAAAAGTGGACAACCTCAACATAGAAACACGTTATACCTAACGAACTAGCGTAGCTGTGGGACTCTCGCTAGTATTGACCTCCTGGACTAGTACCGATAGTGGCTCCTCGGAAGTTTTTTCTTTGCAAAATAACGGATTGGGTACATATGTTACATAATACTACGGATTTTTGTGAACATATTACATAATACTACGGATCAGGACGCCTTTCAACATATTGACGAACCCGATTATTTTTTAATACAGAACATGTTCATTTAGTACATAATACTACAGATTTCGGTCACCTTTCAAAATATCGTGGGTCCCACTCGAATGCATGGGTTTGGCTATAAATGGTGTGTGAGACCCATCTGTCAAAGCATGAGTGTGAAATACTCCACCGCATCAAATGGGAAAGTGATTAACCATTTATATTTTTCTCGCCCTGTGTAAAGTACGGGTGTTTTTACTAGTAAAATAAGCTGGAAGGAAAAGCCCAAGCTTTTTTGAATTTTGTGAAAAATCTATGGAATTAAAACCTCATTTTTTTACCTTTTCTAATAAAAGCACCCATTCAACCCACATATTTTCAATCCTACCCCCTCCTTTATGCTTTTTAACAAATACACCCATTCAACCCACATATTTTCAATCCTACCCCCCTCATTTGTTAAAAAGCATTAGAAAATATATAAAGCATATATTTTTAGAAAAAATATATGATACTTTTTTATTTATTTTTAGCTACTTTTTACTTATTTTTTCTACAAATTTTTTAAATAACATTTTTTTGTATCATATACTCTTTTTTTTTGCCGTGTCGTGCATATTTTTATTTTTTTACACAAAAATTAATTAGAAAATTTTGTATCATATACTTTTTTTTCGCCGTAGCGTGCATCTTTTTTTTTAACACAAAAAGTAATTAGAAAACTTTTTCTTTTGCATTTTTCCATTACTTGGTATGTGGTTATGCATACTTTTTTGCTTATTGTTTCTACATATTTTTAACTAAATTTTTTTTTGTATTTGGCCGTGTCGTGCATCGCATGTAGGGTATTACTAGCACTATATAGGAGAAGAGAAAAAGAAAGAATTTTTTGAATTATTTGAAAATTCTATGAGAATTACACATCACTTTTTTTATTTTTTGTTAACAAAGGCACCCATTCAACCCACATATTTTCAATCCTACCTCCTCCTTTATACTTTTTAACAAAGGCAACCATTAAAGCCACATAATTTCAATCTTACCCCCCTCTATGTTTTTTTAATAAAAAATCTATAGGGTGATCTTAACCATCCGATTTAAGAGGAACACATATTATGGAAACCTCTATAGATTGGAGGGCTAGGATCAGCCTACATAAATGATTTTTGGGGCACGACCTATTCATCTTGTGTTCCATCACATGGACGGTTTGGATCAACCTATGATGTGCTCCATACAGTTCTTTGTCGGCCCGTGCATCGCACGGGGTTTTTTACTAGTATATAAATATGAGGCAATGCTTTGTGAGCAGCTGCTCAGATAAGCTAAGAGCTCACAAACCATAGGGGGGCCACATTTTTGGAGGATCCAAAGCATTCATTTGGAAGGCCCTTCCATGGATAGGGTGTGTACCAAAAATCAGCCCTATAGGATCATCCTAACCCTGCCATTTGTGGAGGGGAAAAATGGGCAGAAACATGGACACACAGTGTCTGTCCATTTTCCCCTCCACCTTTGATTGGGTTAGGATGATCCTATATGGTTGATTTTTGGTACACACCGTATCCATGGAAAGGCCTTCCAAATGAATGCTTTGGATCCCCAAAAAAATGTGGCCCCCCCTATGGTATGTGAGCTCTGCTTAGATAAGCTTATCTGAGCAGCTGCTTACAAACAATTTCCTCTCTCTCTCTCTCTCTCTCTCTCTCTCTCTCTCTCTCTCCATATATATATATATATATATATATATATATATGGAATTTGCTAGGGTCCATCGCAAAAGGCTTTTCATGGCTGGTCTATTGCATGTCAGACCGGCCACCTTGTGAACGGAGACAAAAGCTGTTGTCTTTATTCACAAGGTGGCTGGTTTACATGCAACAGACCAGCCGCAAAATGCCTTTTGCGATGGACGCTAGCAATTCCCTATACACACACATATCTAAGAAAAGAGGACATACTGTGACACGTGCAAAAGAAAGCAAGGGAGCCCGCTTATGGAAGTATTTTCCTAAAGGGAAGTGATATATCCACCCCTTTGAATCCTTCTGACGTGCTTCCCTTTCCTAAAGCAATGTTTGCTTGCACAAACACTCGCTTCCATTGGAATTTTGAAAGATAAGTAAAGCCGAGTTGTTTGGTTGCCAATATTGCGTGGGACTTCCAAGAGACTCAACTTAGTAGTACAAATAAAAATAGCCTCACTTTTGCTAAAAGTTTTAAATTCATTGAAAGATGAATTTGTATTTTTTTTATATATATATTTTTGGAAAATGATACCCCCCAAACGGAGAAAATCCCCCCCCCCACCGGAGAATGGTTAACTGCTTACCCCTTTAATGTTTTTCTTTGCCTTTAAAACTTAACGAATAACGTTAAAGGGGGGAAGGAGGGTTTTATCCCTCGAGGGAATATCATTCCACCTATTTTTAGGGATTTGCTAGGTAATGTTGGGGAAAGCCATTTCATGGCTGACTTTTGCAGGTGACTTACTTTTGCCGGTGAGAGCAGCAAAAGTTATTTTTAGGAATTTACTAGGTAATGTTCTTGTTGTCACGTGAGAAAGTCAGCCGTCGAAATGGCTTCTCTGCAAAATTGCCTAGAAAATCCATTACCCTAACATTATTTAGTTTACTTTAATTTTTGGGGAATGATATCCCCCCCTAAACGGATAAAATCCCCCATTAACGGTTTATGTGAGAATGCTACACTGCTTGAAGATAAATTCACCCCCTTGAACGTTTTTCTTTGCCTTTAAAACTTAAGAAATAACGTTAACAGGGGGGGTTTTATCCGTCAGGGGGGGTATCATTTCCCAATTTTTCTTCTTCTTTCTTTGACCTTTTCTCCCCCAGAGAAAGAGAGAGAGAGTACTTAAAAGCTGAATTTGATAGGCAAAAATAAACTAGGCACATTAATTGTCAACAAGTCAGCTTTCTTCATCTCATTCCTATCATCTGTCATCTTCTCCTTCCACCACTCACGTCACCATCTGCTGTCCTCTCTCTCTCTCTCTCTCTCTCTCTCTCCTATATAATTGCTTGGAGGACGTTACTTTCATAATTGTTTGGAAAATAACAAAATAATGTTTCCATTTCCGCCCCTTCTGTTTGTTTTTTCATCAAAATTAGAAGACAACTAAAGATTAAAGAGGCAGAAATGCAGCCATTCTTACTAGAAAAGACAAACAAACAATAAGGGTGGAAATAGTAAGTGGAGTCTTGACATGCTTGCTAGAGGAATGATAAGATGAAGGGGGTACCCTTGCAAAAACCAGCTACAAGGGCTACCCCATTGGTCCATCCCTAGCAAAGTGCATTTATAATGGCACGTAAAATTATATAATGGTGCAAACAAACATACAATTAAATGCACTTTGTTAGGGATGGGCATGTAGATGTTTTTTCATTTTATCATGACAGCCGAGGAGAGAAAAATAAAAAAGGAAAATAGAGGAGAAGAAAAGAGAGACCGAAACACTCACCTACCGTCGCTGACCTGTAAGTAGTCTCCCCACCGCCAACACTCCTACTGGCCGTGATGATGGTGTTCTCCCTCCCATCTCCTATAAACATGAGATTAGTCTTGCTACTGCTCACTGTTACATTCTCCCTATAAACGCCAGCATTAATCTTAATAATGTATCTTTCACTACTGCCAGAAGGTGCAGCCTCCACTGCAGCCTGAACCGTGGTGTAATCTCCACTCCCATTAGCTGCCACAACCACATTCGGCGTCACCGTCGTCGTCGACGACTGCAATAATCTCCGGTCACCCACCGACAACCATGACGGAAACCCACTCTCACGCTTCTCCTCCTCCTCCTCCGTTGTACTAGTATAACGCTCATTCGCCATATCTGAATTTGTCATGTTACGAACCATACCCAAAGAGTTGCTACAGAGGCGATAGACGTGATTGAGACCCTTGAGTATTAATTTCCGTATTTTCCCGTCGGCGTCACCATGGGAGAACCCGTCGAGGCATGATTCCTGGTTAGTCATTGCGGCGCTGATTAGAATATTCAGATCGTCAGCGTGGTGTCGTGAGATGGATTTATTTAACGGGTAGATATTGACGTCGGCGGCGGTCTTGCTTAGCTTATGGAGCGTGTCTGCAATATTCTCGATGCAGTCGTGGAGGGCGACTCTGACGCGGTGGGTCAGATTCCGGCGAGTAAATAGTCTCTCCACATTGAAGTAGTTGTGCTGCACGGAATTTTTAGTGAGATTAAGCGTTGCTTGGATGACATCCTTATGGGTGACAAGGTTGTCAGCTATGCCAGCAATTGAGGAGTAGCAGAGGTCAGGGAATCGGGTGGTGGTGCATGATGATCTGAGGAGAAGAGCGTGAGAATTGACAGGGGCCAGCAGTAGGAAGAAGGAGATAACAAAGAGCAGGAAAAGGTTGTTGTTACTCATCGGAATGTGGAAGTGGCTCATTAATTCTTGGTATAGAGAATTGAGGAGTGGATGAGGAAGAGGAGGAGGAGGAGGAGGAGTAGGGCTGGTTGGGTTTTTTTTATCAATTTATTTAAAAGAAATAAACAGTGACCCACGTGAAAGAGCTACTAGTCCTTTTGTCCTATTTTTCTTTCTTTTCCCAACTTCTTAAACTAATTTTATTACTATTATTTATCTTATTTAACAAGTAGGAAGATCCAGCCCTAGTAAGATGTTTTTATTTTATGGGTAATGTTGAACTCACATTTGTTGATATGGTTTCACGTGTCATGTCCACGAGAAGTTTTTGGCCTGAAATCCAAGCCAGGCCTTCCCCTTTCCATTTTAAGGGCCATGATTCCAAGAAAAATTAGTCCTTTATGTAGCATGGGTCCAAGATGTTTTATTGCCTGCTAGCTAGCATTCATTGGACAGCGACAGACACAGTTGTCTCTGATTTCTCAACCACAGACAAATAGAAATGGAGTTTGTGGATGCAGGAATCCACTGATAAATTAATACAGGAACGTGCCTGCCAAACATTATAAAGCGAAAAGGACATTGTATTTGTTAATCCAAATGTGTGACGCACATGTGATTAATGGGTCCCACTGCGGATAGATCTCAGAAAAATTCGATTTTAGCAAGATGCCTGATATATAAAAATTAAAAATAAAACAATGATCGTCGTCTTGCAAAATGAGTTTGGATCAACTAAGAGATATCCATAGAATCTTTTACATGCATGACTCTGCAAAGCAAGTTGTGCATACTCATGTAACACTAAACAGCAGGTGCATCAGTGATCAACATAACACGAGATGGGACCCTCCCATCAATTGCCATAGATCCCGTCCGATGGGAACAGCATTTTGGATTCAAATGACCCTAAAGTCAATGAACCATTCCTCCAAATGAACACATTTGGAAGAAAGCATGAAACACAATATCCAAGCATTGCACGCAAGAGATCTCATGGTTTACAACAGAAAAGCCAGCTATCTCTGCTATTTCCTACGCTAATCTTCATTCCTTTTTTGTACCTTGATTATGCCGAGAACAACATTGAAAACTTAAAGAGGGGAAAAAACATGCATCCTTACCTTTTCTGCTTCTTTAGAGGTGGTGCCAAACAATCTGTTTGGGTGCGCCTCTTTTCATTCCTATTTGCTGGTTTTGCTGGCTGTTGCACATAGCCAGAATTTACTACAGCTTTACTCACTGGGGTTGCCTCATCTTTCGCAAGGGTTTTTTTCCACCCTTTGGGTTTTTCCTTTTTGAATGCAGTAACCATACTATTTTCCATAAATTTTTTGCTATTGCGCACTTTGGTAGCTGTTTCACCGTGCTCTATCTTTGTGCGCTTAAATGAAGAGAAACCCAACTTCTCCATTGACTTCTCTAGACCCGAAAATTCTGAAGTGGAAATTGGTGCTGGATGATGAGAAGTATCAAGGCAGCGATCAATCTCTTCCCTCATCTTCTTCAGGCTCTTCTGCGTTGACACATGAGAAGGCAGTGATCTGAGGAAGCTTTCGTTTTGGGATTTTTTTGATTCAGAGCCAAATGCTGCAACGAATTCTCTATACGCAGTTTGTTTTGATGCTTGTCTCGACTTCCACTGATCAGGCCGCATCGCAAATCTGGGGTAAACCAAATTATACATGTAAGCAAGGGAAAGCAATGATCAACATCAAAGAGTTATTCGCTGACTCGGTGGAGCCTAACATGACATTTGTATACCGGACTTCAGAGTCATGTATGGAAAGAGTTATCAAAACTCAAATGAACAATGGGCGTATAGAAAGAATTTATAGCTTTGTATGTTCTATTCATTAGTCAATGTTAATTTTTTGGAAAATATCCACATAAGTTTATTTGAAACTTAAGATCATGTTTTAAGTTTTAAATACGCTTTCAATATTATCAATTAGAGAAAATACTCTTTCAGAAAAAGAATAATCAGCTAAATAGGAAGAATACTCATAATTAAGAGGAAGCATGAAGAAAGCACACTTACTCTAAATTTGGGAGGTGTGAAGAATTTAGCTTCTAAAGCGAGCTTCCCACCGTACTAGGAAGCTTTTGGAAACTATGGAGAAATCAACCAAATGAAATAATTCTCCAAATTGATCAAATCAAAGGAGGATGGCTTTGATGATTTCCGGTCAATTACAATGTAACCTTACTATGATGGCTTCTGGCCTTCTAGCACTACTCCTTGAACCAATTTTTAGTTACTCGATTTGGTTTCAAGAGGGCCAAGACCCTGTCAAATTGAAACTTGGTTGAGGACGCAAAAAATTTTTAGAGTTTAAAAAGCTTTTATTCTCTGGTTTTGGAGTTTTAGAGAAGTCGAGCAAGTTGTTCAACTTTTTCAGCACAGAATTGAATTGCTGACAGTTCAAAAAAAAAAATTACCTCATAAATCAAGCTAAACCTTGACCGAGTTGAGTGATACACTGAGGTTTTTACTTAACTGTAGTTTTTAAAAACTGTTTGAAACTGTTAGTTTCAGTCGTAGCTAAAATCTATTGTGTGAAGGCTTTCCAAAGAATAGATAAGTCAAGTGCATGCTAACACATAATCACATTGACATATTTTGCATACCCATCAACATCTAGCTTCTTTAACAGAAAGGGCCCATGTTTTGTCTTGGAGAGCTCAGATTGTACAGCTAATAACTCAGATGCTATCATCTCTTTCACTGAAACATTACTGGCTGTGAAGCACTTTTCAACTGTAAATGAACCAGAAGGAAGCATTGAAAGCTCTCCAAAATGACCTCGAAGCCTTCAGAGAAACCAAAAAACAAAAAGGAAGAAAAATTAGACTCCCCAAAATGCATTTTGTAGCTGCAGTTCCATCTGAGCAATTAAAACAAGCATGGAATTAATCCAAATGGTAAAAGCATTTTAAACATAATGCATTCACTTTTAGTCCGAAGGGATCATGGAGGTATTCTGTTCAAAGTAACATAAAGAAATTAACTGATCAACTCAGAATTCAGTTTAGTCAATTCTGTCCGGCAAGTATGCTTATAGTAACAAAACTTAAATGAAAAGATGGAAGCTATCTAAAGTTCTAAATTAGTGCTTGCGTAACTGCAACAAATTCAGATTTGAAACTACTACAGACTTCATTTCTGGTAATATCAACTCTAACTGCACAGTTACAGAAGATAATATTGGCATTATATGATTTTTTTTTGAAATGAATATTGGCATTATATGATAATGATGACCTTGTAACTTGCAAAACATTTTTAAAACTAAGACACTTGCTAAGGGAAAATAATACCCCCAGTCACTTGTTTTAATGATGGTCTCTTCATTTTACACTTTTCTATTTAGCTGTTGAAAGTTTGATAATCAAAACGCTAGACATCCAATCAAAAATGTGTTTCATGGAGTGTCATTACCAAAATTAGGGGCGCAAATATCATTCCCTCTTTGTTTTTTCAATTTTCAACTTTAACCTACAGGAATTTTTAAGTGTATAAAAGCTATCCAAATCACTCTTAAATAGAGATCTATAGAAAGTTTGGGGGTTTGAAGAGCTAGGCTTTGGAGATGACTATCTTCGTGCTTACTCTAGAACAAATTATAGGAATAGGAAACGATCACTTTCAGGCATTGATCCATGAAGTTAACTACGAAAAGGAATTAAATCCTTGTAAGGGGACTAATCAAGGTCACAGAGGGTCAATACTCACTCGCTAAGATCGAAGCCCAAGGAGAAATTTTGTTTGTGGGGAGATCTCTGCCCCCTTTGTAATCTTCTTTTTTTCTTTAATAAATTTCTGGAAAAAAAAGAGTTAGGCGAGATGGACAGGAATAGATGAGTTGGACCCTACAAGATTCAATGGACATTACTGAGAGGAGTGGGATTGGTGCAGTCCTCATATGGAGATGTGTGATATCAGAGAAGATGATGTATCGCCAGAAAACATTCAATAAATCAACATCTGCATAAAGTGTCAAGCATGATTCCCTATGAGGCCATGCATTAAAGTGTTGCATGCGTGTATATCTTGCACAGACAACTTACGATGCCATGCCTAAAGAGGAGCTGGAGAGCTGATTTATTCCCTTATTTTGTATTCCGTATTCTTTTTCCATGCTTTCTGTGTAGAACTGATTTGTAACACACTATAAACAGCATGAATTTTTTTAATGAAATTAAAAAAAAGACAGTTAAATCTGTTTGAAAACATTGCATTGGTCACTTAACGTTCTGTTATAATGAATATTACAACTTTGCCATACAGTCATCCGAACCCCTGTTCCAAACATTTATGATAAGAATTATTTGGAATCACCTTTGCCTTTGTACATTTGCAGTGATTAATGAAAATTGCAGTAATTTCTTAACATCAACCAAATACCCTAACATGCAAGAAGAAGAAATTTATCGTGCCCGCGCTGTGACCTGTGAACATGTTGTTTAACTACAGTAAGTAAGGAATGGGGAACAGGAGAAGAGAACAAATAATATTAAATAATATTAAAACATAAGGGCAAATGCTCTTGACTACCTCTGGGACTAGTTTCATTCCTGACAAAGAAGCATTAAGGATTTAACACTTTAAATATATTTCAATTATTTTTCGCATGGAACAATCAGCATGCAACATCAATGAAGAGATGATAAGGGAAAAAAAATAGAAACCCCAAGCCCATAACTTACGTAGCAATTAGTTTCTGCTTCTGTTTTGCAGAAGCATCAGAAGAAAGAAAAGACTCAACAACTCGGCCTCCTCCAGCATCTTTTGCAGCTTCAAAAACAAGGTCAGGTTCTATAGACGTAATACTTGTAATGTAAGACTGAATGAGCTCCTGTGTAATAACCAGAAATAACAATCAAAGCTACTGGCATACATTAATTTGTACAAAATGAAAAATCAAATACCTAGTTTAAAATAAGGAAATGATATCAGCGCTCCAATGCTTTGATATTGACGCTCAAGTTTCTTGTCTTTTAGTATTTAAAGAGCTTGTGAGAACTTTTTGGAAACTGTAATAACCTTTTGACAGCCCTTTAAATACTAAAAGACAAGAAACTTGAGCATGAATAACAAAATATTGGAGCGCTGATATCATTTCCCTTAAAATAGTGTACACTTGATAATACAAGTAATAACACTTCCTTGATAGATAGCAAATAACAACATCCAATAAGTTACAATAAGACAACAACAGGACCACCACCCACCCAGAACACCAAAATAGACTTCTGTATAGATTTGAAATGAATAAGTCGTTAGAAAATGTGAATGCAATTTACTAAGGCCATCTTTAGTTTCAGTATAGAAGCCATTGAGCCATGATAATTCTAAGATGGAGTTCTCAAGTAATTCTGGAGAACGAAGTCAAAATATGCTGGCAATTGCATTCATATTTTCTACTGTTACGATTGTATATGTGCCTAAGGGCGCTTTGGTTTTTGTACTTACTCCTCTTTATATAAATACATTTGGAGGGGGGGGGGCATCTCTCCAACTCACTCTCTCTCCTCTCCTAACTCTCGACATGGTATCAGAGCCCTAGGGTTGTGGTGCCCTAGGGACCACCATAGAAGACTCCATTCTTCTTCCTCTTCTTCTCCACAAATCCTAACCCTAACCCACCATTCTTCTTCTCCTTCTCAACCCACAAACCCTACACTAAATCTTCTCCTCCCTCAGCCCTCCCTCTCGCCACAAGCCCCCCCCCCCCCCCCCCCCACTCTTGTTACCTCTCTCTTGGAAACCTAACAGCCCTTGCCTCTCCATCTTGGCACTCTAAATCCTAACCCTACTCCCGAAAGGGTTCTCTCCTTTTTCACCTTTTTTCTCTCCCGAATGGATTAAATTCCTATTAATATCTTCTTCCTTCTCTACGCGGATCCGATTTCTCTTCCTAGCCCTTCGTCTCATATATTTGGCTAGTGCTTCTCGGTCTATTTCTCTAATATCTCTTCATCGGCGCCGTGGCATCCTCATAGATTCTATCATGTGATCCTTCCTGTTGTTTACAGCTTCCATTGTGTTTCTCCTTTGCCATAGTGGCTGAGGGACTCCTCTCCCTGTTTTCATGGATCCCCCTCATCATGGATCCTCCTATCAACACCACTCCGCCTGTTAGCTTGACTCCTTCCCCCTCGGCTGCATCTTCTAGTTATTCTCCTATTGTGGAGGCTTCATTCTCACAGATGACAGCCGTCAAATTAGACGGGTCCAATTATCTGCATTGGAAAATGGCAGTTGAGACCTACCTCCTAGCTCGAGTCAAGGTTAATTTCATTTGGCGTGATCCTCCGTATTCTGATGATTCCTCCTATGCTCAGTGGGGGAAAGGACGATACCCTCGAGAGAATGGTCGCTCATATTGCTGGCACCATGATGAGCCTTCCGACATCCAAACAAATCTGGGACCATACTGTTATCCTTTAGTATGGGGTTGACAACCTTACCCGCATTTGTTCCACTTACTCTAAGTGGATGCGCTTTCGGCGTGGTGACACCCCTCTCGCTGCATACTACAGTCATTGTCGCACTTTGCTAGCAGCATGACGTCTTCATGCCCCTCACATCTGAGTTGGCTACTCTAGCGAGACAGCGGGACCAGCTACGCGTGGTTCACTTCTTGGACACTTTGGGTCCAGACTTTATTCATCTACGACAGCAGATCCTCAGCTCCGTCTCTCTTCCCTCCCTCACGGAGGTTTATTCCCGTGCCCAACAGTGTCTCCTGGGCGATTCCTCTCGTGTTGTCCCAGTCGATAGCTCCGCTCCTGCTGCCTTTGATAGTGGTGATAGTGGCGACCGGTCTAGTCGTGGCGGTGGTTCCTTTGGCCGTGGTGGTGGCTGGGGTGCTGGTGGTTGTGGCCGCCCAAATTGTACTCACTGTAGGTTGGAGGGCCATAATGTTGATACTTGTTATGCCCTCCATCCCGAGCTTCGCCCCTCACGCTCTGCTCACCTTACCGTCGTTGATCTCCATGATGCTTCAATGCCCTCCACCATTCCCGCTGCAGCCCCTAGTGATACTTTTACTCTTTCCAGGGCGGACTATGAGGAGTTTCAGTGCCTCCATTTGAGTAGCCGGCCACCTACGACATGTATTGCATAGCCAAGTAGTTTGCATGCCTCTACTTTCTAGCTCCCGGTCTCAGATTATTGATTCCGGAGCCTCGACCCATCTGACTGGTAATTCTGCACCCCTTGGCTCATTTCGGCCTTTTCACTCTGTTTGTCATTCTGTTACACTCGTCGATGAGACCATTGCTCCCATCTCTGGTATTGGTTCTCTTTCCCCTAGTTCTGACCTTCATTTATCTTCAGTTCTTTGTGTTCTTAAGTCTCCTTTTACTTTACTTTTTGCTAGCCAGCTTACCAAAAATCTTAACTGCTATGTCACATCATTTCCTTCTCATTGTTTGTTTCAGGATCCTCGACTGTAAGGACGATTGACACAGGCCGTGAGGTGGATGGCATGTATCGTCATGACTGCAGCCCTTCGTGTGCCATTTTGCATACTTCTATCGACGCCTATCAGTGGCATTGTCGTCTTGGTCATCCCTCTTTCCAGCGCCTTCAGTTGACGTCCATTGTTCCTAGTCCTCTTCAAGCATTTCAATGCAAGTCCTGTGAACTTGGGAATAACCATCATGTGCCTTTTTCCCTCCAGCGTTATTAGTAAAATCTCGCATCCTTTTGATTTGGTCCATTCGGATGTATGGGGTCCCTCGCAGATTGTCTCTTTCTGGATATAGATATTTTATTATTTTTGTAGATGATTTCTCTCGTGTGACGTGGTTATTTTTACTTAAAGACCGCTCTCGGGTCTTGCATGCTTTTCACACATTTCATGCTAAGATCACTAACCAATATGCTTGTAATATCAAATGCTTGCCCACTGACAACGCTAGGGAGTACTTTTCTGCCGACTTTCGAGATTTTTAATCCACCCATGGCATTGTTCATCAGTCCTCTTGCGCCTGTAACTCTCAGCAAAATGGTGTAGGCAAGAGGAAACTCTGCTACCTTCTTGGTATCGCTCGCACCCTACTCTTCCAAATGTGGGTTCCGAAATCCTATTGGAGCGATGCCATCCTTACAACCTGTTTCCTGGCTAACCGCCTCCCATCTTTTGTTTAGGTGGCTCTTCTCCTTTCTCGATCCTCCACCCTCAGGGGGATCCATTTCCCATCACCCCACGAGTCTTCGGTCATGTATGTTTTGTTCACAAACTCTCACCAGGCCCAGATAAATTGGATCCTCGGGCGGAGCGATGCATCTTTCTGGGCCCAGAAGGGTTATCGTTGTTATAGCCCCCGACTATAACGCTTATTTGTCTCAGTCGATCTCACTTTCTTTCGTTTGTATCCTTCTTTACTGCACATGATGAGAGCTCTCCCATAATTTCTGACCCTCCGGTACCTCTTCCTCTTCCTGTTCTCCCTGATCCTGTTGTCCCACCTTCCTCCTCTTTGTCGACTCCCTCGGTCCCTTCTTCAATTCCTATGCAGGTCTATCAGCGGCGACAGAGACCAGGTGCTCCCCACCCTCCCGAGGAATCGTCTTCTCAGTCGGAGATCCCGGATGGTGCTTAGCCAGTGGGCTGTCATTGGGTCTTTGCTATTAAGTATCTGCCAAATGGGATAGTTGAGCGCCTTAAGGCGCATTTGGTTGCCAAGGGGTATACTCAGACATTCAGGATTGACTACACTGAGACTTTTTCCCCTGTTGCCAAAATTCCTTTTGTGAGAGTGCTCATATCCCTCGTTGTCAACCGATGATGGCCCTTATATCAACTTGATGTCAAGAATGCCTTCCTTCATGGCGACTTGACTGAGGAGGTCTATATGGAGCAACCTCCAGGGTATGTTGCTCAGGGGGAGCTGTCCTCCTTAGCATGCCAACTGCGCAAATCCTTATATGGGCTTAAACAATCTCCTAGAGCATGGTTTGGGAGGTTTAGTGATGCTATTATGCGATTTGGCATGACACAGTGTGCAGTTGACCACTTAGTTTTTAGTCGGTGGTCTAATGCTTGGCATGTCCCCATAGTTTATGTGGATGACATTATCGTTGCATGGAATGACATAGCTGGGATACAGAGACTAAAGGCCTTCCTTCAAAAAGAATTTTCCACAAAAGATCTTGGGCGTCTGAGATATTTTTTTTGGGGATTGAGGTAGCTCATTCTGGTAGCAGTCTCTCCCTCTCACAAAGGAAGTATGCACTAGATCAGTTAGATGAGACTGGTTCTATGGGTATGAAGCCCGCTGCTACTCCCATGGACCCAAATACAAAGCTATGTCCAGAAGAGGGAGACTTGTTAAATTATCCTCGCGGATATAGACGACTAGTTAGGAAGCTGATTTACCTCACAGTTACTCGCCTAGATATCTCATACGCAGTGGGGGTGATTAGCCAATTCATGAGTGCACCACGCACCTGCCACTAGGCTGCCAAGATTCAGATTCTTCACTACTTGAAAAATGCGCCAAGCAGAGGCTTGCTATTCAAGAAGCACGGGCATGAGAAGTTAGAATGATTTTGCGATGGGCAGGGTCATCAGCAGATAGGAGGTCTACCACAGGGTATTGTACCTTTGTTGGAGGCAATTTAGTGTCATGGAAAAGTAAGAAACAAGACGTAGTAGCCAAGTCGAGTGCAGAGGCAGAATATTGTGCCATGTCACACACATGGGGAGAACTTATCTGGTTGCGCTCTCTCCTATCTAAGATCGGCTTTCTTTCTTCATCTCCTGCTCAGCTTTATTGTGATAATAGGGCTCCTATTCACATTGCCACCAATCCAGTTTTTCATGAGCTAACCAAACACAAAGGAGCTAAAAGGGAGACACATGCACTACTTTCACTAGATCAGTGGATCAGCTAACTGATGTATTTACCAAGCCCTTTGAGTAAAGCCAAGATAAATGATATTTGTAACAAGCTAGGAATGTATGATATCTACATTCCAGCTTGAGGGGGAGTGTTAGAAGTGTATATGTGCCTAAGGGCATTTTGGTCTTTGTACTTATTCCTCTTTATATATAAATACATAAGTGAGGGGGAGCATCTCTCCAACTCAGTCTCTTTCTCTCATCTTTCTCTCCTCTCCTAACTCTCAACACCTCGTTGGTGAATGCTCTCTTAAAGTTCTGACAGCATGGCTGACAGAAGGCATAGAACTGGGCAAAGTTGTTTAAATCAGATAAAATGAAATGCATTAGAAAATGAACCAAAAGACCAAATTAATACACAAAAAGACAACCCTTAATTAAAAGTAAAGAATAATTAGGTGACTCCCAAATAGTAGGTGAGAGAGACACATGACGGTTAGCAAAATTAACAGAGTTTACTTCTTGATGAACATATGCAGCTTGAACGAACCTAGAAAAGAATGTTGAAATTCTCCACACAAATGACACACCTTTGTTTACCGAAGCCACTGCGCTTGATAATTGAAACCTATTTAGAGAATCAATGAAAAGGAAACATAGGGGGATAATGGAAACATAACGGGTATAAGCTGACCTCCCAAATGACGCATATGATTCAGCAGCAATTATTTGCCACTACATGGAAAACACTTCCAAACTTGCTTAGCCTGGATTGATCCCCCACCCCCACCCCCACCGACTGCTATTAAAATAAAGTTGCCACAATAGCAGGAGCTGTAGGACACTCCCACATATTCAAGAAGCAGACCTTGAGACAAACCTGGGACAAACAAAAATGCAACCAAGAAATTGTCCACTGAAAGGCAGACGTGGCAATTTCTTCACCATGTCTCACACCAAACTTATTATCTCCATCTCCGCATTCAATGGTATTAGTGCGCTCTCAATTCATAACCTCCAAAAAGTCACCGTTCAAAGTTTTCAAGCCTGTGTGTGGCCCTTAGGTCTCCTCCATAAAGTGGAATGGATGAAGGGCATACCCACTTTTGGTCAAACTTGGGACAAAAATAAGGATTTGCTTCTCAGAGAAAATATGGCAGAACAACAGTTAGGAGTATGGTGGCAAGTATTGTCCTCTGTATAATTTATCTAGGAGTTCTCAGGAGATATCAAGTTTTCAGGTTTTACTTGGGATATTAGAATAAATAAACAAATAAAGAGAAATTAATGTAACAAATAGCATCTTAAAAATAAGCAAAAATATACTGTGAGATCTTCAAAATCTTGGATATATTAATCACGATGGATAGGATGCTATTTCCAGCAATTCTCCTCAACAATTACATATGCCCAAAAATGGAACTTGCACTTAGCAACCAAGGGAAAATAGAGGTCTCAGTAAGAAGAGCTAGGTGCCTACAGAATCCACATTGTCAAATCCACTACAACATGCCCAATGTAACGGGGAAACCAGTTGGCTTCCTGTGATAGGAAAGCGAGAATGGTGTGGCATCATGGAGAGCCATGCTAAGCCCAAATATGGGAGCATTGTGCGGGTGGCTAGTTGGAGAGGGCATTGAAGGCACTTGATGAGAACCCAAATGAGCATAGGTGATTGATTCATCCCCTTAGGCCCACCAGATTGTGGGTAGGAATCTTGGTAGTTGGCTTAAGAGCTATGTGGGGACCTGGCATGTGGATGAGACACGAGAAGAACCGCGTCGTAGCTCGGAGGTACCCTAAGAGAGCTTCGAGTGCGGGATGTGAGTTTTCCAAAGTGATGCACCAGCTTCTTTGGTCGAAGATGGGGACCAAAGACAGTGTAGATGGGTTGGGTTCCCAATTGCACTGCGTATACGGACTGATGTTGAAGCTAACATTTAAAAGCCTTAGCATAACCGTACACCTTGTGGGCTAAGACGAACAACGAGAAATGAGCATTCCATGGTGGCTTTGGTCACCCTCGCAAGACAAAGGTCTTGCATAATGGTCCATGATGAAGGCCTACGCCTTGGATGACCAAGCCTCAGGGCCTGAAGGATTGCGATGTGATATAAGCTTTGTGTCGTACCTTGCTGGGGACGTGTGGACATGTACTACAGCCTTGTGCATTGGCTCTTGTCCATGTACCTTGAGAGCCCAAATCAGAAGACTAAAGAAACATTTTCAAGGTGAAAATCTTGGCATGAGTTAAGATACTTGCGTGGTGGTTCACAAAATGAAATGAACATGTGAGATGCTCTTGGAGTACCTTGGTGTGCAAAAAAAGGGAGCGCTTAGATGACAACGAGTCGTAGTGATTAATTTGGGTAAAGAAATAGGTTCAATTGTGCAAAGGGTTTACAACGTAGCTGAATCTGGACTTGCTGAGGTTAATAACATCACTTCAAGCAATTTGGAAGTATTTAGGAATTGACAAACAGATCTAGCGGTCCAGATATTATATGAAATTCTAGGAACAATAGCAAGGCTTGTGTAGGGGTTATCCATAATAAATGATCATAAGACTTGGAATCTATGGATAATTTTTTTTAATGATAGAAATCTATGGATCTAATCAAATTGTTAGGGAAGAAAAGAAAGAACCAAGGATTGAAATCGAAGATAAAGAGAATTAAATAGAAAACATGACTAATACCTTAGATAGATCAGATAAAAATAATAGTTGTTGCAGTCACACCAATGGAACCAAATGCATCACATGAGTAGTTATCCTAGGACATTATACCGTAGGAGATTAAGATAGTTATGATAGAATCACTCTAACAAGACCCGGGGCATCACGCCAAGGGGTTTTCAAGGCTTTGCACACTGAAAAAAAGGTTATGCTAGAATCACACTAGCAATCCCAAGGCATCATACCAAAAAACCCTAGGCATCGCACCAACGGGATCAAAGCACCACCCTGAAGAGCAGACACCACATCAACTTAAGCGAATAAGCTTTCAAGATCTTTATTCAATCATCCATTCAATGGCCCTAAGGCTTACAATATATATAAGAAAAAGAAGAAAACTAGAGAGTTCTAATAACCTAAACAAAAACCTAATACATTCGAACTAAAATACCCTCTAATGACTTAAAAGACTCTCCTCCCTTGAAATTTCCGTAGCACATGAGGGGCCTATTTAAAACACTCATAACTCAAAGAACTCAATGCCCTGTTTGGTTGCTCAAAGAAAGGAGATCATCGGCGTTTGAAACGCCGATGATCTTCAACTAATCTGTCCAACGCATGTTTGGTTGCCATTTTGCATTGAAACTCCCTTTGACTCCCAAACATCTTCCAACATCATAATTGTGTTTTTTCCTACGTGGCGGAAATGTTCCCTCCTCTAATCTCCTCCCCATCTTTTACCATTTTGGTGGAATTTGGGTGAAAGAAGAGGAGAAAATCCTTGTCGTATTCTCTCTCTCTCTCTCTCTCTCTCTCTCTCTCTCTCTCTCTCTCTCTCTCTATTTTGGTAATGACACCACTACATCTTCCACTAATCTTCTCGAGAATTGCCGCGCAACCAAACGCTACTTACCACTCTTCCACTATTCTTCTCCCCATCTTTCATGCTTGTCTACTTCCCTTTGACTTCTCTACTAATCTCCCAGACACCTTTGAGCAACCAAACAGAGCATAAGTGATTTTGATGGGAAAAGACCCTACTACGTTATATGACTTAAATAACACTCTAAAAACCAAATAAAACTCTTTTAACAGTGTTTCAAAATGTGGATGCGGAGCGGAACGCGGCCGAAGAAAATTCTAGTCGACTCAGTATGACGTGATCTAGTACTCGGTTGACGCGGTCATAATTCAGGGGAGTCAAAGGAATTTTATTGACTCTATAGGGCGAAATGCGGAGCGCTGCTGCGGAAGGTAAAAGGTAGTCGACTCGGAGGAGTCCACGATGACGCGAGGGAGAGTTTTAAAACTATGATTTTGACATTAACGATGAGCTCCATCTTCTAAACTCATTGATTCTCCATGGCATCTCGGATGGTCCCCCATCACTCGTCAATAGCCCAACAATTAATCACTTTGGTTGTGAGAGTGTATTAGCTATGCCCATATTCCATCAACTCAAAGCGGACGGACCTCTCTAGATATAGTTGTCTGCATATTGGTTGGCTACATTGGTTGGCTACAGTGATGAACACCATGGACACATGTGCTACGCTTTTGCATCACGGCGGATATTAGTCACGCCATGTTTCCTTTTATGAGTCACTTTTAGGATCCTCGCACATGGTCAACAGAATAAGAGGGAGACATGTAACTATTCATCTACACTTGAGTGTTGATCCCCAGCCTGATATTGTTGATTTGTCAACTGATGCTGCTTCTATTAATCGTTCTGAGATTCTTTAGCCCCACGATAAGTTCTATAACCACCAACACAAACAAGCAATGTTATCAATAGCAACAAATATCAATTAGCCAACACCTTTTATAGAAGTTATCAACGTTGGTCAACGGATGAAAGCTATGGCTAATGAAATGGGAGCTTTATATAGAACCGATGCCTTGGAAGCTGTGCCTAGACCTCCTTCAGGTAAGAATATTGTTCGATGGAAATGGTTCTATAAATCAAGGTTTTAAATTTCGGTTTCGGTGGAAATTTCAGCCGAAATAATGTAAATTTTGGTGAAACTTTTCGGTATTTCTAAAATTTGGGTGGAAATCTTGTAAATTGGCGTGAAAACGAAATTTCAGCTAAAACGACATGTTTCGGCCAAAATTTTATAAATAAAAATAGAAAGTAAATAATGCCATAAAAAGATACAGAGCCAAACTTGTTTAAATGTTATAATGAGCAACAAGGTCTTGATATGACAAGATATTCCGTCCAATAGTTAAGAGTTCCATTTTTTTACTAGTTGTATACTTGCCAACTCTCTTGAATCGTCCTTATCCAACCTTCATGTCAAGAATGCATTTCTTCATGGGAATCTCAAAGAAACTATAAACAGAGTGATGGACCAATCTGAGGAGTATGAAAAGGTTAGTACATAAAGCTATATATGCAAGTTGAAGACACACTTCACCAGGTATAGGCGCAAGCAAGCATCACAAGCCTGGTTTGATAGATTGTGTAGAAATCATTACGAATGGAGTAAATCAGATAGCTTCTTGTTCATCAGGCACACTTCACCAGGTATGAAATTGATCCGAGTTTATGTAGATGGCATTATAATAACTAGAAGTGATTCCAGAAATTAGAAGACTAAAAGTCAACTTGAAATCAAACTTCTACATAAAGGATATTGGTAAGCTATTAGAAGACTAAAAGTGAGCTTGAAATCAAACTTTAACATAAAGGACATTGGTAAGCTACGCATTTTCTAGTTGTAGATATTGATCGCACCAAGAAAGGAGTAACATTAAGACAATTGAAGTACATAAGAGAACTCCTTAACAAGTTTTGTATAATGATTGCAAACCAATCAACACTCCAATTGTTTGCAGCAAAAAGATGACGAGAGGGAGAAAAGATAAAAGCTCCCTTCATGTACAGAAGCTTGGTAGTTGCTCTTTAATATCTTACATTCACAAAACATATATGTTGTGAATCAGGTTCATTAACACTTGCATGACCCAATAGGAGCATTTACAGGCAGCAAAAAAAGTTGAGGTACACCAGATGAACAATTTGAGAAGGGCAAAAATAGAAGAATCGCATTCCACAAGATGACAGATTAAAAACCATCAGTGTTCATCTAATACCCAAATATATTGAACAGTGAGCATATGGTGCAAAAACCACCTGCTTAAAAATTTTATTTAATAAGGATGACAAAGACTAGCACCATCTGAAAAATTCTTGAGCCACTCTTATCAATGGAAAAGGAAAGAGGCCAAATAAAAATTGCATCTTATTAATAATGACAGTAAGAGATTTTTTTAATGGAAATGACAGTAAGAGATAAGCATCATTGATATCATTTTTAGATGATAATGACCTCGCAAATTATACACAATCCAAGAGTTAACTGAAGATAAAACAGCCACTAGAATGAAGTCATTCCCATACAAAGTGTCAATGCAATGATTTCATTCCCATACAAAGTGTCAATGCAATGACTAAAATGCTTGAAAAATCATAAAAAATAAAATAAAATAAAAAACTAGCGGATGTTGCAAAACAAAGAAGAAATAGAGTAGAGATTTTCAACATACACTTGAATATCTGAAAATAGTTTGCAACATCAAACAACCTAGTGTATGCATTCTATATCCCTTTGTCCATTTCCATGTGGATCTTTCCTCACAAAAGAAGTAGCTCTCAAGAAATAATATGCGTGGAACAATGCAGCTGGGAGACTCAGACTCTGAACATACTGCAGCAGCAAGGACCCGACAAGACTGCAAAACAAGCATGTGAAAATAGACAAACAGTTAACATGAGCATTAAGCCTTTGTTTGCATTCTGTTATTTTCAGTTCCTGAAACATAAAATGGTACTTAAAATTTACAATTTAGAAGAGCTTAGCGAGCATGACTTGCACTGTCTACCTTATTATTATCACTCAAGAAAAAAGAAAGGCAAAATAAGCACACAAGGAAGACCAACCAGTACGTGTGACGAACCAAACCAGTCCCTCAATTTCTGAGATGCATAAGAAACTCCTAACAAGGATTATACATTGTTAGCTATCAGCCAAGCTGTTAGCCTTGTGATGCACTTGATGAAGCCACTCCATGCAGTCAGTCCCCCAACCCCCCTAGATCAGGAGTCAGAACATCAACTGACAAAGACACCCACAAACTGCAGATATACTGTCTTAAGCCTAGTATCCATTTGAGTGTGTTGAGAGAATAAAACACCCAAAAACAATGACCTAAAGTAACTAATAATTTCAAACAAAAGCAGCAGAAATATCCATGAACCACCAGTGCAGTGTTGCACATTACAGTTACTTTTGCACATCAGAGTAATGATCATTTAGACGATGCCCTCACATGGTATGCCCAGTCAGCATGATACTACAAAATAAGTTACACAAAGTAGTATGCTATAACAAGCAAGTAACAAAAAATTGGAGAAAAATTGAAACATGGAGGGGTAAAAAAACCACAAATAGCAAGCAGGAATATTTTGCATTCACTTAGGGCCGTTTGGATATGCCGCATATGCGGATTTTAGAATCTTGGATTTCCTCAAAATCATGGACGGGAGACGAGAGAAGAAGGAGATCATCCGCTGTTTTCTGATTTCTCGCCCTTCTTTACGTCGAGCAAGAGAGTAGGAGATCGTCCCGTTTCCAGGTTTCAGAAATATCAGGATGGGGGAGAGATTTCTAAAACCTGGATTTCTTACTTAAAATCCAGGATAATGGATTGTAAAATCCAGAATTTTACACCACTTTCAAACTAAAACCTGGATTCTAAAATCCATGTATCCAAACAGGCCCTTAATTTTTAAAGTTTTTGAGACACTGAATTTGCTGAAAAAGCACAGAACGGGAAAGTCCCCATCACATGGCTAGATAAAAAGCATTGCAAAAACCATTTGCACAAACAACTTTGAAGAAGTTTCAACTGTGCCGCTCGAAAATCAATTGTTCAGTGAATAATTATGTGATAAAACCAATAAAATTAGTTCATGCTACCTATAGACAACACTTGAAGATGGACATAAACGAAGTTATCACAGACTAACGGCGGTTTCCCCATAAAGTGATCTTGAACAAGGTGTAACCGTAGAATCTTCCTCATACAGGTAGCACAGGTGCCTTAATCACAACTTCCCACACAGAAGTGCAAGTCCAGTCAACCTACTCATGTCTTTTAGCAGCACATGCGTAATCACATATACAATAGCTTCAAGGTGTGTGGCTAGATATAAAGATTTTATTTGTATTTTTAGAATAGCCAAAAGAAACTATTAAAGAGAGAGATACAAATGACTGAGTTGGACATAAAGAGCAGCAGAAAAATAAGAAGCCCAACAAATTTAGAGCTGATTCCCAATTGTGAAAACCTCAATAGTCACCAACAAGAAGAGAAAGACATAAGCCCTCGCGGGCAAGGGAATCTAACTTGGACTTAGCTACTTGCCTAATCTAGCAAAAAAGAAAATCTGGCATTACTATCCAAAATCTGCTCAATGATGTCCGCAAGCCTCCCAGAGTACTCAAACTTAAAGCCCATCCATCTAATAATGTTAAGGGTATTCCCTTCCACGATCAAATGCCCCGAGGCACACTTAAGCACTAAAGCTTCTGCACTTCCAGCCTTTAAACCCCATCAGCCCCGAGAAACAAGGTTTAGGGTTTTGGTTTGTGTTTCGATCATGATAGAAACAGAAACATGTCAGTTTCGGATGGGAATTTCGGTGGAAATACTGAAAAATCACGAAAACATATGGAAACACATACAATTGATGGACATTTAACATGAAACTTCAACACTTTCTGTAATTGAAAGAGTTGAAAAGAAACTCAGTTCTTGGAAAAAGAACTACCTATCGTTTGGGGGAAGGATCACCATCATTAAGGCAACATTGCCTAATTAACCAGTATATTTTATTTCACTATTCCAGCTGCCCTCAGAAAGTCAATAAGAAATTGGAAAAGCTTCATAGAAATTTCCTAGGGAAAGGCGAGGAAAATAAAAGATTTAAACACCTAGTGAAGTAGAAGACAATTTGCAAAACAAAGAACAGATGGGGAATTGTAATTGGCAACCTGAGGATTAGAAATTTGACAATGATGGGCAAATGGATGCAGAGGTTCGGCGATGTAAAGAATGTTTTATGGCATAAAATCATTGCAAATAAATACAGGGTAGGGTGGGGAGATTGGGGTTGTAGAGACCCACCTATAGGTAAAAGTTCGGGAGCAAGGCCACCCATATGCAAGTGTAGACCCTTTGTTGACCCCAATACTAGTTTAGGGAGTTGTATGGAACCTTGGGTTTATGAGAAACATAAGACAAGGCGAAACTGAGTCCCTGACACATTTTTACCATAGAAAAAACAGAGTCCATAACCTCTTTGCTGGGGCTTCTTGAAAGCACCTGCATACCCCTCCAAGAAGTCGACATAAGAATTTGGATACCTGACCCCAAAGGTCTATTTTCAGCCAAATTCTTATTCTCCTACATGCTGAGCAATCGTGCCACTAGCTCAGTAGGGCAAAAAGTTCAAGTGGATGGCAGTCAAAAGGAAATCAACACTTGCAATTTCCTAAATAGGCAAAAGCTTCATTTGCAAGCAGGTGCATTCCTTGTTTGCAGGTCGAGGAATTCATCGAAGACCTCTTCATTCACCGCCCCATATCATTTCAAAAGGAAGGGGGAATTGGACCCTCCAAAACTCAATTAAGGCGATTGTCTTCGGTTGGAATAGTGGGCAATTAGGATGGAACAGAGAGACCATGTGGCAACTTGTACCATGTGTGATCCTGTGGCGCATATAGTTGGAACGCAATAATTGTATTTTTCATAATAGACACAAATCCATTGGTAAGATTATTACAAATATAAAGATGGTCATCCTCTTTGGTGTATAGCTAAAATGGCCAGTGAAGTTTTTACTACTAGCATTACACTAAAGAACTGGAATTGGTCATTTGGGGAAGGAAAATCAATCAAAAACCGATCCCCAGATTGCGTCCATCTCCTCTTGATGTAATAAAAGTGAACTTTGATAGTAAATCAAAAGGTACCCCTGATTTTGCTAGCATTGGAGTTATATTTAGGGATCACGGTGGCCGAACACTCACATGCTTCTCAGGTCCGTGCAATATAGCGAATTCAAATGAGGCGAAGCCAAGAGCATGTATCACTAGCCTTTTTTTTTTTTTTTTTGAAAGAGACTTCTCACTAGCCTTTGAATATTCAAGGATTGCTTTTCGGGAAGATTCATCTTTGAAGGAGATTCCAAAGTGGTTTTACACTTTTAGTTTGGGCGGAAGGAGCATAGGTGGGCCCTTGGAAGCTGGCATCTATTATTATGGAAATTGATGATCATTGCAGAGTCGTCAAACTGAAATTCCAGCAAAAATGAAGATCGGCCAAATCTCATGCGGATGAGTTGGCAAACAAGACACTAATCGAAGCAAACTTCACATTAGTGATAGATATTTGATAGTTTACTGTTGTTTCACTGTTATATATTTGTTGATTTTTTCTTGAACTTCTCACTCCTTTTGGGGAGATCTCGTCCTTCTTTTCTTGTATATAATTTTTCCTTGCAATGTAATTACCTCTTTCAAATAAAAAGATGAAACTTCCGACAGTACTAGAATAAGCACAAATGCACACTAAAAAACCATTACATAAGTAAAATAAAATACCCATAATGGTTTAATAACAACAAACACCTGGTGGCATGCGCTGTTACATATCTGATAATTCAACACATACTACATTTCACATGAAATTCATTTTTTTTTTTAGAATGGCCATTTCGCATGAAATTCATATAAATATGTATACATACTATATACCACTACTTTTAAATATGTATACATAATATATACACCACATTTCAAAAGCAATTCATTTTAAATATAATTATGCAACGCATACTGGTATAGTATATCACTAATAAACTTACGGTTTTGGTTACGCTATGCATTTCGGTTGCAATATATGTTTAGGTGGGGATGAAAACGAAAATAATTTGGTTGTTTTGCGTCGGTTTTGGTGAAATTTTAAAATTATGACCAGCATAGTCATACCATCAGTGTCGCTAATGATACCACTAATGCTAGCAAGATCAGGTTTCCAATAAAGGATTCTGCAATGAGACTGCACCATAATATCCCAATAAAGGTTTAGATACCAACATAAATGGTTTATAATACACCACACGTATCATGTGTTTCACAGCACAAACCAAATGGATTTTTTATAGTATTTTTCTGTATGCCTTCATATTGCAGATTTTCACCCACCCTTTTGAATAAACATCATCCAAAACCTAAGATGAGAAACTACAATAACAAGCATTGATGTGAAAATGAAAACCTCGTATCCGTAAGTATGAAGTCGTTGACATGCAGCTAGGAGCGAAGCAACTACTCCATGCTTTCCAATCTCAAGAAGTTCCTTCATTTTTGGACCAAGCTCTCCCCATATCAAGTCCATCTACATAGAAAATGAAATAAATTGTTTAGGAAGAAATCACTAATTAGATCTCCAATGAACAATATATGCTTCAATTTCCACCCCAATAAGAAATGGCGAAGTAACCTGATGAAAAATAGTCTAAAAACATCAAAAATATAATTGGCATGTCTCACATACAACTCTATCATGTACAAGTCAATGCAGAAGAAGTATAAAATCAACATAAAGAAAAATAAAGTAGAAAAAAATAGAACACCAGGTAACTCTTATTTAAAAGATTTACGGTTTGACCATTTAAAAAAAAACATTTACGGTGTTTTTTCTTGCACCATCAAATCATGATACGCCTCTATAAACAGTTATTAATATCAAAATTAATTTGGATTGAAGTGGTATAATCATAGGGGTTGTTTGGATTATATGTAACAGGAAACTCGACCAGGTCATCATATCCTCTTCCTAAAAAATCGAACACGGTGTGGGCATGAAATCCATTTCCTTCATCATTCAAAAAAAATTCCATTTCCTATGTGGTACACTTGTTTCCTGAAAAGTGATTCCTAAAGTTTCGGAAACCGCCGATAGATTTCGAAACCTTTTCCAATTGGTTGATTGTGCTTCGGTCAGAGTTCTTTTGGTATGGTCTTCAACAAATGCTTTGATGAAAAATAGTCCTACTCAACTCAACTCAACTCAACTAAGCTTTTGTCCCAAACCAGTTGGGGTCTGCTCATGAATCCTTTAGAAAATTTTCATGATGAAGGGGAAAGAATTTAACCGGCTCAAAATGACTAAGTCTAATCATGACACTAGTTGGGTTCATCTACGTGGATCATTTTCTTCCATTCTCTCTTATCCAAGATCATGTTCTCTATTATGTTCCAAGCTATCAAGTCTTTCCTCATTGTTTCTACCCAAGCTGTTTTCGATCTGTCCCTACCTCTTTTTACTCCATCAACTCGTGCCAAGTCGCCTCTTCTCACTGGAGCATCCAAAGGCCTACGTTGGATATGTCCAAGCCATCTTAAGCGGTGCTCTCTCATCTTCTCCTCAATTGGTGCCACCCCCACTTTTTTACGAATGTCTTCATTTTTAATTCTATCTAATCTTATGTGGCCGCACATCCATCAAAGCATTCGCATCTCTGTTACACTCATCTTATGCACATGCTGCTTCTTGGTGACCCAACATTCTGAGCCGTACAGCATGGCTGGCCTCACAACTGTCTTATAAAAGTTTCGCTTCAACTTGGTAGGGATTTTACGGTCACACAGAACTCTTGAGGCAAGCTTCCACTTCAACCAACCTGCTCTTATTCAAAGGTTAACATCCTCTTCAATCTCTCCTTCCTTATGTAGAATTGAGCCAAGATAGCGAAAGATATCCCTCTTAGGTACTTCCTGTCGAGTCATATTTACTACATCCTCATCCCACCTCCTTACATTACTAAAGTTGCACTCCATATACTCTGTCTTAGTCCTACTCAGTCTAAAACCTTTGAATTCCAAAGTAGTTCTCCATAACTCTAACTTAGCATTTAGTCATGCTTTGGTTTCGTCAATTAATATTATGTCATCTGCAAATAACATACACCACGGCCTAATTTGTATGCCTCATATACAACAATGACCGTCCTCTACAAGTCAACGCAAAAGAAGTATAAAATCTATATAAAAGAAATAGAGGGAAAAAAGAGAACACCAGGTAACTCTTAATTAAAATACTTATGGTGTGTCTTCTTGCACAGCCAAATCATGATAAGCCTCTACAAACAGTTATTAATATCGAACCATTCAAAAAAATAGTTATTAATATCAAAATTAATTTGGGTTGAGCTAGAATAATCTTAAGGGTTGTTTCGATATAGTTACCAGGAAACTAGATTGGGCCCCACACCCCTTACCTAAAAAATAGTACCTAGTGTGGGCATGAAATCCATTTCCTTCATTCAAAAAAGAAAAAAAAAAATCACTTCTAAAAGGGAAATTTGTTTCCTAAAACGTGATTCCTAAAGTTTCGGAAACCATTGCCAGATTTCAAAAACCTTTTCCAATTAGTTGATTGTGCTTTGGACCGAGTTCTTTTGGTATGACCTTTAATGGAGTTTGAAAAATGTTAAGTCCATGGGTTCCAACTCCACATATGAAGAGAAGAGTGGGTTTTAAATACATATGAAGTCATAAGCATGGTTTTAAATTTCGACCGAAATCGTATATACCCGATACAGTATCATATTTCGATCAAAAAGTTTGAAATTATTTCACCCAAAGATCTCGATTTTTATTCATTATTTAATATTATACCGAAATTTTGTACGAGATAAATAGTTGATTTGATTTCGTCATATTTCGGCTGAAATTTCGATATTTCGGTTTCGGTGAGGTCCGAAACCGGTACCGAAACCGAAATTTAAAACCATGGACATGAGTAGGTTACATACGATAACAAGGACTAAAATACCATTCGAACAATACATAATACACATTCGCATGCAATTAATATAAATATGTAATGCATAATGATATAGCATACCACTAATACATTTACGGCTTTGGTTTCAGTATGTGTTTGATTCCGGTATGTCTTTTGGAGGGGATGGAAAAGGGAAATATTTTGGTCATTTCGTGTCGGCTTCGGTGGAAATTTAAAAAGATGCACCATGGTGTTCCTCGAGTCTTTCGCCAACCTCCGGTGCAACCTCAGGCCCCATAGTTCTTACCTCGGCATGTAGGCTTTGACCTCACCAAGAACCCATAAAATTGGTGAAGCCGGTGCTACTGTAAGATCCTGAACCGGATAGCTCCTAGCCTCGTCCTCAGTAAACAAGTGAACCTCGTGCTATTGCAAGAGCATAAACCACTCCATTACTGCAATGACATAGACAAAGAGAAAAAGAGAGAGAGAGGAAAAGGAGAGATAGAGTTGAAGGTTCGAAGAAGAGGAATGGAGAGGAAGATACAAAGAGAGAGGGAAGGGGGTGGCATGGCACACCAGATGTGATAGTTTCTTTATTAAAACAAAACTTCACCCAAACATAACAAAATCAATATCAAGTTAAATTTTAATAAATGAAATTTCTTAAAGTAGGTGATTCCAATTTAATATAATTGCAATTAAATTTAATATTTTAAAGAACCAGTATGTTCAAAAGTTCATGAGAAACATGAAAAAGGAACCAATATAGGTGCCAAAAAACTCAGCCCAATGCCAATAGAAAGGGCAGGTGATCCAGATTAACTATTATCAGTGGACCGACAATCACTTTCCACCCTAGTATGAAGCATAGCTACCAGGTTGGGAAACAAATTCAGAAAGCGAAACGTGAAACGGAAACGAGAAACACAGAGAAAAAATTGAGGGGAAACGAGAAACGGGAAAATGATAGAAAATCGCAAGAGAAACGCATTAGAAACATTTCAAAAACTACACACAAACGCAAATGGAAAGACATGAAACACAAGGAAAACACGAAATATATGGTTTTGTTAATTTCAAATTTCTATTTGAATATTTTAATTTTTATGTTTTATTACAATATATGCTATTGTTTTCTTTTTAATACCTATTCCACAATTTTTTGGTATGTTTTTCCCAAAATGATTTTTATAAGTTTCACACATGTTTCCACACGTTTCACATACATTTTCTAAGAGTTTTCTATACATTTCTCAAGGTTTCACACATGTTTCACATAAGTTTCTCATACGTTTCCCATGCGTTTCAGAAACGTTTCGGAAATGCGCCCAAGAAGTTTCCGGCTAATATGGTATGAAGTAACCTCAAAATAAAACATTGGGGAAAACGGTGTGCATATCATTTTTTAAGCCTATATTTTTCACACACAACTGTCCTTTTTAGGTCTGCAATTCATGAATCCTGAATGCAAAAGAAGTACACCAGATAGCTTTGAATGAACAGGATTTAATAAGTTCATGAAAACATGTGCACCAAAACTCAACCCAATAGAAATGACAATTCCAGATTAACTAGTATAAGTGGACAAACACGAGTATTCCAAAGAGATACGAGTTTTAACCATTGTCCTTCAATATGTGTGGCAGTGTAAGTCATATATGGGTATGAAGGTATACTGCAAGCCTTGGCTGTGTTTGTGTGTTTTTGTGTAACAGACGTGTTACTTAACTGGAATTGAAGTAGAAAAAGTTGCTTACATGATAGAATAAAGAGAAAAGTCAAAAGGATCAAAAGAAAGCAAACAATAAAAATGATATAGACACAAATTTCATAACACAATGATATGGTTCCGAAAACTTAAGAGAAATATAGTCAGCAAACCACAATATCGAAGGTATGTGTTCGCTTAAGAATTATATGAAAAAGAAACCAATGCATGTGCCCCGAATATCAACCCAATAGAAATGACAGATTCCAAATTAACTAGTACGAGTAGAATAACATGATTAAGGGATGATTCATGACATCACCCTTGGCTTGTCCATTGTTTTCAGACACGTTAGAAGATCAGGTAATAGTGAAGCGGATAAGTTAGCAAGGGATGGTGTAAGGAAATTGGCATTGGAGTGGTTTGATTACATACCGCCGTGACGAGATCATATATATTTTAGTTTGTATTCTTTCTTATTCTTTGTATCTGATGATGGACCATCTCAGTCTTCCATTCTTTTTTAATGAAATTTGCAACCATTCAAAAAAAAAACATGATTAAGGGATAAGAGTTTTAACCATTTTCCTTCCGTATGTGTGACAGTGTAAGTCATATATAGATATGAACGTATACTGCATGCCTTGGCTGTCTTTTTGGGTAACACACATGTTACTTGACTGGATTTGAAGTAGGAAAAGTTGCTTACATGATATAATAAAGAGAGAAGTCAAAAGTCACCATTCAAAAAGAGAGAGAGAGAGAGAGAGAGAGAGAGAGAGAGAGAGAGAGAGAGAGATGTCAAAAGGATCAAAAGAAAGCAAACAATAAAAATGAAATGGACACAAATTTCATAACTTAATGATATGGTTACGAAAACTTTAGGCAAACCACAATATTGAAGGTATGTGTTCAGTTAAGAATTAATCCTAAAAGGAATTTGTTGATGTCACTGTACTTGTATGAAAATTAAGAACAAGCCAGACTCGAACCAAAGTTAATGTGCTGGTCCACTTAATACAAGAACAAAGCAATCCATACCCTCACCTGAATTTAACATTTTTTTTTTTTTTGAACAGTAGCAGATTTCATTAATAAAGAGGGCGACTGAGAAAGTACACCCCAAGAAAACAAACAAGAAAGACCACAAATACAGAGCCGAAAGAGAAAGCCACCTGAATTTAACATTAGAAAAATACTTTATCCCTATCCTGGAATTATTTTCCCACAAGCTAACAGGGACCATGGCAGCTCAAAAACAATGACTTGATTCTTTTGCAGCATCCACCCAAGCTAATTTAATATTGATATTGTATAAGATTGTACAACAAATAAGAATAAATTCATACAATATGAATGGAATTGTCAAACATGTAGGCAGAAGTTCCGATAAAATACAGGATGAGAACTCCAAAAGCATTAAAATGTTATATCGACACGTACTTGACCTTGGCTTTTTGCAGAAGAAACTAGTGCTTGGACAACAAAGCTGCCACAATGATGAGACGAGATTTCAAACAATGACCCCCGGAAAACTTCTGTCAAAAATTGATTGTACAAAGCCTTGGGTGCCACTTCCAAAATGACCTGCGAAATTCACATAAAGCTTAATCATTTCTGAAAGGAAAAATAATAATAAGATGCAGCATAGTATGTGGTTTAAAAAGTTGACTAAGCATGCTTATCCATGAGGGGTTTACTAAGTTGAAGAAATGAAAGATGAATTATAAAGTTTGTACCCTACCCCTTAATTTTGCAGATTACCATAGCCTTCCATGATCCTCATCCTTTTATCCATAATTTTACAATTAAGAAACTGAAAAATAGAGCCATGTATGACTTCTGCCACAATAAAAAAAATCTATGCCTTTGCACAAATTCTGTTTCGAAAGCATTCCTTGCAGATCTGATATTACTACATACCAATCAGAATTCCATGGTGTACATAAAACACTCTAATGAACTACAACTACTTTCATGATAAGAAAAACTACATCAAGGGGGACACATTTTCTTAAACGAACTTTTAAATTTTTAATGCAATGTGCAACTTATGATGCAACTTGTTCTACAACATCAGCAAGGCTTCTATAAGGAACCTTGAGGAAGTATAATCATCTCATGATGATTGCAGGTAACATATTATTGAATACCAGCATATGCAAAACCAAATAAACTATTATATAATGAACTCGAATATGCAACAACCAATTAACTTAGATAAAGTGAACACCATAGAATATTTTAGCATGTTGAGTCATAGCTCAGAAGAAGAAACACATGGACAAGTTAATTTTTTCAATATTCAAGTATTCACGCAGAACCAGTAAATAGTAATGACTACCTATCACTAGGATGTTTTGAATCTTCATTGAAGGTACCATCTTTGAACCAAGAAAGAGCAAAAGTTTCTAAATTCAAAGGCAAACACTCCTCTGTCACACAAGAACTATTTTTACATTTCCTTTGACCCGCATGATGCTAAGAACACTGTTACATCGAGAAAGAAAATTACTTTAAGGCTTAATAAACGGTGTGACCCATTCCATAGCCGGGAACCTCGATCTAAAAAATACACCTACAGAGTTTTAAACCACTTGAAAATCTGTATTTTGTTTCTGAGCATTCAATTCCAATATATCCGTGTCATGGTATACTAAAGAATAGATCAAAAGGCTTACTCATCAAAAAAAAAAAAAGAATGGATCAAAAAACACAATATCACAGACAAAAAAAAGATAATGGGTATCCTTTGCAAATGCCATGGATTTTGTGACAATAATGTGCAGAATAATAAAATTTGTGAAGATGGGGAAACATATTTGAGAATAGATGAAAAACCACACTCACAAACAGAAAAGAAGATAATGTGCATCCATTGCAAATGTAATAGAATTTGAGAAGATGAGGAAAACACCTCCATTAAATGGCTATACGCAGTATCCTTTAGCAAATATTTAATTTCTGGCACTGCAGTGGTTTCAATGAACTTTGCTTCTGCAATATCTTCACTGTGGGAACCGAGAATAATAGGAATTACAAGCAACAACTCTTGATCATCTCCCATTAATAATTTCAAAGCAGTCTGGAAAAGAAACGTAAACCGCAATAATTAGAGATCTCAGTATGGGTATAAACAAATCATCACTATCAAAACTTGAATGTGTAGTTGATATTTTCAAAAATAATATTACAAAATATAATGTTGCTCCATTGTGACCGTGTGGTCACGGGTTCGGGTCACGGAAGCAGCCTCTCTGCAAAGCAGGGGTAAGGCTGCATACATCTAGCCTTCCCCAGACCCCGCAATGGCGGGAGCCTCCCGCACTAAGCCGCCCATATTACAAAATATAAGTTTTTAAAAATTGAGATTTTAGAACAAATACTTGATTGAATATTGAGTTGATTAGGAATTTAGGACAGATGCCCTCTTCAGTCTGAATTATAATTTTGACTTTTAAAACTTGGAATAAAAACTAGGTTGGCCATCTTAATGAGCGCATATATTTGAGAAAGATTCATCAGACCATATCAATCGATGAAAAGAGCAAGTTTAAAAACAAGGCACGCTGAAATAGCTGGATTTTTGTTCCCTAGACTATAAAAGCATAAGTGAATAGAATGTGTGGAGCAAATAAGCATCACAAAACATGCCTGCAGAACAAAACTGCTGTACTTGTTAACTTGCAGGGTTGCTATGTCCTCTTTAGCACAGATTAGCATCTCCCGAACAAGAAATTTAAGTAAATGTGGAAAACCCTGCTGGAGGTTTGAGAAATGACTTCCATCAGGCTGAGGCAACCTGCTATTTAACCGCTCTGATAGAATGGAAGATGATTTTGTAATGTGAAATCCCTCCAACGAGTCTAGGGGTATTCCTTTACAAAGACAAAGCAGACTACGCAGGACATGAGAACCATAACGGCTACACATCACATCGACAGAATTTACTGCAATAACCTGGCAAAAATTAAACAAATTAATAAATGGAAGACAACTCCCTGAATTAGCGTATATAAGTAATAGAGATACCTGGCATATCTTAGTTAATGCCCCGTCAATTGCAGCATAAGCCTCATTATCCTGAAGATGTACTGCTAATGACTTGAGAGATGTCTCAGCCACATGGGAACCCGACTTATCCATTGCAATGAATGGAAACTCCTTTGTGCAGCTTAGGAGGAAACCACAGAGCTGTTCTACATCACAGCCTTGAAGGAGAGTTTGCAATATGTGGCTTATAATTGTGTCTGTTGCAAGCTCCAACTCTTTTCCCCGAGTCTCTTCCAAGGCATTACCGCATACAACAGGACGTTCCTCCAAGTCAATTCCACCGCTTTCAAACATATTTGCAATTTCTGAGAAGTACCTTGTGGTCTCAGGATCGACAGTTTTCCTATATGCATTTGCCATCATCAGTTGGACAATGTTCAAAAATATAACAAATCTCATTACAGTAGTGGAAAGAAAAGAAAAAAAAGCACAGCAGCAAAATAAAATCCAATCATGAGTTTGTGTGATACAGAGAACAAAATTTGATGTTCAGATGTCACACGTGACAGAAAAATGCTGAAAATTTGGACATTAACATCAGGATCAGGAACCAAACCTGAGGATGGATTTCTGTGGCATGGATTGATTCTGATGCTTTGAGGAGTTGTGGGCTCCCACATCTTTATCGGGAAACCTCCTGGATGGATTTCCTTTAGTGTGATCTTTATCCATACTAAGATGAGCATCCCTCGGCCTTCTGTTCTTGCCCTGCTTCCTCCCATTCTGCACAGATGAGTTATCCTCCCCGGCCATCTGACTCGTCTCCACTAAATTATGTGATTGGGGTCTTCTACTTTTTAAAGCCTTTGAACCAAAGGAAGTCATACCCACATCTGCAACACAGCTTACCTACCGAGAACCTGAAGTATAAAAGAAGACCTAAGTTTCAATCTTCAAGAATGACTAAGAACCGAAACAAGCCATTTAGAAAAAGAAAGACAAATAATCATATTCGATAGTATATCACAAAGAAGGACTTTCAAAAAATCGTTTGACAACAAATAAACATTGAGTTGTAAATTTCATTTCGTTCACCGTTTCGTTCCGGTATTTCGGTCATTTCGTTTGGCATTTCATCCGAAATTTTTCGTTCCGCTACAATAGCCGAAATTTTTTCAATAGTTATAAGAAATAATTAATGAACCAAATTTGTAAAAGATCCAACATTTACTTCAAATGAAATCGCTATCAATGTCTGTGTTGACCCGTGTGTTGACCAGTGTCTGACAAGATGAAAAAAATTTAGAGACCAAATTATGAGATATTTTTTACCGGACTTTTGAGATTTAATAATATTTAGACATGATAGAATTTATGAATTTTTAAAATTAGAAAAATACCCCAGCGTTTGGAAGTTAAGATTTTGACCCGGCCTGATTTTTTCAAATTTTGTATTGGAGTTGGAAAGTTGACAGCTTATCGATTTAGAATTGGGTCTTGAAACTATTTTTAATGAATCCATATGGTTATTCCTTCATTTACATGTAAATCTTAAGTGAATGACTTTACATGTAGATATTAAGAAGAGGAAAGAAGAAGAGAAGATAACAAAAAAAAAACAACTAAAATGACATATTTCAGACGAAATTGGGCATTTTGCCCGTTTCGTTCGAAATACAGAATTTCGTCTGAATTTTGTCCGGAATGGACAAAATAGCAAAGACATTTACTAAATGACTTTACATGTAAATACTAAGAAGAAGAAATAAGAAGAGAAGATAACCAGAAAGAGACAAGAAGAGTAGAAGAAAAACAACTAAAATGACATATTTCGTCCGGAATGGATAAAATGGACCCGAATCCAGAACGAAATAGAATATATGGCCATTTCGTTACGGATTTCGGTTTGGATCGAAATTTTTCGTCCATTCCGGACGAAATTAAACAAATATTATAACTTCGAATAAGCATGAAAACACGACTTTTGAACAAAACCTGGATCATGTTGGAATTGAAATAAAATACTCTCCCTTTTATGTAACTCCTACTCCAGGATCAACAAATACATACAACAAAGGAATAAGAAACTAGCAAGATTCACTGCGGTTTGGATGGATATATAAAATCTTTGAAAGATTAAAAAAAAACCTAAAATATATATATTTGCATTGGAAGCAGTAAAACCCTTCAAAAGCTGCCAATGAATCCAGGGCCGAGAAATCGAGTTTGGGAATTTTGATGGTTCTAGTTTGGAAAATCCAGGGCCGGCTGGGATAGGGGTGTCCTTAGAAATGATAAGGGAGAGGTTGTTTGGGCTTTCGCCTGTCCTTTGGGAGTGGAGGATGCTACGAAAGCCGAGGTCAAAGCAGTGCACCAAGGTTTAAGTCTCCGAGCAAGGGGTGGTTTTAATAAAGTAGTGGTAGAGGTAGACTCATTGAATGTAATTCGATGGCTTGATGGGTTAATAAGCATCCTTGGAGATTTGACCTTCTATTTGACGAGATGCTTGTCTGGGTGGAAAATTCCTTGGTAGTCTTCCAGCATGTGCGGTGATTTGCAAATGAAGTGGCTGATAGATTGGCTAGACTAGGTGTTTCTCAGGAGGCCTTGGCTCTCTTTGATGCTCTCCCACCTTGAGTTGTTATATCTTTTGTCTTGGATTTCTTTTCTTTTTTTTTTGTATTTTCCTTGTACTGACCATCTCTTTCTCCTTTGATTTTAATGAAATTTGGATACCAAAAAAAAAACTGCCAATGAATGTATCAAATGTAGATATAACCAATATGGATGATAAAATAAAATATCTTAGGCAAAAGAAAAGGAAAAGAAAAGGCTAAAGCAGATATTCAGCTATGAAACCCTAAGTCCCTAACTCGTTTATAGGAAAAAAATGTCGGGGGTAAAATCCAACATCCAATGGAGAGCAGACACGTAGCTCCAAGATTCAAAAGGGGGCGCTAAGGGTAAAAGGGTCATTTTGCAACCCTTCTAGAAACCCTAGAAACCTACCTCTCCAGTCGCAGGATAGACTCGGAAACCGAGATTATATGTCCATGTTAGGGGATTTAGTTATGTGGTTATATGTTATGTGTATTAGGTTGTGGATGTTAGTTGTTGTCTATGCGTTATGTAAGTGGGTTAGTGGCGTAGTGATCTAAAACTACTTTTATGCTTGTATTTAAGTTTGGTATTTCAATGAAAGGAAGGGAGAAGAGAAAATTTACAGCAAATGAGACTTTGTTTAGGAGAGTCATGGCTCCTCTCGAATTGAGTCATTAGGAGGTCGATTGCCTTGAATCAACCTCTTTCTTCCTCTTCTCTCTTTTGTTTTTGTTTATTTGTGTTACGGCCAATTAGGCACGTGACACGAGATTTTCGGGAGCTCGTCCAATCACAAAAAGGACAGGTTTCTATGCCTAGGCCTACACTCTATGAAGCGGGTCCAAACTTCAAGCTATACATCTCACAATTCATTCCCACTTCTCTTCCGCGCTAAGCCCGGTTCGTACTATGGTTGTCTCGTCTAACTTAGGCATTAGAGGGTCTCGCGGAGTCCAACTCCGGTCCTTACCGCAACACTACAGCGGTTGGGAGAAGGGTGGAAGTCACCATTAAAAGCTAGCCGTCAAGGGGAGGGTGCCCGAGTCCGTATAAGCCCATCCATCCGATGTGGGATCTTTCCTTTTGCGTGGAACCCCAACAACAATTTTTAAAAGAAAACGCTAAAGCGTATAAACCCTAACTCGTTTATAGAAATACAAAAAAAAAAAAAAAAAAAAAAAAAAGGTAAAATTTCCATTTTCTTCTGTAATTCTCATCAAACTCGTCTTAAATCTAAAGCATGTATTCCATGAAACCCTAACACGTTTATAGAAATAGAAAAAACAAAGTAAGATTTCCATATTATTCTCTAGCTGTTCATCAAACTAGTCTAAGACAATAATAAATAAATAAAAAAAAAACGGTGCATTAGAAACCGAGCGAAAATGAATATTATATTTTCTTAGATTTCTCAAAGGCGGCGAAAAAATAAAGGATAAAAGGCTTAAGTAAATAGGAAAAAAGAGGAACGAAGCATACAGATAGAGTTGAGGTGGGTGATTGCAGGAACCAACTGGAGCCGTGGGGTTCTCAAGCCTTGGAAGCTCTTTCGGTTCGCCTTCCACCGCCACAGTTTTTTACCACCCACAGCCAAAAAGAAGGATGGGAAAGAATAACAACGGACACTTGCTAATTTGGTTTCAGGCGGAGGGCTTCGGTGATCTTATTGTCCCTCCAATCAACACCGCCTACAACATCCGTCCTACAATACAATCAACCCCTCTTCTTTCATTTATCCAAATATATCACTTTAACTACCCTCCGCAAACTCGGAAATGACTAAATGAGGCCTTATAAAGTAGAGTTTTTATATGATGCCCTACTGTCAAGCACGGTGCGACTGGTATCGCCCTTCGTATTTGATCCAACAGCAGCCCTGCTGTTTCAAGGTGGCAAACCGGTGGCACGGCATGCATACTTCTCGGCCCAACGTGGCACGGATAAGTTTGAGGTCAGGCATGGCCCATATCACTGTAGTTATTCGTGCTGTGCCCGTTTGCCACCTTGACTGGTGTTGGATCAAATATCAATGGTGGCACCTCCACCGTACCACCTACAAGGGACTTGACGGGTGAGACCCCCCTATACATTTCTGAATTAATTACAGGGTTCAATTGTCATGCCGGACCAAATGACTCAACCGATAGTTTGATTGTTTTCAGTTTTTATTCAATCTATTATTATTAATACCATCGAAAACCCTGTACATTTTTTTAAGTTACAATTTAAAGGGAAATATCCATTGAATTAAGGGCTGGGATGGAGTAGATTTTCTTTTCAATGGTCGGGGGCCCAATAGATGGTTTAGATCAGGGAACAAGTGGCACTCAGCTTATCGTTTTGGGGTGCTCTTATTTTTCCGGCATCTATCATAGAAGAACCCTAGAAACATTACATGTATGCAGTGAGACCACTCGATAAACGGCTTAGATTTTTATTTTTATTTTTTTTTTGAAATGGACATAGAAAATCAAGTACCCAAATGTTATTCATAAAAATGGATATAGAAAACTAACTCATTTTGTGCAACTCCAAAAACCCTCAACCCTCAACCTTTAATTTAGGATCATAAATTCAAAATTGATACATCATCAAATCAATCAATCATGCACGAGAGAAAAAAAAATCTCAAATAAGGCAAGTGCATTTCTCTCACAGATATTTACATGAAAACAAGTAGTAAATTGCTTGCAGGTTAAATAATAGGCCCCAACGGAAGGAACGAGAGAAAGGAAGAAGGGAGGAGGAAAGGGCATTTCACTTCTTGTTATTCTCTTTATGGGAAGGATTCCTCCAAAAGCCGGTGGTGTAGAGCGTAGCCCATATCCCCAATTCAACCTTTGATAGCACCTCCGACATATTGGACGACACAACAGGGTGTATATGGAGCAGCTCAGAATAGTGGAAGCATTTGGGTGTGAGGAGGCCGATATTGGTGGTGGACCGTTGATGCTTCCAGCTCTTGTTGTTGTTGAGAGCCTTCCGAGAGAGAGGGCGGAGGTGAACTTGAGGATGAGGAGGCTAGCCAGGCTGCACGGGAAGCAGCAGCAGCATAGCAATCCGCCGCCCGCAACGCTCCATTCCTTGGACGTCATCAAACTAAAACCACCGATATCTTCTGTCGGACTCCATCCACGAGATCTCCAGCGGATGAATTCCGGTTCCAGAGAACAAGAGATAATTGAGCCAAAGAAAAATATGCTATGCCTGTCATGCCCCCAAACCGAATTTCTGGCATACGCACGTAACAGCGCCACATATTCATTAAACCATGAATGTGTAAGGCATTCACACTTGAACCATGCAATAAATAGAGCTACTAAAGCAATAACTAATTAATTAATTCATCATCAGAGTTATCAATGCGGAAACTAAATCTTGTCCAACGGACTACATCAATAAACCAAATTAAATAACCAGATGTTCATTGTAACTAAAACTACTGTTTGAATAACTAAAAATAATAAATCCTAATCTGTCGCCCTTGCTCACTCCTAAGCCCGCGAACTCAAGTATCTACTGTTCTCCACCTGTAGTATAGAATGCGTAGAATGTGCTAATGCCAAGTGAAATAAACATGTCTACACTAATAACATAACATCAATTAAATAAAACAAAATAATTGGCAATATATGTAAATCTGTAACTGGCATAGCAATCTAGCTAGCAAAGTTGTGTACTAGCATAAACATGCATAACTGTATCTGTAATTGTAACTTATAACTGTGCCTGATGCCTAGTGTGTAACTGTGCCTAGGGGTGTAAACCAGCCGAGCCGAGCTTGGCTAGTCTCGGCTCAGGTCGTTAAGCTCAAAAGCTCAGCTCGGGCTTGAGCTCAGCTCGGCCAGGCTCGCGAGCCATGCCGAGCTTGGCTTATATTAAGGGCAATCATATATTCACACCTCTCATCTTCCCTGGACAGCCCTATCTAGTGTAATTTGACTACTTTTTTTACACCATGGGGAGTGGTCTAAGTAACAAATGGGGTTCCAAAAAAGAAGTAACATATTTTGCCTCCCCCTTTCACTCCATAGGCAACCCTTTTAGTGTATATATTAATATAATATATATATATATATATATATATGAGGAATATGTTCGTGCGCTCAAGCTCTAATAGGGAATGGTGCGCTTGAGTGCACCAATCACATGGGTCCCACAATTTCTGTGGGGATCCAAACCATTCATTTGCAAGGCCCTATCATAGATAGGGTGTGTACCAAAAATCAGCTCCATTGAATCATCCTAACCCCTCCAAAAGTGGAGGGCAAAAATGGGCAGATTTGTGGTCTGTCCATTTTGACCTCCACAAATGGATAGGTTAGGATGATCCTATGGAGCTGATTTTTTGTACACACCCTATCTATGTAAGGCCCTTTCTAGTGAATGCTTTGGATCATCCTAACAATGTGGGCCTCATTGATTTGAGAGCTCAAGCTCACCATAAGGTTCCAATGCTCAAGCTCACAATCATTTTCCTCTATATATATATATATATATATATATATATATATATATTAAATCCTTAACGAGCCTGGCAAGCCGGCTCGGCTCAGCTCATTAAGGATTCGAGCCGAGCTAGAGCGAGCTTTCGAGCCCGAGCCAAAATTGACACCCTTAACTGTGCCTGATGCCTAGTGTAGTGAGACTAGTATTGCTAGACTATGTAGTCAACGGAACCTGCCTACTAACTCGTAGGAAGCTGAATCCAAACGATCTCGTACGAGATTTCACCCTCAAAAATATTGCGTAGGGTGATACTGTGGCTTGATTCATGACTTTTCTTCGATGGCTTAGAAAAAGTTGCATACACTAATAATCATGCAAAACACTTCGTCTTAAAGGACATTAACTGTCGCATCCTTACTCGGACAACACCATGTCCTGATGCAAAAACTGTGACTATAAAGTCCAACTGGCACATACGTGCGTGTGGTAGATCCGAACTCGGAGTCGATACCATACCGTGACTATTGACCCTCGTGTATACTAACACAGTCAATATCAATCAAGAACATGCATAACTTGCATAATGAGTCATATTCAATAAATAGAATAATTGTGGTACAACAAGTCTACATACATGTGGTACTCGTGTGAATCGTTTCCCACAAACAAGATCACTAAATCAGTGTGTAGTATCACCTACAGTCCATATTAATTACTAATTAACATTTTGGATCAATACTTATGTCTTTTGGAACAAATCTGTGTCTCCAAAACTTATTGGAAAACCTCCCAAAATCGACCCTTCTTGGTGTGTTCGGGCGTCCGAACCGGGTGTCCAAGGACCCCCTTCGGGAGTCCAAGTCACCCCCCTTGGGCGCCTCTGAGATTTTTTCCTTCTCGGGAATTCTCGAGTATGGGTGTTCGGGCGCTCGACCCTTTCCTTTCGAGTGCCTTCTTAGGGCGTTCGAATCTCGCAATTTGGGTTTTTTCTCAAAACTCGCAAAAACACTGTTTCCTCCGGATTTTCTACCCGAAAACCCTTCTTTCTTATTATCTAACGCGAAAGAGTGCGAAGATCTTTGGGGAAAAACCAATTCCCTCAACCATAATAAATGGTTCTTCAATCGAAGAACGCAAAACTTGATTTAATCAATATAGAAACGCTCTAACTTTATTCCCAGGAGATCTAAATCTCTTAAGAGAATCGAATAACCCAAATTATATTTACATACCTCTTTAGCAGATGGATTTTCAAGCTTTTTTCTTCGTTCTCCTCTCCCAAAGCTCCACACAATTTCTTTTAGGGTTAAAGTTCTAAAATATGTAGCTTAAGAGTTTATTTATAAACTCTTGTTTTTAAGAGTCCTAATTTAGCAGGCTTTTTGGAAACCCTAACTCATTCTAACTTTATCTCTTTTTCTTTTTTTATTTATTAAATAAAACTTATTTATTTTTCGGAACAAAAATACCCTCTCAAAAACGGATCCACGTTTTGGGGTATTTCAATTCCCCTTCTCCCTCTATCTATTTCGATACTTACTATAAATAAAAATCGAATTACTAAAATTAATAAAATTCAACTTCCGCAGTTCACTTCACTTTCTCATCGCCAGTTTCGAGGGTCCAATCGGTCTTCTCCCCCAATCCAAAGACAAAATAAATGGGTGAACGCAATGCCAAATGCCCCATCTTTATCTCCTCAAACAATTCCCATTGAAACCATGCATGTTTTTCAACTCTCCAAATTAAGGTCGGGCTCCAGACCTTTGGAAATAGTATAAAATTCAACATTCTATATGTGACCATTATTATCCCTTTTTTTCTTCTTTTGAATGGGTGGTTGTGACAACTATTATCCTTTGGTATCTGATAATTCATATGGAAATGTAGTTAACAAATCTACTAGGACTGATTTTCCTCGCATGTGGAGCTGCCCGCCCTTATGTTTGTTCTGCCTAGAATTCGTAGCTAGTTTTCATCGGGAGCTCTTGATTCACAAGTGCCAACAAAATTAGACTAGTGCAAGTCACAACTTCAAAACGTACTCGTATACCAACAGTCCAAACTTAGCGTGTGAGTGGAGCAGAGAGATGTGCATTTCCAGTGAATTGACGGTGATGACTGCCAAGGAAAAGAAAATTTTAAATCAATCTATTCCTTAACAGGGAACAAAAATCATGAATTCGAATCAGATTCCTATCGATAGTGTAGTAGGAGCTCCATGGGATAATCCCATGATTCTGCACAAAAAAGAGGGAACTACGAGCTCCCATACGAAAATCTAGACTCATTTACTCACTCCCACAATCGAAATAAAGCCCAGTTTCTATAAAAAAAATAAGAAAGTGAAACACTTATCAAGTCCTCAATATCTTGCAATGCCTTCAAAAGAAGCAATTCCTTGAGACGTCGTTCTCTCGACATAAAATGGTGTAAAATTTGTAATGGTTCTGTATGTGGGACATCTTGCCTATTTTCCTGGTAGAAATCCAAGAAAAAGGATCCAGCCTCAGCAGAAGTCGGTCCTTATTACACAAGTGCAAATTGGCGTTCATGTTTCGCACAGTGGCATTTCAGGTCCGATATATAGGAGTGAAGAGCAAACTGGCCAGAGTGGGAATGGTCGACCGACTTCTGCTCTATTTTTGCCCGGTTTTCTTACTCCAACAAGAAGGAAAGTGCTGGAGACACCATATATGAGCTTAACAATCCTACTAATCATCTTCAGGGATTTGGTCCCATTTACGTGGTGAAATAGTAATCACTCGTGATTTTGTTTGGGTTAAATCATGAGGACGATGCTCGAAAGAGGTGTAAATCAGTAGATAAGGCTGTTCGATGTAGCAAGGGCGTAATGTGAGTCTTTGGCAGTTGGTTTTCTGTGACTTTTTTTTTTTTTGGGTGGGAGTGATCAACCAAGTCCTATCCTTGCCCATATCATGTTTTTGGGTCCAACGGAAAGTAGTGATGGCATTCCTGAAATTAATTAAAACTATAACCGATCCTGAAATGAATTAAAAATATTCGTCACATGGGGCTTCACATCACAGATTTACAATCGGCTGCCTTGAGAATGGCATTTACATATCACACACACAAGAAAACGTTCATTAAACTTTCGTCATCATACTACTTTGATCGGCAAACAGGTGGGAGGTATGGATGGGCTAATGAAGCATATGCATGCATATCCAACCAGTAGTGATCCTATTCCTAACCCTACCGGTTGCTTTGCTGATTTGGAGAATATCTAAGAAGATACCATCATCCATGAGGCTAGGTGTTGCTCAACTTCTTGCCAATTATGAACTTTGGTCACAAGAGGGTGTAGAGGTGCAGAGCCAGTCTTGCACCAAGGATACGAGTTGTCATAGTCAAACAGTAGAACTTTGACACCTATTTCCGCACATTCCGTGGCATATCGTGGGTTGTCGTCGATCAAAACTTGAGCTCCCAAGGACCTGCCCACATCCATATCAGTAAATATCATTGCACCATCCATGTGATGTACACGCATATGCATGGATGATGTCTACAAGTATTAAGTACAAAAAAAATTGTATTTTGTAGGGCCAGCCATGGACGGGCATGGCTAAAAAAACTCAAACTTGGACAATGTCAACCGTATAATCAGTAAAATGGACAGTAAAGTAGGATTTCGGTTACGGTCTGCATTCAATGGATAAAAAGGTTCAGTTCAAAAGACAGTGGGGATGCAACTTGGGTCGGGTCAGGTTGAGCTTTTGCTAAAAACCGAATAGGAATCAACCCGAACCGGACCCAATTTCAAGGTAAAAGCTCAACCCAAGTTCCAAAAAATCGACCTGAGTTGCACCCCTAAAAGAAAGCCCACCATTTTAGGGGTTGGCAAGAGAGAGACAAAGATGGGGTCAATGGTCTGGATTTTGGGCCTATGGCCACATGCCTGGCACATGACAGGTTACATGTGCCGGCAGCAGATATTAAGTATTCCCTGACTAGAAAGAAATGAGTAGTAGGAAAACATTAAACTAGAGTACAAAAAAGAGGAAAATATGACATATTATGGTTCTGTTCGAACAACAAGTCTGGTTTTCCCTATGGGATTAGTCCCGCCCTAAAATGGGGTGGGGATACCCTATGTCATCACACAAAAAAAGAAGAAGGACATCCAGTGTGGATCTACTGGTTCTGGCCAATAGGAGCAAAACAAGCAGCTCTATAGCCACTTGCCCTTAGCAAACCTCCTAATAGTAAGTTTTTTATATTTTTATATGAAAATAGTTAAATTTTTATATTTACTCAACCTATTAAAAATTTTAATGTATTATTTATTATAACTAAAATTTCAGAATAAATTAAAATATTTAGGCGAACCTACGAAACTTTCTTTTGGAGGTTTGCTGTTGTATCCGTACCAATGCAACATAGGTGACCAAAAATCAGACACGAGCACGATTTTAAATTTCGTCTGAAATCCGAAATTTCAGTTGGGACCGAAACCGGAATTTGGCGAAATTTCAAATTTTGTGAAAAAATTTCCGAAATTTCGAAAAATTGGTTGTTTTAAAAAAATATTATTATTCTGAAATTTCGGTAATATTATCCGGATTTCGGCCAAAAATTCGGTTTCGGCCAAGGGCCAAACCGAAACCGAAATTTAAATCCATGGACACAGGCATGAGTGTCATTTATCGACACGGACACGGAGTGTTGGACACAGAAACTCCTAAAAAGTTAGAAACAGGGACACGACTAAAATAGAAACTACATATAAACATAATTTGTGGACACGTATTTGTGTGCCAAGTTTTGACACGGATATGGGGGTATCTGCCATGAGAACCCCTAAAAATCTAGAAATAGTGGTACACTCATACACGTACATACATATAAAGTTATTGACACTTCTAGCAGTACATTTAAAAGTGTCGAAAGGATTGTTGACATGTGTGGACACGGGTGTCGTGTTGTGTCCGACACGACACATGTCAACAATAAATTCAAAGTGTCGGTTGAATCATAGGAGATTTTAAATATTTGCATGCATTGAAACCACATCATAATAAAGAATATAATAATGTAAATTTTTTTTTCAAGGCAATCGTTTGTTTGTAAGGTGTATACTAGTTATAAATAAATTTACATTTACAAAGTGTTTACTAGCTATAGAGAAATTTACATTTACAAGATCATTAATGGCTATAATAAAATTTACATTATAAAGTATTTAATAGCTAAAGGAAAGCTTGCATTTATGAGGTTTTAAGTAACCTCGGAGCCCACCCAAGTTTTTCCATTATAAATTGTATATATAATTTTAAATTTTAGGCATTTTTCTATATTTCCTCTTTTCTATATTTTTATATTTTAGAATATTTTTTAAGATGTGCTGGTGTTGAAAATTTTGAAGTTATTGTGCAAGACAACTTGTATCAATGCCTGCCACCAACATGCATGTATATGTACAAGTTATGTGTGGGCACATGCAAGGCTTTCTCGAACACTGTCACTTGTTTCTATCAAACTTGTTAAGGTAAAAATAAATTTTTCTTTACCAACTATTTGATTCCAGAGTATAAACTTTGTTTCCAATGCACAGCTTTTGAAACCTTAGTGAAATAGAAAACATTGTATAGATGCATATCAGCCATCACAAAATGGAAGGAGTATGGGAGGCTACCTGCAAATATCTGATTTGGGTCTTGACTGACCGTCCAGAGCGAAGTGATTGCCAAAGTGAATTTCCTGAAACAAGCCAGGGTAATGCTTTTCGATCCATTCGATAGTGTGGTCTTTGATAGCATTCTGGCGAGATCTTTTCAAAATAAACAGAAATCAAATTGCTTTGAAACTCCTTAAAGGTGGAGATGTTGATCTCATAAAAACAGAAATGAATTCCTAAAAGAGCATATGCATAGATACTTACGTCACAACTGAGAGATTACAAAATGTAGACAGCCTAAGAAGCGCTTCTTGAGCACCTGGAATGGGATGAATCCCCATCTTGAAATGAGCTGTTTTAAAGAACTCATGGACACGAATATCAGCTGCCACAATAAAAAGGCGATGCTCAGAATTGATAGCATGAAACACAGCACTATAAAGTAAAGAGTAATATGATTGACAGTTAATGAGTACTGTCCAATACAGACACATGTCATCTTATATACAACTCAACGTTTAAACTTGAACAGGCACTCAATTTACTCAGCAACTTGCCTTCAGCTATATCAAGACTTAGGAATTTCTAGCAATCTTAACTATTTTATTTGGTTCTTCCAGGCCATATTGATGAACATTTGGAGTCGTGGAGACTTTCTCCTAGGACTTCTAGAGGTAGGATATTTTGGAACTTATTTTTTGCTGCGACCCCTTTGGCTTTTATAGAAGAAAAGATACAAGAGAGTGTTCAAAGGGCTATCAAGAGGTGTGGGCAATATCCAGAGAGACAGATCATCACCATGATTGTTCGACAGGCAATATAGCCTCCCGAATTCTGAAGCATTGACGTGTCCTACAAATCTTGGGAGGAGTTAAGATAAATAGGGTGTACACGAGGGCCCTTGGCCTAGATGGGACACCCCTCCTCTTGGGAGGCTGAAGCTAAAGTTTGATGGGTCGATCATTGGCAACTCAGGCTGGTGGGCATTGGGGAATTAATAAGGAATAATACTACTGATGTTATCTGGGCTTATTTGGGGCCCATAGGAGAGCAAGGATTCTAATGAGATGGATGTATAGGATCTTCTTCTATGTTGCATGGATTCGGATTCGCGTGTCGGGATCTGACATGGATTTGAGGTCTTGGATTCGGCAAGCCCCCAAAAGTAGGATTCGGATTTGGTAATTTTTAAATAAATAAAAATTTTAAAATTAAAAATTTGTACTAAGAGAGTCGAAGGAGGAGGGGATCGATTTTCGAGGGTCGAGGCACTAGGGTTTTTATTAAAAGAGTATGGGTTGTGCTTTCATATAAAAAAAGTTAAGAAAACATATTTAAAGGGAAAATATATAGGATTCTCTTTTTAAAAGAGACAACAACGATAAATCGGATTCGCCTCAAAAAAATAGGATTCGTGAGGGAAAGAGACAAAGATGAATCGGATTCGCCCGAAAAAACACAGGATTCGTGCGGGACACGGCTACGACAGGAATCCGGTGTGTCCCACGTGAATCCATGTCCGATTCGCATGTGGAGACGAGTGGACACGGAATCAGCATAGGGGCCAAAGAATCCATGCAACATAGATCTTCTTCATTGGATCAGAGAGGTAGACCAATCTCACTTAGATCAGATTATCACTGAGGGACATTCCTCTAATGTAGTCAGATGGGTGAGAGACGAGAGCTCTTTTCTATGAAGGTTTCTTCAAAGGAACTTCACAATCGGTTAGAAGGTCATGCTACCGAGGTCTGACACGTGTGGAGATCAGCTAACTTGAACGTAGATGTGCTCGCTCGCTTGAGAGTTGATAAAAGGCGATGATGACATTTAATTATTACCTCCTTCAAGACGTTGTGGTGTTTTTTCGTTTGTCTTTATGTATCTATTAGCATAGCTTTGTTGTATGTATATTATTCGATCACTTCGGGTCACTGTGTTCTTGCCCCATCTTGAAATGAGCTGTTTTAAAGATCTCATGGACACGAAATATCAGCTACCACAAGAAAAGGCCATGCTCAGAACTGAACAGATAACATGAAACACAACACTATAAGTAAGAATAATATGAATGACAATTAATGAGTTATGTCCAATACAAACATATGCCATCATATATACAACTCAAGGCTAGAACTTGATCAAGTACCGGAAAAACTCATCAACTTACCTCAACTAGATAAAAAATCGGAATTTTGTTTTTTGCGATCTTACCTATTTTATTTGGTTTCATGGGCCTGGACATTTTGAGTTGTGAAGATCTGCTCTTATGACCTCCACAGGTAGGACATTGTGGAAATTATCTTTTGTTATCACCATTTGGCTTGTATGTAGGGAAGGAAACATTGTGGGCAATATCCAAAGACAAAATTTCTCTAAAGGTTTTTTGATAGGCATCTAGCCTTCCTGAATTCCGAGGCATTTCCGTATCCTATGATCTTGAGAGGAGATCAGACTGAGTAGGGTATACACCGAGAGCCCTCGACCTAGATGATACCCCCCTCCTTCTGGGAGGCTGAAGCTAAACTTCAATGGGTCGATTCTGTCAACACGGGCCCAATTGGTATTGTGGGGATAACGGGGAATGACGCTAGTGAAGTTATTTGGGTTTATTCGGGGCTAATAGGAGAGAAGGATTCTAATGAGACATAGGTATAGGCTCTTCTTCATAGAATCAAATTGGTAAACTAATATTAGCTATATCATATTATTATTGAGGGAGATTCCCTTAAGGCCTGTTTGGTTAGTAGAAAGGTCTTTCCATCCTGGAAAAGCTTTCCCTGGAAAGCCTTTTATTTTCCTTTCCTTTCCAGAGGAGCCTTTTTCATCGTTTGGTACAATAAACATATAAGGGAAAGCTTTTTCTGAGAAAGATATGCATCTCGTTTGGATACATGTTTGGAAAAGAAAAAAGAAGCATATCCCCCAAGAACAAATCTAACTTCCATAACTTCCAAGTTCTCTTAAAAATGCACAATCAAATATGTGTTTCTCTCATGCTACTGAATCTCTCCTTTAGATGCAAGAGAGAGGAATAAGAATTGCCAATACAATTGCAATAGAAATAGAAACTGAAAGGACTTTGGATGTTGATGAAGATGTTGGGATTTAACCAAAGACGTTGGAGTAAGAAGGTGAAGTTGCAGGCAACAAGGTTGTAGCATCTGAAGGAGCAAACGACCCATTTGTGGATCCCACTGAAATTTCAACTTTCTGTGATTCCTCTTATAACAGCACAGAGGGGCAAATAGAGGCTGTCTGCAACATCATCATGCCATTAATATCCATCCTACGTTAGACCCTCTTGGTCTTGAGTGTTGTTTCTCCTTTCTTAATATACTCATCATTCAAACATATATATGTGGGGGTGGGAAAGGAATGTGTATGGGATGAGGGAATACTTTAGTCATCGACCGGCTGACCCCTTGCCGGTTCTAGAGAATCTAGATCCCATTCGTTGTATCTGTGGTATTAACCTTGTTCAGATAGCAGCCAGCTTTCTAAATCTAGTAGAAAGTGGTTACTCTGCACAGGAGGCTTTTTGTAGTCAAGGTATCTCATCCAGCTGTTGCCGGAGAACTCTAATTTTAGTAAGCCAAGGAGGATTCCGGGAGGGACCCCCTAAGTTCCCTCTCAGACCTAGTCCGCGCTCTTTGGGTAGTCAGGAGGACTTGAACCTGCTACTAAGAAGATTCGAATTTAGTAATGGAAGGCCTAATGGGAGAGCTAATCATTCAAAACAAAATGAAAGTGACTGGAGATGTATGAAGTGCAATTACAGGAACTATCGCACTCGATCTGTTTGCAGAAAATGCTTTGGATCGAAGATCACCCCGAAAAGGGGGGTGTCAAAATCTTGGATCCCAAAGGCATCTCCCGAGGAGAGGATTCCTTCTGTAGTAAAAGACAAAACCCCTTCGATCTCTATTCCAAACAGTTTGGTAGCTGAAAGGTTGACAACTCTAAAGAGCTGCCTGGTGGGCTCTTTAAGGAATAACTCTTTGCCGGAAGAGGTCTGGAGTTGGGCTAAGGGACAATGGGCTCTCCCTCATCTCAACAAGCCTTTTTGTATTAGCCCTTCTATGGTTCTTTTTTGTTTTGAATCTCAGGATTAGGCCTTGAGCATTCTAAGACATCGTGGGTAGGAGTTGGGTGGGTATCTTTTCTCTCTCCAGCCGTAGTTTCCCGCCATCAATACTGGGGCAAGATCAGTGTGGCTCAGGCTATACGACATTCCTTTGCATGCCTGGTCTGAATCCACGGTGGAGGCGCTGGGTCAGCATTTCGGCCAAGTTCTAGAATATTGAATGTATGGCAATCATGATCATTGCTTAGAATTTGCCTCCATTAAAGTTTTAACTTCACTATGGAAATGTCTACTTGATTCCATTAATTACCCGGTGGGAGTTAAGATGGTGGTTGAGGATTTATTCCCTTCCAATATCCGTTCGGCGATAGGGGTTTCCTCGGATTCAACCCCTGAAATTAAAACTTCCGATGAGAAATCGTCGGCGCTGACCTTATCCAAGGGTGGGCCCGTGTCTGGAACCCCTGGGGGTATCCCGGTAATTTCCTTGATGAAGGAGCCGTTGAATGTGTCTATCGTAGATTTTGAATTTTTTTCTACATCGGGAAAGGTAGGGACACCTGTAAAACCACAAAGGAAGTATCCATCATTGAAGGGGAAGGATGTCAGATCAAGGAAAGGTTCGGGTCAGGCCTCATTAAATGATAAATCTTGTACCTAATGGTAAAGGCCTCCTGGAGAGATCTTTCTGATGATCCACTTTTGCAGTCTCCTTCAGTGATTAAGGCGGTGAAAATTAAAAATAGATTTTTTAATAGAAACAAAAAGAAAGGGAGATCGAGAGTCTCGGGCATTAACTCCTGTCAAATCGGTGGGGATCGTGTCACCGCCCCAAGGGATACAAAGTTAAACCGCGTAGTTCAAGTCGGTCATTTTGGGCGAGGGACTCAAACTGACTCTCATTTATTAGTCATTAAAGGGGGTCTCTCCCTCTTTAAAAGGAGGCTCTTGGGTCTTCACAAAAAAGAAGACTCTAGGAGAAATCTTTTGGCATCCAAGTTCAGATTGTTATTGAAGGACTTTTGATAAATCCTCTTCTCTCCTAATGGCGTCTGCCTCGCGTGGTAAGAGGAAGGCTGTATCCTTCGAAGTTGAAGATCTTTAGTTCCTTAAAGAACTAGAGTATGATGAAAAAATGGCATCTGAGGAGTGCCCCACCCCTAGAGGGATTTCAATGGGTATTTGGAAAAGGCAATGGAAGCAATTCAAGAAGGATGCCCTGGCAAAAAGGAAGAGCTTAAGAAAGTCTCCAGATCGACGAACTCGAAAATGTCTTTGTTCGAATCTACAAACTTCCTTTTTTTTCAAAGAGGCTCTGGAGGAGGAGAGAAGGGCCCGCCGGCTCCGTTGGGAAAAAGAAAAGGCTGGTGAAATAGAGAGACTTGAAAAAATGATAGCAGTCTCTTTAGAGGATTCACAGGATTCAAGGGACGCTTTAGATAAGGAGGTGAGTTTGGAGATCCGAAATCGAATGGGTGGGGAGGCTAATGATAAGAGAACGACATAATGGTTGAGGAAAGTGAAGGTGGGGAAGAAAATATTGTTCTCCCATCTGAGGAATTAGATGAGATGCTGGCAATAGGTGATGTTTTTGGGATAGGCTTTGATGACGATGTAGAAGCTACAAGGCAACTCTTCTTATCTATGGCGATCAGAGATCTGAAGGAACGAAGGGAGGCTTGTCTGGAACAGGGGAATGGGATGACTGGGGTAAAATTGGGGGCCAAGGGTAGTATACCCTAAAGGAAAGGCCATCCGGCCCCGGATAAGAGTGGTTAGTCTCCCTAACTGTTTAGAAAAAAAGAGAAAAAAGAGAAAAAAAAAAGAAAAGAAAAGAGAAAGAGAAAATAATTATCAATTAGAGGAAAATAGAGTGAAGGAAAAAAAAAGAGAAAATGAAGTTTAATATTTTGATGACATCAGCAAATGTCTTCATTGGCGGGAAGTTGATTCCCCTAGGCTTGAGGATCCTCAGTGTCTCTCGTTTAGGGTTGACTCCTTCCTTAGTCTTATGCCTAATGATGGTAGTTTTTTTCTAAATTAGTCTGGAGGTTTTAGTTGTTAATATGGAATTTCAAAAATTAGGTTGTAGGCTTGTCGATGGTAAATGTTCTTGACGATCATCCAAGATAGATAATGTTTAAATACCATTGTGAAATACTTGTCTATATCTAGAAGTACTCAATCTTCAACAGTCATGGCTTGAGAGACTCGTCTTTCGCTTAGACTTTCTTGTCTGGATACTCTAGCATTGCTATATTTTCTTGGAGTTTCAAGTTTGATCTAGAGTTTTAGAGTGCAAGCTTGGTATTTTCAGGAGAACCTGTTTTTCCGCAGTCTCAGTGGCATTTGTTAGGAGAACCGGTTTTATCGATTTCAGAATGGTACAAATGAAAGGTTTTAAAAGAATGTTACGGAAATTGTAAAGAAGGCATGCTGTTGAAAAGAAGAAAGGAGATGTTTAGGCTATTGTACGTTGACTTATTTTGGTAAATTTTTGAATTGGTCTCGGGTATGCCCATGCCAATACTCTTCAATATTTTGTATCGTAGGATGGGACTCCTGGTCCTGAATGCTATCTTAATACTAATGAACTATGTCTACTTTAAAAAAACATCATCATGCCATTAAATTGCACAAGCATAGAATTTGTGAAGCCACAACTATTTTTCCAAAATCAAGGGAAGCTAACTCGGTAGCTGTTAACATGAACCTTGATTTAGTAAATCACCCCGTGTATTCGACAGCTTCTTCTTCTTCCAGGTGTTTCTCTTTTCTGATAATAGCCTTTTCGGTCGTCTATACATGAATTCAACAATATGCTTGAACCACGAAGCTAATATCCAAAAGACCAAACCATATATTGGAAGAATGAGAAATAACGATGAAAAAAGAAGGGGATTTCATCATTCAAAAAAATAGGAAGGGGAATTTCAGAAAGCAGAGACAAGAAGAATGAATTTCGTCATATAACTCGATTTCGAATTTGAAGCGCAGATCTTCAAATTCTTCTTGTGCTCAGAAAGCAGAGACAACAAGAAGAAATTCATAGAAACAAAATTGTAAATTAACGGGAAAGAAGAAACAAATGAAAATAAATAAATATATAGTTTCACATAATGTAAGATCTTCCGGGGGCTTAGAAGAGGCGATCTCTTCCGACGGCTACCTTAGGCATGGCGGAAAGCTGCGGATAGATGCTAAAATGCACTTTAGGGTTAACTCTGCAGCTTCACCAGATGAGAAAGAGGGGGATGAGTAAAACCTAAGCTTGTGGTATTAGGTTTTAGCAGCTTTAGCGTGGGAGGAAAAAACGCAAAAGGGCAAAAGACCAATTAGTGAGCATGATAGTTCTTTCAAGGAAAGCCGCATCCCAGGTTTTAAGATGGAAAAAGTTTCCACGATTTAGAAGTACTTTTCGGTTCACATGGACATGGCGTTCCACCTAAAATTATCATTCCCTACGGAACCAAACGATGGAAGTGGCAAAAGTTGGAAAAGGCTTTGCTTTCGACTTCTTTCCATTACTTTTTTGTCATCCAAACAGGCCCTTAGTGTAGTCAGATGGGTGAGAGACGGGAGCTCTTTTCCATGAAGGTTTGCCGATGCTTTAAAAGAAATTCAAGATCGGTAAGATGGTCAAGCTACCGAGGTTCGTCATGTTTGGAGATCAGCTAACTAGGAAGCTGTTAACTTACCAACTTCTCCAATAGCTTAAGCCGTTGGAGAAAGGTGTTATTTATCTTTCATACTTTAACACTCCCCCGCACGTGTGGCCCACTTGGCAAACACGTGGCACATGTGGTCCCACTTTGGGCTGACCATTGCATGTGGATTTTCGCTATCCGGGAGGTTTGAACTCGAGACCTTTGGCTCTGATACCATGTTAACTTACCAACTTCTCCAATAGCTTAAGCCGTTGGAGAAAGGCGTTATTTATCTTTCATACTTTAACGGAAGCGATGCACTTTCTCGCTCGAGAGTTGATAGATGCAATGATGGCATTTGATTATTTGCCTCCTTGAGGATGTTGAGAGTTTTTTTCTTTTGTCTGTATGTATCTATTAGCATAAATTTGTTGTATGTATTTTTTTTACCACCTTTGTCACTGGGTTGTTGCACCCTCCTCCCCGTTCCCCCCATCTAGGCACCCAAGCTGGAACCACGTATCCGGTTATCTTCCCATACCGAATATGAAAGAAGAATGTTTCAACAGTGATTCCAATGTACAGGAAAGTTAGCATTCCATCTATTAATGGTATGTTCACGCTTCGTTTGGGAAATAAGGGCTGGAGAAGGGCAGCTACTCATTCTTAAGACCAAAGGGATGGGCAAAAAAGTGGGGAGAAGTCGTATTGAGAAGTTGTTCAATTGATCCCCCAACCCCACTGTTCCCCCTCATAGCCTTTTTTACTATAAAGAAAGGGAACTAGTAGATACGGTTGAGTCAGTTGTTGATCCAAAAACTTTACTGAACAGAGTCGTTGTTTTCCTATGAATCAGGGTCATTGGGTTATATCTGGAGGATACCAAACAAGTAGCAACAGAATTGTGTAAGTACTTGACCAAGTCTATTGTCGACTTGGACTGCAAACATCATTCCGGATGAAGTCACAAGTTCCTAAACTTTGATTTCACTCCATAAAGAAGAAAGTGATGGGCTTCTTTGCAGAATCGAGTAAAGATGCATGATATGAGGCAGATAAATCAAATAAATAGTAAGTATAAAAAGTGTTGGTTGGTACCTTCAATGCGAGAACAATTCCATACCTGTTGCAAAACCGAGGATACAAAAAATCATGCATGAGTAAATACATATCTAAATCCCATCCCCTCTCCTTCCCCGCGCCCACAAAAACATAACATATAAATTTAAAAAAAAGGCAATATTCTATATGACAAGTCCTGAGAACACAGAATCCCACAAGGTTAGCAACAAATACCTTGCAGAACTCATATACATAGTACTCCGATACTGAGTGAGTCAAAGAATAGCGGTCAGCAATAAATTTGTTCAAAGCTGACAGGAAACTTCCAAGAACTGTACATCAAAGAAATGGCGAAACTTATGAATCAGAAAAAAGAAAATTGTAACACACTGCGGAATACCAAAGATTATTGTAGTGGTAGAAAGTAAACATCATCGATCCTTCAAAAAATAAATTTTTATCGATAGTCAAGAAAACGGAACTACATTTAGAGCAATCTTAAAAGATTTACTGGCAAATTTTCGAGAAAAGATTTTGACTATTAAGTCCCAAAAGAGTTAATGGATACAAAATTCTCCCTCATCAATCAAACAACATAACTACTTCCCATAAATGCACAAAACGCTGAGAAGATAAGCAGTTTTTTTTCCTGAAATTTAATTGCATTGCAATTTGTGAACTCTAATATGCATTAGATGAACCAGATGTAAGCACAAAGATTTTTACTTGAAGATCGGAGGAGCTTTTCTATGTTCCCATGACTGTCTCGGTCTTGGTTTTGATTCAGTAATAAAGTTGAATCATTTCCCAAAAAAAATAAAATCAGAGGAGTTTAAAAGACACAATTTTCCAGCATTTACTAAAAAATGAAAAATAATTCCTAGGAATGGCTCTCAATCAAGACAACAGAGAACGTACATACAATGCATGCATCCATTTATGGTTAAATTCTAATTTCAGAGCAATTTTAACTTTGCTATGAATTCAAAGAGTGTCTGATTCTCTGGTTATAACAATTGCATGGGGAGACAGTTACTGAAAATTAAACAGCATAAGCTTAATTTAAACAAGAAGCCATATACCAAAAAACGGATTTGGAGAATCCATAAGAGGAGGAAATAAATTGAATGTTTAGAACAAGTACCTTCATCGACATCAACAGCAACAACCATTTTTTTGGGCATCGGCCGGTCTGGAAATTTGAGGGGGCTTCCGCGTTCATATGCTGTCCGTCCATTCATCAGGTTGAAACCCATGTCCTCTTCTAGCCCAATCTTTGAGTCACGAACCAATTGTCGATTTAAGGGCAAGGCATGAGCCTTGTGGAAACTGTCATCTACCCTTCTGAAAGCACCATCAGAGGAATCAGAGCAACCTTTCAAGCTCAACCCATTACCAGAGTTGAGCCTAAAAGCACCGCAGACATCAGCTGAAAACTTCCCTTGGTTTCGACATCGTCTATTGGGGACACCCATTTGACTAAAGCAGCAGAAATTCAAAGGGAACAGACTCTTGTCCAAAGCCATCAGAGAGTGATGAATTGAATTAGTATAGGAATCCGCAGCAGGTGTTTGACGGAAAAGGAACCTCAACCCTTGCCTCTTTATCATAACGAACCAAATAAAACCCAAGAATCCCTAGAGCAGATAGGAATCTAGAAAACCAGGCATTGGTAAAGAAACAAACAAGGACAGAGAATCCAGTGGCCCCCCAAACTAAAAATAGAAAAGTAGCCAAGAGGAAAATTATTGATTTCTATAATAAAAGAAGTAGCAGGTATATTCTCTGAAGCGGATGAGAAGGAAATGATAAGGTAGAGAATCGAAATGCTTTATTTGAAATCCCCTAAAATTCTAAAGCAGGCAACAGATAGTTTGCACAAGAGAGCTACTTTATCCAACAAATGAGAAGAAAACGAAAGTGTAGAAAACCAATTCGAGAGGGAAAAAACCTAATCACAGTGCCAAGAAACAAGATTGGATGTCACAGTGCCAAGAATCAAGATTGGATGTCACAATGCCAAGAAACAAGATGGTGGGAGGGGGGGTCCCTGCAAGTACCCTCTCAAACTCTAAAATAGGAGATGCCCACTATAATCTACCAAAACCGAGTCGTTTTCTCACCAATGCTAAGAAAACCCAAACCCTAGAGACCCAATAACAACAATCCCAATGTCAATAAAATAGGATCAGGATGAAATTAAAAAAAGAAATCTATGCTATGTCTGAAGAATCTGTGAAACGTAATATTCGAGGATAAGGTGGCCAAGTCGGACACAGATATCATCAGAGCTATCACCGAATGAGGGTGGATGGATATACCAGAAGGTCCTGTCCTGGGGGAGGAGATTCCCCACTCCACCAATTTCCTTGGAAAAAAGGACCTCCGTACGATGGAATATTTTGTGCAACCTCCTCCATGACCCGACTTATATTATATAGACATTGAATAGGAGTCTTAAGAGGTACGAGTGACTGCCGTCAAAATCAGCCTCCTCCGGGGGGTATCTAAAAACATAAGCAAAACCCAGTTGAGCAGCACGTCAAAATTCCAACCCTGTTGTAAGAAAAAACGCACAGCAGAACCTCTGAAGTAAGACTTGTAGAAGAGGAGAAACTTTGGGAGAGGGTACGTACGGCGGGGAAATTGAGAGAGAGGAGAAAGTAGGGCTTGTTTCTCAACTGAGAAGACAAAGTTTGCGAGGGTTTAATCGGTGAAACGGACCCCAGCTTGAGGAGGCGGGCCATGACCTTATAACACTTCAAACCTTCTTTGGGTTGAGTCGGGTTCGGCGCAACCCTAACACAACCAACCCCAGCCAGGTAGCATTACCTCAACCCATTGTTTTACCGATTTTTCAAATCTGATCGACTTGAGTCCGGGTTGGCTCATGGATCAAAAAAAAAAAAAAAAAATTAAAACAAAAGGATTTTTCCAAAAAGAGTCCCACAAAATGACGTTTTTGCAAGAAGAGTGGTTCTGAGAGTGTAATAGTGGTTTATAGCTTATTAATAGTGCTTCTAACATTCTAAAGTGGGTGTATTTTGTCCTTGGAAACACTATTTTGATATTGGAACCACTAATTTAAACCTAGGACCCACTATTTAATCAGATGCGAATTTTGACTTTTGGATGTCCGAAGAAGTTATTCGGACTTCCGATAGGATTCCAGTAGTTTTGTTAAAAACTTCTAAACATTCGGGAGTCCGAAGGAAACCATAGGACGTCCGAATCGGACGTCCAAACGTCTTCTTGACGTCTGATAGGATTCCAGTAGTTTTGTTACAAACTCCTTCACATTCGGGACATGCTTTCCGCGCGAGAGAGGCGTGCTTTCCAGCGTGGGATGTTACTTTCCGCGCGCAAGGGAAGTGCTTTCCAGCGCGAGGGAAGAAGAAGATAAAAATGTAAAAAGGGTTGGCAGTGGAGAGAGACGTGCTTTTTGAGGGTTTATTACCCAAAGCAAAATAAAGAGAACCGGTGGATTTTTTTTTTCTAGTGGCAATGGCAATGGCAATGGCGTTTACCGTTTGGAAATGGCAATGGCAATGGCTTGGGAAGAAGAAGATAAATTGGTGAAAAGGGTTGGTAAAGTGCATTGGGATCCGTTCCTAAAAGGTGGAGGGAAAAGAAAGAGAAGGGTATTTTTGTCCTAAAACACCTATGATCATACTTACAGCTCTTTCTCATGATTTTGAAAACTTTGCCCTTATTCATAATATAGCAAATGTTCACATTTTTTTCATAATTTTCCCGTTCTTATATCATTACACTAACTGACCAATAATGAATTTTGGAGTGCCAAGGCAACTAACGATCAAGCAGACCGTTTAACCAATTCTAGGACTTCTACTGTTCTTTTTTATGAGGGACTTGATCTTTACGCCTAGATGTGCACCTATAATCTCTATCTGTTTTTAACAATAATTTTTATCACTGTCAGAAAAAAAAAAATGGACATAAACATGGACAAACGCTCTAAATGATGATTGCCATTATTGTAAATAAATCAAAGAACATATATTGAATTGAAACCAAGAAGAAAAAGGAAAGAAGTCATTCCCAATTCAGGAAGAGGACCTATAATATATTTCTTATAGTCAGAAAATCCTAACCCATGTTAGAAGAAATCCTAAGACTTGCAATTCTCAACCCTCCATTTTCGAATTGATGCCCAATTTTTTTCCCAAAAACCGTTCATTTACGATACGAACTTGTCTGCGAATCTCCTTCTCCTCCAACAGATGTGTCTCAGTATCAGTGTGAGCATAAATTCGTCACGAATCCAAAGGTGCTTTTGTAGTGTAAACTTGTCCCAAAGATACCAAAGGAAAACTGATCGGACTAGAGAGTTCTATGGGTGCTTTCTTCTCCCATAAATAGAAGCTCTTGGTCCGTCTTCCTCGTACAACAAGTCCACTCTTTCTTGAGAGTGCTCACGTTCAAAAGGATATGTCTCCCATAAGCCTAGTGGTGGTGAGGAGGAGAAGAAAAAGAGGGGTTTCCGGGTCGATTCAGTACTCACTCCGTCAGCCATGGTGGAAGATATTGCTAACCCATCTCGTTAGAATTGAGTTTTTCTTCGATTTGAATGCCCAAGATCCGTAGGGATTGATTTAGTTGATGTTTAAACAACATTTGTGTGTGTTAACCGAATGAAGTTATGCAAAAGAGAGTTGAGTGAATTTTTCACAGCAGGTGACTTGCAAGAGAGAGAACTATTTTGTTTATGGAGCTTAGAATCTCAAATCCGGCCATTATGAGACACTAAAAAAGATTAAAAAAAGGCCCTTTTGGTTGTTTCTAGTGGGATTAATAACCGAGAAATTATATAGTGGCCCGTGAAGTCCCGTCAAGCTGGCACGTCAAACGTACCACCCTTGATATTTAATCCAACAGCAGCATCTTAAAAGGTGCGCTGCTCTTGGATCAAATATCAAGAGTGGTACCGTTTTGATGGTCGGACACCATATAAAAACTCTTAATAACCCAAGTGAATTTATATGATGCCCGACTGTGAAAATCACAGGGACACCCTTGATATTTGATCTTGGTCAAACCACTTAGATAAAAAATCAAAGGACAGAGATCGGGCATCATATAAAAACTCCCCAAGTTCAATGGGTTATATGCCAACTTTGAGTTGTGCCACCTACAAATTTATTTATTGTGATCGATTAGACAGAAAGTAGCATTGCAATCCATGGTGACAATCAATTCCAGAGTCCCACGTGGGGACATATATGAGCCCATCAACACCGTTGATCTGATAAAACGTCAGGTGGCAACCCAAGTGGCCTTGGTCCCATGACGAACAGAGCCTAGGAGACGGATTAAGGACCTAGGATCATTCAATCAATGTCTTCTCAATGGCATTTGGTCAGAATTGATTGTGGCCCCGGCTAGCCCAACGGATCCAATCACATAGACTTACTCAAGCACTGCCTAGAGATTCTATTTAGGAGCGAGCCTAACCGCTACCCTCTTTTTAACGTTTACATTAAGGAAGTGATATATCCACCCCTTTGCATTACTTGGAACACCCAATTCTAGTGTATCTATGACTGGTAGAGGAAGAGACTTACGTCATTGGGGAAGTGTTCAACGGCACATTGCCACATACACTGATTTCAGGTGTCCCAAGCAATGAAAAGGGGCGGATATATCACTTCCCTTACATAATCAATTTATTTAGTGAGAAGCAATGGAAATACGAGAAGAGAAAGAGAGATAAAAAAAAAAGATATACTACAAGAAAATTAGGTTTTACCAGCGGTCATGACCGTCGGTAAAGGTTAAAATAATCGCCGGAAAATTAGGTTTTACCAGCAGTCATGACCGTTGGTAAAGGTTAAAATAAACGCCGGAAATTAGGTTTTACCAGCAGTGATGACCGTCGGTAAAGGTTAAAATAAAACCGGCGGACATTCATTGCAGTAATGATTTGAATGTTTAAATAGAAAAATTAGTAGAAAAGAAAGAAAGAAAACTCGAGGTGCAACTCGGGTCAGGTTCAACCTGAAAAAAGTTGGGTCGGGTTGAGTTTTCCCAACTCAGGTTGACTTCGGGTCGAGCTCGGGTTGAGGGCTTGGGCAACCCGACCCAACTCGAGTGAAACCCGATATTTTCTTTTTCTTTTTTTCCCTTTTTGTAAGCTTAAAAACTCTGATTGGGTCGGGTTGAACTCTGGTCGGGAAGAAGGGTTCCTTGGGTTGGGTCGGGTTGAACCTTGTCGGGTTGGAAAACAGGTCGGGTCGGGTTCGTGTTGGCCTCAACCTGACCCGAGTTTCACCCCTAAAGGAAACTGTTTAAATACCCCTTTTTTTCCAAACAAAGACTTGTTCAACGGCCGGCTCTTGTTGGGACCTAGGTAGAACTCACCCTTAAAAGCTAATTGTTAAGGGGAGGGTGACTAAGTCCTTATAAGACCATCCACATCCTTTCACTTTTTCCGATGTGGGATCTTTGCTTTTGCATGGAACACCCCCCCCCCCCCCCCCCCCCCCCCAAAAAAAAAAAAATCCCCCCCTCCACGCGGAAACAACATGCAATCTCGCCCCTCCACATGGGAGCAATGTGGGAACTACGAGGGAATTTTACCATCCTCGAAGGTACATCAGGGTTATTGAGATCTTCTCCGAGGGAATTTAACCACCCTCGCAGTCCTGATGCCACTTATTGGGACCTAGGTAGAACTCACCCTTAAAAGCTAGCCTTTAAGGGGAGTGTGCGCAAGTCCTTATAAGCTCATCCGCATCCATTCATTTTTTTTCGATGTGGGATCTTTGCTTTTGTGTGGAACCCCCAAATATGATACCACTTTGTAGAAAATCGACATAAAAAGGTTGAATCAAAAGCAAGATAAAACAATAATACAATAGTAACCCACAAAGAACACACTCGGTTTATGTGATTCGGCACAAAGGCATACATCCACGAGCAATCCAAAGAAATATTCCACTAAATAAGAAGTAAAAATTACAATAGGTTCATCAATCGATGCACCACTTATTGATTCCCAAACCCTTCCCTTGCAATCCTTTCCACAACTCCTTCTTGACATCCTCTGAAGGCATTATTTAATCTTATATACTTTAACACTCTGCCTCACATGTGGCCCCTCCTTTTAGGGTTGGCCTACATGTGGCACATGTGACCCCACTTTTTGGGTTAGCCATGATATGTCGATTTTTAATATAAGGAGTTCTTAACCAAGGGCAATTGCTTTGGTACCATGTGAAACAACCAATTGTTTCAAAAGCTTAAGCTGCTGAAGAAGGCGTTACTTAATCCTTTATACTTAACACATATCAAAGCTTTCTCTTATATCTCGTGCAAGCCAGTCGCCGCTGTCGCTGTTCTTCTTCTTCATTTCCACACTAGAGAATCAAAGGAGAAAACACTTCTTTCCTCTCTCTTCCCCAAGAGAGCCAAAACCATAGTCTCCTCTCCTTTTCTAAGAGACAAAACCGCTCAAGGTTTTCCTTTTCTTCTTTTCCTCTTTTCCCTTGTATTTAAGAGATACCAAAAAAAAAGGTCTTCCTTTTTTTCGTCTCATCTACCTACTTTTGGTGTGAGTCTATTTTGTAGAGGTCTTCTAGCAAAAGGTAAAAACCGAGAATCTCCGGTCTTATTTTGGAGTCCTACCAAAATTGCATAGCTAGAGATCGAGTTACAATGGAAAACCATGGCGTGTGTTAAAGTATAAAAGATTAAATAACGCCATCTCCATCAGCTTAAGCTTTTAGAGTAACCAGTAGTTTCACATGGTATCAAAGCCAAGGGTCCCGAGTTCAAACCTCCCGGATAGCAAAAAAATCCACATGCAATGGCCAAACCCAAAAGAAGGGCCACATGTGCTACGTGTAGGCCAACCCTAGAAAGATGGGCCACACGTGAGGGGAGTGTTAAAGTATGAAAGATTAAATAACGCCATGTCCATCAGCTCTTAAGCTTTTGCAGTAAAGTTTCACAGCGTGGAAACAAGGCAACTTCCCAACAGCACTGAACATATGGAAATTATTGTCTACCTCATCCCAATTTATCGAGGCAGTGGGACCTACCAATGGGATTGGATGGGCAGAATAAGGCCTCTCGGCCCACTAACAATTTCCATTTTTTTTTCTATTAGAAGTTTGGAACTGGCTTTAAATCCAAGTTTAAGCCATGACACTGTATCGTAGGTGTTTCTCCATTGCGGCTACGATACGGTGTACCATTATTGAGGCTGTTAGTGTGTATCTGTTGACATGTTTCTATTTTACAAGTTGCTAGTTAGAGGGAGTCAGGCCTCTAGCTCAATGGTTGAGGCTTTGTTTCTAAACCTTGAGGTCACGGGTTCTAGTTGGTTAGAAAGAGAGCCTTATCTAACTGTTCGAAAAACATTGACCAAAAAATAGGTTTTTTTTTCTGTTTGGTTAATTCATTTATCAAAGATTTTCTTTTCTTAAGTTATAGAATATTAAAAATGATTTAGAGAGAGGGAGAGCAAGAAGCACATCTATCAATTTGATTTGACCACTAAATCAAATGGGTGAGAGGAGAAATTGGGTTCAAAGAATTTTAAACGATACATCGATGGCACTACGGTGTTGTATGACTACATGTTTCAAAGAAATTTAAACGATTCATCGATGACACTATGGTGTTGTATGACTACATGTTTCAAAGTCCTCAACTAAAATAAGAGAATCGATGGGATTGAAAAAATTATAGTGAGAGGCAAAGCAGAAGCAAAATGCTGATTTTCATCATTCGAAATAGGAAAGTAAAGAATAGGCATTGACACTTTATTCTCCATAGAATTGGGTCTCTCAAGTAAGTCGACGTATATTTGATAGAGAGAAAAGTTAATAGAGTTTTCCAATATCTTGACCTCCCTTGATAACTCTCTAGAACCCACTATACAGGTGACACATGCCCTAAATCCTGCCCCCTTGATTTATCTAACTCTCTAGAACCCACTACCACGGTGACACATGTTTGGTGATAGTTAGAGGAGCTCATCTAGAGTTTTGACGTAGATCGCTCAGCGAAAACGGGCAGTAATTAGGGATTTAAGTGTTTTTATTGATTATGAGTGAAAGAACTTCAAAATCATGGAGATTTTGTGATTTGTAGAAGAAATAAGGTGAAAAAAATATGATAAATCTAACCTTGAATTCGAGCGAGGGGACACAGGGATTCGCGAATCAGCCCAAGGTAGTGTAAAATCTTGCATTGAACAAGTGTGAAAGGTGATGGCGCCTGAATCCGGGTCGGTGATCGCGCGGTCGGTAGAAGGCCTCCACGGGGTCTGCAATCATAAACAAAGGGGGTCAGGGGGTCCGGGGTGGGTCCCGGACGACCACTTCGACACCCAAGTCAGATCCTTCGACCAATCAATATAAAGGACAGCAAGAAGGGGAAGGGGTTTTGATCAGGGTTACCAGGGCCAACGCGTGGGCTCCTTTCTGGGTGTGTGAATGAGTGGGTCAGAGGGGACTAGCAAGGAGAGTAGGATTGCGTCCCTAGTCTCCTCTGTTGTTGCCTCGCCTCTTTTTCCGGTTGCTTTTTGCGGAGCTGGGAATGGGGGGAGTCCTTTCCGAAAATGTGTATCCTCTCTCTTCTTCCTTTCCCTCCCTTTTAAAGGGAGGTGCGCGGCCCTTTTCATTATTATGGAGAGAAGGCCTTCCTTTGCAGGATTTGGCCGTCCCCCTGCCTCGCCGGCACCGTGGCTTTGCAGGTCATTTTCTTCCATAATTTGTGATGATGAGGCCTGGATGGTGACACGTGTCATGTTTGCATGGTCTTTACCATTTTTCGACATCTTTCTTCATGATGGCTAGGCTCTCCTTGTGCATGGACGACACGTGGCGATATCTGAGAACGACGCCGTATTTGTGTCCCATCAAAAGGGTGAGGAAAAAAAGAAAAAGAAAGGCTAGATTCACTAGTTTGCAACTCGAGTCTCACAAGAGAAAGATGTACAAGAGAAGAACTCTCGAAAGACAAGCTCTACCATTCTCAATTCATCAAAAACTTCCCTACAAAAATTAAAAATGAGGGTTTCCATAGCTCATTACAAGGTTTAAAACCATAAATTACCCTTACTTAATAAAGTAACTAAAATGCCCAAAGACGGACTAAAACTAGTAAGATTATCCCCCAAGTAACAAGACAACTATAAAAAAACTGCTCTAATAATCCACAAGGAAACAAGTGAAAACTGAAATTTTATTCCATGAAAAAAAATCTGATTTTTACATAAATCGTATGCCCATATTTATAGACATGAAGCTAGAAACCTAAATTCTATCTATAGCCTAATTCTATCTCTAATCTAACTAAGATTAGGATAATTACAAATGAAGTATCAAATAACTGAATTTCTAATTCTAACGGGACCCAAAACAAATAAATCATCCTGCATCCGATCTCCCCCACTTGAAAGAAACTCGTCTTCGAGTTTAGACAAAAATGGAGAGAACAAGCTGAAATTTAGACTTGTTGTGAAACATATATGTGCAGATGAATGGTTTGCTTCGACTTTGAATTGCATTCCTTTCCAATGGATCAAGTATTTCCATCGGTCTGGCAATCTGACGAGTGTGGGCAGGCGGTGCAACTCGACTGGAAATCAGGCCCTCGATAAACTCTTTGATTCGGGGTAGTTGAGGCGGTAGGACGTATCCTTCGCTACGCTCAGTATGAAGGGCTTTGCCATGAAAGTGGGGTAAGTCTCTGTCTGACATCTCTGACTTGTATTCTTCAACTAAGAATTTCATTACAGTGCCCCATCGAGTGACTCGGGATGATGTGGTAAAATAACCCATGCCTCCTAGTTATATTAGGAAAATGAGTTTTAGCAGAAATGAAAACCTTTCTTTTAGGTTGTTGATTCCAAGTAGGATAGTGGTCTTAGATGATTGGCAAAGTCAAATAGGATAACGAGGTAGAGTCAGAGAAGTCGTCAAAAGACATGCTTATAAGTAAACCTATGTGCAAGGGTTTTGTTTGCAAGCTTTAACACTTTATTTGAAATTTGAGAAAACTTATTCTTCCTTAGTTGGAGAAAGGTGGTTTATCTTATTCTTTGTGGATTCAAAGAATGGCTCTTTGTGGATTCGACGAGCACCCTTCGTAGATTCGAAGGTTATTCCTATTGGAGGTCGACAACAATCAACCCGCGACTCGTTCTTCGCGTTTCCGGCTACTCTATGTGGTATCAAAGCCCTATTACGTTCCATGGCTTCCCACAGAGATGAGAAAATCAAGAAACTGTGACGATGGGGATGCTCAACACTCTCCCGGATACCGTTAATCAAATAGAGAAGCAATTAGCACGGTTGAATCCTATTGAGCGCAAGAAACCCCATATCGACGATGGTGATCGGTGATGGCACGCTCAAGCTCTACATAGAGTTCCACAGCCCGGCCATACAACTATGTATTGTACTGATGATAGGGATGCAACTCGGGTTGGGTTGGATCAAGTTGAGGCCAGCCCTAACCCAGCCCAACCCGAGCTTCGGGTTGAGAATGGATGGTCAACCCTAACCCAACCCGCCTATAAATCTCTCAACCCCAACCCAACCCATCTAACCCGAAATTGGGTCAAGTTGTCAGGTTGGGGTCGGCTACACCAAGGGCCAAACAAAAATTTGCAATAACCCAAGAAAATAGAGATAAAATTAGAGGATGGAGGTCGGGTCGGGTTCCCAAGGCCTCAACCCTAACCCAATCTGAAGTGAAATTGAGCAACCCAAGCCGTGGAAATGCCAACCCAACCCAAAATTAGGTTGAACCCGTCGGGTTCAGGTTGAGTCCGACCCAAGTTTGCACCCCTAGCCGACGATGATTACTCTAGCGAGGAGGAATTCAATGACATCGTCCACCCAACGCATGCCCATGGTTGCGCTCCGCAAGCGGCAGTATGTCATCGCGACTACCGTATTAAGGTAGATCTGCCCAAGTTCAACGGCCAATCCACATTGAAGATTTTCTCGATTGGCTCGCCGCAGCTGAGAGATTTTTTGACTATATGGAAGCACCCGAGGAGAAGAAAACAAAACTTAGCATGATGGGAACAACTCCAACTCTCTCTTACTAGGATGGGAAAGCGACCAATCCAGACATGAGTACGGATGAGTCAAGTCCTTCGTGAGAGGTTCTACCCATTGACTATGATTAGATACTCTTCAGACAGTACCAAAATTGCCGATAAGGAATCAAATCAGTACGAGATTACACGAAGGAGTTCTACATACTATCATCTAGGAACGATATCTTGGAGACCGAGACACAACGCGTAGCGCGCTACATCGAAGGTCTTCGTCACGAAATCTATGATCAAGTAACTCTTCGCCAGGTTTGAGCACTATTTGAAGCCATGAAGATGACAGAGTAGGGGAGACCATGCTCAATAGTTCTGTCCAAAGGACTTTTTATGTAAGTCAAGCCATGGTAGAGACACTGCAAACATCAATTCCGATGGTGAAAGAAATGGTTGTTTTGGTTCTTCCTATTGGGATAAGCAAGTTGGCCTAGGCGTTCCAAACACGAGGAAGAGGGCGCGGGGATATCCTTCTACTTTGGCAATGTTCTTGTTCCACGGCATGATTCGTACAAATCGCAATTCGAGCAACGAATCGTATGTTACAAGTGCAACCAGTTGGGTCACCGATCCAGCTAGTGTTCCAAAGCCAGTCGACGCACAACCAATCTAACCGTTGGTGACAAGCATGAAGATGTTGATCTAGAGCAATTTGATGAAGATGAGCAAAATACGGAAGAAGACCTCATCCCTACCCTTTGTATTCTCGGGCAATCCTTGGTCACGAATCGAGTTATGTGCACATCAAAGGTGGAGGAGGACCCCAAAGCTTTTCAAGTAGAGGGGCAATCATGTTTGATGCTAAAAGAATCCCTTGTCAAATTGAAGAAGAAGAAGAAGCACATACACAAAGGTGTAAAAAAGAAGCGTGATGTGTCAAGGTCTTTGAAGATGGAGATGCTATGATGGCAACACCAATGAACTCGAGGTCCAGTTCTGTTCAAGTGGAGGGGGCTGACGTGGTAGAATAACCCACGTCTCCTAGTTATATTAGGAAAATGAGTTTTAGCATAAACGAAAATCTTTCTTTTGGGTTATTGAGTCCAAGTAGGATAGTGATTTTAGATTATTGGCAAAGTAAAATAGGATTACGAGGAAGAGTTAGAGAAGGAGTCCAAAGACTGGCTTATAAATAAGCCTACATGCAAGGGTTTTGTTTGCACGGTTTTACACTTTATTTGAAATTTGAGAAAACTTATTCTTTTTTTGTTGGAGAAAGGTGGTTTATCCGGTTCTTTGTGGATTCAAAGAACGGATATTCGTGGATTCGAAGGTTATTCCAATCGGAGGATGACATCGATCAACCCCCCGACTCGTTTTTTGCGCTTCTGGTTACACAATGGACCCTCTAGGTGCTTTGAATGATGTTGGTGGCACACTTGATGCGTAAGTAATTGTCTCGAGCAATCTTTCGATGAAACAAACTACGAATTATAATAGCGGAAACTCTTTTGAATTAGAAGACACACGACTTTCTTCTTGGCACGGTCTTTAGCTTTTTAGGCCTTCTTTCATCTGAGTCTAGCTTGGATCTTCTAGCTCTCTGATAGGTAACTGGCGTGAATTCTTTCATAAAGATGTTGGGAAAGCTGTCTTGTTTCCCAAGACTTGCGTCAAATGCAAAAGGGAGAGAGAGAGAGAGAGAGAGAGAGAGAGAGAGAGGGTTCTTCTTGGGTTTTCTCGGGTTCCTCTTTGGTCTTCTTTTTGGCTTTTTTTCTCGAGTTACTCTCTTGTACGGTCTTGGGTGAGAGAAGCAAGCAAAGGGTTGCAGGTTGGTGGGTTTTGTGTTTAATCCATTTTAATCCTTGTATATTGTTTTATCATAGTGGAAGATTGCGTTTCTCACCCGTGGATGTAGGCTGGGGCGAACCACATAAATCTTCATGTTCATTTTGTGGCTTGTTTTATTTTCTACTTTTTCATTAATTTGTGCATGATCGGATCGAATTTGACCTGTGTATTTTCTCAACAAAAGAGATCACAAATTTCATACTAACAACTGTAGGGTGATTGTCCTAATCTATATCGTTCTCGTTCCATCTTTTTCAATAATGATTTGGCATGGACGCCTACAGTCGCTTTGGCACACTGAATCATCTCTCAGTGGCTCCAACCATATTCTCTTAATAATGCTCAATAGCAACAATCAGACTTGGCAAAACCGACCAGTGCCCGCGGGTCGACCCGACCCACCCGCAAATTTACGGGTTGGAGTTTTAGTGACCCGTGAAATTGTCCCGCGGGTCACCCAACCTGCCAAAACGTGGGTCGGGTCGGGTTAATCTGTGGATACCGGATTTTTTTTTAATATTTTTATTTTTATTTAAAAAGAGAAAAAAACCAAGGGTTAAGATCATATGATCAAAAGCCAAAACAAAAGGGGTTTTATTCTTTTTACTCTTTTATACTTTTTTCTTTACACTTACATAAATAAATTTGTTACTGGGCTTTACTTTGCAAAACTGGGCATGAATACACCCCCTATTTTTCAAAATGGATGATTGGACGGTACAGTCCACACCATAGGATGATCCAAACCGTGCATTTGATGGGACATAATGTAAATAGGTTGTGCCCAAAAAATCATTAGCATAGGATGATTCTAACCCTCTGATCTAAAGAGGGACGCACAATATGGAAACTTTCTACAGATCAGACGCTTGGGATCATCCTATGGCAATGATTTTTTGGGGCACAATCTATTTACGTTGTGGCCCATCAAATGGACAGTTTGGATCATCCTATGGTGTAGGCTGTACCGTCCATTTTGAAAATTGCAGTCGGGGGGGGGGGGGGGGGCACATTATTTGGATGATCCAAAGCGTTCATTTGATGGGTCCTGACATAGATAGGGTGTGCCCAAAAAATCAGCTCCATCGGATCATCCTAACCCTTCAATCTATGGACGAACCTTCAGCTGAGGGGGCAAACCTTAAACAAATTGAAACTATAGGGGTGTATTTGTCACTTTATAAACTATAGGGGTGGAAGTGGATGTGTCAGAAACTAGAGGGGGTGTAAATGTAATTATCCCTTTTTTTTTTTTTTTTTTTTTTTGACGCGATTTATGTTAAACGAAATTGTCGAAGGAGATGGACTTGCGGCCAATAGATAGGGGGAAGGGTCTTTGCGCCTTTTTAGGAGTTCACAAAGTAGAGGGGTTGCTAAAATATCGGAACACGCAGTTAGTTTTTTTTTTTTTTGAATGTATTTGGGAAGGGAAACTCATGTGATTTTGGGCGCCTAGTATGGAGGAGGTTGGAATCGGACGTAGGGATGGATTCGAGAGGTGTTCGGGTTAAAGGTGTAATTGGTTGTGCGGTTGCTGGGATTAGGAAGGATGAAGTCTTAGCTAAGATATGGATTTAGATTTGGCCGGGCTTATGGGAGTTTTGAGCTGCTATTGTGAAGAGGCTTTGGCTTGCATTGGGTGGTTTATGTAAACAGGGAGGGTGAATTTGGAAGTAGAGACTAAAATTTAGGATGGAATGGGCGATTAAAAAGATAGGGGATGCATGTTAAGTTTTCGGGTAAACTAGAGGGGTGAGTTGAGTTAAACTAAAATAGCAAGATTAAGGGAGGATTGCGCCTAAACTGTAGGAATTGGAAGTTAGCTGAGATGAACGAGGGAAAGGTGGGTCTTCGCGGGTGATATAAAAGTAGTAGTATTGGGATGGAACAAGGTTTTTTCCGAGAGATTTGGGTGGTTTTCTACGGCTGAGATTTACAGAAAAGATTGGGTGGTCTCGGGTTTTTGGGGTAGATTAAAATCCTGGCTAAAAGTAGTTGAGGAGGGCATGAAAAAGAGCGGGTGAGAGAACTAACATGAGATCGTAGGAAGCTGGACCTTTGTGCGGCAAATCCGCATTAGAAATCCTAGCCTCGGTTGATGGTGGTTTCATATTGAATCAAAATGGTCCGATCCGAGAAGAGCTGGTTTCATATTGAATTAAGATGGTCCGATCCGAGAAGAGCAGGGGACCGACAACGCAGTGGAAACATGTGAAAAATTAAAGCAAAGATCACTGTCTTCAACCCGTCAAAGAAGAGCACCATCTCCTAAAACTCTTGAATCCACAGTGAGCCTTGAATCCACAAGAAAATAGGAGAAAACTGAAATTTTATTCTATGAAAAAAATCTGATTTTTACATATATCATATGTCCATAGTTATAGACACGAAGCTAGAAACCTACCGAAACTCAATCTTTAATCCAATTAGAGATTGTGCTCTTCTTTGACGGCGAGCACTAGCTTTGATCAATTTGGATTTTGGAGCATCCATCCCACTTGGAACTGCCCATGACACAAACATCCTTTGATTGAGCAACCGTGACCTTCCATAACAATGTATCCATGGGCCTTTCATGTGGGCATTAAATGTGTAGTTGCCTGTATTTTTTTCTCTTTCTTAACGTGGATTTGCAGGCTTTTTATATTATTGGTATGATTGTAGAATTAGAGTGATTTTGGGGCCATGACCAATATGGTATGACATTGAATGAGCCCGTTTGCAATACAGTATGGCATCGAGATCATTCATGCTTTTCAAAATGCGAACACCTGCTTTATATCATTCAAGAAAAGCGTGTGCAATTGGTAGTACTAAACCAACTTAGAATTCACACTCTTTCAGGCAAATAGGTCTGAACTTGTTTGTCAAATTCTCTTTCTACAGATTAGAATATTCTTCATCTACAGTGAATAGGAAATCATCGTCTTAGTTACTACTTACTAGCAGCGACTGCAAACTATTACAATAGTAACTACTCCAAATCCAGCAATAATCCAACTGAAGTGTCAATGAATCAAAGTTCACTGACAATGCCACGGTCCAAGGACCAATAGATGGCCAAACCCTCCAATAGGAGCCCGCAACCTCTTTCGAGTTAAGAGATTACAAAAACCGTTCATTTACAATCTTGAGACTGAATTTCCTTCTCTTCCAACTTGAGAGTATCAGTAAATGACGTCATAAATCCCAAGGCAATTTCATACTCTGAAGAACACTCCCTCATACTTTTACTCCCTGATGCTGATCAATGTCAACAACAGTGGGACTAGAAGGCATAATCCTCTTCTCCCTACTTAATAGCCTCTTTAGCGACCTCAAGTGCGTTAAGATTGGAGACTTCATGTCCTCTTGTGTCAATCCAACTGCCGGAGACGACGACGACGACGATGAAGAAAAGCTCTCTGCTAACTGTCTCGGTATGTCAATCACCAACATTCCACTTCCCCCCGCTGCTTTAATTGAAGAAGAAGCCCCTACTTCTGATGAGCCAGAACGCTCTCCTGTACTTGTGACCTGATTCTGGCTACCCCAGAATAGAACGTTGGTTGGGAAATTCAGCTGGGCTGGATTTGCCTCCTCTGGGACCTGAATTTCTGAACTACCAGAATCAGGAGCTACTGGACTTCTACAGAGTGGACAAGTGGAATGAGAGAGGAACCACATGTCTATGCAATCCAAATGGAATCCGTGATTGCATTTGGGGAGCAATCGGGCTTTCTCTCCGTCTGACAATTCGCATAGGCAGACCGCACATTCTATACCACCGTCCGTGAATTCCTTGGACTGGAATATTACAACAGGGAGGGACCGGATGACAGAAGGCTCAAGCCCGGTGAGAGGCTTGGGTTCCCGGTTAGGGGTGAAGGTCAAGCCACCACGGGTCTCAGAGCGGCGGAGCCAAGACCACTTGGTGAGATGGAGGAAGAAGACGAAGGCGACAGTAAAGAAGAGGGCGATAGTTACGGCGACCATCACCCTAGCGGTGATGGACATAGAGGCAGTGTCTTCCAAGGTACCACCACTAGCACCAAAATCAGCCATGCCTTGAGAAACACCCACCTGACACGGATATCTCAAAATTCCAACTATAGGAGCAAAAACGCACAAGGGCTTTCACTTTTTATCTATCTGATATGAAATGATATGATAGAGATATAGATAAACCCCAGTCCAGCTGTTTCTCTGTGATCTAAAGAGTTGAAGAATAGGAGAAAGAACTAAGTAAATGCGCTGGTTCCTGGTTTTGGGTTTTGGGTTTTGGGTTTTGGGGAAGCACAAGGGGAAAGTTGGAAGTGAGAAGGATGAAGGAGCTAGAGCTTTGTTTCTTATAAATAGGTAAGAGTCGGGAAGAGGTTTCCAGGAAAAACTGACCCATCTTCCGGCGGCCATGACCTTGGAAAGACTTGAAACCCCGTCCTTAGTTGGGTAGGCCTTTCCTGGCTGCTCATCTTTGGGGGTTTGAATGTTTCTCTTTTGACCGGGCTTGTTTACTGAAATGCCCTTACACTAACCCATTTTTTTGACGTAGAAATTGATACGTTAAGGAGGACTTAAATTTACGAGGCCACCCTCTTCACGCGTTTACAGAGACCAAACTCCCTTCAAGGCCCAACCCTTTCTTCGAATTCAATTCACATACTACAAACTCTTACCTTACATCATTCCCTTGTTTTGATATAGGCACTCTTCTCAGTATCTCCAACTTTCTCGTATAGTAGTCGGGTATGAAAAAGTGAAAAGAGTGTGGATATAAGCTCAGCATTGTTTATGTCATTTACTGTCAGAATTGTAAGCCCATTGCCTACTAGGTTTTGGCCTGCCTGAACCACTCAACTCATATGTAGCCTCCAAACTAGGCACTGTTAGGACGAGAGGCTCAAACAATCGCTTTGGATACACACAAATATCAGACTTAATTCTTTGGAAATCCCACTGTAGAGTTCGGGGTTGCTTGGCTTTCAGTGCACCATGGGTCGCCGGGGTGAACTGCTGGAATCCGACCATTGGCCCGAACAAATTGATTCAACAATTCCACCTACTCCATCTAAATCATAACACATTTGACAAATCCAACGTGTCTGACTAACAGACATGTATTACCAACAAAGCACTCGTAACACTAAGTCAAGTGCATGTTTGTCAACCATGAAAAACTATTTCACAGAATATTCATTGGTCCAATTACTAGATAGGAGCTGAGAAAACTTGAGAGGGAATGAATCATGAGAGAGAATGAGAGAACATGAGAAATCCTTAAAAACAGTGAAAAAATATGCTCTACTTCAAATTGGTTTTTTCCCTTTTTCAGCAGTTTTTACACTCCAAACACTCCCACCCCCTCTAGTCTGTCTCTCCCTCTTTGCCTATCTCTGAAAACAGGCCCCAGTTAATATGCCATGAAATATTTTTTCATGAAAAAGAAATTGAAGGATTTCCTATTTATCTAGTGTTTTACCCAGCACGAGAGAGAAGCAAATTATAAAAAATCAATTATAAAAATCTCTCTTTATAATTGATTTTTCTTTTTCCCTATTTCTCATCCCCAAGAGCATCCAATGCTCTCTTTCCCTATTTCTCATCCCCATGAGCATACATCGCCTCTCTCTCTCTCTCTCTCTCTCTCTCTCTCTCTGCCTGGGCACCCCTTTCTCACAGTAGATCAGCAAGGACTCCATGATTTTTTTTCATAGCTCCCAAACATGCCCTTTATAGCTAGGAAAATGTTAAAAAAAGACAGCCAGTTACGCTCCTTCCTAAAAGATACTTATTGAGCCCCACTTGTGCTTCGTGTACAGAAACATTTCCCATTGATCTGTCCAGCCAAATGCCAGTGAGAACACCTTAATCAGATGATCTTGGGTTCTTGATCCATCAAGCCTCCTCATCTTGTGTTCGGTCAAGAAAAGCTAAACTGTTGACTTTTGTAACCCCATTCATCTTATGTATCGGATGTCCTTGCAGATTTGATCAAGACCATGTCAAGATATTCTACAAGATCAACCGTCTTCCCAAAATTGGTCACTTCCTGCCTACGTTTTTTTCTTATAACTAACTAATAATTAGGAAAAATTGCCAAAGGGGGACACCAAAATATGAGAACCGCCAACAAGGGACACTTTTGAAAAATTGTTTGAGACGGACGAAATGGGGGTTATCAACCCTCTTTAACAATTGTGTCCCCTGTTGGCAATTCCAGCTTTTTTGTGTCCCCCATCGGCAATTTACCCCTAATAATAATAATGCTCTTTATTATGATTCGTAGAGGTGTCAAACCTGGATCATGCCAGATGCAGGGTTCAACGACTCCATCAAGTCAGATTGGTGAATCTGAATTTCGAGTGGTGAGCCTCGGTAAAAAAAAAAAAAAAAGTACTAGAAATATAGAGACTATGAGAAGATGACCATTATCAAGTAAAATAGTAATGATTATACTGAGAATGAATGACCAGACCTGGCCTTACTCAATGCTATAATACACTACCTACAAGTAAAACATTACTTACAGGCAACCGACCATTCATGGTAGAAGCAAAGCCAACCAGACAAACTTGTCACAGAGTTCATTCTGTCTCTGCAATGAAATTGGGTTGCTCACCTTGGCAAAGGTACTCATCACAAATGGATGCAGTTCCCCAGTCCTTGCGGAGCCGCAGTATGTCCTCGGTGAATGTCGAACCTGATGATCCTATAAACACGGTCGACATGGCACAGATTGTCTTGTCCAGCATCGCTTCAACCTTCACAAATGAGGAGGAAATTTATGCAAAGCTCAGACTAAGCTCCCATAAAAAAAATGTATTCTCAACAAATAAAGTAATAAACACTCATGTTATTAAGCAATCAGACGCAAATCAGAAATAAATCAGCCTTCTGATTGATTTTTTACATAATGCTTGTAGTGCTTGGTTTTAACGGAGACAGAGTTAAAAGAAGATTTTTCATCTTACATCACATAGAAACTCTGAATCACTGATTTGACTTTACTCAACCATGAAAGACATCTTTATTTCTCAAGGGCGTAATATATGAGGACAAGTTCAGTAAAAAAGTTGTCATTCCCAATAGTTTCACAGATGGACTCCATGACTGCACGAGGGCAGTGCCCCATTTCAAGTCAGGCGGGCCCATCATTCCCACAAACGAGAAGTCGGGAGAACAACCTCACACGCAGGACTGGTCCCCACGCCAGAGATCAACAAAAAGGTTGAATCTTGTCAAGGATTCCCGGATTCAACAACAGTCATGGTGATCCAAGTACTAAAATTCAGTTGAATACTCGATCAAACTTTTCAAGGACCATTTTTTTAATGGTAAGAGAGCAATCAGAAGGGACACAGGTCAAGGACTGAGGTGGTCACAAGCTTTTCAAGTAGATAGCACCGAGGTTTTAAATTTCGGTTTCGGTTTCGTTTGTCACGGAAATAGAAGCATTTTGGCTTCAGTGGAAATCTTGTAAAATCACTGCAAGGTAAGCAAACATATGCAAATGATGAAATTTTTAAATCTTTTAGAAAAATATGTGCAAGTGATGAAATTTTAAGATGAAACTTTGGGAAATACTGGAATAAGCACCAATATGTACCCAGAAACCACCACATAAGCAACAAAACCATCCATAATTGCTTAATCACATCGAACACCTAGTGACATGTGTTGTTGTGCAAGTCTAGAACGGTAAAGTCAATAAAATACAATGTAAAGGAGTACAAGTACAATGACCAATCTCCCCTCTATATCACTACCACAAAGAGTTACGAGGTATTATTTGTCTCATGCCGATCTGACATCCCATGCATAAGATACGGTTACTTTGTTGCGTAGTTTAATAACGTTGCCTACCAAATATCATTGTCCCAACAAAGGCTTTGTCCCAAACTAGTTATGGTCGGCTACATGAATCCTTTAGAAAATTTCATGAAGAAGGTGAAAGGAATCTACCGGGCTCTATTCCTGGCTCTAGTTGGTTCTTCTACGTGGATCATTTTCTTCCATTCTATCCTATCCAAGGTCATGTTCTCTGTTATGTTCCTAGCTATCAAGTCTTTCCTCGCTTTCTACCCAAGTTGTTTTCGGTCTGCCCGTACCTCTTTTTACTCCATCAATTTGGCACGAGTCAGCTCTTCTCACCGGAGCATCCAAAGGCTTACATTGGATATGTCCAAACCATCTTAAGCGGTGCTCTCTCATCTTCTCCTCAATTAGTGCCACCCCCACCTTCTTACAAATGTCTTCATTTTTAATTCTATCTAACCTCGTGTGGCCGCACGTCCATGTAAGCATTCGCATCTCCGCTACACTCATCTTATGCACATGTTGCTTCTTGGTGGCCCAACATTCTGAACCAAGTATCATTCTCTACATTAATGAAATGAAATAAAATGCAACTAATATCATCTTTCAAATTTTTTTGTCGTTCCGACCATTTCGGTTGAATTTCGAGAATTTAGGTCGAATTGTGGGAATTTCGGTAAAAATTTCGGGGAAATAATGACACAAAAGAAAATTATGTAGATTTCGTATCGGTGGGGATGGAAATGGAAACATTGTGGGGAAATTTTGGGGAAATTTAAAACCATGCATATCACAGCTTTCATAGAAATCTAGTTGTCTTGAGTACAAATTCTTGATTTGACTCACCTCAGCTCAACAAACCTTGTTCGGGAAAAAATGTAATTATTTATAAAGTTTTTTTTTCTCCACTTCTAACTTCAAAAAGAAAAAAGAGAAGCTGAAGCTCACCTGATTATCTCCACCAATGTGGTTTCTGTATAGCAAGGCATCCCATTTCTCTACCGAAGTGTGAGCTGGCCTTTTGACTAGGGGAACCGTCTTACTATCAAGAACTGTTAGTGACTGCAGAAGTTCAGTTTCACTTTCAGCTGCATCTGTCGAGAGATAAATTACAGGTGCATTGGCTCTTTCTACCACCCGAAGAATGCACTCAGCCGCTTGAGGAACAGGGAAAAAACAGCTCTCCTTTTTTACATTGCTGAGAAAAGATCAGTTAGATATGCTCCTCAGAGAAACTACTTTCTTCCAATCACCAAAGAAGAAAAGTATACAATGCTAGAACTAGAAGGAATTTGTTTCACAAATGTTAGCAGTGATGATACACACGAAGATGTTTAATGAGTGTGCTTGGCAAAGAAAAGTCTTCTAGGTCACAACTTTTTTTATTTAAAGTAAAAGCAGTTGATATTAAATGAAGCAGATGAATAGAAGCAAAGATCTGAATTTGTAAAACAAAGTACAGGAAGAAACTGTTACAAGTAAACACAAGTACCAAAATTTGTTTCACAACAGTCAGCAGTGATGATACACGTAAGTGGAGTAAATGGTACAGAAGATGTTTAATAAGTACTAACCAAGAAAAGGGTTGCCACTTGGCAAAGAAAAGTCTTCTAGGTCATGTCTTTTTTTAGTAAAAACAGCTGATATAAAATGAAGCAGATGACTAGAAGCAAAGATCTGAATTCATATAACAAAGTACAGGCAGAAATCGTCACAAGTAAACATATGTACCGTAATGATATACATACAGCACCAATACTAGCACTATGAAAATCTAGAGACTTAATTTCATCATAGAAGAGTAATTTGATGATTGGAATTCAGAAACTCCCCAAGTAACACTTATCCAAGTATCCTTGCCGGAGATAAGATCTTTCATCATAGAAGAATAATTTGATGAATGGAATTCAGAAACTCCCCAAGTCACACATATATCCATGTATCCTTGCTGGGGATAAGATCTTTCTTGAAGCCCACTCAATCTGCTAGAAAGTGAATTCCTAAATTAGTAGAGTCATCACATATGCTATTTTCACTGGAACACTTCAAAATTGGTACCATAGTTGTGTCCAGCAATTCAGTTGTAGGTGGTGCTGCACCCACGATGAACCTATGCCATACCAATGATGTACTTGGGTAACGTAGGCATAGGCACACATGCTTTAGTTTGTGACTATGGGGCCATCAGCTAAGCTAATGGGAAGCAACAGAATGTTATGTAATTTCTATTCCACTCGTACTAAGCCATCACATTTCCTAGGTGACTCACTGATTTCCAGGAAAAGATGATGCAAGAAGACCAACCATGACTCAAAGGTTAAGATGTTAGATGCAAACTGATCAACAAAAAAGGGGCAAAGAAGGATCAGAGAAGAAAATAAAAGGAAAATCTGAAAATGATAACCAAGGGATATTAAACTTAGTCTAGAGCCGAACAAAGGTATCATTTCATTTTTTTTTTCTTTTCAGGATAGACCCCATCTGGTTACAGCAAGCCAATTACTACATAATAATATATAGTATCATGATCAATGAAAGTATCACAAAATTTGAATAAGTATCTTCTTTTGTATTATGGCCCACTCTGTCAGGTTCATTTCAAGGAAAGGAGAGAAATTCAGATAAAAAAAACAGATTTATGCCAAAATATCCTAGTACATGAAGCTCAAAATTATAAGCAAATGCATCATTTAGAAGCTGATCCCCTTCACAATCTTGTCGGGAACCTGGAAGGAAAGAAATGAAAGAATCCCCAATGAAAATGTTGCATCTCCATTAAAATTAGAGGAAGAGATCAAGATATTAGTGATTCATTGGGCATCATAGAGAAAAGAACGTAGGGTCATCAGGACGCAAGACTTGAACTGCAAAAAGAAGCAGCAGCATACGGTGGCAGGAGAAATGACAACCGATCACCTAGGACCTGTTTAAAACTCCCCGTGTCAATCATTGACTAGCCCAAATTCACTCAGTTTTACCTTGTGCAAGTTCTTTTTGGAGTACGTATTTTTAACCATAGTTACCAACTTGGGGAGGTGAAATGTGAAATGGAAGCGCGAATCGATAGGAAAAATAGAAGGGAATCAAGAAACAAGGAAGGTTTAAGAAACGTATTAGAAACGATTCAGAAACAATAGAAAACCGTCAAGTGAAACATAAGTGAAACATGAGAGAAATTGATGCAGATTGTAGGCCCCATAAGCAGCATATGTGCCCATTAGGACTTTTACGGGTTTATTTTCATGCTATTTAGTTTCTAGGACAATTATTTCCGTGTTCTTTAGAGTTAGGGCTTTTGTTTTCATGAAATTTTATTTCCATTGCTTATATATAGGCCCCATGGATTAGAGATTTAGAGTCTTTGGATGAAATAATTGAGAATACATTTCTCCCCTATTTCCTCTTCTTCCTTCCCCTTTTTCTCCTCTATTCTACAATTCTCCTTCTCTTTCTCTATTCTTCTTCTCTTCCCCCCCTCTACGCTCATTTTTCTCTCAATCTCAATTTCTCTCTCTTCACTCAAGCCATTTCCGCTCCGAATTTGGCCTCATAGTCAACACGAGAGTTGATCAGGACGACTTGAAGAGTCTATCCGGCCCACTCCCAGCAGCCAGCAACAAGTGCAAGCACTACTTAGACCATCATCCGATGATTAGACCATATTTCTACAGTTACGATTACTACTATTATCACTATGGAGATTTCAATGATGCATGTCTCCAGTGGATCAAGGCTCTTGAAGCATACCATAAGTACTATGGTTATGATCATCAGATGACTATTCGTCGAGTCAATCATACAGCATGCAGAGATGCCAAAGTGAAATGGAGACACTTCTTGTGAGAGAGCAGTGACTCAGGCATGCCTTGTTTTAGTCGATGGCAAGATGTCTATGATGAGTTCGCGATGGTCTATACTTGAAAGGCCCACTATCAGTATCACAAGTGGATAGCTCGTAAGGAGGCAGCCCATCGTGAGCGAGTGGTAGCTCATGAGGAGGCAGGTCGTCGTCCGTGGTGGGCCGGATGTTCACGATGGGGTCAGTGGGATCCACGAATCCACACCATCTCCCTCTTCTCCCGTTGATGAGGCTACAGCTCAAGAAAGGGAGGAAGATGCCACGACCTGTTGTAACTGATTTAAAGATTTAAAAACATGTTTATCGGTTTTTATTTCTTATTTTAAATATTTCTAAATTTTAGGGGAAAGAAGTGGAAAAACGGTTTTGAGAATAAGTGGAGACGTTAGAGAGAATCAAGGGTGTGAAATGTCAAGTGTGAAGGTGAGAGATTTAAGGTAGTGAGACATTTCCAAACTGATACAACTCTACTTTCTCTCTTCTCCACCCTCTTGACGAAAAACCATTGGAAATCATTCTCCTTAATCTTCTTCCATGGATCTCTTCCAAAACACTATTCTTCTCTTTGTAAAAACTCATGCGTGGATTTTTCTTCTGGATTTTACCATCCTCTTTATTTTATTGTGTTTGCGATACAGCCGGTTTAGAGCTCGAGGGATCAATTCCCTGCACGAAGAGACCAAATGGATTGTTGAATCTTGGCAGATGAACGCCGATCAACCTGGTGAAGAAGGGGTGTATCGTCTTTCAAGAGAGTGTTATTTCCGGCATGCCTCGATCCCGAAACACATGTTATTTCTAACATTTTCTCTCATTTACTTTTATTATTTTAATAGATTTTAATTAGATCTATAGAAATTAATAATGAGAGAAAATTCCTACAGTTTTTGACAATTCTCCAACACGACCGATATTATTGACTCCCACGACATGTCAAATGCAGATGATGCTAGTGGTCCGACAGATGATATCGTGGAGGAGATCGTAATATAGATGTTGAGCCCGAGCTTATGTCAGATATAAAGTCGATGACAATTGCAGAACCAGAGAGTCCAGACTGACGATGCAATGCTAGATCCTGGACAGCACGAGCAGTCCACTGAGGATGTCGATTTTACAGTAGATGAGCACAGTGACCATATTAATTCTACAATCGATGCTCAGATTGAGATGATTGTGGAGGTTGAGACTAAGGATTTTAGTGCACATAACGATCATCATGAGGATTGTCAGTCTGACATCATAGAGCCACATGAGTTACCACGGATGAACTTACTTGTGTTGAACTTTTGGAGGATGGTCGTGGATTGGTATTGCCCATAGCTATCACACTGATCCAAGAGGACTACGTTGCTATCTTCCCAGCCAGTTTACTTATTCGAAGCGGTTTGTATTCTTATAATTCCACATGGAAGATTTCTTCCCTATTACTCCACCAGCATTTTAGGCTGCTCTCACGGATGTTACGAGCATTAGGCATCAGGAGTGCCTCCAGCGGATTACGACTTCTACTACTTGAGTGAATCGTCTGCATATTTGATCCAAGCGAACTAGAACTCAAGGGCAAGTTCTTTTCAATAAGGGGTGAATGATGCAGATTGTGGGCCCCATAAGCGGCATATGTGCCCATTAGGACTTGTACGGGTTTCATGTTATTTAGTTTCTAGGACATTTATTTTCGTGTTACTTAGAGTTAAAGATATTGTTTTCATGGATTTTTATTTCCATTACCTATATATAGGCCCTATGAATTAGAGATTTAGAGTTTTTGGATGAAATAATTGAGAATACATTTCTCCCCTATTTCCTCTTCTTCTTCCCTTTCTCTTCTTCCTTCCCTCTTTCTCCTTTCGTCCCCTCTTTCTCCTCTACTCTTCTCCTTCTCTTTCTCTATTATTCTCTTCCCCTTCTTCTCTTTTCCCCTCTAACCCCTATTTCTCCTCCCTAGGGTCACATTAGAAATATGGGAGAGGAATTCACCTAACTTTTTTCATTATTTCTATTTAAATTAGAGGCGTACATATATGTTCCTTACATATTTTCTTTTCAAGCACCTCCCTTTCGTTGGAATCTGTTATCCCGAAGTCCTTGAAGAACCGCTCGCACATCCCTATGCACCGAAGTCCTTGGAGAACCGCTCGCACCTCCCTCTCGTTGGAATCTGTTATCCCTATGGCTCCAGAGAAGGCTCATCTCGTCGACCCATGCTTGTCTCTAAGCACACATTTAATCCCTACTAGTCCAAATTGCCCATACTAGACCCATCAAAGTTTATTTTCAATAAGCCCGATTCAGGTGGCTCACATTCAAGAGAGAGGGAGTTAGCCTGTTCACTACTATTACAAATCTCTCTCCATGCATGCCAATATGTCATAGATCATGAGATGATACAAACCTGAAGAGGGAATGGATTTTACCCGTGCAATGGTTAGAGCTATTAACTCTGTAAACACAAATTGCACACTTTTTGCAAGGCCATTGAACACCCTTGCATTTCTTTCTTTCCATAGAACCCAAAGAGTGGCCAGAATACCACTTTCCACAAGATTTTGCCTTTTTGACGCCAAGGAGCAAAAGACCATCCTCTAATAAACCGATGAGCCTAGTTGGGAAGACCCATGACAAACCAAATCTTCCAAGGACTCTGCTCCACACTTCTCTGGCTAACTTACAATGGATAAACTTATGGTCCACTGATTCCCCTAACTCCACACAGAGGGCGCAATGAACTACTATCAGCATCTGGTGATTCCGTAGATGATCAATTGTGAGGATCTTATCCAGACATGCAATCCGCCCAAATGCATAGACCCTGAGTGGATGCGCAGACCCTAGGTGGCGTCGGATTGTCCCATACTCTGGCTATGGGTGAGGATCCAAGCCAAGGAACTAATTGGTGAGGAGGGGAGCAGAATTTTTTACTTATTTCTATTTTTATTACTATATATACTATTATTTTCCTTTTTAATATGTAATCCACAATCTTTTTATTATGTTTTTTTTGTAAAAAGTTTCTGTATGTTTCACACATGTTTTCACATGTTTTCTATATGTTTCACATATGTTTTCCACGCATTTCCCATACATTTTTTATGCATTTCATACATGTTTCACATAAGTTCCCCATATGTTTCTCATGCATTTCAGAAATGTTTCCCAAAAAAAATTTCATGTTTCGCGAACGTTTCTGAATCGCGTTTCCAGGGGAATGTGTTTCTCACCTTCCCAAGGTTTTTCCGGCAACTACGTTTTCAACACCACTTGCCAAGGCCCTATACTTGATTCGGTTAAGCTTAGTAATGAGTGACGCTCAGTAAGTAAACTGGAGTTGGCCCATAAATGGGTTATTTGGAGACAAATAAATGAAAACCCAAAACTAGTGAACTCTAATCTAATTGGGTTCAAAGATTCAAGTAAATCTGAAGCTTGTGTGGATCCAGACAATGGGACATGGGCTGCACTACTTCAACGCCCAAACTTTATGGAAATTAAGTGGCCACAGTTTAATGATCACATCTTACTACAATCTGAGTGGCACCTAGGCTGCCACTGATCACACACAAGGGAGACTTCTTGGACAGGTCATGAAGAACTCCGTGGCAAGGTAAATGACGGGTTAATGCTTAAGATCTTCCAAAGACAAGGTTGCTGCCCATGCACCATCATAGGTGCATTTAGGCCAGAAAACTAAAATTCCTTGACAGTTGTGAACTAGGACTGAACATTCTGTAAACGGCCTAAGCAGCAGTTCCCAAAAGGCAAAAGCCACTATCTCTCAAATTTTCACCAGCACGGGATGTTTACTGTCAAGTTTATAGCCTCCTTGGCTTGCAGGGGAGTGGTGGGAACCAATGCAATTCCAAATTACCATCTGCACACATTCATTGTTGTATTGTAGTGGCAAGGTAGGAAGTTAGTTACAATGTCTATGTTCAAGATGATGGTGATAGAGTATAGAGTGTTCACGGAAACTTCCTTACAAAGATCCCAAGTTCCCTTTACATATAGAAAACCCTCAATAATTTCCTTTTAAAATACCAATGGGGTTTCCGGGGCATAGCCCCGGAAGGAAATTTTAATTTTCGGATTTCCACTAAAGGGTGTTTCAGTAAATTTCTTCATGTAGTGGCATTGATATATAAGCCACATGTTAAGGTTACGGTTTTGAGATTTTCCTTTGTGTTTCTTGGCCAAGAAGAAGAGAGTTTGTAACCCTAGACCAAAATAGTGAAAATCTTCCCTGTGGACATAGGCACTGCCAAACCACGTAAATCTTGTGTTTCTTGCGTGATTATGTTCTTGCATAGTTTCTTGATGTTTTTGCAAGACATCGTGTTCGATCCATCTTCGAGAAGGTATTGCCCAGTTTTTCTACAAGACTAAACATCTCAAAGAAAGAAAAAAAAGACATACTAAACCACCTATTCTACTACCAAAACTCACTAAATAAAATATTTCAACATTTCTACATAGGCGTGGCCTCTCATGTGACAAATTCAAATAAAGTAGATAATCACTATTACCTCCTAATGAGTTCTAGCCACTGCCAGCACTACTGATAAACGGAGATATTAAGTACCACCTTTTGCATAGAAATAATTCAAATACTTGCAATAACTATTTTCCTTAGACAAAAAATGCCATTTATCCACATCACAGCTTCGAAAATGGAAGAAAGAAAGAGAAAACATACCAGAACTTCAAGAATCCATGTCGACGGAAGTGCAGGGCTATAAAGTTCTTTCCCAAAAATGTTTGCACAAACCGCTGAGCTGTAAGAGCAATAAGCCGACTCGGTTGGATAACTGTTTTGCATTTGTGAGCAAGTGGACCACTTGGCTGCATCACCCACTCTTCCTCCACATTTGCATAGAACAAATCTCCAATTGCAAGAACTTGGTCATCGCACGAAAACTTTGGCACAATATCTTGCACGACCCTTTTCTTCGGTTCATCTGACTTGGCATCGTCAGGCCAAGCGATTTCACGTTTGCCCAGTGAAAGTCCTAACGACTCCAACCTCTTAACATGGTCGTCGTCCAAATAACAAGGTGGGTCTGCGACATAACAGATAAACCTATCTATACGCATGTGTTTCTTCTTTATTTCAGAGAATTCTTGGAAGGAGATGACAACCTTTCTTCCAAAGCATTTGTTTATTTGATCAACATCCACAACACGGTCATATTGGTAATCTAGCTTGGGGCTGGGAAGCACTAACATACGGTTGAGAAGAGCGGCGAAGAACATGTGCTTTTCTAAGCAAATCAAATGGTTAGACATCTGACCAGAGAGACAAATTGCGAACAAATATCTATCTGATTTTGGCTTCCATTCGATCGTCCTTCTGCCCACCATCTGATCCACTTTCCGACATGTTTTAGCACCGAATACGGAATCATCATCTAGCAGCTGCGATGCGTTTCCCAGTCGATGAGAAGACAAGAGAGCTTTTTGAATCTCTTTGTTCAGCTTAATTTGGTTGAGCAAAGTGGATTTGAAAAACGAAAAGTCATCTCTAGTAACCGTAGAATTGGAATCCAAAGTGGAATTGGAAGTGCGGTTCAATAGATGCAGAAGGGCTAATTGCTGATTTCTTAAGAGGTACAAAGCGTGCAATTCGGATTCTCTCATGCGGTCGTTGAGAGTATCAATTGTGACGGTGGAAACGTTATGAAAGAGGCCGCCAATGTCGAGGGAAAAATAAAGAAAGATGAGGAAAAGAGGGAGACAAATGGCTAAAAGATACCTCTTGCTGAGCCCGAAATTACGACCGATCCTGCTCCGGATCTCTCCGATCTGGAAGCTGCTGGAGTGACACATCTTTCTCTCGTTCGGATCAATCAGATTTTCTACAGCTTCTTCTTCTTCTTCGTCTGAACATTCTCTCTCCATTTCGGGTTCAGCAAAAAGCCCTAGTTAGTTGTGATGAGAGAGATCTAGAAGGTTTCGGAGGTATGGGATTTCTGTTGTGGATGAATGAGACGAAAGGCAGAGAGAGAGAGAGAGATAGGGTAGGGTTTCTGCAGTCTGGTGGAAGAAAATAACCCTCCAACCGACGAGAGGATAGGATAGGTAAAGTAGGGAATTCATATCGGCAGAAACAACACCGTGTTTTAATAATTGCACCAACCCACCTTCTCATTTCTTTTTTAATCGGGGGTTTTGACTTTTGATGAAAACAACCAGTATGAGTTAGTGTAAATATCGAAGAAACATAGTTGTGCCCTTATCATCTCCCGTAAACCATGTTCCGTACCAGCAGGTCTACGTCGTGTATCTTTAAATTGTGGATTCACCAGGAGGTTTATATGGGACGCACATAAATTCGCCGCCTGCAGAACGTATTCGCCCCGCCCCCTGTTAGAATAAGGTGGGCTCCAATGAATTTTCTAATAAATACACATTATAGTACTAGGGGTGGCCAGAACCGAACCAGACCCGAAGAACCGAACCCAAACGAATTGTTTAAAAATACTTTGGGTCCGGTTCGGTTCCACTGATGAAGAACCGAACTTATTCGGTTCGGTTCCGGATCTAATGTTTTTGGTTCGGTTCTGAAACCGAAGAACCAAACTTTTGAATATATATATAATATTTTTTATATTTCTATTATACATATACTTATTAATATAAATTACTTATAATATTAATAAGTAATAGTTTTTTTTTAAAAAATTGGCTATAAGTAATAGTTAATACTATTCTTATAATAAGAAAGTAACTTATATTATAACTTTAATTAAATTTTTTTATAAATTATAATTAGTAATTAGTAATTAGCTATTAGAACCGGAGAACCGGACCGGACCGATTATGTTCGGTCCGATTCGTTTCGGTCCTACTATGTACTACTGTTCGGTTCGGTTCTTACGGTTCATAGAACCGGGAACTGAGAACCGAAAAAAAAGAAGTAACCAAGGACCGAGAGCCAAACCGGTTGGCCACCCCCTACATTCATTATACAGTACACGTACTTTTTAAAAAATAGAGTGGAGCCCACCTTGTTCGAATATCCAAATCATTCAATGAGGCCCAATGTAAATAGATTGTACCCATAAGTCATATCCATAGGATGATCCTAACCATTCAATCTGTAAAGTTTTCTTATGATATCCGAACTTTTTGATCTTCGAACAAAGTGGGCCCCGTATATTTTAAAAATATATGTACACGGGCACCATATAATGTATATTTATTAGAAAATTTATTTGGGCCCACATTAGTCGAAGATCCAAACCTTTCATTTCTTAGACTTTCCACCAAAATTTATCTCTACGGGATGATTCTAACTCTTCAATCTGTTATATGGTGTCTTCCGAATATAGATCGGATGGTTAGGATCGTCCTTTGGAGATAATTTATAGGGGAAAAGCTTATTTATATTGAGCCCAACAAATGAACAGTTGGGATCTTCAAAGAAGAGGGGCCAAAGTGATTTTTCAAAAAAAAAAAACCTGTTTTATGAGACATACGCACATGAGAAATTATCTGGTGTGGAAAGCCTTGCATGCATGTGCAGCCTAAAAATACAATGGAGGAATCAGAACTCCATTTTGGCGACTGCTAATGGCAAGGGAGAGCCACTGATCCTGAAGAGACTTTTGTGAACTATTTTAGAGGGCTGCTAAATAATGGATACCATCCAAAACTGGGCTTCATTCCCGAGCCCAAAAAGACTCTCTCAGTGGTGTGGAAGCTGAGCTCCTTACCAGGCCTTTCTCTGCAGAAGAAATCGAAGATGTAATCAAATCCTTTAATGGGAACAAATCCCAGGGGCCAGATGGTTTCAATGGTGAGTTTTATCAGAAATTTTGGTACTTAATTGGAAATGAAGTGATCAAAGCTGCGAAGTATTTCTTTGACAGAGGGATCCTCATGCCTGAGGTTAATGCTACTAATATTGCTATTCTCCCCAAGAATTCTGAGGCAGATCTCCGGATATGTACAGACCCATTTCTCCGTGCAACCTTCTGTACAAAAACATTACAAAGCTCATGGCAAACAGGTTTTGATCTGAAAAAGGCTATGATAATTATGTGTCCCGTGAAGCTCTGTTAACTTTTATGGAGAAACAGGGCTTCAGTACGACTTGGAGGCAGTGGATCCATCAATGTATAAACACCCCATCTTTCTCCATTGTGATTAATGGCAGCCCTAAAGGCTACTTTAAAGCCTCGAATGGCCTCAGACAAGGAGACCCTATATCTCCTCTCCTTTTCTGCATCGTTATGGAGATGGTGTCTTGCATCATCCAAGAGGATGTGGACCAAAAACTGCTATTTACCCCATTCAAGAAAGGGCCTTTAATAATTTCTTGTCTTTTTTTTGCAAATGATGCTATGTTCTTTATGACAGGAAATTAGGAGAATGCAATTCAAATCTGGAAATGCTTGAGGAGATTCCAAAACTGCTTTGGGTTAGAGGCCAACCTAAACAAATATGAAATCATCTTCTCCAATTGCAGAAGCCTAGACAAGAACCTCATATGCAACATCCTTTCTATGAAGGAAGGGTCCCTCCCCTTTAAATACTTGGGCCTTCCAATCCCTTCGGGCAGGTTATCGGCTACGATGTGCAAACCTCTCATCATTAAAATCAGAGCTTGGACGAACCGTCATCTTTCTCGAGCTGGACGGGTGGAGCTTGTAAAAGCAGTCCTCAAAAGCTTCCAAATCTATTGGTCTCTAGCTTTCTCTCTTCCTCAGAGTATCCTTGATGACATTGATAGTATCTTCAGGTACTTTGTCTGGAGTGGCCTGTCATGAATAAGAGGTTTCACGCAATCTCTTGGAACCTCTATGTAGACCGAAAGAAGAAGGTGGTACTAGAATTCGGACCCCCGCATGATCTAACCAGGGCAGCTCAAATTAAAAGTTTATGGAGAATTCTCAATGTTTCCAACAATCCATCGACTGAATGGCTCAATCGAAGACACCTTCGTGGCAGAAATTTCTGGGTAATAAATCCTCCGTCGAATTGCTCTTGGGGTGCAAGAGGGATTTTTAGGTGTAGAGATATCGCAAAGGAGAGTATCTGCTACATTGTAGGTGATGGAGAGGTGATCGACTTCTGGAAACAGCCGTGGCACCCGATGGACCCATCAACAATCAGACTTCCATTGGATCACAGATAGTCTCCATTCCTCCAGGTACAAAAGCTAAGCAACTTCGATCGAATGGGGAGTGGCATGAAATAATTAACCACCCTGGGCTGGATGAAGTACGGAAAATCTTCGACAAAGCTATCACACGAGTGGGGGTGAAAATAAGCCGGTCTGGAAGCCTAGTACTGGATGGGAAATTTACTATGAAATCAGCCTTCAACCAGATTAGAACAAAGTACCCTAAGATCCAATGGGCTTCCTCTGTCTGGTTCAAGGGGCACATTCCCAAGCACGGTTTCACTACCTGGTTGGCTCTTTATCATAAGCTGGCCACACGGGACAGACTCGTTTCTTTGAGTATTTCTAGAGAGACTAGATGCCTCTTATGTAATGTGGAACTGGAGTCAGTTGATCATCTTTTTTCCTCCTGCTCTTACATTTCATGGGTATGGAGGTCCATTCTATGGAGATTCAATTTCAGAAGGAGACCAAAGCAAACTCTAAATGGAGAAGAGGATTGGATTAGAAAGACTTCTGTGGGAGGTGGCCAAGCGGCAATAGCTATAAGGATTCCATTTGGGGCTCCTGTTGTCATGCTCTGGTTCGAGCGCAATGGGAGATTGGCTGGAAAAACTTCTAATCATTCGACGTACATCCTAAATAGTATCCTCCTTCAAACCAGATCTAGAACCTTGCATTTGAATCTCAAGGATGAGCCAAATCAAAGAAATTTTAGCATTGCAAAGAAGCTGAGACTCCCTTTGTTCAATAAGTTACAGAGGAGGGAGCAGGTATTGGGGGCCTCATTCGAAGCTCTGATGGGGAGTTCATTGCAGCTTTCTCCCAAACGTTCAGCCTGATGTCATCCACAACCTTGAACTTGATGCGATCCTATGTGGGTTACAAATGGCTAAATCAAAAAAAGTTCGGAAAGTTTGGGTTGAATCTGATTCAATGGTTGATGTTAAGGTTATTATGGGGGTATACAACTACCCCTGGAAGAAGATTGGTACTGTTGAAAAGATTAAAAAGTATTCTTGAAGCTTTCGAAGAATGGAATATTACTCATGTGTGGCGAGAAGCCAATAGTGCGGCTGATTAATTATCTAAATGGAGATGCCCTTTCAAAGGAGAAGAACAGACAATATTCCTCAAACTCTTATCGATCTTATTTGTAATGATGCCACTGGCACTGCCTATGCTAGAATGTAACTGCTATTTTGCCTTCTAATAAATCTGGTTGGGGTCTGCCTAACCCTAGTTTGCCAATCAAAAATAAATAAAAATAAAAATACAATGGGCCCCACATTGTTTGGGTGATTGAAACCATCCATTTGTTGGGCCTGTAGATAGGGTGTGCCCATAGGATGATCCTAACCCTCTAATCCATAGAGATTTCTATATGTGACATCAATTTTAAACCTCCACAAATCTGAGGGTTAGGATCATCCTATGGAGAAGATTTTTAGAACACCCTATCTACGTCAGTGATTTAAGGGACATAGGTCAGGAAAAGCTCTTACCAACGGTAGATAGGAAACGAACTGTTCTGCGAAGGGCAAGAGAGTCATTCAGGCAACCGGTTGGATCTACTCGTCAAGTGAATAGAAGTGTACTTGAGGCCATTGGAGCAGAAACTACTTTATTGGCAAAATTTGCCAATTCATGTAAATAGAGTATAAGCATGAAGATAATGTGCTACTAGCTACAAAAATAACAAAGGTTAAACAGATTATGATTGTGAATCCTCAATCAATACACACTGACAGCAGCTCTGAGATTGATGATGGTCAATGATCTTTCTCTCTAGTCTCCTTCCACATCAACCAGCCTCCCACAAACCCATTTTTTCTTTGTTGCAGTAGCAGCAGATGAACTCTCTGTTTTTCCTACCAGTGGGATGCTACTGTCTTTCTCTCCCTTGCGTGGCATTTCCTTGTATTCGGGAGCTAGCTTAAGTTGCGAGGGATCAACAACTAGTGAAACCGCTTCTTCTGAATGTCCCACTTGTAAGTCAGGCAAAGCATAACTATGGATTTCCTCCCCCGAGATTCTTTCTGCACTTTGGCTCACAGGCAGGGAGTCTTCTTCTTTGCTGTTAAATAAGTTGTGCAGAGCGAATTTCTTAAAATCAAAGTCCTCATAATTACTGTTGCTGGAAGAGAGGAGATGTGTGCCGTTCACTTGTCGTTTATCTGGAATCTGATAGGCATTGATGGTATCCAGACCCTCCTCGTTAAAGTGTTTTTCCAGTCCATTTGAATCTAAACGAGTGCTGCTACTCCTAGTGTCGAATTGCCCATTCTCAATGCCTTGAATCGACCGTGTCGCTTCAGCGATTAACTTCCTGGTTTCTAAAAGTGAAGCTCGGGCAAGAGGGCTCTTCATCGCAGCTACCTCAAGGGCCTCAGCGGCCTTCTCAGCTTCCGCAATCAGTAGCCTGATTACATCATCAATACACAATAATAGAGTCATAATAGGATGTCAAGAATATAGAAAAAACACGGGGATACGTCAACAAGCCTATCAAGTGGCTAAATAACACCCTACTCTTCTAATCCAAATTCAAAGATGTCCTTCTAGGAGGCGGCCATGATTTCTTTGTGAAACCCCAACACTCCTGCCCAGGATTCTGAGTGTTTAACTTGGGATTCGATAGATACTTGCAATCCATGGCAAGACTTGGTATTTAAGTAACTGAGTACTGAGGTCAGCAGGAAAGAATGGGTCACTTAAAGCATATGCAATAATCAGCCTAGCTATTAGACTTCAGAATGAAAGTGGCTTCAAAAGAACAAACAAAGGGCTTACTTTGCTCTTTCTGTGGCTTCCCTTTTCCTGGTTTCCATGGATGCTCGTTGTGCTCGGATTTTCTTTATCATCTCCAGCTTGGAACTTGCCAGTGGATCCTTGTACGATGGTATCGCGCTTCTCTTTTGCTTCAAACCTGCCTTCACAAGTTTTTTACAATCAGTCCCATCTGTGTTATTACACTCACTAAATCTCTTCCTTGGGGGGCTTCCGTTGACGGGCCGTATTTCTCCAGTTGGCTTTCTTCTAGGCTTTCTTTGAGCTCCAGCAGGTGTGCCATGATACTTAGCTAGTGCAGAGCAAACCCGGTCTCGATATCCCTAATAGGAAGAAACAAAAAATTACGTAAGAAAAACAGAAACAAAAACGAGAAATTAAGCATGCCTCTTTAAAATATGCCCTTACAGGATCTGCCCATTTGGCGGAAATGGCCTCTGAGATTTTCCTCCGTTGTTCAGGAGATTTCGGAGCTCTTTTGCTTCCTTTAGGCCTTGGCATTGATTTCCTCTTTTCAATGCTCTCCACCCACTCCTCTTCCAGTTGTTTGTCCAAGATCTTGTATGAATCCCACTGCAGCTCATCTTCACCGACATATCCTTTTCTAGAAGCTTCTGCAATCAAGTTCTTCCATTCCAGACAGCAGCTCTCTTGCACCATCAACCTTCCGCGGCGACGCTGCCACCCCATCCTGACTCCTACCCCAATTTTTAGCCTCGTTTCCTGACTGCGTTATTATGAAAAGAGAAAAGATATTACGCTGAAAAGGTGAGATCAATATAATCAAATTTTAACAACATCGAAATCATCTGGGACTTGATGACAGCTCATGTCAGAGTCGAATCATGACTGTGGAGTACTTCATGATTTGCTGAGCTTAAGAAACTTAGCAGTCTGACATTTTTAATAAAAAAATTGAGTTTTAGAAATGCCACACTACCCTCTTAGCTCAACCCGACCTTAGACACATATATACTTGAGCTTTTGAGTACTCTAGTCAATTTTCTAAACTTTTCTTTTAATCACTTGGATTACATGCAATATACCTGAGAGGTGTTTATTTCAATCCGTGAATGTCACGTTCTGCTGTACAGGCAGTTCACACGCGCATGACTGAAAATCTTTTTTAAATGTACATTAAGAACTACTTGCAAAGAAAAAAAATGAAAGAGAACAGGAATTCAATTTAAATGTCAAAAATAAATAACATAATCCTTTACTAACAAGGGAATCATAGCTGTATTAAAAATACACTAACGCTTAACTAAGTTGATGTTTTATTCCACCCGTTAGAGACCTTGTCAGGATGATAATCTTCTGGCGCAGTTAGAAAGTATAAAATAATTTGATTAGCTGATTCATGATCTGGTATTTGAGATGAAAGCATTAACTTTTGCCCAATGACCCCATAAGCATCTATCAAAAATATAGTTAAGCTGATTAATTTGTTCATCCCAAAATGCACAATTTCAGCAGTGAAGGTACAAGATTGAAAACAAAATAAAAAATGAAAATAGCTTTTCTAGTGTTTCTCCATGCTTGTATATGGATGACGAACAAAAGTTACTGATCTGCCAGTGCCAAAAAACCATCCAATAACCTTTCATGCTTAATTGGATTATTCAAAGGGTCAAATGTAATTAGAAATGTCAAATGTTTATGAAGTATCTAAATTGAAGATTGAAATTAAAGCATTCACATCCACAAAGAACTTGATGTTGGCCCGTGCAAATACTATAAAAAAAGGTGGAAAGGCTAATTTAAAAATTCATGACAGCAAAAGGAAGGCATCATATAGCTCACCTCTGAGCATGTCCCAAGTTCATTAACTTCATCTTGACCTGCATATACAAATCATCATGAGAGACTGCCTGAATTCACCGATGTCAAATGATAAGCAACTGTTCCAGTGTCCATCAACATCTGTCTTAAGTTATGTAACTTTGAACACAGGCACTATCAGTTTAAGACAAAAGAATATAAAATCATTAAAAATGTCAACACACTCATGCAGTTGAAGGATTGCATAAGGATTATTGTGCAAGTATCAGTTAGTATAAGTAACAGAAAACATGTCCAGATAAATAAAATTATAATGCACAAAAAGTATGTAACATTGTGTAAACAGACTGAGGCTTGGCCACAATATTAGTGTCAATGTGCATTGAAGACAGTTTCTTAAGAGCGTGGGTGTGTTTGTTACATTGATTTAAGTCCTCGACAGTTCTAAGGATTTTATAAGTGAAAATGCGAATTATTCTTACATGGCATCACCTTGGGATCCTGCATTGCCAGTTTGGTCCGCTCTCGGATCCGTCTAAGGGTTTCTGCATGAGATTGAATACTTGCCAATGAGGGGAAATTTTTTCCAATAAAAAACAGCAATAACGCAAGAAACAGACAAATCAACTGTAAGCTAACACAAACATATTTTTAGTTGCCCACCTGCACTATGTTTCCTGCCTTTATTCCAGGGGACATTCCCCTTATTTGCTTTGGAAATCTTCATTCGCCTCAACTTCTCTCTCTCATCCGGCTCTATGGAGTCTTCACTTGAGGACTGAAACACTTGCAAATTTGAATTACAACCTAACTGCAATTCGTAATCCTGTGTGTGTCCATCTTCATTCTGAATTATATACTTTGTTTCGAAAGTAGCAACTGCCTTAACAAGGAGTGCATTCCGCATCTCAAGATGCCCCACGTTGAAGCTCACTTTTCTTGGGACTTGGACATACACTTTCCATGCAGAGGCCAATCTTTTTTCCTTTCCAAAAGAACATACATTTGAAAGGTTACCACGAAATAGGGGCTGAACCCTTGATGCACCCAGATGATTTTGGAAGGCTGGCTGCGAAGTAGCAATATCTAAACACAAAATTATGAGTTAGTTGCCAGGATAGTGATATAAGACATTGATGACAGCTTTATTTTATAAACACAATTAGTATTCAGAGAAGATTTTTGTTGGTGAAGGACTCTAAAAATAAGAATGGGGTCCCATTAGTAAAGTGGGAAGAAGTTTGTAAACCAATCAATAGTGGAGGCCTTGGCATCAGGAGAATAAAGGAAACGAATCAATCCTTGCTAGGCAAGGGGCTGTGGAGGTATGGTAAAGAAGAAAATCATCTGTGGGTGAAAGTTATCGAAGGAAAATACGGAGCTTTACCGGGCCATTGGATTTCTGAAGACAAATTTAAACATCCTGGTAAGACGGTTTGGAAGGATATCCTTAGCATCAACCCTTTGTCTGAGGAAGGTATCAGATTCAGAGTATATGATGGAAGCAGAATTCGATTTTGGTTGTATAAGTGGTGCTCGAATCAGCCTCTCAGAGTTGTGTTCCCTGATTTGTTTGCTATGGCTCAGAACAAGGAGGGTTATGTTATGAACTTCATGGAAAAAACAGAAGGGATGATAGTTTGGAACCTGACTTTCAGAAGAAACTTCTTTGATTGGGAGATTGATTTGGCTGCTAGGCTCTTCGAGACTCTTGAAGAGACTACAAAAAACATGATGGGGAGGATTGGATCTGGAATTCATCGGGTGACATCACTGTTAAATCCTTCTATCACCAATTGGCAATGTGCCCTGTGTCTGCAAAACTCGCTAAAGTGTGGTCAATCCAAGCTCCTCCTCGAGCGGGTGCATTTGGGTGGGCAGCTTGCAGAGGAAGAATTCAGACGATGGACTTCTTGAGGAAAGAAAAGTGCTTATATTAGATCATTGTGCCCTACGTATTGAAGCTGGAGAAACAACTAATTATCTCCTTCTTCATAGCAAAGTGGCTAGAGTGGTTTGGGGAAAATTGTTGAACCGTTTCGGAATACATTGGGTTTTTCCCAAATCCCTATCACAACTCTTTGATGGATGGTCTTTAGTTCCATGGAAAAATAGGGGAAGATTCCATGGAATGTCTCCCTATTAGCCACAATTTGGGTCCTTTGGAAAGAAAGAGATGCAAGGATTTTTAAAGGTGTCTCAAAAGGCCCGCCTACCTTTTCGTTAAGGTGATCACATTGACTATATCATGGGTAAGAACTATTCCATTTTTTAGGCTTGTATCAGCCTATGATCTTTGGGAAAGTTGGCAAGAGATATGCAATGATGTGGAAGTAAAGCAAAAGGTAGCACAAAGTTGGAATACTCCCCCATCTGGATTCCTTAAACTTAACTTCGATGGCTCCAATTTGGGCAATCCGGGGTCGGCTAGAATTGGAGGGGTATTACGAAACGATCAAGGGGAAGTGATTTGGGCTTTCACTGGACCCATTGGAGTGGCGGATGCCTTGAAGGCCGAAGTTCGTGCGACACATCAAGGTATAAAGCTTTTGGAAGCGAGTTTAATGTGGCGGTAGAAGGGGACTCCTTAAATGTCATAAAGTGGATAAAGGGGGGTCAAAAGCATCCTTAGAGGTTTGACAAATACTTTGATGAGATAGGAGACTCGAAAAGATCAAAAGCACCTAATTCAAGCATGTTAGGAAATCGGCTAACGAGGTAGCCTATAGCTTGGCAAGGACGGGGGTGTCTCAACAGTCATTGGCGTTATTTGATTTGCTCCCTCCATGATTTGATGTACCATCTTTTCTTATTTTTCCTCCTCTCTTTTTCATTGTATTGTTGTTCTTTCTTGTATCTTTGACCATCTCAGCCCTTTGAAAATGGCGATCATTAAAAAAAACACAATTAATATTCAATAGAACTAAACGGAGAAGAATGATACAGGTAAAATTCTTTCTTTATATTTTTAAATATTTTTACGTAAATTCCAGGAAAATAACCCAAGAAAAATGTCAAATTTGAAGATCATATGCTAGATAGCCGAGCCTATAAATTCCAGTAAACAATATTTGTCACTTGATGCCGGAGTGCAGTGGGCTTTGGTCGACTAAAAAGAACCAATGTACCTGAGACCTCTTTAGGGCAACTTTAGAGGAAAAGATGCAAGGATCAGAACCAATGTGCCATAAACCTCTGTAGGGCAACTTTCTGGTAGAAAGAGAGACAAGGAGCCCATAAAATTGAGGGAAGTATGGCCTATTATTACATTCCCGCTCTCCTTTGAGCACAAAAATTTGCTACGCAGATAACAAACCCCAAAACATTGAGGTCAGTCTTGCCTATTATTACATGTCCATCCTCCCTTGAGCACAAAATAGGTGACTATAGGCATAAGTGATTATTACACCCAAATCTTGGAATAAGTGATTCAAACAAACTCCGGATAATTTGTTCTTGGGATTGGCTAATCTGCCTGGATAAGTTGCTTCTGAGATTGTCATGTCCAATGCTTGCTGATGTTGTTTTGTATCTTGGAACAGAGTTATATGTTGTTTGATTAATACAATGCATAGCAGCAAATACAAACAAAAAAACGACTCTTTGTCAAATCTGAGCTCCTCCATCTCCAACAGATCTGGAGTTCTGGACTCCCCTTTGTCAGATCTGAGCTCCTCTATCTCGAACAGAACTAAAGGCATTCGTCAGTCGCAAAGAGAGAGTGTGAGAGAGAGTACCAATAATCCGATCAAAACAATGAAGAAAAAACCAGTAAACGAGGCTTGGGTGGTGGTGAAAATCGGGCTAGGAGGTGCAGCCTCGGGCGATGACGGCAAATTCTGGGCAAGGAAGCTAAATAATAGAGAGAGAGAGAGAGAGAGAGAGAGAGAGAGAGAGAGAGAGAGAGAGAGAGAGAGAGAGAGAGAGAGAGAGAGAGAGAGAGAGAGAGAAGAGATGATATCCTTGGAAAGGTACCACTTATTTGGAAACTATAAACTTGCTGGTTTCCAACGGCTGAACAAGTTGCCTTCGGCTTTCGACGTTCAAAGGATTAACCTTACCGTCTTTCTTTACGGAAACTCTCTCTCCATGTTTGCCTTCTATTTTCGAAGGGGAGTTAAGGTCCGGAAAGCAGGACTCTCCTTCCGTCTTGCAATCATCAGTGGTTGATGGATCACTCGAGCAACTATCTTGACCACATAGAGATGGCATGGCATTTATTCCTTCTCTTATATTAAATAGGCAAAGCAGCACAAAGGAAGCCCCTCCCCGATGTAGAAGTCATCCTGGATTTTTAGATTCCGTATGCCGCCTCACCTTTCTACATTAATTATTAGACTCATTTCCTCATGACTCTATAAAACAGAATGAAAAGCAAAAGTTGAAGCAGAAACAGAAGGAGAGAGGGAAAGTGGCTAGGGGGAAGAAGTCTAGTACTAGTTTTCACTGAAACAGATTTTTCTCACCTTTTTTAGTGGTTTCTTCATTCTCTTATTTGGATTGAAAGAAAGATCTAAGGTTGGATTTCACTATTTCGGTCTAGGGTTACAAAGTCACTTTTTCTTGGCCAAGAAAACACAAAGAAAAAAAACCTCATCGCGCAACCCTAACATGTGGCTTATATAAAAACCTCAAGGTCCTGTATAATGCCAAAATACAAGACATCTGCACAACAATGCCCCCGACCACCCTTCTTTCTCAAAGTCAAGTTTCTCGTTTGTTTAGTATTGCTTTTCATTTTGATAGGAGTAGGTCCTTGCGGGGTTGGCTTGTTAGTCGTACAGCTTCTATCTGTTCATTTCATATTCGCCTTTGCTTCGATAAAGACAAGACAAAAGCTTCTCGCTCTCGCTCATAAGTGGTACTCATCAGGGGCATTCCCTACAGCATTAGCTAGTTATATGCAAATGACAGACAAGGAAGAAATCGGGTCGGGGAAGAAGATCGGAACCGATGTTCCAGATCATTAACGTTCAGACAACGAAATTTCGAACGAAAGATGTCTAGTTCGCTCGGCCAAACAAAAGAGGAATGGGATTTTTCGGCTTCATCGGCTGCAGAGGAGGAACTTGACCGTGTGCGAGTCCAACACATCAGTGGAAAGCTAGCAACTTTGCACTCGTTTCTTTGTTAAGAGCTTTGAATATGTCTACAGACATCTACTTGACGAGAGCAACTTAGCCCAAAACCCCAATGGGTTGCCCTAGGGTTTTTAGTATAAAACACCATAGATATTGAAATCTAGCTCAGGCACGAGATTTCAATATCCATGGTTTTCAATTCCCCTTTTGTTTATGCATGTTATGAGGCTGCAAGTAGCACCAGTACACTAATTTTCATGGGAATTTTTATCCCCACCGTGCTACCTGCACATAAAACAACCAAAGGGTTCTAACCAGCTTGGAAAAGAAGAGAGAGTTGAAGGCTGCCCAACCGTTCAAATGAGAAAAAATGAGTTAACAAAAATTTGAAAAAGTTGTATGATTTGCTGTCACCTCCCTCGCAAGTTTGAAGAACATAATGGGGGAGATTAGGAGGATCAGAGACGGAAAATGCAAAGCCTTACGTAACATGAAGACGGTGAGGAGGTTGGACCTCAAGGACTCTACACTGAACTCTAAAGAGGTGGTTAAAGGGAAGGAGATAAGGTCGGGAAAAAAACCCAAAGCTTTGTCCCTTAAGGTTACAGGAACATCAATTTCTTCCTAAAATTGCTAATACTAGGAGAAGAAAAAATCTTATTAAATGTGTTGAGCACATATTGAAGAGGAACAGAAAGGGGTGGAAGATGCTATAGGGGAACATTAAGAAATCTCTGCATAGGAAATGTGGAGTGATGACCTTGTCATGATGGGTTGGAGTTCCCTTGTCAAATAGGTGTTAAAGGGAGCAAAAGAAGTGTGAAAAGGAAGTGAGATATGCATTGTTCTCTATGGATAGAGATAAGGACATGGGTCCAAACGGAGTAGGCTTTGTATCAAAAGAATTAGGAGATCAACCAAGTTGATCTTTGTCAAGAGAGAAGAAGAGTTGGGGGGGGAGGGAGGGGCGCACCCCAATAGATGATATCCTTGGATAGAGTTTTTAGTTTAAAACGGAGAGAGGACGCCCCAATAGATGATACCCTTGGATAGGGTTTTCAATATAAAACACCAAAGATATTGAAATATCAGCTCAGGCACAAGATTTCAATATCCATGGTTTTCAAATTCCCTTTTTGTTTATGCATGTTATGGGGCAGCAAGTAGCACTGGTAACGCTAATTTCCATGGGCATTTTTATCCATGGCTAAAAAAAGAAAAAGAAACCGAAATATATGGATATATTTGTTAACAGATTCACAAATTCTACAAACCGAGAATCATGTAAGCATGATTCTCGGGATGACTCTCCACCTCAACCACACATTATTCCTTCCAACTCCCTTGCCAACCGTGAACTGCCCATAACTCACACATCTCTTGCCCATTCACTTGGCAACCATGAACCACCCATAACTCCCACTATCTGTCATGTTTAACATCTACTATCTGTGTGGTTCCATACAATTATGGTAACTGATTACTTGTATCATATATGGGTGTCTTAACCATGGAAAAATTATGAAAAGTGAGATTGTGGATGTAGGTTTCATATAACCGATAGGTCTCTCTCTCTCTCTCTCTCTCTCTCTCTCTCTCTCTCTCTCTCTCAACAATCTTCTTTGCCTTTGTTCATTTATTTCATTATGGTATTAGAGCACTACCGTTTTTAAAAGAGTGTCTCAGTCCTTCCTTCTTATTATTCATTAAATGGATTTGTCTTAATCATCTTTTTCTCCTCCATCTCCTTAGGCATTGTTGGACTTGAAAAATTATAAAAAGGGGATAATAGTGACATCTCTTTGTAAAATAAGAAGAGAGGGAAAACGGGTGGTTACTCATCACCTTATCCCTAAAGAAAAAAGGGATAAATATAAAAAAGTCAAATCCCTAAATTTTAGGAAATAAAAATGACTCGCAAAAGGAATAGTGAGTCACCCAATTTTCAAAACAGGAGTTACGTAACTCCCCACGAAAAGGAAGTGGGGATCGTGAAGTTGAGAAAAAAGGGGTGAGGTGGCAGTTGCCACCCACTCCAAGGAACCTCTATAAATAGGAGGAAATATCCTTCGAAAAGGGATCCTGATTAGACCTGGCAAACGGGTGGGTCGGGCCGGGTCAACCCGCGGGTGGTGCGGGTGCGGGTCCACGGGTCGGGTGAGAAAATGACCCGCATTTTGGCGGGTCAAAATTTACGTGACCCGCGCGGCCCGCGGGTGGGCCGGGTCAACCCGCGGGTCACCCGCAAATATGCCGCAAATATGGGATTGTAATCAGTGTTCTAAAAGGCGGCCTGAGCGGCCGCCTAGGCGCTGGGCGTGGAAAAAACGCACAGCCCAGGCCCTAGGCGTTTAAAAAAGCGGCCTCACCGCCTGGGCGTTATTAGGCGGCCGCCCAAGAGATGAGGCGGCCGCCCAGGCGATGTGCGTGGGCCTGGGCGGGGCGGGTTTGGGCGGTGTGATAAAAGAGGGGGTGTTTGAAGTAATAAAAGGGGTGCCTTTTTTAGTGTATTTTTTAGTTTTTATAACCTAAAACCTAAAACGTAAAACCCTCACCCTCTTCTCAAACCTCAACATCGACTAAAACTAAAAGTCTAAAACAGTAAAACCCAAAAACTTCAAAACCCTAAAGCTTTAAACCCTAAAGCTGTAAAATACTAAACCCTAAAGCTATAACCAGTAACCCTAAAAGAAACCGAAGCCGAAGAAGAAGAAAAAGAAGAAGTGCTTGGATCTTAATCTTTTTTTGGTTATGGATTTGTGTTGTATTGTTAAATACTTAAATTATTAAGTATTTTAAGCTTAATTTCTTATTAAGTTTTTGACTTTTTGTTATTATTTAATGTTTAGTGCTTATGCATAAAATGGTTTGGATTGTTATGTATTCAAGTACTTATATTTTATATAAAAAAATGCAAGAAATTATGAAAATATATTAATATCTAAAAAAAAAATGAAAAACGCCTAGAAACGCCTGGGCGGCCTGGGCGCTGGGAGGTCAGTCAGCCGCCCAGCTCCGCCCAGCGCTTTTTAGAACACTGATTGTAATAATTATTTTGATTTGACAGCCTCTATTTGCCCGTAATTGTCATAACCTCCAATATGTGATTTGGTATTTTTTTCGTAATTTTAAAATTTTATAACCCTTTCTAGGTAATTTTTCATTCAAAACTTTATAATTTAGCTAATTTACTTTTTGTGGTGTAATGATTACTTTTTTACATATTTTCTAGGAACATTTTAGCAACATTTGGATGCGCGCATCTTTGCATACACAAAGGCCACTTGCCGAGAAATTGCCAAAGGAGAAGCTTGATAGCAAATTCTAATAAAATAAAAACCACATTTAAATGTTATCAACACTACTGGGCACTCTCACTTTATGTATGGCCCACACCATAGGATGATCCAAACCGTCCATTAGTTGGGCCATAGCCTAAATAGGTTATGCTCCAAAAATCATTTCCATAGGATGATCCTATCCCTCCAATCTGAATGTTAGAGGGTTGATCCTAACCCTCTATAGATCGGAGGGTTAGAATCAACCGATGGAAATAATTTTGGAGCATAACCTATTTAGGGTATGGCCCATCTAATGGACGGTTTGGAACTTTGGATAATCCTACGGTGCAGGACATACCGTACTTTTTATAAAGTGAGGAGTTACTCATAAAAAACAAACAGCAGTGATGATAACATTCTCAAAAAGATTAAAAAATACTGTAAAAATGCGGGTGCCCGCGGGTTGACCCGACCCGACCCGTGTTTTTGCGGGTTGGGTCACCCGCGGGTTGGTTTTTGACGGGTCACGGAAACTTAGACCCGTGCCCGCAAATTTGCGGGTGGGCCGGGTCGACCCGCGGGCACGGGTCACTTTTGCCAGGTCTAATCCTGATCCAATCCACCTATCGAGAAAAAGCTACGCAAAGGAGATCGAATATTGGCGAAAGAAGAAGCTAAGTGAAGAAAAGAGGAAGGAGGAGAAAGAAAGGTGAGAAGAGATTACCGGCTAACATTACTTTCCTTTTTTCCTTTTTTTTTCTTTGCAGGTTTCTCCCAAAAGGTTCCAGAAAGGAGATAAGAAGAAGACAAGACATTTTCTCCTTCGGGAGAAAGAGGAAAATCCCTTTAGAGAATCCCTCTCTAAAGGTCCCTTTAGGATCTCTTCCCAGAGACTCCTTAAAGGGAAAAGACCTTTCTCCTTCAGGAGAATGATGATAAAAATGAAGGCTCCAAAAAAAAAAAGACAGAGAAAAATCACTTTAGAGAATCTCTCTCTAAAGGTCCATTTAGGATCTCTTACCAGAGACTCCCTAAAGGGAGAAGACCCTTCTCCTCCAGAAGAATGATGATAAAGATGAAGAATCCCAAAAAGAAAGACGGAGCTAAAAGTCCCTTTAGGATCTCTTCCCAGTGACTCCCTAAAGGGAGAAGACCCTTCTTCAGAAGAAGAAGGATGATAAAGATGAAGGCTCTAAAAAAGAAAGACGGAGGAAAATCCTTTTAGAGAATCTCTCTCTAAAGGTCCCTTTGGTCTGAACACCACCGAATCAGGTAAAAAAGACCAAAGTAACCTTAGGTCAAGGAAAGTGGAAAATTACTAAAATAACCTTGTATCAAAATCAAGTCTTGCAAGCCTCAAACCCTTCCACTTGCAAGACTTGAGGGAGCATTTGTTGGACTTGAAAAATTATAAAAAGGGGATAATAGTGACATCTCTGTAAAATGAGAAGAGAGGGAAAACTGGTGGTTACGTATCACCTTATCCTAAAAGAAAAAAGGGATAAATATAAAAAAGTTAAATCCCTAAATTTTAGGAAATAAAAATGACTCTCGCAAAAGGAATAGTGAGTCACCCATTTTTCAAAAAAAGAGTTATGTAACTCCCCACGAAAAGGAAGTGGAGATCGTGAAGTTGAGAAAAAATGGGTGAGGTGGCAGTTGCCAACCATTCTAAGGAACCTCTATAAATAGGAGGAAATATCCTTTGAAAATTGATCCTGATCCAATCCACCTATCGAGAAAAAGCTATGCAAAGGGAATCGGATCTTGACGAAAGAAAAAGCTAAGTCGAGAAAAGAGGAAGGATGCAAAGTGAAGAAAAGAGGAAGGAAGCTAAGTGAAGAAAAGATGAAGCAGGAGAAAGAAATGTGAGAAGAGAATTCTGGCTAACAGTGCTTTCCTTCTTTTTCTTTTTCTTTGCAGGCTTCTCCCAAAAGGTTTCAGAAAGGAGATAAGACGAAGACAAGACATTTTTTCCTTTGGGAGAAAGAGGAAAATCCCTTTAGAGAATCTTTCTCTAAAGGTCCCTTTAGGATCTCTTCCCGAAGACTCCCTAAAGGGAGAAGACCTTTCTCCTCCAGGAGAAGGATGATAAAGATGAAGGCTCCCAAAAAGAAAGACGGAGAAAAATCCCTTTAGAGAATCTCTCTCTAAAGGTCCCTTTAGGATCTCTTACCAGAGATTCCCTAAAGGGAGAAGACCTTTCTCCTCCAGGAGAAGGATGATAAAGATGAAGGCGACCAAAATGAAAGACGGAGGAAAATCCCTTTAGAGAATCTCTCTCTAAAAGTCCCTTTGGTCTGAACACCACCGAATCGGGTAAAAAGGACCAAAGTAACCTCAGGTCAAGGAAAGTGAGAAATTACTAAAATAACCTTGTATCAAAATCAAGTCTTGCAAGCTTCAAACCCTTCCACTTGCAAGACTTGAGGGGGCATTTGTTGGACTTGAAAAATTATAAAAGGGGGATAATAGTGACATCTCTTTGTGAAATGAGAAGAGAGGGAAAACGGGCGGCTACGCATCACCTTATCCCCAAAGAAAAAAGGGATAAATATAAAAAAGTTAAATCCCTAAATTTTAGGAAATAAAAATGTCTCTCGCAAAAGGAATAGTGAGTCACCCACTTTTCAAAAAAGGAGTTACGTAACTCCCCACGAAAAGGAAGTGGGGATCGTGAAGTTGAGAAAAAGGGGTGAAGTGGCAGTTGCAAACCACTCCAAGGAACCTTTATAAATAGGAGGAAATATCCTTTGAAAAGGGATCCTGATCCAATCCACCCATTGAGAAAAAGCTACGCAAAGGGGATCGGATATTGGCGAAAGAAAAAGCTATGTGAAGAAAAGTGGATGGAAGCTAAGTGAAGAAAAGAGGAAGGAGGAGAAAGAAAGGTGAGAAGAGATTACTGGCTAATAGTGCTTTCCTTTTTTTTTTTCTTTGCAAGCTTCTCCCAAAAGGTTCCAGAAAGGAGATAAGAAGAAGACTCATTTTCTCCTTCGGGAGAAAGAGGAAAATCCCTTTAGAGAATCTCTCTCTAAAGGTCCCTTTAGGATCTCTTCCTAGAGACACCCTAAAGGGAGAAGACCTTTCTCCCCAGGAGAAGAATGATAAAGATGAAGGCTCCCAAAAAGAAAGACGGAGAAAAATCCCTTTAGAGAATCTCTCTAAAGGTCCCTTTCGGATCTCTTACCAGAGACTCTCTAAAGGGAGAAGACCTTTCTCCTCCATGAGAAGGATGATAAAATGAAGGCTCTCAAAAAGAAAGACAGAGGAAAATCCCTTTAGAGAGTCTCTCTCTAAAGATCCCTTTAGGATCTCTTCCCAGAGACTCCCTAAAGGGAGACCCTTCTCCTCCAGAAGAAAGACGATAAAGATGAAGGCTCCCAAAAAGAAAGACGGAGGAAAATCCCTTTAGAGAATCTCTCTCTAAAGGTCTCTTTAGGATCTCTTCCCAGAGACTCCCTAAAGGGAGAAGACTTTTCTCCTCTAGGAGGAAGATAGACAAAGATAACGTTTCCCAAAAAAATTAATTATAAACGATCTATTCACAAAAATCAGATATTCAAAAATCCCTCTTTCTAGAGAACAATTAACAAAAGTTGTATTTAGATAGGGAACCTCTTGATGGATAATCAGAGGGGTTTTCTTCTTAAAGAAATGTAATTAACGGCCAATAGAGCCGGAAGTGTACGACTCCAACCAAAATTAATAAAACCTCTTCTCGCAAGAGGGAAATATGATCCCAATTTATTTTGGGAGATGATATTTTCACTCCCCCTGCATTCCGCGAACACTCCCCTTATAACATGATTTGACGTCAAAAAGCGTTAAAGTTGCCCACTTTTCACGTCAAATCACGCTATAAGGGGAGCGTGCGCGTAATGCACGGGGAGTGAAAATATCATCGCCCTTTATTTTATGTGTGTGATTTCCCTTTTCATGCATGTGAAATTTGTGCGAATAGGCATCTTCCTCCATAACCAGCCAAGCCTCTCTTATTCCAAATCTATCTCCAAATCTATCTCACCTGGTTTCGATTCCTTCTTTGGCAATCCCAACTTCTTCTGATTCTAAGTAGCCATGATCTTCTCTCGTATGTTGATGGTTCTTCTCAAGCACCACAGAAATTTCTGGAAGAAGCATCGACTACTCTTAATCCAGCATATGTGACTTGGCACCGCACAGATCAAATGCTACTTAGTTGGATCAATGCAGCATTCACTTAACCCGTTATCTCACATGTTGTGAATTTAGATATATTCTGTGCTGTTTGGAATGCACTTGAAAAGGCCTTCTCTGCTCATTCCACTGCTCGCATTGTCCAATTTCATCCTCAACTCCAAACCATCCGAAAAGGTTCGCTTACTATTAGTGATTGCCTTCAAAAGAACAATTCTCTGGCTAATGCTCTTGCAGCTGTTCATCAACCTCTTCCTGACCATGGTTTTAAATTTCGGCCGAAATCCAAAATTTCGGTCTGAATTTTCAGATTTCGGTGGGGACCGAAACCGAAATTTCGGAATTTCGGTCCGAAATTTTGAGACAAAATACCAAATTTGGTCCGAAATGGGTACCGAAACCGAAATTTAAAACCTTGTTCCTGACTCAGATCTGGTTTTATATACCCTCACTGGTCTTGGTCCTGAATATGATAACTTCACACTGCTCTAACTGCCCGTTTGGAAACCCCATCATTTGATGAATTGTATTCCCTTCTTCTAAATCATGAAATGCACTTAGAACACGTTCAACAACAACAACAACACAATCTACTTCAACCTACTGCCTTCAATGCTCAACAACAACCTGTCAATGAAGGTAGCACTAATCGAGGGAAGCATGGTCGAGGTCGAGGTCGTGGTTGCTTCGATAGTTGTGGTCGTGGTCGCTATTCTCCAAACCATGCAGGTTAAGTTATAAATACCTATGCTCCTCGACATTCTGTCCCCCTATTCAACCATCCAACGGCACTCTTGGGCCCTGACATCCACGTTTGGATCAACAATCGGTTCAGTGCCAAATTTGTGAGCGCTTTGGACATTCTGCCCTGCAATGTTATCAATTGTTTAATCAAGCCATTCAACCACAAGATCTCCCTCAATCCTTTGCAGCTATGGGCATCAATCAAATCTTCAATGCATTCAGTCACCAGTTAACTATTCCGGTAACTCTTCTATTTTTATTGGCAATGGTTCTTCATTCCCTACATCTGACACTGGTACAATGCATGTTCAGTCTCCTAATTCTACCATTCAACTACACAATGTTCTCTGTGTGCATGATATTAAGAAAAATCTTATTTCCGTGGCACAATTAACTCGTGATCTTGATTGCATTTTTATTTTTGGCTCGCATCGCTTTCTTATTAAGGATCGCATATCGGGGATATTTCTACATAGCAGCCCAAGTAAGGGAGGGTTGTACCCCCTTATTGATTGTGTTGTTTATCAGCTTCGCTCACCACCTCAGGATTTTCTTAGCACTTGTGTCAGTTGGGATGTTTGGCATCTATCTTTGGGACACCCTCATTGTCAAATTAAGCAGCAGCTAGTAAAGAGTAAATATATTAATATCAGAACTTCTACTAGCAAGACTCATGTATGCCCCAGTTGTTTGGCTGAAAATCATCACAAGTTGCCTTTTCAGTCATATGGACTACGTTCTACTTGTTGTTTTGAATTAGTTCACTCGGATTTATGGGGAACTGCATCGGTGTTACCTAATCATGGTTATAAATATTATCTTTTACTAGGGGATGATTTCTCAAGATTTAGTTGGTTGTTTCCTTTGTTTCATAAAAGTGATGCTGCTTCCTGCTTTATTCTTTTCAAGAAAATGGTTGAAAATGTCTTTTCCAAAAGCATTAAAACAATTCAAACTGATCATTGTAGTGAATACACTGGTAACCCCTTTGCCTTTATTCTTGCCAACCATGGTATACGACACTTGATCTCATGCCCACATACGCCTCAACAAAATGGTGTTGCCGAACGCAAGCATAGGCATGTTGTTGAAACGGGGTTAGCCTTACTTGATCATTCTCATCTTCCAAAATCATTCTAGATCGATGCATTTTTATACTAGTATGTATCTTATTAATAGGTTGCCCACGCCAAACCTTGGTGGCTGATCTCCCTATGAGATTATATTTGGATCATCTCCAAATCTCAGTGGCTTGCATGCCTTCGGATGCACTTGCTAACCTTTACTTGTTCCCTATAACAAAACTAAGCTTGACTCACACACCAAGCAATGCCATCTCCACCAGCTCATACATCTACACACCCTATGATCACTCGTCTTCATGATGGTATCACTAAACCGAAAGTTCTACTTGCAACTAAGCACCCACTAGCTGCATGTTTTTCATCTATTCTCCTCTCCACCGCATCAGATTCAAGATGTTACACTATGTTGGGTATATAATATAACACATGTATGTTCTAATATAAGCCCAATAAGATAATGGACCGGTGTAGTGGGCCTATTTGGGCTAGAGCCCACTAACCTATTATAACCCTAGTGTATATATATATAGGGGCTGGAGGCAACAAACTTGGTATTCCAAACTAGATACCTTGGGTGTAATGCTTCAAGCAACCTCTTGCTCGACCTAATTACTCTAACAATCTTGAAGCATTTTTCAGCAGTTTTGCCATCTTTCAAAGGTGGTCTTGAAGAATCTCAGGATATATCTTTGCACCAAAGAGATTTGTCTGGGGAAATCAATGATGACAACAATGAGAATGAGTTCCATGAGCCGGAAGACAACATTTCTTCAAAAGTGCCTTCCTTAATTTCTGTTCTTGGTCGTGATTCAAGTAGCTTCGACGTAATAGAACAGAATGAAAGCATGGAATCTTCAATCTTTTTGGAGACCAAGTCAGAGGTTGTTGAAGATAGATCTGCTGAATTTGATGCAACCGAGCCACATTTAGAGTCATTTATTCTTGTGCGATCTGCCAAAGAGGTCGAAGCGGCTCTTAATAAATCCATGGCCCAAAAAACTGGCACAAGTACCGAAGAACCGAGCGCTGGAAAAGCAGGTGATGAAGCCAAAGAGATATCTGATGATTGGAGCCCCAGTGACGAAAAACACAAGAATGCAGTGTCTGGTAAATCTACCTCTAGCTCCAGCTCCAGCTCAAGTTCAAGCTCTAATCATTCTGATCGAGAAGTTGACGACTGAAAAAGGGGAAAGAGACAAATTGCTTGTGTGACTTCTGTTATGGTGTATCTTGGCTCATGGGTTTTTTTTTACAGGAATATATTTTGGGTTCATAAGATACCTTAGGGTCTCCCACATGCATATAGTGTTAGGTATACATGTGTATGGTATAACCCTAGTATATGTTCTCATATAAGGCCAATAGATAATGGATCAGGTGTAGTGGGCCCAAATGGGCTGGCGCCCATTAACCTCTTATAACCCTAGTGTGTGTGTGTATATATATATATATAGGGGCTGGAGGCAACAAACTTGGTATTCCAAACTAGATGCCTTGGGTGTAATGCTTCAAGATTGTTAGAGGTAATTAGGAACCTAATTTTTGGAACGTCGAATTGTTCTCTCTCACGTTTTTGTTTTTTTTTGTTCGTGGATCTGTTCCATCGTTTTGAATTCGTTGGGGACGTGGGTTTCTTTGACGTGGGATTATTCTCGTATTCAATCGTTGGACAAGGAGACGTCTGTCCTCTCTTGCTTGTGGGTTTATTCATCGTTGAATCGAGAAGGAATAAACGGTGTGACTCTCTCTTCACTCTTTGCTTGACCTAATTACCTCTAACAGCAAATATCTGGATCTTCTGAGATAAGCACACCCATTTTCCAGTAATATAATTAGAAAGCATAAAATGGGTTTTCGATGAATAAGGAGGAAAAAGATCCCCAGTCTATCGACGCTAGCAGCTATTCCTTGAGAAAAACCTAACCGGTGTCTGAAAGAAGCAAGCAACCAAGCAATTAAAGAGTAATGCGTGAACAATACAGATGCAAGAAAATGATCCTTGGAGGTAGAGATAAAGTACCTAATGAAGGCATGAGAGATCATCCAGACATCCAAGAATTCAAGCAGAGGTAAAGAGAGCCTCCTCCAAATTAAGATTAAAAGTGTTTTTGCCTTTCCTGCAACAACTCTAGGGCTTATGACTTCTAGTGAGTAGAGCAGAGACTAGTATGGATGCATGGGGATTGGGGGAGAGAGTAATAGCCACACACACACACTGTCCAAACGGAAAAGGGGGATAATGAAAATGTGTGGAGCCCGCCAGATAGAAGTAAAAGAGGGGTTCGGATTTTTTTATAGCACACCGCTATCTTGCGCCTGGGGTATCAAGTGCAAAAGTAATCGATTACCTTTCTCACCAATTTCCCTGGAAAGTTCCGGAAAACATTGCATATTTGCCAAAATTGGCTTTTCTTCAGATCAAAGGAAATGGGGTACTCTCGTTACAATTTTTGTAAGCTTACCGTCCAATTTGCCTATTACTCCCTGCTGGCAAAGTAACTGCTTTTTAGTCCTTAAGAATCTCATATTATCCCAAAGGTTTTACTTTTAAAATGTAATCGCCAGAGGGAAATGTTATCAGCACTACTGTATTTTGACGAGGGCACTCCTCACTTTATTAAAAGTACAGTATGGCCCGTACCATAGGATGATCCAAACCGTCCATTAGATGGGCCACAGACTAAATAGGTTGTGCCCCCAAAATCATTCCCATAGGTTGATCCTAACCCTCCAAATCCAAGGCCTATAAATATACAAAAACCACCCTTTAGATTTCTATAGCTTTCTTCTCCATCTCCATAGCTTTATCTCCACCAAAAATTCTTCATCCCCTTCCAACAGTTTCATCAACAAGAAGGTAGATTTTTCTGCCTACCCCGTTCACAATTCTTGTATTTTGGTGTCACCCAGTTGCAATTTTTCCCCGAATTGAATTCTCTGCTTGAAATTCTACGCCTTAAGAAACTACAAATTTGAGCTGGCTTTGCCTGATAACAGCCAACAGCGGCAGGCTTTTTTGTGTTTCAAATTCTACCTCTATTCTTAGCCGAAACAATCTAAATCTACCCTGAAACGTGGAATTTTACTGTGGTGATTTTTCCGAAATTTCGGCCAGATATCATACTTTTCTGTCCGACAAAAAAACTGAGATTTCCACAAGATGTACGGGATTTCATGATTCCAAAAAATGAAAATAGTAATATCTATTTAACCTATTTAGTTAAGTCTAGAAACGTGGAGTATATGCAATGAGATTCCAGTTGATCTGATTACATTAAACTATAAGAAGGCCGGAATTTGACCGGGCAATTCGTTTATGATGAGGAATCGTACTCCAAACAGCACATCACTCAACCAATTGAGTACGATTGGAAACCTAAAGCATGTAAGACTAAGCTGTGATTTCAGCAACTCACATAAGTTTTGTGAAAAACAGTTCAATGGCTATCTCAAAGATATCAAGCATGAGTGGAGGCTGAAAACATAGGTGAGGAATGGGGAGGCATAAATGGACCCACGAGAAAACTCACCATCAAAGGAGGGCAATCCAAAGCAAATGGAGTCCCAAAGAAGTTTCACAGAGACAGCCCCTCAAGAATCAAGGAAATAGTTTCTTGCCTATAGATACCCTGGAAGAAGGGATTCTCCACGTTGAAGAATGAAACTGGATTATGGAACGGTCATCCTTCCAATTGGAATCCAATCCCACTGATGAGCTCATAGCAAAAAGCCCAAAGGAAGAGAGAAAAACAGAAAGCTAGCGAAGAAGAGCACCCCCAACAAAAGAAAACGGAACTCCTCCATCATAGATAAACAGAACCCCCAAAGGTTTAGGAGTTTAGGAAAAGCTAGAGAATAAGAAAGTATAGCCAAAAGATGAAAAACCTCCTGAATCATAGTAAACATGGCTTCACCTGTGTATGGGGTCATGCTCTAGATAGTCCATACATTTTTTGTTTGTTTTTTGAATGGTAAAAGATCCGTTGATAGCTTTCTGGTGGGACCCATCCATTTTACACCAAACAAGTTTAGGATCATCCAATCTTCTCCATAGGATGATCCCCTTTAAAGAAATGACATTATAGAAGCCAACAATTGGTTTAGTTCATCCCAACAGTAGTAACATTCAAGTTGTTTTGGGGCAGAGACTAACTACCACCATCCTCTTTCGTTAAGAGCAGAGCCGCAACTGACAATCAGACAAAAACCAACTATGGATAAGCAATCCATGACAAAAACAATTAGGGCTGAGAGCTTATTCCGTATAAATCCTATCCTGCAATCAAACAGGCTCTTATTAAATGATGGTGAGTTTAGATGTGGCAAATTGCACAAGTCCCTAATAGTCCTCTCCATTGAATTAAATCACAATTCTGATAGTCCTTTCAATTTCTTTTCGGGTGGGATAAAACCCGATTGGTAGGAACTGGTCAAACATTCGACCACCTCATCTCACGTGTTGAGATTTCCTGGCACATCCTTGTGTATTATTTCCTTTCAACTGTTAAAAAGGTATATATTCAATAGAGTGGGCGCACATCCTTGTGTATTGAGGAAGGTGGGTGCGAATGTGAGTGGATCAGTGCTCTATTCAATAGAGTGGGTGCAGGTGCGAGTGCGAGCCTTCAATCTGTTTGCCGAACTGTACCATACTTGTGTTACTAGGTTATAGTAACCGAACTACATCAATTGGAATGCCCCCGAGTTTATTGTGGCTCTAATTTTCACTCTGATAAATGATATTTTCACACCCTTGATTTAACAATGACACTACGCACTTAGTCTTTTTCTAAGTAGCTTTGAATGATTTTAATAATTTGCAAAATGCCCAATTTTAAAAGAGGAATATGAAGTAAAAAGTAGAGTGGCATTATTGAAACAAAGGTGTGGGAATATTATATTCATTTCACACCCAATATGTTCATTCTCACTTGCAACATCCGGTTCGGTATACTGATGCAAGCAACTCAAGCCATAGCCTAGAAGTATTTAGAGAAATGGGTGATGAAACTTCATCGCTCAAATCTAACCCACCATTTCTCCAACACTGCATACCACCAGCAACAGCTGAGCCTCTTATGTTTCTGGGGCCTGACAGTGCAAGATGCACTGCTGTGACACTGGCAGCAACATTGAAAATTGCCGCACAAAAGCTGGAAAGCTCAGTAAAACCTCTCAGAAATCTTCCTCCCACCGTAACCAACAACGAGCCTTGTTGGCACAGCCCCTATGGCTAGAATGTCCCACATGCAGCATATAGCTTGAGCCCAAAGCAAGCTATGCGCGCACCTGGTCAGCGTCCAAACTCCTCCCCCACAAGCAGCAGCCTCTACCACAACCTCTACCGCTGGTTTCTTTATCTTGGGTTAGTGGGGGAATATCCCTAAAAGGTTATTTTGTTGTTTAAGAAAACACGACTTTTTAAAGAGATGGTGATCAACCCCCAGCATGAAATTTAGTAGTAATAATACAAGAAATCTGCAGCTTAAAATATGAAAATAAAACAAAATAACCTCCAAAGGATAAAGATCCTTTTAGCCTCGGGCAGGATAACAAAAAACATGACTTTATCACCCAAATACTGGACCGTGTCACATATAAAGCAACAAAGAAACAAAAGAAGGAAGCTTGGGCTAGTTGTAGACCATGTACTTGGGGGTTGCACTGAATTTCTGGTACCCTTTAATAACCTTATTGACAGCGTCAAGGAAATCTTTCTCAGTAACAGTCTTCCTCCGTGCTCTGATTGCATACATCCCTGCCTCGGTGCACACACTCCTTATGTCAGCCCCTGAATCAATTAATAACCAGTCCAAGATGTTAAACAAAGCCCTGTCTCTCAGCAAAAGTGAAAATAAAAAGCAAGCAGCTCACAATATGCTTCTTTAGTACACAACGAAATCACAACAAGTCTTTCATGGGTTAGGGGATAAGAACAATAAAGTTGAGGTCATGAGTCTGATCAAAGCATTGCCCCCATCGAGATGATAAAAGTATTATTATAATGGAGATGATGAAGTATTAAAATGGTTGCAGTACTTCCGGTCATGGTAATGTTAGCAGCAATTGGACACAAAATTTTACAGCAAACAAGACATCTGATGGAATACATAAAAATCTATAGGTCGCAGGGACACATTCATCTATTTACATGCACAAAAGCTTGCAAAAGTGTGCAAATACAGGTACAATGGGTTGGGCTGCTACTAGATTTAACATTCTTTTTTAGAGAACAGTAATGCTATTTATGGTAATCAGATTCAGAGTACATAGAATGTCAGTACAAAAGAAAAAGAGAGAGATGGGGCATCTCATAACAAATACACATACAAAAAAAGTCCATTTCTATGGCAGATTATAATGGATATTAGTCACCAACCAGCTATCTTGCTAAAGAATCCACCTTATCATTTGCCTATCGGGAATGACGTTTGCAGATTCACTTCTAGCACACACCTTATCCAGGATATCGAGAAGTAGCTTAAAGCCTTCGGGGGGGCATTTGTGTCGATCAAAGCAGCGGTTGTCAATCGGGTGTGAGGCATTTGTTTTGTTCAAAGCAGCGGTTGTCAACGGGGTGTGAGAAAGAGCGGGTGATGTGCAATACCCGAACCCGTGCACACACAAGTGTTATATTTAAAAGGGATGTCATTACCAATATTGGTCTTACTATAATTTATTAGGAATTGGGTGTCTTTATCAAAATTTAAGTTTATGATTATTTCTTTAAAATGAGTTTAATTATCAAAATAGCTGAAATCATTTAAATATTTATACGAGTAATCATTTAGGTGAAACCGACCTTATATTTAAGAGTAATGTTATTAAAAATAAATCAGTTTATCATATAATTAGTTTTCTAATAAATTCTCTATGGTCATGGTTATTTAAGTTCTACTTCTAATAGGATATGGAATGATTCACGTGGAGAATTTGGGTTGCAATTAATCGAGTTGCCACATGTTTGTTTTTTTTTTAACAAAAATGAAATGTTAGGCAAGGTTTTAAATTTCGGTTTCGATGTCGGTTTCGGCCACCACTGAAACCAAAATGAACTGAAATGTTTCAGTTTCGGGCCGAAATTTCGGCCAAAATCATATAAAAATATGATTTTGATTTTGTTTATTTTTTAATTTTGACCGAAAAGTCTAAAATTTTGGTGTCAATTTCGGCGATTTCAGTTGAAATTTAGGTTATTTCGGTGGAAATTTCATAAATTTTGGTGGAAATTCTAACATTTCGGTGTACATTTTTAAATTTTCGGTGGAAATTTTGTCCAAAAATGAAAATTCGGTGACATTACGGTGAAATTTTGGCGAAATGTTGTAAAGAAACGACTTCATGTGAATTTCGTTTCGGTTTGTGCCGAAACCGAAATATTTCGGCCGAAATTTAAAACCATAATGTTAGGTTATCTAAATAGGGTATTGATGGTTCACGTGGAGAATTTTGGGTTGCATTTAGTTGAGTTCCACACATTTGGGTTTCTTTGTATAAATGAAATAATTGATTGTTAAGTTAATTAAACTTGAATCCATAAATAAATATGTTTCCAATGTAAAAGGATGAAAGAGGATTTATCACTACAAACTCTAGCTTTGACGAGATAAGAAGAAGAAGAGAGAGAGAGGAGGAGGAGAAGGAGGAGGAGAGGTGGGAGGAAAGAGGAGCTTGAGGAAGATTTATTATCGGTAAATCAAAGCTAAGGATTTTGGGTTCCAATGTCCGAAGAATTGGGATTAAACCTCTCTTTAAAGAGTGGTTTAGATTTTTGTGAAAGCGCCGTTAAAATGATTGAATGATTGTCTGTAAGTGGTTATTGCTCTTATTTAGTTCTTTTTCTTCAGTATTTCTTATGCGTTTACAAATGAATTGTATGTAAGTATTTGTTCCGGATTGCTTCTTCATTTGAAATTATTGTTCACATAAAAGTTGTTTTATAATGTTCTCTCAAATAGCTTTCTTGTTACAATCATTGGATTTTATGTGCTTTATTCTAAATTAATGTAAAACCATGTTTTAATCGCTACGAGTCAAGCAAGCAAGTGTCACTGAATTTTTTGTTTTTTTTAAGTACTGAAAGCTATTGATTTTCGAACTAAAGGTTTATTGCACATTGACTACCGTTTGATTTCCAATATTATGTTTTAAGGGTTCTTAGTCGGACTGCAAAATGACCCCGTCAGTGCGGGTTAGTACGCTGACACATGATCATGTTAACTAGCCATATGGTATTGTTATTGAACTACTATTGAACCGTGCTCACCACTTTGTGGTGACCTATTGAGCTGGCCTTGTCACAGGTAGAGTGTGGCCGTAGTTCCAATGAATGCAGATTCCAATTGTTTTCTTTTCCCAAATGTGCGTTATTTATAAAACTCAGAGAAATGCCTTAATTGTTTATTTTGGATATCGAAACGTGCATGACTTCTGAAATTAACTAAACTGCCTTATTCATTGATTACTGAATAGCTTGCATATTTCTTACATTATGAAATGGATTCTTCAATGATTTCAGCATCAAATATTTATATTGTAGCATGCTTGTCTCGGCTAAATAAGGGTTATAGTTGCTTGTTGAGTTGTTAGCTCACTCTTTATATAACTGTTCTTTACAGATTATCAAGAGGTTTAGGATTGCCGCAGAATGGCGATTACACGTAGGAGTCCATTAGAGAAATAAAGAATTTGACAGTTGGAGTTAGTTTTTATTTACTTCGAGTGTTGAGAGGAATTTACTTATTTCATATGGGAAATATGTAAGACATTATTGTAAGTACTTGCCTTGTCACAGGTAGAGTGTGGCCGTAGTTCCAATGAATGCAGATTCCAATTGTTTTCTTTTCCCAAATGTGCGTTATTTATAAAACTCAGAGAAATGCCTTAATTGTTTATTTTGGATATCGAAACGTGCATGACTTCTGAAATTAACTAAACTGCCTTATTCATTGATTACTGAATAGCTTGCATATTTCTTACATTATGAAATGGATTCTTCAATGATTTCAGCATCAAATATTTATATTGTAGCATGCTTGTCTCGGCTAAATAAGGGTTATAGTTGCTTGTTGAGTTGTTAGCTCACTCTTTATATAACTGTTCTTTACAGATTATCAAGAGGTTTAGGATTGCCGCAGAATGGCGATTACACGTAGGAGTCCATTAGAGAAATAAAGAATTTGACAGTTGGAGTTAGTTTTTATTTACTTCGAGTGTTGAGAGGAATTTACTTATTTCATATGGGAAATATGTAAGACATTATTGTAAGTACTTGATGACCTTTTATTATATTAGATGTGGGTAACTTCATTAAATTCTTGGTATGGGATTTATAATTGTGTTTTGAAACCTTGCGTATTTGTGGTTCCACCATGGGCACGCGGTCGCAGTCACGTCCTCGTTTCCATGCTTCCGGGTCGGGGGCGTGACGTGATGTCATCTCTATAATCTCATACCACTCACACCAATTCCAGCCAGACCGGGGTTACCTCTTAAACTTCCGTCGAAGTTAAATTTAAGTGAGTTTAGTGGCGAGGAAATCCAAGTAATGTGACAGTTTTATTTGATCGGTCCATCACAATTTCGTTCCATTTTTTTAGGGTGTCAGCTATAGAGAACGACAAATGCAAGGTAAACTGAGAGATGAGAGGGAGATGAGAGAAGTTAGAAAGAAAGGCTGAAAGGAAACCAATAAAAACTCACATCAAAAGAGCGGTCAAGAATGGAGAACAGGGTGGCTGGAGATGCAGCGACTGTCATTTGTAAATCTTGGCTATCGGAAATTCAACGCCTGGTGCAAACCTAGACCTCTTATAAATGCCATATAGCAAGGAAAGGAGATGCTAGCTAAGCATGTAGTAAGATCGCACTGGGCTTGCAGTGGACGTTCGCATGTAAACTTTAGAGAGAGTTTTGCAAGAGGTGTTTTCCATACGAGAAATTTCATCGGTTGACAAACTTCTAGAGTTGCTTGAAGGCACGCACATCAGTTCTTCTGGAGCAGATAAGAGGGTTGGATATGGGAAACTACTGAGGTTTTTACTGTCAAATCCTTCTACAACTAATTGGTTCTTTGTCATGTGCTCCCAATTGAAGCAAAAGTACGGAATATCCAAACTCCACCTAGAGTATGTACTTTCGGTTGGGTGGCCCTCCGTGGGCAGGTTCAAACAGTGGATTTCCTGAGAGATCGCAATATGTTGATTGTTGACCATTGTTAATTATGCATCAAGGCCGGAGAATCAGTTGACCATATATTTATTCACTGCATAGTAGATAGAGAGGTAAGGGGTGGCATATTGTGTAGATTTGGGATAGATTGGGTGTTCCCATCGAATATTCAAGATTTATTTGAAGGTTGGTCGTTGACATCTTGGAAGAAAAAAATGAAAAGTCATGTGGTCGCTCTCTTTCCTTACTGTTTTGTGGGTATTATGGAAAGAAAGAAATGACAGGGTTTTCAGAGGGGTGGCAAAGTCTTCCTATTTTATGTTCTTAAAAGTTATAGCTTTGACCATTGCTTGGGCAAAAGCTCTTCCACTCTTCCGTTTCGTTTCGGCTTTTGAGTTATGGGAGGGATGGAGGGTGGAATGTAATAGTCAGGAGTATCGGCCCTTAATTATCCAGCAGTGGCAACCCCCTTCAAATTGGTTGCTGAAACTTAATTTCGATGGGCCAAGCGTGGGGAACACAGGATTTGCAGGCATAGGGGGTGTCCTAAGAGATACGAGGGGGGAGGTATCATGGGCTTTTTCAGGATTGAATGGGGTAGCGGATGCTAGCGAGGCAAAGGTCAAGGCTGCTCAAAAAGGAATTATTTCTGTGCATAGAAAAAGTTTAGACCAGTTGATAGTGGAGGGCGATTCTCTCAATGTGATAAGATGGCCTAAGGGTTCTCTTGTTCCTCTGTGGAGGTTTGCTCATTTGTTTGACGAGATTAGAGATAGAGTGGAAGGTTCCTCTGTTTCCTTTGTTCATGTCAGAAGATCTGCAAATGGGGTTGTAGATAGGCTAGCAAGGGAAGGAGTTAACAGACAGGAATTTCAAATGTTCAATTTCTTGCCTCCATAGGAGGTGTTTATTTGGGTGTATTTTTTTTAATTTTATCTTCTAATTGGTTGTAATCACTACTTGTTATGCGTGGACTTTCTCAGTCTTCCCTTTTTTATTAATGAAAGCTACTACGATTAAAAACAAAGGTGTTTTCCATACGAAAACTTGGTGACAAAGATCATTAAGGAGGCTGTCTTTCCTCCGCTTCTGGCAAAGGTTGGGCCTCAACCCTGGCCCATCGCCCCTTTGGCAAACTCTGTTATCGTCGAAGCTAATGCAGCATCTCAACGTTCCAGCATCATTTTGTCTACTTGGAAAGCTGGATCTAGGATACACTTGTGACCATAGACACGGCAGATTTAAAGCCCTCGAAGTAAGGGCATTAAGAGGGTGGATAAGCACTTGTTCTGACTGATTTTCTCCATGGAATCCGAAAATGATAGATTCCAGGAGGTGCAAAAAGATGTGATTACACTGGTCATTGGTAGGCTCATTAGATGGAACCCTTCCAATCTTTATCCAAGCAAGTCTGGATCAGATTCCAGGAACAGCTTTAGAAAACATGGAGACTGCTTGGGCAATGTGATGGCAAATCGATCCCAAATGGCTGGAAGCGGATGATCTAGAATTTGACAAGGTTAAAGATCTCGGTTAACACTAGGTTTCGCCATCCCAAAACATATTTGTTTAGTGGTGAATGAGCTGCAGCAGTTCATGGTGGAAATTGTGGTGGAATACGGTGAGACGCTTGGCAAAGAAATCAGGGATGGAACCCTCCTCAGCTGCAACGACTGGAAAGATGGAGATGACGATGGTGGCCGATGATCGTCGATCCACGGCTGGATGGAAGGAGGGAGATGAGATCTGCTGTTGATGAAGCACTTGAAAGATCCAACAATAGAGAGGTATCTTCGCCCTTTATGAAGGTGAATAGGCCGTGTTATCAAGGAATCCATGCCGATTAAGTAGCAGTTTTCCTTTTTCCCTGGCTCCTAAAAACTCATTTTCGAAGAATAATATAGCACGCACGACAGATGATGCTCTCTCATCGAAAGATGGCACTGTAAGAACCATCCAAGCAGGGGCGAGAGATGGCGCACTTGGCAATTAGAAGAACAATAAAGTGTTACAGCTACCAGGGCTGCATTGATTTCGCAGAATCACGCCAGTCCTGTTAAATTTCAAATTCAAAACCTCACATGAGCTGGCAGGGCGCTGGAGGAACTCAAGTGGGTTTTACCCAATGGTGAAGAAAAGGCGCGGGTTGAAACAACGGGCAGCGTACTATCTCATATTCAAAGGTCACCTTGCAGTTAGATATGGAATGCAACAAAAGGAGGTTGCAGCCTTGGGTTTGATGGATATCAACACAATCTCATTCGCCAAAAATCATTCAGCAGGCCCGGATGCGGACAATCCAAACACTTCTGTCTTTGATAGTTTCATCTAAGCCACACAGCAATATATTATCATTAGCGGCTGGTGTGGTGGTTTAAAAATATCAAGGGCAAGGACCTAATTGTGGCGGAATCTTCAGAATCACTGGAGGTTACAGCCTTGGGTTTGATGAATATCAACACTATCTCATTAGCCAAAAATCATTCAGCAGGCCCCCCGGATGAGGACAATCCAATCACTTCTGTCTTTGATAGTTTCCCGTCTTAGAGCAGGGAAATCTCCAACGGCAGGTAGGTCATTATGCATGCCTTCCTCTTGCTGCCAGGCGCCAACTTCAATAATGGTGTGCTGATATGCGAGGGGCCAGCTTCGCCTATAAGCTGCTATTCCAAGGTGGTTGAGAACGGGATGGCTGAGCAGATGCCGCAGCCAGCTTATGCGGAACACACCATGGTCTTTGTGCTGGTGACCCTCATATACCAGTACTTGGTAAATACGCTGAACTTTAGCTAAGACTTATGGAGCACCTTCTCTAATCTATTCGCCAATACTTTAGCTAAGACTTTATAAAGGCTTTCAACCAAACTAATTGGCCTAAAGTCACATAGTATCGGCTCCTTAAATCTTGGGAATGAGAGTTATGAAAGTGGTAAATGTGCACTTGTCCAAGACCAAACCCTCATAGAACCCTTTAAAGAAAGCAGCAATATCGAACTTGACTGAATCCTAGCAACATTGAAAAAAGGCTAAGCAGAACCTGTCCATCCCAGAAGCGTGGTCCTTGCTTAAGGGAAAAAGGCCCGCCCTGATTTCTTCTTTAACAAAAGGCTTCTCTCTAAAGCATTTCTATCCCGCTCTTCTATGGAACTAAAGATTAACCCCTCTGGCCTTGGACGTGTGCCTCCTCCGATGAGAAAAACAATTACTAGAATTTGACAATTTCCTTAATGATAGATTCCTTGTCCTCAGCCATTCCAAAAAAAAAAAAAAAAGATTCCTTGTCCTCATGTCTGATGCCATCCACCTAAATAGCATTTATCAATAATAGGATACTATAAGGTTGCCAAAGGAATGTCTAATCCAAGTAGTAAACCTAGGCACACAATGGGAAAGGAAGCTGTTGAACAACCCAAGACTTTAGCCAACCTTTGCAGCTGACTCGGATCCACATTTCACCCTAGTAAGGAGTTTTTCCCAAATTAACTTTCAACCGTGAAAACACTTAAAACCTATGATTTGTGGACACGGACACGAGTGTCACGTGTCGACACGGACACGGAGTGTCGGACACGGCAAACTCCCAAAATTTTGAAACAGGGACATGGATAAAATACAAAGTACATATAATCATGATTATAGATACGGATTCTTGTGTCAGGTTTCGACACGGATACGAGTTGTCTGACATGGCAACATCTAAAAATCTAGAAATAGTGACACATACATGCATATAAAATTACTGATTACTATCATAATTTGTAACAATATAAATATGGTATTCATTCAACAAACTAAAACTGTCTAAAGGAGTGTCGACACGTGTGGACATGCGCGTGTCGTGTCGGACACGGCCGGACACGTGCGTCGGCAATAAATTCAAAGTGTCGGCTAAATCATAGCTTAAAACCATCTCAAGATGATCTAAAGATTCTCAAATCTGTTCCTGAGATGCAAAAAAAAAAAAAAGACCGTGCCATATGCAAATTGGAGGTGAGATATGGCTCCCAAGCCTCTAATCCTAACCCTTTCAATTACGTCTGATTCCTTAGCTCTCACTAACACCCCTTAGCTCTCACTAACATCCTGCTTGAACGAATATTTGGTGGATTCAAATCTCGCTTCACTATATTTAAGGTTCAACCGTTGAAAGCTTACAAAACCTGAGTGAAGTTGATAATAACATGTTGCACTTTGCACAACTACTTGAGGAAGGAATACAGCAGTGATGAGTTTCAACCTGATGAGTCAGAGGAAGAAAGACCTTGAAATGTTCCAAGTGATGACAAAGAATTATGATTTCGAGGAGGGACTGCAAACTCAGACTCAACAACTTGAGTTAGGTGTTGCGAAGCGAGATAGAATGGCCATTAAGATGTGGACAGATTCAATTTATCACACAAATGGTCATTAGAAATGGTGTTTCATTGTTTGTCTCGTCTTTTCTTTCATGATGTGTTAAATATTATATGCTAACTTTTTAGTAATTCTATCTTAATGGTTCACCTAGATATAAATTGAAGAGTATGGATTGCTATTTTTTGCAATCCATATAATGTACATTTTAGGCCAAGTTACATTTTTTAGGTGCATGTAATGGAGTAAAAATACCTATTAGAGTAATATCTAAGTGTTTACTCACTAGTTGGGCCCACAACTTCAACGTCTGAAGCTCCTGCTGAAGTCCCTGTGCATCTCATAAAGGCCATGAAAGTCGCGTGTTTGCACATTCAAAGTCCAAACCACCAAGAGTCACGAACAATTTGCGAGAGTCCATTCAACTTTCAAAATCCCTCGCAACTGAAACCCTCGAAGTGTTAAATGTTAGTCCCTGGGACTCATTCCCCTCCCTGTACTTCGAAGTGCAAATGATGGACCAGTGTGAGGGTTCCTTTACACGAGGGCGGAGCCACGTTCCAAGCTACTCTTCTTGGGTGGGCGCATGAAGCTGCACTACAAGCTATAAACAAGTATTTTGGAAATCAATAAAAGAGTGAAAAGATACGGGTTTGTCTGTTAACATATTTCTTCCCCCTCTCATGAAGACCGTCTCAGATCGACGGAGATAACAACATGCAACTTCTTTGAGTAGTGGGCTTCAGAAGACGAGCCAAGTTCGTTGGGCCTATCATCTGGTTCAAGGCGGGCCAAGCCTATGGGACATTTGAGTCGCTTTACAGTTGCACTGGGAAATCTGGGTCATGATAGACGGATCACTTGAACCCAGAGAGACTTGATCTGTCTTTCTTTTCCCAGCCTCCAGGAAATCATTTATTCCGCTAGCTCCTTCTAGGGGAAGCCCAACAAGCATTTCATTTTTTTAATTTTTTTAATTTTTTTCATCATTCCAGCTTTTTAGAATTGTGCTACTAGCTCCTTCCATCATGTAAGCCTATCCCTATCCAATGCCTCCCTTTTCGAACCAGGAATTTAGAATTTTTAAATAGATTCTGCCAGTTGTCTCCCCCCGTGAATTGTAGTTGGGATGAGAGAATTGACGACTAGAGGTTAGATCAAATTGCCATATGAGAATTTGAATCTGCCAGTTGTCTCCCACATTGGAATGATAGTTGGGACAGAAGAATCAATTGCTGGAGATTATGTCACTAGAATAGGGAGGATAGGGGGAGACAAGGGTCTCAGATGATTTCTTCTGCCATATCTTCCAAAGGGAGCTCGATCAAGACCTCATATGTGCTCAAAGCATAAGTAATCAAGGAAGTTCCAAGTTCTAACACAAACCCAGAATTTCAACAATAGAATTATGATGTTTCTACATTTAACATCCTATAAAGGCAATAATAACTTCCTTTGTAAAATATGACCTGTGCCATCTATTTGTAATTTTAGGGAAAGATGACTGTTGCGATGAGTAGACCAGCATTTCCATCTATTACATAACGTTTGGATTCAAAAGTAGATTCTTTTTTAGATTCTTTTTTCTGAATGGTAACAGTACATTCATCCATAAAAGCTTCTTATAAAAAATGCCTAAACTATTCTAAATTCATGGGCCAGCCTAAAATATTCTAAATTCATGGGCCAAGTGGCACTACAATCTAATCCATGTAACATTCATTGTGTCATAGACACCAGTACTACAATATAATCCATGACTTCATACAATCACAGATCCCCAATCTCTGTATTCTGTATCTGCAAACTGTGAAATTATAGTTTTACACAAGCACTTATGCACATATAGACAATGGTGTGCTTGTGTCCAAGTGTTGGATATCAGACAATTAGAACAGGCAAAAGAAGAGTCTAAAGACTCACATTTTAATTACAGAAAAATAAAATACTTATGAATGTGATCAATATAGGTTCACAGTCCAAATAAGTCACAGGCAAACGAGAACACATTATTTTGTTTGAACCATTGGGTTTGTTTGCATGTGTGACCCAATTGTATTCTGTGCACCCAATTGTATTTTGTGTGCAATTGTGGGTAAACTTGCAATTGGATCTTTACTTTAGACAGCAGCATGGCGGAAAAGAACAAATGTGTTTGAACTTTGAAGCGTCACTTACCAGTGGAGTTGGGGCAGAGACGAGCGAGAAGCTCAAACCGGATATCTCTCTCACAGTTCATTGTTCGGGTGTGGATCTTGAATATCTGTGTCCTGCTCTCCAAATCAGGTAGACCAAACTCCACTTTACGGTCTAGCCGTCCAGGACGTAATAATGCTGGATCTAATGTGTCAGGTCTGCAAAAAATACAAGGACGGAGAGAAAACATAAGGTAAACGGCGTGAAATACAGCATTTATTTGTAAGACATCGTAGGATCAGAAACTTTAAAATTTACCACAGGAGTTGTCAAAAACTCTGATAAAGACTGGATAGAGAAAATTTGAAATTCCATTTTGTATTTCAAACTGAACTACAAAAAAATATTTTGAGCAGTGTATAGCCTTACAGAAAAGTCGGGAGTTCCTACTTGGTATGGTGTTTGGGATCACAAGAGGCCACACAGTAATTTTTTTCCAATTTGTAAGTTACGTTTTTTAATGGTCCAATCTGTTAGTAACTTTTGAAAATTGACTTCACTCTGAGGAAGGAAATAGATGGGCACTATAGTTTGTGAAGCATTAGTAACACATGCTCTTACCATTATGCCAACCACCTCTCTCTCTCTCTCTCTCGCTCTCTCTCCAATAATGGCAACCATCTCTACTACACAGAGAGACTCGATTCCTCTACCAAATATACAGCAACGGATCCTCTTGACCAAACCTTCTCTTCCACAGAACATTAAATCTAAATTTTAGAATAGAAAGGGTTCTATAGCCTACACTTCTTGCCGGGAATTTAACATAACTTTCTCAACTCCATACCAAGATCAAGACAATATGGTGAGAACTAAGATCAAGCAATAAAACAAAGCAGCAAGGTTTGAGCGTATAAAAAAAGCCAGGATCAAGTCTTCCAACTTTACTACATATTATCTACCAACATAGAAGCAAGTAAGAGGACATATTTGTTGCCATCATGTTTTTTAGCGTACAAAAACAAGCCAAGATTAAGTCTTCATACTTTACTATGTATTATCTACCAACATAGTAAGCGGACCTATGTATTATCTACCAACATAGTAAGCGGACCTATTTGTTGCCATCAAAACTTTGATGTTTCCCCGTGCATCAAAGCCGTCAAGCTGATTCACGATTTCAAGCATTGTACGCTGAACTTCATTGTCTCCACCTACACCATCATCAAAACGAGCACCACCTATTGCATCCACTTCATCAAAAAAGACGATGCAAGCCTTTTTGGAACGGGCCATCTACAGCAGATAAAAAGGTTCAGCTTAAGAACAACATTTCAAGGAGATAGCCAAAAAAACAGCCAAATATTAGAATAAAAATAACTGCAAGACGACTTTCTAAACAGATAGATGAAACCTGAAAAAGCTCACGAACCTGAAAAAGCTCACGAACCATCCGAGCCCCCTCTCCCACATATTTCTGAACAAGCTCACTTCCAATAACACGTATAAAGCAAGCATCAGTTCTGTTGGCTACAGCTCTCGCTAGGAGAGTTTTGCCTGTTCCTGGCGGACCATAGCAGAGCACCCCTTTAGGAGGATCAATCCCAAGCTTAACAAATTTTTCCGGGTGGAGCATAGGCAACTCTACAACCTGAATAAAGAAAATCATGTCATGGAAAAAGCAGGGGTATCATGGAGCAGCATCTATAAAGCATATAGTACTTCTAAGCCCATAAAATCTACAAAATGAAAAACAAAATCACCAATTTCAGCCTCAATATGTGGACATGGCCTCAAGCTATGATACCAATTTAAAAAACTTTAAACAGAAGTCAGGAAAAAAAGATAAATAGCACAATAGCTACTCCCAAGAGTTTACATATAGCACACTAATGGGGCACATGGGAACAGTTACATATTTGGGATCTCTATTTCAGCTTGTGGAAGCACCACTTCCTTTCTACTTAGGCCCTGTTCGTTTCAGATTGTGACAACCGATGGTGAGGGCCCCAACCAATAATTATCCCAAAATTAAACACAATTTTGGGCCAATAATTGGTTGGAGCCCTCACCATTGGTTCTCACAATCTGAAACGAACAGGGCCTAAGTATATTACGCTTTTATGAATGACATCAGATCTTGGGCAACAATATTTTGTCTTCATCCCAACATATATAAATCTTGCCATTCAAATCTCATTAGAAAAAAGAAAGTAAGACATGGTGAGAAAACTTTGGAGTAAAAGAACACTCTTGGGCCTGTTTGGTTACACGTAGTTGCCTTGTTGTAGAGCAGTGGTGAATTAGAACTCAAGTAGTCAACAAGTGTAGTAACAGTAAAGTAGTCTCCTCGTTGAGTAGTGGGGTAAGCAGTGTTTGGCTGTCAACTAAAGCAGTTTTCTGGTGTGGAGTGCCATTGCCAAAATAAAGGGGCAGTAGTAAGGGTGTTTGGGGGACAAAAGTCATGCCACATAGGCACAAAAGGCAGAGACAAGGCAAGTAGTCTCCTAGTAGTTTCAATCAAAACATGCAACCAAACATTACTAGAAGATGACACGGCACCCCAAAACCAACCAACAGACCTAGTAAACCCCAGAAATTGTGCAGCCAAACAGACCCTAAGAAAAGAATGTTGGAGACCGACAAATTAGATTGGAAAATTCTCTAGGAGACTGACATGCAAACAAGCCTAAGTATAAGATCAAAATGATACAGATAGTTCTGGAAATATAGAAACTCGGTACAGTCAATGGGATTCCAGAGAAGAGTATCAACACATCTAAATAGTATTTTAATGTATAAACTTAGAATTCAAGCATTTTTCATGAATTGGTAAAGACAGAAAACTAGAAACGTCTAGACTGACTCAAGAATAATGACTATGTTAACTTCGCTAGTCGCAACATTGCATCTTTCCCAGGGTGACAATAATAAGAAAGCTAGCTGACTCAATCTATGCCTTAAAAAATATATACAAAAACATCTCAAACCAAGATTAACTGAACATTGATACTCCATGACCCAGATACCTGCCTAGGACACCATAATAGTGCTGAGGTGATGTGCACAGATATATAAATGTAACAGCACAGAAGAAGAAAGAAACAAAAAAGGTGCACTGCCTAGATTCATTCATACACACACAGATGCGGGTGTGCATGTTAATCAAGTTTATGTTGCAACCTCGCCAATGTTTTTACCCTAGAAAGGAAAGAAGCGTCAATACAAAATGTTACTTCTATTAAAAAAAGGATGGCCCAGTGCACGAGGCTCCCACCATTGTGGGGTCTGGGGAGGGCTAGATGTACACAGCCTTACCCCTGCTTTGCAGAGAGGCTGTTTCCGTGACTCAAACCCGTGACCACCAGGTCACAAAATGTTACTTCTATATGAAAAAAAATTATACACACTTCTCGCATTTTTTCAATCTGCTCCTTGCATCCACCAACATCATTGTATGTAACATCTGGTTTTTCTTCTACCGTCATCATGGTAACACTGGGATCAATCTTTGGAGGCAAGGGAATCTGAATCTGATATTTATTCCGATCAACTCTGCAACAAAAAACACAATTATGTCAAAGAAAGCAAAAGATCCGTGGTAAAAGCAAATTCTAACTTGAACAAATAATTGAGAGAGAGCAATTTACGGTAAACATATATCATTTCAAGATTCTGCTAAAAGCTTCTTTAGTTTGCCAGTTATCTCAACTGAAAGTCATCAAATGGATAATACGATAGTTACATGACACATGTTGACAATAGCTTTCAGAAATCTTATTTGGTTATTTCTATCACTTACATCGACCACGTCATGCCTGTGGATCTGTATGAACTTGGTTTTCTTTTGATGGAAAAGAAATGGACATGTATCAATTAACTCATTTGGCTTTAGAAACCAAAGTTCATCTAACATTTTTTTTTACCAATTATCAGTTTCACAGAACACAATAGCTCAGATTTTTTTTTCTTTTGGATGGTAGCAACAATAGCTCAGATACGCCGCCACTGTCATCACAGTTATAAACATAAATACCATCATTTGGGAGGAAATGGTGAAAGTAGTGTCCCGTGGGCACGCCAACAATTGTAAGTACTTTCACAGCACAAGGCGCTGAAGATACAAGCTTCCAAATTGAAAATAGGGAGTAGCAATATACATCCTTCCCTCCCCCATACATCACACAACTTCCATTATTCTGAACTCAACTCAAGTAAACCTTTGTCCCAAACTAGTTGGGGTTGGCTAATGAATCCTTTAGAAAATTTACATGAAGAAGATGAACGGATCTACCCGGCTGAAATTGACTAAGTCTAATCCTGACACTAGTTGGGTCGTCTACATGGATCATTTTCTTCCATTCTCTCCTATCCAAGGTCATGTTCTCTGTTATGCTCCTAGCCATCAAGTCTTTCCTCAGTGTTTCTACCCAAGTTGTTTTCGGTCTCCCCCTACCTCTTTTTACTGCATCAACTTGGCATGAGTCACTTCTTCTCATTGGAGCATCCAAAGGCCTACGTTGGATATGCACAAACCATCTTAAGCAGTGCGCTCTCATCTTCTCCTCAATTGGTGCCACCCCTAACTTTTTACGGATGTATTCATTTTTAATTCTATCTAACCTTGTGTGGCCGCACATCCATCTAAACATTCACATCTCCGCTACACTCATTTTATACACATGCTGCTTCTTGGTGGCCCAACATTCTGAGCCATACAGCATAGCTGGTGGCCCAACATTTTATGCACATGCTGCTTCTTGGTGGCCCAACATTCTGAGTCATACAGCATGGCTGGCCTCACAGTTGTCTTATAAAACTTTCCCTTCAACTTGGTAGGTATTTTACGGTCGCACAGAACTCCTGAAGCATGCTTCCACTTCAACCAACCTGCTCTTATTATGTGGTTAACATCCTCTTCAATCTCTCCTTCCTTATGTAGGGTTGAACCAAGATAGAGAAAGAAATCACTCTTAGGTACCTCCTGTCCATTCATATTTACTACATCCTGGCCCCACCTCCTTACATTACTAAAGTTGCACTCCATATACTCTATCTCTCTATCTTAGGGTCCTGCTCAGTCTAAAACCTTTGGATTCCAAAGTAGTTCTCCATAACTACAACTTAGCATTATTAAAAGAAAAAAATTATCCTTTACAGGGCCTACTTGGGTACGCGGATTTTAGAATCTTGGATGTCCTCAAAATCCTGGATGGGAGACGAGAGAAGGAGATCATCTGTTATTTTCTAATTTCTCGCAGCGAGAGAGTAGGAGACCATCCCGTGTTTCCAGGTGTTAGAAATCTTAGGAGGGGGGGATTCTAAAGCCTGGATTTCTTACTTAAAATCTAGGATAAAGGATTGTAAAATCTAAAATTTTACACTGATTTCAAACTAAAACTTGGATTCTAAAATCCATGTATCCAAACAGCCCCTACTAGTCAAAAATCTTCTACTTTCTATTATTCACAATCTTCATTTGCTTCCAACACAATTACTTAGGCATCTTTTGCCTTTTAAAAGCTCTCTTATCCATTAGTGCTAAAGATTCCAATTAGCATACAATTTTTTGAGACACTAGGAAATCCAGCCCCTCGAAAAACAATCCTAATTTATCAAACTTTGTAATACTCAAGACTCCCAACGGTACAACTCCAGAGAGAAAATAATCAAGAGTTCTTCTAAATAAAAACATTGATTGTATACATGCTCATAATTGATATTATAATTATGAATATTAAAATCTAAGAAAAAAGATCTTGATGATTAAACAATAAAAAAGAAACAAAAAAAGATCATGCAAGTAAATGTGGTCTCAAAGAAAAAATAATGCTCAAACAAGGGTGAGAAAAAAAAATTTCTCGCCAATGTCTTTCTGTTTTGTATCCCACTAAACAATTGTTCGAGAAAAATCACACAATAACTTTTAAAGTAGAATAGAAAAAAAAGAAGAGAGAGAATCCTTACCCAACGCGCATGCCTTCTTCAATATCTGTAGGGGAAACTTTATCACCCAATCCAACAACAAACTGCAGTTACCAAGAAGAACTTAGACCCAACAGTTGTATAACATGTTTCTTAAAATAGCTCCAACCATAGGAAAAAAAGGAATTATACCTTTGCAATTTGTTTAACATTTATCACGTACTTAGCATCTTCAGAGTTTTGATTGATAATCTTAGTGCATCGTGCAACCTACCAAAACCAATCACGGTTTCAGAACATAATGGTATGCAAGTTACAACAACAGCATTCAGTTCATTGAGAGTATTCAAAAAGATAAACCTGAAGAGGTTGCTCCTCCTGCATCATTTGCTTATCAGAAACAAGATCCCACTGGCTAGGAGCAGCTAAACCAGTGTCAGATTCTTTAATTCCTGTTGTTTAACGAAAATCAAGGCAGGCTTTTCAGGAGGTGCGGATGCAGATACGAATTCAAGAGGATGATTATACAAGTGCAAATTCATTAGAGTCAGATGCAGAGAAGAAAGCCCTGAATGATGCGTATTTCATTTTTCTATGACATCTTTTTCAGATGCCATGTATTTAGTGATGGACCTTTTCTTAAGCATCACATTTCGAAGCCCCAAATCCCACTTAGGGTAAAAGATTTGATCAGAAAAAAAAAAACGGTCCAGATCTCTTGCGTGGATGATTTAGAAGATACAAAACCAAAAATAGTAGTATTTGCTAGCAACAACATAATGGTTGATGGATGGCGGGGAAATGAAAGATTACACTATTGACTAGTTACAGAAAAGGAGTTGCAAATTCCAAATCATTGTTATACATGCAAGGTCGCCAAAGAATCTTGCAACCAGCTCTTTATTCATTCCTCGAATCTTAGGAAATTGTGAATTGAGATTGTTTGGCAGTTTGGCATGATTTGGGTGTTTCATCTCTTTTGGAGGAGTGGTCTTGCAGAGATTTAACTAAGAAAGGCCATATTCTTTGATGGATAGCTCCATTTGCGGTTGCATGGTTGTTTGGAAAGAAAGGAACCATAGGGTGTGACACGGATAGAAAGCCAAAAGAGAATAGAAAGGTCAATTGGACTCCCACAAACCCTCACATCATAGAGTTCAATTTTGATGGCTCTTCTTTGGGGAGCTCCAGACGGGTGAGGTGGTTGGTGTATTTCGAATTCATTTAGGGTAGGCTGGGATGATATTGTCAGGGGCTGATTGGACTTACAGATATACATGAAGCAGAGGCATGTGCCCTTCTTATTGGCCTTCAAAATACTGTCAGCAATCTTGGAGGGTGCTTCCAGACGCAAGATGGCAACAACTATGCTTGCTTGGGCATAGGCACCATAGTTCAGGTCCGTAATGGTTGCCAGACACCATCGATAAGATCATTGACCATTGCAGAGAAAAGATTTTTCTTTTTTGCATATTCATAGGAGTGCTAATATGTTGCAGAAGTTCTAGACAAAATAGTTTTGATACTGACTTCTGTTTGCAGGCAAACTCTGCTCCCTTTATAATATCCCTTTATTTGTAATAAAAATTTATCCACAATTATTTCAGGAAAAACAATTTAAGCATATTTGGAAAAAAGCACCAGAGACTCTAATCTAAATCTTCCTAAAGATAACAAGACCACTAATTATATTTTTGAGAAGTTCAGTCATGAAAACCCTTTTTTGGAAGGATAACTTTATTGCTAAAAGTTTGTAGATTGGATGCTAGAGAAGTTTTTGGATGAAGATGAAGAGTGGGGGTTTTGGTTGGGCATAATCAGGGAAAAGACTCCCCTCTATTGATTGTAGGCATCGAGAAGAGGATCCAAAATTTCTTTTGCTAATTCTTCTTGTCCCAGGGTTCGCCCTGGCAAATTTTTTCTTGATTTTATGTAATGCTGGTTGGGACTCCTTGTCCCCAATGTATTCATCATATTATCAATGAAATCTTGTCGCTTTTCAAAAAAAAAACTTTATTGGAAAAACATAAATAAATTACATTGATACATTATTGGGCAAGGATCCCCCAACATACAATCTATCTCTACCCACTGCATCCTTTGTCAACATGTCTGGTCATGGAAACTATTCCCAAGGATACTTCATACAGTTGTATACCTCAATTGTTCTTCTTAGGAATCCTATCTCTTAGAATTATGTGAAAAAATCCATATAACTGGATGAGATAAAGCATACAAAAGAATGCATAAAAAACCATGTGGCCGATGTATCAACAACATGATGGATTAATATGATTAAAATTGGTTCTTAAATTCTTAAACTATTAAAATGATCACTAATTATATTATTCAACGACATATATGCTACCCAAAGTTACTAACATATGCCAAGATATTTAGGTAATTCTCAGTTTGGTTGTGCCAAAAAGCTCTGTTGTTAAAATCTTACGATTTACAATTGGAATCTTATGATTCAAATTGATTCGTGGGTTGAACGATTCAAACCGGACGGAGAATCTTTTCTCTTAAAAATCTTATGATTCAAGTACGATTTGACTTTGAATCATGCGATTTTTACGATTCTTTTTACGATATTTCGATTCTGGATTTTGAGAACTGATTGTGATTTCCAAATGAAAATCATTTCAAAATGCTTTGTTTATTTTTTTGAAAGTTGACGTATTTCATTAATATTGAGAAGGCATTCGGGACCAGAAGTCCCAACCTGCTTTACAAAGTATTAGAGCAAAGGCACGGGCATACCCGAAACCAAGTTGAAGGAACAAAAGGCAGAGACAAGTGCAATATCCAAGATTATTCCTTCCATCCTTAGATCAGCTTGAATTGGGTTTACAGGAAGGAGACTATTTCAATTTCTTCCCTTTGGCTCCAACCTTAGCTAAGCTATCCACTACCTCATTCGCCAATCGCCTTCGGTGTTCAATCCTCGGATCAAGAATTCTTATCAGATCCAATATTTCCGCAACTAGTTCCTGCAATCTCCAGGGTCCCTTAGAGAAACCAGAAGCCCAGGCTACAGCATTAGTAGAGTCCCCTTCGACAATTAGGGGTCGTTGGTTGTTCCAAAATGTTTTGTTTATTGCTTACATTTCTTTGTATGATGATTATTATAGATTTGAGTATGTGCTTTGTTTACTAATATAGTTTGTGCTTTGTTTAGTAATTTATTGTGCGATGAATATGGTTTGTGCTTCGGATAATCATGGAATTTTATATTTAATTTAAAAGTTTCAAATGGAAAATAGATAATTACTCATTTTATTCTTATTCTTTACCTTTTTATATTTTGTAATATTTTTTCTCATTTATATATGAGAAAAGGGTTTCTGCGCTCGAGCCCAGAAACAGGGGGGGCACATTTTTTGGTGGCATCCAAAGCATTCATTTGATGGGGCCCTTTCATGGATAGGGTGTCCACCAAAAATCAGCTCCATTGGATCACCTTACGGTGTCCATTTGTGGGCCCAAAAAATGTGCAATTAGTGGACAAACAGTATCTGTCCATTTTTGGCCCAACAAATGGACACCCTATGGTGATCCAATGGAGCTGATTTTTGGTAGGCACCCCATCCATGATGGGGCCTTCCAAATGAATGCTTAGGATCACCCCCCCCCCTGTTTTTGGGCTCGAGCGCAGATAGCAGAAACCCTTTTCTCTCTCTCTCTCTCTCTCTCTCTCTCTCTCTCTCTCTCTCTCTCTCTCTCTCTCTCTCTCTCTCTATATATATATATATATATATATATATATATATATATGAGTTAAGTGAAGCTACACATACGTGTAGCTAACTTAGCTACACCAACAGCTTAAAATACAGTGGGCCCACATTGTTTGGGAGATCCAAACCATTCATTTGATAGACCCTCACATTGATAGGGTGTGCCCAAAAAATCAGCTCCATAGGATCATCCCCACCCTTCAAACTGTGGAGGCAAAAATGGACAGATTTGTGAAGGTTTTTACGCGTCCATTTTTGCCTCCACAAATCGTAGGGTTGGGATGATCCTATAGAGCTGATTTTTTGGGCACACCCTATCTATATGAGGGCCCATCAAATGAATGGTTTGCATCACCTAAACAATGTGGGGCCCACTGTATTTTAAGCCGTTGGTGTAGCTAAGTTAGCTACACGTATGTGTAGCTACACTTCTCTCTCTCTCTCTCTCTCTCTCTCTCTCTCTCTCTCTCTCTCTCTCTCTCTCTCTCTCTCTCTATATATATATATATATATATATATATATATATATATATATATATATATATATATCTGAAAAAATCTTACGATTTACAATTCGAACCCTGTTACGATTTACTATTCGATTCCGATTTTCAGAACCTTGCCAACAAGTACATGACAAGGCTCATACTTATTTGAGGCAAGAGCAGAACTTTCTGGGTTTAACATTTGAATTGAGTCTGGGTTCTCTAACCTAAAGCAAGAATATTTCTTCCTAGATCACAATATCAGTAAAAATGCCTCCATCATTTGAATTGATTTTTTTTTAATGATCGCCAATTGTGTTGCTAAAAAAAGACCGAGATTGTCAAATTACAAAGGAAGGGGAGCAACAAGACAAAAAAAATAAAGATCTACAAAAAATATTCAACGGGGAGGGAAGGAATCGAATAATGCCAATGCCTCTTTCGACACTCATCTCTCGCAAGTCTATCGGCCACCTCGGCGACAGGTGAACATGCTTAAACTGAATAGATAACGGCTTCATCCAATCAAACATTTCATCAAAAAATATGTCAAATCTCCACGGGTGATTTTGTGAGCCATTAAGCCATTTAATAACATTCAGAAAGTCCTCTTCTGGAGTAACATTGTCTACACAATTCACAGCCAAGAGTTTTAAGCCCTGGTGAGCTGTGGGAACCTTGGCCTCTGAAGCATCAGCCTCCCCAATAGGGCCGCGAAGGCCCAAACTACATCCCCTGGTCATTACTTAAACCCGCCAATACCGGCCGGACCCGGATTACCCAAACTTGATTACACATTTTGCTTCAATTATACACTCCAACAAGCCTCTCTCCATCCTTCCCGTAAGTCATAAGCAGATACAAAAGTAAATGATGGGAGGGATCTTACCCAAGCAATCGTGTGGGCAATCGTTTTAACGGATAAGTATGCTGGACCTCTAGAATACCCTTTAAATACTCTCGCATTTTTTTCCTTCCAAAGAACCCAAATTGTAGCTAGTAAGGAAACATTCCACAAAAAAAATTTCTTTTTTCTTCCATGGGGCAACCGACCTACCATGGATGAGATCAATAAGATCTTCAAGGAAAACCCAATGAATACCAAACCGACTATGAAGCTTGTCCCAAACCTCCCTAGCCACTTTACAATGAAGGAGAAGAGCTGGCCACTTTACAATTAATTGATTTTAAAACCCTAAAATCTAGAAATGACTGAACTCCAAGATAAAAATAACCCCAAATGGAAAAGGGAAAAAAAGCTTTATATTCTTAATAATAGGTTCCTGTTTTTCATGGTAAAACAGGAGCTAGAATCTAATCTGTTACAAACAAGTTTTTTTTCCTTATGGCCCGCTCAGCCCTTTCCATATCTTTCCCCCCACTGTTTATTAGCATTTCATATACCTATTAAAAAAGAAGCAAGTCTGCAACAACCAGACCAAGCCTCAACATCACACCCATTACTGAAATACTGTATTAATTTTAATAAATATGCCGCAATCATATTTAAAGGAAAAAAAATTAAGTGTTATCATCTGCATGATATTGAGGGCCTTCGTTTATCAAATGCATTATTCGATCAAGAACTGGATACAAATTGATTTTCCATTTTCCTTTTGCATACTTCGAAGTCATTATTTCATAAAAGTTCATGCCAAAAGAAAAAATTAACAAAACATACCACATAGATCATTGACCTTTTTGGCCATTTCCTTAATTTCCTTTTCTACTTTCTTTATGCTGGTAGAGTAAGGACCCAGACCCTGTCATAAGAAAATACCAAAATGATTATGTGCAAACTCTGAAGTACTGTAAATACCGAAATTCTTACCCACATAACCACAAAGGAGAGTGAGCAACATTAGTGTAATATCAAGCGTGTCCAAACACACCCTAAGCTAAGTCAAAGTCATCCAAACACACCCTAAGCTAGGTCAAAGTAATCCACGCGGAAAAAGAAAAAGCAACAAACCAAAACCCTACCCTATCTCTGCAGATTTGACTTGCAAACTGAGGCAAGACCCACGACAAAAAGAAGAAAGAGAAAAAAAGTGAAAAATCCAATGGCTTTGACAACAAGAAAAAGAAACTAAATTCCAGGGCTGAAAAACAGCCAAAAGGAGAAAAAAAAATGAAACTCTAACTCAGAAAGGACATTGAGAACAAAGTTGCAAGGAATCGTACAATCTAAGAACAGATCTAAAAGTAACTATCATAAAAAAATCAGATAATCCAATGCAAGAAAACGATGCAACAATTTTAGCTCAATAACATCTTACAAAGAAAGATAACAATCTAGATTAAAAATTAATATCATCAAAGATGAAGAACAATTAAATACAGGGATTTTAGTACTATGAAAGGGCATCGGCAGAAGAACACATAATTATAGTTATTTCTAATCTGAAAGGGCATCGAGAGCATAATAACAGAAGATCTGACAATCTGAATATACATATGGCCGGGGGGGTTAAGAAAATTAAAACCTAAACCCATAATAAATATGTAGATAAATAAATGGAGAGAAGTTAATGATAGAAACAGTCCAAAAGGACAGCGAGAAGAAAACTATAGAAAATAAAATAAAGTAAAGAGGGAGGTATATAAAGAGAGAACCCTAACCCCAAATCGACAAGAATGTGAGAATAAAGAGAGATTCACACAAATAATCCACAGCCGCTAAGGAAGAGATTAATATAGTAGGCGAATGAGAAACACGAAATCAACGTTAATAGGAAATGGAAACTTCGAAACCCTAGGAAAAAAAAAAGAGCAGGATGGAGATTAGGGTTGGGAAACGTACGTAAGTCTTGAGGAGCGCGATGTCGTCTTCATCGAGAGGACGTGGGTTCTTCTCGTTCATCTCTTCTTCGGCCTCCGGCGCCATCAGTTCTTAGGAGGAGGAGGAGGAGGAGGAGGAGAATAGGGCTTTCTTGGATGCAAAGCTACTAATGCTATTGCTGAGAGAGAGACTAAAAATAAAAAAGTCATATGCGTACGCCCGTTATTATTATTATTATTATATAGAGCCAGTTGATAATTGCACCCTATCTTTTGATAGAAACACCCCTTCCTCTGCCTGCCAGAGGAGGAATGTTCATAGTATGTCCTACCTTTGATTGATCAAACTGTCAATCTGAGAGGGCGATCTCCAGTGTGGACCCACCTATCTATCTAGTATCTACTACAATATAGCTAGAGAAAAATAAGGAAGTTTTTCTTTTTCCTCTCTATTTTTCTCCCATCTTCTCTCTTATGTTTTTACCATTCAGCCCCTCAAAAATTTACACTACAATATAGCTAGAGAAAAATAAGGAAGTTTTTCTTTTTCCTCTCGATTTTTCTCTTTTCTTCTCTCTATTCTGTTTTTACCATTCAGCCCCTCAAAAATTTACATTTATAAGGTTTTTAATGATCCTAGCCTATCTATGGCATAAAAAATCCACCGGCTAAAGGCCAAAATACGCATGTATGTGTCTCTTTTTTTTTGGTATTTTGATCTGTTCAAATGTCTCTTTTAAACTTCCTTTCATATGACTTAGAATTGTAAAGACGTTCAAAATGAGACCTTATTTTTTTCTTCAAGATCACAGAAGAACCCACAACCTAGACATCAAAATCTATGTATCTGTTTGTTTAATTTATTTCAGAATTTGAATTGGGAGAACACTGATTAATCCTACAAAATACATTAATTATTGCATGGAAACTGTTTGATAAATACTGTCTAAGGTGAGACGGCATTGATATGTCATGTTTCTTCTTAGTTTATTTATAAATAGGCAGTATAACGATTCTCCTGAGCAATTGGCTTCCACTTTCATTAATTGATATTTTGGAAAAAATCTATGCCTCATAAAAGCTATGTTCTTGGATTGCAGCGATTCAATTGATGTCATTCGGCTCACAGTTTGCGTATACCTTTGTTTCATAACTATCATATTTTATCTTTTCTACACAACGACATATGACGATCACAGTTGTACTTCACATCCAGGTATCAAAATTATTTTCTTGCTGCCATTTATGTTAGTTTCGTCTGATCACGAGTAAAATTGCAATTTAGTTCAATGTATTTGCTGATCATTGTGAAGATATTTTTTTTTATTCGGTTCTTGATCTGCCATTCTTTATGATATCCTTCACTTCACTGAGGTCAGTCATGTGAAATATTTTGCATCCCCATTCTCTGTGCTGTAGTGCTTTGATTGGAGCAGCTGCTTTGCATTTGTCAAGGAACAAGTGGCGGGCTTGCTGACCATCAGACCACTACAGATACTATTGTAAGTTGTTCAAAGTTCTAAATTGTAACATCCACTGCTTTGGATTGGTGTTATTGACAGCTTCATCGAAATTGTAATATCCAATGACAAGTTTAAAATACATAGCATGAATTTAAACAGACCTTGGTATCTGTACTCCTTTTTTTTTTACTGGCGCCATGTTTTCAACTTTAGACTTCTTAGCATTGGTGTTATTTACAGCTTGATCGAAATTGTAATATCCAATGTAAGGTTTAAAATACGGAGATCAGGTTTTTTTTTTTTTTTTTAAATGTACTATGTTAATAAAATAAGAACCAATTAGGGTCCAGAGGGGACCAAAAACGCTCACTACCTATAGATTTCATCATGTAAAACGCTTTAGCTGACCTCCATGGAAGTAGCAGATCATATATTCTGGGTCATTTCGAGTTCCAAGCAAGGAGATGATTAAGAAAACGTTACATTGATAAGGTTTTCTTTATTTCTTTTTCTTTTCTAATGTTGTATGTGCGATTAGATTCAATGTGTGATTAGCAAAATTAGTTCTTAAAGGAAACAATTTCATTTTTCTATAAGGATCTTGATATCCATTCCTTTATATATTCTACTCATTTATTTCTTTTGATGGACAGCGGTGATAACATTTCTCTTCATTTGCTCTGTTGATTTAGTGTCATTGCTACATTTTTTTTATGATGGTTTATGTTTTGTTTCTTCACTTTTTTAGATAATTAGTAAATGTCAATCATTCTAGATAAGGGAGGATATCCCGAGAAGGTAATGTAGTTTCACTATCGATGTTGATATTTTGTGTGTGTTCAGATTTCTACATGTAGAGTGTTTTTAACTTTCGACTATATGTTTCAGATCACTGATCTAATAACATTGTTTGAAGATTCATAGAAGTTGAGTGAGAACGGATATGTTCGTAATGATCTGTTGGGTATGCGTAACATGCAGTATGAGGGTTCCTTCCTCTTCCTCTCTCTACCCAAATTGTTTCACACAGGACTTGATCAACCCTGAAACTTTACATGCTCATAAGATGCCAAAAAATTCCCATAGAGGATAAATACTTAGAATTTCAAAAACCGCATCCAAATGTTTCACTTCGACAAAGGAACCTTATTCCTTCTTCTAACTTAATGGCTGAAGAACTAAAGAGAACCTGCAAGATGACCAAAAGAAATAAACTTGGCCCGAACGAGGTTGGACCAATTTTACCTTCATTTTTTTCTTTTCTCGATTTGGATGCCATATTGGAGTTGGGTGTGAAGGTGCTTTAGTGCATTTATCTATTATTGTCAGATTTTGTCCTAAGTACATTCAGAAGCAATGAAAAGGTTCCTTTATCGGTACAGAGGTTGATGTATGCCTTTGATATGTACGTTTAATGGCTAGCATCAACTCTTTTATGAATGATAAGATTATAATATATCGAATGCCTTTGATTTACTCATTTATTGCTTTTCCTAATACTGATGTTAAAGATATTTGATATACCTCTTTCATAAGGAACTACATATCAATTAGATATATCAATTAGATATGATTGCTTTACTTCAACAAAATTATATGAGTTCCTACAGTGCAATTTTTTATTCATTGATTTCTTTACTAAAACATAATTCTGTGAGTTCCTACAATGCAATTTTTCTTTCATTTATCATGTTGTTCATGCGTCGAATTTTTATTTTATCCATCTTCATTATTAACCTTTTCTTCTTTGATTCTTTGTAAAGTTAGATTCTCTTGACACAAGTAACTCAAAATAGAGAAAAAATATGAGTTATGGGTAAATACTGATTTCAATTGTTTCAAACTAGAACACCAAGCCTCACCGTTATTTCTTTATTATAACATAAAACATGGTTATTTCTTTATTATAACAAAAATCATGGTCCGTATGGTTGCTTTTCCAAGATAAGTAAACGTACATCATTTTTTCTTTTCCAAGTGTGTTTGCTTGCCATGTAATCTTCATTCTACTGACCTTTGTATTAGTAATGTGTAAGTATGGAGCTGATCCAACTATACCATTTTGTATTAATACTTGGTAAAAATGCAGGTGAAGAACTGCTTGGTTAACAGCTTCTTGGGAAAATTGGTGTGGTCGAGTATAATGTGACACTTTAGATGATTGGCTCTGATGATTTCTTAGTTCAAATCCTTTGGAGGAAACTCCCAAGATAAGGAGAAAAGGATCTATATTGTCATGAGGGTGTTCTTATGTGCCCAGCAACATGCCTTTGTAACTCTGTAATCCGAACCATTATTTCTTTGCATAGATCAGACAGAAAAAAATTCTGGCAAATCCTTGGATTGGATTTCTGATAGCTAAGTAGCATCCTAATCGCTGGCTTCTTATTCAATTTGTGTTTATTAGGGATGCCACTATTCGCAAGAAAATTTTCAATAACATCTATTATACTTCATACACAATTTACTATTGAAATGGTACTCTTCCCACCCACAAGCATTACACCAGTTCCATTTTGGGTAAAAAAATTTATCTTTCTGAAACAATGTTTTCCTATAATAGTTTTCTTAGCTTGGGGCAATATTAGGCTTTGGACATACTGTACTTTGTATTATTAGTATCATCGCCCTTCAATTATCAGGACATCGGAAGACAATCATGCTACTTTAGGACAATCATGTTATTTTAGAACGGGACACCAACTTTTCATTATGAAGATTAAAATGGGTTTTTACTGATTCCGGAATCATAACGAGTATTTTTATTGAGTTTCATTCAAATGCTTATGTTACTGCGGTTTTTTTTTTTATTATTTTGTTTACAAATCGTTTGGTGCCTCTCTTTTCTAAAAGCAGCAATAGTTGTTTGTTCTTTTGTTTTGGGGTGTCTTGGTTGCATTCCATCTATTTTTCTCCATTGATTAGTAGTTGTTGATTAAAAACATAATATTTTTTATGAAATGCACAAATCTTTTTTTTCTTTTCTATAATTTTAGACAATAGATTCCCTCAGACGGTTTCTTATTCTGGTTGCTATAAAAAACCTCTTGAATTATCATGACGTTATTCATTTCCACTTGCACAAACTTTCATTTTTCTTCGTCGCCCCGTGCGACGCACGAGGTTTCTTACTAGTGTGTGTGTCTATATATATATATATATATATATATATATATATATATATATATATATTCTAATAAAGAGGAAAGGGCTTTTTACTGTTCATCATGCTGACGTGCCAGCCAGCCTCCCCTTTCGTCTTAGCATATATTTTCTGGGTTTTCCTTTATTTAAAAAATACTTTAAAAAAAAAAGATTTCCTTAGGTTCCAGTCTCCCTTTTGTCTTCGCATCAATAGAGACACAAAATAGCAACCGAATTAAGTATGGCTCGTGATACGCCTAAAATCTAGAGATTTTCTCACGAGATTTTAGTGGGAGGAAAAAGAAGATTTTAGCGGGAGGAAAAAGAAATTTCTTTTACGTCATCATTACTCTTTTACCATTAACCCCTTTGCTGATATCTAACATCTATCTCTATGATAAATTATTTGAGGGTAAAATCGTAATCTACATACGAGAAGTACCAACACGGTTACCTGTCTATGACAATTACGGAAAAAACTATCAAGAAGAGGTAAAGACATATGACAATGACGAAAGAACTATTTTATATTACTCATGCGGGACACTTGCAAAATATTGACAGATTTCGGCCACGTAAAGAGGAACAATAATTATGGAAACCTCTATCGATTAGAGGGCTAGGATCAGCCTATATCGATTGGAGGGCTAGGATCAACCTATGGAAATGATTTTTTGGGCACAATCGATTGATGTTGTGTTCCATCACATGGACGGTTTGGATCAACATATAACCCTCTATAGATCGGAGGGTTCAAATCAACCTATGCAAATTATTTTTGGGGCACAACCTATGTAGGCAGTGGCCCATCTAATGGACGGTTTGGATCATCCTATGGTACGGGCCATACCGTACATTTTAATAAAGTGAGGAGTGCGATCATCAAAATACGGTGAGTAGTGCCATTATAAAATATGGTAGTGAGGACATTAGCACTATATATAATTTGAAAGCATCGTTGTTACTTCGATGTTCCCACGCGGGTCAGGTTCAACCCGAATTTGGGTTGGGTCGGGTTAAGCTTTTTCGCAAATCGAGTTGGGTCGGGTTGGGAAAAATCAACCCGAATTGGAAATCGGGTATGGTCGGGTCGGGTTGGGGTGTCAGCCAACCCGACCCGACCCAAAACCCAAATTTGGGTTCCATCTAAAGAAGTTCTGTATATGTGTTTTTCTTTTTCAACATTGAAATAATCTCCACAGTCCGCAATGGACGGTTTGGATAATCCTATGGTGCGGGCCATACCGTACTTTAATAAAGTGAGGAGTGTGATCATCAAAATATAGTAGTGCGGATAACATTTCCCTTTGTTAATTATTAGTCCCTGTTTGGTTTGGATTTTAAGAATCGATTGTGAGTTAAAAACTAATTATTGGTGACTCACTATTGGTTCTCAAAATCCAAAACAACCCGCTTGAGTTGAGGTGGTCAACAATTGGTACCATATCAAATCGGGTCAACCCGACCCAACCCAACCCGAATTGGAAAGCGGGTTGGGTCGGGTTGAGGAAATTCCAAATCGGGTTCGGTAGTACAAATGCAGGACACCTGTAAAAATATTGATGAATTCTGGACACCTTAAGATGAACAACAATTATGGAAACCTCTATAGATTGGAGGACTAGGATCAGCCTATGGAAATTATTTTACGCGCACAACCTATTTATCTTATATTCCATCACATGGACGGTTTAGATCAACCTATGATGTGGTCTGTTCAATTCTTTGAATTGTTTGAAAATTCTATGAGAATTACACAACTTTTTTTCACTTTTTTTTAACAAAGTCACCCATTCAACCCACATATTTTCAATCCTACCATCTTCTTTATACTTTTTGACAAAGGCACCCATTAAAGCCACATAATTTCAATCTTACCCCCCTCCTTTATGCTTTTTTAATAAAAAAATGTATAGGGTGATCTTAACCATCTGATTTAAGAGGAACAACATATTATGAAAACCGAGGGCTACGATTAGCCTATGGAAATGATTTTTGCGGCACAACCTATTTGTGTTGTGTTCCATCACATGAACGGTTTGGATCAACCTATGATGTGGTCCGTACAGTTCTTTGTCGGCCTGTGCATCGCACGGGGTTTTTTACTTGTGTGTGTGTGTGAGAGAGAGAGAGAGAGAGAGAGAGAGAGAGAGAGAGAAAACGGTTCCTACACATATGTGTAGAGAGTTCTCTACACACTAGCTTAAAATACAGTGGGGGCCCACATTGTTTGGGTGATCCAAGCCATCCATTTTAAAGGCCCTCACATAGATAGGGTGTCTAACAAAAATCAGATCTGATGGTTAGGATGATCCAAGCCATTCATTTTTAAGGCCCTCATATAGATAGGGTGCCTCCACAGTTCTAATGGTTAGGATGATCCTATGGATCTGATTTTTTGTATATATGAGAAAACGGTTCCTACACATATGTGTAGATAAGTTATCTACACACTAGCTTAAAATACAGTGGGGGCCACATTATTTGGGTGATCCAAGCCATCCATTTTTAAGGCCCTCACATAGATAGGGTGTCCATAAAAAATCAGATCCATAGGATCATCCCAACCCTACGATTTGTGGAGGTAAAATGGATGTCTTTAAACCTTCACAAATTAGTCCATTTTTTTCCTCCACAGTTCGAATGGTTAGGATGATCCTATGGATCTGATGTTTTGTAGACACCCTATCTATGTGAGGGCCTTAAAAATGAATGGTTTGGATCACCCAAATAATGTGGCCCCCACTGTATTTTAAGCTAGTGTGTAGATAACTTATCTACACATATGTGTAGGAACCGTTCTCTCTCTCTCTCTCTCTCTATATATATATATATATATATATATATATATATATATATATAAGCTTGGAGGAAAAGCCCAGGCTTTTTTGAATTTTGTGAAAAATCTGTGGAGTACACCTCACTTTTTTTGACTTTTTCTAACAAAGACACCCATTCAACCCACATATTTTCAATCCTACCCCCTCCTTTATACTTTTTAACAAAGGCACCCATTAAAGCCACATAATTTCAATCCTACCCCCCTCCTTTGTTAAAAAGCATTAGATAATATTTTTAGAAAATATAAAAAGCTTATATTTTTAGAAAAAAGTATATAATACTTTTTTGATTTATTTTTAACTACTTTTTAACTTATTTTTTCTACAGATTTTTAAAATAACGTTTTTTGTATCATATACTTTTTTTTGGCCATGTCGTGCATATTTTTATTTTTTTACACAAAAATTAATTAGAAAATTTTATATCATATACTTTTTTTTCGCCATATCGTGCATCTTTTTTTTTTTACACAAAAAGTAATTAGAAAACCCTTTCTTTTGCATTTTTTTCATTACTTGGTACATGGTTATGTATACTTTTTTGCTTATTGTCTCTACATATTTCTAACTAATTTTTTTTGGGTATCATAGTCCTTTTTTTGGCCGTGTCGTGCATCGCATGGGTATTACCAGTATACTATATAACAGAAGAGAAAATGAGAGATTTTTTTGAATTTATCCCAAACTTCTAATAGAATTACACATCAATTTTTTTTTACTTTTTTTAACAAAGGCACCCATTAAAGCCACATAATTTCAATCCTACCCCCCTCCTTTATGCCTTTTTAATAAAAAAAAGTGGACAAAGTCAGCATAGTGATGGTTTTTTCTTTGCAAAATTACGGATTGGATACATATGTTACATGATAGTACGGATTTTTCTTAACATATTATATAATACTACGGATTCAGGACGCCTTTCAAAATATTGACGAACCCGATGATTTTTTAATACATAACGTGTTCATTTAGTACATACTACTACGGATTTCGGCCACCTTTCAAGATATTCCGGGTCCCACTCGAATGCATGGGTTTGGCTACAGATGGTGCGTGAGACCCACCTGTCAAAGCATGAGTGTGAAATACTCCACCGCATCAAAGGGAAAGTGACTAACCATTTATATTTTCCTCACCCCGTGCATCGCACGGGTGTTTTTACTAGTATACAAACACACACACACACACATATGATAGGTCCGATATAGTATTTTCGATAGGGAGCTGCGCGGACCTCTCCCTCCCACCCATCATCGTGCTTCGTAAGCTACTAGCATTCTTTGGACCATGCCATGCATGGTTGTAAAATAATGGCCCCCCATCTATCAAAACATGTGGTGTAAAATTGTGGGCCCCACCCTAATGCGTAGCTTGGGTGGCGATACTAAGGGGCCGTTTGGATAAGTGGATTTTAGAATCTGGGATTTCTTCAAAATTGTAGCTAAGAGACAAGAGAAGAAGCGGACCAACGGTCGTTTTTGACTTCTCGCCCTTCTTTCCGTCAGCAAGAGAGTAGCAGATCCTCCCACATTTCCAGGTTTTAGAAATCTCAGGATGCAGGAGAGATATGTAAAACATGAATTTCTCACTTAAAATCCAAGAAATGCTGTCAGGACAGCATACAGCTGCTTGATCATGACCCCTCTTTTACACTGTTTTCAAACTAAAAACTTGGATTCTAAAATCCACGTATCCAAACGGCCCCCAAGACTCTCCCCGTCAAAACATAGTGGAAAACAGAACCCCATGAAAGGGATTTGGACGGAGACGGTTGGGTTGGGACTGCTCACGGGTATAAAGTGGTCAGTCCTACCTACCTCATGACTTATCATATCAAAACACGATGTCTAAAATAGTGGGTCCCACCCATTGCTATAAATGAGTTTGGGTCTTAAATGATGGCCGGCAGCGTTATAGGGGTGCAACCCGGGTCGGGTTGGATCGGGTTGAGGCCAACCGTAACACAACCCGAGATAGCATTTCCTCAAGCCTAACCCAACCCAACCCAAGCCTCGGGTTGAAGATGGCCAACCCTAACCCAACCTGCGTCTAAATTTCTCAACCCTAACCCAACCTATCTACCCGAAATCGGGTGTTGAGTCGGGTTCACCTTGGGCAAAATAGAAAAATACAATAACCCAAAGAAAGTTAAGATAAAATTAGAGGAAGGAGGTCGGGTCGGGTTGCCGAGGCCTCAACCCTAACCCAATATGATTGTTTGCTTGTGTTCTTTTCTCAAGTAAGGTGAGGTCTTTCTCGGGTGAGGGACCAAACTGAAGTTGGAGTGACAAACAATAGTGCTGTGGAGGATTTTTAACTCGGAGTGACAACAAGCAGTGGTGTTGTAGAAAGGCTTTTAGGTTTGAGTGTGGTGGTGGTGGTGTATTTCAACAGTCAGAGTCGGAATAGGAAGCTGGTGAAGAACACCCCCAACAAAAAAACAAAAGAACAGAACTCAATTAAAAAAACAAAAAGAACCCCCAAAAGTTTAGAAGTTGAGGCAGAGCGAGAGAATAAGAAAGAAGTTTAGTCAGATGACAGACCTCCTAGAACATTAGAGGCTTCGTGTATTTACTTTGCTCTTACTTCTTTGAGTCTGTCTTCAAGGGTACCTAGTTGTTCAGCGCTCTTCCTTAGACGTTATTCTAAAGATTGGGCAATGGTCTTGCTCTTGCTATTATATTATCCTTTTTTATTTAATATTCTGGTAGGGTCCGCCTAACCTCAGTTTACCCATAAAAAACAGTCGAAGAGGATATTGGATAAGGTTACCATCAACCCTTGATCAGATATCCCTAATGATTTGAACGTAGCCATTGGCGGAGATCATCACCTCATCACCTGGCAAACCTCAAACACACATTACACACCAACATGCATTGATTTTCAATTTATATTTATATTTATTTTTGTATATATTTATCAAATAAATGGAAGGTGCATTGAGGACTTTCTCATAATATTAATATGCAATGATTTTCTCTCTGTTGATACCATCAGGTGAACCTTACCGACAAAAAATACTGTCATGGTGGTGGTGGAGGACATGTTCAATCAATTCCAAGAAAATATACCACATAATTAGATGCGATTGTCAAGTTTGACATTGGGTAGACACTAATTTTTTCCACCCAAAACCTTCAAGAAAAGGTTACAATGAATTTATAGACTTTAGCACTTCCTTCTTGTCCAAATCATATGCTTTGCAAATATCAGAAACAACAGACTCGCTAATACCATCCCCAGCATTTCCATTACAATTCAGAAGCCTCTCGAGCACCTCTGATGGTTGCAAAACCTACCAGAGATTTAATAAAAAAAAACAGAGAGATATTAGAACACTGAGATGATGTTCAGCTAAGCAAAGCAGAAGAATGAAACTGCACAGGAAATGGGATTAAGCTAAGAATCAGCACAAGTTAACAAAATTGATTTTTAATATGCTGCAAAACCCATAAAAAACACTGTAAAAACCATTAAAAACACGTAAAATGGCAAAATGAATTAGACACCTTTACCATTCTGCTGAAATAATAACTAAAAGTATTTTGGAGGTACCTAAGAAGGATATCTTTCGCTATCTTGGTTCAATTCTACATAAGGAATGAGAGATTGAAGATGATGTTAACCATAGAATAAGAGCAGGTTGGTTGAAGTGGAAGCTTACCTCAAGAGTTCTGTGCGACCGTAAAATCCAAACCAAGTTGAAGGGAAAGTTTTATAAGACAATTGTGAGGCCAGCCATGCTTTACGGCTCATAATGTTGGGCCACCAAGAAGCAGCATGTGCATAAGATGAGTGTAGCGGAGAAGCGAATGCTTAGATGGATGTGCAGACACACAAGGTTAGATAGAATTAGAAATGAAGATATTTGTAAAAGGTGGGGGTGGCACCAATTGAGGAGAAGATGAGAGAAAATCGCTTAAGATGGTTTGGACATATCCAACGTAGGCCTTTGGATGCTCCAGTGAGAAGAGGCGACTCGTGCTAAGTTGATGGAGTAAAGACTTGATAGCTAGGAACATAACAGAGAACATGACCTCGGATAGGAAAGAATGGAAGAAAATGGTCAATGTAGATGAACCCAACTAGTGTCAGGATTAGACTAAGTCACTTTGAGGCGGGTAGATTCTTTCACCTTCATCATGAAAATTTTCAAAGGATTCATTAGCCGACCCCAACTGGTTTGGGACAAAGGCATAGTTGAGTTGAGTATTTTGGACTCTTAACATATCAAAGTTAGGACTTATTTGTGTTTGTAATTTTTGCCTCTGATTGGATAGAATGGAAGAAAATGACCCAAGTAAAAGAACCCAACTAGAGCCAGGATTAGAGCCGGGTAGATTCCTTTCATCTTCTTCATGAAATTTTTCTAAATGATTAGGATTTGTTGAGTTGAGTTGAGTATTGGCAAAATCACAAAAAGAGAAAAAAGTAATTCACCTCTTCATGAATAATCATAACAAACCCTATAACACTAGTCCAACAGCCTCATCTTTCCAAAAACTGTGTGGGTCACAATTGGAACTTTTGTAGTTAAAACTAAAAATAGCAATGTTCATAACTTTTGATGTGAATATGTAATACCTGTAGCACAGCAAATGAGAACATACATTGGGAACATACTGCTAAAAAATATATTTCGGAGGGCATTTGGGGATACTATAAAATGCTATTGTTATCACATTAAAAGAAAGGTATTCAAAATTGGATATATGGTTTGTGAGCTCTAGCTCAGCCTGAGCTAGAGCTCACAAACCATATATCCCATAGTTGGTTTAGTCATCCAACCCATTAGTTTTATAGGTTATAGTTATGGTTTACGGTTATGGTTTATGGTTATGATTTGTAGAGATTTAAAATGGATGGCTAGGAAAAATAATAAATGTTGGATAAACTAGTAAACTTGCCAGATCAATTTGGCTTGTCAAGAATCCAGTTCAATTAAGGTTCATTCCATTTCCTTTATCAAATAATAATAAAGAAGCACTTGGGAAAATCTTGATTGAGTACTCAAAAACCTCGATATAGAACTAAAAAAAAAAACAGAATATAGCATAAGTATTTTATACTTGAAAAACGAAAGGGGTTTTTGCAAAAAAAAAAAAGTAACCTACTATGCAGTATTTGCAAAAAGAGTAACATGGTTTGCTAATTTGCAAAAAAAGAGTAATGACATTTGGCCTTTTTTTTTTGCAAATGGGGTAAACTTAACAGTCTATTGACGGAACTCAAACGTAAGAGGATTTTAAATCTAAAAATGACAAAATAACCCTTTATTCAAAGAATATTAGGGGTTGCATTATGATATTCCCACACCCCCTTGATTTTTAGTTTTTAATTTTTTATATGGTGCAAGTTTGCATAGTTCAGTATTTTTCAAAAAGTACCGTACGACACACCATAGGATGATCCAAACCGTCCATTTGATGACCCACGCTGTAAATACGTTGTGGCATCGAATGGACGCTTTGGATCATCCTATGGTGTGGGCTGTACATTACCTTTTGAAAATATTGAATAGAAGGCTAGTATCATCCTGTGGAAATGATTTTTTGGGCACAACCGATTACGTTGTGGCCCATGAAATGGACGGTTTGGATCTTCCTATGGTGTGGGCCGTACATTACTTTTTGAAAATATTGAGTAGAAGGCTAGGATCATCATATGGAAATGATTTTTAGGGCACAACCTATTTACGTTGTGGCCCATCAAATGGACGCTTTGGATCATCCTATGGTGTGGGCCGTACATTACTTTATGAAAATATTGAATAGAAGGCTGGGATCATCCCACGGAAATGATTTTTTGGGCAGAACCTATTTACGTTGTGGCCCATCAAATGGTTGGTTTGGATCATCCTATCGTGTGGGCCATACATTACTTTTTGAAAATATTGAACTACACGGGCTTACACCATATAAAAATTCAGGTTTCTAAATATGCTAAGGCCCTGTTCATTTGGGATTATCAAGCATGTGATTACTGTTATGGCATGGGATTATTGAAATCACCTATTATTACATAATTGATTATTGCAATCTCTTCCCTATGTGTGTTTTTGTTTAGGAGTAAAGGGCAATTATGTCTTTTCATAAGGGCATTTATGTCTTTTCATTAACTTAGAATCGTGTCACATTTGCGTGTCACATTTGCTTTCTGTCCAGTTTATCCCATTTGCAAATAAGGACCAAAAGTCGTAACTCTTTTTGCAAATACTGCGTAGTAGGTTACTCTTTTTGCAAAAACCCCAAAACAAAAAGCTAATGTTTGAACTCAACCCAGTCTTGAGCCTTTGCCAACTCTAAGCTGAATGCGATTTTTTAAGCCTTGGAATAAATCGAGGTTAACAGCTTAAAGTTGGCCAAAAGGGAATCATTCGCAAATTTAAAAAGAAGGTTCAAGTTGCTCATGTATAAATTACTTCTGCTCAGCTACTTCATAAGTCCCAAGCCAACAGGAGTGTCAATTTCCCTTGGAAGATCGATTTCCTTTGAAGGATTCATGAGAACTTTGAGGAGATTTTGGGGGCAACAAGGCAACGACTTTCAATCTGGCATACCTCAAAAGAGGCGAAGTCTATGGCAGACTTTTTGGCTAATAGGGGAATCAATTCCCCACATCTTTGGATTTGGTTAGTATTTGTAAGCCATTACCATCTTATCGTTGGAATCCAAACACTTGTAATTTCAATTCTTCGTGATGCAGAGACTAAATTACCAGACAATAAACCGCCATTCAAAAAAGAAGAAGAAGAATTACCAAACAATAAATGGTTTTTAACTATAAGATCCTATTTTCTAAAGTATATCCCGATTTATTTATTGAATGGTTCTAAAGTTTATCCCGATTAGTCATCAAAGTTCAGGATTTAGCAAAAAAAAAAGAGAAAAAAGTATAGCCTTTTGAAATATTTTTTAGGAAAAGTTGAACTTCTTTTTGGCCATTTCATGATCTCGGATAACTAGTTGGGATATAATTTGCAAAATAAGGATTTATAGGCAAAAAAACCCAAAAATAAAATGCCAAAACCTACACATCTCAAATCTTGTCCTAGGAGGTAATGTTCTAGATGATTTAGAAGAGAGAAAATTTCTTACCCACAACAAACTGGGTGAACTGTGGACCGCATGCTTGGAGTGATCATAAAAAATGGTTCCCTTTCCTTGCCCAGCGGCAACGGGCAAATCCATTGACTTTGAACCATCTGAGACTAGAAGCAGCAGCCTCTCACTACCCTGAAAAAATAATAATGATGGCAGAAAGATTCAATAGTTGTAACAAACTATTCAGACCAAGAAATGTTAAACAAGGTTCACCTAAGATATACTAGAAAGGAGGAGCAAAAGGCGAAGTGTGAGTGGCAACTATGGTGAAAAAGTAAATTTTGGTAGTTACTTTATGGTTTTTGGTGAACGAAACACGGTAATTTGCTCTGGTTTGCTGGTAAATGGTTTTTGGTTCCCAATAAAATGTCTTACCAAGGCAAATGTGATCTTTGGTTCCTAAGGAGTATTTCTTGGTAACCAATGGTGGTTTCCGGTTCCTAGAAAGCGGTTTCTGGAAATGGGTTCCGGGTCCTTGGAAGTTGGTACCGAGTTCCCAGTTTTTCGAGCTGGTTTGTGGGTTGTTTGGGAGGTGATCTCTGGCTTTAGGAAGGTTGTTCTTGGTAACCAAAGTGGTTTCTGGTTTCCAAACGGTGGTTTCTGGTGACCGAAAGGTGGTTTCAGTCCCTAGAAATGGCTTCTGGTAGAGCTTTTGCTGAGTTTTGGTGTTTGGATGTTCATGATGTTGTGTTTGCTATAAAAGCGGTCGCCGAGTTATCGGGCTTTATCCTTGGGACCTTTGTTTGACCAATTCAGAGCTCTTTCGGAAGGTTTTGGTAAACTCGTATGGTCCTGGATGCAGGCTTGGCTGTAGGTTGTCTTGGGTATTGGGTGCCCGGGTTGTTAAGGTGGTTTGGGTAACTTTGTGTCTTGGAAAAGCCTAGAGAAATACTGAGAGATATATTGAGAGGAAGACCAGAGAAGCTTCAGGACTCATCATAGGATCCATCATCACAGCAACCTATCATTAGTCCTGTCTTGACAAAATGGGGTGTCTACAATAACTTATCTACTCCGTCGGCCCAAAATACAGTGGGGGCCCACATTGTTTGGGTGATGAAAATCATTAATTTGATAGGCCATGACATAGATAGGGTGTGACCAAAAAATCAGCACCATAGGATCATCCCAACCATTCAATTTGTGAAGGTTAAAAATGGACAGATTTAATTGCATTTCATTAATGGAGAGAATGATATTTGGTAGACAATAAGTGGTATTGACATAGAGTTGGGGTCCTTGGAGGAGAAACTAATCATTGTTGTATTTTCTTACACTTCATTACACTGTACTTCTTTATTGACTTTACTGTTCCATACATGTGCGACAATATATGTCACTTGGTGTTGGATGTGATTAAGCCATTATGGATAGCATTCTTGCTTATGTGATCGTTTCTAAGTATGTATGTGTGCTTATTCTAGCATTTCCCAAAGTTTCATCTTAAAATTCATCATTTGCATATGTTTCCATACGTTTCCGTGATTTTACAATATTTCCACCTAAGTTTCCAACCGAAACCGAAATGTTTCTGTTTCCATGCCGACCGAAACTGAAACTGAAATTTAAAACCTTACTCAAGACGTCATTGTTGAGTGCATGCATCGTCACATCATCAAGGTTGATGTCTCCATGATGTTTTGTTCCGATGCCCCACAATATTTCTGGACTCAAGCCTTTCATGTGACCACCATATTTAATATGCTTTTATCATATGTTCTTGGATATCACACCCATGTCTACACTCACATGGGAGGCCATTCAAACTACTCTTACCTTCGATCATGGAGGTTCATATGCTACTGTCACATTCCATTGTCTTAGTATAAAACAATATCCCCCAAAACTATGACATTCATTTTTGTTAGCTACAATGATAAACATAAATGGTAAGACAATTTTATTTATCCTACACGAAAATTATAATCTCACGCCATGCATCATTTGATGAGGCTCGCCATTATGACCCTCCTTACATTATGCATGAGCTCGTAGAGAGGAGAGAAGGGGACCACCATCTGCTCAGGTTGGCTCGGTTCTAAATGATACTTCACCTTCTACAGATGATGACAACCACAAGGCATTCTACAACCATATCAAAAGTTCTATACTTGCGAGAACGAACACAAGCAAGCCTTAGCTGCTCAAATGGTGAATGTTAGCAAACTTTGTTCCTTAAACATAGGCAATCACAAGCAATAAGTGGGCAAAATATGAGGAAGTGGAAATTAGTGCCCTGTACAAGAATGATACTTCGGAAATTGTTCCTAGACACAAGTAAGAATGTTCTTGGATACAAAACGAATCTAGTGGATAAAGGACACAGCACAACCAACAATAAGAGCTAGATTATGATGAGGGTTACTAGTTGAAACAACCACAGTAAAAATTGATTGTGGCAATAGCAACATCTTTGGAAGGACTCTACGCCAAACGGTTTTAAAAATGCTCTTTTTCACAAGTACTTAAAAGGAAGACGTATATATGGAGCAGATAAAGGAGTTTGTAACTATTGAAAGAAGCAAAAATGTCATGGTTTGATAGGATTCACTGGGTTCTTAAGAGAAGGGAATATAAATGAAGAAAGCAAACACACCCATTCAAGTATGATAACAATGAGATTCGGAAGATGAATAGTTTAAAGGGAGATTTTGATATGAATTATGAAAGATCTAATGGAACTGTGTTACTTCTCTGGTGTAGAGACTAAGAGAAACATGGAAGGAATGACTCCAACCAACAGAAAGTATACTACGGAAGGTTTGTATAAGGTCAGGATGATGAGCTGTAAGTTTGCTGAACTATTATCATTCAAAAAAAAAAAAAAAAATAGTTGTACGATTGTTGTATTTAAAAAGCTGAGAGGGAAAAAAAGGAGGGAAAACTAATGATCCCTTAGCCAATTAAGACATGGTAGGAGCTCTAAGTACCTCACATTTACTAGGACTAATATTACTTATGCAGTAAATTAAGTATTCCAACTGCTCCATGATCCTATAGAGGAGCACTGGCAAGCAACAAAGAGAACTATGAGAAACATCAAGGGTACTATGGATTATGATCTATTTTATAGACACACCTAGGTGGAAACATTAAAGTTGAAGGAGACACTGATGCAAAATGGGTAGGTGAAGCTAGTACTAAGAGATCAGTAACAAGGCCTTGTGTTTTGGTAAATGGTTGATTAACCATGGAGTAATAAAAAGAACACATTGTGGCTAGATCTAGAGCAGAGGCAAAGTAGACGGCTACGACCACAACCACAACAAAACTTAAATGGACTAGAAATCTACTACAGAAGTGTCTCAGATCTGACATGCTTTGTGAATATGGTCCTAAGTACATAGATCTAGAAGGTCCAAGTACATAGCTCTAGAAGGTCCACATTATCGTCTAAAGAAGATATCCTTGGGGAAGTTGGCCTAAATTAAAAAAGAGGCGCAAGCTGAGTTCATCATGTGCAATCATGGATGATTTGCAAAACATAGATGATTATTCCATAGTTGCCAACTCACTACCCATGAATATAACTAGACTAAGAGTGACTAAAATATTATGTAAAATGGGCCAAAACCTGTGTTTCAACATGAGGCCAAAGCAAATCCCAGTTGACTCAGCGTTCCGCAACAGTGTACTCGGTTAATGCAGCCATAGCTCAGGAAAGTCAAAGGACTTTTGTTTAACTTGTCAGGAGAAAACACGGACTCGAACAAGAACTCGGTTAATGTGAAAGACCAAGTCTATGATTAACGTGAGAAGTATTGAAACCATGGCCAAAACCAACCACTAACTTTACGATAGCATTAAAGCATGTGAAACATCATGAGAACTTACTAAAATAAACCGACATGAGACAATAAAATATCTAAATAACCATAAAAAGATAAATTTCATCCATTGAGTCAACATATTTCGAGCTCCACTGAAAGAATAAAATTGTTAATTTGAAAACTAAAGGAACAATGCAATATGGTCGATAGATAGGGTGAAATAGATAGCTACATATTTTGAGCTCAATAAGGTGATAGTACTTGTGACAGCTTCGAGTACGGTACATACCTTGAGAGCTAGCCAATGAGAATAGACACGAAATAGAATCCAAAAGAATGGTATGTTTGGCAATGGTAGAACCTAGTAAGATTGAAAAGAAACAGAGGTTAAAATCCAACGTTGAATGAAAAAAAATTGTGGCTTTTACCTTCTTATTCTAAATCTCTAATTGCCGAGAAATATATACTAAATCGATCTCAACTATCAAATGTTTATTAATGTTTCAAAAGGTTGGTGGCTATAAGAAGTAATTAATAATTGCATACCTCTTGACAGAATATGCTGATAAAAGATTCAAAACATAACCATAGAGCCACTAAAGATTCATAAAATCATAAGACCTAAAAGAAAAGGAACATGATAATAAATCCTGGGAAAACTTGAGAAACCCACGGCTTCCTATTCAAACAATAAAACAGTATCAGCTTCAGATTTTTGTTCATTGATAAAAATGCCTTGGAATATTTATCCAAATGGATAAAAGCATAAATAGCAACTAAATAACAACAAACTACCAATACCCAAAACTCAAGATATCTATTATGCGAGGCATAATATAAAGGAAGAAATCACAAGAATAATGGATGCTGGCTACACAACTGAATAGATCAGGTCCTCAGATTGTTTCTAGGCCGACTTCATCAGAAGAGAAAAATAAGATGATCTAGGATCCATACAGATATTTTGGTGGATCCAAACATCCCAAAAATGATGTGAAGAAAAACTGTAATACTGAATAGTACATGAATGAGGGGACATTCACTTAGGTTATTGAAGATCTTTACAAATGTTAATTTTTTATATACAAGCCTTGAGTGTAATTTCTTAGAAACAAACAAGAATTTTTCTGGCTGGAGCCTGGTGATCTAAGGGACACCAGGTAAGGCAGTTTGGTTGAGGAATTGCAAAAAATGGAGCTTAAGGATGTTCACATGCTAGCCAAAAAAATCAAGTTCCAATAAAATACATGAACCATTACCGCAAATGCAACTTATTGATCCATATTATATATTTATATATACATATATAGACACCCTTCAATTAAGGCAAGGCACCCGTGCCACTTTGTCCTTTATGCATAACATGTAAAACCAAATCAAATACAACAACAAACAGCCAGGGTGGAAAGTAGATAAATTTATGGGTATCAATACCAAATGCCTACATGTCAAAAAGTGACTCAATAGCCACATAAAAGCATCCAACCAGAATCCCCTTCAAATGAGGTGTACAGAACAAATAACAAATCAGTAAGAGATCCGTAGTTAATTTGCTAAAAAGTTGGCCAGTTAACACTACTAAGAAAACAAAATCAATTTATGGAGCCTTGCTAGAATTGTTTCAGTGTTACACGCGTAATATCAAAATCAATATGAACTGGAGTGGCCAGTGTTTGAGAATGAAATACTTGGATAAGTAGATGATGAAGAATTGAGGGAAAAACCTTGAACTGGGTTCACCTACTAGATATGGATGAGTGCAATGATAGGAAAAACAAAATTCCATAGAATTTTACCATAAAAAATCAATAAGGGAATAGATATAAGAGCCTAAATTGGTCTTCTGAAAGTATAACATTGCACTTACAGAGAGGGCGGTTGTAAATGGAAGCAATGAAAGTGAACCAAAGAAGTATTTCCTGTGAATCACAGATCCCCTGAAAACCAGATTGGAGCACCTCTTTTCAGTAAAATGCATTTCACCTAAGAAACTTGGAAGTATCAGGTACTACTTTCAAACATAATAAGCTTGCATGGGATCATTAAAATTTAAAAACAAGAATGCATGGTCAGCTCCATATATGATCATTCACAACAACCTTGCTTCATAGAAACCAAGACTTATCGTAAGTGAAAACAAAAATACACACAACGTAAAAGCACAAAAAAATCATGATTCAACAAGTCTACCATGTAAACCCATTTAGTCAGTTGACACCTTCAACTTCAAGACACTCATTGTACCATTTTGAAGCCACAATAAGATTGAACATGAATACGTCATAATAAGCCCAAATTCCTACGTCGGCTTTCACTCATTGGTGAAGTTTAGTCCAAGATATGGGTATTTTTTCAATTTTTTTTATATAAATATCTCTATCACATGATTTTATTTTGAAGGAAAGATGGATATGCAATAAAAACAAATAATGTGGAAGGGAAGATTGGAAAATTAAAGATCGTATTCCTTTGAATAGCAAATCATTTCATTAAGGCTCTATTCATTCAATGCATTTCGGTTGGAAAGGAAATGATTTTAAGGCTAACTTTCTGTTGGAAAGTACTTTCCCATGTTCAGTCGATGCATTTCACTACTGAAAGAAACTGATGTGTACTTTCTCGTGAATGACGTGGCAACCCAAAATCCACAGTTCAAGATCCTTCCTTTTGGAAAGGATTTTGGCCAAATTCCATTGGAAAGTTACCAAAAGCCGACCCCAAAATTGAGGAGAAAGTCGAGCAGCGCAAGAATTGGAAAAGTGGGAGAAAATATTACCGTTTTATCGTCTTCTTCCTCAACCCTCTCAATTGCAAACAACTCTGGTTTGTAAAAGAAGATCACCAACACCGTTTTCGGGCACCGCAGTGAGCTCCAACCACCAGCCGCCGCCGTGATTTCTCCAACACCAACACCGCCAGGCACCGTCGTGGGCTCTAATCCAACGATAAGTCCAAAACCCTCTATTCTCCTTCGTCTACCCCTTTTGTTACTTTCCTTTTTGGGTCTGAAACCCTCCTTATTATTAAGTTTTATTGTCATCTTCCTCAAACCCTCTCCATTGCAAACAGTAACAGCGCTGATTTCTCCTTCGTCAACCATCCACAGCTGGGCACCGCCGGGAGCTCCAACCCATTCGGTAAGTCCTAAACCCTCTTTTTTCCGTCATCTACCCCTTTTTTTCTTTTCTATTTTGGGTCTGAAATCCAACTTATGATTACACTTTTATCGTCTTCTTCCTCAAACCCTCTCCATTGCAATTGCTATAATGGCGCTGATATCTCCTTTTTTTTTCCAGAATTAGGCTCTCCACCACTGTGTTCTCAGCCGTCATCGCCCGGCGCTGTCGTTCGTCAGATCTGCAAGGGTAAGTTCAGACACTCACATTGTCTTCTTAGCCGGCTCCCTCATTTATCTATCTTTTTGGGTTTCATACCCCTTTTTTCTTGCAGTTCTCGGGCCCCTTCAACGTCGCACGCGGGGATCGCCATCCACTCTCCCTCACTCTATTATCTCCAGATATTATTTTGACATTTACTACTTCTCAGTTTATTTTTGGTCCTTTTTGATGATGTATATGTGATCTTATGAATGGGTTATGTATCCGTGATCTCGATTCTTGACAGACGATTGTGAGTCCATATATGATTTCTGTACTAAAATTAAAACTTAAATTTGATTCCTATTATCACTTTCCTAGGTTGTTTTTAAAGATCCAAAACCTTTCAAAATTGAGGTATTCTGCCATGTGAGTCCAATTGAGGTTGTTTTGTTATCTGATATCATTTGTCTGTCTCACACTCTTCAATCAGTAGGTTGCCTCGTCCACCAAGAAACCAAAGGAAGAGGAAAGAGGTTAGATGTCAGGAAGCAGAGAAATGCTTTGATTGTACAAGCGGCAAGCTTGGTAGTGTCTGGCACAACAACACTATTGCTAATGTGCCAGCATTACATGGAAAAGTGTATTGTTAGTACGCCATATGAAAGCGATTATTATACACATCGTACTTTCGTCTGTAGGGTCACCCTCTTAGAGGAACATTGTCTCAACTTGTTACGGATGAACAGAACTCGCTTCCATCGTTTCTTTCTATTATTTAGAGAGAGAGAGAGAGAGGGACACGATCCACTATGATGTCGAGGAGCAAGTTGCTATTTTCCTACATATTATAGCACACAATGAGAGGGTTCGTAGCATTAGAGCTTTCATCAGGCGTTCAGGAGCTACTGTCTCGACATATTTCAACAAGATTTTGAAAGCTATTATTAGCATGCAAGACATCTTCATCACACCTCATCATTAGACACTCCTTGTCAAATCTTAGAAAATCCACGGTGGATGTCGTACTTCAGGGCAAGGTTTTAAATTTTGGTTTTGATACCGGTTTCGAACCCCCCGAAAATCGAAATTTCAACCGAAATTACCTCATCATTAGACACTCCTCGTCAAATCTTGGAAAATCCACGGTGGATGTCGTACTTCAAGGCAAGGTTTTAAATTTCGGTTTCGATACCGGTTTCAGACCCCCCAGAAATCAAAATTGTGGCCGAAATCCGGTGAAACAAAGAAAACAGTATTTTATTTTATATAAAATTTCGGTGGAAATTTCGGTAAAATATTAAAATAATTAAAAAATAATAGGTTTTCTGGGTGAAATTTCGGAAAAAATGAAATTTCGATCAAAATTCAGAAAAAATACCGTTTGGGATTAGTGTGATTTCGGTGTCGGTCTCCACCGAAATCCGAAATTTCGGATTTCGGTCGAAATTTAAAACCATGCTATAAGGTACTATCTCAAACATAGACGGTGGTGAATGTTATGTTTGAATGGAAAATTAATGGCACGGATGTATGTCTTTCCATCAGGACTACATCGGTGCTATAGACGGGACACGCATCCTGACAAAAGTACCAGTTGCGACTGAAAGTAAGTTCCGGAACAGATAGCAATGGCTATCACAGAATGTATTGGCTGCCTGTGACTTCGACCTAAAATTCACCTACGTCCTAGCTGGATGGGAGGGTTTTGCATCCGACTCGAAGATATTTATCAAGGGAAGAACAGATACCGTGCATCCCAGGTATATCATTTGCTGGTGTTAGGTTAGCCCACAATGTATTCAGTTATCTCACCAACTTCACTTTCTTATTTTAATAGGGAAGTACTATCTTGCTGATGCCGGGTTCCCTTTATTGCGTCACTTCATCACTCCTTATCGAGGCACATGGTATCACCTCAATGAGACAAGAGGTCGCACACCTTCCACACCTAAAGAGCTCTTCAATCATAGGCATTCATCATGTCGAAATGTAATAGAGTGTGCCTTCGGTGTATTGAAGCACCGCTTCAGCATCACCAACGAGGAACCGATGTACCCATACAAGAAGCAGATCGATATAGTTTTAGCATTTTGTTTTGTACACAACCATATTAGGAGGTACATGCCGAATGATGCTACCGCCGATGAAGTCAATTGGCAACCCCCAGAGGCCATGCAGGAGGAGCCTACCATTATGCCTAAGCTTACGAGGGAGGAAGACCGAAGAGCAGGCAACATGATTAGAGACACGTTGACGACCGATATGTGGAATGGTTTACGACAACGTCGGAACCGTTAGGACATGCTGGGCACCATATGTCCTCTCCTATCATGCATTCAGTTTGGTTGTTTACGTCCGCTTGCTACGGACATTGCACTATCTTGCTGGTGTGATATATATTTGTCACACAATCATATTCTTCAGACAATATCGTTGGTAGGTACAATGATATGTATCTTCACTATCTGACTGTCAGTGTATTTATTATGTTTGCTCATTATGTAGCTTATTTTTTTAATATATCACTCTTAAATTCTATGTGCCCCATAAATATGTACAGGTGGGTAAAGGTAGCAAAGAAGGTCTATGTCATCATTAGGGGCAGGCGGCCGGGAAAATACAGTAGCTGGCCGGAGTGCCAAATTCAAGCAAACGGGTATAGCGGGGCTTGTTACTATGCTTACAGTACAAGGGAGGAGGCGGAAGAGCATCTTGCAACATTCATCTCTTGGAACACTGAGATGAAGGAGATAGCTAGCTCGCAAGGTGACACGGTTGACGACAGTGTCTGGAGGACATTAGTATTTCTAGTAGTTGGCATAGCAGTTCTTATGTCCTTTGTTTATGTTACTTATGTTATCTAGGTTGCTTATTACATTAGGACCCCTCCTTATATACTGTGGATGTTTATACACTTCTCTTGACAGCTTTTTGATGTAAAATGGCCTTATATGTGCTTTACATTGTAGTAGTTGGCATAGCAGTTCTTATGTCCTTTGTTTATGTTACTTATGTTATCTAGGTTGCTTATTACATTAGGACCCCTCCTTATATACTATGGATGTTTATACACTTCTCTTGACAGCTTTTTGATGTAAAATGGCCTTATATGACAGCGAGACTATCCCTATCAACCCCTGATCGTGCTAGCCGATCAGCATCCGCAAATGCTGAAAGGTCACAGAGGCATCCTCGAACCGATCAACCATCTCATCTATCATATGAGTATGTCACAAATATCTCCAATATTTTCAAAATATCGCGTTTTTATCACGACATTTTGATAAAACGACAAAATCCCAAACTAATCCCGAGATTTTAAAAATATAGCGATATTTTCATTTTTATCATAATATATCCCGATATCTAGCGATATTTTCCCGATATTTTTATGATATTTTTATTTTATATTTTTTTCTTAAATTTATTAATTTATATATATTTTTAAATAATTTTATTTTTCCCGATATAAACCAGAAAAAAATAAAATAATTTAATAAATCCTGAGATTTTCCCTTGCCGAGAAATTCCCGACAATGACATTTGTGACATAGGAGCAAACCTCCAAGGGTGAGTCTGAATCTTACTTATCCACTCAATAACATTAAGTGAGTCTCCTTCTATAATCAATCTGCTTATGTCACTAGGGTCTACAATACTCATACCCTGTAACAGTAACAGTTCTCTGACCTCAGCTTCATTTGAGTATGTAATTCCAATTGGGCAAGAGAAAGCCCACTTGGCTACACCCCTCTCATCCCTTAAGATGCCACCCACCCCAGATAGCCTACGATTACCTAGACTAGACCCATCAAAGTTTAACTTTAGCCATCCTTTGCCTGGGTATGCACCTGCATAACACTATTACATTTTTTTACACCCCTGCCATTGATCATAAGCAGATATGAACCTGAAACTTGGGAGGATCCTTACCCAAGATATGGTTAATGCTATCACCTTAGTGTACATGAATAGAGCTTTCTTAGTCACTCCCCTGAATATTCTAGCATTTCTTTCCTTCTATATCATCCATAGAGTAGATAGTAGCACCACTCTCCATAAAATCCTTCCTTTTTATGGCCAATGAACGAACATCTAGGATTCCACTAGATCTGGTAGTCGAGGGAAGAACCAGGACATTCCGAATCTTCCTAGGATTCTACCCCATATCTCCCTGGCTATCATTCAATAAATGAAAATGTGGTCCACTGTCTCCCCAGCCACTACACATAACACACAATGGTCAACAATGATCATCTTGTTGGGTTTAAGTCCAGCCCAATAAAGGCTTATTTGGAATTTGTTTTAACTAGAGGGGCAATATGGTCTTTCTATACCTAAAGCATATCTCTAAGTGTAGCCCTAATCTTTGGCAACAAAAAAACGACGCAAAAATAGAAGGAAAAAGAGGAGAAATTCGCAGGAAATAGGATTTCTGTGCAGCAGTGATCAAACCGACGATCAGAGGTCGATCCGTGGTCCGATTGAGCTGATTTTTGGACAGCAGGTTCGTGACATCTTGATCTACATTTTGAACGGTTGGATTGTGATTTGGAGTTCTCTAAATCAGGTTTCTGGGTCGTTTACGGACATCAGATTTTGGGTGAGATCTTCACCTTTTTTCTTCTTGTTTGGAGTTGATATTGTTGCTCTATCTTCACTCATATTTGTGGATTCCATTGTTGTTGGAATGGGGGATGTTTATCCCATTGATGATGTTGAGAATTAGGTTTTGTACCTAAAGTATTATAGTGGAGATTTGGGTGGACTCCGAGAAAGGTCCCGTGGTTTTTATTCTTCACCTTGAAGGAGTTTTTCACGTAAAAATTCTCTTGTGTTGATTGTGGTTGTTTGTTGATATTTTTTGTGGTTAGTATAGTTTCATTGTTTGTGTTCAATCGTTTCCTCACAGGTTCGATCAAAGTGGGAAAAGGTTTTTTCCCAACATAGTGGTATCAAAGCATTCGGGTTGTTTGCACACAAGGTGTTTGTGATATTGCCCGAGAAAAGCAAGGTTGTTATTGACTTTGATTGAAAGATGAAAACGAATTTGAATAGAATGATCAGCTTGAATGGAAGGAATTATCATGTTTGGAGGGGTAAAATGGAAGACCTTCTATATGTGAAGCGTTGGCATCTATCGGTGTTCGGCGATACAAAACCTGACAACACGACCGATGCCGATTGGACTCTTGAGCATAAAGTTGTGTGCGGGTTCATTCGACAATATGTGGATGATAATGTTTTGAATCACATCAGTAAAGAATCACATGCCAGGACTCTACGGAGCAAGCTTGAGTCGTTGTATGTGCGAAAGACCGGCAACAACAAGATGTACTTGATAAAGCAATTTATGGGGTTGAAATATAGAGATGGACAATCTATATTCAATCACTTGAATGAGTTTCAAGGAGTGATAGACCAACTTTCAGCCATGAATATTAAATTTGAAGATGAGGTACAAGGGCTTTAGTTGCTTGGTACTCTACTGGACTCGTGGGAGACATTTCGTATGTCGTTGAGTAATTCTGCTCCTGATGGTATTGTCACCATGGACTTTGTTAAGAGTGGCATTCTAAATGAGGAAACGAGAAGAAAAACTCAAGGTTCTTCGTCCCACTCTGAAGCTTTGGTTGCCGAAAGCAAGGGGAGAAGTTAAAGTAGAGGTCCAAAAGGTAAACACAAGAGCCGAAGTAAGTCACGTTCATGGAAAAATGATGTAGAGTGTTATGAGTGTGGCAAGAAGGGCCATATTAGGAAAAATTGCTTCCAGCTGAAACGGGAGAAGAAAAATAGTAGTGACAACAATGAGAAGAAGGATCATAATGATAATGATCGGGTTGCCACCGCCACTGAGGAACTTGTCATTGTATGTTATGATGTAATATTAATTTTGCATGCAATAAGACGAGTTGGGTCATTGATAGTGGAGCTTCGCTTCATATCACATCAAATGAGTTCTTTACTTTCTATACGCTAGGGAACTTTGGCACATTGAAGATGGGCAATGATGGCTTGGCCAAAGTTGTAGGTGTGGGAGATGTGTGTTTGGAGGCAAATAATGGAACAAAGCTGGTTCTCAAAGATGTCAGACATGTACCAGATATTCGTTTGAATTTGATTTCAACTGGGAAACTTGATGTAGAAGGGTTTTGCAATACCTTTAATAATGGACAGTGGAAACTCACCAGAGGCTCATTAGTTGTGGCTAGAGGAAAGAATGAGTCTTCTTTATATTTATTGCAGGCCAAGATTTCCAAGGGTATCTGTAATGTTGTGGAAGATGGGAATGCAACTGAGTTGTGGCACAAGCGACTGAGTCATATGAATGAGAAAGGTATGGGCTTATTGGCTAAGAAGAATTTACTCTCTGGAGTGAAGAGTGCAAAACTTGAGAAATGTGCACATTGCTTGGCTGGGAAACAGAGAAGAGTTTCATTTCAAAGTCACCCTCATTCGAAAAAAGCAGATTTTATTAGAATTGGTATATTCAGATGTTTGTGGTCCAATAAAACCTGTAACACTTGGTGGTGCTGCTTACTTTGTTACTTTCATTGATGACCATTCCAGGAAACTTTGGGTCTATGCCTTAAAGACGAAGGACCAAGTGTTGGATGTATTCAAGCAGTTTCAGACTTCAGTAGAGAGACAGACAGGAAAGAAGTTGAAATGCATCCGGTCAGACAATGGTGGTGAGTACATCGGACCATTTGACGAGTACTACAGACAACGGGGTATTCGACATTAGAAGACACCTCCTAAAACACCTCAGTTGAATGGCATAGCAGAAAGAATGAACAGAACATTGGTTGAGAGAGTCAGATGCCTGATTTCAGATGCCAAATTGCCAAAATCCTTTTGGGGTGAGGCTTTAAGTACAGTGGACATATTATTAATTTATCCCCCACTATTGCTTTAGATGGTGATGTGCCTGACAGAGTTTGGTTTGACAAGAATGTCTCCTATAACCATCTAAGAGTATTTAGCTGCAAAGCATTTGTTCATGTTCTGAGGGATGAGAGGTCCAAGTTGGACGTCAAGACGCGACAATGCTTCTTTCTTGGTTATGGTTCTGATGAGTTTGCTACAGACTTTACGATCCATTTGAGAAGAAAGTTGTGAGGAGTCGATATGTTGTTTTTGTTGAGAATCAGACCATAATGGATATTGAGAAGATAGAGAAGACAGTATCCCGAGATTCTGATATTTGGGTTGATGTTGACTCAGCCCCATCCACCAAGTTGCAGAGACAGTTACAAGATTAGGTTGAAGACGATAGTCAGTATGATGTTTAGGATCATATTCTGTATCAGATTTAGAATGACCAGCACAGTGCAGATGATAGTAATGCTCAGGCAGATGATGTTGTTGATGTTCAGTAGCATGCACTTACAGTTCCACCAGCTACCGCTTTGAGGAGGTCTACTAAAGACCGACATCCATCTGCTAGATACTCTCCCGAGGAATATGTGCTACTGACAGATGCAGGTGAGCCTAAAAGGTTTGAAGAAGCAATGGAGGATGTGAACAAGAAAGAATGGGTTGATACGATGCAAGATGAGTTCAAATCGTTGCATGACAATCGCACATTTGAGTTGGTGACATTGCCTAAGGGCAAGAGAGCTTTGAAGAATCGATGGATTTATAGGTTAAAGGATGATGGGAATTCTTCACATCCTTGATACAAAGCTAGGTTGGTCGTTAAGGGTTTCAGTCAGAAAAAGGGAATTGACTACGATGAGATCTTCTCGCCCGTTGTGAAAATGTCTTCAATCAGGGTTGTCTTGGGTTTGGAAGCTAGTCTTGATCTTGAGGTTGAGCAAATGGATGTGAAGACCACTTTCCTTCATGGTGATTTGGAGGAAGATATATATGGAGCAGCCAGAGGGTTTCAAAGTGAAAGGTAAAGAGAACTATATTTGCAAGCTAAAGAAGAGCTTATATGGGTTGAAGCAAGCGCCGAGACAATGGTACAAAAAGTTTGAGTCTTTTATGGGGGAGCAAGCCTATAAGAAGACAACTCACGATCATTGTGTCTTTGTGAAGAAGTTCTCAGAAAATGACTTCATCATTTTACTGCTCTATGTGGATGACATGCTTATAGTTAGCCAGAATGCTTCAAGGATTGAAAAGTTGAAGTGAGATTTGAGTAAGTCGTTTTCAATGAAAGACTTGGGGCCGGCTAAGCAAATTCTTGATATGAGGATCAGTCGTGACAGAAAGGCCAAGAGGTTATGGTTGTCTCAAGAGAAGTACATAGAGAAAGTGCTTCAAAGGTTCAAAATGGATAAAGCTAAAGTGGTGAGCACGCCTCTTGCTACACACTTCAAGCTTAGTAGGAAACAATTTCCATCGAGTGAGAAAGAGGTGAAAGACATGGAAATAGTTCCTTATGCATCCGTCGTGGGTAGTTTGATGTATGTAATGGTTTGCACAAGGCCAGACATAGCTCATGCGGTTGGAGTAGTTAGCCGGTTTACTTCAAATCCAGGAAGAGAGCATTGGAATGCAGTGAAGTGGATCCTACGATATCTCCGAGGCACTTCTAGTTTGAAACTTTCATTTGGAAGTGAGCAGCCGATTGTTGTTGGGTAAACTGATTCGGACATGGCAGGGGATGTTGACACCAGGAAATCTACTTCAGGCTATTTGGTCAATTTTGTAGAGGGAGCTGTGGCTTGGCAGTCAAGATTGCAGAAATGTATTGCCTTGTCTACAATAGAGATAGAATTCATCGCAACAACTGAAGCTTGCAAGGAGTTGCTTTGGATGAAAGGGCTTACACATGAACTTTGTCTCACTCAAGAAAGGTATGTGCTACTTTGTGATAGTCAAAGTGCTATCCACCTCGCGAAAAATTTCACTTTTCATGCGAGGTCGAAACATATTGATGTAAGGTATCATTGGATACGAGACATCTTAGAGTCCAAAGGGTTGGAACTACAGAAAGTACATACCGAAGCCAATGGTTCAGATATGATGACAAAGGCACTTCTGAGAGAGAAGTTTGATTTTTGCCAGCACCTGGCCAGCATGGATTCCACTTGAGGAGTCAGTGTTGGAATCTCCCTCATTGGGCTGGAGGGGGAGATTTGTTGGGTTTAAGTCCAGTCCAATAAGGGCTTATTTGGAATTTATTTTAACTAGAGGGACAATATGGTCTTTCTATAACCTAAAGCATATCTCTAAGTGTAGCCCTAATCTTTGGCAACAAAAAAACGACGCAAAAATAGAAGGAAAAATAGGAGAAATTCGCAGGAAATAGGGTTTCTGCGCAGCAGTGATCAAACCGACGATCGGAGGTCGATCCGTGGTCCGATTGAGCTGATTTTTGGACAGCAGGTTCGTGACATCTTGATCTACATTTTGAACGGTTGGATTGTGATTTGGAGTTCTCTAAATCAGGTTTCTGGGTCGTTTACGGACAGCAGATTTTGGGTGAGATCTTCACCATTTTCTTCACCTTTTTTCTTCTTGTTTGGAGTTGATATTGTTGCTCTATCTTCACTCATATTTGTGGATTCCATTGTTGTTTGAATGAGGGATGTTTATCCCATTGATGATGTTAAGAATTAAGTTTTGTACCTAAAGTATTATAGTGGAGATTTCGGTGGACTCCGAGAAAGGTCTCGTGGTTTTTATTCTTTACGTTGAAGGAGTTTTCCACGTAAAAATTCTCTTGTGTTGATTGTGGTTGTTTGTTGATATTTTTTGTGGTTAGTATATTTTCATTGTTTGTGTTCAATCGTTTCCTCACAGGTTCGATCAAAGTGGGAAAAGGTTTTTTCCCAACACATCTCACGGTTTCTAAGATGGTCTACCGTGACGATCTTGTTGAGAAGGGTTGACCACCTAAACGCAGAGACCCTAGGAGGTGCCGGTATGCTCCACACTTTGGCTATATGGGAGGGCTGAGAACCAGGCCCAATATGGTCGCAGAATCACTTGACACGGAATGATCCAGACGAGCACTATCACAAAAGGAGGAAAAAAGCAGGGTTAGTGATTAGATGTTAATAAAAGATGGTTACAAGAGCAATATATCACAGTAATTTCTAGTGTAAATAGAATCACAAAGCTGGATAAGCTGATTCAGATCAATAAATACAAGGTCAATAAAAGACCTCATATATGCTATTTATACTTTGATAATAGTAAAATGGGAAAATCATAAGCCTAACAAGGGCATTCACTTCTTTGACCTCTGAGGTACCATCCTGTAGTTCTTACAAATATGAAATGATCATACCAATAATATGGCATTCCCCATCCTGGCATATAAATAAGATGTAATGTCAATCAGAGTGTACTGTTTCTATAAATATTAATTGTTCATAATTTTTTCTTTTTCAGGAAAAAATGGAGCAGATGTTCAACTCGGCTGTGCTGCTTGTGTTGTATGGGAAATCAATCTTGTAAAAAAATCAGTGATCAGACCTCATTTCAGTGCTTAAAGCATGAAAATTATGAGTACAGTTTTCAGTGATAAGCTACAATTTATAATCTATGTTGCTATAATACATCTATTAGCCTGAAGTATTCATGCAGTAACAGGATAACAAACACAAGAAAAGGATGCAATTGAATGGCCCTTAGTTATATCTTGGATAATTTTACTAATATTCCCACCTATCTCCAAAGTGCCCTGTAAAGGTTGTTAAAAAATTAAATTTCGGGACAAGATGCATGTATTTTTTATTTAAAAAATTAAATCCGAAGGTCGGCAAACAATGTGGCAGATGGCCTTGCTCGACGAGGAGGGGGGCGGGTGATTGAGGAATTATTTGATTTCCTCCCTCCATAATTGTTCTTTTTCCTTTTCTTTCTCTTATTCTTGTGTTCTTCCTCTTGTAAATTCGAAGTTCGACAATCTCGGTCCTCTCCTTTGTTAATGAAAATTCTACGATTCAAAAAAAGAAAAGAAAAGGATGCATGTATTTTTATCAATCTCCAAACTTTCTAGAAAATGCCAAGCAATATCCATATCAATATATGTATCTCAATTTCCATTATCCATTATTGAAGGTCTATTTTTAAATATTAACACAAAGATCGGGTTGAAAAATTATAGAAATTATTAAATGATATTGTGTAGCATTCTACTGTCAGATAGTAACAACGGGAAATAATAACAACAAATTTTGAAGGTAGTTTCAATACAATACAAAAATGTAATTACCTCAAGGCAATATGTCGTAGCCTTCGGCGAACAAGACGTGGATTTAAGCTGCAATTTTTAAAGATAATCATCCATCAAGACATAATATTTTACACATGCAATATAAGGACTCCAGGACTTGTTGAGTCAATCCAACTTAGTTGAGACCACGGTCGGGTTGAGGGAATAAGTATATTTTTCTATAAAAAGGGCGGCCAGTGCAAGTCAATTTTTCTATAACCCGGAAAAAAGGTGATTCACTACTTGGAAAGACTGCAAAGTTTTCTTGATTTAACCACGAACACAAATAATTAAGATCGAGTTCCCAAAGACCCGATCTAATAAATCAAATTCTTATAAGTCAATCTCGACCTACAAGTAAGAACTAGAGAGAAAAAAAAAAAAAAAAACAATTCATTCGAGTGCAAGACTAGGTCACAAGCAGACTGAGGCTCGGGCAGTCACCAAGAATGAGTCAAGCTTTGAGATTATAAAACCTTGAAGCAAATAATAGCTTCCAATCCCGATATAAATTATGGATTCTAAGTGTTAATGAAAAAAGAAACCAACCATATGGTTTGTATTCAGAACTAGAATAATAACTCAAGTACTCAACAAACAGCTAATGACCTCCAATGGCGAGTTGGTGACAGAACCAGCACAGTGGAACCCAAATTGAAAAGAAAACAAGCACTCAAAAGGAGCTAGTTTGCTATCAATATACTGTAGAATGTACCACCCATGAACTCACTCTTCATTTGTATCACCATCAAGCCCCCTCTCTCCCCAAAAAAGAGGTAAATAAAAGCATCGTTCAACGACTTTTTTTTGAGTGGCTAAGAGATTTACTAAGTAAGGAGAGGGGACCCCAACGACCAAATAGTCTAGCATGCAATATCTACATAAATGCGGACTTCAGGCGGTAAATGGTCAAAAAGATCAATTCGGGTAAAAACGACTCCCTTACAAACCAAACGATTAACGTCAATATTGGTATTGGATGTCCCTCCAAACGCTCATGGATCTCTTCGAATATGTCCTCAAATCTTCAAGGCTCGGGATTCCTGCGGTCCAACCATCCAATTACGTTGAGGGAGTCTCCATCAATTATCAAGCAGTCTAAATCTCTCCTATTGATAAATCGAATACCATACATAATCGATGTCACTTCCGCTTCGTTGGACTCATTCAACGACTTAAAGAACACTTCAAATCAAAATTATGTCAGGGTCAAGTAGTGTTCCAAAATTTAGACTCGGGCTAAAACACTGCCACAGCAAAACATAGTCAACTAGGTGTGATATCGTCGACTATTCAGCTGATGCAGCCAATTACTTGGTTGGCACAGAGTTTTGATTGACTTGGTAGGAAAATTGCGGACCAAGAGAAGAACTCGGCCAAGGTAAAAGAGAGTCGACTCTTTGCGGTGCACAATTTCGTGGAATGTGGGTAGTGGTTATGATCGATTAGATAGAAAAGGAGGAGTTGTGTGTATTTTTCGTTGGGGATTTCCTGGAATAAATCGTCGAATCTTCCTTCGATTTCTTATGAGAGATATCCAGTCGATCAGAATGGAGGTTAAAGAGGGCCTTTATTCCTTTATATGGGGCTAGTTGACAATTGACGCGAGGAGTTCTGAAATAGTAGGATCAAATGCTTATAGATAGTATACAATGATAAGGGATTTCTCAAGATATGCCTACATCGTAACTGAACACAAAGTGGTTACCTCGTTCCTCAGGGTCTAGCATATGAGTAACAATATCCACAAATAGCCAAGAAGTTTTTCAATTTTCCATCGCCTTAATGAGTCACTTGACTTGAAGCAGCAGGAATTTGAGCTTGGGTTAGATCTAGAATTGTGGCTGATTTTCACTCTTTTCATTTTAGCTAGGTAATCTCTTATATGATTCCTTTCCCCATGATTAATATGAATATGGCTATACTTCCATTCTAGTCCCTTCAACAGATCCTTAATTCTTGCAAAGACGTCGAGTGATTCCAAGAAATAATAATAACTAACATTAATTTTCGAAAAAAAAAAAACATTGGACAAAATGAGAATCACATACAAATAATTTTTTCAAGTTCTATTTTGGAAAGTTTTTTTTAGGCAAATAAATTCGTTCAACAATAGTGGCGATATTATCAATTCTATTTAAAACATCAATAAATTTATCAGCGCTCCATTTCAGAAGTCAATGCTAAATTTATTGATGTTTTACAGAAAATAGCTCAAGTCTCATTATCAACTCCAATAATATATTTAGAAACAACTAAGAACTGGATCCCAAAAACCATTAATAATGTTGATAACACGGGCCTAAAGACAAGCAGATAGACCACCCAATCATGCTAGGTGAGTCCCCTTCCATGGCCACATGCTTACCACAAAAATGAGCAAAGTAAAGCCTAAGTCCTGTGAGAAGAGCCCGAAACTCCTTACAACCACAAAAACCATTAGGCCCCGAGAAAGCAAGTAACACCTCACCCAAGTGATCCCTGAAAACTCCCCCACACTTGCCAGCCCAAGATTTCCCATGACGTCCCATCAAAGTTCAGCTTAAAGAGTCCCCAGGAGAGAGTTCCACTTGGGGTGACACATACCTTTGGGAATTCTGTCCAAAATGATAGAGGTCCAGTTGCAATTAATCTCACCAATCGAGCGATATGCAAACTCCATGCAACAACTAGCAACATTATAATCGTCCTACTCACCTCCCTCACAATTCCAATAATGGTTCTCAATTTTTCATCAAAGGTCCTTCGGTTCCTTTCCAACCCAAAATCCCGTCACTGTGAACAGGCATAAACTCCAAAGAATTCTCCCCTTGAGGGCAAGATGCTTGCAGCTCCACCACTCCAAAACCAGTAGAAATGATTGGGGAAACACCCAAGAAACCAAACCAATTGAGGACATGGCACCACACCACAATAGCAAGAGAATAGGTGATCATCGGACTCCTTGCGCTTACACATGATGCACTTGTTCACCAAAAGCAGTTTTTGAATTTATGTTGCGTGGATTTGGATTCACGTGTCGGGATCTGACATGGATTTGACAGACCCAAAAAAGTAGGATTCATGGATTTTGTAAATTTTATTAAATAAAATAAGAAATTCTCAACTCAACTCAACAAAGCCTTTGTCCCAAACTAGTTGGGGTCGGCTAAATGAATCCTTTAGAAAAAATTCATAAAGAAGGTAAAAGGAATCTACCCGGCTCTAATCCTGGTTCTAGTTGGGTTCTTCTACGTGGATCATTTTCTTCCATTCTATCCTATCCAAGGTCATGTTCTCTGTTATGTTCCTAGCTATCAAGTTTTTCCTAACTGTTTCTACTCAAGTTGTTTTCGGTCTGCCCCTACCTCTTTTTACTCCATCAATTTGGCACGAGGGCCTCTTCTCACCAGAGCATCCAAAGGCCTAAGTTGGATATGTCCAAACCATCTAAAATAAGAAATTAAAATTTAAAATTTAAATATTTATATAAATATATATAATCATAAAAAATATGAGTGTGGAGGGTACACAAGTCCAATAAGAAAGGGAAAAGGGGGTCGATGTATGAGGGTGGAGGGTCGACGCATTAGGGTTTTTATTAAGAGACTAACAAGTTGTGCTTTTATAAAAAAAAAAAACGAGTATAAAGGGAAAATATAAAGGATTCACATTTAAAAAGAGACAACGATGTGTCGGATTCACCCAAAAAAAAAAAGAAGAATCGTGTGGAACACGGCTACGACAAGAATCCGGTTGTATCCCATGTGAATCCATGTCTGAAACGAGTGTCTAAGCGTGTCAACACGGATCCAACATAAGAGGGCAAAGAATCCATTCAACGCAGCCAAGTTCTGCACCAAGATGATAATTGGGTTGAACACTCCCGATGTTGTTGTATCATTCTAATCAAGGTTGAGAATCCCATACTTGAAATAAGATCTTGCTCCGTTAAACTCAAACTGGGTCGTGATTTTGCCTTGGGAGGAACATGCTAACTTAGATAGTCATCATAGTCGGATAGGAATTGCTCCATTAAGCAAGTCATGCCAATAACTGAGGCTAAAATAATCAAATTGATCAAATATGCAATATTTGCCTTGAACCATGACCAAGTTAATTCATACTAAGTCAAGCCGAGTTTGTATCCAATTTTGAGGAAAATTGAGTTTATCAAATTGATAAAGTATGCAATATTTACCTTGAACCATGACGAAGTTATCTCATACTAAGTCAAGCCGAGTCTTTATGAAATTTTGAGGAAATTTCAGTTTATGGTTTGGCTCATCACAGTCTTTAGTCAACTAAAGTTCAACTCATGATTCAAAGCAATTATTAAAGTATTTTAGGAAGCACTTACAAGTAGATGTGTTTTTTAATTGAAGAAATAGATATATGATAACTACATCACATATAGCAAATAAATAAGTCACAGCTAGATCTAGTATTATAGTTTTTAAATCATATGTTAAAGTCACAGGTCAATTTGTCATATAGTTTGATCAATTGGAAGTCAAGTTGAGGTTAGTCTGACTCTTCTCAATCGCTTGATATGGGTAAAGCACCTTGCCAATTCCAACTCACGATGGCATGGAGAGGATGTGGGCCCACCCCAAAGCGCTAAGGAGCAAGCTTAGGAGCAAAGTCAAACAACCTTGAGACTTTCCATTTCCATGCATATCAATTAGGACAAATTTATTTCCATTCTCCTGCATATCAATTAGGACAGATTTATTTCTACTTTCCTGCATGCCAATTAGGATAGATTTATTTCTATTTTGAACATGGCCAAATAAGGAACATGCCATTCCAGGCATGGCTAATTAGGGCCGTTTAGTATTTGTTACCTTACCAACTTCTCCAAAAGCTTAAGATTTTGGAGAAAGGCGTTATTTATCTTTCATAATTTAACACTCCCCCGCACGTGTGGCCCACTTGGCAAACACATGGCACATGTGGTCCCACTTTGGGCTGACCATCGCATGTGGATTTTTGCTATCCGGGAGGTTTGAACTCGAGACCTTTGGCTCTGATACCATGTTACCTTACCAACTCTCCAAAAGCAAGGCGTTATTTATCTTTCATACTTTAACAGTATTGAATTTACTTTTATTTAGGTTGCCTTTAATGTGGAAGCATCAATTACAAATGTTTTTCTTTTTGCTTGTATGAGGTTCCTTTTTTTGAACCCTCCTAATCTTATTTAAAGGCAGTGGAAGAGACATGCAAGGGACTTCTGTTTTGATTATCAATTGATGAATTAAGAGATGTAATACCCGGCCCCAAGTTGGGAATTTAATTTATTTATATATTTATTTTAATGGGTGTCATTATCAAAAGTTGGGTTGAAATCTTTTTGGGCTTGTAGGGGGTGTCGTTATCAAATTAAAGGGAAGCATTAAAGTATTTTTCCGTTTGTCCTTATCAAACTTACTAAATATAGTAAGTCCGCGCTTACTATAAATAGTAAGTCCGTTTTTACTATAAATATTAAGTGGGCCCACATAAAGTATATTTGAAAATAAAAATATATATTTTTATACACTTAAATTGTGTTTCCTTTTATGGTTACTAAAGTATTAAGAAAAAGATTTAAAAGACCTAGTAAACTAGGAAGCTTACTAACCTATTAGAATTAGATTAGGAAACAACAAAAGATAAATAAATAAATAAACTGCATTAAGTGGTCTCTCTCGCCCAGATTTGCGCACAAAAATTGCCGGGGGGGGAAGAGAGATAACGAAAGGGATTGAGATAGGGAGAGTTTTAGTACTTCTTTAGAATACCGAATGACCCTGTATAGTTCTATGAACTAACACCAAAAATCCACCCTACATGTATTGATGCAATCAACAACATCTAGATAAATGTTAATGAAACTGGGGAAGCGTAAAGAGGAGTATATAGAGTGGTTGGTTTAGTTATGTGGCCTTGACGGAATATCCCGTCTTGATATGTCTCTCTTTTTATGTTTGATGTCGGAAGAACTATTTAATTTTGATGTTTGTAGTTTATAGGTTCAAAGGGTAGAAGATAGTAGTAGTTGTTACATCTAATGAGTTTTAGCTTGTTTTTTCTGGGTAGCGATCCGGATAAAAAAAAATTGTGTCCAAAAATCCGGGTCGTTACAAGAGAGAAGATATCCACTCTTGGAGTTTTCGCTTATCTCTATTTTGCTATCGTAGGACTACGATTTCCTATTCTTGTGATTTATTTTCGCTTTTCCACCTATTGGATCACATTATCTGGTATCAGGGCTTGCATTCCACGATCGAAACTTTCATCAATGGCACCAAGGAGGCAGATGGCTCGAGCGGCAGCCCATGATGCGATGGAAGAATCCCAAGAAGAGATCTTAGCGCTGAGGAGGCAAGTGGAGGAACTCACAGAGCAGTTGAGATCGGTGCGAAGATATGAAGCACGGGTGCTTCAAAATGGCCCGCGTACCCGTATCGGGTGCGCATCCGACACGGGTGCGCTCGGGTGCGTCCCGGGTGCGTGTCAGGTGCGGTTGGGGTGCGCACCCCGACACACCCGACACGTTTTTAAGTGTTTAAAAAAGAGAGGCTGCCAATAGCAATTTTGGGGGGGGGGGGTTTAAATTATATAAAAGGGTTTTAAAACCCAAACCCCCTCACTCACGCAACTCTCTCCCTCACCCTCTCTGTCTCGTCTCTCTCTCTCTCTCTCTCTCTCTCTCTCTCTCTCTCTCTCTCTCGGGCTTCTCTCATTTTCTCCTCTCCGTCTCGGTTTCTCCTCTCTCTCCCTGCAACTACTACCGCCGCCTCCACCACCGTCGGAGCCCTAACCTAACCCTACTTAAAGGTACTCTCTCTCTCTACTTCTCTCTTTCTCTTTGTATCTCTCTCTGCTCTTTTTTTTTTTTTATCTCTACTCTCTTTCTCTCTCTCCTTTATTTTTATTTGTGATTTGTATTATTTTATTTGTGATTTGCCCTAAAAATAGCCTAAAGCCCTAACCGATTGTGAGTAACATAAAAATCAATTTGGAGCTCACAATCGGTTGGCATAATCTTAAAATGGATTGTGATTTTGAAGCCCTAAACTGATTTTCAGTTTGGAGGTCACAATTGGGAATTTGGGATTTAGGGCTTTGGGGCCTAAAGCCCTAAATCCCAAATTTCCAATTGTGAGCTTTCAGGCCATGTTAATTTGAGATTGTGACATTCAATTGGGAGCCCTTTAGGGCTCAATTAGAGGGGTTAGGTCATTAGGGCTTTAGCCTTTAGCCCTTTACCCTTTAGGGCCATGTTAATTTAAGATTGTGACAATCGATTGGGAGCCCAAAACTGATTTTAAGAGTAAAAAATTATCTTTAATTTTGACCCCCAAAATCCGTTTTGGGCTCAATTAAAGGGGTTAGGTCGTTAGGGCTTTAGCCTTTACCCTTTAAGGCCATGTTAATTTAAGATTGTGATAATCGATTAGGAGCCCAAAACTGATTTTAGGAGTCAAAAATTATGTTTAATTTTGACCCCCAAAATCCGTTTTGGGCTCAATTAGAGGGGTTAGGTCGTTAGGGCTTTAGCCTTTACCCTTTAGGGCCATGTTAATTTAAGATTGTGACAATCGATTGGGAGCCCAAAACTGATTTTAGGAGTTAAAAAATTATATTTAATTTTGACTCCCAAAATCCGTTTTGGGCTCAATTAGAGGGTTAGGTCGTTAGGGCTTTAGCCTTTACCCTTTAGGGCCATGTTAATTTAAGATTGTGGCAATCGATTGGACTTGATTTGGGCTCACAATTAGGGGCTTAGGGTTTAGACTTTAGACCATCAAGATATAAGATTATGAGTCTTGTGAACTGATTGGGAGTCCAATAATCTTATTTGCTTACTAAATTTGTGTTTGTTCTTTTAATAGAATGTCTTCATCCGGGGCTAGTAGCGCCGCCCAAGCCACAAATGCACCACCTTCTACTTCTACTGATGAAGACCTCTCGAAGCTCTTATGGAGGTATGCCACTAGATTTGATAAAGATCCTAAGGGTGGAGGGTATGTGAGATGGGAATGTAATTTTTGTCATAAGAGTTAGAATAGCTCCTACACAAGGGTTAGAGCGCACTTGTTGAAGGTATCAGGACAAGGAATCGGAGCGTGTCCTAAGGTGAAAGCAAATGACCTACTCGGAATGCAAAGGTTGGAGGAAGAATGCAAGGAGGCTATGAAGTAAAATGCTCCCAAGAGAGTGCCATTGCCGCCATCATCAAGTAGTGGATCATTGAGTTGTCCAAGTAGTATGTTTGTCCCTCCAAGTTTTGATCTAAAGAGGAGGAAGACTAGTGGTCCAAGTGGAAGTGTGAGTGCTATTGAAAAGGCATTTAACATGGCAGCCCGCGATCACCTACATGGCGAGATTGCTCGGATGTTTTACTCTGGTGGCTTGCCATTTCACCTAGCAAGGAACCCACACTATGCGAGTTCATACTCTTATTCGGCCAACAATCCAATTTTCGGTTATTTGCCTCCGGGGTACAACTTGCTAAGAACGACTCTACTACAAAAAGAGAGGGCAAATGTTGATAGGTTGTTGCAACCCCTTAGAAAGACATGGAAGGATAAAGGGGTGAGCATTGTTAGTGATGGATGGAGTGACTCACAAAGGCGGCCTCTCATTAACTTTATGGCGGTAACCGAGGGTAGGCCTATGTTTCTCAAGGCGGTAGATTGTTCGGGGGAGACAAAGGACAAACATTTAATTGTCAACTTGTTGAAGGAGGTAATTATGGAAGTTGGGCATGAAAATGTTGTCCAAGTAATTACCGACAACGCCGCAAATTGCAAGGCGGCCAAGCAACTTATTGAGGCACAATTTCCTTCCATCTTTTGGACCCCTTGTGTGGTGCACACCCTCAACCTTGCTTTGAAGAACATATGTGCGGCGAAGAATGTGGAAGCAAATCAAGTTACATATGATGAATGCAGTTGAATAACGGATGTTTCGGGAGATGCTAGCATCATTAAGAATTTCATAATGAATCATTCCATGAGACTAGCCATATTCAACGAGTTCAACACTTTGAAGTTGCTTGCCGTGGCAGAGACTCGATTTGCGAGTGTTATTGTTATGCTTAAGAGATTGAAACTCTTAAAGCAAGGTCTTCAAGCAATGGTTATTAGCGACAAATGGACTTGTTATAGGGAGGATGACATGGGAAAATCGAGGTTTGTAAAAGAGAAGGTGTTAGATGACGTATGGTGGGATTCTATCGACTACATACTCGGATTTACATCCCCCATCTATGACATGCTTAGAGAGTGTGACACAGATACGCCTTGCCTTCACTTGGTTTATGATTTGTGGGATACCATGATAGAGAAAGTAAGGGCGGCAATATATAGGAAGGAAGGAAAGAGGAAAGAAGAGGAGTCCAAATTTTTTGACGTGGTGCACGAGATTCTTGTTGCTTGTTGGAACAAGAGCAACACTCCACTTCATTGTTTGGGTCATTCATTGAATCCAAGGTTATGTGACTTTAAATTTATTTGGATTATTAGTTATTTATGTTTATTTCTAAGTTCTAACTTTTGACTTGAAATTTGAAGCTAAATTAGTTTTTTCTTTCTTAAAGGTATTATAGTGAGCAATGGCTTAGTGAAGATTCAAGTTGGGTGCCTCCACATAAGGATGCAGAAATTTATACCGAGAGGATGAAGTGCTTCAAGAGGTACTTCACCAATTCCTCGGACCGCACAAGAGCTAATGTGGAGTTCGCGCAATTCTCCATGAAGTCCGGATTATTCAATGATGTTGATTCCATCAATGAACGGTTCACTATCAAGCCTCATGAGTGGTGGGCCATCCATGATACATGTGCCCCTATGCTTTAAAGCATAGCTTTGAAGATTCTTATGCAACCTTCATCGTCATCTTGTGCCGAGAGAAATTGGAGCACTTACTCTTTTGTGCATTCTCTCAAGAGGAACAAGATGACTCCACAACGAGCTGAAGATTTGATTTTCGTTCATAGCAATCTTCGGCTTCTCTCAAGACAAACTCCACAATATAAGCAAGGAGAGACAAAGATGTGGGACATAGGTGGAGATACATTTGATTCCTTCGAGGATGTAGGGGTACTTGAAGTTGCTAGTCTTTCTTTGGATGAGCCGGAGTTGGAGTCCATTGTTTTTACCGACGACGTAGAGGACGATGTTGTCGATATTGGAGATGAAGCGACTGACTTCTAGGATTGAGATGCATTGATGCTTTATGTTATTTTGGTGCTTTAATGATGAACTTAATCACGTATGAAATGAAGAGTAATATTAGAATTTTCCATTTTGGTGAATGGTGATGTTATTGTTATTTGATTGCTTTCCTATTTTTAAAATTTTTTTTAATAAAAAATATTATTATATTCAACGCACCCGCACCCAAGTTTTTTGAAAAATCACGTACCCCCGTGTCGTGTCGCACCCGCACCAGTGCTTCACAGCTTCTTCTCAAGCAGGAGATGACGGATCTAACGTAGACGCCGTGAGCCAGCGTCAGGGATATCCACCACGGTGACCAGCAAGGGTTGAAGTTACCGTAGGTGATTTCAGGCGTTGGGAATTAGGTCTCAAGATTGAGATCCCAAAGTTCCATGGAGGGTTAACACCCGAAGATTTCATGGACTCGGTTTTCACCGTAGAAGAGATACTTGAGTTCAAGGAGGTTCCAGAGGATCGGGTGGCTCCTTTAATCACTACTCAACTTCGTGGGAGAGCTGTTGTATGGTGGCAGCAAGTGAAAGTGACCAAGCGTAGGCAGGGCAAGGAGAAGATCGTTGCCTGGGAGAAATTGAAGAAGAAGATGTCGGAGCTTCTTCCTTATAATTATACTCGTCGACTATTTAAACAGTTGCAGAAATTGAAACAAGGGACTGATTGGGAATAATCGCGAATCTCGAGTAACTGCCCGTTGGAGAGGCCTAGCCTGATCTGAGAAGTACTAATTCGGTTCGGATAGACTTCATTCAAGAACCCCGCCGCCCCTTGAATCAATAAGAAAACAAGTGCTAAGTTTCGGATCAGTGAATAGACCGTAACGAAAGAAGAGACGATTCAGTGGATGAGTATACGGAGAAATTCCATCAACTAGTTGCCCGTAACAATTTGGCAGAATCGGACGAGCAATTGGTTTCTAGATATATTGGAGGTTTGAGGCAGGATTTGTAGGATTCGCTAGACCTGTTCGATTGTTGGAATGTTTCTGGAGCACACCAGAGGGCAGCCATCCTGGAGAAATAGGCAGGACATAGCAGGCGGTATGGAGGGATCGTTCCAACCACCACCACTCGACCTTCTACCGAACTCCACAAGTGGGCGTTCCGGGGTACAAACCGACTCCACCACAACCAACCCAGATGGCCCCACCATTCCGAGCCGCAAATCCCACCTAGAGAGGAGAGACAAGGCCTCATTGTTTCCAATGTGGTAAGACAGGGCATCGGGCAAATGAATACAAAAAAGGTGGTTGAGATGGGAAACAATTGCTCATTGAGGAAGCCGAATATGATGATGATATTGGCGACTTTGTTGATTACTCGGTGCCACCAGTGTTTGATTCTTATGGTGATGACATTGAGGATGTATTACACGGCGATGTTGGGGAGGCACTTGTTACCAGAAAGTTGTTTTTGACGTCGAGAGATAAGTCTGGTGATGACTGACTCCACAACAACATCTTCCACATCACTTGCATAATTGAAGGAAAGGTTTGTCAGATGGTGATTCATAGTGGCTCATGTGAGAATGTGGTATACCGTTACCAAACTTATTTTGAAGACTCAGAAACACCCCAGCCCGTACAAGTTGGCGTGGCTAAATAAAGGGAACGAGGTGGCTGTCACACAACGATGCCTAAGGCAATTCTCCATAGGCAATAGATACAAGGACTGAGCATGGTGCGATGTTGTACACATGGAGGCTTGTCACCTATTGTTGGGAAGGCCATGGCAGTATGATCATGCAATAGTGCACGATGGGGAGAAGAATACCTCTTCCTTCATCTTCAATGGGGTGAAGACCATACTCTCGCCATCTAGGAGCATTGAGCCCAAACCAAAACCCAAGGAGGGTATCAATATTCTCATGTCATCCGCTTTCACTAGTGCGAGTCTGGCATTGTATATGCATTGGTGAACAAGATGGGAGAGGAGAGCAGAGATATCCCAGAGCTGGTGAGACCCTTGATTGAGGAGTTTTCCAATGTCTTCCCAGATGACCTGCCATGCGAGTTACCACCCATGAGAGACATCCAGCTTTGCATCGATTTGATACTTGGCGCTAGCCTACCAAAGCGAGCACATTACAGGATGAGCCCTGCTGAGTATGAGGAGCTACAACGACAAGTGGACGAGCTACTAGAGAGGGGTTTTATCAGAGACGGCATGAGCCCATGCGTTGTCCCTGCTTTACTAACTCCTAAGAAGGATGGAAGCTGGAGGATGTACGTCGATAGTAGGGCCATCAACAAGCATGGTTTTAAATTTCGGCCAAAACGTTTCGTTTCAGCCGAAATATTTCGGTTTCGGCACAAACCGAAACGAAATTCACATGAAGTCGTTTCTTTACAAGATTTCGCCGAAATTTTACCGAAATTTCACTGAAATTCCGAAATCTTCGCCGAAATGTCGCCGATTTTTGGACTTTTTAACAAAATTTCCACCGAAATTTTAAAAATGTACACCGAAATATTATAATTGCCACCGAAATTTATGAAATTTCCATCAAAATAGCTAAAATTTCAACCGAAATTGACACCGAAACTTTAGACATTTTGGTCGAAATTAAAAAAATAAACGAAATCATAATCATATTTTTACATGATTTCGGCCGAAATTTCGGACCGAAACCGAAACATTTCGGTTACCGTGGTGGCCGTAACTGACACCGAAATCGAAATTTAAAACCTTGTCAACAAGATCACGGTAAAAATACCGCTTTCCTAAGCAGCGGTTGGATGACATGCTGGACCAGTTAGCATGTGCGTGAGTCTTCTCCAAGCTTGACTTAAAGTCGGGCTACCATCAAATCTGCATCCGACCAACGGACGAGTGGAAGACGGCATTCAAAATGCGTGATGGCTTGTACGAGTGGCTTGTGATGCCGTTTGGACTTTCAAATGCTCCTAGCACGTTTATGAGAGTCATTAACCAAGTTCTCCGTCCTTCAATTGGGAAATGTGTCGTTGTTTATTTTGATGATATACTTATATGCAGTGCTGGCGCTGACGCTCACTTACTTCATTTGCAAGATGTGCTGTCTACTCTTCACAGGGAAAAGTTATTTGCGACTATGAAGAATTGCAGACTCATGGCCGACCAGGTGCTATTCTTGGGCTATGTTATTTCAGGTGATGGTGTTTATCTTGACCAGTCTAAGGTGCAAGCCGTGATTGACTGGCCGATTCCAAGGACCTTGCACGAGGCTCGTAGCTTCCATGGGCTTGCATCCTTCTACAGACGGTTCATCCATAACTTCAGTGCAATTATGGCCCCATTCACTGACTGCATGAGAAGGCTAAGAACCACTTCACCTTCACCCATGAGGCGGAAAGAGCTTTATGGAGATTAAGGCTAGACTCTCTACTGCCCCTGTACTAGCCTAACCCGACTTAAGAGGCCCTTTGAGGTGGAATGTGATGCATCCAAGCTCGGCATTGGAGCAGTGTTGAGCCAGGGAGGACGACCCATGGCATACTTTAGAGAGAAGATCAATGGTGTGAAACTCAACTATTATACGTATGACATTGAGTTCTACGCTATAGTACAGACTTTGAGGCATTGGAGAGACTACTTGGTGCACAGGGAATTCATCTTATTTTCAGATCATGAAGCCCTTAAACATCTCCACAATCAGCAGAAGTTAAGTGATCGGCATGCTAAGTGGGCTAGCTATCTTCAAGAGTTCACATTTGTGTTACAACACAAATCAGGGGTGCAAAACCGAGTTGCTGACACCCTTAGCAAGAAGGCATCTCTATTGGTCACACTATATGGCGAGGTAGTGGGTTTTGATTCCTTCAAAGACATGCTAATCATAGATCCATTCTTTGGTGGAATTTTGGAAGAGCTACAAACAGGCCAACAGTCCGATTTTGTATTACGTGACTACTTTCTCTTCAATGGGAATAAGATTTGTGTTCCTGATTGTAGTTGGAAGCTAAAGATAGTCCACGAGCTGCATAATGAAGGTCACTTTGGGCATGACAAGACATTCGCATTGAATGCAGGGACTTATTACCGGCCGAAGATGAAGAAAGATAATTGGAAGTTCGTCGACAGATGCCACATTTGCCAGGTGGCGAAAGGGGTGTCTACTAATGCGGGCCTCTACACTCCATTGCCTGTTCCTGAGGGGCCCTGGACGGACGTTACCATGGATCTCGTATTGGGATTGTCACGAACCCAAAGGGCGTGTGACTCAATCTATGTCGTCGTAGACAGGTTCACCAAATGGCCTGTTTCATTGCATGCAGAAAGACGATGGACGCTTCCAATATTGCCGGTTATTCTTCAGAGAAATTGTGAAGCTACATGGAGTAGCGGTGACCATTACTTCCGACAAGAATCCTAAGTTTGTGGGTCACTTTTGGAGGAGTTTGTGGAGATTGATGGGGGCAAAGCTCAACTTTAGCAGTGCATATCATCCACAAATCGGGGCAAACGGAAGTGGTGAATAGGAGTTTGGGAAACCTGCTAAGAAGCCTAACGGGATCCACACCCAAGCAGTGGGATCAAGTGCTAGCGCAAGCGGAATTTGCATTCCACAAGTCAAGGAACCGGTCCACAGGATTGAACCCTTTTGAGGATTGAGCCCTTTTGAGGTGCTTTACGGCTACAACCCACGGTGCGCAGTGGATCTTGCGCCTCTACCACAGGTAGGTCGACCAAATCATAAGGCCGGAGGCATGGTAACCAGCCTACAGGAGTTGCAAGAATGGGTCGGGGAAAAGCTAGAGGAGACGACCCATAAGTATAAAGCACATGCCAACCAACACAAGCGCATGGTCATCCACGAGCCTGGTGGCTATTTATGGGCGGTCTTGACATAGGATCGGCACCCTCCAGGAGAGCATGAGAAGCCGAGTCTAAGAAAAATCGGGCCCCTCGAAGTGATCGAAAGGATCAATGACAATGCTTACTTACAGTTTAGATGGTAGTTACCGGAAGCTCCTTTGTTGGGTCGGAAGCTTGCATCCACAGAAGCTCCCCTTGAAAATTGAATTCTTCTTGCTTCCCAAATTTAGCGGAAGCACGTTTCCAGCATGCTTCCAATCTAGGTGATTAGTTTATCCTAAAAGTGTTGCCAAAAATGTAAATTTAGAACTTAATAAATCATCGCGTTGCAAATAGAATTTACATGATTTTACTTTTTCAAAAACCTAGCATTGTATTTAAATGAATAATACATCAAACCCACTAACCTATAAACCCCTAAAACTACCAATTCAAGTCAGCCGTAAAATTCTCTTTAGCTCACTCTTCAAAAACTCCATGGATCAATCATCTTCTTTTTTTTTTGAAAAGTTCTATGGATGAATCATCTACTCACCTAAGTTGACTGCATTTTACCTTGGCTGAGTTCTCGTCCCAGTCCGAGTTTTGAAACAGAGTTTAGCTACTTATAACACTAACCTTCAGCAATCCTTTACCTAATATAACCTATCGCTTTTTTTTAATGGTAGACTGTTTCATTTAAAGCAAAATGACCAAGGTCAATACAAAGAAGATAATAAAAGAAAATACAATAAGCCCTCTATGGGGCTCGGCAAAAGAAATAGACACGGAGGAAGAAAATCGAAAAGTTCCACACTTCCTTCCTCTAGAGATGCCCTCTCTAGCTAATCTATCAGCCACGCCGTTGGCCGATCGCTTGACATGTAGGAAAGAGATATCCGAGGCGCCAACCCTAACTTGGATTTCGTCAAAGTAGGTAGCGAACCTCCGAGGGAAGGGGTGTGATCCTGAGAGCCATCTAATCACATTGAGAGAGTCCCCCTCAACCACCACCTTATTCAGTCTTCATTTTCAAGAAACTTTATTCCTTAATGGACTGCACGGACCTCCTCTACATTTGCATCATGAACCCTATGGGACCTACAAATGCCCATCTTATTGTTCCATGCTCATCCCTTAAGACCCCCCTTATTCCAGTCGGACCCGGATTCCCCATACTAGAGCCATCAAAGTTCAATTTCAAGAAACCGGCAGCAGGAGGCACCCAATCTTGTACAACCTTTGGTAGTATTACTGCATCTCGACAAATTTCCTTCCATACAAATCATAGGCCACTACAGATCTGAAACAAGGAAGGATCTTCACCCGGGACATTATGATAGCTGCCACTTCATTGTAAAGAAAAAGAGGCCTCTTTGAGTATCCTATGAAGACACGTGCATTCCCTTCTTTCCATGACACCCAAATAGTGGCTAGAAGGGCCACATTCCAGAGTATCCTCCCTTTTTTTCTCCATGGTACATTAGTCCAACTTTCTAATAGATCTAAGAGCTTGGCTTGGAATACCCAAGATATCCAAACCTAGTCAATATTCTGCTCCATGCTCCTCTTGCTATTTTATAGTGTATGAATATATGATCTATTGTTTACCCATCCTCCATACAGGGCTGCTGAGATGTAAGGTAGATTTTTTTCCCTCCAGTGTATCCTGGTTTGCCTTCGGGGAAGGGGAGGCCAAAGAAATTGTGTTGGGATCCAATTGTAGAAAGAATTGAAAGGACACCGGATACGTGGAAACGGAATCTAGTTTCTAGAGGGGGAAGAATTACACTCCTAAAGACGGTCCTGGCAAACATTCCAATATAGCTGTTATCCATTTTCAAGTGTCCTATGGGTATTATTAAAAGGATAGAAAAGATTCTGAAGAGATTTTTATGTGTGTGTTGTGGGGGGGCGGGGGGGGGGGGGGGGGGGGGGGGAGGTCAGAGGATAAACGGGGCATTCCTTTGGTCAGTTGGGTTGAGGTCTGTAAACCCATCAAAGCGGAAGGTCTTGACCAATGAAGCACGGATATGGGTACGACACGATACAGGTACATGGATACGTGATTTAAAAAAAAAAGAAGGATACGGGTACGTGGGGGGTACGGTGAATATATTTTTATATATTTATAAAAATTAAAAAAGTAAATATTTTTGTTAAAGAATTCAAACAATTTAATTGGAGAACAATCAAATAACAATAACATCACCAAAATCTAATATTACTTCACCAAAATCTAATATTACTTCTAAGTTGTTAGGTTTTTAATTACGGAACATATAGGGAAATGATTTCTCATCACTTGGGACACCCAGGTAAAGTGTATCTATGACTGCAAAGGGGCTGATGTACTTCACATTTGAAGGAATGAAGTGACCTGATTGCCACGTAAAATGCAGCTGGGTATCCCAAGTGATGAGAAGGGGCGCATTTATCATTTCCCTATATATATATATATATATATATATATATATATATATATATAGGGAAATTATTTCAGCACTTCATTGTTTTGATATCCAAGCTCTCCTTGCTTGTCTTTTAGTATTTAATGGGCTTGTGAGAGCTTTTTGGGAACTGTAATAACCTGTTGACAGCCTTTTAAATACTAAAAGACAAGCTAGTAGAGCATGATATCAAAACATTGGAGTGTTGATATCATTTCCCTATATATATATTATAGATATTTTGATATATTCAACACCCCCCCCTCCCCTTGTTAATTGGGACAGCCCCTCTACCCCTCTATTGTAAATATGTAATTTTGGATTTAATTCGAACCGGGTGCGCACCCAGGCGCCCCGATACGTACCCAAACCCCCAAACTGGATTTTCATTTGTTTGATGTTTGGGTGCGTACCCGATACGCACCCAAAGAGTACCCGAGAGCACCCGCACCCGATACGCACCCGACACGGGTGCGTGGGCCTCCGGAGAGTACCCGTGCTTCTTAGGCCTTGACATTAGAAGAATAAAGGATGTCAACCAAGCGTTGTTGGGAAAGTGGTTGTGGCGTTTTGGGGATGATGAGTCACAATTGTGGACGAAAGTGATTGAAAGCAAGTATGGGTCAGTGCTGGGCCATTTGGAGTCAAAGGACAGATTTAACAAACCTAGAAGAACAGTGCGGCGTGATATTTTGATGTTTAAGCACAAATTTTCAGAAGGAGCTAGATTTAGAGTCTACTCAGGAAACAGGATCAGATTCCGGTTGGATAAGTGGTGGTCCCCCTTCCCTTGAAGGAGTTGTTCCCTGAGCTTTATCTCTTGACTCTAAACAAGGAAGGATTAGTAAGTGATTACTTAGATCGTAGAGAGAACAAGGTGGTATGGATGCCGATTTTCAGAAGAAATTTTTTTTATAGAGAACTTGAAATAGTTGGCAGGTTTATGGAGATTCTCGAAGGATGCTACATCAAGTTATCGGGTGAAGACAAAAGGGTTTGGATCTAGAATTATAGCCTATCGCTTTTATGCTTCTCATTCACTTCCAATGAAGCTTATTACATGCTTTATATTCACTTCGAGTGATGCTTCCCACATGTTCTCTTTACTTCTCCTATTGCTTCTTTAGTGCTTCCTACTTCCAAATTTTCAATTCCTTAGACTCATTACTTCCCTCCTCGCTTATCGCATTGGTTTCCCATTCTGGCAACTACGTCCAAACTCAGACCATAAGAACATATTTATCATTATAAGGCTTCTTATTTGCTAATTAAGAGACCAGTCATCTGTCTTCTAAATAATTCTTCCATTATAAGCATATTCTCTATTTCTTATATTATCCCTTCATCAGATTCTCATTAATGAGTGGATATTTTATGAGGAATTATCAAAAGAAGCATGGCCATCTTACAATTCATCCTTGAAAAACAACAATGAGAAAAAACTGGAAATAAAAAGTTTCCCAGTTAATAACGTGTTAGAAAATGAACCTGGTCGGATAAGATATTTCCACCTTAGTGATCTCCTTAGAAATAGATTTCAAGAATACCTCGGAAGGAGTTACGCGCGTCAATAGACGCAACCCTAGTCTGCAAGGAACACGAACAGATCCAAATAAAATTCAGCAAATTACACCCCTTTTTCAGCTAAGTATTAGAAGAAGAAAAAAAACCCCAAATTACCCATAAATTTTATTCTTCACGGTTCCAACAGGAGCCTTCTCCAGATTGATCCAAGCCCGATTCATCTGAAAATAGAGAAAAAACTTTAAAAAATGAATAATTTCAATTAGATAACAAGAAGAGGGAAGATGGGACCTTATTGGAGACAAAATCAGCAACCAGCTCCGCATTTTGAGCTATGGATTTTGTACTCAAGTCCAACTTTTTCCACAGATGTTTCAATGTTGGAGAGGGGAGGGCAGATTCGGATCCAACAACTGTACTAGGATCAGCAGATTTGCTAAAGCACCACTTCCTTCCTTTGATTGGGAAAATCACGAGGCGAGCTCTCATGATTGAAATCCGTTTTGAGGCGAAGAGAATACCAAATAAAAAAATTAAAAACCTAAACTCGTACCTGGCGCGCGATTTTCATTCTGACTTTTTCCCAATACAGTAGCGCTGTCTCGTTTAAAAATCTATCTATAATGCGTGGGACCCAGGCTCAACCCAGCAGCCCATCTACTTCAATCTGCTCTCCCCGAGTCCCTGATGTGGTAGCTATACAACTAGGAAATGTTATCAGCACTACTGTATTTTTATGAGAGCACTCTCACTTTATTAAAAGTACGGTATGGACCGCACCATAGGATGATCCAAACCGTCCATTAGATGGGCCACAGCCTAAATAGGTTGTGCCTCAAAAATTATTTCCATAGGTGGATCCTAACCCTCCGATCTGAATGTTAGAGGGTTGATCCTAACTCTCTATAGATCGGAGGGTTAGGATCAACCTATGGAAATAATTTTTGGGGCACAACCTATTGAAGAAAGTGTACTTCGGGTCCTTGAGGCACCATTCTCGGTTAGAGAAAGCATGGGTTCTTAAGGTCAGCTTTTCTTCGATCCACATCCTTGGTTGCTCTTTGATCAGGAACTACCATAGGACCAGATTCTAAGGGACCGTTTGGATATGCAGATTTTAGAATCCAGGCTTTAGTTTGAAAACAACGAAAAAGAGGGTTCATGATCAAGCTACTGTATGCTATCCTAGCAACGGTTCTTGAATTTTAAGCAAGAAATCCAGGTTTTAGAAATCTCTCTCGCATGAGATTTCTAAAACCTGGAAACATGGGATGGTCTACTACGTTGTTGCAGACGAAAAGAAGGGCGAGAAATCAGAAAACAACGGCTGGTCCGCTTCTTCTCTTGTCTGTCTTCTACAATTTTGAAGAAATCCCATATTCTAAAGTCCACGTATCCAAATGGCCCCTCATACACGGAGTTTAGAATCCATGTTTTAGTCTGAAAACATTGTAAAAGATGGTTGTCAGGGCATTGTTTCTTGAATTTTAAGCATGAAATCCAGGTTTTGGAAATCTCTCCCACATCTTGAGATTTCTAAAACCCTGAAATGGGACGATCTCCTGCTCTTTGGCTTGACAAAAAGAAGGGTGTGAAATCAGAAAATGACAGATGGTCTCCTTTCTTCTCTCATCTTCTATCCAGAATTTTGAGGAAATCTAGGATTCTAAAATCCGCGTATCCAAACGGCCCATTATATTGTTTTTTTTTTTTTTTGGGGGGGGGGCTTGTGTGTGATTGTTCTGCAAGAACTCAGAAATTTCCAGCCACTTAATATGTCCGACACCAAGCACACTTCTTGACATCCTTTCTATTGCGATTTCTCAGTATTCCTTGCACAAAATTTCCTCTTTCAACTATTGTTTCTAATCGGCTCTTCTATTCGTCATTTTCCATGGCAAACATATAAACTTACCTCAAAAGAACACCCAGAAAAGATGAATAAAAAACCATGCTTTCATTAAAACACCATCCAAAGCCCAGCCAATGAAGACAGGCTAAAACAAGCTCCACGAAGAATTAAAACCATGCTACCATTAAAACACCATCCAAAGTCCACTCGTAGTCCTTGTGATTTTGCAAGGAACGAAAGGAACCAGGTTGACGAATTGGAGAGCAGCAGTTCTGTAGCCACTGCCACTGTAGATGGCACTCGTGGGTCCACATCATCAACTAACACCACCTGCACTTGCAAAACAGACCATGAAGATTGATCCACAAGGATGAAAAAAATCAAACCATCATTGAAATCCAACTTTTTCTATGTTACGTGCCTAATCGGCCTTAACACAAATAAACAAGACAAAAAGGAAGAATAGAGAAGATGATGGTTGATTCGAGGCAACAAGGACCTCCTAACGGCTCGGTTCGAGAGGAGCCATTACTCTCCTAGAAACATAGTTTCTATTTTGCTGTAAATTCTCTTTTTCTCTATTAATGATAAACATGCCATTTAAATACATCATCTTCACCCACACGTTTACACGTTTTAGAGATAAGTGGAAAATAGCAATAGTGAAAAGATAAGTACTAATGAGAGAGAAATCAAGAAACTACAATCACAATCCTAAAAGCAACCACAACTAAAGTAAATCAACTTAAAAAGCATAAAAATTAGGGATTTATTTGTGCACGCATCCATTACTTCCCCCTTGAAACAACCTTGTCATCGATGTTGAATTCCTCACTAAAGAAAATACTTCAATCCCCTGGGGTCCCAAATCCTATTGGCCATAGTTGATATTAGCCTTTGATATCCTTCAAAAATAGCAATCGCGATCATTCGGCCTCCACCTTCAAAATCTGATACGATCCATGTTGGAAAGAAATACGATTTTTCATGGGGTCGCATCTAAATGACAAAATGATCGGATAGTTGAACAAAATAACTATGCTCTTCGGTAACTTCTTCAACTAACCCAGCCTTGTCGCCATCAATTCGTGCACTTTTCTCGACCTGACCATCAATATTTTCAAGATTCTTCTTTTCTTCATCTCTATGCAATTCCTCAATCATTGTGCTGATTTCGTCTATGCCTTCCGCAAACCGTCTATGCCTTTCCATCTTTTTCAATATGAGTTCCTCGATCATTCGAAAATTATCATGAAGAGAATCCAGAACCTCCCAGGGAGTAGTCATGGCGCAAGATTGACGGCTCTGATGCCACTTGTTACGTGCCTAATTGGCTGTAACACAAATAAACAGAATAAAATGGAAGAATAAGGAAGAGGATAGTTGATTCGAGGCAATCGGGACCTCCTAACGGCTAGGTTCGAGGAGCCATTACTCTCCTAGAAACATAGTCCCCCTATTTTTGCTGTAAATTTCTCTTCTTTATTAATGATAGACATGCCATTTAAATACACCATCTTCACCCCACACGTTTACACGTTTTAGAGATAAGTGGAAAATAGCAAAACTAAAAAGATAAGTACGAATGAGAGAGAAATCAGGAAACCAACAATCACAATCGTAAAAGCAACCACAACTAAAGTAAATCAATGTAAAAAGCCTAAAAATTAGGGATTTATTTGTGCACGCATCATTCTATCATCATCTTATCTTTTAAATGTCTTACATGGACTTATAGCAGACTCACAATCTATACCATTTCTCGTGACAAAATAAGAAGTCGGTAACAGAGCTAATGGATTTTTCTTTTCCTTTTTTTTCATCATAGAACAGAATTTATTTCTCATCAACAGTTATCAGATCTAAGGGAAATGTAGTTGGTTCTCTGCTTATTTGATGGGCTGCAGTGATGAGACCAAGCTGACATGAATGGGTCACTCACTTGTATTGTCATTAGGCTCATCGACATCACCAATCAGATGGAGACATCCTGAAATATCTGTTATAAATTTCAATAATCATCATTTAAGTAACTGTAGCAAATAAACACTTTTTTGAACCTTGCACTTTACATTTCTGGCTTTCGCTTCCAAACGCATTGTAAAACTGATTGTCGTCGTTCGCAAGGACCACTGCCTCACCATTCGACAGTACTCAGGGTCTTAGGGTCGTCATATAAAGACCTTCCTTCCTGATCCAATACATGGGAAGAAGCGCATATGAAAAGTATGGGATGAGGCTAGAGATCACAACAAAGAGTCTGAGAAGCCAGTAAGGAGTAGGAGCACATCCTTCAATGAAGACCATACAGGCAGTAGTGGACAATGTTGAGGATAGGGCACTGTAAGCCAAAAGGAAAATATACCATAGGGCGATGTGATGCCGCCTCCCCCCACACAGAGATGTGCTGAATCAATGTGAAGTAGCTGACGGAAAGAACCATTTGGCAGTTTACAACCCAACAGACACATGTACAGTATCGTCCCAAGAATTTCCATTCCAACAACTCTCTACCTTTATGGAAGACTCGGTGCTGAAATGCGCTGGTGTAGTAGAAGAAGAAGATGATGACTGATGATAGAGCTGCACACACCATTGAACATCCACACGAGTATTCATAGCCAACTGAAGAGAATAATTATGCATGACTTCTTGCTACAGTAGAGGGAACTGCATGAGAAATGAAAGTGAGCATTCCTGATGTGCAATAAATTCTTCAATAGATTAATTTCGATAAATTACAGTTTAAAGGCATAACTTTAAATAGTTTCCATGAGTGTGAAGGCCAACTTCAGTTTAAAGGTAGGAAGCGGCATGTGGGTCACTGGGGTCACTTGGAGCAAGCTATTTTCACTTGACAATATATTTGGAGTAGATTTTCAAAATAAGACACTAGTCTTTCAGTCTTTCTAAGGAGTCTACTACCATAAGGAATACTAAATGAAGTGTTGGTTTATAGATGCTGAATTGTGAATATACCTTGAGGCAAAATCTTGTAGAAACATTTTGGTCAGATACCCCCAAAGCAAGTACAGGAAGCAACGTGAAGAAAACATTGCAAAATGACAAATGCAGAATCATATGCATGAATGAAATTACAATGATCTTGCTTTAAAAAAGAAAGATGCCAAATGTATTTTCAGTTACTCCAGATGATAGAAAATAAAAAGAGAAACCTCACCTTCCTTCATATAGTAGAAAACCCAATGCAGCAATAAATGTCATTGCTGAAAAAGTATCTTTCAAAATATAAAAAATTTCATTACTTCCAGACAGAGTACAACCTGTAACAATCTACAAACCTATGTAGTCTATCATGTTTAAAAAACTCCTAAGACATGAAGAACAATCCACAGCCCCTAAATTCTTAAACCAACATCTCCTCATGGCTTTGCTACAACAATAATATAATATCCAATATTCAAACACATAAAAATTCAAAGAACATACTTGAGCATCATAGAAACAAAACCAATAAAACAAAAAGTACATGGCATGTGTCAAGTAATGGCTCACTATCAAACAGAAGAGAGACAGTTACCTATTTTATTTCACTCACAGGAGAATCACATCTGATGTTTATTTCAAGAAGTTTCATCATATCCATGCAATTAAACCCGAAACACATAAAAGGTGATTTGTATTCAAAACCAAACAATAACAATAACAACAACAACAACAACAACAACAATTAATTCAATAACGCAATAAATAAATCAAGGACCAAGCACAAAGAACCAAAGGAGGGACCTTCAATTTATGACAATATCCCTCTAAATAACCAAAATTATATCATTTTCCTCTACATTGTGTAAAGAAAAAAAATCCTGTCTACCAGGAATTTGTTTCCTGCAATCCAAACAGGGCCTAAATTTATTTTCATGGTATAGCTTTTTATGAAGAATTTTAGGTAGGAGTAGTAGATGAAGAGTTCAAGCTTACACTTTAGAGTCTGAGCTTTCTTCAAGTAATAGCTTCTTGCAGCACACCTCGAAGCATCTGATTCAAGTTATCTATTAGCCTTTACCAATTGTTTTTCCAACACTGTTAGAATTTGTTTTGGATGCTATGGTGGAGGGTGTGTTCTTTGGTTCATAGAAAAGCCAGATTAGATAACTTGGTAACGGGTTTGCCTTCCATTGATGACTGTTCACTTTTCATAGATTAAATACAAAATAGAAGGAATTCTATCTAACTCGATTTGGTAACAAAAGAAAATGAAAGAAAGAAAGAACACAAAATACCTTTCCAACAACCCAAGGCCTCTATATAGCTCAACGAAAGCGCCTCTAATAATTTTCTCAGCACCTTGGGTCTTTTCCTATTAACAAAATTGGAAGATTTTTCTCTATTGGATTCAATCTCTAAATCTTCACGTAGCGTTGGTCTAAAGCCATGACGGTAGGAGGTTACAGAGAGGGAGGGAGGGAGGGAGGGAGGGAGGGGGAAAGAGAAAGAAGTAGAAGAGGGAAAATGGAGATCAAGATACTTCTCTCTCCCTGTTCTTCCTGGGTGCGTTGGACAAGGAAATGGAATCCTTCTCTCTCCTTGTTCGAAGCCACGACAGTAAGAGGTTACAAAAAGAAAGGGAAACGGAAAAAAACCCTAATATAGACTGATACGAAGCCACGACAGTAAGAGGTTACAAAAAGAAAGGGAAACGGAAAAAAACCCTAATATAGACTGATACAAAAGCCATGAAATACGCTGGAGGGAGCGGAGAAAAGGGAAAGAAAAAACCGCATATAGCATTCTTAACCGCATCCAACGATTGAAAATGGTGAAATGAAACGATGATCCCAAAATAGATGAAAGACAAAAACGCATGCATGACACCTGGTGGGATGAGGATGTTACCTCTTGACATTAGGCGAAAATTAGTTAAAATTAATGACACCTGGATGGATTTTTTGACATATTTGATGTAGGGAACCACACGCAATCCACAAGATGGAGATCAACTCCATCAGCAACTAAAATAATCTCGTGGGGGTTTGAAAACCCATGCCACGGTTTGGAGAAAAACTCCAATATAACACGTGAAAGAGCCAATGCTCTCTTCACAAGTGATGTCTCAAAAATAAACTTTATTCAATCTCTCTTTCTTTCCTCATGCCATCACATTATATAAAGATCCAAAACCTAAGAATATCAACCCTAAATTCTTGCCTAACTATTATTCTCAATCTTCTAACTAATAAAAAGTATAAACATGACTAAAATATTCCTAAAATAGTAATCCCGTAATATACTTATATCATATCCGTAAAATGCCTATAAGTTAGCCAAATCAAGTCCAAATCGCGTATTCTTGGGCTCTTTAGATAGGTAAGCGAAAAACCTTTATAAAAACACCAAAATCATGCCAAAAGAACAAGATTTGATGTCGTAAAAAAATACTACAAATAAAATGACGAAAATAGAAAATAAAAATAAAAGACTTTTTCAGCACCACTCGTTCTGCATCATTCACCCCCGCTTGAAGAAAACTCGACCTCGACCAAATCTGATTTTCGACATTACACCAACCTTCCATTCTTCCTTTCTTTTTTCATCTTTTCTTGATACCTTACATGAAGTTTTTTGTTTTGTTTTGATAATGACCCCTTTACATGAAACATAGCCATGAAAAGGGCTCTCGAAGGCACTCTCAAATCCATGGCTGTTTTTTCATGGATGCGAGCTTCGAGTAGTGCTAACTGTGTGTGAAAGTCTTCACTTGTTGGAGTTCTTCGTTCTCCGTGGCTGGATCGGGCTGGCCGACGTTAGGTGCAACGACTTCTTCATCCCGTCGGGCATTCGTCGGAGATCCCTTGTGCTCTGATACCAACTGATGCAGAGAACCACACGCAATCCACAAGATGGAGATCAACACCAGTAGCAACTAAAATAATCTCGTGGGGGTTTGAAAACCCATGCCATGGTTTAGAGAAAAACTCCAATATAACAAGTGAAAGGAGCTTTGCTCCTTCACCCATGTGACAGAGCCAATGCTCTCTTCACAAGTGATGTCACAAAAATAAACTTTATTCAATCTCTCTTTCTTTCCTCATGCCATTACGTTATATAAAGAGCCGAAACCTACGAATAACAACCCTAAATTCTTGCCTAACTATTGTTCTCAATCTTCTAACTAAATCAACATAAATAAAAAGTATAAACATGACTAAAATATTCCTAAAATAGTAATCCCAAAATATACTTGTACCATATCCGTAAAATGCAAATAACTTAGCCAAATCAAGTCCAAATCACATAATCTTGGGCTCTTTAGATATGTAATCGAAAAACCTTTCTAAAAACACCAAAATCATGTCAAAAGAACAAGATTTGATGTCCTAAAAAAATACTACAAATAAAATGACGAAAATAGAAAATAAAAATAAACGACTTGTTCAGCGCCACGAGTTCTGCATCATATCTCCATGGGCAAATTGCAAACAAAAATGCCAAGAACGTCCCTAATAAAAGAGGACATATCAAGATGTTTTACTAAATAAAAGGTGGAACTTAAATGGAATTTTGAGGAAAGGTGTTGACGAACTTTCACATATTCAAGCTTTAAGAATAGTAAGAATAAATCTTCACGTAGCATTGGTCTAAAGCCATGCCAGTAGGAGGTTACAGAGAGAGATAAAGGGGCTAGGCTTCAGATGCACAAATTCCAGGGGAAAGAGAAAGAAGTAGAAAAGGAAAAATGGAGATCGAGATGCTTGTCTCTCCCTGTTCTTCAGGGGTGCATTGGACAACGAAATGAAATCCTTCTCTCTACTTGTTCGAAGCCAGGACAGTAGGAGGTTACAAAAAGAAAGGGAAACGAAAAAAAAACTAATATCGGCTGATACAAACACAGTGAAATACGCCAGAGGGAGTGAATAAAAGGGAAAGAAAAAACCACATATAGCATTCTTAATTGCATCCAATGATTGAAAATGGTGGAAGGAAACGATGATCCCAAAGTAGATGAAGGACAAACGCATGCGAGACACCTGGTGGGATGAGGATGTTACCGCTTGACAGTAGGCGAGAATGAGTTAAAATTAGTGACACCTGGCTGGATTTTTGGACATATTTCCATGGGCAAATTGCAAACGAAAATGACAAAAGTTCAGTGAGGGGTGCAACTCGGGTTGTTTTTTTGAAATTCAGGTTCAGCTTTTACCTTAAAATCGGGTCGGGTTCAGGTTGATTCATATTCATTTTTTAGCAAAAGCTCAACCCAACCCGACCCAAGTTGCACCCCTAAGTTCAGTCAACTCCACTTGGTTTAGTACAACTCACGCTTAGTGACAGCTGCTTCCTGCACCCACTGCCGACTCTCCACTTTTACGTAGTATAGTCTGCCCGTCTTTCCCGGAGGTGAACTTCAGCTTGACTCGGGATTCACATTCCCCTTTCGTTAGCCGACCGGGTCATGAATGAAACCAGCAACCCTTATTTACGAGTTGAGTAAAGACCCGTGAATTAACCCCTTTCCTGTATCTTTCCGCTGATGCACCACCTCCCCACGTAAAGTTGTTAGGTTATGAATAAGCTATTCGACTGCACTACCTACCTACCTTCTTTCTGTTAAGTGAAGGGCTTCCTATCAGAAGCTGACGAGAATAGGGGCGATCGAGCGGGTGTGCGGTATCGATTAGCAAGCCACGCCTTCCCTCCCTATGGTCGGGTAGTCGTGTCTTACCTGAGCGAGAAGACGAAAGAGCGGTTCCACATAATTGGCAAGTGTAGTAATCGGGCTCTTCCCGTTGCGAACGGTATCAGCATAAAATGTACATTTATCCTTTTTCCTTCTCCTGATCTCAATCAATATTTTGTTTTTCATTCCGCCCAACTGGAAAATTGGATTCTTTGACCATTTTTTGAGTCTTTAGAAAGAGGACATATCAGGAAGTTTTACTCAATAAAAGGTGGAACTTAAATGGAATTTAGAGGAAAGGTGTTGACTAACTTTCACATATTCACGCTTTAAGAATAGTAAGAATAAATCTTCACGTAGCATTGGTCTAAAGTGATACAGGACAATACCTAGAATAGGGAAGATCCTACACTCCTAATGGGATAAAGGTTTAGGAAATATTTAGGGCTAACATGGAATACGAGAAAACACTTAAAAGATTAACCTAGGGCTGAATTAACACGTGATTATTTTACGGGCAGTAGCAAAACGGGGTCAAATTAGCTCAATTTAGGCCAAAAGGGCGTTTGGTAATTTGGACAGATCTGGAACTTGAAGGAAACTGCTGTCCATATCATAGGTAAAGGTTTAGATAGGTAAAAGAAAAGTAATTCTAGGGTTTAGGCTCTGATTTGATGGTAGGTCTAAGCTATGGATCTTAAAAAAGGGTTTTCGGGCTTGAAAAAGGTGAAAATTGTAATAAGGCTCAAAAGGGATTTAAAGCTGTGGTTCTTTGGTGTTTAGGCTGAGGTTTAATCATAAAAACAATCCTTCAAAGTCTCGAAATGAGATCTTGAAGAACGAGAGAGATCAATGGATTTTGGGTTTTTGTATTTTAGGGTTCAAGAACAAAGAAAAAAAGAAAATTTGATTTACTAGCCTTCTTTGTGCTGATTTGATTGAAGAAATAGAAGATAATAGAGGAGAGGAGATGAGAGAAGATGGTTCCAAACCACCAAGAGGAGAATAGAAGAAGTTCAAGCCACAATAGCTCTCACAAAAGAAAATCTCAATTTTTATTCAATATTCAAAGTCAAAAGTCCCTTTACATAAGATATATTTATAAGAAAAGAAACCCTAGAAGATAACCTAAAGTAAAAACTAATCTTAACCACTCATCTAATCTAAGCAATGCTAAATAAAGATAGAAACTTACCAAAAATAGTAATCCCGTATTTGACCCTTACCCCTTCCTAAAAACATTCATAACTTGCTCAAAACACATCCAAATCATGTGCTCTTAGGCTCGTTAGATAGATAATCGAAAAACCTTTCTAAAGACACAAAAAACACTTCAAACGAATGGGATTTGATGCCTAAAAAGTAGCCTACAAATAAAATGACGAAAATAATAGTTAAAATATAAAAACTTGCTCAACGCCAACGACTGGAACAATCTTTATGATTTTCATCCGCATTATTCTCTCCTGCTTGAAAAAGAACTCGTCCTCGAGTTCTAGTCCGCCTGGATCAAATATGTAGACGATCTGTTGAATCAGTGTAAGTCGTAATCTGTCAGAGTCTCGAAAGCCGGTAACACGCTCGTGGGAACTGTAAGAACCGTCTGAAATGCTGACGGAGTGAGATGGAAGAAATCGCCCCTGAAAAATTATAAGAACACAAACGGCCGCAGAGAAGTAATCTGGCTGGAAAGATAGCAACGTACTCCTGGATCGGCAGGATCGGCATGACAGCTCTGTACAGTATCAATCCATGACCATCCTCTAAAAGCATCTACTATAACTGTATCTGGCTCAGTAATGGCAGATTGACAAACCTCCTGAAGATCATCATGTTCACTGATATCGTCAGTCTCAACCTCCGCAATCATCTCGATCGGAGCATCGACTGTAGAGTCAATACTGTCATTGTGCTCATGTACTATAGAATCGGCATCCGCAGTCACAATGCTCATCATGGCCTCGATGTCTGCAATCTCTGCAATAGGCTCAGATGCAGTATACCCAGCAACTCTGTCATCAGTGGCGCACTCTTCACCAAGAACATTCGACCCATCACTCGCATCAACTGCGTCTGGCATGTCGTGGGAGTGGGTAACATCGGTTGTGGGCTTATAGCTCTCGACTGTGGTGACATTGAATAACGTCGGTTGGTAACATCAATACCATGGAATCTCATGGCTAACGGTTTGTAGCTTTCGAAGGCGGGCTTCACGATCTCGATTGCAGGCTTCACGGTGCTCTCTACTAAGGCGTATCTCTTCACGGCTGTCTTTAATAAGTTGGGCCAACTCCTCATTTGATATTTGGTTACCGGATGTCATTGTGTGGTAATCCTTACCACTCCTTGTGGGCATGCAAAGGAAAACTAGACACTAATCTGGAGACTAACACCCTAAAAGGTTTCCTACGACTAACTCTAGGCTTTGATACCAAGTTGATGCAGGACAATACCTAGAATAGGGAAGATCCTACACTCCTAATGGGATAAAGGTTTAGGAAATATTTAGGGCTACCATGGAATACTAGAAAACACTTAAAAGATTAACTTAGGGCTGAATTAACACGTGATTATTTTACGGGCAGTAGCAAAACGGGGTCAAATTAGTTCAATTTAGGCCAAAAGGGCGTTTTGGTAATTTGGACAGATCTGGAACTTGAAGGGAACTGCTGTCCATATCATAGGTAAAGGTTTAAATAGGTAAAAGAAAAGTGATTCTAAGGTTTAGGCTCTGATTTGATGGTAGGTCTAAGTTATGGATCTTAAAAAAGGGTTTCCGGGCTTGAAAAGGGTGTAAATTGCAATAAGGCTCAAAAGGGATTTAAAGCTATGGTTCTTTGGTGTTTAGGCTGAGGTTTAATCATAAAAACAATCCTTCAAAGTCTCGAAACGAGATCTTGAAGAACGAGAGAGATCTTCTTTGTGCTGATTTAATTGAAGAAATAGAAGATAATAGAGGAGAAGAGATGAGAGAAGATGGTTCCAAACCACCAAGAGGAGAAGAGAAGAAGAAGTCCAAGCCACAATAGCTCTCACAAGAGAAAATCTCAATTTTTATTCAATATTCAAAGTCAAAAGTCCCTTTACATTGCTTTGATAAAATATATTTATAAGAAAAGAAACCCTGGAAGATAACCTAAAGTAAAAACTAATCTTAACCACTCATCTAATCTAAATAAAGATAAAAACTTACCAAAATTAGTAATCCTGTATGTGACCTATACCCCTTCCTAAAAACAGTCATAACTTGCTCAAAACACATCCAAATCATGTGATCTTGGGCTCGTTAGATAGGTAATCGAAAAACCTTTCTAAAGACACCAAAAACACTTCAAACGGATGAGATTTGATACCTAAAAAGTAGCCTACAAATAAAATGACGAAAATAATAGTTAAAATATAAAAACTTGCTCAACGCCAACGACTGGAACAATCTTTATGATTTTCATCCGCATTATAAAGCCATGCTAGTAGGAGGTTACAGAGAGATAAAGGGGCTAGGCTTCAGATGAACAAATTCCAGGGGAAAGAGAAGAAGTAGAAGAGGAAAAATGGAGATCGAGATGCTTGTCTCTCCCTGTTCTTCAGGAGTGCGTTGGACAACGAAATGGAATCCTTCTCTCTCCTTATTCGATGCCACGACAATAGGAGGTTACAAAAAGAAAGAGAAACGAAAAAAAAACCTAATATCGACTGATAAAATGCCGTGAAATATGCCAAAGGAAGCGAAGAAAAGGGAAAGGAAAACGCCGCATATAGGATTCTTAATTGCATCCAACGATTGAAAATGGTGAAATGAGACAATGATCCCAAAGTAGATGAAAGACAAAAATGCATGCGAGACACCTGATGGGATGGGGATGTTACCTCTCGACAATAGGCAAAAATGAGTTAAAATTAGTGACACCTGGCTGGATTTTTGGACGTATCTCCAGGGGCAAATTACAAACGAAGATGACAAAAAGGCCATAATAATAGAGGACATATAAGGAACTTCTACTAAATAAAAGGTGGGACTTAAATGGAATTTAGAGGAAAGGTGTTGACGAACTTTCACCGATTCACGCTTTAAGAATAGTAAGGATACACCTTCACGTAGCATTGGTCTAAAGCCATGCCAGTAGGAGGTTATAGAGAGAGATAGGGGGACTAGGTTTCGGATGTACAAATTTTAGGGGAAAGAGAAAGAAGTAGAAGAGGGAAAATAGAGATCGAGATACTTCTCTCCCTGTTCTTCATGGGTGCGTTGGATAAGGAAATGGAATCCTTCTCTCTTCTTGTTCGAAGCCACAACAGTAGAAGGTTACAAAAAGAAAGGGATACAAAAAAAAAACCCCATAATATCGGTTGATACAAATGCTGTGAGTTATGCTAGAGGGAGCAGAGAAAAGGGAAAGGGAAAAACTGCGTATAGGGTTCTTAACTGCATCCAACGATTGAAAATGGTGAAATGAAATGATGATCCCGAAGTAGATGAAAGACAAAAACGCATGCGAGATACATAGTGGGATGGGGATGTTACCTGTCGACAGTAGGCGAAAATGAGTTAAAATTAGTGACACATGGCTAGAGTTTCGAACGCATCTCCAGGGGCAAATTATTTTTACAAATGGGATGGCTTTGATGTTGCAAACAACAGTTCACTGAAGAACTAATTGGAATTTGGGAACCCTTTGCAAACCATTGAAGCTTTGGCATTTATTGATTCTGCTTCATATTGCGGCATTTGGAAGGTATGAATAGTATTAATTTAGAGGGATATTATCATAAATCGAATGATGGGTTTTCTTCTCTTCCCATAGGCTCCTTTTCGATTGCAAGGAAAACATTTCTGATGGAAGTGATGTGAATATGTTACGAACCCGAATCGGTTCGTAATGGGATTGATCTTCTGGGAGGGAAGATCAGCCTCTTGATCCACTTCGAGGGAAGGATCAATCCTCCTTTGTGCAAAAAGACACAATTGTAAGATAATTTCTTTATTCATTCATTGACAACAACATGTGCTTATATAAAGCACTTAAACAGAAACGTAGAAATAGATGAAGATAAACATAGAAATTGCTAAATAAAGATAATCTCAATCTAAATTAGTATTCTAATCTATCCTAACTACAAAAAATAGAAGATCTGGTGAGATCTGATCTTATTACCTAAAATACCAACTAATTTATTCTTCATAAGTGGGACCGACTAATTAGGCACGTAACCTTCCACCCCTCTTGAAATCAATCCTGCCCTCTAGGTTGGCGATTAAGCATTAGTTATTTGGGGAAAAATCAGATCTTGCATACTTTCCGAAAGTCGTTTTCCTTCTCACTCCTTTTTTTCTTCTCTTTGTCTTGCAACTAGTCAACATTTCATATGTTGTCATCAGAGGTTGTGGCAGCTCTATTTTCAAATTAATCTTATCGTGTCGTTCATCAAAGCTCCTTGGTTGTGCTTTTTTTTGGAATCATTTGGATGCTGAAGCACGGATGGTTGTGGGTGAGAATCTTTTCGATGGCGTTGGACATGTTTTGAGGAGCGGTAGACTCTTCGGCGGCGACCTTTCTTTTGTGACTTTTTTGCGGTTTGTTAAAGTATAAAAGATAGGTAACGCCTTTCTCTAACAGCTTAAGCTTTTGGAGAAGTTGGTAAGTTAAGATGGTATCAGAGCCAAAGGTCTCGAGTTCAAACCTCCCGGATAGCAAAAATCTACATGCGATGGTCGGCCCAAAGTGGGACCACATGTGCCACGTGTTTGCCAAGTGGGCCACACGTGCCGGGGAGTGTTAAAGTATAAAAAGTTTCTTTGGATAGAAGGAGGGGTAAGAGAGGAGGGGGGCTGATTTCTTAGAGAATGATGTTAAGTAGCCCTCCAACCATCGGCATACCCTGGCCCGTCAGGGTGCTTCTAACACCTTATCGCGTCAATTGAAGTCCACCTTATTTAAGATGAGGCCATTCGATCGATCGGCTCAACCGGATCAGGGTCTTACCTCTCGATCTTCGGGGAATTTGGGGGGATCCCCCCCTTTTAGGGCAACCTAATGCCCTTCGTCGCCATGATCGTGATAACTCTATTCGATCCGCTCAGAGGCTACACCTCGTCTCACCCCCCCGGAGCCCTAAACAAGTAGCTCAACCTGAGGTTCCTCAACCTTCAACCTTCGGTTCATAACAAGCCTAGCACCTTCTGAGCCAGGATCGGATCTGCTCCCCCTATTATATAACCGGTCCCATCTCTACGCCTTTCTCCAACAGCTTAAGCTTTTGGAGAAGTTGGTAAGTTAACACTTCTATTCGATTTCTTTCGCTCTTCTTCTTTGCTCCCCTTTTATGTTTCTTCTTTTCGTTGTGGAAGCCTTCTCGATTGTAATGCTTATTTTATTCAAGCCTTCCGCAAACCGTCGATGCTCTTCCATCAATTCCAAAACAAGTGCCTTGATCTCTCTTATATTCTCCTCCCACTGAATCATTGTTCCTCCGATTTGTTCCTACACGTGGATGGATTGTGCTGCTCTGATACCAATTGTTATGAATCCGAATCGGTTCGTAACGTGATTGATCTTCTCGGAGGGAAGATCAGCCTCTTGATCCACTTCGAGGGAAGGATCAGTCCTCGTTTGTGCAAAAAGACACAATTCTAAGATAATTTCTTCATTCATTCATTGACAGTAACATGTGCTTATATAAGGCACTTAAACATAAACATAGAAATAGATGAAGATAAACATAGAAATTGCTAAATAAAGAGAATCTCAATCTAAATTAGTATTCTAATCTATCCTAACTACTAAAAATAGCAGATCTGGTGAGATCTGATCTTATTATCTAAAATACCAACTAATTTATTCTTCCTAAGTGGGATTGACTAATTAGGCACGTAACATAATATGCTTAATTTAGAGGGATATTATCATAAATTGAATGTCTTTCTAATTAAAAATTGAATAGGGTTGCTCCAAGTGACTAATTTAGAGAGATGTTATCATAATTAGAATTATTTTCTTGTTTTTTATTTTTCTTTCTTCATTTTCAAATTTTTACATGTGAAATCACGAAACGGTCTGCTGCTGAGTTCTGCCTTGCTTCATATTTGGTAGAAGTTTTTCCATTTGTCACATCCCAGCATACAAGGTTTGATCCAATCTACGCATGAGCTCACAAATCTCAAGGATCAAGGTTTGTCACCCATCAGCAATCAGATAGCAGTTTAAGCATAAATTTCAGCCCAAATGTGCACATTCACTCCAACCGTTTACGTTCTTTTCACCATGTCCAAAACTCTTCCGTCATATGTTGGGCGAATTTGGAAGCTTCCATTCATCCTGACCTTTCCTACAGTGGTTGGATTCCCATTTGTCAGCTCTCCTGATCTAGCTTCTCTCCCTTTCTTCATCTCCTACTCTCTTACTTCCATTCTTGGTAAGGATAGCAAAGCACGTAGCCTTGCAGCATCTTCTGGCTTAAATTGTCATGTGGCATGGAAATTTCCTCCACATCTTGGATCATATTTCTCGGGCAGAAGGTATGCATGCCCTGTTTGAAGATATGCGCGGTTTATTTGTGGCCACCCACTCTTCTGTTATATGTCAGACAAACTTGAATTTTAGTGAAACAGAAAGGAATAAAACTCCATTGATGAATTCAGATATAAAGGATGTAATGTCTCACTTGCAGAAACACACTAACATGATCCCAAAAAAAAATGCATTGCGAAAAATGGCACTTCTTAAAGGCAGTAAAGTTTCAATAATTTGCAATGAAGCATGCAGGTTCAGGTTGAGAAGATTTCCATGCTCAGAATGCACCTCTAACTTCTTTTCTTATGAAAATTATTTGAAGACTGGCAAACACATGGAACAAATTCCACTTTTTATGAAAAGTTTCATGTTGGACTCATTTCTGAAACACACCCAAGCAATAAGAAAAAACAAAAAACTTCACCTTTCTCTTGCTTTTCTACTATTGTTTAAAAACTATTTATATAGTTTTAGTGCATTTTCATTTATCGATATACATATATCTACACCTTGCGCTTTTGAGAACCGGTGTTATATAACAATATGCCTTACAAGTATTGTCATAGAACTGTATAAATGCGTCAACTGTCAGGTTGTCCAAGGTAGGCATGGCTAATACTAACAATATGCTCATTTCTAAGTTGCGTGTGATAACAAGGATGAGCAAAATAGCAAGACTAATGTTTAAGGAAAAGTTCATAGCTCGAACCTCGAGGCCTTCTCCCATAGTGACTGACTTTTGCCAGGAACAGCTGTCACTACTCACCAACAGATTTAGTGCATCTTCAACAGATTGAGTGCAACTTCACGAACTCAACGCATCTCCAGACAGCTTGGCCTTCTGAGATTGAAATCTCTGCCTTCCATAGGCTTCACAGAGGAGGTTCACAAGAAAGCAAACTACTCTTAGTGTGAAAGTATATTGTATTAAGCACAAACATAGATTGCATCAGCAGTTGAGTCAAAACAGTAAACCAGTCTATGAAATTAATATTCTTTGAGGCACTCAAGATTAATGTCGATGGGTGCTCTCTTGGGAATGAAGCCTAGCTTTTATTGGAGGAGTTTTCAGGGATAGTAGCAGTGAAATTGTTCACTGTTTTTCGGTGCCCATTGTTAGCATGGATTCGATGGAGTCTGCATGGGAATTTGTATTACAATCGATGCTTTAAAAGGGACTATAGGTGGAAAGTGACTCTTCAAACCTTATCTCCTAGGTTTAGAGGGGAAGGGTCTTGTAAGCTGGCAAAAATAATTGACGGCGCTATAAGCATGATTTCTAGGAGAGATGTTCGCTTTTTTCACATTCCTAGGCGTGCAAACAACTTGGCAGATCGTCTCGCCAAGTCGGGTGCTACTAGGGCCCTTTTGCATTCCAAGCTATGCTTGCCCGTTGAGGAGTACTTGTAATCGTTTTTCTTATTAATCAGTAATCTGTTTCAAAATAAAAATGACATTTCTGATAAACCAAAGTGCAAAGCACAAGTCAACAACTGAGAAGTATACCTTTTCTAACATTCTTGCTGGATCCATCTCTCGATTGAATAGCAATTATCAGAGTTTCAGACACTGTTCTGTCGAGAGTAAACCCGTTTTCCATCATCTGATCCCAAACTCTACAAGCCATCCCAAGCTTTTGTTCCCGTATAAGTCCTCCAATTATCAATTTATAGGTCACCTCGTCAGGAGTGAAACCACGACTCTGCATATCCTCATACAGATTCATGGCTTCGTTTACTCGGTAAGCCTTGCAAAGCCCATTTATAAAAGCATTGTACGAAACTGTATCAGGTGAGATTCCCTTCTCAATCATGTCAAAGAAAAAGCTGTGGGCTAGCTCAATTCGACTGGTCTTACATAGGTGATCAACCATAGTTGTATACACGACAGCATCGGGAACCAAGCCGACCCTCAACATTTTATCAAAAAGCTCCTCTGCCAAATCGGCATGACCTTCTCTAAAGAATCCATTTATCAAAGTACCAAATGTGACAGCATCTGGGGTGATCCCCTTCCGACTCATCTCCTCGAACAACTTGTAAGCCATTCCCATGTTCCGAGCCCTGCAAAGCGCCCCAATCAGAGTGTTGCATGAGACAACATTGCACAACCCTCCCAACTCCATCTTGTTCACCATTAAAAGGTATGCTTTTTCAAGTTGGTTAGCTTTGCATAACCCCTTCAGAAGCTGATTATAACTGAATGTATCTGGTCTTATGCCACTTCTTTCCATCTTGTCCATCAACTTCTTTGCCTCGTCCAACATAAGCTCATTGCAACAATAATTTAACAATGTGTTGTAAGTAACCAAATCTGGCTTGTGCCCATTCTTTCGCATGAACGACGCGATCCCTTGAGCTTTGTCGACCCTACCTGCTCTACAGAACCCGCTAATAAGTGCATTGTAAATGGAAGAACTCAACTCAATTTGACCCTTTACCATTCTCATCACAAGCTCGTAAGCTAAATCAACCTTTCCATGATTACACAAACCAAAAACTAATGCCCCACATGCTACATTATCCGGACGAAAACCCTTATTCATCATTTCATGCCAAATCTCGACTGCTGATTGGAACCTTTTGATCTTGCACAAACCATTGACGATTGTGGTATAGGTAACAACATCGGGATCTCTTCCTTTCCAAACCATGGTCTCCAACACCTCTAAAGCCATGTCTAGCTTATTCATCCTGCACAGTAAATTCAAATAGATGTTGTATGCCCAAATGTCTGGAACGGAGCCTATCTTATACATATCTTGTAGAAGTTTCTGGATAAAATCTAAATCTTTTACCTTGCAGAGGTAGGAAATGAACCTTGAATATGTAAATGAGCTCAAAGAAAATCCCTGTGGTATCATCCTAGAGTAGTAATGCTCGGCCAAATCAAAACGACTTTTTCGAATCAATACCCCAATGAATCTATTGTAATCTATGCTAAACACCCGACAACCTGATTTGATCATTTCATCAAAGGTTTCGACAGCTGGATCAATCAAATCAGCTCTAACATAACCGGATATAAGAATCCGATATATAGACCGATGCATTGAAGACCCACTATCCCTTATTCTTTGTAGAACTTGTGATAAGCATTCAAACTTAAGATCTTTGAGCAGCAGGCAGATAATAGATTTATTTGTGAAGTGATCATGCTTAAAACCGGGCTGGGATGAAGCCCATGAATAAAAGCGGAAGCCTAAATCAGAGTCTGAGAGGCACTTCAACACCTGATTGACGATGTATGCATTCAAATCTACATTCAGTCTCTGCAATTCCATCTCTACTGAATCAGACCATTGCCTGCATTGGAGGGTTTTCTGAATTTTGAATGCAGACTCCAAAGAATAAATTGTTGTGCTTGTTTGATGGAGCGGGATTTCCTTCTTTTGACATCGGAATGAAACAATCAAATCAGCAAATGTATAAGAGTTGGAATTTCTTTCTGCCCTGGAGTGGGTTTTTAGATGAGAAGCAGGGGAAGAGATGGATAATCTGGTGGAATTCCTGACCAACATAATCTGCAAGGCTTTGGAAGGCATCCATTTCATCTGTCTGTCCACTTAACCGATGTATGCAGCATGCATTCTCAGCCGCATTTCGTCGAACATCTAGTATGATGCTGCAATCTACTGCGGTTTTTTATAACAGCAACCTCCGTCGCATCACTCGCTCAGTAATAAGATTCGACGCCCAATTCACAGCCGCATGATTAAATGTATGGTCAAAGATTAAAAAAGAAAAGAAAAAGAAGGGTAAATATTTCCAATTTTTTTTTAGGATGAAAACCTCGCGCCAGCCGCCAGTTTCCAAAACCAAGCCATCTTTTTTATCTGTTTCTTTTCCATTTCTTCAGCTCAACTCAACCCATCTTCTCTTCTTCCTCCTCCTCCATATCTATTGCTCGTTTCATGGCCCTGGAGGATTAATTAAAAAAACCGAGGGAAATGAACCCAAGCGAAATAATGTCGTGATTTTAGGGCTAGCATAATTTTTTTATTTTTTTTGATGGGTTAAAATGAGACCTTTTGGCACACTAACGACTCGAACCGCATTAAATTAAATTATAATTGGTTGGGGGGGGCGTAACCAAACCAAAACTCGCCCGGCCGAACCCGGATTCGGGAATCTCTTTTCTTGTGTTTTTTTACCCCCTTTACCAATTTGCCAAATTCACTGCAACGGTCATGATGTAGCATACCTGCCACAAATGTTTGCTGATAAAAAACCAAACAGGTCTGAAAAACACCTGGTTTAGGAATAGCCACGTCAACTGAATGCCCCTCTTGCACCAAATAACTGACTCCCTACCTCCTCTGTGAAAATCGTTATTGTATGTGTCAGGCCCGAAATCGGTTAACAGATGTGACAGTGACGTAAGAGCCGAGCTGGAGGGCCCGAGGAGCTGAAGTGAAGGAAATAGAGTCCGGATAAACTGCGTTCTGAACAGAAGCAAACGAGATCAGAATGACCGACCCGGAGTGTACTCCGGACAGGCTCTTCGACACTCAAGTCAGTATGAGCCGGAGTGAAGAGGGAGTTTTAAGAGTGGTGGGTGAGAATTCAATATCCTGATTTATGAGCTTTGGAAGCCCTTTTATAGGGGAAATTTGGGGTAGGTGGGGAGTTAATGCTCCAAGGCAGGTGTCCACCGGCTATAGGTTCAGGCTCACCTACTCTGTGGTAATTACCTAACTACCCCTGCTGACGCGGGGTCTGCAGTGGGCCTCCCCCTCGAGACACGTGTTGGCAGCTAATAGGCTGGTCCGCGGTGGGCCCCCCTCTAGCCACGTGTCGGCAGCTAATAGGCTGCTGCGCTTTTACACCCCATCAGTTGCCCCCAGTTCTCCAAGTTATTATGGTGACTTGGGGAAATGTGGTAGCATACATCTCTGATTGATGGTGGTCGAGGGGCCTGCGAGGCAGTCCGGAATTTGGAGCGGTCCGGAGATTGGAGCAGTCTGGATTTTGGAGCAGTCCAGAGACTGGAGCAGTCCGGAGTTTATCAGTTCGGATTTTCGGAGCAATCCGGAGGCTGGAGCAGTCCGGAGACTGAGCGGTCCGGATTTTGGAGCAGTCCGGAGAATGGAGCAGTCCGGAGATTGGAGCAGTCCGGATTTTTGGAGCAGTCCCGATTTTTGGAGCAGTCCGGATTTTTGGAGCAGTCCGGAGAATGGAGCAGTCCAGAGTTTGGAGCAGTCCGGAGTTTATCAGTCCGGATTTTCAGAGCAGTCCGGAGACTGAGCGGTCAGGATTTTGGAGCAGTCCGGAGACTGGAGCAGTCCAGAGAATGGAGCAGTCCGGATTTTTGGAGCAGTCCGGAGACTGGAGCAGTCCGGAGAATGGAGCAGTCCGGAGTTTGGAGCAGTCCGGAGTTTATCAGTCCGGATTTTTCCAGTACGTCTTGGGCCGGACTGTGTTTTCGACGTTTAGCGAGACGCGTCATATCCAGTCCGGCTTGGGCCGGACTGCTTTTTGTCGTTTTGCGAGACGCGTCATATCTAGTCCGGCTTGGGCTGGACTGCTTTTTGTCGTTTTGCGAGACACGTCATATCCAGTCCGGCTTGGGCTGGACTGTTTTTTGTCGTTTAGCTATCCAATCCGGCTTGGGCCGGACTGCTTTTTGTCATTTTGCGAGACACGTCATATCCAGTCCGGCTTGGGCCGGACTGTTTTTTGGAGTTTAGCTATCTAGTCCGGCTTGGGCCGGACTGCTTTTTGTCGTTTTGCGAGACGCGTCATATCCAGTCCGGCTTGGGCCGGACTGTTTTTTGTCGTTTAGCTATCCAGTTCGATACCTTGGGATCAGTTTAGACCGGTAATTTTCTTCAGCGCGTCTCATTCGTTTCTTTTCCTGCTTTTATGTCAAGTAGTAGCTCTAGTACTGAGTCCAATTCGGGGGAGTCGGTTCAGGGTCTAGATCGTCGATTAGAGTCGAGGACAGGCCTACCTGGTCACCAGCCCTGAAAATGGCAAGTCCCGATGCCAGTGTGGATATCATATGTAGTGATGAGGAAGTGGAGGACGAAGTGATTTTGGACTTGAACGCCATTCCGCTTCTGACAGATAGCTACGTCCCACTGGAGGGGAGTGTTGGCAGTGGCGCCAGCGAGGCGTCCACAACGTTTATCCATGGCCGGGCCGTTGAGGTCGTGGCTAGGGCCCGGATGGATGCTGATCCCAAATACAACCTACAGGCTCTCAACGAGGAGAATCACCTGGATGAGTCCATGATGGTGGTGATTAGGGATAAATACTGTATTCCATCCAGGTTCGGGCTGAGGGAGGCGACGGAGGGAGATAGGGCTTGTAACGAAAGCTCTGATGTTTGCATATATGATGAGTCGCTGAGGGCCGGACTCAGATTTCCTATGCACCCATTCTTCGCCTCGGTGCTTCAGTACTACGGGCTGGCTCCGGCTCAGGTAGCGCCTAACTCATGGAGGCTACTGATAGGGTTCGTATACCTCATTCAGGGCCGGCTTCAGAGGAACTTGTCTGTGCCGTTGTTCCGCGCGTGTGCGCAATTGAAGAGGCACAAGGGCGGGGGTTGGATTTACATTAGCCAGCGCCCGGAGGTAAAAATGATTACTGGCATCCCTTCCTCGATACACTTGTGGAGAAACAGGTTCTTTTATGTCGAGGACAGAGAGTCCAGCGAGCCCTAGCCGGTCCCTCTGAAATGGGGAACCCCGGATGCAGTCGCGATGAGTCGCAAGCCGCTCCTTGAGGGCGAGGATGCGAGGACGCTTGCTTTACTTCGGGAAGTGCTGGATCATGAGGGACCTATTGATTGTTCGAACTTCAAAGGGGAAGAGGTTTTGGTTGGGTTGGGCCTTAGTACTGCGACCCGAGCACGTACGTGGCTAGTCTTGTCTAAACTCATTTCTCCTCCTCCTCCTGTTTCTGACTGGTTTTGTTTTTCTCTATCTTTCAGAGATGCAGCAGCAGTCTTTAGTTGATAAAATGAGGAAGGGGGCCTTTGGGAAGGTCCATCAGGGTCAGAAAAGAAAGGCACCAGAGACAGCGAGTCCGGCCCCATCCCAGGACGCGCCGCCGCCACCCAAAGCCAAGAGTTCGGTGAAATGGTGAGTTCCTCTGGCCGGGGTGCAGGGTCCTCGAAGTCCGGGGGGACATCTGCTGAAGCCCGTCCTCCAATGGCGAGGTCAGGAGGCAATGTTTTTCGGCCCAATTGGGCCGTTCAGAAAGACGACACCGGCCTCGGTGAGAGCCGGGTAGCTGTTGAGATCCAGAGCAAGTGTATCCTTGGTAAAGACAAAGAACATGTTCTCCACGAGCCGCCAGCTACGGCCGAAGAGGCCGTATTTTCTTCACTTTATCAGGTAAGATGGCCAACGAGTACGCTCACTCTCTGTCCGTCTTTTACTTCGTTTACCTGTATTAACACTTGGTTATTTGTATCTTGTAGATTGGAGTGTACTTCAATGATCTTCAGGGGAAGAGTAAGAAGTTCTCTGTAGCAATCACGAAGTCGGAAGCGGAGAATGGGAAGTTGATCCGGGAGGCAAAGGAGCTACAGAGAAGCATTGAAAAGTCGGCCGAGGAGAACGAGCGGCTGAAAGAGGATTTTGCCGCTCAGCTGGCCGCGCAGAAGGAGAAAGCGACAGAAGCCTTCAACGCTCAGAGGGAAAGAGCCCTAACGAGGCAGGAGACGGTCGTTCAAGAAAAGGAGGACGAACTCCTTCTTCTATCCAGTGAGGCCTATAAGATAGGGTTTTTTGACTGCCTTGGGCAGGTCAAGGAATCCGACCCGGGCGTTGATTTGTCCAAGATGGTTATGCCTGACCCACCGACGATTACTGGTGATGAGCCGTCCACAGCGGACATACTCTTGCCCCCGGGGGCAGATTCAGCGCGGGATGGTGGCAACGAGGCGTCTTGAGCTCTCCTTCTCCCCTTTTGGTGACTTCTTGACTTCTTTTTGTAATGGCCCTTTGGAGGCCGAACTTTTTGTAACAGCCCGTTGAGGCGTTGTTTTTGTAATGGTCCTCTGAGGCCCTAACATATGAATGGAAAGCAAACTTTTATTGTCTACCTCTTCTCCGCTTGTCCGTCTCTAGTTTATACTGTTGGGCCGTATGCTGTGTAGCAATTGCTCTAGGCAGTCTTCATGGGCTTAGGTTGACCCTAATGTGCTTGGTTTCTCAAGATGCTGGGTCTTTGCATCCGGGCTGGTTCCGGACCAGGAGTGGGCTCCCCGTCTCTGCGGAGACGAGCCGTGGCGAACCAAGCGTCGAGTACCCTAGTTTTAGTGAACTGGGTTTCCAAGGAGCTTTGGTTTTTTGCATCCGGGCTGGTTTCGGACCAGGAGTGGGCTCCCAGTCTTTGCGGAGACGAGCCGTGGCGAACCAAGCGTCGAGTACCCTAGTTTTAGTTAACTGGGTTTCCAAGGAGCTTTGGTTTTTTGCATCCGGGCTGGTTTCGGACCAGGAGTGGGCTCCCAGTCTTTGCGGAGACGAGCCGTGGCAAACCAAGCGTCGAGTACCCTAGTTTTAGTGAACTAGGTTTCCAAGGAGCTTTGGTTTTTTGCATCCGGGCTGGTTCCGGACCAGGAGTGGGCTCCCAGTCTTTGCGGAGACGAGTCGTGGCGAACCAAGCGTCGAGTACCCTAGTTTTAGTGAACTGGGTTTCCAAGGAGCTTTGGTTTTTTGCATCCGGGCTGGTTCCGGACCAGGAGTCGGGTCCCAGTCTTTGCGGAGACGAGCCGTGGCAAATCAAGCGTCGAGTACCCTAGTTTTAGTGAACTGGGTTTCCAAGGAGCTTTGGTTTTTTGCATCCAGGCTGGTTCCGGACCAGGAGTGGGCTCCCAGTCTTTGCGGAGACGAGCCGTGGCAAACCAAGCGTCGAGTACCCTAGTTTTAGTGAACTGGGTTTCCGATTGGAAGAATACGAAGAGATTTGTAAAAGAGCTTCTTTCATTCATATTCAAAATATATTTACAAAGTCATTTTTGCGCCGGTTAGCTCGCTACTGATGGTATTTGCGAAGGTTCTTTGAGTTCCAGGCATGGGGTAGTGGCTTTTTCTCGAGTGTTTCCAGTCTATAACTTCCCGGACGAATCACCTCTTTTACTCGGTAAGGCCCCTCCCAGGTTGGGGAAAGTTTTCCGACCTTCTTGGGTTGGGAGATGGCAGCTTTTCTTAAGACCAGATCTCCAACTCGAAACTCTCTGGAACGCATATTGGAGTCATGATAGCGAGATACTTTCTGCTTGTAGGCGGCGACTCTTATTCGGGATTCTTCTCTGGCCTCCTCCACTAAGTCGAGATTCGCGCGGAGCCCGTCACCGTTGAGATGTTCGTTGAAGTTGGTGATTCTAGCGGACGGGGTGCCTACATCGACAGGTATTACCGCATCTGTTCCAAAGGACAGGTTGAATGGTGATTCACCCGTTAGTGTGCGCGGGGTGGTGCGGTACGCCCATAGGACATGATAGAGCTCATCTGCCCATCGGCCGGCTTTTTCGTCCAGTCTTTTCTTTATCCCTTGAAGTAGGATTCGGTTTGTGACTTCTGTCTGCCCGTTGGTCTGTGGGTGTGCTACTGAGGTGAACCTCTGCTCAATTTGCAGGTCGGAGCAAAACTTCCGAAAGTTTTGGCAGTCGAACTGTTTGCCGTTATCTGTTATCAAGGCGCGAGGAATCCCGAATCTGCAGACTACTGATTTCCAAAAGAAGTTCTGCACATTCTGCTCGGTGATCTGGGCTAGAGGTTCAGCCTCCACCCATTTGGTAAAATAATCAATGGCCACCACTATGAAGGTGCGCCTTCCGGAGGCCGGTGGAAAGGGGCCCAAGATATCCATCCCCCAAATCGGGAAGGGTAGCGGGCTGATGATTGGAGCCATAGATACAGCGGGCTGATGAATGGTGGGGGAGAACTTTTGGCATTTCTCACACCTCTTGACCAGGGTCAGTGCGTCTTGTCTCAATGTCGGCCAGGACAGACCTCTCACCAGAACTTTGATCGCCAGGGCCTTGCCCCCTAGATGCTTTCCGCAAATACCTTTGTGTGTCTCTTGCAAGGCGTACGTGGCGTCGCTGGGCCAGAGACACTTTAAGTAGGGGAGGGTGTAGAATCTTTTGAACAAGTTCTCGCCATCGAGTGAAAAACGGGCTGCTCTTTGGATCACCTTGCGCGCTTCTCTCTTGGCCTCGGGTAGTCTCCCACTACGCAGGTAGTCGACGATCTCGTCCATCCAGCAGGACTCGTGTTCCACCTGCATTATCTCAGCAGCCTTTCTTTCGATACTGGATGCCTGTAAGAACTCCATGCATATATTCCCGAGAGTCGTGTATCCGAATGCGGCCAGCTTAGACAGCATATCTGCCTTTGTGTTTTCCGTTCTGGGGATTCTGACAACCTCAAAACTTTTGAACTTGGAGGATAGCTGTCGGACCTGGGAGAGGTATTAATCATACGCTCGTCGCGGGCTTCGTATGTCCCTTGGATCTGGTTGGCGACCAACTGGGAGTCACAGTAAGCTTTCAATCTCTGGGTGCCAGTCTGGACTGCAAGATTCATTCCGACGAGGAGTGCTTCATACTCAGCCTCATTGTTAGATGCGCGAAATCCGAATCTTAAGGGGTAGTCTAGGACGAAACTGTCCGGCCCGGTTAAAACCAGACCGACTCCGCAACCAGCCTTGTTTGAAGATCCGTCCACGTGCACTTCCCAGAGTGATTCGGCGGTTGAAGGACCCTGTTCAGCTGGTGGTACGGGGATGATTCCTGTTCCGGCTCCATCTTCTGTTGGCTCCCCAGCTACGATTGCACTTCTCACTGCTGGTGCTTGGGTGACTTCAGGTTCGGTGATCTGCTGGGGGATGGAGCATTCAGCTACGAAATCTGCCAATACTTGAGCCTTGATTGCGGGCCTGGGCATGTACCGGATGTCAAATTCACTTAGTTCCACGGCCCATTTAACTAGTCGTCCCGAGGTGTCCGCCTTATGGAGAACTTGCCTGAGCGGCTGGTCAGTTAGGACCTTTATCGTGTGAGCTTGAAAATACGGTCTCAACTTCCTGGCTGCCATCACCAGCGCGTAAGCCAATTTCTCGACCCGCTGGTACCTTATTTCAGCGTCGTGCAGGACTTTACTAACGTAGTAGACCGGCTTTTGTTGGTTGTGCTCTTCACGAACTAGGATTGCTGCCAGAGATAGGGGGCTTATAGATAGATACAAGAGTAGCTCCTCACCAGGCTATGGTTTTGTCAATAGCGGTGGAGAGGATAAATATTGTTTTAGCTCCTCGAAGGCGGCCTGGCATTCCTCTGTCCAGGGCGCGGTCTTGAGTCCTTTGACTGCGTTGAAGAAAGGGAGACACCTCTCTGCAGATTTTGAGACGAAGCGCCCCGGCGCGGCTATCATCCCTGTCAGTCGCTGCACTTCTCTGATGGTTTTCGAAGGAGTGAGCTCCACCACGGCCTTGATTTTTTTCGGATTGGCCTCTATGCCTCTCTGGCTAACCATAAACCCTAAGAATTTTCCCGAGCTAACACCGAAGGTGCACTTGGTGGGATTAAGCTTCATCTTATTGTCTCTCAGGACTTGAAATGTCTCTTCCAGATCGGAGACATGATCTTACGCGCTTCGGCTTTTGACCAGCATGTTATCAACATAGACTTCCATGTTGCGGCCGATCTGATTTCGGAAGAGCTTGTTTACGAGCCTCTGATACGTGGCCCCGGCATTTTTCAGGCCGAAGGGCATGACGCGGTAGCAGTAGGTCCCCTGGTCCGTTACAAAGGAGGTCTTCGGGATATCTGACTCATACATTATGATCTGATTATATCCGGAGAAGGTGTCCATGAAGTTCAGTAATTCGTGACCTGCACTGGCGTCGATGAGTTGATCGATCTTTGGGAGCGGGTAGCTGTCCTTGGGACAGGCTTTATTCAGGTCCGTGAAGTCGACGCAGGTTCTCCATTTCCCATTTGCCTTTTTCACCAGGACTACGTTTGCCAACCAGTCCGGGTATTGGATTTCTCGAATGAAGTCAGCTCTTAGGAGCCTCTCCACTTCTTCTCTGATCGCCTGCCGCCTTTCGAGGGCGAAGTGTCTTCTCTTCTGCTTCACCGGCCTGCAGGTCGGGTCGACACCTAGTTTGTGCGAACTAACCTCCGGGTTGATGCCGGGCATGTCCATGGGGGCCGATCCGAACGACCTTCTCACCATCACTCTTGCACAAGGGGATGGAGATGCGGTCTTCGGCGGGCTGAGCTCCCTGAGCTTCGTCCCTTAGGTTGAGTAGCTCAATTGGCAATGACTCCGTCGCGTTTTTGCCCTTGAGTGCCATTGCATAACACTCCCTAGATTGAGGCTGGTCCCGCCTCACTTCCCCAACGCCGTTTGGCGTAATAAACTTCATCTTCTGGTGATAAGCGGACGCGACGGCGCGGATTAGGTTCTGGCCAGGTCTTCCTAAAATAGCGTTATAGACCGAAGTGGCCCTCACTACTAGGAAGTTTACCATGGCGAAAGCTTGGCAGGGTGACTCTCCGACAAGGACAGGAAGCTCGATTTGTTCCTCAACCTTGACTACCTCTCCTGAGAAGCCGAAGAGATCTGAGTTTGCTGGCCTTAAGCGGTTGTCACCTATCATCATTCTTTCGAAGGCGTGATAGTACAGAATGTCGGCTGAACTCCCATTGTCTACCAGAATTTTCTTTAACTCCCAGTTTGCGACGAGCATGGTTAGGACTAGGGCGTCGTCATGTGGCAATATCAGGCCGTCGAGGTCCGCATCTGAGAAGGAGATCTCATTCTCGGTCTTCATCTTCTTGCTGCATGCGTGCACGACATTGACTCGGCGTGCGTATGCTTTCCGAGCAGCGGATGAGGTGCCTCCAGCTGCCGGACTACCCATGATTGTGCCAATGACTCCCCTTGGTTGGGAGCGGTGTGCCTCTGGTTGTGGACTAGGCGGCGGAGGAGATTGTCTTCGGGCTGGGGGCGGTTGAGACCACCGAGGGCTTCGGCCCTGGGGACCTTTCTCCTTGGGGTCACTTTTGTGGGTGTCACTTCAGACATATTTTTTCAAGTAGCGCCTGCTGATCAACTGCTCGATCTCCTCCTTCAGCTGCCAGCAGTCGTCTGTATCGTGGCCGTGGTCCCTGTGGAACCGACAGTACTTTGACTTGTCTCTCCTGTTTCCCTTGGAGATCATTGGGGTTGGCCACTTTGTGAACTCTTCTCCGCTGATGGCAGCCAGTATATGTCTTCGGGAGGTGTTGAGAGGGGTGAAGTTTTCCTCCCTTCTTTGAGGGGACTTGTCTCTTCTAACAACCTTGTCATCCCTGCGCTGCTTAGTAGGGTACTTGTCTTGGTTCTTGTCATCAGAGGTTCTCCTCCGATTCGAGTCCAGAGCAGCCAGAGTCTCTTCTACTGAAATATATTCCTCCGCCCCCGCCATTAAATCTGCTAGGGAGTGCGGATTCCGGCGGGTCACCGCTCGGCGGAAATCATTAGATCTAGCACCTGCGAGAAGCGCGTTTGTAGCAGCCGAGGGGTCTAGATTTGGCACTTGAAGTGCCTCCCTGTTGAAGCGGCTAACGAAGGCTTTGAGAGGTTCATTATCCTCTTGCCGCAAGGTCATCAGGGATGCTGTTGTTTTCCTTGGCCTGCAGCTGCTCATGAAGTGGCGGACCAGGTCTTCCCCGAAGTCATCGAAGTTGCTGATGGAGTTTGGTCTGATCCTTGAGTACCAGTCCCTTGCTGCACCTGTCAGGGTCGTCGGGAATGCTCTGCAGAGGAAACCGTCTGACGCACCGTGGAGGAGCATCATTGTCCGGAACGTCTCCAAGTGGTCCACGGGGTCAATGGTCCCATCATACTGCGGGATAGTTGGCATTTTAAATCCCCTGGGTGCTGGGGCACCCATCACGTCGTCGGTGAACGGTGTTCTGCTTGAGAACGCCTTAGACACAGGCCGGCTTTGATCCTTAGCCAGCTCTTTAATTATGTGGTCCATCTCTTCTATTCTCTGTAGCATCAGGTCAGCTCTACGGTCTGGTGACCTGCTTCTTTCCACAGATTGGCTCGCCGCGGAGCCGGAGTGGCTTTCCGGACTCCTACGACGGGACTGTGATTTTGCCTATGGTGCGCGTTCTTCAGGAGCCCGGCGCCTTTGCGCAGAGCGAGACCGCGACCTCCGACGGTGGTGCGCTTCTGTCTGTGCATGCCTGGCCGGTGGATGGCTGACTTGTCTGGTGGAGTGGTGAGTTCGGCCCTCACCATGGCGCGATGACTCTCCCCTGTGGATATTTGGCCTCTCTGGGACAGGTCGTGGAGCTTCTGGAGGAAGTTGGGGAGGCGTTTGGAGTAGCTGCTGGTACTGCCCGATGAGAGCTGTCATCTGTTGGAAAAGGGCTTGAACTTGATCCGGAGTGGGCATGGAGTTGAGGTGTACCGAACGAGGCTGGCTTTGTTCGGCCGTGGCAGAAGCTGCCACCACCAGCGAGGCGAGTCGCTCGCTCCGAGTCCTGCCGGGTAGCACGGCTCGGGTAGTCCGTGCGGTTGGCACCCGCGCACTCTTGCGCCCTGCCATTTTTTGTAAGGTGATTGGAACAGCCTTTAGTTCAGCGTCCCACGGATGGCGCCAATCTGTTAGGCCCGAAATCGGTTAACAGATGTGACAGTGACGTAAGAGCCGAGCTGGAGGGCCTGAGGAGCTGAAGTGAAGGAAATAGAGTTCGGGTGAACTGTGTTCTGCACAGAAGCAAACGGGGTCAGAATGACCGACCCGGAGTGTACTCCGGACAGGCCCTTCGACACTCAAGTCAGTATGAGCCGGAGTGAAGAGGGAGTTTTAAGAGTGGTGGGTGAGAATTCAATATCCTGATTTATGAGCTTTGGAAGCCCTTTTATAGGGGAAATTTGGGGTAGGTGGGGAGTTAATGCTCCAAGGCAGGTGTCCACCGATTATAAGTTCAGGCTCACCTACTCTGTGGTAATTACCGAACTACCCCTGCTGACGCGGGGTCTGCAGTGGGCCTCCCCCCTCGAGACACGTGTTGGCAGCTAATAGGCTGGTCCGCGGTGGGGGCCCCTCTAGCCACGTGTCGGCAGCTAACAGGCTGCTGCGCTTTTACACCCCAGTATGCATGGACCAAATTACATACCCACGCATGTTGCTATTTCGCCCACTCCCTGAAACCACCTTGCCGGCTCACATGGGACAAATTACTACAATACATGTACTTTCAACATCTTTTTCTATTTACTACGATGTAATTCATAGAATATTCATAAATATTAATTATGATTTTATCTCAAGTACCCAGCATTTATTAGCAATTATAGAAATAATATTTTATTTTATTTATGTCAATGCATTCCTCGCACAATTCATGAAAAAAATAAGCATTTTATATCACGCAATATAATCTACAAATTATAATTAGTTTGCATATGGAATCATATCAATATCAAAGATATTTATCAATAAAAAGAAAGGATTAGTGCTTCACTATTTAATAAGCTAATTATGATTATTTTAACCTTAAAAATTATTAATTTCTCTGGTAAAAAAAATCTCATAAAATATAATTAATAGCAATAGCAATAGTTCTTTCGCATAATCAACCCAAAAATGATTTTGAAATAATGTTACTTGATTTGGAGAGCTTCTACTATTTTATGGTATGATCAGATAGTCCCAGTATGATTCCATTAAACTGATGTGTATAGATCAATTATGTGGCGACTTGATCTAGAGTGGATGACCAAGTTCAACTCAGGATTTCATTGGTCGACATTTTGTGGATTTGTGGGTCAGATGCCTTCTTGTTGATTCTAGTTGCAAAATCACAAAAGAAAACTACTTCAAATCGTAACTATAAGTACCTCTGAAAAAATACCTTAAAATGGGCACGGGCTACACGAACATGTACCTCTAGAAAACGCTAACTTACATTTCCCAGTAATTTTTAAAACTTTTATTTCCCTACTTACGCATGTGACTACATGGAAATAAAACCCGGGTAATATGATGCTCACAATGCCTACAACTAGGTTTGCATATGCCCGCACTTGGATGGAATGGAGAGAGGTGAGGGAAAGCACAACTTTAGAAATCCTATACCATTTTAAAAGGATTAATACATGTGAAATGAAACCTTGAGCATACTTCTATAGAAAGTGAAAAACTTAAAAGTACCCTTTCACAAACATAAGTGTCTCTTAAATAATAAATATACTGTTTCACAACCCATGTATATTTTAAGAGGAATGCTAAACTTAGGGGCACCCTTGCAAAAAACAGCTGAAAGGGCGTCCCCATTGGCTGCACATGCATTTATTACTCTTGGTTGCACGCAATTATAAATGCACTAAATGCATGTGCATCCAATGGCGGCGCCCTTTCAACTATTTTTTTCAAGGCCGACCCTGAGTTTAGCATTCCTCGGATTTTAAATGGAAAAACACTTTCAAGTATGCACCTCTAACTTCTTTATTTGTTGTTTCTCATGTCTCATATATCCGCCCCTTTTGATGCAACTTTCCATGCAACTTTTCTTCCACGTAAGGAGGGATCAAATGAAACAGCCACACGACAAGTATGCTGTATTCTTTGCTTGGTGGAATTTTTTTTCCTTGCACATGAAGCAGGTCTTGAGAAGACTGTCATATCTACTACACGGGTGGAATCCAATTCCTTGTAGGCTTCTTCTGTAATTCCTTTCCCTGTGGGGGGTGTTTCTCCACTGTTGATTTAAACCACTTGATTGAGAGAATTGCAGAAAGGAAACAAACAAACAAACAAACATAGAACTTTGCTGAAATGGGTGTCCATGGCTTGGTGTTTTGGGTCTTTGTTTTGTATGCATCCTGGAGAGGAATTGATGGAGAGGGACTCGGTTTTAACTGGGGAACACGTTCCACACATCCATTACCAGCTGACATAGTAGTAAGACTTCTTAAGGACAACAGATTCAACAAAGTGAAGCTGTTTGAAGCGGACCCTCTGGCACTCAATGCTCTAGGTAATTCTGGAATTGAAGTAATGCTCGGTATACCCAATGAATTCTTAGCACCGCTAGCAAGCAACGTTGGAGTCGCCGAAGAATGGGTGATGCGAAATGTCTCAACATACATTTCCAAGTATGGTGTAGACATAAGGTAAGTAAGTTCATGCAATTGACTCGTAGATTGACTCCCTAGATGAATATTTTCCAACCTACTTTCTGAGCAACTTTCTAACGTTAGCAGGTAAGCTTACCTGTTTACGTTAGCGTAAAACAAGGTGGGCCCACATTGTTGGGGGGATTCAAAGCCTTCATTTGGAAGGCCCTTTCATGGATAGGGTGTACACAAAAAATCAGCTCCATTGGATCATCTTAGGGTGTCTATTTGTGGGGTGAAAATATAGGTAGATTAGTGGACAAACAATATTTGTCCATTTTCACCCCCACAAATGGACATCATATGATGATCCAATGAAGCTGATTTTTGGTATACAACCCATCCATGATGGGGCCTTTCAAATGAATACTTAGGATCAGCCCAACAATGTGGCCCACCCTTGTTTTACGCTAACGTTAGTAGCTAAGCTAGCTGCTAACGTTAGCATGAACCCTTCTCTCTCTCTCTCTATATATATATATAGAAAACGGTTTCTACACACATGTGTAGACATGTTATTGTGTAGACAAGTTATCTACACACTACCTTAAAATATAGTGGAGGGCATATTGTTTGGGTGATCCAAACCATTCATTTGATTGGCCCTCACATAGATTGGGTGTCCACAAAAAATCAGCTCCATAGGATCATCCCAACCCTACGATTTATGGAGGTAAAATGGACATGCATAAACCTTCACAATTCTATCCATTTTTTGCCTCCACGGTTAGAATGGTTAGGATGATCCTATGGAGCTGATTTTTTGTGGACACCCTATCTATGTGAGGGCCAATCAAATGAATGGTTTGGATCACCCAAATAATGTGGGCCTCCGCTGTATTTTAAGCTAGTGGAGGGGTTAGGATGATCCTATGGAGCTGATTTTTGGTACACTCCCCATCTATGTAAGGGACTTTCAAATGAATGCTTTGGATCATCCTAACAAAGTGGGCCCCCATGTGATTGGGCAAGCTAGCTCACCAACAGTTTCCTCTCTCTCTCTCTATATATATATATAGAGAGAGGAAAGTGAAGCTACACCACCGGTGTAGCTAACTTAGCTACACCGCCGGCTTAAAATACAATGGGCCCACATTGTTTTGGTGATCCAAAGAATTCATTTGATTGGCTCTCACAAATCGTAGGGTTGGGATGATCCTATGGAGCTGATTTTTGGTGGACACCCTATCGATGTGAGGGCCAATCAAATGAATTCTTTGGATCACCAAAACAATGTGGGCCCATTGTATTTTAAGCCAGCGGTGTAGCTAAGTTAGCTACACCGGCGGTGTAGCTTCACTTTCCTCATATATATATATATATATATATATATATATATATATATATATATATATATATATATATATATATATATATATATATATATATATATATATATATATATAGCACTGTTTGATAACATTTGTTCTTTAACTTTGATTACATACATTTATACAGGTATGTTGCAGTGGGTAACGAGCCTTTCCTAGAGACTTACAAGGGCATGTTTCAACAATCCACCTTTCCCGCCCTCCAAAACATTCAAGCTGCCATCATCAAAGCCGGCCTCGGCAGACAAGTCAAAGTCACCGTCCCCCTGAACGCCGACGTCTACCAAACCGAAAACAGTCTCCCATCCGGCGGTGATTTCCGGCCGGAAATTCACGACCTCATGATCTCCATCATCAATTTCTTGGTCAACAACGGTGCACCCCTCACCATCAACATCTACCCTTTCCTTAGCCTCTACGCTGATCCCCATTTCCCAATCGACTACGCATTCTTCTCTGGAACCTCTTCCCCTGTCGTCGATGGATCCATATCTTACAACAACGCCTTCGATGCCAATTACGACACCCTCATTTGGGCTCTCGAGAAGAACAATTTCTCATCGCTTCCTGTGATTGTCGGCGAAGTTGGATGGCCCACTGACGGCAATGCCAATGCAAATTTACAGTATGCACGCAAGTTCAATCAGGGGCTTATCAATCGAATCATTCAAGGCCAAGGCACCCCAAAACGACCAACCACCTCACTTGATATTTACCTTTTCGGACTCATTGACGAGGACGCAAAGAGTATCGACCCGGGTAATTTCGAGCGCCATTGGGGGATTTTCAATTATGACGGTACGATCAAGTACTCGTTGGATTTGGGGAACGGTCGAACTCTTATTCCAGCAAAGGGCGTTAAATACCTGGAGAGGCAATGGTGCGTCATGTCTCCAGAGGCGAGCACTTCAGATCCGAATTGGGCAGAAAGCATCAATTACGCGTGCACATACGCAGATTGCACGAGTCTTGGTTATGGGTCCTCTTGCAATGAGTTGGATGCCAGGAGCAATGCTTCTTATGCCTTCAACATGTTCTACCAGACTACTAATCAACAGAAGTCAATGTGCGAGTTCTCCAACCTTTCAGTTATCACACGGAAAGATCCATCACAAGAGAGTTGCCGATTCGAGATCATGATTGATGTTAGCGGACACGAGCTGAGTCAAAGCCCCCCAAGCCAGTCTTCCGATTCTTTGGCTTTGGCTGGCAGTACTGGAAATGTAGCCATGGCTGTTTTGTTTTTGTTGATATGGAGCATTTCTGGTGCTCTTCAACGACATTGATTGAATCCTGCACAGTTTGCTGCTCTCTAACCCTCTACTTATCTTAGTTTTGTCTCTTAATTTTATTGAGAATGTGGCAAACCCCAAAACTGTACATTTGATTGATCTAAAGGAATATAAACTCAAATCTAGCTGGTAAGGTAGATGAAGGGGAAATATGACTAATAACAGATCCTAAGGTGGCAAAGAAAATAGATTTCAATCAACAAAAATCACAAAAAAATCACAGAAAAATGAAGATAGAAAAGAAAAGAATATATGGATTTCAAATGGAGATGAAATCAAGATCGTCAGACACGTCGGATGTATAAGGAATACATAGGAAGGGCTTGCTCATCCAAGGATTTACTCTCTTTCTTCTCACCCAAGCTTCTCTCCATTCTCTACCCCACGATCTCAACAAAGAAGGAAATATTCCTCCTCCTCAACACTCCACAAATTTTCACATCTTCAAAATTGCTAGAGTTATTGAAGCTTCTCACCTCTATTTATAGAGGTAGGGAAGGGGTCAAGAAACTTCCAGCCAGCTGGTCCCCATATGTGGCGTGCTAGCTAAATGCCAAGTGTCTTGTCCATTTAATCCAAGCCCAAGCCAAATCTTTGATCCACGCCCAAGCCCAAGCCACCCCATAAGTTCCTCATTTCTCCTTGTCGGGCCTTCAATCTTCGAAGAAATGATGGAAGAGAACAATACTTTTCAATACAGAGGCACTTTTGGAGATTCAGTAAAATTGGTTTTGCTTGTCTCACCCCCGGTGTTGAGAAAGGTCCGACCTTGAGGACGGGCTCTTTCCTAAGAGGGGGAGGGCATTCTTCTAAGGAAACCTTGCTATAGTCCTCAACCACAATACCTCGGTGGTTTCTCATAGCTTTACCGAACCTGCAGCATCCTTGGTCAAGAAAATCTGAATTGGCCTTCTTCAACATAAGGGAATGAAGTGTTAGCCGAAATTTTTGCATTCACTTCCTGATCAATTTCTGTAGTTCCGGCACTCTTGTTGCAGCCACTACACTCACTGGTATAGCTTCCTGCTTGCTGGTCCTTGCAGCTGCCTCCGGTCATATTTTGTCATGGACTTCCAGCAAGAGAATTGGCTTACTTCAACCTTCAAGCAGTATTAGAAGTTGTGGAACTGTTCCTGGAGTTGTGCAAACAGTCTGACCTACTCAAGAATTTTTGTTGTAAGGATTCTGTTTGCAGCCTTTTCTGCCTATGAAGTGCAAGTTCTGTTTTGATCTTCAAGATAGGATTCTGTAGGAAACTGCTGATAACCTTCCCATAATACAACTCCCAAGCGATGTTCCTGATGGAACCATGATAACCATACTCCTTAGGTGTCAAAGCAGAAACCTCACTACACCAGTTGACAAGTTCTGCTTGTTATTCCTGGTGTTACAGATCAAGTTGCAGGGTTAGCATACAGCAGATCTTGATGCTCCTGAGTCCTGACTTCCTTCAGTAGTTGCATCTTGAAATATTCTGATCGTGAGGCCAAAACCACTTGATGGCAACGGAAATCTTTTCACCAATTTTAACACGAACATATGCAAGGTCATCAATAGATCCGGTCGCCTTTGTCTCCTCGATTCCATATAATATGCCAGCCGATAATGTGTCAGTAGCAATAATAAGGCTTTCAATGCCAACACACGGAACATGGGCCAATTTCTAGTCCGGCCAAGGCCTGGTTAGCCCTAAGGAAAGCCATTTATGCATCCATTGTTGTTTGGCCTAAGTACTTGCAAGTCCTCGTCTGATAAGTTGGCAAAAGCTTCCTATCTGCACTCTACGTTTTCTTACATGAAAATAGGACAAGCAGTACATTCCTTGGTAATGGCTCTATCCTTTCTCAAATTTAGAGGGTAAAGTTAGGGGAAATAGCATTAATTCAATTCAATAGTTTTAAAAGAGAAAAAGCCAAAAGTTAATTTTACTTTTTGTTTAAAATTTGGAGGTTGTGGAGGTGAGGCCGCTTCCTATGAGAATTTAACAGGTAATTCTCTTGAACATTCATGAGAACTAAGAGGGGAACAAGGCCAAAATGTTGTAAAATTGTGAATGAATCAACAAGGAATTGAAGGTAGGGTGTAAGTGATAGGTTAGTCGGTTACACCTCGAGGAGCCGGTTACACCTCGGTAACGTAATCTATTTATTCTAAATATTAGTTGAAGTCCAAAAGACACTGTTATGAATTCACTATATTTTTCTAATGTGCTAAGATGCTTCCGTTTTAAACTGAAACTGTATTTTGAATCTTGTGGGGTATTGTTATAAATTTTAAAAGAGAAAAAGTCAAAAGTTACTTTTACCTTATGTTTAAAATTTGGAGGGAAGATTCAAAATTAAAAGTTTTCTCTTGTTTTCAATAGCAAGTGTCTTTTGTAGTGTATAGGGACTTGAACCTAAGACCATGGGATCTGTGGAGAGGGCTCTCAACTACAATGCAAAACATTTAGTCCCACATTGGAACTTTTGAAGAAGTTTCTCGTCCGTATAAAATGTGGAGTTGGGGGAATGGCTTGAGCCTTTCAAGGGGCATTGGAATTTGTAAGGTGACTTGGTTTTGTATGAACACAAGTTCATGTAAATATACGCACATGCGTGCATGCGCCGGGCCGTGGCCATGGTTCGTGGTCCGAGGTCAGAGGTCCAGGTTTGGGAAAAATAAAATTAGCTTTTTAATGCTAAAATGGTTTTTATTTTTGCCCATTAAAACTTAAACAGTGAAATCTACCAACGTTTTTGCTAATGACACCCATTAAAAGTGCAACCGTTTCACATCTCCAACAGTCACAAATGTGACTGTTGTGAGAGAAACGGTTTAGCTCTTTAATGGCGTTTACTCTTCTTCAAACAGTCACATTTTCTCTATACAAGAGAGAGAAGGCAGCACTTGTCTTGGACATTTTTGCATAGAGAAAATATATTGTTATGCTACTGTTTTACAAAAGGAAATCCAAATTTCTCTCCTTCCTTTCTCCTCCTTACGTTCCGTGTCTGAGCACAGTTCTAAGGTGGTTCTAGGTGGACCAGTCAGCGAGTGCACATGGACTGGAGCTAGTTTGGCTATTTTATCTTGGAGCGTCGATTCACGGATCCTGGTTGCACCGTAGAGGGCAGATACGATTCTTAAGGAGAGTGATCAAGTGGCACGACTCTACCTACTTCCTTAATCATAAAAATCTTATTTTTCCAAAGGATTTTTGTCAAATAGATAAGTGCAATATGTTTTTCCAAAGTTTTGTTTTAATTCTGAATTTTTAACTGCAAATGAATTTTAGGGCCGAGTTGCACAAACTTGGAGCCGAGTAACCAACTTGGGTTCAGGTAACCTGTTTTGGTGAGTAACCAAGTTGGGTCCGACAGCCTTATTTTTGGGCTCAATTAAGTTATAGATCATTCCCCTTTATGTTAACAGTTTCAACACTTTAAGATTTGTAGAATCCGTAGATTCCCCATCATCTATTTATGCACTGGTCGTTCACCCAGTCTATATGGGGTCGCATATTTCTGAGATTTGGGATTAGCTGGATTTTTCCTAGATCTATTGAGTTGTTGTTGCAACAATGGAGCTTCGTGCCTTGAAAGAAGAAAGGGAAAATTATGTGGGAAGTATGCTTGCTTGCCACTTGGTGGGTGGTTTGGAAGGAGAGAAATGCACGGGTGTTTGAGGGAATGTCCAAGGCTCCTCATTATCTTTATATGCAGATAATTGCATTGGTTATAAATCGGACAAGATATCATCCATCTTTCCAGTTTGTCTCAGCTTTTGATCTTTGGGAATGATGGGGTGTGGTGTGTTTGAGTAGTGAGTGGGCTAATAAAGTTGTGCAGAGATGGGAACCACCGCCTCAAGGAGTGTTAAAAATAAACTTTGATGGTGCTTGCTTTGGGAATCCTGGTCCAGCCGGGGTGGGATGTTTATGTCGTGATGATGCCGGCCAGGTTCTTTGGACTTTTTGGGGCCCTTTAGGTGTGACTGACGGTACGGAGGCGGAAGTCCAAGCGGCTTTCAATGGCATAAAAAAAAGGTGAGTAGGGACTGTCTGAAGAGTTTAATTGTTGAAGGGGACTCGTTTAATGTTATCCGGTGGCTGAGGGGTGGGGTGGCTCCACCTTGGAGGTTTTTGGATCTTTTTGACGAAATGGAAGATATATTGGCGGAATCAGATATTGAGTTGATCTATGTTAGAAGGTCTGCTAACGAGAAGGCGGATGCGTTGGCTAGAAGAGGGGTGGTATGCAACTCGATGAATTGGTCTGATCAAGTTCCTATTTGATGTCCTATTCATTGTGTAATTAGTTTTTTATTTTTGTGTTCTGTAACTTCGGGATTTCCCTTTCGGGCGTCCCTTCTGATTCTTTTATAATATTTGCCATTTAAAAAAAAAAGATTTGTAGAATCCGATCATCTATTTTTCCAACAAATAGTACGTTGGCCCCATTATAAAACTGGCAGAAGGCATGTCGATGGAGTACCTACTTTAAGACGGCTATCTCTTTAGAGGCAATTGTCTTTGCCTTCCCGATTCCTCCCTCAGGTTGTTGGTCATCGAAGAATTGCATGACAAAGGGCATTTTGGGTAGAATAAAACCGCTTGGTTAGTGAAAGAAAAGTTCTATTGGCTGGGCATCGATAAGGATGTTCACACCTTTGTTCAGAGGTGCCACGTATGTCAGACAGCCAAGGGAATTGCCACCAATGTCGGATTATATTCCCTTCATATTTCTAGAAGCGTCATGGATAGTCGTTTCTATGGATTTGTTAAACACAGATGAAATTTTTGCATATGCCATCATAAATCCATTGTCTTGTTTGTATTTTCTTGTACTCTGCGTTTCTTGTTAAGCTTATCCTTGTGACCAAACTTCTCAGTGTGCTCTTATTTGAAGTAGAGATCAAGCATAACGGATCTTTTGTGTGGTTATTTTCATTGTTAGTGAGAAATATTTATACTGAAAAATATTTAAATAAATAAAGTGTTAAATTTTAAAGTGTATTTTTTGGGTAGCTTTATTTTATTTTTATTTTGAGTGATGTAGTGAGGAGAAATATGTATTTTGTGTCCATGGGCATTTTGGTCTTTTGTTGGCTTAGCTTGCACATGTGTGAGCCACACATGTTTGCTACAACTTTTCCCACTACTTCCTATTTCAAATTCAAACCTTTACTCGGAACTCCAAACCCACTACTTCCCTAAGCATTTAAGACACCACTTTCCCATACCCACTACCACTTACATAAGCTATCTTCTCTTTTACTTTCCAAGACTAAGCCTAATTCTCATAACTTCACTTTGGTAGAGATTCTCCACTACCTAGACCTCCATTGAAGCTTCATTGAAGCCAAGCTTTCCTCTTGAAGCTTTCTTCTTTTTTATTGTTCTTTATCTTGTAGTGTTGTTCTTTCTATCATATATTGAATCACATCTTTTTGGGTATTGTTCTTCTTCTACTTTGGTTGTTGATTTTGGGCTAGTGTAAACTAACTTAGGTTTCAATATTTGAGGAGAGGATTTTCCGGTGGTGAGAAATTCGTCTTTCTCTATATGGTATCAAAGCCACAAGGGTGGTAGTTGGTGCTTGTCAAGATTCCCTTGGTGAAGAAGTTCAATCGGTGCTTTGAAGATGGATATGAGTGGAAGGGTTAGCGGACTCGCCATTGAGTTGCTAAATCAATCGAATTACAAGATATTGAGAACATGTATGGAGTCTTATCTTGTGGGAGAAGATTTATGGGATGTTGTTTGCGGAGATGCAAATGTGGCTCCGGAAGATACACAAGAAAATGGCGATGTGTTGAAGGCGTGGAGGATGAAGAATGCTAAGGCCAAATTTCTTTTGAAGCGGTCTATTTCGCACGACTTGTTTGAGCACATCATTGGGTGTAAATCGGCGAGTGAGATTTGGACTACCCTTGATGGATTGCTCAACAAGAAGAATATGGCTCGTCTACAAATGTTGGAAAATGAGTTGGCAAATACTACACAAGGTGGTCTCTCTATTTCTCAATTCTTTTTGAAGATCAAGAATCTTTGCTCGGAGATTTCTTTATTGGATTCGGAATAGCCTATTTCGGAGGCACGAGTGAAGCGGCATATTATTCATGGGTTGAAAAGAGAGTATATTTCTTATGTTACGTCAATTCAAGGGTGGGATCGACAACCTTCTTTGGTAGAATTTGAAAATCTTCTTGCTTCACAAGAGTCTTTAACTAGACAAATGGCGGGTTGTTCAATATCTAGGAGTGAAGGAGAAGCATTATTTTCAAGCAACAAGAAGCCTTCCAACAAATATAAAGAGAAGAAAAATATTCCAAGTAAAGGTGGAGATGAAGGAGGATCATCCGTTATAGGTAATGGAAACCGAAAGGGTAACAAGTGTTACCAATGTGGTAAACTTGGGCATATACAAAAGAATTGTCGTGTGAAATTGTTGGATGGAAATGTAGCCAAAAAAGTTGATGATCCAAAATATGAAGAAGATTGGGGTAGATGTTTATAGACACCCTATTTTGACCAGACCCAAGTTCGCGTTGTTTGTGCGAAGCCCCATCAAATCAACTAGGTAGGGTCCCAAACTTCACCCTAAGCTAGCTTAGAGTCCCACCAAGGCCCCCGTAAAATTTTATCGAGATCCGAGCACGTTTACCTAGCGAACGAGCCGAGTGGGAACCGTAGTGTAAACCAGAAGAGGGGGGTGCATTTATCCTGAGCGGTGCTGAGCATAGGTGAAATTCCACTTAGCAACCCAAGAGGGGGTGAATTGGGTTTCTTTTCAAATTTTAAGAATTTTGAAAACTTAGATTGCACTAGTTTTAGATTTAATAGGAAATCAAAAATAGTATTCAAAGCAATAGTGAAAACTTACCACACAAGAAGAGGTGAAGAGGCAAAGAAGCTTTGACACAAAGATTTTTATAGTGGTTCGGTCTTAGCTCAAGACCTACTCCACTCTTCTCAAGTTACTCTCCTTGAGGATTCCACTATCTTCTCCAAGGAACTTAAATACGGCGTTCCTTCCGTCTTGTACAAATCGAGCTCCACGCTCCAAGGGTCTTCTACGGCGCCCTTTGTGCCAAATACAAAGAAGATGAAATGAAAAGGCTTGCTTGCCTCTAGATAGGCTAATTTAAGGTAAAGCTCACTCACTCTCACAAGAACAAGATGAACAAATGAAGGTCCTAAGGTCTCTCAAGAATAATCTAAGGTAAATGGCACAAGAGAGAGATGGAGAGTGAAGATCTTCAAGAGAAGGAGAATAAATGGCTTTTAGTGCTCTTGAAATCTTTGTAAAATCCTTAGGTGAAAAGCCCAAGAGTCCCTAGGTTCATATATATAGAGAGGGCAAAGAAAACACAAAATTTCGCTCCCCAACGGTCGTCTCGGACTCCGGTCTCGGAGCACCGAGCGACATATTTTTTGAACCTGGAACTATTCTCGGAGCTCCGAGAATTTTCTCGGAGTTCCGAGTTCGGAGCTCCGAGAATATTCTCGGAGTTCCGAGAAGCCTACGAACAGCAGAATTTCCTTATATTTTTGCTGTTTTTGTTTGGGCTTTTGGAACTTTGATTTTTCAAGATAAATGGAATGTCATGAGGGTCCAACAATGTTGGGACACCACTATGAATATTCACAAACCCATTAAATTCTATCTAGGTTGATTTTAACTCTCTTTTGTGCCATAGACCTAGACTAAACATTAAGGACCATTTACATTCTAAATTTACTTGGTCTTCAATCTTGTTGGCACCTTGTAGGGGCTTTGACATGTCTTCACTCAACTCCATTGATGCTTGAGCCAAGCTTGAACTTTTAAGTTGATTTGCCATTTTTGTGTTTGAGTTGATTTGCCATTCTTGTGCTTGAGTTGATTTGCCATTTCTTGTGCTTGAGTTCACCCTTGTCATGCACTCTTGAGGATGGTACACTGTGAACATCATAACTTTGCCACTGGAAATTATTAGTGTATAAAACCTTTATAACAAATTGAGTTTGTTAATCATCAAAACAATTCAATAGGAGTACTTGTTGAACCCTTGGGCTAACAATCCCCCCCTTTTTGATGATGACAAACATAATTTGTTTTAGGGTAGGAGCTCCCCCTTTAGGGATGAATAAAACACTTTGGGCTCCCCCTAAGAGTTTGATTTAATTGAACATTTAAGGCATTACTTTAAGGATGAAAATTTGATTGCAAAATTTTAAGCATAGAGCTTTGCTCCCCCTTAATATATGCATTGGGAGCTCAAATATTCTCCCCCTTTTGTCATCACCAAAAAGGTGGAACAAAAGGAGTGAGGGTAGGTGAGAGCAAATGAACAAGTAACGTGTAATGCTATAAAGAGAGTAGGCATAATACAATGTATGCAAGCAAAAAGAATGGAACATAAAAGCACACTGCACAGAAAACAAAAGATATATATATATATATATATATATATATATATATATATATATAGGATGTGAAATGACATACAGAAAAGTGCATACAACCAGTCAGCGTATGACACATCATAATAGTGACAGATGTAGATAAACCTAATACATCCCAAAAAAGATCCATACAACCAATGTATAGTCCAAAGACTATCGATACAAAAGAGAACAGATAGATACGCCGAATAGAAATCTGATAAAAAACAAGAGCCAACATCAGAGAACTCGAGCCATCTACTGATGCGGAGGAGGCGGTGGCTGATGAGAAGAGCTGCCCGGCGCCTGGCCCCACTGCTCACTGGAGAGGTAGCGATAATAGGCGTTCCACTGGTCATCAACATGGGTAGTCAGGGTATGGAAGCGAGCAGAAATCTCAGAGTCGACATGGGTAGACAGCTGCGCGAACTGTGAGGCCATGGATCGCTCAATAGCCTCCTGCATGTCAGCCAAATCCTGACGAGTGCAGAACTGAGAGGTATCCTGTGATGGCTGGGGTGCTGGTGCAGCCTGGGACTCGGCTTCGTAGCCGCCTTCATCGTCAGAATCAAAGTCAATTGCTGCTTGATTCAGAGCCATGCGGTTAAAGGTCTGAACGTCAAACGGGGCAGTCAGAGTCATGGTCAGTTCTCCATCCAAGGTGATGCCAAAGTGACGGAAGACACGGGTGAGGACCATGCCATAGGGCAACGAAGAGCGGTAGCGGCCAGGGGTCTGAAACATGAAGCGGAACATGATGTACGGCAGACAAAGCTGGCGGCCCTCGAGGATGCTGTAGATAAGATAGGCCTCTAAGGGTCTGAGGGCTTCACGCATCCCAGCACGAGGGATGAAGATGTGGTACATGAAATTGTGAAGCATGCGCGCTACCGGAATGAGGTCAGCGGATTGGACGAGCATATTTGAGCGGTAGCACCGCGTAATCCGACCATAGACCGTGTCATGATCGATATCATCAAGTGAATGTGTCCCATCTTCCGGCCAGAAATAGTGTGTGAGGCCATCAGAGCTAATCCCAAGAAGAGTGGCAAAGGTGTGATAGTTGAGTTTGATGACTGTTTTCTTGATTTTGGATTCAATTTTGAAGAAGGAAGGGGAAATTGTGAGATTGGCGTAGAAGAGACGCACCAATCGAGGGTATACTGGTTCATTGAGGTGAAGGATGGGTGTCCAATGGAGGGCATCAAATTTGGCCTGTAAATCAAAATGTTGAAGTATAGGGGGATCAATGTACCTGCCGGTGAGGATGCCCCGAGTGCCGACGTCGGCCCAGAGTTTCTTGGCCTTATCCCCAGTGAAAAATGAGTTGGGCATAACCTCGGCCACCACAGCCTTCGCCTTCGCCTTCTTTCGAGAAGGCCCTTCTTCCTCGGGAACTTCTTCAGGAACGTATTCGGGATCTGCAGCTTGGGAGGAGCCTCCAATGTTGAGATTTTTGGTTTTAGGAGGCATGGTGAGAGAAAGATGTGGGTGAAGAGAAAAATAAAGAAGAGAAGAGAGCCCTAAAATGAAAGAAATTTGGAAAAATAGAGAGAAATAGAGAGAATTAGAGAGAAATAGAGGGAAATAGAGAAGAATAATGGTGTAAAAAGAGAGAATAGCCCTAGAATGGAGGAAATTAGAAGAAATGGAGAAGGGAAGAAGGAAAGAACGAAAAATGGGTGAAATTCTAGGGTTTTAAGAAGAAAAAAAAAGGTTTTTGGGAAGAAGAGAGGGATTTTGAAGGGAGAAAAGAGTTGTGGAGGAAGGTGTAGGGAGAAAAAGGAAGAAAAACCACGAAAATGGAGGTAGGGTTTGAGGAGAAATGGAAGGAAGAGGGAAAGAGGAGAGAAAAATAAGTAAAAATGAACCGGGTCCAGGGGTTTTAACGCTCATGGTCCGATTCTCGGAGCTCCGAGAAATATTCTCGGAGTTCCGAGAACACACGCAATTTTTTTATTTTTCTACTGTCCGATTCTCGGAGTTCCGAGAAATTTTCTCGGAGCTCCGAGGACAATCTGGAAGAAATCTCGGAGTTCCGAGAAACGCTCCAGGAGCCCTCTGTCCATTTTCTCGGAGTTCCGAGACAAAATCTCGGAGTTCTGAGAATTTTTTTTTTTTTTGAATTGAATGTGAGGAGAACATAGTTACATGTGATATTTCGAATTGCAACTTAACCATGATACAATGCATGAACACGCTGATGACTTACCGAGGGTGTAGATGATGGCGCATGGCCAGAGTTTTAGGTATCTTAATTTAGGGTGATGGTACCGACGCCCCCTTGAAATGAAGTGGGCTATGGGTACCAATTGAGTGATTTTTAGAGTTAGGGTTGGATCATCTAAAATCATGTAGTCACAATCAAAATATGAGATATATATAGACATATACAAAGATAATTGTGTCTTCTATTCATGCTTCATGTGCAAACTCTTTCACTTGATCTAGACTCCAAATGTTAAGTCCACTCCTAAGGTCACAAAATCGATCCTCATTAAGGGGTTTTGTGAAGATGTCCGCCAATTGTTCATTGGTGTGGATGTACTTAATTTCAATATCCCCTTTTTGAATATGATCTCTTAAGAAATGATGCCTTACCTCCATGTGCTTAGTTCTAGAATGTTGAATTGGATTTTTGGTCAAGTTGATGGCACTTGTATTATCGCAATGGATTGGAACATTACTAAATGCAAGATTGTAGTCCATGAGAGTGTTCTTCATCCATAGGATTTGTGCACAACAAGATCCGGTCGCAATATATTCTGCTTCAGTAGTAGACAAGGCTACCGAGTTTTATTTTTTGCTAAACCAAGACACTAGAGACCTTCCAAGGAATTGACAAGTGCCACTTGTGCTTTTTCTATCAATTCTACAACCGGCAAAGTCGGCGTCCGAAAATCCTACTAGATTGAACTCATTCGATCGTTCATACCATAAACCTAAAGAGGGAGTTCCTTTGAGGTATTTGAATATCCTCTTAACGGCACTCAAATGAGACTCTTTAGGAGCCGATTGAAACCTAGCACAAATATACACACTAAACATTATATCCGGCCGACTAGCGGTCAAATATAATAGACTACCTATCATTCCTCTAAACTTTTTCTCATCAACCGGTTTGCCAATTTCATCCTTTTCTAATTTGGTGGAAGTACTCATAGGAGTTGGCTTGATTTGGGAGCTATCCATGCCAAATTTCTTAAGGAGTTCCTTAGTATACTTCTCTTGGTTGATGAAAATTCTATTTTTACATTGTTTGATTTGAAGTCCTAGGAAATAGGTAAGCTCTCCCATCATACTCATCTCAAACTCTTTTTGCATGGATTGTGCGAATTCTTCACACATCTTATCATTGGTAGCACCAAATATTGTGTCATCTACATAGACTTGAACAATAAGCATATCTTTTCTTTTTCTTTTAATGAACAAGGTTTTGTCAACCGTGCCCATTTGAAAGCCACTCTCTAATAGGAAGGAGCTGAGCCTCTCATACCAAGCTCTAAGAGCTTGCTTTAGACCATACAAGGCTTTGTCCAACCTATATACGTGATTAGGGTATTTGAAATCCTCAAAACCGGGAGGTTGTTCAACATAAACTTCCTCCATAATATACCCATTTAGGAATGCACTCTTCACATCCATTTGATACAACTTAAAGTTTTTATGGGATGCAAATGCAAGTAGCATCCTTATGGCTTCCAATCTAGCAACCGCAACAAAGGTCTCATCATAATCGATACCTTCCTCTTGGTTGTAACCTTGGGCTACTAATCTAGCTTTATTCCTTTGAATATCTCCATGCTCATCGAGTTTGTTTCTAAACACCCATTTAGTCCCAATAACCGGGTGATCACTAGGCCTAGGAACTAACCTCTATACTTGGTTTCTCTCAAATTGGTTTAGTTTCTCATTCATAGCAATCATCCAAAATTCATCATTTCCAGCTTGTTTTATGGATTTGGGTTCTATTTGGGAGATAAAGGCCACGTTGGCACAAACATTCTTATAGTGAGATCTTGTCTTAACTCCTTATGAGGTTTCACCTATGATTTGAGTAGAAGGGTGACTAGACATGATTCTACTATGTTTAGGAATACTTTCTACTTCAAGTTCTTCTATATGTTGACCTTCTAAATCAAGATTTTCTAAGGGTTGAATAATGGACTCTACTTGGCTATGAGGCTCTAGAAGATTGACACCGTCATCATCTTCATTAATGACTTTAGGAGGTTCAAATGACTCATCAAATTTGACATGCACGGATTCTTTCACAATTTGAGTTCTTTTGTTATAGACTCTATAAGCTTTACTATGTGTTGAATAGCCTAAGAAGATACCTTCATCGGATTTTGAATCAAACTTGTGCAAGGTGTCTTTCATGTTTAATATAAAATATTTACAACCAAAAACTTTGAAATAGCTAACTTTGGGGAGTGTTCCACTCCATAGTTCATAAGGTATTTTGTTAAGGTGAGGTCTAATGAGCACTCTATTTAAAATATAGCAAGCCGTGTGAACGGCTTCCGCCCAAAAATTTCTTGGAACATTGTGCTCATTTAACATGGTTCTAGCCATTTCAATAAGTGATCTATTTTTCCTTTCAACTACCCCATTTTGTTGGGGAGTTCTTGGAGCCGAGAAATTGTGCTTGATTCCATTTTCATTACAAAAGGTATCAAACTCAATGTTCTCAAACTCGGTTCCATGATCACTTCTAATTTCATTTATGAAAACCCCTTGTTCATTTTGAATTCGCTTGCACAAGTTGAGAAATTTTTTGAAGGTTTCATCTTTACTAGTTAAAAACAACACCCAAGTGAATCTAGAGTAGTCATCAACAATTACATATACATATCTACTGCCTCCTCTACTACTAGTCTTCATGGGACCAAATAGGTCCATGTGAAGGAGTTGGAGTGGACAAGAGGTAGATAATACACTTATGGGTTTAAAAGAGTCTTTAGCATGTTTTCCATGAATGCAAGCACTACAAACTTTATCTCTAATGTATTTGAGTTTAGGTAACTCTCTCACAAGATTCTTAGAAGATAATCTTGAAATTAAATCCATATGAGCATGACCAAGTCTCCTATGCCATAACCAAGGGTTATCATCCATGGCGGAGAGACATTGGATGTTTTGATTTTCAAGGTCTTCTAATGCTAATGAATACATATTGCCATCTCTATATGCAACAAATTCAACTTCATTATTCTTGGAATTCAAAATTTTACATCTATCTTTTTCAAAAAGGATTTTGTGACCAAGATCACATAGTTGACTAATGCTTATCAAATTAAATGAAAGACCGTCAACGAGCAAAACATGTTCAACCTTAATGCCCTTAATTTTAATGGTACCTTCACCGAGGATTTTGCTTCTTGTATCATCCCCAAAGGTGACATTTCCTTGATGACTCATGGTGACAAAGGCGAACTTGCTTACATCTCCCGTCATGTGCCTTGAGCAACCGCTATCCAAGAACCACTTGTCCTTGAGGGTTTTCCTTTCAAGCACACCTACAAGAAACAAAGCTCATGTTGAAGTTTTAGGTACCCACTTTTTCTTGGGTCCTTCAAGGTTAGCAACATCATAAAGCTCATTCTTTTTAACCCACATAAATTTTGTTGCTTTTGATTTCTTAACATTGCATGCAAACCTTAAGTGTCATATTCTACCACAATAGTGACAAGTGGGAATAAAAGCACTAGTGTTAGCATGGATGTGGGAGAAATTTCCTATAACTTTATTTTTGAATGAGGCTTTTCCTTTAGAAAAGGATTGGTAACCAAGACCATTTTTTTCTAGAGAGACAAGCTTATTTTCAAGAATTTCATCTAGTTTATTTTTGCCACATGAGAATTTTTTAAATGTTAAAGCAAGTTCTTTGCATTTCAAAACAAGTTTCTCATTTTCTTCTTTTAAGCTTTTGTTTTCAAAGATTAATTTGTCTACTTCTTCATTCAAAGCTTTATTTTCCAAAATCAAATTTTCACTTGTATTGGTTTGCAAATCGAATTCCTTTTTCATGAACCCAAAATCCCTAGTGACATTTTGTAAGGACTTTTTCATTGTTTTGTTTTTGGCGAGTTGTAAATCCAAATTTTCATGAAGTTTTTCACAAGCAAAAATTAGTTCATCATTAGAGAATTCATGAGATATATCATCAACATCATTTACCTCGGATAAGGAGATATCTTGTGTTACATCGGCGAGTCCCATGAAGCAAAGGTCATCTTCATCCTTTCCGTTGGATTCATTTCCGGATGAAGCACTCCCTTCATCCCAAGCCGCCGCACACAAAGCCTTTTTGCCATGTCTTCTATTCTTCCTATCCTTGTCATTGTTGTTGATGAGTGGGCAATTTGGCCGTATATGACCAACCTTGTTGCACTTATAGCATCTCATCTCCTCTTTGTTTGAAGGCCTATTTCTTCCTTGGCTAGAGTTGCCTCCTTTCTTGAATTTGAGAAATTTCTTGAATCTCTTGGTGAAGAGAGCAAGATCATCTTGTGTGTCTTCTTCACTCTCTTCCTCTTCACTCTCAACTCTTGCTTTGAAAGCTATTCATTTTCTTTTTGTATCTTCCTTTTGTTTGTTTAAGGTTTCTCTTCCTTTTAAAACCATTTCAAAAGTTATTAAGGAACCTATTAAGTCTTCTAAGCCCATTTTTGATACGTCTTTTGCTTCTTCAATGGCGGTGACCTTGGGATCCCAATCTTTAGGTAAAGACCTAAGTATTTTGGTAACTAAGTCCTTGCTAGACAATTGTTTACCTAAGGATCTCAACCCATTTGTTATGTTTGTGAACCTAGTATGCATTTCGGCAATGGTTTCATTTGGGTCCATCATGAATAGCTCATACTCTCTAAAGAGAAGATTCATCTTGGACTCTTTCACTTGATTTGTCCCTTCATGAGCTATCTCTAGCATATCCCAAATCTCCTTAGCGGTTTCAAGAGTAGAAACTCGACTGAACTCCTCGGGAGATAAGGCACAAATCAAGGCATTCATTGCTTTTGCATTGATAGTGGATTCTCTTCTTTCATTTTCATCCCATAGTTCCATATCAACACTAGGTTCATTATATCCATTTTGGATACTTCTCCAAACATCAAAATCCAAAGATTTTAAAAACACTCTCATTCTAGCTTTCCAATATGGATAGTTTGAGCCATTGAAGAAGTGAGGTCTAGTGGTGGATTGCCCCTCATTGCTATGAGAAAAGGTTGCCATTTGAATCTTTCCCTTGTAGGTTTTCAAAGAGAATTCCTATGTAAGAGCCTATGCTCTGATACCAAGTGAAATTCCACTTAGCAACCCAAGAGGGGGTGAATTGAGTTTCTTTTCAAATTTTAAGAATTTTGAAAACTTAGATTGCACTAGTTTTAGATTTAATAGGAAATCAAAAATATTATTCAAAGCAATAGTGAAAACTTACCACAGAAGAAGAGGTGAAGAGGCAAAGAAGCTTTGACACAAAGATTTTTATAGTGGTTCGGTCTTAGCTCAAGACCTACTCCACTCTTCTCAAGTTACTCTCATTGAGGATTCCACTATTTTCTCCAAGGAACTTAAATACGGCGTTCCTTCCGCCTTGTACAAATCGAGCTCCACGCTCCAAGAATCTTCTACGGCGCCATTTGTGCCAAATACAAAGAAGATGAAATGAAAAGGCTTGCTTGCCTCTAGATAGGCTAATTTAAGGTAAAGCTCACTCACTCTCACAAGAACAAGATGAACAAATGAAGGTCCTAAGGTCTCTCAAGAATAATCTAAGGTAAATGGCACAAGAGAGAGATGGAGAGTGAAGATTTTCAAGAGAAGGAGAATAAATGACTTTTAGTGCTCTTGAAATCTTTGTAAAATCCTTAGGTGAAAAGCCCAAGAGTCCCTAGGTTCATATATATAGAGAGGGCAAAGAAAACACAAAATTTCGCTCCCCAACGGTCGTCTCGGACTCCGGGCTCGGAGCTCCGAGCGACATATTTTTTGAACCTGGAACAATTCTCGGAGCTCCGAGAAGCCTACGAACAGCAGAATTTCCTTATATTTTTGCTATTTTTGTTTGGGCTTTTGGAACTTTGATTTTTCAAGATAAATGGAATGTCATGAGGGTCCAACAATGTTGGGACACCACTATGAACATTCACAAACCCATTAAATTCTATCTAGGTTGATTTTAACTCTCCTTTGTGCCATAGACCTAGACTAAACATTAATGACCATTTACATTCTAAATTTACTTGGTCTTCAATCTTGTTGGCACCTTGTAGGGGCTTTGACATGTCTTCACTCAACTCCATTGATGCTTGAGCCAAGCTTGAACTTTTAAGTTGATTTGCCATTTTTGTGCTTGAGTTGATTTGCCATTCTTGTGCTTGAGTTGATTTGCCATTTCTTGTGCTTGAGTTCACCCTTGTCATGCACTCTTGAGGATGGTACACTGTGAACATCATAACTTTGCCACTGGAAATTATTAGTGTATAAAACCTTTATAACAAATTAAGTTTGTTAATCATCAAAACAATTCAATAGGAGTACTTATTGAACCCTTGGGCTAACAATAGGCTGTATGGGACACGAATTTGTCGTGCGCCCATTAACTTTTTACGCAACCGCCCGTCAATCAAAAATGGTAGTGCTAATATCGGTATACTCCCATTCTTATAAAAAGCAGAAAGCTCTCATTAAAAGGGAAGAAAAAAAGAAAAAAAAAGAGAAAAAATTCGTTAGAGAGAGAGAGAGAGAGAGAGATTTCCCAAATCCTAAACCCAATTTCTCTTTTCCGATCGAGATTTTCCTCTTCCGATCATCTTCTCCGGCGGATTTCGACCGGATTTTAATAACCTTTGGTAGCATGTTTTCCTTTTTCTTTCTTTGATAGATTTTTCTGTTGATTTCTCTTTTCTTATAGCCATTAAATCTCATTTTTCAAGCATAAAATCCTAGGTTTAATCTTGTTTACTTAGAAAACCTTGTATTTGAGGTTCTAATACTCAAATCCGAGCATCTCACTTTTGGATCTAGATTTTCCCTAATTTTCTAGAAAGAGAAGCTCTCGATTTTCTAGAGAGAGAAACTAGATCCCATTTTTTATTTTTCCGATCGTTCTTCATTTTCTCCGGTCGAGCTCCGGTGAGATTCTGGCTAATATTCCGTTTGATCCTTCTTCTCCACTTGGATTTGTCTTTTTCTATTTTCTTTGAGCTCAAATCTCAAGCTTCTTCATCCAAACCCTAAATTCATGTTTCTAAGCCCTAGAACCGAATTCATAAGTGACAGCCTATAGATCTTAGGTTTAGCTTTAGCAATTTTATAGATCTGAAAAGGAGGAGCTGCAATTCCAATATAAGCTTTTGTCATTGGCAAGATCAGAGATCTCATTGTTGCTAAGAAGTGGATCGAGGAGCTCTAATTTTATCTGATCAAAACCCTTGCCGGAGAAACAAGATTTAATTTCTCTGATTTTGGAATTAAAAGAGCGAAGGTTGGAACAAAGGTGAGATTAGAAGTTCTACTGAAAAATCAGGTATTTTCTTTGTTTATCCTACTTTCTATTTATGTTATAGCTTTTTACTTTGAATATGCTTTGAATTCCTATGGTTTTAGTCCAAATTTAGTTAGTTGGTTTGGAGCTTTTATATTAATAGCTTATATAGTGCTTTTGCTTAGGTTCTGATCTAATTTTTGATACAGAATTTTCTCTTGCATAATGATTTGGTATTTTCTCCTTGCTCTTTGGTTCAAATCAAATGAGAAAATTTCTCCTTTACTTTTGAGAATGATGTTAAGATAATCCTATTTATCCGATGTATAAATTTGGTTTCGTTTTTATTTTGTATGACTTAGTTTGAGTTTTCTTCAGTGATAGAGAAGACCTTGTAGGATCTGTAGTGGTACTTGGAGAGTTTCTAAAGATGCTAAAACCTATCATGGCAAAGGCTCTTTTATATTGTTGTATAAGGGTTCAGGTTAACTCCAAGGTGTAGTACGCTTAAGGTAATAGCAACAGGGAGCCATTTTCAGACTATTCTTGGTTCAGCTGAAGAAGCGTGATGATTTTTCTCAGAGTAGTGTCAGTTATGAGCAAGAAATGGGTAGAGAATGATTTTATAATTTTGTAGTGTCCTTGAGAATATACATCTCTTTTGAGTTGTGTACGTTGTTTGATTTTGTTTTGTCTCAGAGGATACTAACATTGATCTAGCATTTTTTGCATCATTTTTGAGCTGTTGAGAATCTGCAAGTCATGTTTGTGTTGTGGAAAATTCGAATGAAATTTTATTGATATAAAAGGCTTGTATCACTGCCTTGAATCCTTAGCATCAAAATAGACAGACATGACGTTATCATGAAATTTGGCTTATGAAGTCAAATTTCTAAGGAGTTAAAGAACTGTTCTTGAAGGATTTCCCTTTATGTTTCTGTCAATTCTTGAACGCTATGATTTGATTCTCCTGATGAATTGTGTAAATCTGAGTTTTTATTCGTATAAAATTCAAGCTTTCATGTTTTTAAATGATGAGGATTTCGTTAATTTGTTTTGGATCGCCTATGGTGATTTTAGTTTTAGAGTTGCTAATGAGATTTCCTGCAGATGCATGACGCATATGGTGCATAGGATAAAAGAAAACAGATATTTGGCTTTGTCTATTTGGTTTCCTCTCATACAAATAAAGGAAATGTCAGCTTTAGGAGATGATTTTTATCTTGTCTTTGGGTTTGGACTTAAGACTAGGAATTTTGAAGTATAAAATCAACAGCAGGTTTTGATTGTATATACAAATAGGTCGTTTGGATTTGTCTTCAGTTTAAATTTCCTGAGTTTTAAGCCTACTGCGTATCATTGTTTAGATCAAGATCTAATTGCTCATTTTGGATACATCGGTGGTTCATCTTTTGAATCGAAATCAAGATTTGTTTGATCAAGTACTCAAAGATGTAATTGAATTTATCTCTCTGTATAAGTGTGTATTCGTCTTGAAAAATGTATATATATATATATATATATATATATATATATATATATATATATATATGTACGTATGTGCATATGTGCATAAGTGAATATTTGTCAGTCAATGTGCGTATAGCTATGAATAAATGTATGTGTATGTGAAGATATGGCTATGAAGGTGTGTGTGTCTATGTGTAATTGAATGAGTCATGGTTACAAGTAGAATTGTCAATGCTCTATGGTATATGATAGCCCATACTTCAGCTCTTATTATGCACAGTTCGAGTCCACATTTCAGCTCTTGTTTTGCACAAGGTCAACCCATGGATACGCCCCCAGTTTTTGGCACAATTCTGTCCATGATTCGCCCCCAGTTTTTGGCACAATTCTGTCCATGATTCAGCCCCAGTTTTTGGCGCAATTCTGTCCCTGATTCAGCCCTAGTTTTGGCACAAATTAGCCCATGATTCAGCCCCTTCATACGTAGTTCAGCTATGTTTTCCATGCTACAAAGTTAGCCCATTTTCTTTGCTTTGGTTTAGTTACATTTAGAGAGTCACAGTAATTTTTATCACTTATCACAATGAAACCATTTAAAATACAGTGGTCATAACCTGAAATAAAAACCAGTGGTTTATTTCGTATTGTGCCAGGCTCAAGTTATGGTAGTTCATCTTCATTATGCTGTCATAGTTTATTTCCATTGTACCTGAAATGAAAACTAATGTAGTTTAGTGTCACTGGGCTGAATTGAAAGCTCTCATAGGTCATGTTCATTGTGAGCTCTTGTACGTCATTTACATTGTGCTAATTTGAGAGCTTTTGTGGCTCATTTATGTGTGCTGAATTGTTAGTTGGAAATAGTTATGTTACTTCATAATCTGCATGTTCTACTAGTAGTTCTTCTCTGGAATCATTTGGAAGTTGATGGCATTAACAGGTTACATGTCTTTGTTTTATTTATGACATAATTGTGTTTAATGTGTACATGATTTGTTCTTAGCTATCAGATGTATGGCAATTATTTGAATATAGGGGACTTGCACAGTCCGAGCAACGCTCCCCTCCTTTCATTAGAAGACTTTCTTAGTCTTTTAGACATGTACCATAAATATGAGTCATTCTCATTGCAAGGGCGATGAAGGCGATAGCCCAATCCCATCTTTAAAGGACTTGATTGGTCCTAGTAGCACTCATTTTTTTCTTTTTTTTTTGTTTAGTAGGCTTAACCAGCCTTTTAGATGTTTTAATCATTTTTTTTTCCAGAACATTTCTCTCATTGCAAGAGCAATTATAAGGTTATTTGGAGCCCCATAGGAGACATGCTTTGTCTCATTTGTTTTAGGGGTGTCTTTTCCTTTTGACATGTTTTATCTGATTGGCGTTCCACTCGTTTGTGATCATGCTAGTTTACTTGTTTGTGACCACGCTGGTGTATCATGTTTGTGAGCATGCTTGTTTACTTGTTTGTGAATCACACCCGTTTACTTGTTTAGCATCTTTATCTCGGAATTTATTTCGAACTACGTTGGCTTGATCCTCTTCCACGAGGTACGTAGTGCAGCTTGGGATCCACATCCCAAGTTCAGCCAAACCTTTCAAAATAAACATTTCAAACCTTTCAAAAATACAAAAAATCTTCAAAACCTTTTCAAAAAGATCTTCCCCTAGAGTTAGGAGTCTGTCCTAAATATTTGGGGTGTTTTAGAGTTAGGAGGCTGTCCTGATTTGTATTGATATGGTGTGTCCTGTCGTGTGAGTGTTCCTAGAGTTAGGAGGCCTCGAGTTGATCGGTTAGACATTTAGTCGAACTCATGGCTAGACTAGGAAGCATATAGTTAGCCCATGGTTTTCATTAGGTTGCACAGCCTAGATACACATAGGATGTAGGGCCCACCTGCATTAGCTTAAGGCTAACCAACTTGCATTAGTTAGGGCATATAGAGAGTGCTAAAAATTACAATTCACATGAACTTAAGCAATGATACAAAAAGCTTTAAAAATCAGTCGAGTCTAGTGGATCGAGTCTAGGATAGCGGTTCTAGATGGTTAGGCATTGTAGTTTAGAATAGGTCATCGAACTACGTTGACTCCGATTCTTCCCGAGGCCGGGATACGTAGAGCAGCTGGGATGGACGGCCATCTTGGTCCGAGTCAAGTCCTGCATTAGAGTTTTAGGATTTGTCTTATCGAGCCGTGTACAGAGTTGAATTATGTTGTGTGTTTTGTTGTGTTTTCTTACTTTCATGTACAGATCCTATACTTTTAGCTGTAGCGTGTATGTGTTTGTCCACGGAACTTAGATACTCATTAGGAATGTCACTCATAGTCTAGCTATGCTTAGGTGGCACACTTCTTTCATTTATCTTTTGTATGCTTATTATTTCTATTCTCAGGAAATGCATGCTTAGGTAGACGACTCCTGAGGATTGTTCCCATTTCATATGATTTTACCCAAAATTCTTTGGATCTAATAATAAATGGCATAAGAGACCAAGTGCTTGCACTCGGACGAATTGGAGGCGCTCTTCGGACCTTCTCCATTCGTAATCAGGCACGAACCCATTCACTTCTGGTTATCTATGGTATACAGAGCATATTTGTTTAAGGATCCATGGCCGTATACCATGGATGGCGACTCTGAGTTTGTTTAGGTACGTTTCGAATCCGGACTTGTTCCCGAATTGAGAGGTATCTCTTTTATATCGCCACTCGTGCTATGCTATGAGGGTGGCACCTGTTTCGAGAGTTCCTCGGTAGAAGTCTCCTTCACGCGTGGATGATCCAAGAGGCCGCTGGGGGCTCGTCCCCCACCTCTCTCCCGGATCGGGGTCCACAATGTTTCGTGGCGGAAACTACTACGGTGGGTGCTTTGGCATCCATCAATTTTGAGGATGATTGGATTGTCGATTCCGGTTGTGGGCATCATCTTACCGGCGATGAATCCAAATTCTCAAAGTTTCGAAAATATGAAGGCAACGATGCTATTATCACGGCGGACAACACTATACATCCGGTAGAGAAAGAAGGGGTCATCACCATTGGTGGTGCAAATGAGGATCATATTACACTTAAGAGCGTGTTTCATGTTCCCGGTATGAAGAAGAATCTTTTTTCGGTCGCAAATGCGGTTGATGCGGGAAATTATGTTTTGTTCGGGCCTAAGGAGGTGAAATTTCTTCAGAATATTTGAAGCTTGAAGGCGGATGTTGTCTACACCGGTAAGAGAGTTAAAGATTTGTTTGTTTTATCGGCTTCAACCTTATATGTTGATAAAATGAGTACAAATGATGGCGCTTCAATTTGGCATGCTAGATTGGGTCATATTAGCATGGATAAATTGAAGGTCATGGTGATAAAGAATCTAGTGAATGGGCTACCAAATTTGAATTCTTTTGGTAGTGGAAAGGTGTGTGAGGGTTGTCAATATGGTAAGGCACATCGTCTTCCATTTGACAAGTCTCTTTCAAGGTGCAAGGCCCCCTTGGAGCTTATCCATAGTGATGTAATGGGACCTTGTAGGACACCTTCACTTTCCAGCTTCCGCTATATGTTATTATTTGTTGATGATTTTACTAGATTTACTTGGGTATATTTTATAAGGGAGAAATCCGATACATTGCCTAAGTTTGTTGAGTTAAAGAAGACCGTTGAAGGTGTACTTCACAAGAAGATCAAGCGGTTGAGAACCGATAATGGTGGGGAGTTTACTTCCGATGAATTTTTCGCATTTTGTCGTGAGAATGGTATCCAAAGGGATCTCATTTGTGCCTATACGCCTCAACAAAATGGAGTTGCGGAGAGGAAGATTAGGCATCTTGTGGAAACTTGTAAAAGTTGGTTGTATGCAAAGAATTTACTCAAGGCCTTATGGGCGGAAGGTATGTCTTGTGCAACTTATGTGATTAATCGGGTGCCTCTTAGTCCGATTAATATGAAGTCTCCTTATGAGTTGAAGTTTGGGGTGAAGCCTAGTGTCAAGCATTTCAAGGTTTTTGGTTCAATTTGCTATGTGCATGTGCCGGATGAAAAGAGAACCAAGTTGGATGCTAAGGCGAAGAAGTGTATTTTCATTGGGTATGATGAAAGGAAGAAATGTTGGAAATGCATGGATCCTACAACTCACAAGTCCATTGTTTCAAGAGATGTTGTGTTTGATGAAGTCTCTTCTTATTATGGTTTGGATGGTGGTTCCACTAATGGTGTGGGTGTAGGTGAGCACATCCTTGTTGAGTTTGAGCCTTAAGTAACAATGAACTTGCTGGTGACACCAAATGTTTCAATGGAATTTGGGTTTTCCTCTTCTTTGCCGATGGGGGAGCAAGGTGATAGGGGGAGTGATGTTGCATGTCATGTTCAAGAAGATGAGCAAAATGAAGAAACTAATGAAGAGGAGTGTAGTGCATCACATCTTAGAAGATCAAAAAGAAAGATTGTCAAGCCGGCACGGTATCGGGATGAAAACATGGTGAGCACTTATTCTTGTTTCCTTTCCGGTCCATTTGATGACAATGAGCCTTCTTGCTTTGATGAAGCAAAAGGGGTGAGAGAATGGAAGGATGCCATGGATGAAGAGATGAATGCACTTGTGAAAAATGAGACTTGGGATCTTGTTCCTAAGCCTAATGATGTGAATCCGGTTACATGTAAATGGGTGTACAAATTGAAGCGGAAAGCGGATGGGAGTGTTGATAGATTCAAAGCAAGGTTGGTGGCTAGAGGGTTCTCTCAAAAGTACAGAGAGGATTATGAGGAAACCTTTAGTCCCGTTGCCAAGATTACTTCCGTTCGAGTTGTAATTTCATTGGCCGCTTGTCAAGGTTGGAAATTGTTTCAACTTGATGTGAAAAATGCATTTTTGTATGGTGAGATTGACAAAGACATCTACATGGAGCAACCGCCGGGTTATAACTCAAGTGATCATCCGACTCATGTTTGCAAGCTCAAGAAAGCTCTTTATGGGTTGAAGCAAGCTCCAAGGGCGTGGTATGGTAAGATTGCCGAATACTTGCAATTTTGTGGTTATTTTGCTTCTAACTCTGATTCTAGTTTATTTGTGAAGAAAGACAAAGGCTTGCTTGTCGTTGTGCTTCTTTACGTCGACGACATGATAGTTACCGGCAACAATGATGTTGAGGTTGCAAAGCTAACAGAGGAGCTTTCTATCGTTTTGAGATGAAGGACTTGGGAGAGCTAAGTCACTTCTTGGCTTGGAGGTGGAAACTTTGAAAGATGGAGTGCTAGTTTCTCAAAAAGGGTATGCGGAGAAATTAGTTGAAAGATTTGGGATGAATCAAAGTAAAAGATCCTCTACTCCTTTTGATCCCAACATAAAGATAAGGCGGGGAGAAGGCAAGCTTCTTCCGGATCCGTGGCCATATCGTGCTCTTGTGGGTAGTCTCATCTGACTATCACAAGACCCGATATTTCTTTTTCCGTTGGGCTTGTTAGTCGCTATATCCAAGCGCCACGGAAATCACACTTGAAGGCGGCAAAGAGGATTTTGAAGTATGTGAATTCTACCCTTGACTTTGGGTTACTTTACAAGAGAGGAGTTAATTTTATGTTGAATGGATTTACCGATGCCGATTATGGAGGGGACTTGGATGATCGGAGATCTACTTCCGGTTATGTGTTTTTGTGTGGATCGGTGGGTGTTTCTTGGTGTAGTAAGAAACAAGACTCGGTGTCTCTTTCAACAACAGAAGCAGAATATAAGGCAGCCGCTCTTGCGTCTCAAGAATGTGTTTGGTTGCGGCGGTTGATTGAAGATGTCCATTTAGCTATCCACAAGGCGACGACTATTCTTGGTGACAACCAAAGTGCGCTCAAACTTGCCACAAATCCGGTTTGTCATGCAAGAACAAAGCATATTGAGATCGAGCATCATTTCATTCGTGAAAAGATATTAGATGGTACAATTGTTGTAGCGGAAGTGAGGAGCAAAGAGAACATTGCCGACATTTTTACTAAGTCACTTTCCAAAGGACCATTTGAGCTACTTCGGGATAAGCTTGGAGTAGTTTCCAAAAAATCACTTTAAGGGGGAGTGTTAAATTTTAAAGTGTATTTTTTGGGTAGCTTTATTTTATTTTTATTTTGAGTGATGTAGTGAGGAGAAATATGTATTTTGTGTCCATGGGCATTTTGGTCTTTTGTTGGCCTAGCTTGCACATGTGTGAGCCACACATGTTTGCTACAACCTCTTGAAGCTTTCTTCTTTTTTATTGTTCTTTATCTTGTAGTGTTGTTCTTTCTATCATATATTGAAGCACATCTTTTTGGGTATTGTTCTTCTTCTACTTTGGTTGTTGATTTTGGGCTAGTGTAAACTAACTTAGGTTTCACTATTTGAGGAGAGGATTTTCCGGTGGTGAGAAATTCGTCTTTCTCTATATAGAGAAAAATATTTTCTCATTGATCAGCGAATTCTTAGCTATCCAGGAGCAGCTTCATAGGGATGCCACTGACAGGGCCTTATACTCTACCATTCCTTTCAAATCAGGGACTATCATGACCTTTTCCAAAGATCAAATGGAGCCATCTCCAAAGCCTGATATCTTGAAGCTGAAAGAAATATTGGCAACAGAAATTGTCATATCAGGAGCTTGTGCTAATTACTGTTATATTTTTATTGTGCTGTTAGAAGACCCAGTTCCTTTTGAGGCATCATATTCCTGGAACTAGTTTCTTGATTACCAACTGAGATTCTGAGAGAAAAATCAAAAGTTTTGAATAATCTATCCAAAAAGAAAAAAGGGTCACAAAAGAAGCTCATGACAGAATCTTGCATTACCCAAAAAAATAAAAATAAATCTCAAACTGAAAAACAGGTACATGATGCCAAACAGAACTTGCAGGGAAAGTTACATATCTGCAAATAAGACACGGCACTCTGTGACATTGAATGTCTCAATACTGTTACACACCTTAATTTCTATGTTTGGTTCGCAACTACCTTGATTTGTGCTTTTGTTTATCTTACTTTTCTGTGCTGCTGCAGAAAAAAAACTTTAGATAGAGGACAGGTGAACAATTTCCCTTCCCAGCCTTACTGAATTCACATAGTTTGTAGGGCCGTGTGCTGAAATACCAGGAATTGCCAGTCCTACAGCCCTAAGCATGATGGAAAACCAACCCTCCTTGTACTCTGGCCCATATATGTAGCCCATGGTTATACTCCTGATCAATTCCCAAACTGCATTGAGGTACTCAGGAATCAAGTACCTGAGTCCAAAGTAATTCCTGTTTGGCTCCTCTTCCACATACTTCAAAACGTAGGATAAAATGATTAGTCAATAACTAAAAAAAGCACAATGCCGAGAACGGCGGTGCAAAAAATCCAAATACACTTTGCTTTATCCAGCCACAACAATGTGCCCAGTTTGTTTGGATTATGCAAACCCAGATATAAATACTCATGTGGCAAAGGAAGGAAAAAGGATACTCCTTGGAATGCATGAGACTAAGAATGTCAAGATCATCTTTCGGCACCGTGATGGGCACTTCTATCGTGGTTTTTCTTCTATTTACTTTTATTTTCTTTTGGGATCTTAAACAGTTCATATTGGTTTACTGAAGGTAGATGTTCCCAAGGTTTAAAATTTCGGTCGAAATCTGGTACAAAAGTCGAAATCAATATTTTATTCAATATTAAATTTCGGCCGAAATTTTGGTGAAATATTGGTGAAATTTTAAATTAATTTAAAAAAAAAAGATTTTTTGGGTCAAATTTCGGAAAAACCGAAATTTCGGCCGAAATTCCCAAATTCGGCCGAAATAAATGTCCGTTTCGGTTTTTAGTGGTTTCGGTGTCCGTCTCCACCGAACCATGGATGTTCCCACAAGTTACAATGAGAACGCTAGACATGAAGAAACATTAAGGACGATCTTACGTAGATGAAAAATGTTAACATGACAACAAACTATTGTATTAGCGAGTTATAATCTTGATTCAAAAAATAGTACTATTTAATATTTATAAAAAATAGTGGCTTGCTATCTTACCATTAAAAAATAATCAATGCTTACCATCTCATTGTAGAAGCTGTTGTAGTAGAAGCACTGTCCAAAGTGCTTATACAAGAATATGTTATCATCATAAGGCAACCTAGGCACGAGATCGTTGCAATAGACCACCCTGAAGTACCTTGGAACTGGCTGATTCAAATGGGCTTCCATGAACCTTGCCAACTGCCTATCGCCAACCCTGGGTTGCCCGAAAGTATACACACCCAACAACCTCTGCATCAGCGTCTCTTCCCCATGCAACAATAGTACCGCTGGGAACAGTATAGCTAGTGCACCCCCTAAGCTGTGTCCTGTGATGATAAACTTGGCCTTCTTGTGCTCATCCAGCAGGCGTTTAAGCCTGCATTTTACGGCATAGTATGCAGTCACCTCGATCATTTCTGATAGGCTATTTTTTGAATGAGAATCGGAGGGAATGCCGTTAAAAGTGTACCCTCCGGCCTGGAGGTTAGCTTCGAAGGTGGAGACCTCAGCCCTGTTGCCCAACCCAAGGGCTTCAAGGAATCCCATGTGGACCTTGCCTAGTTTTGGGATCTCATACCAAGAGTAGTCAAAATCAGTGCTCCAATCGTCTGCATCAAATGGCTCGGTGCCCCGAAAGCTGATCAAGATGAGATTAGCATCTTTGGGCTTGTCACAGAGTATGAAGACTTGAGTAGAATTGTCTTTCTGGAAATCTATTGAAGGTAATTTGAAATATCAGAATGAAAAATTAAAATTGAATTGAGAAGGAAGAATGACAGTTTCAATGAAGAAAAGGATATTTTCATTTTGAATTTGAATGGAGAGGATAGTTAAGTCTTCATCAATGTTTCAAAACTTGAAATTGAGATCCAAATTGGTCTTTCAATTCCCAAGTTTAATCTGGCTGAGTCAATGAAGAAGTCACATCTTTTATAAGAAAAAAGACTGGAATCTGGACCCTGGAGGCAGGACTAGATGTCTTTCCAGAAAGTGGTTTCAATGTTTAAAGGAATAAGTAAAATCTAATTTGAAGTAATACTCTCATAGTAGTTTTGAAAAATAAAAAAACAGAAATGTTCATTGTCAAAAGAAAAAAACAGGAGGAGTGTTTTCATAACTACACAAGGAGAGGAATAATGATTTCCTTACCGTTCCAGCCGTTGAAGAACTCCACGAAATGCATCTGGTTTGCAGAAGCGGTTAATTAATAAAAATATTATTTTAAAAAACTCATGATTGATTTAACCTAATGCATTTGTTCCTCATGGATATAAACTGAGATCAATATCAGACAACAGGGTGCTGCAAAAAGGCATTTGTACATTGGATCCATAGAAAAATTTGTTCTAATATTTAGCAAGAAGTGATTTAGGGGCCATCCACAAGCAATCAAATAGCTGATGTCCTCATGTGGGTGGACTCCCTGCAAAGTGCCAATCCAAAAAGCAGCAACGATGCAGTCAATTGCTCTTGCTCCTAGCATAATTTCCTATGCTTAAGTAGTATAAATTAAGGAAAAGAGACCCAATGCAATGTAATCAGGGGTGTAAACGAGCCAAGCCGAGCCGAGCTTGGCCAGGTTCGGCTCGGCTCGTTAAGCTCAAAAGCTCGGCTCGGGCTCGAACCAGGCTCGGCTCGGCTCGGCTCGGTCAGGCTCGGCCAGGCTCGCGAGCGGCTATCTAGTGTAATTTGACTACTTTTTTTACACTATGGGGGGTGGTCCAAGTAACAAATGGGGTTCCAAAAATGAAGTGACATATTTTGCCTCTCCCTTTCACTCCCTCGATAACCCTTTTAGTGTGTATATATATATATATATATATATATATATATATATATATTTAAATATATTAAATTCTTAACGAGCCGAGCCGAGCCGAGCCTGGCCTAAATCGGGCTCGGCTCGTTAAGCTTAACGAGCCTGGCAAGCCGGCTCGGCTCGGCTCGTTAAGGATTCGAGCCGAGCTTTTTTCGAGCCGAGCTCGAGCGAGCTTCCGAGCCCGAGCCAAAATTGACACCCTTAAATGTAATGGTTGTTCGATGTTGGGGCCACTTGGTAGAGGTGGACGGATAGGTTTTATCAGATGGCCCCCCACATGAGACAACAGTGTAATCAAAGATCCAAAGATTTTAAGATGGTGAGAATTCCATTCCATCTAAGTTGGTTGACGAGTGCATTTTTTTTTTTTTTTTTTACTGAGGTATATCACTCGACTTGCCTTCCAGTGATGTTCAACTGTGTTCCTAACGACCTTGGCATTTTCATAGGCTAATTTGGAGGCCATGATGCAAAGGTCCATGAGAGCTCTTCTCCCCATTTGAAGGGCATCCACTCCATCATCGCCCTTCATCAGCTCTATTCGCCCATCTAAATGCCCAATGCTGCTAATAAATGTCTCCGCATTTCTCTCTGGCAACACAACTTTCCCTGCACATATATAATTAATTTAATTTACAAATCAAGATATTAAAACCCTGATCTATAATAATTAAGACCACAATACAATCATTAGTTAGGTAGAATTAAAAAAAAAAAAGGAAGAAGGAAGCCCACTAATGAATATTCATTGCTTTTACTACACTCCTCAATCAGCTTAATGATAATCATCATCATCATCATCGTCATCGCATCATATATAAATAAATAAAAATAAAAGAAAGAAGGCATAGGTAGAAGACCCCCGATTTTTGCCAATGAGTCTGGAGATATCATATGCACCAGTAGGTAGCCTATGAAATTGAAGCCCCACGTACGGATTGATTCTGAGTAGGTAGGTAGGGAATGAATATTTTCTTGGCGATGAAGAGAAAAAAGTAGAGTAATTTTTGTACGTGCCTTTAAGTATATTGATGGCTAAGCCTATGATATTGCCGTTTTCTGATAGGAGATTGAGCAAGTACTCGACTATGAATCCTTGCCAATCCATGGGTTTGGCGAGAAACCCGAGAATCCTTCTAACGATGATTGAAACAAAAATAACCCATCTTTCGGGACCCACCTCCTCGTCGTCTGAGCTCTCAAGGAATTCACGAACCTCAGCTCCATGATCATCCAATGATAACAAGAAGCGCAACACATGGATGATGATGAGTCTCCTCTTTCCGGGCCAAACTATCAAATATCTGCACCTTTCTACCTTCTTCTCTCCTCCCTCATCTCTTCTTTCCTCCTGCTTCCCTTCTTCACCACTAACCGCCATCAATCAATCACTCACTCTCTCTCTCTCTCTCTCTCTCTCTCTCTCCCACACGCGCTCACCAAATATCCAAACTTATCACAAGGCAAGTGTCACGTGTTCAATCCAACAAGTTGCATTTTGAGTAGTAACAAACTGCCGTCATACGTCGGTTGTTTCGTCATTTTCACCAAAAATATGGTTGGAGCAGTTTTTCTTTAAGATACCTTTTTTTTTCCTTGGCCTTTTCAACAATTTAGAGGAAAATAATATGGTCATATAACTGATGATGTCAAGTGAGATCTTCATAAATTGAAGGTCCCTCAGAACAGAACTTGAACTACACTCGTTTTTGTTAATATTTTTTTTTCTTGTACGTGTGGTCAAACAATGAAAAGCATGAAATTCTGGAGAGAAGGGGAAAAGGTCTTCCTTTCCATAATTTCCAAAAAATCTCTCCATCCAAACAGAGCCTATGAAAAGGCCCATTTCTCTCCTGTGCTGCCCCAGGACCTTGTAAATTGTGGTATTTTTGTAACATTTGAAAACCCAACTCAAAACCAGAAACAACTTTCATTTTCCCACTTTTGTTTTAACTATAATTCTCCACTCTGTCTCTAGTTTTTCCCACTTAGGGTAAAATATAAATTCCTTTATATCCATCTTTTGAAATTTTATCTCTAGTTGTTAATATGGAGTTTTAGAGGACGTGGTAAATGGGTTTTCTAGTCTTTAGAAATTACTGAAGAAATTTATTCCAAAAAATGTGACTTTGAGCACAAAGGAGGACCGATCCTTCCCTCTAAGTGGGTCAAGAGGGGAAGATCAATCACGTTGGTAACCGATCTAGGTTCGTAGCATCCTCTTTTCCCATCCCCAACCCTAAACCCTACCCCATTAAGTAGACGTTCCACTAGATGGTCCTATTTGAAATAGGTCATGACCTAAACTGAAAATAAGATCCAAAAGTCACCTTATAAAAGATCCGACTGATAAGGAGGAATCTGAATGAATAGTGACCAAGGCATACATGGGTCCGATCAGGAGTGGATCCATTGACACACCTACTAAAAGCCATCTCTAGGAGTTCCTTATCATAAAAAACGTCTTGGTTCAATGAATTCTCCAATCCTCTGTTTTTATTATCTTATAATCATTTCTTTATGTTTTATCTACGCAAGTGGATTCAAGAATGAAAGTTCCGGGGATTGATTAATAGGAGAGTTGTTTCTTGGTACGGCACATTTTTAGAGATGCAAAAAAGGCAGATTTATGGGGTCAATCTTTGCATGTGGATGATTCTCATGCTACCTGAAAAAGTAGAGTGAGAGGGTGATGATGTTGGGAACATCGCCTATATACGGTGACCCATTCCCATTTTCTGCCTTGTAAGTAACGCACAACATCAAGGGTTCGACACCAGAAATTTATATTTGCCCATTTTTTGCAGCCAGGCAAGCTTTGTTTTGGGAAAAATGATATGTATCGAAGATCTCATGCCCCGGCCGTAAAATCCTAACCTGGGATAATTTTTATGAGTCAATTTCTTTGGGAATTGCTCGATTTAAAACCCACATGCTCAAGGGTACGTTGGGATTGTCCAATGAAGAATATTTTCGTGGCATGAATGAACGATTCTGATCATTGAGTAGTTGGTTGGTTCTCACTTGTAGCGTACGAAAATGTTTTTCTAGACGGGATTCCAACTTTGCATACACTCAAACTACACATGACATGATCAACTTTTGAGTTGGATAATTATTAATGGTCCCTCTTTTAACAACTAAAGATGCATGCATGATTTGAAAATGAATTAAGATGCATACACTCAAACTACACATGACATGATACACCCAAGGTATCTAGTTTGGAATACCAAGTTTGTTGCCTCCAACCCCTATATATAGAGATACACTAGGGTTATTGATTGGTTAATGGATTCTAGCCCATGTAGGCCCACTACACCGGTCCATTATCTTATTGGGCTTATATTAGAACATAATAGGGTTATACTATATACCCAACAATCTCCTCCTATGTTCTACATATAGCACAATCCAATAGATAGATAATGTGATGTCCAAACAAAATATTGAATCATCCATATCACCATATAAAAAAAGATATGTAATCCAACAAAAAACAAGAATACTTTTAAGAATAACCAAGAGTTTTAGAAATAATCTCCACTCAAACAAAAGCAGTTTCACATGTAAGTGAACTATTTAATCAACTGAAAGAAAATAATAGCTCACTCATGGCTCTATAAGGATTCACTCATCAAGTAAGTCATCATCATCAAGATCCAAATCGAGGCAAGCTCCTCCATTTTCGCCAATTCTTGAAAATTACCAAATATGAATTTCATTAAAAATGAATCCAATCATTTGTGTAAATTACTAAAAGTATCTAGTTCTTGTGGACCCCGATCCGAGAGAGGGGCGGTGAGGGACGAGCCCCACACGCGAACAGTCTCAGGATCATCCACGTGAATGGAGAGCTCTACCAAGGAACTCTTGAAAGAATGTGCCTCTCACAGCATGAGTGGCGATACAAAGGGAGATACCTCTCGATTCGGGGACTAGCCCAGATTCGAGGCGTATCTTAAACAAAGAAGAGTCGCCATCCAAGGAAGTAGGCCAAGGATCCCATACTATGCTCTGTTGCAATGGATAACCAGAGATATAAAAAGAAGGTTCGTGCCTGGTTACGAATTCGGAAGGTCTGAAGAGCACCTCATCCGCCCAAGTGCAAGCACATGATCTCTTATGCCATTTATTATTGATTTTGAAGAGTTTTGGGCGAAAGTCATATGAAATAAGAACAAATATCTCCGAGAAGACGTCTATCTGATCATGCATGTCTCGGAGATGAAAAATAAGCACACATAAAAAAGAAATGAAAGAAGTGTCGCCTAAGAATAACTAGGTTATGAGTGTCATACCTAATTGGTGTCTGAGTTCTGGTGTGCAAACACATACATGCTACAGCTAAAGATATAGGATCTGTACATGAAAGTAAGAAAACACAGCAAAACACACAACACAATTCAATTCTATACATGACTGGACAAAATGAGTCCTAACTCTAATGCGACCTGACTCGGACCAAGATGGCCGTCCATCCTAGCTGCTCTACGTATCCCGGCCTCGGGAAGAATCGGAGTCAACGTAGTTCGATGCCCTATTCTAAACTATTATGCCTAACCATCTAGAACCGCTATCATAGACTTCATCCACTAGACTCGACTGATTTTTAAAGCTTTTTGTACGATTGCTTAAGTTCGAGTGAATTGTAATTTTTAGGACTCTATATGCCCTAACTAATGCAAGTTGTTTAGCCTTAAGCTAATGCAGGTGGGTCCTACATCCTATGTGTATCTAGGCTGTGCAACCTTAATGAAAACCATGGGCTAACTATATGCTTCCTAGTCTAGCCATCGGTTTGACTAAGTGTCTAACCGATCAACTTGAGGCCTCCTAACTCTATGGACACTCACACGACAGGACACACCATATCAACAAATCAGGACAGACTCCTAACACCCTAAATATCTAGGACAGACTACTAACTCTAAGGGAAGATCTTTTTGAAAAATGTTTTGAAGAGTTTTTGCATTTTTTGGAAGATTTGAAAAGTTTATTTTTAAAGGTTTGGCTGGACCTGGGATGTGGATCCCAAGCTGCACTACGTATCCTATGGAAAGGGATCAAGCCAACGTAGTTCGGAACAGAATTTCCTAACTACTCTCAGAATGACTCAAGATTTTTGAGATTTTTGGTTTTTCAGATGTTTTTATTATTTTTGATACAAGAGGACTGAATCCTATCATCATAAGGGGAGGACAGACTCCTGAAATCCCGCAAAGGTTGGACAGCATCCTATGCTTTGCGGGAAAAAAGGACAGAATCACAGCTCTGCAAGGGTTGGACATCATCCTATACCTTGCGAGAGAGGATAAAAAAACACATGACTTGATAAGAGGTTGGATGGAATCTTAACCCCTAAGATGATAGAACTGACTCCTGAAACTGAAGGACTGATTAGCTAAGGACAGACTCTTATGCTAACGACTCTGAAAAGGGCTCTAATGAGACATGACATGTCTCCTAAGACAAAAAGATAACTAGGGCTAATGAGACAAAGCCTGTCTCCAAAGGGTTTGAACATTCTGTATGAGACATAGCCTGTCTCCCTAAATGGGTATGACTATCTGCTGAGACGTAGCTTGTCTCCCTAAAAGGTTTGATTTTCTGTCGAGACATAGCCTGTCTCCTAAAAGAGGGCTCTAGATGACTCTTTCATCGCCCCGGCAATGAAAAGGACCTTATGTTTTAAAGGATACAAAAGACTGGGCAAGTCTTAAAATAAATGAGGAGAGTGCTACTTGGACTAAGCGAATCCCCTATGGTTGGGCTTGGGCTAGCGCCTTCATCGCCCAGCAATGATAGGGCTCATTGTCTAAAAAAAAAATGTCTAAGAAAATGAGCAAATTTAATAAAGGATGGAAAGAAAGAAAAGACAAGGGATAAACTAGAGAGGAAAATACTAATATAAAAAACTATCTGAGAATCACTAATATTTTGATTGTGTTATAACATTAACCTGAACATGTTTTAATCAGTTTTTATGGGCAGCCATACGGTTCTTCTACTGACAAGATAAATCTGTATGGTTTGCAAAACCTGATAATAACAATGTTTATAAAAAATTCTGTTATTGTGATAACCACACTCAAAGAAAAGATACCAAAACTCTACAATAATATGTTTAAATCATGCTTATTCATGAAAAGAGCACCCAGAGACGCGCTTACAGCTCTAAGTTCAGAAATATGAAATACTTATGTTACCTTATTTCATTTAGACAAGTGCTAGGCAATAAAAAGAAATCATATATAATTCTAACTCTTGAACACATATGTATATCCTTTAAATACAACATTCAGCCCATGACTAGATAAAAGATATCATGGCACAAGGTACTACATCACTGTGATATCTACACCAAATCATTTTTTTTTATAAAAGCATAATGTAATGATTTACACAAGGCGCTCATAAACAACAACAACAACAACAAAAAAAAATAAAAAAATGTGAAGAACAAGCTAACTCTGTGCAACTATTTAATCAATATGGGAAATTACTTAAGACCTTAAAAATAGTAAATTGAAAATAGACTTGGAATTTGACCATCATGTGACATTGAAGCAGAGAAAATCAGTTGAAAATAATTAAGAACTAAACAAGTGGATCATTTATGATCTGAATATGTGCAATTATGCTGGAAAATTATTACTATTATTATTTTCTTTTAAGACAAAGCAATAAACTCCCTATCGGCACAGGTGCCTGGAGCTCAAACAGGTATTGATCATTTGGGCATTCATTAGCTGAACCCTATATGTAATAGCGACACACAAATTTTAAATGAACAAGAAACATCATAACTACATTGAATGTAATAACAACAATACCCATGAAGCAGATATAGCATGTAGCAGTTATGACAAGGTTGGACTACTATCACAAAACACATTATATATATATTTTTTAAAATTTTCACTAGTAACATTAAAGTATAATGTAACAGATATCATCAATTTTTAATATAATGAATAACATCACTATTTTTGCTCAACATGCTAACTCAGATTGACATCTTCTATTATGGTTAGCATCATTAAAATACTGACTCTCATGATGAAGGATATTTCTAACGGGTGTAGAGGTAAAGATAACCTTGAAAGCTCTAAAGAATTGTGATATGTAAATTTGGAAAGATAAAAACAGGATTTCAATGCAATAGCTTAAAATAGAAGAATGAAATTAAAATCATATGAATGGCAAAACATGGGTTTATCTTACTTCATTGTATCTAGCGATAAAAAAAATACAATACCATTAAAACAGTTGCCTCTATACGGAATTCTAATGAGAAGTGATGCCCTGGTCCTGAGTTTCCATGTTATAAGGTATTTATGTCAAGGACTAAATATTTGGTTTACCATAAATTGATAAAATAAAATCCAGTTTGAGCACAGGTTTCAAAAATTCAAATAAACAGTAAAGAGACTCCAGAATTTGATTGATTTATAGGGCAGGCATGAGACTTGGACAAAGTTTAAACTATGCATACCACTTAGCAATACCAATATAAGCATATTAATAAATGTACTCATGATTCCCATAGCTTATACGGTCAGAAGATTATACCACGACTTTGAATCCACTCATTTAAGACACTAGCTTAGATTAAAGATGAGAACATGACCCAGCTTTACCTCTGCTGATTACATTAGCTCTTTTTTATCCCCTCAAAAGGATTCATGTCTACATTAAGATCCAAGCATTAACCATTCTAACCCTAAACCTTTGGAAGGCTCACTAAAATCTTCATGATTATCAAATATGAGCCACGCTCTATGAATTGTACTGTCTTTAGACTAAAAAAAATAATCAATTAACCAATGGAGAAGAATGAGACCGGAGAGTATGACCGGAGTCTTCCAGACTATCGATCGGAAAAAACACCACCGGAGAAGATCGAAAAAGATGAACAGAAGGTTGATCGGAAAAAATGGGTTTAAGCGAGATCTGTTTTCTCTCTCTATCTCAGCTAATTTTCCCCTCTTTTTCTTTTAAGCTTTGATTTTTTTTATTTATAGAAAATTTTGGGAAATGATATTGGCATTACCAACTTGATGAGAGCGCGGTTGCGCAATGAAAATGATAGGCGCGCGGTTTTGCGCGTCCTATATGGCTAAATTCAGCCCTCCCCAGGATAAACTCACCCCCCTTTTTTTGGTTTATACTAAGGCATTCCCTCGGCTCGTTTACTAGGCAAATGCGCTCGGATTTCAACGAAAATTTACAGGGACGTAGCTGGGACCTTGACCTAGCTAAGGGTGGAGATTGAGATCCTAGCTGATTGATTTGGTTGGGTTTTTGCTCAAACACAGGAGGCTCAAGGTACGGTCAAAATGGGGTGTCTACAGATGCCCCTCTTTGGCAGAGCGTCCTTGTCGCGCGAATGTAAAAGCTGAATAGACAACACATTTTGACTGGCCCAAAATTGATTGGAGAGAAAGAAGAATGAAGGAGATGATTTTGTGAATATTGGACTTTTGGAAGGATCAAATACCTCAGGAATTGTGATATGGAATGAATGTTTCAGGGGTTTTAAATGGAAGGGTTGCCTCAGGGGTCTTGAAATGGAATAGGCTTTGGTACTTCTCAGATTTCTACACTAGGGGCGAATGCTCTTAGGAAGAAATTTGATTTTACATTCAGGAAGAAAACTCTCAGGAGAAAATGGATTCTACGCTTGGAGCGAAATGTTTTCAGAAAGAATTTTGGTTCTACGCTTGGAGCGAATGCTTTCAAAGAGACAAATTGATTTTACGCTTGGAGCGAATGCTTTCAGGAAGAATTTTTGGTTCTACGCTTGGAGCGAAATGCTTTTTAAAGAGAAAAATTGATTTTACGCTTGGAGCGAATTTAGATATTTTGCTCAGTGCTGATATTTTCTGGGATAATTCGGTTTCTTCACTCGGGGTGGATACTCTCAGGGAGAATATGATTTCTTCACTCGGGGTGGATGCTCTCAGGGAGAATATGGTTTCTTCACTAGGGGTGGATGCTCTCAGGGAGAATATGGTTTCTTCGAATGCTTGATTTTTTTATTACAAACTTCATTTGCGAGTAGAAATTCTGCCGGGGATAATGAGGCAAATTCTCAATGAAATGATGAGAAAGATTCTCAGCCGAATGATGAGACAAACCCTCAAAGGAATTGCCGAGACAGACTCTCAAAGGAATTTGATTGAAGAGTTGAATTCAAAGACTGTGTTCAAACTCCTCTTATCTTCATTTGTTGAGAATAGCCATCTCAAACATTGTTCATTTGATATCTTTTATGACCTGATTGTTCAGGGCATAAAAGATGCCCCTAGTATGATTTTACTTCCATGACAAAATTCATAAGAGAGCAACACATAGGGAAATGGTTAAAAATATTTTCATTTCTTGAATATTTGAGGTTACAAAGCTTTCAGGTTTACAACAGACTGTATCTGTCCGACAACCGCCTTTCATTGCCGATGATCTCTGCCATTCCGGATGAGCATGAAAACTTGTCAGATGGATTGGAGAATCTACCACCTTCTGAACTTCATTCTGCTGTATATCACCCTTGAGGAGACACAAATTCATCATTTTTCACATTCGCCTTCTTGCTTCTTGCTACCCCAGCTTTGGGAGGGATATTAAACTACATAGGCTTCCCCACACACGACTCTGAAGCTTAGCCTCAACTTGGCAGAGAAAAGACTCGGATTACCGACACATGAAGACTTCGATGGACACAATGACCTAAACTCGAAGAGAGACTGAATCTGCTTCTTAGTCTGATAAGTATTTTAAGATGGTATAGTCTACCACTCTTAGATTCTTTTGAAAACCATATTTAAAGGTGTTTCATTCTTCTTTCCGGTATTTCCATCATGGTTATTATCCCTTTGGATTGCTTAGTCTTAACCTCCTTAGCTTAGAAAGCATCAGAAGAATTTCTGCTGGTGTTTACTCAGACTTTGGAGTAATGCCTCAGAAGGAATGAAAGTCTTGTTGGCTTTCAGAGGTTTTGTCCTTTTTGGAGCCACTGCCATGATCAAATCGCCTTTTCAGGTTTTTGATTTGGCGGACCGCATGCCTTTATTTTTGCCTGGACTGTCTGCCCTTGCAGATTTTCCATTCAGCAGGCTTTGCACCCTAATTTTTGCCTAAGCCGCCCTTTTGGGTTTTCAGCTTAGCGGGCGAATGACCCTAACTTTTGCCTAGACCGCCCTTGCTGGTTTTCAGTCTAGCGGGTCTAAGACTCCATCATTTTTTTTCTTTTCTTTCTGTTTCTCTACAAACCTGGGCCTAAGTACACCAGAAGGACTTTTAGGTAGGCTTGGGTTCAAATAGGTTACACATTTGGTAAGTTTTCATGTATTTGACCGAATCTGGCCCTCCAGACTGCCTACGTATCCCCAGAGAAATGGGAATTAGGTCCGCGTAGTTTGCCCATTTGGGTTTCAAAGATGGTTTGTTTTGTTTCTTTCCTTTTTTAAAGATTTGAAGGATCTGACCGAACCCGAATTGATCAGGCTACCTACGTACCCTGTAAAGAGGGATCAGGTCATGACGTAGTTCAGGCTAAATATCTTTTATGACACAAGTCATAAAAGATGCCCCTGGTTTGAGTTTATCAAAGAAAGAATATTTTCATTTTTAGGCTCAAAGGGTTTGCAAATGATTTTTTTTACTTTGAGGTTGTTGGCTTTTAAGCTCTGATCGATCAAGGACAGCCTCCTGGTGTTATTTAAGCATAGTACTTCTTTAGTTGGTCCAGGTTTGTAGGTTCTGTTAATTTTTCTCCATTTTCATTGAGGAGTCTAACAACTTTTCCAGGCAGGACTTCATCAACAATGTAAGGACCGGACCAATTTGGTCTGAATTTCCCTCTGGGATCAAACACCGGTGCCCGGTAAGACTTCAGGACAAGATCTCCTGATTTCAGGTCTCGGACCTTGACTTTGTTGTTAAAGGCCCTTTCGATTCTTCTCTGATACCCTTGGATGTGATACAAGGCTCTCAGCCTCTTTTCATCAATCATCTGCAATTCCTGATGTCTGGCTTTGGCCCACTCAGATTCTGGCAGATTCGCTTCCATCATAACTCTTAGGGACGGGATTCTCACTTCAACAGGGACGACTGCTTCCATTCCATATACTAGAGAGTATGGAGTTACACCTGTAGAGGATTTGATCGATGTCCTGTAAGCCCATAAAGCAAAAGGAAGCTTGTTCGACCAGTCCTTATAAGTCTCGGTCATCTTACTGATTATGACCTTGATGTTCTTATTCGCTGCCTCTACAGCCCCGTTGGTCTGCGGTCTGTAAGGAGATGACTTGTGATGCTTGATTTTGAACTCTTCGCACAGGTGGACTACCTCTTTCTTGAAGTGAGATCCATTATCAGAAATCAGCTCATTAGGTACTCCATATCTGCAAATGATATTCGCACGAATGAACTTCGCAACTGTATTGGAAGTTATGGAAGCATATGAAGCAGCTTCTATCCATTTTGTGAAATAGTCAATGGCTACCAAGATATACTCGTGTCCACTCGACGATTTAGGAGAGACTTTGCCAATGATATCAATCCCCCATACTGAAAATGGCCATGGCGAGGTCATAGAATGCAGTTCTGATGGAGGCACATGAATAAGATTCGCTTAGACTTGGCATTTATGACATTTCTTCACGAATGCGAAACAATCTGTTTCCATTGTGGGCCAATAGAAACCGAGTCTAAGGATCTTCCTTGACAACATTTTACCGTTCATGTGAGGGCCACAAACACCTTCATGTGTTTGTTCTATGAGCTCTGCAGCCTGATCTTGATCAACACACAGAAGTTGTATTCCGTCAAATGACCTTATGTACAACTCTTCACCACAGATAATGAAGTTGGCAGCGAACCTCTGAAGAGTTTTCCTCTCTTTGCTGGAGGACTCAGGTGGATGCCCCTTGCCTGAAATGAAATTTCTAATGTCTGTATGTCTGTATACCACGGCTTTCCGTCCGGACATCTTGCTGATATCTCTATCGCATTCACATGAGCAGGAGCCCATTGCAACCTTACAGCTAAAGGCTGAACCTCCATTGTCGTGGAAATATCTAACATTGACTCCAAAGTGGCTAAAGCATCAGCAAAATGATTCCTTGTTCTCGACAGATGAGTAAAGGTGACATTCCTAAACTTCCCGACCAGAGATGCAAGATAAGTGTGATATGAGATCAACCTTGCCTCTTTTGTTTTCCAATCTCCATTTATTTGACAAATGATCAGGATTGAATCTCCGAATACATCGATGTCTTGAATTCGCAAAGCCAAAGCTGCCTCAAGTCCTGCGATGCATGCTTCATATTCTGCCATATTGTTGGTGCATTCAAATTGCAACTTGATGGATATCGGGATGTACTCCTTCTTTGGAGATACCAAAACTGCCCCTATTCCTTGACCATGATTATTGACAGCTCCGTCAAAGTACATAAGCCACTTGGAACTCGGAGTCTCCTCTTCAATGTCCATAATCTCTTCATCAGGAAAGTCTGCTTTTAGAAAAGCATTCTCCTCAACAGGAGCATCAGCTAGTTGCTCAGCGATTACCCGTCCCTTAATTGATTTCTGAGTGACATAAGTGATGTCAAACTCAGACAACAATAGCAACCATCTGGCTGTTCTTCCAGTAAGAGCGGGTTTCTCAAACAAATACTTCAACGGATCCATCCGTGAGAGCAGGAAATATTTTGTTCGACAGAAGATAATGTCTAAGCCTTTGAGTCGCCCAAACCAATGCTAAACACGTCTTTTCCAAGACAGTGTATTTGATTTTATACTCTAGCATTTTCTTGCTAATGTAGTAAATGGGCTTTTCTTTCTTAGACCCTGTATCTTGCTGAGCAAGCATACAGCCCATCGTTGTATCTGTGATGGACAAATACATCAACAATGGTTGACCAGGAATGACTGGGGATAAGACAGGAGGCAAGGACAAGCACTGCTTGACTTTTTCAAATGCTTCCTGACATTCTTCATTCCATTTCTTGGAAGAATTCTTTTTCAATAACTTGAAGATGGGTTCACACATCATAGTTAAATGAGATATGAATCTCCTCAAGTATTGCACTTTGCCAAGGAATCCACGGATCTACCTTTCCGTCTTTGGTGGCTGCATTTCTTGGATAGCCTTGATCTTCTGAGGGTCCACTTCAATTCCTCTCTCGCTGACCATGAATCCGAGCAACTTTCCTGATGTGACCCCAAATACACATTTATTTGGGTTCAAGCGAAGTTGAAACTTTCGGATTCGCTCGAAGAATTTTCTTAAAGCGATTGTATGCTCTAGCCAAGTCTTGCCCTTGACAATCATGTCATCTACATATATCTCGACCTCCTTATGAATCATGTCATGAAGAAAAGTAGTCGCAGCCATCTGATATGTGGCACCAGCATTCTTGAGACCAAATGGCATCACTCTATAGCAATATGTCCCCCACTGAGTAATAAATGTCGTCTTCATCATGTCCTCAGGTGCCATTTTGATCTGGTTATACCCTGAGAATCCATCCATAAAGGATAAAAGTGCATGTCCAGCGGTATTGTCAACCAGGAGATCAATATTCGGAAGCGGAAAATCATCTTTCGGACTTGCTTTGTTCAGATCTCTGTAATCGACACACATCCTGACTTTTCCGTCCTTCTTGGGCACCGGTACAATATTTGCAAGCCATTCTGGATACTCAACTACTTCGATGAATTTCACTTCAAGTAGCTTTTTAACCTCATCATGAACTTTCAACTCCCATTCTGTTTTAAGTTTTCGGAGTTTTTGCTTCTTCGGCTTGATGCCAGGGATTAGAGGTAATTTGTGTTGGACAATGTCCTCACTCAATCCAGGCATGTCGTCGTAAGACCAAGCAAAAACCTCCTTAAACTCTTTTAGCAAGGTGATTAATTCTTTGCGTTCCTCAGGAGATAAAATTTTGCCAATTCGTATTTCCCGAATTAAGGTTTCATCACCTATATTTACAGTTTCAATTTCTTCTTCAAGTGGTTTAGCTCGGCGACTCTCCTCTTATTGAATCATAGGTTTGATTTCAAGGGGAGTGTCGTCAGCTTCCTCATTAGAGGGGGAGTCTTGATTATCATTATTAGTTACTTGACCAGGTTTAGAGGCAGAATCAGTAGAAGAGACAAGTACAGGAATATACACAAAAGAGTCTTTTATTTCATCAGAATCAATGATTACATCAGATGACTCGCCCACATCAGGCGTTACAGACTCTGAAACAGAATGAAAAAATAAGTCGACATCAGTATCGACACAATGGGAAATATGTACAGACGAAGAATCAATGAATATGTCCTCAGACTCGGACTCAACACCACCAGGAACAGACTTGTCTCCCACTCCAGAGGTAGACACGACCTCTACAGTACCTGCATCAAAAGAAAAGTTAGAAATGACAGACTCTGGGACGGACTCAGAAACTGACACAAATTTTGAAACAACTGACTCTTTTGAAGAGACTGGAATATACTGAAGGACTACTTGGGGTATAACCTGTGAGGTCCAGTTATCCAGAGGTCCCTCGGCTGGGGTGATATAGTCTTGTGGGTTCACAAAGGGTGCGTCTCTTCCAATCATAGCAATGACTGGTGCCTCGTCTTGAAACAAAGAATCTAGGAATTCTGGCTCAAAGCTCTCAACCCAGTCTGAGTCTGGTTCCTCTGTCACTACTGTCTCTGCGATCTGCTCAAAGAAAAAGTTCTTCGGCAGTTCATCTGCGAAGAAGATTTCAAGACCTGGCAGCTTTTTCCCAGTCTCATCATACCAAGGCTCAGAAAAACCATAAAATGGACAATCAGCCCCTTCCTTTCTGAACCTGCCATTCATGACCATGCTAAACGGTCCCATCGGAAACTCTAAACCCCGGCGGCGATATGTAGCCCATTTCAACATGTATGCTTTCATCTCTTGGACTTCCTTTCGAGTAGGCTGATACCCTAACCCGAATAATCAATTTATCGCCTTCATTAATGGCCACTCAGTCAGACCTTGCAGGTTTCTTCCCAGGCCAGCTCCCGGGATATAACCAAACCGTCGCATCATCCTGTGGACCCCGATCCGAGGACGGCGAGAGGGAACGAGTCCTCAACACCCTCTGGATCATCCACGTGAATGGAGAGCTCTACCAAGGAACTCTCGAAACGGATGCCACCCTCACAGCATAGCATGAGTGGCGATATAAAAAGAAAGAGATACATCCTGATCCGGAGCCAGGGCTCGAAACCAAGATATATCTAGAAATAACTCAGAGTCGCCATCCATGGACACTCCATGGAACCAAAACAAATGCTCTGTTTGCAATGGATAACCAGAGATACAAAGGTCCGTGCCTGATGACGAATGGAGAAGGTCTGAAGAGCGCCCCCAATTCGCCCGAGTGCGAACAATTAGTCTCTTATGCCATTTTTCATTAACTTCGAAGAAGTTTGGGTAAAAATCCTGTGAAATGGGAACAAATATCCCCGAGTGAACGTCTAGCTAATCATGCATGACTCGGGGATGAAATAATAAACACACATAAAGTAAGATAAAAGATGTGTCACCTAATGACAACTAGGTTATGAGTGACATGCCTAACAGGTGTCTAAGTTCTGATGGACAAACACATGCATGCTACAGCTAAAGGTATAGGTCTGCACAAGAAAGTAAGAAAACACAACAAAATATACAATAAAACAACACAACAAATCCTAAGACTCTAAACGATTTAGCCTGAGTCCTCGGATGGTCTGGTATTCATCCAAAGAAGCCTACGTATCCCCGCCTCCACGAGAATCAAGGCAACGTAGTTCTTCGCACCTATTCTAAACTATGATGCCTAAGACACCTAGCCCTCTATGTCAGACTCGATCTAAAAGACAGGACCAATTATTAAAGTTTATTGTATGATTATTTAAATCTCAGTGAATTGTAGATTTTAGGACACCCTATATGCCCTAAATAAATGCAAGTTAGCCCTAAGCTAAATGCAGGTGATTCCTACAACCTATGTGTAACTAGGCTGTGTTTCCTAAGGAAAACAAAGGGGTCACTAGCGCATCCTAGACCTAGTCATCAGTCGGCGATGTGAATCGCCAACTGACCGGACGGAGGCGCTCCTAGCTAGGACAAACTCCTAACTCTAACACAAACACACAACAAGCACACAACAAAAGACAAACTCCTAACTCTAAAAACTCTATCTAGGACAAAATCCTAATTCTAGAGGAAGATCTTGTTGAAAACAAGGTTTTGAAGAAAAAGGGTTAAAATATTTATTTACAAAGTTTGGCTGGACTTGGGACATGGATCCCGAGTTGCGCTACGTACCTCGTAGAAGAGGATCAAGCCAACGTAGTTCGAAAATCGAACTCTCCTAACTAAAACCTAACACTCCAAATGATTTAAGGATTTTAATATTTTTCAAATGTTTTTGATATTTTTAAAGTTTTTCAAATGTTTTTGAGTTTCAAATTTCTAATATTTTTGGATTTTAAAGCTTTTCCAATGCTTTGAACCTTTAAATGTTTTCAATCTTAAAGGGAACACGCAAGTAATACCACAAACTAGGGCAAATCCCTAAATCTAAAGGGGGAACCCCGAACAAGCAACTAGCGTCTCAAAAAGACGAACCACAACACGTAAAGAAGTGTCCCAAGAACAGATAAAACAATCTAAGATCCCAAGCAGGGAAGGCTCTATGTGACTGAGTTAGTCTTTAATGGAAAACTCCTAACTAATAACACTAGAGATGGAGTACAGATGAGTCATGGACTCTCTAATAACACTACCAAGTCAAAGACTCGCTCTAAAAGAGGAGGCCACTCTAACATGAGGCTAGGTAAGCCTCCTAAAGGGGAAACTCTCTATATGAGACAAGGCTTGTCTCCGAGACGAAAATGACGTAAACAAGGGTTCTGATGAGACTGGGCAAGTCTCCTATATACAAAGGAGGGGAGCGCTACTTGGACTGAGCAAGTCCCCTAAGGATGGGCTTGGGCTAGCGCCTTCATCGCCCCAAGATGAAGAAGGGGACATAAGGTTCAAGGATATCTAAAAACTAAGAACTCTACCCAAAGAAGAGACGAGAAGAGGGAAGAAAGCTCTACCATATCCAAGTAGGTCTCTCCAAATGATGGGCTTGGGCTAACACCTTCATTGCCCTTCATACACAAACAGAGTGGCCATATATAAGACACTACTAAATTCAGGTAAGCTACACGAAATAACCCTAAGCCGCACAATTCATCGTATTTTCTACTATTTGGAGCATTCATACATCTCTGTCAGTCATAAAAACAAAATTTTCATACGCCATCTGATGAAGAAAAGGGACAAGAGAAATATATGAATTTTTAAAGTATGGTTGCGTTAAAATCCAAAACAGGAGCGTTTGAATTTTCAAAGTATATTTATTTTTTTAAAAAAAAACCACAATAACGTTTTGATATCCACAGTAGAGGAGAATGTTCCCAACATTGAACGGAACCCACTTTAATTCATATCACCAAACAGCCATTGAAATAATCATAGTTTAATTACAAATGCAAACGGTGACCAAATAAAGAAAAGAACAGCAACCAATTTTGGATAGTTACTAAAACATGGTCGCGTTAAGATCAGCCCTATGCACACCATTTTACAAATCAATGAATGACCTTTTCTTGCTAGTTTTACTCAAATCGAACGACCATGTCTGCAAGCTATCGAAATACAAGGCTTTCAAGACTCACACAGGGCAAACGACTTCTGATACCCAAAATCCCTAATAAGTGAAGTGCTTGAAATATGCTATTAAGCCCAACTATCGGTAAGCCATTGAAACCGAACCTGACCATTATTTAGCTACCAAAATGATGTAGGACAGCAACTCTGCGCTGTAGGACAGCAGTTGTGCAGTGGGACAGCAACTATGCGGTGCAGGACATCAATTATATGGTGCAAGACAGCAACTATGCGCTGTAGGACAGCAGTTATGCGCTGTAGGACAGCATTTGTGCGGTGCAGGACATCACTTATATGGTGCAGGACAGCAACTATGCGTTGTAGGACAGCAGCTATGCGCTGTAGGACAGCAGTCGTGCGCTTCTAATAAGACACAACTCTTACACATAGAGACCCACACACACATGCATACACACACATATACCTACACTCACAGATACAGAGTCACACATAAACACACACGTTCTCAAACACCCAGTCACATGAGCACACACTCACCCGAGCACACAGAGCATCCATTTAACCCAATTTCCAGAATAACCAGGACAAAGTGAAAGGAACAAAAAAAATGGCCCGGATCGTATAGCAACATCAGCTACAAAACATAAAATCATTTTGAAATATTCGAAGTTGCATTTAACATTTTTAGATTAAAGAAGGACCACAGGGTATGATTTCGCCCAGACACATTCCTCACAAGCAAATCCAAATCATAATACAGACAAGCACATTATATGGACACTTACCAACAGATTATATACATATTCAATAACCAACAAGCTCCTTGCCTTAGTTGGTTAACCATAGCATCAGCCCATGACTCGAACTCCTACACCTTATTACTCTTCCCTTAAATCCTTTTGCTCACGAACCACAGTGAAGCCTAGCAGACCTCCACTCCATTCAAAGGGGACATCCTAAAAGGAAATAAAGCAAGACTCCAAAGTGCTATGTATTGTGAATGTCTAGGACATAAGCATATAATGACTAATAATCAGCTGTGTAATCAAAGTAGCATATAACTATCAAGATATGGCTAATCCAATATCATCCCACACATAATGTAAGAAAAACTAGGATCAGATTGGCGGTAAGACATAGACTACATTGTACCCAAACAAGGAGCATAAACATGAATTGCATTATGCTAAGCAAGGCCGAATATATGGACAGAATTGTGCCAAAATTGGGACAGATTTTAGTGTAAAAACTGGGACAGATTTTAGTGTGAATTGGACAGATTGGTAGGCGGATTTTAATAGCAAAACCGAGACAGATTTATGGGCTTAGTCTGTGCAAAGAGAAAAAAATGGGGCTGAGTTGTGGCCTGAAACGTGCTTGAACATGGGCTGAATATGCTTTAAAATGGGACCAAATATGGGCTGCATTGGGCTTGAAAGCTGGGGCTGAAGTGTGGGTGAAACCTGTGCAAAACAGGAGGAGAAATGACGTCCAAATAATGTGACCTCCCTATAAATCTGCCGCAAATAGTCCACACATGTATGCACATACTTATTCACACGTCTTCTAGTATCTTAATCATCCATAAACCACCAAAATGATGCACTCAATGGCAGACCCAACCAATTTCATGAATGTAACAAAAAGGCTCGGTTCTACTTGCACAACAGAGCTGTAATATGTAGATACTTATTACAAGTTATAGGTAAATGAGCTCCCTACACACCTTTCATGAACATTAAGAGCCTTAACTGATATGCTATTTGCCTTCAAGATCAAATCATGTCTTTATAAAAACCACAGAAATTCACAAAGCTATTTGACTGCACAATTTCTATGAACATAACAAGCCAATTTTTACCTTATCCTCCATTATTACTTATGGCACAAAAAAATGCATGAAGTCTGTAACAAGTTACTGACATGAGAAAATCACGGACTTGGCTGAAGCAAATGAATCAAACCAATGCATGTATCATTCCGAGGGCCTAGTTTAATGTAAGTCCTGAAAATTAGTGTAAGAATAGAACCTTCTTAAAACATGAAATTTAGAGAACCAATACGTGAAGAACGGAATACATGGGGATATTCAGACCCAGCAAAGAAAGGAAGGAATCTAACAAGATTAACCGTAGAAAATGCTAGGAAGAAATGCAACTGACCATCAATAGCAACTTTCGAGAAATCATAGCAGCAAGGTCATACTATCATCTTTTTAAGCAAGAAGTAAGGACTAAAAAGTAGATAATACCTGAATAATTGATGAAAACCAAATTGAGATTGCAAAATTCTCTGGAATTGATCTGATCTTCTACTTCTTGCGAAGATGGTGTCGGATCAAGAAATCTCCTGAGATGGAAATGATAATGGAGCTAAGGGCTGCAAACCCTTCTTTACCCTCTCACGAATGTCAAACCCCTCCACTCTTCTTTTCTTCCCTATGTATTGCTTTTCTTTATATATATATATATATATATATATATATATATATATATATATAAGCATATGCATCCTAATTGAGTTTTACTAAATCAACAAATATATCCATGTACATAATATATGTAAAATGAAAGTAGGGCTCCAGACTCAATATATCGGGTACTATGCATATGTTCCATACTTTAAGTATATAACACAAGTACACCGAGTGTTATATACAGTATGCTTCATTGCTCACCAGCTGCTGTAAACACAAGTACACCGAGTGTTTACGACTGCAGCACTGGCGCATAGCCTGGAAATAGATACAACAGCACCATCAGGGTAATGACATCCCATGTGGCACCCATTGTATCCATCCCATGGAGCCAATAATAATAAAATCAAATAAAGAAGAATAAAAAATAAAATGATGTATGCTGTGTAGTGTGTGAATCCCTTGTTTTAAACACCTATTTGGTGCCCCTAGATTCTAAGCGATTAAATTCTCATTTCATATGATTTTCGCCCAAGTTTCTTCAAAATTAATAAAAAATGGTATTTTAACAGAGTTAGGCAATATCTTGAAAGAGACAATCCCCAGCAGAGTCGCCAGCCTGTGGACCCCGATCCGAGAAAGGGGCGGTGGGGGACGAGCCCCACACGCGAACAGTCTCAGGATCATCCACGTGAATGGAGAGCTCTACCAAGGAACTCTCGAAAGAATATGCCTCTCACAGCATGAGTGGCGATACAAAGGGAGATACCTCTCGATTCGGGGACTAGCCTAGATTCGAGGCGTATCTTAAACAAAGAAGAGTCGCCATCCAAGGAAGTAGGCCAAGGATCCCATACTATGCTCTGTTGCAATGGATAACCAAAGATATAAAAAGAAGGTTCGTGCCTGGTTACGAATTCAGAAGGTCTGAAGAGCACCTCATCCGCCCAAGTGCAAGCACATGGTCTCTTATGCCATTTATTACTGATTTTGAAGAGTTTTGGGCAAAAGTCATATGAAATAAGAACAAATATCTCCGAGAAGATGTCTATCTGATCATGCATGTCTCGGAGATGAAAAATAAGCACACATAAAAAAGAAATGAAAGAAGTGTCGCCTAAGAATAACTAGGTTATTAGTGTCATACCTAATTAGTGTCTGAGTTCTGGTGTGCAAACACATGCATGCTACAGCTAAAGATATAGGATCTGTACATGAAAGTAAGAAAACACAGCAAAACACACAACACAATTCAATTCCATAAATGACTGGACAAAATGAGTCCTAACTCTAATGCGACCTGACTCGGACCAAGATGGCCGTCCATCCCAGCTGCTCTACGTATCCCAGCCTCGGGAAGAATCGGAGTCAACGTAGTTTGATGCCCTATTCTAAACTATTATGCCTAACCATCTAGAACCGCTATCATAGACTTCATCCACTAGACTCGACTGATTTTTAAAGCTTTTTGTACGATTGCTTAAGTTCGAGTGAATTGTAATTTTTAGGACTCTATATGCCCTAACTAATGCAAGTTGTTTAGCCTTAAGCTAATGCAGGTGGGTCCTACATCCTATGTGTATTTAGGCTGTGCAACCTTAATGAAAACCATGGGCTAACTATATGCTTCCTAGTCTAGCCATCGGTTTGACTAAGTGTCTAACCGATCAACTTGAGGCCTCCTAACTCTAGGGACACACATGACAGGACACACCATATCAACAAATCAGGACAAACTCCTAACACCCTAAATATCTAGGACAGACTACTAACTCTAAGGGAAGATATTTTTGAAAAATGTTTTGAAGAGTTTTTGCATTTTTTGGAAGGTTTGAAAAGTTTATTTTTAAAGGTTTGGCTGGACCTGAGATGTGGATCCCAAGCTGCACTACGTATCCTATGGAAAGGGATCAAGCCAACGTAGTTCGGAACAGAATTTCCTAACTACTCTCACAATGACTCAAGATTTTTGAGATTTTTGGTTTTTCAGATTTTTTTGTTATTTTTGACACAAGAGGACTGAATCCTATCATCATAAGGGGAGGACAGACTCCTGAAATCCCGCAAAGGTTGGACAACATCCTATGCTTTGCGGGGGAAAAGAACAGAATCACAGCTCTGCAAGGGTTGGACAACATCCTATACCTTGCGAGAGAGGATAAAAAAACACATGACTTGATAAGAGGTTGGATGGAATCTTAACCCCTAAGATGATAGAACTGACTCCTGAAACTGAAGGACTGATTAGCTAAGGACAGACTCCTATGCTAACGACTCTGAAAATAGCTCTAATGAGACATGACATGTCTCCTAAGACAAAAAGATAACTAGGGCTAATGAGACAAAGCCTGTCTCCAAAGGGTTTGAACATTCTGTATGAGACATAGCCTGTCTCCCTAAATGGGTATGACTATCTGCTGAGACGTAGCTTGTCTCCCTAAAAGGTTTGATTTTCTGTCGAGACATAGCCTGTCTCTTAAAAGAGGGCTCTAGATGACTCTTTCATCGCCCCGGCAATGAAAAGGACCTTATGTTTTAAAGGATACAAAAGACTGGGCAAGTCTTAAAATAAATGAAGGGAGTGTTACTTGGACTAAGCGAAGCCCCTATGGTTGGGCTTGGGCTAGCGCCTTCATCGCCCAGCAATGATAGGGCTCATTGTCTAAAAAAAAAATGTCTAAAAGAAATGAGCAAATTTAATAAAGGGTAGAAAGAAAGAAAAGACAAGGGATAAACTAGAGAGGAAAATACTAATATAAAAAACTATCTGAGAATCACTAATATTTTGATTGTGTTATAACATTAACCTGAACATGTTTTAATCAGTTTTTATGGGCAGCCATACGGTTCTTCTACTGACAAGATAAATCTGTATGGTTTGCAAAACCTGATAATAACAATGTTTATAAAAAATTCTGTTATTGTGATAACCACACTCAAAGAAAAGATACCAAAACTCTACAATAATATGTTTAAATCATGCTTATTCATGAAAAGAGCACCCAGAGACGTGCTTACAGCTCTAAGTTCAGAAATATGAAATACTTATGTTACCTTATTTCATTTAGACAAGTGCTAGGCAATAAAAAGAAATCATATATAATTCTAACTCTTGAACACATATGTATATCCTTTAAATACAACATTCAGCCCATGACTAGATAAAAGATATCATGGCACAAGGTACTACATCACTGTGATATCTACACCAAATCAATTTTTTTTTTTATAAAAGCATAATGTAATGATTTACACAAGGCGCTCATAAACAACAACAACAACAAAAAAAAAAAATGTGAAGAACATGCTAACTCTGTTCAACTATTTAATCAATATGGGAAATTACTTAAGACCTTAAAAATAGTAAATTGAAAATAGACTTGGAATTTGACCATCATGTGACATTGAAGCAGAGAAAATCAGTTGAAAATAATTAAGAACTAAACAAGTGGATCATTTATGATCTGAATATGTGCAATTATGCTGGAAAATTATTACTATTATTATTTTCTTTTAAGACAAAGCAATAAACTCCCTATCTGCACAGGTGCCTGGAGCTCAAACAGGTATTGATCATTTGGGCATTCATTAGCTGAACCCTATATGTAATATCAACACATAAATTTTAAATGAACAAGAAACATCATAACTACATTGAATGTAATAACAACAAAACCCATGAAGCAGATATAGCATGTAGCAGTTATGACAAGGTTGGACTACTATCACAAAACACATTATATATATATTTTTTAAAATTTTCACTAGTAACATTAAAGTATAATGTAACAGATATCATCAATTTTTAATATAATGAATAACATCACTATTTTTGCTCAACATGCTAACTCAGATTGACATCTTCTATTATGGTTAGCATCATTAAAATACTGACTCTCATGATGAAGGATATTTCTAACGGGTGTAGAGGTAAAGATAACCTTGAAAGCTCTAAAGAATTGTGATATGTAAATTTGGAAAGATAAAAACAGGATTTCAATGCAATAGCTTAAAATAGAAGAATGAAATTAAAATCATATGAATGGCAAAACATGGGTTTATCTTACTTCATTGTATCTAGCGATAAAAAAAATACAATAACATTAAAACAGTTGCCTCTATACGGAATTCTAATGAGAAGTGATGCCCTGGTCCTGAGTTTCCATGTTATAAGGTATTTATGTCAAGGACTAAATATTTGGTTTACCATAAATTGATAAAATAAAATCCAGTTTGAGCACATGTTTCAAAAATTCAAATAAACAGTAAAGAGACTCCAGAATTTGATTGATTTATAGGGCAGGCATGAGACTTGGACAAAGTTTAAACTATGCATACCACTTAGCAATAACAATATAAGCATATTAATAAATGTACTCATGATTCCCATAGCTTATACGGTCATAAGATTATACCACGACTTTGAATCCACTCATTTAAGACACTAGCTTAGATTAAAGATGAGAACATGACCCAGCTTTACCTCTGCTGATTACATTAGCTCTTTTTTATCCCCTCAAAAGGATTCATGTCTACATTAAGATCCAAGCATTAACCATTCTAACCCTAAACCTTTGGAAGGCTCACTAAAATCTTCATGATTATCAAATATGAGCCACGCTCTATGAATTGTACTGTCTTTAGACTAAAAAAAAAATCAATTAACCATTTTAAACAGATTCTAATAAGAACAACTCATTCAAACTCCTAAAACAAGTAAAGAAAAAAAAAAAACTCAACTGACTACACAAATCCACCAGATGTTATACTCCAATTGCTCTACCAAAGTTAAAGAAGAATAGATATTATGCATATAATCATTCAATTGCAAAGGATCTATAAAAATAATATGCATCGTATTTTTCCTGAGACTATAAACATTTCAATACCAAACTAATTACAAAATTATCACCAAATAGCAAATCAGCAAGAATCATTGACAAGAAAAACAACATGATTAACGAATCTACAACACAACTAGACTTTTTGAAAATTTGTAAACATACAGCCATGAATTCTAAGGAAAACGTTAATTAGACAACAACTTTCTGCTCAAAATAAGGCAAAATAATAAAATCTATAATATCTAATATATTTTGACTGTAATGGCTTCAAACATGAAAAGTTAACTAGATTTTTAAAGTTACGGGCAACTCAATTCGTCTAAGCAATCAAATTAAGGATAAATCTCTATCTATTCATTGCAAAATAAGATGTAAAATACCTGAGAATTTTCAATTCTGAATTTTAAAACATCAATCAACCTCTGAAGTCCATTTTCGCATAAATCTATGCCGATATTGCACAGATCAGAGCTTGAGGTGTACAGATCTGAACTCTAAATGACTTGATTAAAACTTCTCCTCAGATGCTTACTTTTTTTTTATCTATTCTTTCTTCAAATTTCGCTCAGCAAAGGAAAAATACTCGCAAGATCTGGTATAGAACGATGAGGCTTCAAAGAAATCAAGCTTTGCAGGAAATTGACCGGAATCCGACCAGATCCGCTCGGGGAAGAAGGAGAATGGGAGCTAGGGTTTGGATCGTGCAGATCTAAAAATTTTGAGTTTAGGATCTAAAAAAAAAGAGGATCTGAGATTTGAAGGACTTTAGGCTATGATTTCTTGCGGGAGGATAAGGAAAAATAATGAAAAAGAGAAATAGAAAAACGTAACGGTCGGAGATCTGCCAGAGAAGATGATCGGAGAAGAAAAAAATGAACAAATGAGGTAGGGTTTCAAGATGAATCTGAAGTTTTAGAGATGTAGAGAAACCAATGGAGAAGAAGGAGACCGGAGAGTATGACCGGAGTCTTGCAGACTATCGATCGGAAAAAACACCACCGGAGAAGATCGGAAAAGATGAACAGAAGGTTGATCAGAAAAAATGGGTTTAAGCGAGATCTGTTTTCTCTCTCTATATCAGCTAATTTTCCCCTCTTTTTCTTTTAAGCTTTGATTTTTTTTATTTATAGAAAATTTTGGGAAATGATATTGGCACTACCAACTTGATGAGCGCGCAGTTGCGCAATGAAAATGATAGGCGCGCGGTTTTGCGCGTCCTATATGGCTAAATTCAGCCCTCCCCAGGATAAACTCACCCCCCTTTTTCTGGTTTATACTAAGGCATTCCCTCGGCTCGTTTACTAGGCAAATGCGCTCGGATTTCAACGAAAATTTACAGGGACCTAGCTGGGACCTTGACCTAGCTAAGGGTGGAGCTTCAGATCCTAGCTGATTGATTTGGTTGGGTTTTTGCTCAAACACAGGAGGCTCAAGGCACGGTCAAAATGGGGTGTCTACAGTTCTACCAGAGGAACTTAGTACAATTTCATAATGGCTGACAAATAAATATAAATAAGCATCAATGTCAAGTTTTATTCAAGAACAAGACTTTAATAGTTTCTTTTGCAAAGAACCATTTCATGTTTCTATTTGGAATGTTACAGCCATCATATCCACATTGTGATAAGTTGTATCATCAAGTTTGGAATGAAACAATCTTCTCAAGAAGGACATGTCATCAAATGTGGATTGACATAAAGACAACTGTAAATATTATTGAAACATATCAAGTGCTTATCTTGGCCAAGAAATGGAGATTCGAAAAATTCAAAATAACATGGATGTAGGTTAAGACATGTCTACACAGTCTTTAACACCATCTCCCCCATAGTTTTGAATATTCGATCTTTGTTCAATCCCTTCGTAAGAGCATCGGCCATATTATCCTTCGATCGCACATCAACCAAAGTGATAATTCCTTATTCTATAAGATAATTCAGTGTGGCATGTTTCAGCCTGACATGTCTCCTCTTACCATTAAAGAGTGAGTTTTTTACAATCGTAATTGTAGCTTGATTATCACAGAACATACTTAAAGAATTAATCTTTAAACGAGTTAGTGGAATGTCCAGGATTAGATCTCTTATCCACTCTGCTTCATCTCCTGCAGAAGCTAGTGCATAAAGTTCTGATTCTATATATGACAGAGCAATGCAAGTATGTCTCTTTGACTTCTACGCAACAGCTGCTCCACCCAGTATAAATATATAACCACTGGTAGATTTAATGTCTCATAATTCTGAGCCCAATGATGCATCAGAATAACCTTCCAAGATAGGAGGATTGCCACTATAACATAGAGTATAATGTAGAGTACGCTTAAGGTATCTCATCAGCCTCACAAGAGCATCTCAGTGCTCATGGCCAGGATTACTAGTGAAACGACTCAGCATGCCGACTATAAAGGCTATGTCTGGTCTAGTGTAACTCATCGCATACATGAGACTACCAATCAGTTTAGAATAATCCAACTGATTCACGCTGGCTCCTTCATTAGGTCTCAGCTTTTTGGTATAATCAAATGGTGTCTTAATCGGTTTACACTCAGTGTATCCCCATGTAGAAAGTAGTTTCTCAATATAATGAGCTTGGCTAAGAGTGATCCATTGCCTTTCAAAACTTACTTTCATACCAAGAATGATGTCTACCACACCAAGATCTTTCATGTCGAATTATTTAGCCAACATTGATTTCACGTCACTCACTACAGAGAGATCGGAATCAAGAATCAACATGTGTCTACTTACAAGCAAATAATTGCAATCTTATTCGACACAGAACGAAAGTAAATGCATTTATTTGAGTAACTGGTCTGAAAACCAAAGCTCTTTACTACCTTGTCGAATTTTTTGATGCCACATTTTAGGTGCTTGTTTAAGACCATACAAAGATTTGTTTAACTGACAAACTTTGTTCTCCAAACCTTCCATGACAAACTTTTCATGTTGGTTCATGTAGATTTCCTCTGTGAGGTCTCCATTAAGGAAAGCCGTCTTTACATCCATTTGATGCACAACATATTGCTTAATAGATGCAAAACCAAGAAGAATTCTTATCGTAGATAAATGACAGACCAGTGAGTAAACATCAAAGTAGTCTATCCCACTTACTAGAGTATAACCCTTAGCTACTAAACGTGCTTTATACCAAGCTATGGATCGGTCACGATTAAGTTTCTTCTTTAAAATCCACTTACAACCCACAGTCTTAGCCCCTTTTGGCAAATCGACTAGCTGTCAGGTTTGATTTTGCAACAGAGAGCTCATTTCATCATCAATGGCTTCTGCCCATAACAAAGAGTCCTTAGATCTCATCACTTCCTTATAGGATGATGATCATTCTCTATATGGTAGGTCACAAAGTCCTCACCAAAGTTCTTAGGTACTCTAACTCTTGTAGATACTCTTAAAGGTTCTGATTCAGAAATCAATGTAGGATGGGTGTCAGAAATATTTTGTTCAGACTCTACATGCGATTCTGTAACCATCTCAGTATCTTCAGGTATGGTCAAACTATGATCTCTGAGAAATTTACTCAAAGAATATTGCATCTCTAGATTCTATAACCATATTGGTAGATCCAAAAACCGATCAGCAGCACTATCTTCTGCACCACCTAGATAAACAAAGTGTTGGTTCTAGGTCACCCAGGGTCTTGTATCCTCACATAAGCAATACAACCCCAAGTCTTAAGAGTGTCATATCTACAATGATGTTTATGCTAGAACTCATAAGGAGTAGAGACCAACTTAGAGTGTGGTACTCTATTCAGAATGTGATTTGCAGTTAAAACTGCTTCTCCCCAATAACTAGTAGGCATGCCAGCTGTCAATAACATAGAGTTTAATATTTCAGTTAACGTCATGTTCTTACGTTCAGCCATGCCATTAGATTAAGGCGAGTAAGGAGCTGTAGTTTCAAGTATTATGCTGTGAGATGCACATAATTCCTTGAACTGTGTCATAGTGTATTCTCCTCCTCTATCACTCATAAATCTCTTAATTTTCAAGTTCAATTGATTTTCAACACGATTCTAAATTTTAAATTTATCAAAAGCTCCATCTTTCGATTTTAGGAGATAAATATGACCATATCTAGAAAAATTGTCTATAAAAGTGATTAAATACTTCCGACCACCTATAATAGTGAAACTTTTAAAGTCACAGAGGTCAGAATGTATTAACTCAAAAAGTTGTGTGCTTTTAGAAATCGAACGAAAATATTTTCTAGTGATATTGGATTATGCACACACTTCACATCTGTCAAATCGAATTGATGTATCTAAAGGTATATTATAAGTTTTAGCAAGTTGAACCATTTTCCTATAGTTCACATGTCCCATTCTATTGTGTAACAACTTATGATCAATAAGAGTTGAACTAACCTGACTAACTGTTTCATTTGCTAAACTCAATCTATACATACCAAAGATTAAGAAAGCACAGCCAAAATAATAAGAGTTAATAGTTAAAGTTACTCTACCACCCCAAAAAGATGAACACATGCCAGTATTGTCTAAAAGTTTTGATCATTTTGATAATTGGAGAAGGAAAAACAAAGTTTTGTTCCTCTAAACCCAAATTTCTTTATGGAGCGTTTCGGCAGAATTTCGGTAGAATTTCGGCGAGGTTCTCTGTCTCTTTGGAAGTTCCTCGCTCTAAGCTTTCCAACAGGTCCGACCGCTCCCAATTTCGATGTGAAACAATCAAGTTAGAGCCATTTTGTGCCAAAATTGTAAAAAAATTGCATTTCGAGGAAAACTGGGTCTACACAAGGGTAGACGTTTGGAAAAGCGGCAGGTTTGATCTCAGACGGTCGCCCTGCAAAAATCCCGGACATTCAGAAAAAAAAATCCCGAACGTCCAGCGAGACAATTTTTCCTCCCGGCAGCTCAACTTCAGAAATTCATTTCTTCGTTTCTCGTCCGTTTTTTACGCTCTTGTACTCTACTGACATGAAGGAAATACGTACTTTCTGTTAAAAATGGTTTAAAAATGTTTGAGGACATTATAGTGAAATTAATTTCAAAATAATAAGAGGAATCCTTGTTTGGTTTACCGATCTCTTCCCGGTTAAACACCATAGAGTGTCTTATGTCTCTAAGAGGTTACATATAATGTTATTCGAACGCTATTGGGCATGTTCATGATTATTTGAGTGATGATTTGTTGCTAGGTGATTGAGTTCGAGTTCCGAAGAGGTTGGAACTTCACTTTTGAGGTACATTTTATGTTGTTTTTTGTGATTGACCTATATCCTAGAATGAAACCTGGACTGCTTTGAACATTGATTGGGTGACTATGTGTTAGGAGCATTCTTTGGTTGGTATTTCCACTAAGGATATACTACCTGAAAACCTTACTATATCGTTGATGTTATTATGAACTTCCTAAGTTAGAACCCAGCATGCCAATGTGTAATTATCAGCTACTATTATTAAGAAATCCATGTTCGTACACGTTGTTTCTGATTTGTTACGTCACCGGAAATGATCCATAATTCTACTGTCACTTGTACATATGGAATCCTCTTCATGCAGTGTGATGCATGGGTAGTATTGTGGTTTTGTGTTTGACACTCGGTATACTTTGGTCGGGCCTTCGTGCTCTGTGTGGTATACTTGGATATTTGGATACGTAGGATACTTTGGTCAGGCTCTCGTGGTTTGCGTGGTATTCCCTATATCCGGATGACGGTATTCACATGTTGCTTTGGTCGGGCCCCAGTGGCTTGTGTGGTATACCCTACCTAGGTATTGAATACTGGAGACGGTGCGTTCGTGGCTTGGGTACTCAGGTGGAGTTGTGAGATTATCATTTTGTTCTTGCCTTGCTTGGTTTGAGGGAGCAAGGAGTTATGTGAGCATTGGATATTTATATTATCATTATTCTCTCACGGTTATCTTACCAATGCACTTGTTTATTATTCTATCTCGTGATTCAGTGTTTGCTTCGTTCGGTTCGAGGGAGCAAAGGTCACTCGTGGGTTATTGTATTATCGTGACCTTTGCTATCTTATGGCATGCCCATATCCGTCAAGGATCCTCATTTAAACGTACAAGGCTATTAGCTATTGATAACATTTTTAAGATCCCAAGACTTAGCGTGGATCGTGGTCAGGAGGCTCGGAGTTCGAGCATGGCTGACTGTTTGAACCAGATTTATTATTATTCGTCTGTTTGCGTGAGTGTTGTTGGAGACTATGTATACTCATTATTATTCTTTTGGGTTGGGATGTGAGAGTCACGTTGAATGATTTATTGTTGGATCATGGTTAATTATGATGGAATGGTAGTTTAATTGAATTAAATTAGATTATTTTTCCTTGTGGTTATTCCGGATTACTGTTGCCTTTCATATCTGTGGGCTTGCTTGCAGGTATGTGGCGCTGTCATGCACATACCCATTGTGTTGTTCGGTTTGGGGCGTGACATTGACCAGCAAAAAGTGGTCCACTGGCTATTGAAGAATCAATCTATAGTCTGCTAGATTTTTGATCGGTTTTTCTACGGCCAGGCAAACCACCTCTCATTGTTGGGACTATCCTATTTGTAGCTAGGATGGACTCTAGTTGAGTTGACACTAGAGTGGGTTCTTATTTTCCTAGCAGCTCGCTCTCAAGTTATTAAATTCTTTTTGGAGAAAATTTAGGATCAGGCTTGAAAGTAGTGATCCACATGTTCCATAATGGTGTAGCAAAAATGGAAAGTGAAGTGTTTGGTCCCAATTTTCTACCAAGTGATGTCACATGTTGGTTACTACTTATTACCATATGCTTGTTCTACACATGAGTTTTTCTCTGCCAACTTGTCATAAATAATTTTTTTTTTTTTTGGGGGGGGGGGGGAGTGATATTTTCCCCTTGTGGTTATTCTGGATTACTGTTGCCTTTCATATCTGTGGGGTTGCTTGTAGGTATGTCGCGCCATCATGCACATAGCCGTTGTGTTGTTCGGTTTGGGACGTGACACTGACCAGCAAAAGGTGGTCCACTGGCTATTGAAGAATCAATCTATAGTCTGCTAGATTTTTGATTGGTTTTTCTACGGCCAGGCAAACCACCTTTCATTGTTGGGACTATCCTATTTGTAGCTAGGATGGACTCTAGTTGAGTTGACACTAGAGTGGGTTCTTATTTTCCTAGCAGCTCGCTCTCAAGTTATTAAATTCTTTTTGGAGAAAATTTAGGATCAGGCATGAAAGTAGTGATCCACATGTTCCATAATGATATACTAAAAATAGAAAGTGAAGTGTTTGGTTCCAATTTTCTACCAAGTGATGTCACATGTTGAGTACCACTTATTACCATATGCATGTTCTACACATGAGTTTTTCTCTGCCAACTTGTCATAAATAATTATCTTTTTTTTTTTAGGAGGGGGGAGTGATATTCCCTTGTAGACACCCCATTTTGACCGGACCCTAAAAATCCCAAAATCGAATAAGTTACCGAAAAAGAAACCCGAATATTCAAGTAACCCGAGTTTTTATAAGCTTACCTTGCTCATTGGTGCGTACAAGGATCCCGAAAAATCGTTATCGTTCCAGGGAATGTACTCGCAAAATTTCGCGCAAATCAGACAAAATTTCGCCAAAAAGACAAGTTGAGTTGTGCAAAAGGGGATTTGCTATCTTTATATGGGCAATTTTGGAATTATGATATCACTTAAGGTGTAAGCAACCCCTATTGGCCTTTGGATCGACTTAGAGGATTATGATCATTTGAAGAGAAGAGAATTTTTGCCCTATCTTCTACCTGGGGCCTCCTTTTATAAATAAAAGAGCGGTCATAAATCAAACCGTGGGGCTGTCCATGGAGGATGGGGGGGGGAATTTCATTCCCCTTTATATATGCATTGAATTAGGGCTTTAGAGGGAGGTCTCATTTTTGTTGAAAAAAAAAAAACACAGAGAGAGGGAGAAGAAGGAGCCGCCGACCACCACTCCCATCCCAGCCGCCCACCTTCTTCGACCTCCGGCCACTCCTCCGGCAAGCCACCATCATCTTGGCCCTCCATCTCCACCTCGCCACCACCTTCCCACCGGCAAGCCACCATCTTCCCCTTTCATCCACAACCTCTGCAACTACATCTCCGGCCAGCAGCCCACCGGAATCCGACCCACCATCTGAAAAGATGAAGATGGGGGAGGATGGGGGTTTGGATGGCTAACGGAGATGGTGGGTGGCTGGCCGGAGATGGGGATGGTAGGAAGAAGATGAAGGTGGCTGGCAATGGAAGAGGGGAAGAAGAAGGTGGAGATGGTGGGTCGGATAGGTGGAGCTTGAGCTCCCTTCCTCTCTGCTTTTCTCTCTCTGTTTTCTCCCTCTCTCTGCTATTTCTCAACCAAAAAAATGAGACGACCTCTATCTCACGAGCTCGTTTGGAGTTAAATAGCTAGGTCTCCCTCTTCAATTTAATCTCCACCCTCCAATTGCTCCATTTCGTATTTTTTTGGGTTATTTTCAGCCATTGATCTATTATCCCTAGCCCTAACTCTATCTTAGAAACCCTAAAACCCTAGAATGTTCTAGCTAATCTAAGCCCTATATCTCACCTTTTTGATCCAACAGCCCATGTTCATTGGTTGTAAAGATAGCAATACAAGCTTCCAAGAATGCCCCTTTTGAGAGGGGGTTTTACTCTTTTATCCACATCCTAATTGTTGGCTATTTGATGGGAAATGATGAACTCACACCCCCCCCCCTTCATTCCCTGGACAACCCATTCTATAGAAAAGGTAACATATTTGTAACCCCATTTTATCTGGACAGCCCCTTCTAGTGGGATTATGACTACTCTTTTTTTACAAGAAGGGGGGAGGCTGTCCAAGGTAATAAGAGGGACAAATATATCATTTTCTTTCATCCTGGTTAGATACTCATACCCCTTTTCACAAATGATATCAATGCATCTGTGCTCGATAATCGCACTAACTCAGCTTGTCTTTTCTTCCATTTCTAGTATGATTTTTTTTTGAAAAATTGCAGGGACACTCTCGAGGATATTAACAACATGCGAGGAAATTTGTACCAGTTAGTGAACACTGTGGGTTAACAAAAATTCTAGGACTTCCTCGCATTTGGGCCCGATTCCTCAGGAACTTAAGGTTAAGGCTCTATCTTATGACATTAGGGAATTCGGCCCGGGGACTTGAGATTTGATTCTGGGGGACTCTGAATTTGGGAATTTTATTCGATTTTTGAAGCTCTTATTCAATTTTGGGGACTCTAGGGCCCGGTCAAAATGGGGTGTCTACACCACCATATTTTGAATATTAACACACGCCCTTTATTTTAAATTTCAGTTTATGTTATACGAAGGATGGAAGCTGGTGTTTTGATCCATAGAATCCACCATGGTGTGGGTTTCATTTATTTTGATTTAGGGTTAGGGAATAGATATATAGAGAGAAGATTTGGATTGCTTAGGGTTACTGCAACTGTGGTGTTGATTGCGAACAATATATCATTATCGTTTGATGACATCGATGCCAACTTTGGTAACCTTTGTTTTCAATTTATTTCAAGTTTTTTGTATTCAATTGTATGATAAAATGTGAAATTTCGTCAGTATATATTACTTATATGCATATCTTCTTGATTTTTCAGGAATCCAAACTGAAGGCATCAAGAATGCACATCTACGTTCGAAGAGGCGGTCCAAACTATCAAACTGGGCTGAAAAAAATGCGGGCTTTGGGCGTGGAACTTAAATGTCGCACTTGTAGCCTTTAAGGCATCCTCATCGATTTGATCCATCCTTTGTAAATTTTCTTTTGTGTTAAATAAATTAAAGTTCTTTTGTCAAAGTCTACAGGTTCTATACTTTTGTAAAGCAGGTTTTGCATGTGTCACATATTCTTATATGTGAAGCAGGTTCTTTATGTGTCACAGGTTTTAATTTGAACAGCAGGTTCTGTATGTGTGTATTGTACCCATGTTGGTTTGGGATATTCAGCGTTTCTGTATTTTTCAAAAAAAAAAAGTCACACTTTTACCAGCGGTTATAACCGCTGGTATATAACACGCGTGAGAACATCCCCTATAAGTTTACCCGCGGTCATAACTGCTGGTATATATCTGTGGTTCAAATAAAATACGGATTTTTTTGGTGATCTTCCTAAAATTTCAGAGGAAAATGAAATTTCGGTCAAAAATTTTTAACGTTTCGGGTTTTACCCAATTTCGGTTTCAGTCTTGACCAAAACCCGAAATTTCGGATTTCAGTCGAAATTTAAAACCTTGCTAAATAGGTTGTGCCCCAAAAATCATTTCCATAGGTTGATCCTAACCGTCTGATCTATGGAAATGATTTTTGGGGCACAACCTATTTCGGCTGTGGCCCATCTAATGGACGGTTTTGATCATCCTATGGTGCGGGTGTGGACCCCGATCCGAGAGAGGGGCGGCGGTGGGGGACGTGCCCCCACGCGCTAACAGTCTCTATGGATCATCCACGTGAATGGAGAGCTCTACCAAGGAACTCTCGGAAGAAGTGCCCCTCACAGCATGAGTGGCGATACAAAGGTGAGATACCTCTCGATTCGGGGACTAGCCCAGATTCGAGGCGTACCTTAAACAAAGAAGAGTCGCCATCCAAGGAAAAAGGCAAATGGGCCCTGGATCCCATACTATGCTCTGTTGCAACGGATAACCAGAGATATAAAATAAGGTTCGTGCCTGGTTACGAATTCGGAAGGTCTAAAGAGCACCTCATCCGCCCAAGTGCAAACACCTGGTCTCTTATGCCATTTACTTAATAATTTTGAAGAGTTTTGGGCGAAAATCATATGGAATGGGAATGAATATCTCCGAGAAGACGTCTATCTAATCATGCATGTCTCGGAGATGAAATCGAAGGCACATAAGATAAAATAAAAGAAACATGTGTCACCTAAGCAAAACTAGGTTATAAGTGACATGCCTAATGGGTGTCTAAGTTCTGATGAACAAACACATGCATGACACACCAAAAAAGTATAAGGTCTGCGCAATAAAGTAAGAAAACACTGCAAAACATAGAAAATGACTCGATACCATACAACCCTAAAACTTTAATCTATACCTAGGCCCGAGTCTTTAGATGATCTGATGTTCATCCAAAGAAGCCTACGTATCTCCGCCTCCACGAGAATCAAGGCAACGTAGTTCTTCGCACCTATTCTAAGCTATGATGCCTAAGACATCTAGACCTCTATCCTAGACTCGATCTAAAAGACCAGACTAGTTCTTAAAGCTTCTTGTGTGATTATTTAAATTCTAATGGATTGTAGATTTTAGGACACCCTATATGCCCTAACTAAATGCAGGTTAGCTCTAAGCTAATGCAGGTGGTTCCTATAATATATGTGTAACTAAGCTGTATATCCTAAGGAAAACAGTAGGATCTATCGCATCTTAGACCTAGTCATCAATTGGCGATGTGGATCGCCAACTGACCGGACGGAGGCGTAAAACTCCTAGCTAGGACTCACTTCTAACTCTAACACAAACAAATAAAACACACAACAAACAAACAACGAACGAGGGAGCAACTTCCGACTCAAAAAACTCTCTAACTAGGACAAACTCCTAACTCTAGAGGAAGATCCTTTCGAAAAAATAATATTTTGAAAGATTTTTTGTAATTTTGAAAGATTTAAAATGCTTATTTTTAAAGGTTTGGCTGGACCTGGGATGTGGATCCCAAGCTGCACTACGTACCCTGTTGAAAGGGATCAAGCCAACGTAGTTCGGAACAGATTTCCTAACTACTCCTAATGACTCAAGATTTTTGAGATTTTTGGTTTTTTAGATGTTTTTGTTGTTTTTAAGTATTTTTGACTCAAGGGGGACAAATCCTATCATCATAAGGGGAGGACAGACTCCTGATATCCCGCAAAGGTTGGACAGCATCCTATGCTTTGCGGGGAAAAAGAACAGAAACACAGCTCTGCAAGGGTTGGACAGCATCCTATACCTTGCAAGAGTGGATAAAAACATGATATGATGAGAGGTAGAATAGAATCCTAACCCCTATGATGATAGAATTTGATTCCTGAACAAGATGATTGACTCTCTAGACTAAGGACGGATTCCTGTGCTAGTGGACTAATCAAACTAAGATAAAGCTCAACAAGTAATAAGGAAAGACCTTGTGTATATTTGATAAAGGTAAAACACCCAGCCGGGCCGGACAGCTACCTAGCCCTAGGGTGCAACAAATGTGCAACCCAATATCCATAAGGGTAAGGGGTATGATGCCAAGCCGAGTAGGATGTTCTCCCAAAACCAAATGATGCACAAATAGGAGGATGCTAATAGAATGAGACTGGGCAAGTCTCTTAGACATATAGGTAGGATAAAGAAAAATGCTAGCAAGACTGGGCAAGTCTCCTAAGCACAAGAATGGTCTCCAAGAGAGGTGCTGACGAGACATGGCATGTCTCCTAAAGGTGAACCCACTAATGAAACAAAGCTTGTCTCTAAAGGGTATAACTTTTCTTATATGAGACATAGCCTGTCTCTCTAAATTGAGGCTCTAAATGACAAAGTTTAAGGGTATCTCAAAAGACTGGGCACGTCTTAAAAAACAAACGAGGGGAGGGCTACTCAGACTAAGAGAGTCCCCTAAGGATGGGCTTAGGCTAGCGCCTTCATCGCCCTACAAGAAAATGGATTCTAGTATCTAAAGAAAATTAACAGCAATCTATAAGACTGTGTTAGTCTATCAAAAAGAGAAGAAAAGGCTACCAGATAATCGCAAATTTTATTCTAAAAATAAATCAAGTGCTAAACAAAGAAGAATATACAATCTAATAGCAATCATAAAATGATAAATAACATTAATTAGTCCAGACCAGCCGCTGGATAGCCTAATAAAGTAAAAATAATATCAAACACTTCAAAACCAACCACAAACCCCAATACGGGGACTCCAATGAAATCAGATGATGCCAAAGTAATCATCTGATATCAAATACATATGATAATATTTCTAATCCCGCCTTGAGATCAGACAGTACTCATGTCGATAATATCGAATAGAGTAGTCATCTGATCTCCTTCTTCCTATTAACAATTTATTTAAATAAAAATGAATGAGTATAATGAACTTTGATATAATCTCACCTGAACAATCCATTTATCTTCAGAATCTAACTCAAAATTAAATAAGTGGAAAGAAGAGGGGAGAGGGTACTATCATAATCCAATAAATCCTTCTAAAGATGGGCTTGGTTACATGAGAACAAAGCTTATGGCTCAAACTTGTGTGCTGTACATGCCTTGTTGTTGTGAATTTGATTTTTGATTTTTTTTTATATTATTTTGCCCCTACATTAGTTTACTATCTTGGATTTTATTTTATTTTTAAATCATGAGGTAAGACTCATCATAGTGATTTGCCAGAGGCTGAATTTCAGAGAAATCTAATTGGAAAACCAATGATTGTATGTTAGTACAAATGTGGTTGAAGGTTTATCCCCTTAAATTTGAAACAGGTTAGGTGCGATAATGAAGACAAATTTCTTTAAGTCTCAAAATAAAAGCTCAAGTATTTCAAAGCACAAGCAGTCATACTGACGTATTCAAAAGCAATTTGTATATACAAAATTAATAAGATCATGTTTCAGTACTTATGTTAAACTCTTCTTCTCATAGCATAATTTTTCAAAGTAATTGAATAACATGGATTTCACCATCACAAAGCCATGAAAAATCACAACCTTATTTAAAGTTTAACCTATTATCTAGTTTAAAACAAAACATAATCAAACAGATGCCATTCCTTTATCCAATCACAAATGCTAAGTGCTTAAGCCCTGTTTGATTTTTCAAAGTATATAAGTGTGATTGCATGCTAATTACTACACACAGTCTAATCCCAAGAACATCCTGACTGCAATGATAATACATATCAAAAACCTCAACCAAATTATACTCCTAACAACATATGAATCAAAGGGCATCTCAAACATAATTAAATAATTTTTTCTAGTCATTCATTCATCTTTTGATCAGTGGAAACTAAATTCTAAAAAAAATAAAATCAATTAATGTTACAAAAGTAGAAAATTAGACAATCATCCAAACAGCAACAAAAATCATAAGCTTAAAATCCATACAAAAAATGACCATAGCGCAGAAAAAGATGATAAGAATCAAATACAATAAAAGAAAATTTACCTCCTCTATGCTTCGTTTCTACCTGACTTTGGAAGAGATTAGCGAAGAAATACTTCAATACAAGTATACCAAATTGGATCCTGATTGAAAATTACAAAAACTAATAGATCTGAACCGAACAAGTACTCCTTGCCCTCCTTTTCTACTCTTTACACAATTCGCCAAACGCCTCAGATTGGAGCCTTGCGGAAATTATGCCGGAAAATGACCGGAGATTGGCCGGTAAAGAAAAAGGAATAATAGCTAAGGTTTCGGTAGAAGAACCTCTCAGATCTGAATGTTTGAGCTCCAAAAGAAAACTTGAAATCTTCAGCTGATGACAGAGATCTAACGGATCAGAGAAAATGACCGGATCTCTCTCTTTCTCTATTCAGATTTTAGATCTGAAATGCTGTAGAAAATTCGAGGAAATTGCCAATACAAATAGAGAAGAAGATCGGAGAAAATGTGAAAGATTAGGGTTTCAGAAGTTAAAATGGAGGCTAGCAGAGGAGGTGCCGAATTTCATGAGATTCACCGGAAATTGCATCGTTCAGAATTACAGAGTGAGGATTTTCTAAATCTAGATGAAGATAAGCTATGGCCAAGGGTTTTGATGTCAAGATTTGAGCTCAAACGAAAATAGAAAAGGACAAATCTGAGTGGGGAAGAATGATCGATCGGAATGTTAGCCGGAAACTCAAGGATTTGGTCGGAGAAGATGACCGGAGTTAGGGTTTCAACATCCTAAGAAGAATTTTTTAGAATTTCCAGAGACATAGCTAAAGAAAAAGAAGAAGAAAAAGAGGAAGAAGAAAATTTGGTCGATGCTCACCGTAGCTTGCCGGAGAAGACGAGATTAGGGTTTGGGGATTGAATCGGATTTTTCTCTCGTTTCTCTCTCGGATTAGGAATTTTTCTTTAAATCTCAAAGATTTGAGATTCGGAACCTCTTGGCGGCCAAAACAATGGCGAGAATCCGGATCTGCCGGTGAGAATGATCTTGCCGGAGCTTGAAATCTCGTCGGAGTGGAGGCTAGCCGGTGGTGAGGTGAAGATACCGATTGGAATTGGATGGAGCTCCGACGAAATCGTCGGAGAAGATGATCGGAAGTGAATACTCAGATCCCCTTTCTCAGATCTGAAAAATGAGAAAAAAAAAACAAAACCCCTCTTCTTCTCTTCTTTCTCTGCGAATTTTTTTTTATAAGGAAATAAGGGTGATGATATTGGCACGCCAAAATGATGAGCGCGCTGACTTTTGATAGGCGCGCGAAATTGCGCGTCTTTTTCGGCCTAAGCTGTATTTTCTAAAATAAATTCGCCCCCCTTTCAGATAAATTCGCCCCCTTTTCTGATTTACACAACGGTCCTTTCTTTTTCTCGTTCTCTGGGCAAACGCACTCGGAATTCAATGAAATTTTGCAAGGGCCTTGGCGGAACCCTAAGCTAGCTCGGGGTGAAATTTGGGACCCTAGTTGATTGATTTGGTTGGGTTTTTGCTCAAACATGGGAGGCTCAAGGTACGGTCAAAATGGGGTGTCTACAGCGGGCCATACCGTACTTTTTTAATAAAGTGAGGAGTGCGATCATCAAAATACAGGAGTGCTGATAACATTTCCCATTATTTTTCTTTCTCTCAACTCTACTTTCGTACTACTGTCTTTTCATTATTAATCATTACGTCATTATCGAGGGAGACATGGCATGATCCTATCATAGATAAGTCAATTTAATTAGAGGTGGATAAAATGCTTCCATAAATGACTATCAAAAGAGAGGCCCACCTAGATGAGTGATGATGTCATGCTTTAGGCATACCAGCCAGCTGGATTGTTCCAATCATGGACCGTAAGAAAGATCTCTCATGAATGTGAATAGGTATTTGATACTTTCCATCTCTCAAAAGCTTAAAGATCCGATGTTTCCCCTGATAATTAAAGGAATGCGACTATCAAAACAAGGGAAATCACAGACCGAGCAGATATCATATATGAATTGCATAAAAAAATTTATCCATGTTTGAAAGGAAAATATATCGCATAAATAATTTTTGGTCTCACCGGCATTTTATTGTATTTCGTGTGTGTAATGAAAAAGCCGACGGAGAAAAATGTTATTTAATTTATTAGGCGCCAAAACAAGCCCGGATCACTTTATTGACAATTCCGATATGAGTTTTAATTAATGAGAGGACAAAACATGGTTATTAATTCCCATATGAATTTTAATAATTAATGAGAGGACAAAAGAAGAACAGTAATAAAAACGTGGGTGGGTTAGGGTACATCTTCACGTGGGCACTAAAGCCAAAAAAATATCTTGTCACTGCAAAAGCTGGGTGGATTAGGGTACATCGTGTTTCACATGGGCACCAAAGTGAAATAAATTTCTTGGAACTGCAAAAGCCGGGTGGATTAGGGTACATCGTGTTCTACACACGAGTTTTTTGTTTTTTGGTAGATAAGCTGTGAATTTAAACCTAATGCTTTTTGGTTGAGGTACAAAGCCCCGAGCAATTGACCTCGTGTTTTTTTACTAAATATCTATTTTAATTAACCAGCACGACCATGTTTTAATAATGTCCATGACCCAACCTGTATCTCCTATTTTAATTGTCTTGTAAGAGCATTTTAGGAACTGTAATAACCTTTTGATAGCTCTTTAAATATCAAAAGACAAGATGCGGTAGCGATAATATCCAAACATTGTTGCACTGATATCATTTCCCTAAATATAATGATAAATTTGGAAAAGTGATCCTACTCGGTATCCTACTTGGTCGAGTAGATAAGTTTATCTACTCGGTCGGGTTAAAAACAGTGGGGGATTATATTATTTGGGTGATCCAAACCATTCATTTGAAATGTCCTTGCCGAGATAGGGTTTCTACAAAAATTCAGATTCATAGGGCCATCCTAACTAATCCAAAAATGGAGGGAAAAAATGAAAAAAAAAAAGGACACAAATCTGCCCATTTTTTCCCTCACTTTTGGATGGGTTAGGGTGATCCTATGGATCTAATTTTTTGTAGACATCCTATCTAAGTAAGGGCCTTTCAAATGAATGGTTTGGATCACCCAAACAATATGGGCCCACACTATTTTTAACCCGTCCGAGTAGATAAGCTTATCTACTCGACTGAGTAGGATCACTTTTCCCTAATTAGTAATAACAAATAAATAATATCATGTCAACGTAATTTGTTTATTTGTGGAAGGTGATTCTCTCAACATAATTAGTTGGTTGGAGGGCAAGACCCCTCCCCTTGGAGATTCGAGCCACTTAGTGAGGAGATTTTAGATCGGGTATCGCCTTTTGATGTTTCGTTCCATCATGTCAGAAGGTAAGCAAACAGGGAGGCATGTAGTCTAGCTAGAGTGGGGGGTCCTAAGAAATAGATTGGAGGTCTTCGATTTTCTTCCTCCTTGATGTGGGCTTCCTTAATTTTGCATCCTTCCTTAATTTTGTCATGTATTTCCTTACTCGCCCATCTTGGGCGGGTAAGTTTGTGTTTGTGAGTTTTTATATGATGCCCGACCGTCAAGTATCGTCAAAACGGTACTGCCCTTGATATTTGATCCAATAGCAACACACTTTTTAAGATGCTGCTGTTGGATCAAATATCAAGTGTGGTACTTTTGAAGTACCACCTTCACGTGACTTGACAGTCGGGCATGATATAATTTCTCTGTCTTTGTTAATTTTTCTTCTTTAATGAAAGACTCACCATTCAAACAACAACAACAATAAGAGGAATGCTTTACCAAAGGACACCCTTGCAAAAAGCAGCCGCTTCTTACGAAAACCAGCTGCTTCTTACGAAAACCAGCCGCATGGTGATCACATTGGATCCACGTCTCCCAAGTGCATGTATTTTTCCTTTTTTTTCAGTGCTATTATAAATAAATGCACTTTGGTGATGTAGATACAATGGTGAGCTGGTTTTTGCAAGGGCACCCTTCAGTTTAGCATGCCACTAATAATAATAATGATGATAGATAATTTTCCTAATAATAATAATAATAACAACAACAATAATAATAATAGAAGGAATGGTAGTCCATACAACCACTCCTATATGATGGTGACTCTCCTTCTATTCGATATTAACTCTATTACCGTAGCCAAACTTAAATTCATTTCATTTCAGTGCCCATTCCTAAGAATTCATTTTATTTTACCTCTTCCATCTGCCTACTTTAATGAATAGATGACATGCTACACGAAGGCGGCTCAGGCTCATGACATAATAGATGGTGAAATGATATTTCAATCCCCTTTCCAAGCATTTCACCCAAATTTTCTTGTCTATTCCTGAGAAAGGAAAAATGGTTGGACGGACACTAAATAAGTAATAAATAAGCCTCTAAATTTATAGCATGCCCTTTTATCGGGTTAGACATTGTTTTTCTTTAAAAGGTAAGTTGGGGTCGACCTCAAGGTTGAGATACAAAGCCTCAACCATTGAGCTACAGGTCCAATCCCTGGGTTAGACATTGTTGTATATATAGTGATATGTAGACCATATTTTGGCATTCTTTTGACTATGAAAGTACCTTTTTTAATATTTATTTGTTTATAGTCATATTATAGAAAATGGGGAAAACTAGTGTTACTATTTAAAGAAGGGTGATGATATTCCCCCCCCCCCCCCTTGCAGTACTTGCACACCCCCTTTATAACTTGATTTGACGTCAAAAGTGGGCAACTTTATGTCAAATCACATTATAAGGGGGGTGTGCAAGTACTGCAGGGGGTGAAAATATCATCTCCCTCAAAGAATTACAAAATTATTTAAAGGGAATCTAAGAGTTTGCATAGATAGCTTACCTATGCAAGCTGCTTACCGCCAGTGATCGGAAAAGTTTTCCGACGAGTGGCTGGTAAAGTTTTGTTCCTCTCCGACAGACGAATCACTCCCTAAAATTTCAAGTCGATTGGCAGTTTCTGTAAATCTCAAAGTTGTCGTAGTTCAAAAATTTACACAAACTGCCACTCACTTTGAAAGCTTCGTTCTCCTGATCTGGCCGTCGATCAACTTGAAACTTTAGAGTATTATACTATATTTGGATAGGAACAAGGCAGTTCCAGCCACTAACTGAAAAACTTTTTCGGTCGTAGATTCCCTTTACCATTTATATATATATATATATATATATATATATATATATATATATATATATATATATATATATATATATATATAATGGAAAATCTAGGGTTGTCATGGACATATGCCCCAACTAAGGGTGCAACTTTTGGGTTGGGAACCCGTCCTGGCTCGAGCCCTATCTCCATCTTCTAATTTTATCTTGATTTCTAAGGGTTATGTTTTTACCTTGTTTTTTTTCCTGTTTGGCCCTAGGGCAACCCGATTCAACCCGCGACCCGATTTGGTAAAAAATAGATTAGATGGATTGGGTTAGGGTTGAAAGATTTAGAGGCTGATTGGAATAGGGTTGACCATCCTCGATTCAAGGCTTGTGTTTGGTCAGGTTAGGGTTGTGGGATGCTATCTCGGGTTGGGCTAGGGTTGTGGGATGCTATCCTAAATTTTTCTGAAATTATTGGGATATAGGTGTATGGAGAACTAGGGCTAAAATTTCCGGCTGATTTTTTATGCTAATCGTATTCATACTGGAAATCAGAATCAAACGAGCATTTACCTTTTTATAGTTATGCTCAATTTAGTTTGAATAGTACATACAAGACCACTAGTACATAACCATTACTGCCCTTTGATCGATATTTATATCAAGGGCGATGATATTTTCACCTCCCCTGCAATACGCATGTGCTGCCCTTACAACGTGATTTGACGTCAAAAAGTGTTAAAGTTGCCCACTGTTCACGTCAAATCACATTATAAGGGGGCGAATGCGTACTGCCGGGGTGGGGGGGGGGGGTGAAAATATCATCTCTCTTATATCAAACATATATAAAGAAAGTTAGGGCCTTTTTGGGTACCACAAAAATTAGATCTTATTTACAAAAAATAAAATTTAAAGTTAATCCTCTTTGCAAATGGGACACTAAGGCCACTTTAAAAGTTATTAACTAACAGAAATACAATAGTACTCTTATAAGCATTGTTTGCATATAATATTATATGCAAATAACACTATATGCATATAAGTATATGCAAGTAATTTATAGGCCTATCTAAAGAGGCCTTTTAGGTTAAGAATCTTAAATCCTTGATCAGCATACTAGTGTCATTGTCAACTAGGATTATGTGGTTGGATAATCCATCTTGCTTGTGGGATGTCGGCATGGAAGCATAACTTTGTAGCTCTGGTTGCATTAAATCAACAATACTAATGTCAGATTAGGATTGCATGGCTCGATAATCCTAAACTTGATCAATAAGGCCGAAATTAGGACTGCATGGTTGGATAACCTAAAACTTCATCAATTACTTGTGTTTTCCCTTTTTTTTCATTAATATAATTCTTTGTCTTAAAAAAAAATCTTGATCAATAAGGTCTTGTTGGTTTGGATTTTAAGAACTGATTGCGAATCAAAAACTGATTATTGGACTCAACCGAAGGGATTGCCTGACATTTGACCAACTTGCGCTCTGAGCATCTCTTGGTCAGAGCACGGATTTGCTCTGGAAATATTGATCACGAACAAAAAGGAAAGATAAAAAAAATGGCTTAAGGCTGTTTATGATAGAGGCACCCATTTAAGAAGCATTTTTTTTATAATGACACCCTGGGTCACTTGTCTTACAAAATAACAAGTAAATACTCCCCATATTATTGGGAAATGATAAATGCGCCCCTTTTCATCACTTGGGACACCCAATTGCATTGTGCGTGGCAATCGGGTCACTTCATTCCTTCAAATGTGAAGTACATCAGCCCATTTGCAGTCATCGATACACTATAGTAGGGTGTCCCAAGTAATGAAAAGGGGCGCATTTATCATTTCCCCATATCATTTTGGAAAATTTTATCAGCACTCCCGTATTTAGATGATCGCACTCCTCACTTTATTAAAAAGTACGGTATGGCCCGCACCATAGGATGATCCAAACCGTCCATTAGATGGGCCACAGCTGGATTGTTCCAATCATGGACCGTAAGAAAGATCTCTCATGAATGTGAATGGTATTTGATACTTTCCATCTCTCAAAAGCTTAAAGATCCGATGTTTCCCCTGATAATTAAAGGAATGCAACTATCAAAACAAGGGAAATCACAGACCGAGCATATATCATATATGAATTGCATAAAAAAATGTATCCATGTTTGAAAGGAAAATATATCTCATAAATAATTTTTGGTCTCACCGGCATTTTATTGTATTTCGTGTGTGTGTAATGAAAAAGCCGACGGAGAAAAATGTTATTTAATTTATTAGGCGCCAAAAGAAGCCCGGATCACTTTATTGACAATGAGTTTTAATTAATGAGAGGACAGAACATGGTTATTAATTCCCATATGAATTTTAATAATTAATGAGAGGACAAAAGAAGAACGAGCAATTGACCTCATGTGTTTTTTTACTAAATATCTATTTTAATTAATCAGCACGACCATGTTTTAATAATGGCAATGACCCAACCTGTATCTCCTATTTTAATTGTCTTGTGAGAGCATTTTAGGAACTGTAATTACCTTTTGATAGCTCTTTAAATATCAAAAGACAAGATGCGGTAGCGATAATATCCAAACATTGTTGCACTGATATAATTTCCCTAAATATAATAATAAATTTGGAAAAGTGATCCTACTCGGTCGAGTAGATAAGTTTATCTACTCGGTCGGGTTAAAAACAGTGGGGGATCATATTATTTGGGTGATTCAAACCATTCATTTGAAATGTCCTTGCCGAGATAGGGTTTCTACAAAAATTTAGATCCATAGGGTCATCCTAACTAATCCAAAAATGAAGGGAAAAAATGAAAAAAAAATGGACACAAATCTGCCCATTTTTTCCCTCACTTTTGGATGGGTTAGGGTGATCCTATGGATCTGATTTTTTGTAGACATCCTATCTAAGTAAGGGCCTTTCAAATGAATGGTTTGGATCACCCAAACAATGTGGGCCCACACTATTTTTAACCCGTCCGAGTAGGTAAGCTTATCTACTCGACCGAGTAGGATCACTTTTACCTAATTAGTAATAACAAATAAATAATATCATGTCAACGTAATTTGTTTAATTGTGGAAGGTGATTCTCTCAACATAATTAGTTGGTTGGAGGGCAAGACCCCTCCCCTTGGAGATTCGAGCCACTTAGTGAGGAGATTTTAGATCGGGTATCGCCTTTTGATGTTTCGTTCCATCATGTCAGAAGGTAAGCAAACAGGGAGGCAGGTAGTCTAGCTAGAGTGGGGGTCCTAAGAAATAGATTGGAAACGTGTTATTTAATTTATTAGGCGCCAAAAGAAGCCCGGATCACTTTATTGACAATTCCGATATGAGTTTTAATTAATGAGAGGACAAAACGTGGTTATTAATTCCCATATGAGTTTTAATAATTGAAAACGTGTTTATTAATTAATGAGAGGACAAAAGAAGAAAAGTAATCAAAACGTCGGTGGCTTAGGGTACATCTTCACGTAGGCACTAAAGCCAAAAAAATATCATGGAACTGCAAAAGCTGGGTGGATTAGGGTACATCGTGCTTCACATGGGCACTAAAGCTCAGCCTATTTAAGAGGTCCTACTCTACCGCTTTCGATGCAACACCTTCTTCGTTTCCTTGCTCAACCCTTCATGGCTTCCCTTGTGTCTGATCATGACTACATGATCTTTCGTCCTGAGAAAGTAGGATTCCTTGATGTAATTAGTCTTCTTCTCTTTAGGAGAAGGTTAGGAGATTACAAATTCGTAGACAGCTCTCCGGCCACCAAATTTGATCTTCAGAATGCCCCCAAAGCTAACTGGATAGTCGCTCTCACCCTCATCATTCAAAAGATCTTATCACTGATTAGCGTCCCTTTATATTTGTTGGGTGTCGCTGTTGAGTTCTTCGTTAATTTATTATCACTTAATGGCGGCATCTTAGGCTTGGTTTTTCATATCGTCACAGGTGCTTAATCAACCTAGTTCTTGAACAACGTAATAACTACTTTAAATTAGGGATTTGCTAGAGACCATCGCTCCTAGCCTTTGTGGCTTCTCTCTCATGCAACAGCCTGTCCGCGAAATGCAATCTGCAAAGGACCCTAGCAAATCCCTTTAAATTATCTAAGTAGCACTTTTGAAGTAGATAGTATTCCTTGTCTGTCTTGTTTTGTATATATTAAGTAGGAGGTTTTATATGGTTGATACGCGCCGTTCTTGATGTTTGATCCAACAGCAGCACACTTCTTAGGGTGATGCTGCTGTATCAAATATCAAGGGCGGTACTTCTGTTGTACCACCAATAGATACTTACATGCGCATTCACCATATACTTTCCCATTAAGTAGTAATCCACTCTTTGGTGTAGCATTAACACTTGTTTTTGTTGGGGCTGGGCAGGGGATTAATTGCTCGCAAAGACAAACATAGATAGCCACATGGAAAGCTGCATATAGTTGGAAAGACCAACGTGCACACATAAACTGATTGCTAAAGAACAAAAAATTCCTTATCACTAAGAACCTCAGATATTTTCATGACAGGAATGCACAAAAGAAGAGTCAGGGCACATGAGCGGATGCGAAGACTGCTCCTCCTCCTCCCCCCCCCCCCCCCCCCCCCCCCCCCCCCCCCCTCTCTCTCTCTCTCTCTCACACACACACACACACACACACACATTCTCGATCATCATGACGTTTTCTTGTTGTAGCATTTACCAACAATTGTTTAAAATAAGTTTTCATTTGTCTGGTTGAAATGGATTCTTACCATGCATGTTGGTTTCTCTCTGTAGTGTCTCTAGTGATTCCCAAAAGAGACTCAGCAACTTTCAGGTCAATCATTGGCCACATAGATGGAAGGACTGATCTATACAAAAGCTCCTCCCTTGTCAGTTATCTTCCCCAAATGAAGATTGCCAACGACATCAAGGTCTTGGATCTTTGCATGATGGCTGCCAAGGTAGCCTACGAGAACCAAGCATACATCACCAATGTAGTCACAAATCACTGGAAGGTATACATAAATACGAAGAGATTGTCCTAATCTATCAATTATCGTTTACAAGTGGTGTAACAGCCCTTGTAGCTTAGTAACAGCTCCTTTTTGAAAGTTCTCCGAGTTGAACTCCTTTTAACTTATCTAAGTAAAGGTTTTGTCTTGCACAGATGCAGTTCGTGGGGTTCTTCAACTGCTGGAATGGTAAGGCTCAACTAAAAGAGCCAAAATGAACTTCACTCGGTTCAAAAAACCATGACTCGTCTCAATTAGCTGGGCCTGAAAATCATGCCACACCTACACATAAGTACTAAAAAATGAAAAAGAAAAAGAAAAGTACGACATCAAGAGTTATACTCTAAGACAACTTATCCATGAATCGTTCCCAAAGATTTATGGGAAGAACAACCAACGATTCAAGCTTAAATTTTTCTAAGAATCTGGATCTTGACCTAGTCAACCTGATAACTGGAAACTAAATTTTTTGAGGAGTTTAAGAAAAAATTTTCATACAAAATTTGGTGAATCCACTTTAACTCACCTATGATAGGGCATGCTATTACTACCATTTTCTTGCAAAATTTTTTGAATGAAGAATTGAAAATCTTTATAAATGATCAATGTTTTCTTTAGTAACAATGGCCAGTATAGGGTTGGGCCTGTAGCCATTCAAAAGACAAAAAAAAGTATGGGCTTGGGCCTGTAGCTCAATGGTTGACGCTTTACATCTCAACCTTGAGGTCGCGGGGGTTCGATCCCAAAAAAAAAAAGAAATAAAAAACAAAGGCCCATATATAAGGTTCCGATGGCCATATGCATTTTGATCAGGTTTGTAAATCTTTTTGGGACAACATAATGAAGATCGAAGAGCGCAGCAAGTTCTATGCGGATGGATGCACAAAAAGGAAAGAACAGGGAGAGAGAGTTTCGAGTGTGGACTAGGCAATTTTATTTTATTTACTTTTCAGCACATATTAATGGCTTTTCTTGATTTGACTATACATATACTCCCGTATGGTGGTGGTTGAACATTTCAACAATACATATACTCCGGTACGGTGGTGGTTGAACATTTCCAGCAAACTCCTTGGAAAGACTTTTCCATCTCTAGCATGGCCTATGTTTTAATTGGGTCCATTCATTATCAGATCAATGGTTAAGATCAATTTCATGGGATATTGTCAACCACCTGATGAGTCACTGACATCAAGTTGATTCATTAACCGATTTAGCAGACTCATCCTCTCCCAAAGTCCAATACACATACTATGAGATAGATAAAGACACTAATTTGGAAATCAATTTATATACAAAATAATACATATAAATATAATTTGGAAAACAATGCAAGTGAATGTGTGCAATGTGTATCCTGGGATTGCTACATGATGATCTTATACAATGGTCACGATAAGATCATCACGGATCTCCAATTGAGGGATGATGGACACCCAATCCAACACATAAGCTTGGTTGTATGCTAGCAAAACTTGGGCTTGGCTGTATGTTAGCTAAGCTTGGTGATTATTTCAATGTATTGTTTTTTCTTTTTATATGAAAACATATTATTTATTATTGATTTTTTAATGTAAATGAATGAAACATCAAAACTATGAAATTTTTAAAAAACTTTCATTTAATTCACAAAAAACTTTTGAGAAAACTTCATAGTAGATGGGCATCTCACTCCTTAGGAATTGGTTTCTCTTTAATCTTCACTTTTACTCTTCTCCTTTCCTTTTTTTTTCCTTTTTCTTTCTATTGCCCACTTTTTTGTTGATAAAATTAAGAGTAATGCTCACAAAACCGAGTAAGACTGACTAGGGAACAGAACAAATGGTTCTTGCCACAACATCACAAGTGACATTAGCCAGCCCTTTGATTTATGAAAATAAACAATTTTTATTTTGGGGCATATGGCACATTCTCATTGTTGGTCTATCCTATCGGTATTACTCTCGGTTACCATATCATTTTCTTTAAATTAATGGAAGTCAAGAAAGATTAGGTTTTTTTTCGAAGTCATACAAAATTTAGGGTCAAATGTGAGATTTATTGAATTGATGAGATTTACTATTGATTGTAGAAACTAAATATTAATAGATTATTTGAGCAAGTGCGTGCCCATAAATTAATATAAGTTAATTTTATATCGGTAAGATCCAAGTGCATCATATGAACTTTACAAATAGGAAGGGATAAATGAAGTGGAATGGATAAATGATGGGTTAGTATTTAAATTTCTTATAGTTTGATGACATGGTCTAACAAGCATTTAAAAATTTTTGGTTTATAAAAATAAATTTGGGAAGTGATATATTCGCCCCCTTTTCTTCACTAAGCTTCACGCCCATAAATTTTTGTATCACTACATTTTATTAGCGTGACGACGACTTTTTGTATCACGAGCTGATACAAAGTTATGTGGGATGGTGGCATCAAATGACGTTTTCTTACTTCTCCCAAAGAATCAATCATATGAGCGACTTAATTCGGGTTGTTACTAATTAAGTCAATGATGTGAGTGATTTAATAAGGCCAGCTTATTTATCTATCACACCAAACACATGGATTGGATATATACGTGTGGATATATATGTTAACAGTTACATTATGACAATTAACCACCGAATTGTCGGGGGACCCTTGGTCTCTTGAACGTATTGCCCCGGGAGACTCCAGTTTGCTACTCGTAGTTCTCGAGCGAGATTTTGTTAAGTGCATTAATAATAACTATATAGAGTGAGTAATGTTATTATTCTTTTAATTGACGTATCTAATGAGTGTGATTTTACTGTATATATATGTTAAAAAACACAGAGTTCCTTAAAGACAAGACGACCCAGGCGTTTATGTTTTGCGACAGGGCCAAGGATGCCCAAGTGATTATTGTGGCCTTCCGCGGCACAGAACCTTTCAATGCCAAGGACTGGTCTACCGACGTGGACCTCTCTTGGATGTCAATGGGCAACGACATGGGAAGAGTCCATCTTGGTTTCATGAAGGCTCTGGGTCTCCAAGACGAAACCGATTACCACAAGGGTTGGCCAAAGGAACACAAAGAGGAGCAAGGCAAGCCCTTGGCTTATTACTCCATCAGAACCATGCTCAGTTCATTGCTACAACAGCACAAAAATGCGCAGATAATTGTTACAGGACATAGTTTAGGTGGTGCTCTAGCTGCACTCTTTCCTTCCATACTCATGTTGCATCAGGAAGATACAATCTTGAGTAACTTCTTCGGTATTGTCACCTTCGGGCAGCCCAGGGTTGGAGATTCGGTTTTCGCTAGTTATATGACAACACAGATGAGCTCCAAGTTAAACAGGTCGTGTTGTAGGGTGGTATATCGATATGATGTTGTCCCAAGAGTGCCCTTTGACGATCCCATCTCTCAGTTCACACACTTCGGATTTTGCTTCTACTACACCAGCTGGTACAAAGGAAAGGTAAAACCTACTCTCTTTCACACTCAAATCAACCCTTTACTAATTAATTAATGAAATCCCACATACTGCCATTATATATATATATATATATATATATATATATATATATATATATATATATATATATATATATATATATATATATATATATGAGGAAAAGGAGTGTGCGGTCCACCGCACCTAAGCTTAGGTGCGGTCGAGGGCCTAAACACATGGGTCCCACACTTTTTGTGGTGATCAAAACCATTTATTTGCACGGCCCCATCATAGATAGGGTGTGTACAAAAAATCAGCTCCATTGGATCATCCTAACCCCTCCAAAAGTGGAGGGCAAAAATGGGCAGATTTGTGGCAAACGGTGTTTGTCCATTTTGCCCTCCACTTTTGGATGGGTTAAGATGATCCTATGGAGCTGATTTTTTTTACACACCCTATCTATGTTGGGGTCTTGCAAATGAATGCTTTGGGCCATCCTAACAATGTGGGCCCACATGAGTTTTTGGCCCTCGACCGCACCTAAGCTTGGTGCGGTCGAGCGCACAATCTTATATATATATATATATATATATATATATATATATATATATATATATATATATATATATTGCCTCACGTGATGAGCAGTAGACTCTGAAGCATGCCATTTGTGGTCTAAAGAGAATAATTGGTAAGCAACACACACAAAATGTCCTTTTTTGGCACAATCGAGGACCTATTTTTTAGTTAAAAGGCTTTTTTTTTGGGAAATATCTTTGAAGAAAAGCATCTGCCCTTTCTAAAGCCTCTGTTTCTTTTGACCTAAAATGGGCGTAAAACAAATTTTATGCCCATTTTAAGGGGCATTTTAGGCCCATTTTTAAGTGGCAAAAATGGGCATAGAATTTGTTTTACATCAAAAGAAACAGAGCATCAGGAAAACAAATGTGCTTAACATGACCCACTGCCACATTTATGAACGATCTGGTGGATGAATATAGTTGGCCATCACAAGCTTGACCTATTGCCCTTGATCCCACTCTCATCCGATGATTCTAGACGTTCGATCTAGCATGATGTAAAATACATCCCAAAGACTATCTTTAAGATGTTGATTTTGGCACACCACAATCTTACGAATCAGATCTCTGAGGTCTAGCTGTGATTTTATTTCCCTTGGCCTCCGTTTGCTGGAAAAACATTCCTAGGAATGAACCTGAAAAGTGTGTGTATGTGCGCGCTCGTAGCTAATGTTGCTGTACGGTCAACTTTACGTCTTGTAATGCGCCCACTTGTCGTGCTGTCTGGTCAGCTTTACGTCTCGTAGTGCCTTCATGTGTCTTAACAGTGAAGGTTCATTCATGATTCAGGAAGGTAAACTTTACGAAAAGAGATATATGGCAAATCTTTGGACTTAAGAGAGCCTTTAAGACAGTTTTTCCATTATGTGTATCACTATTGTTAAGAATAGACAACTCATGTATTTTGCCGGGTTTTATTGATACTTTTGTGTTTGTGAGCCACAACAGGTGTTGGAGGAAGAACCTGATAAGAACTACTTCAGCCCAAAATACCTTCCTTCAAAGTACTACAATGCATGGTTAGATTTCTTTAGGGCCCTCTTCATAGGCAAGACCCAAGGAAAAGACTTCAAAGAAGGGTGGGTGTCTATTCTGTACAGGGCTATTGGCTTCTTGATCCCTGGCTTAGCCTCCCACAGCCCAAGGGACTATCTCAATGCTGCAAGGCTTGGCAAAATAACATTACAGGAGATGGATATAGGGTCAGATAAGGTCTGAGGGCTACCTCTCTCATGTTCTGCAAACCCTAGTGGGGCTCTTGGTGCCTTTGCTTGTTTTTGTCTGTCTGGTAATAAAAGATGCTCCCTTGTTTTCCTCGTTCAAAATAAAATATGGCCATTGGCACTTTTGTTGATGCGTTATTTCTCAACCATTTTAATGAAAGATTGCATTAGCATCCATCGATTTTTTGCTATATCAACAATCTTTTAGACATAACAAAAGGGAAATGATTTATTCGCCACTATTTTTACTTGGGACAACTCCCTCCAAAGTAAAAGAATACACTAGAGGGGGGATGTCCCAAGTAAAATAAAAGGAAGAATATATCATTTACCATAACAAAATATCACATCAAATTTGACCTCCCTCCCTCTATAGACCTCTTTTATAATTGGGGTTTTTTCATTCACATTTTCTATTGGATTTTAGCTAATCCCAACAAATAAATCAAGAAAATATCATCTGCCAAGTCAAAAGGCCACAAAGTTGCGATGAAATCCATAACATCACCACCACCACCACTGTGACAACGACAACAACAACCACCACCGTTACTAACTGCAAGGGGCTCCATTATTGCTATCAACCTTCCTCAACCGTCGGATCAGTTAAAGAAAGTAACACCCAGAAATGAGTGGAAAAAGATTATGATGAATGCTAATGAACTATCAGGGAAATTAGTAATAGTAAATTATCACTTGAATTTAGTCCACTTTCGACCTTTGAAATTTTTTCATATGGGTGGATTTAGGGATAACTAGGAAAAAATTCTAGTACCTTCTCATCTCTTAAGCTGACATCCTGTCGGGAAATTAGGGGGAAGATGAGTTAAGAGGCTCCAGTGTTAAACGATCACGGATATGTAGCTCCTATACCAATTGAAGTAGGACAAGTTGATCAATGGTAAATGTCTACAGATCGATTATATGAGAGAAATATCAATAAAGATTGGGTATATATTGGGTGGTTGATGAGTTTATAGGTTTGTAAAAGGAAAGTGTAATGATTTGATTTCCACTAAATCTTGGATAATTAACATCAGGAATAATGAATGCTTATATAAAGCACTTAAGGGAAAAACATAGTAAGAGATAAAAGATAAGATTTAGGAAGATAAACAAAATCTAATCCAGTAGCCTAATCTACCTTACCCACCTCAAATAGCTCCTAATCCAACGGTGAAATCTCAAACTAATCTGACGGTGAAATATGGTGAGATCTCACATATTCTGGGATGCCCCCTCAAACTTATGTAGATTTTGTAAATGTTTGATTATAATAGGATTCGCCAATTTAGTGCACACTATCAAAGATTGATGAAGATGTCCGTTAATGATGGCAACTAATTTATGCTGCCGATGACACTAGTTATAGACAGGAAATAGAAAAGAACATGACAAAATTAAAGGGATAAGAAGAGGGATATCATTTGAGACTCAATACTCTTCAACACTATCATTTCAGAATGCAATGCTTCTAACCACAATAAAATAAATACTTTAAAAGTCCTTTACTACTAAGATAAGCAGGGGGCAATATGTATGAAAGTGCAGAGAGCGATTAATGGATCCCACTACTGGTGCACAAGCTTACCAAGTCCATTAATGTAGAGTACAATGATTCAAGAGACAAATGCCCCAAGAATCTCCTACTTTCAGATGTACCATTGGAAAAATCACAGTGAAACTTACCCTCCTCCTTCACCAACCACCACGAGATACAGCCGTGAGCATCGTTGGGATCCACATGTGCAACTAGGCCCAAGGTGTCGCCCTGCTCCAGCTCAAAAGATAAGCTAAGAAAGTCTCCACCTACCTTCATTCCTACTACCTGCGCTTCCTCATGAAGCCATCGAACGATCTGGCTTGCAACCTGTTAAAAGTTTTTGCTCCTTAAATCAACCACAGAACATCTATATTAAGACAAGGAATGAACTGTTTTTTACTTTATTTCAGTACTATAAAAAAGAGGCACGGGTTTTCATTAAAATGGGTGGTTTAAAGCTATAAAAGCAGATCCAAGACAGGTTTTTCGAGGGATGATGTATTGGGTTTTTGTAAAAGATCGTTTGCTTTCTTAATAATTCTCTTTTACACTCAAAATAAAAATCCATGACCTGATTCTCTATTGCATCTTAGACACAAATATGAGCTCGTATATGCGTGTAACTGAAATTCCAAGGGTGGTCCCGAAATGGCAACTAATGAGGAGATAAAAAATTAGGTTGCTAACAAGTTTTAATCTTTTGTAAACTCAAACCCAATTTTGAAGATTAAGAGATCAACAATGAAATTATAAGCACAACAAGTTAAATCCTAGGTGCAAATGCAAATATAAAGCAAAAAGATAAGAGAGAATGCACCTGGGATTTAAAGTGGTTCGGTCCTTCAACGCGAGTCCTACTCCACTCCACCAACCAAACCCGTTGATGGCTTCACTATGTGATCTTCTTAACTTCGGCGAAGATCAATGCCGATTACAATTCCAACCGCCTTTAACCTTGGTGGCGATCTTCACCACGGAGAGTGGGCTACGCTTCTCCGAACACTTGCCCGAATACAATGTTTGGAATAAGAAAGAATGAAACAAAACATCCCTCACAAGGGTTTACAAGATTTGTAGAAGATGTACAAATTGAGCCTAATGATCCAAATCCTAGTTCAAGAGGATGAGAGGCATAAATAAGTTTGATTCACTCTTTGGATATTCAAGTAGAGTTTTTGAGTGTTAGGGTTGATTATTGGGAAGGTGGGAATACCCATATATATAGAAAAACCCAAATATGACCGTTTAGTGGCATTGTCGTAAATCTGGTAAAGTTGCCAACGGTCAAATTTCTTCCCGTTATAGTTGTCTCGGAGTTCCGAGAAAAAATCTCGGAGTTCCGGGAATACAAACAGAAGTTGAAAATTTTCTACTGGACCAAATCTCGGAGCTCCGAGGATTTCTCGGAGTTCCGAGCTCGGAGCTCCGAGAATTCTCTCGGAGTTCCAAGAAGCCTATCAACAGCAGATTTTTAATTCTGTTTTTGGGCTTCCAACTTTACACCAAGTTGGGATTGTAAATGAGGGTTCCAAAGTGTTTGGAAGGAAAATCACATAAATATTTAGGGTGTGTGATTATTCTTAATTTATGCCTTTCAAAATCTAATACTAAGATTGGATCTAATTACATTCTAATAGACTTCGATCTTCAATAGATTCTTCAAGTCTTCATTCGTCTTGGATCTTCAATGTCTTTGGCCTTCCGAATGTGGTTCAATGAGAGCTTCTTGGCCTCAATCCAAACAATCTTGTCTTAACACCAAAATGATCTACAACTTAGACATTCAAACACATTAGTGATCTTAAATCACTTGTGTATTGGAATCATCAAAATAAGATGGGAATGCCAAGGTGGGAACCATTGGGCTTATAGTAACCTCTTCTTTTTTATACTAAAAAAAATGAGGCATGGGCATGTGTATGAACTGTTTATTTTTATTTTTTTCATTCCATTTTTTATTGTTTACATTTTCACTACAGTGGGAGTAACGAAAGATTTGGCCCATAACCTATTACATTTTCACTACATTTTCACTACATTTTCACTACAGTGGGAGTAACGAGAGATGTTAGGTGCTCGATTTCCTCATCCTTGAGGTCTCTACGGAGTTTGATATCCCAAAATGTGTTGCCGATACCACCACCCCTTATCAAGTAATCAGAGATCTTGGTGTCTGGATTTAAAGCAAGGCCATGGCGAACAGAACAAAGCTTTTATTAGGAAAAAACCAAGGATAGAGGTGGTCTAAGCGAACATTAGTACAAAAGAGAAGCCCCACAAGGGGCGAAGAGGGATTAAGTTATGGGGGGAGAAAGTCGAACAATTCCACACTCCCCGTCGAGATACCTTCCTTGGCTAGCCTATCGGCTACACCATTGGCCGATCGCCTAACATGGAGATAGGAGATATTAACATCACCAACCCTATCTTTAATTTTGAAATTCCAAGGGTAGGCCCGAGTACTTACTCTAATGACAACTTATGAGGAGGTAAAATTAGGTTACTAACAAGTTTTAACCTTTTGAAAACTTCTAACCCAATTTTGAAGATTAAGAGATCAAAGATGAAAATTAAGCACACAAGTTAAATCCTAAGTGCAATGCAAATGTAAAGCAAGAGATAAGAGAGAGTGCACCCGAGATTTAAAGTGGTTCGGTCCTCAAAACGCGAGGCCTACTCCACTCCACCAACCAAACCCGTTGATGGCTTCACTATTTGATCTTCTTAACTATGGCGAAGATCGGTGCCGATTACAATTCCAATCGCCTTTAACCTTGGTGGCAATCCTCACCACGGAGAGTGGGCTCCGTTTCTCCAAACACTTGCCCGAATACAATGTTCTTGATAAAGAATGAAAGACCAAAAAATCCCTCACAAGGGTTACAAACTTTGAATAAGATGTACAAATTTGAGCCTATGATCCAAATCCTAATTCTAGGGGATGAGAGGCATAAACAAGCTTGATTCACTCTTAGGATATTCCAATAGGTTTTTAGAGTGTTAGGATTGATGGTTGAGAAGTTTAGAATACCCATATATATAGAAAAAACTAAATATGACCGTTTGGTGGCATAGTGGTAATTCTGGCAAAAACACCAACGGCTCTTTTTTCTTCCCGAAGTAGTGGTCTCGGAGTTCCGAGAGAATTCTCGGAGTTCCGAGAATTTCTCTCGGAGTTCAGAGAATTTCTCTCGGAGTTCAGGGAATACAAAGAGAAGTTAAGAAAATGTTACTGGACCATTTCTCGGAGCTCCGAGGAATGTCTCAGAGTTCCGAGCTCGGAGCTCTGAGAATTCTCTCGGAGTTCCGAGAAGCCTATTTCCAGCAGATTTTCAATTCTGTTTTTGGGCTTCCAACTCTACACCAAGTTGGAACACCACAAGGATAATCACTTAAACATTTAGGGTGTGTGAGATTAACTTAATTTATGCCTTTAAACACCTAAACTAGGATTGGATTGTTACATTCTAAAATGACTTCGATCTTCAATTGTGATGCTTCAAGTCTTCATGCATCTTGGATCTCCGATGTCTTTGGCCTTCCTAATGTGGTCCAATGAGAGCTTCTTGGCCTTAATCCAAGCAATCTTGTCTTAGCACAGTTATAATCTACAACTTAGACATACAAACACATTAGTGATATAAAATCACTTGTGTATTGGAGTCATTAAAAGAAGATGGGAATACCAAGGTGGGAACCATTAGGCTTACAAATTTCACCAAATAAAGGGCAAATCTCGAAGGGTGAGAGTGGGATCCCTTAAGCCACCAGATCACATTGAGAGAATCTCCCTCAACCACCACTTTATTTAAGTCTATATCCTCAAGAAGCTTTATGCCTTGATGAATTGTGCGCAGGCAAGTCTTGCGGCATCTTGGGTTCTTGATGTGATTATCTACAAATCCCCTGCCCCCCCATACCAAAGTCATAGCTTCATAGGCAAAAATACACATATGAAACACGGAAGAGATCTCACCCAAGAGATAGTCAAGACAATGATTTTATTGAAGAGGAAGCGCACTCTTTTGTGAATCCCTCGAAGATGTGAGCATTTTGTTCTTTCCATAAAACCCATACTGTTGCTAAAAGAGAGAGATTCCAAAGAATTCTCCCTTTCTTTCTCCAAGGGACATCGGCCCTCTAGAACTTCTAAGAGCTTTGCAGGGAAAACCCAAGAGATTCCAAACCTGGATGGTACCGTACTCCACACCTCTCACGTCATCCTGCAATGTATAAATATGTGGTCCACTGTTTCACCATCCTCTAAGCATAATGCACAATGATCCACAATCAACATTTCCCGAGCTCTCAAGAAGTCCACTGTCCGTATTCTTTGGAGGCAAGCCGCCCAACCCAAAGCATATACCCTAGGTGGAACTTGTAGGCTCCGGACTTTGGCTACTTTGGAAGATCCAGGGCAAGGCACAAGATGATGGTAAAAAGACTTGGCATAGAAGTCCCATTCCGAGTTCCAGATCCAGACCCTTTTGTCCTCACCCACTCGCTTTATGTAGCACCCTCCCAGAATCTCCAAAAATCTGCACACCACCGCTGGTTCCCTCTCAAAGAAATCCCTCCTAAAGACTGGTTTCCATATTAGCTTTCCTTCTCTTGTCTCAAAATAGTCCTTCACCGTCACCTCCTTAGAGGAGGCCACAACGAACAGCTCCGGGAATAGGTCCTTCAACAGAATGGTGGAGCAACCATTTATCAAACCAAAATCTAATAGTGCCCCTGAATATACCCTGAATCTTACACCTTCCAAAAATTTCTGCTTGAATCTCATGATATCACACCACACTGTTACCCCTGAATGTTGAATCTATCCTTTCACTTTGGTTGTACTTGATATTTAATACTTCATATTTTTAAATAATTTTTTTTTACTTTTTTCCCATATAAACCTGAAATATATATATATATATATATATATATATATATATATATATATATATATATATATATGAGAGAAAAGAGTGTGCGCTCAACCGTTTCTCCCAAACGTGCGGTCGAAGAGAGAGGCTTGCTCTCATTGGCTGAGAAAGTGGGCCAGGGCGGGGAAAAAAAGACGATTGTAAGTCTTCTTTTCGTAACCGTACGAAACCAAAACCCAATAAAAAAATCGATTTGGATTTTATCCCCTTATTTTTCGTACGGGTTTCAAACCAAACCCTAAAACCTTATCTCCTTCCTCTGTTTTCTCGCTGAAAGTGGAAGAAAAACCCACGACGCTCGGTGGTCGGAAAATCCTCGCTAGCCGTCGCCCTCATCTATAAAACTCGTTTCAGCATCCGACCCTCTGCAAAACCTTTCTCTGGCCGCCCCCTAAGGTTAGTTTCTTCTAACTTTTCTCTTTTTTTTTTGCTGAAAATGAGAAGCAAATCATGTATGGAGAGGGTTTCCTATTTTTTCCCCTCATTGTAAGAGGGTTTCATTTGGTTTTTAGTAGGGTTTTGTCTGCATTTTTTTTTCTCTGTTCAAGAGGCTTTTGAGGAGGGTTTCATTCCTCTGAGAAAAAAAAGAAGAGAAGATGGCCTCGATTTTCTTGTCATAATCTTAAATGAACAGGTAAATGAAAAAAAAATCTGGAACCAACCCACCTTGGTGTTCTCTTTATGAGGAGGGTTTCATCTAAAATTATTTTTTTCCCAGTTCAAGAGGGTCTTGAGGAGGGTTTTCATGTCCTCTATATTCTTGGAAATTTTCATGATTTTCTGCCGAAAAGGTAAAACGAGCTTTCACTGTATTGTCTTTTCTTCCCTATCTTAATTGGAAATTTTCATGATTTTCTGTCAATTACCCAATTACCCAAAACCCAATTAAAGTTTCAAGGTGCTTGTCCTTTTCTTCAATGAAAATGAACTTCATTTCTCTATTCTGATTGTCCTCTTCTAGTTTATTATTCCATTAGTTTTTCTCGAATCAAATGTCTGAAACCCATTAGAATTAGATGATTGTGATGATTTTTCTCCTGTCAACTATCTATAAGGTATATTTAGTAGCGAAAGAAAGGTTTTACATGTATAAAATATTTAGGGAAATGTTATCAGCACTACTGTATTTTGATGAGGGCACTCCTCACTTTATTGAAAGTACGGTAAGGCCCGCACCATAGGATGATCCAAACCGTCCATTAGATGGGCCACAGCCTAAATAGGCCGTGCCCAAACAATCATTTCCATAGGTTGATCCTAACCCTCTGATCTGATTGTTAGAGTGTCGATCTAACACTCTAAAGATTAGAGGGTTAGGATCAACTTATGAAATAATTTTTGGGGCATGACCTATTTAGGCTGTGGCCCATCTAATGGACGGTTTGGATCATCTTATGGTGCGGGCCATACCGTACTTTCAATAAAGTGAGGAGTGCGTTCATCAAAATACAGTAGTGCTGATAACATTTCCCAATATTTAATAGCTAAAAGGTGCTTCACATTTATAATGTTTCAAATGACTCTGAGAGCCACTCAAGTTAAAAATAGAATTTGCTGCGCAATTCGGTTGAATGCCATTACGTGGCCCACTTTTGCATAATACATGCTCAATTTTTAGCAATTTTTTGTCCTATTCATTTCATGAATGGTTGTTTGTTTTGCATGTAAGACATGGCATCATCTAGTAACTACAACAGTACCTCACATGGTGTGTGGCCAACTGCCGAGTTTTGTCAGTGTTCTGAGCCAGCAGTTAGGAAAATTACCCGCAGTTTCAAGAACGGTAACCAAGGACGCCCTTACTACACGTTGCGCTCGGAAGAATGTGAGTAATATTCATTATTGCAGTCCTCTTTTTTCTATCTTCTCCAAATTGTAACTTTTAAACATTATGCAGGGCAAGAAGTGCGAGCATTTCTATTGGGCTGACGATGATTTAGACAGGACCGAGCCAGGCAGTGAGGCAAGGTCGTACAATGGGTGTGAAGTCGGTGGCGGACATGAAGTCCGTAGCGAATATAGGATGTTGGAGGAGCGCATGAGAGTAGTGGAGATTGATAATGCCATGCTTAAAGTTTTAGTTCTGATGGTGATTTTGCTTCTTATTTTAGCATGCATCAGTAATTTTGCAAGCAGATGAGTCTATCAGCTTATTTAGTGGTAGAGGATGAAATATTTATGTAATGATAACTCTTAGCTAGAGAGGGACTTGATATGGCTCTTTTACACTTTCTACAATTGGCAATTAGTCCTTTCCTGTATTTGTAATTAATCTTTTTGTTCTTTTGCATATTTCTTTTGTTGCTTTTTTATCTTGTTGGGAACGTCTCTTTCCCCCTGTTTCTCCTCTGGTTTTTAATAGATATCTTCTCTGTGAAGGAAAAAAAATTCCATAAATGGTATGTGTATATGATCAAGTTTTTTTTTTTTATGGGTATCATCATGTATTTCACATCAGCTGAGAGAGGGGACTAGGAATAAACTGAGTCCAATAATCTGTTTTGGAGTCAATTCGGTTCTCAAAATCCAAAAGTTATGCCCCATTCATGTTAGATTATCCAGGGATTGTTATCCCCATGGAGAGTAACTCCAGTTGATAAATTTGCTCCAGGGATTGATATCCTTGAGGTGAAAAATTAAAAAATAATTCAAGATAACCTTATCTAGGCAAGATCAATTATCCCAGGAATAGCTTATCAAGAGATTTCTATCCCCATGGAGAACAGCCCAAATAGAAATTGAAACAACTTATTCCTTGTTGTCTTTCAGGGATTTTCGTGCTCCCTTCTCTCCCACTCGCAAGTATCGTCATGTCTGCCCATCTCTTGCAACTGACCCTACTAATATTCAATGGAATATTTTTCATGGTTGCCAAACATGTAACCTTTTCATATGAGGAAGTGAGTTTTTTTTATTGGGAAGTAAAATATATGCCCCCTTTTTTTCTTTGGGCCACACAGCACACACTACATGTGGGAGGCCGAAGGAAGAAAAATGGGCAAATATACCATTTCCTGGTTGAAAATGTATCGTGAAGTCAATGAACAACAAAAATACACCACATACTAGGTTAGGTATTTTGCAAAGATTAGGTAGCTGGAGGAGGCTAGTCAGATTTCTCATTCACACCCTCTTCAAGGTGATGAGAATCTGCAAGAAATGGAAGTCTTTGCCCATTTGCTGATTGATGAAGGGAAAAGACAACTCAACTTAAAAGCCAAACCAAGAATACCAAATCGAAGATCACCATTTCTTCAACTCATTCAGACAGTAACAAGGTTTCATCCAAATGATATGATATAATAGAACTCTCATTCAAATAGAACCAAAGTTTCATCCAAATGGGGTTGCCTGTCTTCTATAGCCAATAACAATTCAAAATAATTTCTTTCTAAAATACAACACATCAGAAATACTACATAGTGATGTCAACGTGCAAAATAACGTCCCAGCAATGCCTACCATCCGATATTACAGCTTCAAAAACCAAAGAATCACAGCTGCCATAATCAGAATGAAGCCCAACAAGCAGCAAATGCAGGTACAACCGATATTGATCGTACCAAATGAACGATTGATAGTGGGTCTGCAAAAAAAAACAAAAACAAAAAAACACCAAGTTAGTGACAATGGGCAGTGAGAAATGGCACCTTCTAAATGATGTTTTTTTAGATGACGATTTAAAACTTTTTATAAATGATGTAAACTTTTTTAAATGGCAATGGGCAGTGAGAAAAACACCCATAATCCAAGGACTCATGATTTAAACTTATGTAACAAATAGTGAAAATGGGCAGTCAGAAATGGCACCTTCATCTAGAAAGCAAGTGTCTAACTCTCTTTATCTTACTGAAATAAACAAGAGGGGGGTGAATTGAATTTTAACACTAAATTAGCCCTTTTGAAAATTACTTGTGAACCTAATTGGAATTTTCTTCACTTAATTAAATGTTTGGTTAGTGCAAATAATTAGAAACAAAATGAAATGCCAAACCAAAAATTAATAATGGAAATGCAAGACAAGAAAGAACACACCGATGTATAGTGGTTCGGGCAAAGCCCTACTCCACTCTTCTTAAGATCGTCCTTAAGGATTTCCACTATTGGAGACCTCCACGATGCCCGGCTCCGAGGCGGTTACACTTCCAAGGGATATTAAATGAGGATGCCCTTACACCTTTACAAAGACTCTCCTTCTCCGCCGAGTTCTAAGCGGTTGCTCTCTAGGGAATTAAAATAAGGAATGCCCTAGCCACCTATACAAGAAGTGAAGATTGAATAGCTTGGCTTCTTCTCGAAAGCTTGATGCTCTTTGTAGATCCTTGATTGCTCTTCAATGATGGTAGTTGCAAGTGAAAGCTCTAAGAATCCCAACTCAATAAATTTGCAAGTGCAAGGTAAGTTTGGGAAAAATCAAATCTTAAGCACAAAATGGGTTGTAAGTTTTCTTCAATGCTTAAGGAGGTTTTCAAATCATCAAGAGAGAGGAAATGAATCCTCTAGATGTTGTATATATAGCCTCACCAAAGAATATGACCGTTTGGGGGTGTTGATATCAAAAATCACAAGTTAATTTAAATCCCAACGGCTAGTTTTTGGTCTGTCGCGAGGTTCTCAGAGTTCCGAGAACCATTCTCGGAGCTCCGAGAAATTCTCGGAGTTCCGAGAGAACGGCCAGAAGAACAAAATATTCTTCCGAGAAAATTTCTCAGAGTTCCGAGAAAATTTCTCGGAGTTCCGAGAAAATGGCCAGAAGCTACTGGACCATTTCTCGGAGTTCCGAGAGAACTCTCGGAGTTCCGAGCTCGGAGCTCCGAGAAAAATCTCGGAGTTCCGAGAAGCCTAAAAAATCAGCAGTTTGTGTATTTTTTGCTTATTTGATTTTTTAGCTTTTGGAACTCAACTCCTATGATAATTATGGAGTGTTTATGAGCGTCCCAACATGTTGGTCCACCACATAATCATTCACTAAACCTTTAAAGTTCTTTAAGTGTCCTTTGAAAAAACATTTTGAAAACACTTTGCCTTGACTTGAAAATCTAAAGAGAAGGGATGTACAATGATACCTATGCAACCTTCAATTCCTCTTTAGCTTTGGTCTTCAATTGATCTTCCATCTTTGTATGCTTGCTTGAGTGATGATGTGAGCTCCACTTAGCTCCTTTGACTCTTGTTGGGTACATCTTCAAGCATGACCATGTTGTGTGTTGGTTTCTTCAATGATCAATCATATCTTTAACACAACACTTCAAAGCAAATTGATTAGTATTCAAAAAACACACTCAATTATGTTTAGAATCATCAAAACAAGATTGGAGAGTAGACCCTTGGGCTTACAATCTCCCCCTTTTTGATGATGACAAACAAAATTGATTATGAGGTGTGTGTGGAGTGACATAGTAGGCAAGTGAATACTGGAACTCCCCCTCAATATATGCACACAGATAAATGATACAAGTTATAAGCATGTGGTGCATATAGTCAATTGAATAGATAATCAATTTCAAACCTTCTCCCCCTTTTGTCATCGACAGAAAGGGTGTAAAAAAAATTTAGGAGTAGATAACTCCCCCTAAATCAATGCTTATGGTATATAGAAATATATAGCCAAGTAATGCACATATACCTGTTCATGATCAAGATGTTGACAAATGTCAAATTGTTAGGTATTTTTAATTAAAGTGAAGATACCTCTCCAACTTAGAAAACTAAGAAGGCTAAGAGTATCAATTGAGTGATTTTTAAGATTAATATTTGACATCTCATTCATGCAGATACTACCAAACAAAGATGATATGTATAAATACTATATAGATAAGCTGGTGAAAGACACAAAGTATTTATTTGGCAATTTCTTTGACTTGATCCGCACTCCAAATGTTTAAGGCACTTCGGATATAACAAATTCTATCATCACTAAGGGGTTTTGTAAAGATATCCGCTAATTGATCTTCAGTGTTGATATATTTTAAGCAAATATCCCTTTTTTGTGAGTGATCTCTGATGAAGTGGTGCCTAATCTCAATGTGTTTTGTTCTTGAGTGTTGTATGGGGTTCTTTGTTAAGCTTATAGCACTAGTATTGTCACATTGGATGAGAATATTTTCCATTTTGATTGCATAGTCCATCAATGTGATTTTCATCCATAGGACTTGAGCACAGCAAGCTCCAGCTGCCACATATTCTGCTTCTGTTGTGGACAGAGCTACTGAATTTTGCTTCTTGCTAAACCATGAAACAAGTGATTTTCCCAAGAATTGGCAAGTCCCACTAGTGCTTTCCCTATCTACTCTACATCCAGCAAAGTCTGCATCTGAATATCCGATGAGAGTGAAGGAAGATGATCTTTCATACCACAGTCCTAGACTTTGGGTTCCTCTTAAGTACTTGAAGATCTTCTTAACTGCTGATAGGTGAGACTCTTTAGGATCCGATTGAAATCGAGCACAGAGACAGACAGTAAACATAATGTCTGGTCTGCTGGCTGTCAAATAGAGCAAACTACCTATCATACCCCTATACAATTTCTGATCCACAGATTTTCCAAATTCATCATTTTCTAGCTTAGCAGTAGTACTCATGGGAATTCTTGATATCTTACTGCTATCCATGCCATACTTCTTTAATAACTCATTTGTATATTTTTCTTGATTTAAAAATATTCCATTTTTGTACCTAAGAAATAGGTTAACTCACCCATCATGCTCATTTCAAATTCATTTTTCATTAAGGTTGCAAATTCATCACACAGTTTTTGATTAGTTGAGCCACAGATGGTATCATCTACATAGACCTGAACAAGGAGGATATCTTGATTTTCTCTTTTGATAAACAATGTTTTATCCACCTTTCCCATCTCAAATCCTTTTTTAACCAAGAAAGTGCAAAGCCTCTCATACCAAGCTCTAGGAGCTTGCTTTAATCCATATAAAGCTTTATCAAGCCTGAAGACATGATTTGGATGTTTGAAGTCTTCAAAACCTGGAGGTTGCTCAATATACACTTCCTCTTGGATATAGCCATTTAGGAAGGCACTTTTGACATCCATTTGATATAATTTAAATCCTTTATGGGATGCATATGCCAAGAGTATCCTAATAGCCTCCATACGGGCAACAGGAGCAAATGTCTCATCATAGTCTATTCCCTCCTCCTGATTGTACCCTTGGGCTACCAGCCTAGCTTTATTTCTAGTGATAATTCCATTTTCATCCAATTTATTTCTATACACCCATCTCGTGCCAATGACTGGATGATCACTAGGTCTAGGCACTAGCCTCCACACCTTGTTCCTTTCGAATTGACTTAACTCTTCTTGCATAGCCATCAACCAATATTCATCCTTTTCAGCTTCTTTGATGGATTTAGGTTCTAATTCGAATAGGAACGCCAAATTGTTACTCACACTACGATAGTATGATCTAGTTCTCACTGGCGATATGGCATCACCTAAAATTTGGGATTCAGGATGATCTACCAATGTTCTCCTATCCCTAGGCAATGAGTCATCATTTTCATTTTCTACTTCCTCACTAGGTAATGTATGACTTGTAGATGCATGAGGAGGACCACTCAATTTTGGAAAAAGATGTTCAATGGGTTCATCCTCATCATATAGCATTTCTTGAGGTGTTGGCTCTCTTTCATCAAATGTCACATGCATGGATTCTTCTACAACTAGGGTTCTTCGATTAAATACTCTATATGCCTTGCTATGTGACGAATACCCTAAGAATACTCCATCATCCGACTTCTTATCAAATTTGTGTAAATTTTCTTTAATGTTCAAAATGAAGCATTTACATCCAAACACTCTAAAATAGCTTATATTTGGTTTCAAGTTTTTCCAAAGCTCATAAGGTGTTTTCTTAGAAATTGGCCTTAAATATACCCTGTTTATGATATAGCAAGCGGTGCTAACCGCTTCCGCCCAAAAATATCTAGGGAGATCATTTTCATGCAACATAGTTCTAGCCATTTCTTGGAGAGTTCGATTCTTTCTTTCTACTACATTTTGTTGAGGTGTTCTAGGTGCGGAAAAATTATGTTTTATGCCATGTTCATTACAGTAAGTGTCAAAATGTACATTTTCAAATTCCGTTCCATGATCACTTCTAATGTAAGAGATAGCAACACCTTTTTCATTTTGTATTTGATTGCACAATGTAAGGAAGTTTTCATAAGTTTCATCTTTGTGTGCTAGAATTATGACCCAAGTAAACCGTGAGTAGTCATCCACAACTACGAACACGTACCTCTTTCCACCTAGGCTACTTGTCTTCATTGGTCCAAAAAGATCCATATGAAGTAGCTCTAAGGGGTAGGAAGTTGAAATCATATTTTTAGGTGCAAATGAGCTTTTCAATTGTTTTCCTAATTGACAAGTTCTACAAATGTGATCTTTGATGTATTTGAACTTAGGCAATCCTCTAACACTTTCTTTTGAGGAGAGGGTCGAAATGAGATCTATTCCGGCGTGACCCAACCTCCTATGCCATAGCCAAGAGTCCTCACTAATGGCATTAAGACAAGTCACATTTTGGAGTCTAAGATCATCTAGTCCAATTGTGTAAATGTTATTGTCTCTAGAACCTATGAATTTTACTTCTCCATCTATCTTATTTTTAACAATGCATTTATCAGGATTGAAGACAACTTCAAAACCATTATCACATAATTGACTAATGCTAATAAGATTATGGGATAAGCCATCAACAAATAGTACATCATGTATGGGAGAGGTAGAGTTACCTATGGTGCCTTCACCTTTGACTTTTCCTTTCTTATCATCTCCAAAGGTAACGTCTCCACCATCCTTGAGTGACAGGGATGCAAATTGAGTAAGGTCTCCGGTCATATGTCTAGAGCATCCACTATCAACGTACCATGTGTTCTTCTTGTTATGGCTTTTAAGGCATACCTACATATGAATAGGCAAGTGAGATCCTTTGGGTACCCAAATCTTCCTAATCTTGCTATGTTCATTTGTTTTTACTTTAGAGTTCAATTTAATTTTATCTTGTTTAGCATGCATGCAAGCAACTTTATAATGACCTTCTAAACCACAATAAAAGCAAGTTTTGGTACTATTAGAAGAAGCCTTTAAAAGTTTGTTTTTATAGTTGGATATTGTAGTATTCCATTTAAGACCAAGTCCACTTTTATCATGTGGCATTCTTTGAATGTTAACAAGCCTATCCAATTTCAATGAACTATGTTCAAAATTTTCAAATAGTTTCTTTATTTCATCATATTCAAAAGATATTTTACCATTTTCATGCTTTAACTTCTTGTTTTCAATCGAAAGCTCTTGTCGATTTTCATTCAAAATGGTGATAGAAGCATTTAACTCATGAATTTCTACTTTGTATTTTTCATTTTTATCATCTAAAAATTCATGATCTTTCTTTAACCAACCAAATTCTTTTGTCATGTTAGCAAGAGAGTTTTCAAGTGAAGCAATTTTATCAAATTGAATTTCAAGTTCATCATTTGCACTTTGTAAGGAATCAAGAACTTCTTTCAAAACAACGACATCATTTAAAGTGTTTACCTCGTTATTGTCGTTTGTTGAGGCCATGAAGCACACGTTCTTTGCTATCAAGCAATCTTCGCCATCATTTTGTTCGCCTTCGCTTTTAATTTCTTCATCCCACGTGGCGGTCATTCATTTCTTGCCTTCTCTTCTCTTGAAGCGGTTGTTTGAAGTAGGTTCATTGTTGAGTGGACAATCCGGGCGAATGTGTCCAAGCTTCTTGCAACCGTAGCATCGGGGTTGAGAAGACCCATCACCAAGTTCTTCTTTCTTCTTGAATGGGGGATTAGTTCTTCTATTTCTCATGCCTCCCATGTTCCTTTGTAAGAATTTGATCCTTCTTGTTAGGAGGGCAACTTCATCTTCCATGTCTTCCTTTGTATCTTCATTTTCACCTACATTGCAAGCAAAAGCAACACCTTTTCCTTTTTCACTTTTAGTTTCAATTTCGGGTGCTTTTGTTTTGAAAATCATCTCATGAGTGATAAAGGACCCTATTAGTTCATCTAGGTTCAATGTGTTCATGTCCTTGGCTTCGGTGATTGCGGAGGTTTTGGATTCCCATGACAAAGGTAGGGACCTAAGAATCTTGGTCACTAAGTCTCTATTTGAAAATTGTTTTCCAAGTCCCCTTAGTCCATTTACAAGATTGGTGAACCTAGTGTACATGTCGGCAATTGTTTCATTGGGTGTCATTTGAAAGAGTTCATATTGCCGAAAGAGATGGTTCATTTTAGATTCTTTGACTTGATTGGTTCCCTCATGGGTGACTTCTAAAGTGTCCCAAATTTCCTTAGCCGAATTCAAATTTGATACTCTATTGAATTCTCCGGGAGATAGAGCACAAATAAGGGAATTCATGGCTTTGGCATTATAATTCGAAGCTTGTTGTTCGGCTTCGGTCCAATCATTTAGGTTTCTTGTGGGTAATATGTATTCATTATTAATGGCTTTCCACATTTGATAATCTTGGGTTAAAAAGATTTTCATTTTAGTTTTCCAAAAACCATAGTTTGTTCCATCAAAATAGGGTGGCCTAGTGTTTGAATAACCTTCATGGTGTTGAGGGTAGTTTGCCATTTTAGAATCTTTACTCTAGACCGGTTAGGGTTTTCTAAAAATTAGAGACGAGGCTCTGATACCAATTGAAATAAACAAGAGGGGGGGTGAATTGAATTTTAACACTAAATTAACCCTTTTGAAAATTACTTGTGAACCTAATTGAAATTTTCTTCACTTAATTAAATATTTGGTTAGTGCAAATAATTAGAAACAAAATGAAATGCCAAACCAAAAATTAATAATGGAAATGCAAGATAAGAAAGAACACACCGATGTATAGTGGTTCGGGCAAAGCCCTACTCCACTCTTCTTAAGATCGTCCTTAAGGATTTCCACTATTGGAGACCTCCACGATGCCCGGCTCCGAGGCGGTTACACTTCCAAGGGATATTAAATGAGGATGCCCTTACACCTTTACAAAGACTCTCCTTCTCCGTCGAGTTCTAAGCTGTTGCTCTCTAGGGAATTAAAATAAGGAATGCCCTAGCCACCTATACAAGAAGTGAAGATTGAATAGCTTAGCTTCTTCTCGAAAGCTTGATGCTCTTTGTAGATCCTTGATTGCTCTTCAATGATGGTAGTTGCAAGTGAAAGCTCTAAGAATCCCAACTCAATAAATTTGCAAGTACAAGGCAAGTTTGGGAAAAATCAAATCTTAAGCACAAAATGGGTTGCAAGTTTTCTTCAATGCTTAAGGAGGTTTTCAAATCATCAAGAGAGAGGAAATGAATCCTCTAGATGTTGTATATATAGCCTCACCAAAGAATATGACCGTTTGGGGGTGTTGATATCAAAAATCACAAGTTAATTTAAATCCCAACGGCTAGTTTTTGGTCTGTCGCGAGGTTCTCGGAGTTCCGAGAACCATTCTCGGAGCTCCAAGAAATTCTCGGAGTTCTAAGAGAACGGCCAGAATAACAAAATATTCTACTGGACCATTTCTCGGAGTTCCGAGAAAATTTCTCGGAGTTCCGAGAAAATGGCCAGAAGCTACTGGACCATTTCTCGGAGTTCCGAGCTCGGAGCTCCGAGAAGCCTAAAAAATCAGCAGTTTGTGTATTTTTTGCTTATTTGATTTTTTAGCTTTTGGAACTCAACTCCTATGGTAATTATGGAATGTTTATGAGGGTCCCAACATGTTGGTCCATCACATAATCATTCACTAAACCTTTAAAGTTCTTTAAGTGTCCTTTGAAAAAATATTTTGAAAACACTTTGCCTTGACTTGAAAATCTAAAGAGAAGGGATGTACAATGATACCTATGCAACCTTCAATTCCTCTTTAGCTTTGGTCTTCAATTGATCTTCCATCTTTGTATGCTTGCTTGAGTGATGATGTGAGCTCCACTTAGCTCCTTTGACTCTTGTTGGGTACATCTTCAAGCATGACCATGTTGTGTGTTGGTTTCTTCAATGATCAATCCTATCTTTAACACAAGACTTCAAAGCAAATTGATTAGTATTCAAAAAACACACTCAATTATGTTTAGAATCATCAAAACAAGATTGGAGAGTAGACCCTTGGGCTTACACTTACTCATTTCCATCTTGGTTATCAGCATTTTGCTGCTGATTTGCAGGCACCTATTAGTAAGCACAATAGTAGAGATTTAAATCAATAAGAAGAAAAACGGAGCACAATAAAATGACAAGAACAATAATAATGTTTCCAAACCTTAGTCCTCTTTTGACAGCTTGTTCTATAAAGTCCATATCCCCTACATCTTGAGCACTGGCGTTGTGGTTTGTTTGCTTGAGCGGCCTCTATGCTACATACATGACGTGTTGCACGCTTGGGCATGCCCTTCGTCCTTACAACTTCGGGGCCGCGAATTGTAAACTCAGGTATTTGACTGGAATCAATGTTTGATTGAGGTATTTGACTGGGACCAATGTTTGACCGAGGTATTTGACTGGGACCAATGGTTGACTGAACTTGGCTACCAACTGTTACTAAGTCAGTCTGCGGAGAGACAATCTCCTTCTCCTTCTTTTCAACTTCTACAACAAGCTTCGTATAAAAATCAGTCATCTTCTTGAAGAGAATCTCGTCATTTCCAACTTTTTCAATCAGTTGCTGCCATGTTGACATTAAACACCACATCTTCAGTCCATTCACGCCAATAGTATCTCCTTGGGTTACAGATGTTGTGCCCCCAGCTCGATACCTTGCATCAATTGACCATCTCTTTAAGAAATAGGGTTTGGGGACAGTTGGTACTTGCTTTCTATCCATAACGTGAAGGATATGTCTGCATAATATTCCTTCCCTCTCAAACTTAGCACAATGACATGTCGCAGTTACGTCGTTACAATTGTCAAACAGAACCCTGAATTATTTCTTCTTGTCATCTGTCCTAATTCCTACACTGTATTCCACAACATTACCGTTCTTTCCCAACTTGTCTTTCCATAAGGCAAAATTACCCATCATCTCATCTTGGAATATGGTGAACATCTTCTTCGTATAGAATTCCCCAGCTTTTAGTTCCAACGGGCTGGTTGTGTTCATTTTGGCAATTGTATTTGTAGAGAGTTATGGTCTCTATACCCTAAACAATATTAAACTGTAATTTTGAGATAATATAGGGAGTTATTTGATAAAACAACAATAACTCGCTCATTTTAAGTGCCAAAGTGGTGAAATTTCTACCATTCAGAGGTCGTCCAATTCTCTTTCCACTGAAAAAACCTCATCAAAAAATTCAATGGGTTGATAAAGTTATGGTCTCTTTACCCTAAACAGTATTAAACCGTAATTTTGATATAATATAGGGAGTTATTTGATAAAACATCAATAGCTCTCTCATTTTAAGTGTCAAACTGGTGAAATTTCTACCATTTGGAGGTAGTCAAATTCTCTTTCCACTGAAAAAAATATCCTAAAAAAATTCAATGGGTTGAGAGAGTTATGGCCTCTTTACCCTAAACAGTATTAAACCCTAACTTTGAGATAAAATAGGGAGTTATTTGATAAAACATCAGTAACTCTCACGTTTTAAGTGCCAAAGTGGTGAAATTTTTACCATTCGGATGTCATCAAATTCTCTTTTCATAGAAAAAACTCATAAAAAAATTCAATGGGTTGAGAGAGTTATGGTCTCTTTACCCTAAACAGTATTATACCGTAAATTTGAGATAATGTAGGGAGTTATTTGATAAAACAACACTAACTCTCCCATTTTAAGTGGCAAAGTGGTGAAACTTCTACCATTCGAAGGTCATGAAATTCTCTTTCCACATAAAAAACCTCATAAAAAATTCAATGGGTTGAGAGAGTTGTGGTCTCTTTACCCTAAACAGTATTAAACCGTAATTTTGAGATAATATAGGGAGTTATTTGATAAAACATCAATAACTCCCTCATTTTCAGTGCCAAACTGGTAAAAATTCTACCATTCGAAGGTCGTCGAATTCTCTTTCCAAAGAAAAAAAAACTCCTAAAAAAGGTCAATTGGCAGAAAGAGTTATGGTCTCTTTACCCTAAACAGTATTAAACCATAATTTTGAGATAATATAAGGAGTTATTTTATAAAACATTACTAACTCTCTCATTTTAAGTGCCAAAGTGGTGAAATTTCTACCATTCAGAGGTTGTCAAATTCTCTTTCCGCAGAAAAAAATCTCGTCAAAAAATTCAATGGGTTGAGAGAGTTATGGTCCCTTTACCCTAAACAGTATTAAACCGTAATTTTGATATAATATAGGGAGTTATTGGTTAAAACATCAATAACTCTCTCATTTTAAGTGCCAAACTTGTGAAATTTCTACCATTCGGAGGTCGTCAAATTCCATTTCCACAGAAAAAGCATCCTAAAAAAATTCAATGGGTTGGGAGAGTTATGGCCTCTTTACCCAAAACAGTATTGAACCCAAATTTTGAGATATTATAGGAAGTTATTTGATAAAACACTGTCAAACTGGTGAAATTTCTACCATTCGGAGGTTGTCCAATTCTGTTTCCATAGAAAAAAACTCATCAAAAAATTCAATGGGTTGAGAGAGTTATGGTCTCTTTACCCTAAACAGTATTAAACCATAATTTTGAGATAATATAGGGAATTATTTGATAAAACAACAATAACTCTCCCATTTTAAGTGCCAAAGTGGTGAAATTTCTACCATTCGAAGGTCATGAAATTCTCTTTCCACATAAAAAATCCTCATCAAAAAAATCTACGGGTTAAGAGAGCTGTGGTCTCTTTACCTTAAACAGTATTAAACTATATTTTTGAGATAATATAGGGAGTTATTTGATCAAACATCAATAACTCTCTCATTTTCAGTTCCAGACTAGTAAAATTTCTACCATTCGAAGGACGTAATAATTCTCTTTCCACAGAAAAAGACCTCCTAAAAAAATTCAATTGGTAGAGACAGTTGGTCTCTTTACCCTAAACAGTATTAAACCGTAATTTTGGGATAATATAGGGAGTTATTTGATAAAACAACAAGAACTCTCCCATTTTAAGTGTCAAAGTGGTGCAATTTCTACAATTCGAAGGTCGTCAAATTCTCTTCCCACAGAAAAAACCACATCAAAAAAATCAATAGGTTGAGAGAGTTATGGTCTATTTACCCTAAACAATATTAAACCGTAATTTTGAGATAATATAGGGAGTTATTTGATAAAACATTAATAACTCTCTCATTTTTAGTACCAAACTGGTAAAATTTCTACCATTCGAAGGTCGTCAAATTCTCTTTCCACAGAAAAAATCACCTAAAAATCCAATTGGTAGAGAGTTACGGTCTCTTTACCCTAAACAGTATTAAACCGTAATTTTGAGATAATATATGGAGTTATTTATAAAACATCACTAACTCTCTCATTTTAAGTGCCAAAGTGGTTGTAAGCCCAAGGGTCTACTCTCCTATCTTGTTTTGATGATTCTAAACATAATTGATTATATTCTTGAATACTAATTAATTTGCTTTGAAGTGTTGTGTTAAGATAGGTTGATCATTGAAGGAACCAACACACCACATGGTCATGCTTGAAGATGTACCACTGTGGACCCCGATCCGAGAGAGGCGGGAGACGAGCCCCACACGCTAGTCTCTATGGATTATCCACGTGGTTGGAGAGCTCTACCAAGGAACTCTCGAAAGAATGTGCCTCTCACAGCATGAGTGGCGATACAAAGGGTGAGATACCTCTCGATTCGGGGACTAGCCCAGATTCGAGGCGTACCTTAAACAAAGAAGAGTCGCCATCCAAGGAAGTGGGCCAAGGATCCCATACTATGCTCTGTTGCAACGGATAATCATAGATATAAAATAAGGTTCGTGCCTGGTTACGAATTTGGAAGGTCCGAAGAGCACCTCGTCCGCCCAAGTGTAAGCACCTGGTCTCTTATGCCATTTACTTATTGATTTTGAAGAGTTTTGGGCGAAAGTCATATGAAATGGGAACGAATATCTCCGAGAAGACGTCTATCTAATCATGCATGTCTCGGAGGTGATTAATAAGCGCACACAAAATAAATAAAATAAGTGTCTCCTGAGAATAGCTAGGTTATGACTGTCATACCTAATTGGTGTCTGAGTTCTGGTGTGCAAACACATGCATGCTACAGCTAAAGGTATAAGATCTGTACATGAAAGTAAGAAAACACAGCAAAACACTCAACACAATTCAATTCTATACATGACAGGACAAAATGAATCCTAAAACTTTAATGCGACTTGACTCGGACCAAGATGGCCATCCATCCCAGCTGCTCTACGTATCCCGGCCTCGGGAAGAATCGGAGTCAACGTAGTTCGATGACCTATTCTAAACTACGATGCCTAACCATCTAGAACCGCTATCCTAGACTCGATCCACTAGACTCGACTGATTTTTAAAGCTTTTTGCACGATTGCTTAAGTTCAGGTGAATTGTAATTTTCAAGACTCTCTATATGCCCTAACTAATGCAAGTTGGTTAGCCTTAAGCTAATGCAGGTGGGCCCTATATCCTATGTATAACTAGGCTGTGCATCCTAAAGAAAACCATGGGCTGACTATATGCTTCCTAGTCTAGCCATCGGTTCAACTAAATGTCTAACCGATCGACTCGAGGCCTCCTAACTCTTGGGACACTCACGCGACAAGATACACCATATCAATACAAATCAGGACAGACTCCTAACTCTAAAACATCCCATATATCTAGGACAGACTCCTAACTCTAGGGGAAGATCTTTTTGAAAATGTTTTGAATATTTTTGTATTTTTGGAAGGTTTGAAATGTTTATTTTTAAAGGTTTGGCTGGACTTGGGATAAAGATCCCAAGCTGCACTACGTACCCTGTGGATAGGGATCAAGCCAACGTAGTTCGGAAATGATTTTCCTAACTACTCCTAAATGACTCAAGAATTTTTAAGATTTTTTTGGATTTTTTCAGTTTTTTTTGAATTTTCAAGTGTTTTTGTTGTTTTCGACTCAAGAGGACAAATTCTATCATCATAAGCGTAGGACAGACTCCTGATATCCCGCAAAGGTTGGACAGCATCCTATGCTTTGCGGGGGAAAAAGACAGAATCACGACTCTGCAAGGGTTGGACAGCATCCTATACCTTGCAAGAGTGGATAAAAATCACATGATTTGATGAGAGGTTGGAAAAAAATCTAACCCCTATGATGATAGGACTGACTCTGGAAACTGAAGGACTGACTCTCTAACTAAGGAGAGATTCCTATGCTAAGGATTGACTCTGAAATTAGGATTCTAAGAAGGAGGTGCTAATGAGACAAAGCCTGTCTCCTAAAAGAAAATGAGATAAAGAAGGGTGTTAGTGAGACTATGCAAGTCTCCTAGACACAGAGGTGGACTCCAAGAGAGGTGCTGACGAGACATGGCATGTCTCCTAAGGGTGAACTCACTAATGAGACAAAGGTTGTCTCTAAAGGGTATAACTTTTCCTACATGAGACATAACCTGTCTCCTAACAGGGGCTTTAGATAACTCCTTCATTGCCCTTGCAATGAATAAAAGGGATCTAATGACTTGAGGCTGTCTCTATAAAAGATCAAAGGAAGAGGGATATTACAAAGACCAAGTAGGTCTCCCTAAAAGATGGGCTTGGGCTCACGCCTTCATCACCCTTTCGTAATGAGAAAGGGCAAGGGTTCAAAGGGTGTCTAAAAAGCTAAGAAACTTCTATCTAAAGAAGGAGAGAAAACATGGGGTACTACCATGACAAGGTATGTCCTTCTAAATATGGGCTTGGGCTAGCGCCTTCATCGCCCTGGCGATGAATGGAAGGATCTAATGACTTGAGGCTATCTTTATAAAAGACAAAAGGAAGATGGATACTACATGGACCAAGTAGGTCTCCCTAAAAGATGGGGCTTGGGCTCACGCCTTCATCACCCTAAAAATGGTTATGAATCACTAACCAAAAATATGATTTTTAAAACATGGGAAATGAAATAATGTAGGGAAGGTTATTGACGTTCATGATATTAAATTTTCAATGAACTTATTAATTTACAGAACTAATCTAAACATGGGACATAAGAAGTTACAGCCTAGCTAGCATTAGTTCTCTTCAACATGCATTTTGTTTTTTTACAAAACAATTTTTACCTTGGCAACCAAAGAGCATGCAAAGAATAACATTACAATTGACAGTAAGCTCCTGCTTCAGCTTGAAAAGACAAATGAGTTGGAGTGCAAATAGATGTGCTCAAAAAATCATGACTGGACAACAAATAGATGTGCTCACAAGACATGAATTGAACTAGATATTCTGATTTTTATAAGCACACAGAAGATAAACCTATCCACAACTAGATAAACCAATTCCACAAACCTTCAGTCCATGAATTGTATAGTGCAAAATCAAGTCTTTATAATGTAGAAATTAACTGCATAATACAAAAAATGGCTCAACACAGTATTGACACTAAATATGATGTATAACCAATGCAAAAATTAGTCCATTGTAATGCAAAATGTGAGATACAATGTAAAAAAGAAACAAAAAAACTCCGTATTGTACTGATATCCCATACAAGATAAAAACAACATATCTTAATAAACAATTTATCATAATGTCAACCCTAGTACAGAACCAATCCGAAATAGAGCAGACATCAAATTAGTGTGAAATCACAGCGAGGATAACTACCTGAAAATATTGTATGAATCTTGCCTTTTTAATAGTATATAGATGACTAAATTGAAAAATAGGCAATGAACAAGTATTACTCAAGTTCGATTCAATGCTTCAATGTAAACAAACAAAGCCTATTTTTTAATTACTGTTACTCATGTTCAATTCATAGAACAAACACAATCCATTCATATGCCCTCCTTCGATCCATATGAAATAACTTCTACATGTAATCAATGCACAGGAGTTTACAATCCTAAGGTAAAAAATTCCACCCACTCTTGAACTAGAATATAACAGGAGCATCTACATAATTCTAAAACTCAACAATGCACTGGAGTTTACAATCTTAAGGTAAAAAATTCCACCCACTCTTGAACTAGAATATAGCAGGAGCATCTACATAACAAAAAAATCAATTTTTCCGAACAAAAGACTTACCTGAGTCCTTTTAGCACCAAAATACCCTTCAATATAAACTCCTGAGCTTATAGGTTCGATCCATAGCCTTCCAAATTCTCCCACAAATCTCAAAACGTAATAATGATCCTTTAAGCTGCTGATCCAAATTCCACTCAACTCAAGTGTTTATAACATAAAAGAAATCTGCTGAAACCAAAACACGCCTTGAATTTCTGTTGCATGCTCCAATTGAAGAAAAATCACTTGCAATTAGAGCTTCCTAATTTTGAAAGAAACTAGGGTTCAAAAACAAAAGAGTAGCAGATCTAAGGCTCCTTAGATGAAAGCAAGAGGAGATATATGGCTGAGGATAGAAGATAGAGAAGAAAATGCATTGACCGGAGTTTCACCGGTGCTCCGGCAAGAATGGCTGTAGACACCCCATTTTGACAAGGCCCTAAAATCCCCAAAGTCGAATAAAACTCGTGAGTTGAATAAAATTTTGAGAAAGTGGGTCTAAGCGAGGAGAGAGCCCGAATTTTACCAACTTATTGTGTACATTTATGGGTACAAATTCCCTGAGAAGTTGTTAATATTCCTAAGAGTGCCCCTGCAAAATCTCGTAGGAATCGGATAAGAAAAGGCGAATAGGGCGAGCCCAGTTTGTGCTATTATTGTAATTTGACCAATGTAAAAGGGGGAGTGAATAACACTTGAAGGGGTTGTCCCAGCGGAAAAAGAGCGGTCATAAATCAAACCATGGGGGTGTCCATGGAGGATAAAAAAAAAATTTCATTCCCCTTTATATATGCGTCGAATTAGGGCTTTAGGGATGGCTCATTTTCTTCATTACGAGGGGTAGAAGAAGAGAAGGCGTCGCCGACCATCTTCATCTCCTCCGGCAATCTCCCTTGCCGTCGGCAAGCCCCCATCCACACCACCATCATCTCGGCACCTCCGACCCCCTCACATCTCCACCACCTCCACTCCAACCATTTTTTCGCCAAAACCCTCTTTATTTCATCTTCTCCGGCGGGTTTTGCCAGAATCCGGCAAGCCCATCTCATTCCAACGCGACCAAACACCTCCCTCTTCAACCTCTGCAATCCTCCTCCATCTTCTTCTCTAAAACCCCACCGGAATCCGGCCTTCCCTTTTCTGCTAACCCATTTTCATTCAACCCAAACCCATTTCCTTCCATTTCCACCATGGATTCTGGCAAACCCCATGGGAATCCGACCACCCATCTTCTATCAAAACCCAAACCATTTTCCCCCTCTCCACCTCTGCAATTTCCGATCATCTCTGCAAACCATCCAAACCCTCTTCATTTCATTCTTACCCCATCTCCACAGCCGCCCACCTCCGGCCACTCCTCCACCGAGCCATCATCCCCCAACCCCATTTCTTCTCCTTTCATCCACCATCCTCAACCACCCCCAAAACCCTCTTCTCCTTTTCCCTTTACCCATCATCTCCATTTAAAAACTCATACCTCACCTCCTCTGCAAATCACGCTCATTTCCATCGATCTCTTCCCCATCTAGCTTTCATTTTTATTTTTTATTTTCTTTCTCTAACACACAGAGAGAGAGAGAGAGAGAGAGAGAGAGAGAGAGAGAGAGAGAGAGAGAGAGAGAGTTGAAGGAGAGAAGAAGAACCCCATTTTCGTGAGCAGAGGAGGGTTTTCTCGATTTTTCTTTAGAAAAATCAGAGTGAGGGAAAGAAATTGCAGAGGTGAACTCGAGCTCCACCCTCGATCCGCGGCCTCCCCATCGCTGCCGATTAGCATCACCTTGTCGTCCCAGAATCCCCATTGTGACTAGTCACCATCTTCATTCGAGGCAAGGGTTTCGAGTCATTCGAAAAAAAGAAGAAAATGTGCATGAGTTGGTCCACCACCATCTCCATTTCGTAGCTCTGATTATCTCCATTAGCGCGATCTCTGCAAGTTTCGGGTAATGTCCTCACTCTCTATTTTGGAATTTGAAATTAACCTTATCAAGCTCTGATGATTGCGTCAGATCAATTTGGGTTCCTTGCTTCAATTGGTTTTCCGGAGTGGTATTTGAGAACTTCAAAGGTCCTTGGTCGTTTTCTTTCTTCTCCGGTAATAAGAACCCAAATGGGATTAGCGCAATCGTCATCATCAAAGCAGGGTACTATTGTATGCTATTATTAGTTCTACTATATGGGTAATTGCATCAAATTATCTTTACATATGACTTGGTGTTATTATCAATCTATTGTAGTGCCTATATTGCTAGCTTAAAAGGGCCTTTCCTCTATCCTTGGTGGAAGCTGTTAACAGCACAGTTGTATTTCATGTGCATGCTATATATAATTTTTGCCTCACTGTAAGCCTTTAATGTGTGAGCTAGTATCTTTTAAGGTGCAAGAGATGTCTTACATGAGGTGTCCTTCTTAGCTGGTCCTTTGGGAATCCATAAGTTTTGATATGATAGCAGTTATGGGGGTTGGGCTGCATGTAGTTTGGATGGCAGTTCTGAAGCATTAAAGTTGATTATCTTTAGGTCATTTGCTATGCCTTCCTGTTCCTATCTCATCATCTTAGGGGCGTGTTGTGATTCTTAGTGTTCACTTAAATCATGTACAAATGAGGTGGTCTCTGGATTTTATCAGATTAGAATCGGGTTTAGGCTATGACGGAATGTATCTTGAGCCAACCCCTTCCCTTCCTGCCTTAGAGTCTTCGCAGGTTAAGGGATTTCTTCCTCTTTAGAGTCAGTTCTAGAGAGTTTAGGAGTCAGTCCTACCATCATAGGGTTTAGGAGTCTGTCCTACCCTTGTAGAGTTTAGGATTCTGTCCTATCCCTTCGTAAAGTTTAGGATTCCGTCCTTCCATCTTTCAGAGTCAGTCTTCAGCATAGGAGTCAGTCCTTCAGTCGTTCAGGAGTCTGTCCTATCATCATAGAGGTTAGGATTCTGTCCAGCCTCTCACCAAGTCACGTGATTATTTTATCCGCTCTTGAAAGGTATAGGTGTGGATCCTGTCCCGAGGGGGGGTGGTCCCACTAGGGTGTGTGTTTTTATGATGATAGCGCCTTTGTCCATTGGATTTGAATATGATTCCTTTTTTCATAAATTTAAGATAAAAGTCCTAACTTCACGAAAGAAGCAACTGACCAGAGTCGCCACCTAGATTAGGGATCTAGGACCCATGATTAACTCTGTTAATTTGGTCTACGTTTTGAGTTCTGGGTAAGTTACCTGGTTACGAAGTCGGAAGGTGTACCGCACGAGGTGTACAGCACCGACCCTGCCTAACTTTTGAAAGCTTTAATTATTCAGGTTTAACTAAGGGGGTGAATGTGAATTTTATTTTAGAAATCTAAACATTACTAATGATTTAGCCGTTCACAGTTTAGACTCATGCGGGCCAGGAGTGCATCCTACATGCAACTACATGCCTACGTGCCTATGTGATTGTTTTGAGATTGATAAGATTTGACTTGAGTTGATTTTGATTAATTGATTTGAAGTGAAGTGACCTATGCTATATGAACCTAGATCTAATGCAATGGACCTAAGTTGCATCTTAGCATTTCTGTGAGAACTTGGATTCAAAAGTTCCATTGGGGAACCTAGAGTGCCACTTCTAAGTTTTCCAATCCTAGAACCTAAAACTTAAGAATTTGGAGGTTTAGATTTTGAATTGAAGTTTTCCAATTTGATGTAAGTTCTTAGATTCTTTAAGGTTTTTTTTTTTTTTTATTCCAAAGAGTTCCAAGTTTAACAAAGTAACTAAGCATGCAAAAACCAAAGCAACACAACTAGCAAGATGGCTAAACATGTGATTTCTAAGCATATGATGAGGACAAATAATAAATAAAGAAATCTAAATATGCAATTAATCATGCGACTAAACACAATGAAACATCTAACATGCAAAAATGGTTTAAGGAAAAGGAAAGGGTAAAAAGGGAATGGAAGAGATGAAGAAGGGTGTCGAAAAATGGAAGAGACAGAAGAAAGGTACGGAAAGGTGCGGGTTTAGGGTGCGGGTTAGGATGCGGATTCAGGGTGTGGGTTACGGCTAGGCTGCGTGGGCTTCAATGGTTTATTGGGGCAGATGGGTTGGGCTGGTTGGGTTGAGTTCGGTTGTGAACCCAAGTGGGATTGGGGTTCGGGTGTGGGGTTGGGTAAAGTTGGGTTGGGTTTGGGTTTGGGCGGAGTGTGTGAGATGTGATGGGTTGGGCGTGGGTTGAGTCAAGTAGGATTGGGCATGAGATGAGTCGGGTCAGGTTGGGTTGGGTGTAGGATGCGGGTTTTGGGGTGCGGCTTTGAGTTGGCTGAAAGCCCTTGGCTGTGGGTTAGGCCGAATGAGCCATGGGTTAAGCTAGGTTGAGTGACCTCAGGTTTGATCCACAATGATCATACCTGAGTTGACATGCATGTATAGTGCAAATGAAGCATGTCTGGAATCCAGAAGTTTTACATTTTAAACTATTCCCATGCATGCATATTATACACTACACATGCATTCATATTTGTCTAGAGTAAGCCTTCACTAATGCATTCAAACTCATCATTTCAGAAAAGCTTGCTCTCGGTTACACCAGGTGGTTTTAGTCAAGGCTTACACTAAACTGGGCCTGTGTTGAGTCAGGGTGCAACTCAGGGTAGGATGAGTTAGGATCAATTCAAAGTGCGACTCGGGTGAATTCAGGGTGCGACTCGGGTCAGTTTGGGGTGCGACTCGGGTTGGGTTGGGTGGGGTGGGGTGTGGGGTTGGGGTATGGGGTTGGGCTGGGTTTGGTCGAGTTGGGTTAGATTGGGTCAAGGGGTTGGGTGTGGGTTTGGGTGTGGGTTAGGGTGCTGTTTGGGGGGTTGGGTTTGGGTTTGGGGTTGGGCATGGGTTGGGTTTGGGGTGGGGCATGGGTTGGGTTTGGGGTGTGGGGTTGGGTCGGGCATGGGTCCATGGGTTAGGTTTGGGCGTGGGTTGGGGTGGATTTGGGGTGTGGGGTTGGGTCGGGCATGGGTCCATGGGTTAGGTTTGGGCGTGGGTTGGGGTGGACCCAAGTGAGTTGGGTAGGATGGCTCGGCCATGTAAATCGGATTAGGAGGTTTGACCAAGCCATTTAGATGTGAGTTCGGTTGAGGTAGATGGAATTTAGATGGGATGGGTATGGACATGATTTATGGCATTGTGGGGACATGGTATATGTATTTGGAATTATGGGGATGTGATGAGTTATTGGCTGCTGGGGAAGAATGTAATGGGAGTGCATGGGTGATGTGTGATATGAGATCTGGCTTATGATGGTATGGGGAGGAGGGCTATGGAGATGGAAATACATGGTTCGGTTAGTTTTGGACCACAGGATATAGCTATGAGGATATGGCTCATGGCTATTGACATGGCATGTAAATCTGATGAATATGGAAATGGAATACATGCAAGTCTGATGGTTGTGGACATAGGTGATGGACGATAAGTCCGACACTTATGGACATGAGGTTTGGCTAGCAAAGCCGAATGGATTGGATGTGAGTTGGGACTTGGGTCAAGACCGAGTGGGCCACTAAAATTCAGGTTGGGTTTACGTGGCCGCGCGGGTTAGGGGTGTCGGTTAGGCCAGGTTGGGGCTGAGTCAGTTGGGTTTGGCCAAAGCCGGATGGGCCAGGGTTCGGCCATGGGTTTGGGTTGAGGCCGAATGGGCTGGGGGGTTAGGGGTAAGGCCAAGTTGGCTGTGGGTTTTGTTTGGTCAAGCTAGATTGGGGTTTGTGCGAAGGGATTTGGGATTTGTGCTAAACAAAAGCCATTGGATTGGATTGGGTCTTGATGGACCTTACGTGCTCAGCATAGAGTTCAGGAATTCGAGTTCTTTTGGTTTTAAAACATGGGCTTCTCAACACAAAGGAATCAGGTTCATGGGTCATGTGCAAAACAACAACAAACAATGAAAAGAGAGGATGCAAATATGGATCAAATTCAAATTGTAAATTACTTTCAATCAAAAGTTAAAGATTTATTCTTATTTGAAAGTTCTAGTTTAATTTCTTGAATTCTTATTGGATGAAGAACTCTTTGCTCTAGGATTTTCGAATCTGGGAGTCTTCTTAACTCGAGAAAACTCTTAAATCCAAAAATTCTAGAGAACCAATGAAATTTGCATACTTTCGCTTCTGTAAAATAAAATTCCAATATGGCCTACCTTTCCCAACGTTTGGTGTCGATCCTCGCACCTTCCTTTGACGGTGAATTTGATGAAGATTGATTCCCAATTCGAGCACCTCGGCTCTCCCAAGGCTTGATGGCGTTCCTTGCTCCAGGTGATGCAGACAATTCCTTGGCGATGACTCGATTCCTTAGCGTTTCCACCACCACCGAGGGAGGGTAAGAAGAAATGAGAGAGGGGGAAGGGGAAATTTGGGGTAGAATTTAGGGGGGAGAGAGGGCTGAAAATAATGTGTGCAATGAAGAGGGGGAGAGGGGGTATTTATAGGGAAGAGAATGCTTGGATTGCTAAAGATGGAGTTTAGGAAAAACAAGGGTCATGATTGAAAGATTGGAAATTAGCAATAGTGCAATGGTGGGGATCCAAAGAACCGTAATATTCTCTTTCCAATCTTGGGAGTGTTTTTCAAGGCAAGAGAAAAACGTCCAAAATCTTCTCTTTGTGACCAATGGAATGTCTTTCAATGGTAGAGATGAATTGCCAAAATTTAGAAACAACTCCAATGAATGAGATTGTGCCACTTGTGCCACATTTTCCTTTTTTTTTTATAAATTGAGAAAGAAAAAGAGATCAATTGGAAACTCCCATATTGGACGTGCATGTGAGTGGAATGGAAAGAGCTTTGAATGAATGAGATTTCTTTGCAAAACTAGGAAAGCAATTAGGATAATGACAAGTGTTTCAACAAAATTTTGCAAATCAAGAATAATTGGGAACGTCCAAATGAGGAGTGAAAGTTGGAATTTTAGCAAGATTTGTACTCAATTGGAAAAAGACAAATGCCCCTTTTTAGCTTTAGGCAATTCTTTTGGCCAATATGCTTGAACCACACATCTCCTCTCAATATACAAAATCTTTTAAAATATCAACCCAAAGCCTTCAAAATAGGAACGTGGACATCATGGAACGTTTTCCCAGGCATGGGAAAACATGTGGGAGGGGAGAGAGAAAGTGCGGAAAGAAACTTAAAAAAAGTCATTTTATGAAGATTTCAGCGTCCGATTTCGATAATTTTTTCGCCTTTGGAATCCTTGATTTCTCCTCTTTCATTTAAGCCCAATATTGCCATACAAATTACAAATTTAAAATTTTCATCCAATGAGAGCCGTCGGTTTTTAACGGCGGATCATTTTTCCACCGTTTGATCAAATTGTCGATTCGATTGGACCAACCAACTCGATCAGCTTTGGATCGATGATCCCAGCCGTTAAACCACCAATTAATGAGTTTAAAATCTGTTGTTGATCATATGATTGAATAATTTCTACGGCTCTCATTTTTTCGTATTGATCCGTGGGTTTTCGTATGTTTTTCCTCAATTGAGCTACTTAATGTCCGATCGGGATTGGGGCTGACCCCGATTAATTTAATTTTGACCAAATGATCTTAATTTATTGAGAAAACACCCAAATTAATCTCAACCCTTGATTTGATGACTCGATAAAAATCGGATCTCGGAGCAGAATTAGGGTTCGGCCTGTGAAGCGACCCTACCTAATTTAACCTCGATTGACGATCCGTTGGGTTGGATTAGGGTTTCGGCAACTTCAAGTATATAAATACATAAGAGAGGGTCTCTTACAATATTCACTATACTCGGGCCACTAAACAAGGTATTTTTCCAATTTTTCGGGCCACATTTTGGACATTTCGGACATTTCGGACATTAGGAGGGAGATTGAGAGATTTAGAGAGAAAATTCCATGGATCAATATTTTAGACTATTGTTGGTTAATGTGTAGCAAAATGAGGGTGTCTACAATAGGATGCTTTCCAACCCTTGCAGAGTCGTGATTCTGTTCATTTCCCCCTGCAAAGTATAGGATGCTGTCCAACCTTTGCGGGATATCATGAGTCTATCCTACGCTTATGATGATAGGATTCTGTCCTGTTGAGTAAAAAAACATCAAAAACATTTGAAAAATAAAAAATCCCAAAATTCTTGAGTCATCAGGAGTGTAGTTAAGAATTCTTGTCCGAACTACGGATGGCTTGATCCCTAGCTGAGGGGTACGTAGGCAGCTCAGACTTGCTACTGGCATCCTGAGTCCAGTCACCCTTTTTTCATCACCATTTTTACACCATTTTTACATTACATTTTTTTCATCACCATTTTACAAATATTTCTCACTTTTTCGTCCGAACTACGTTGGCTTGATCCCTCTCCGCAGGGTACGTAGGTAGCTTGGGTCCACCCAAGTTCAGTCAAACCTTTTTAATAAATATTTTCAAACATTTCAAAACAAAAGTAAAAATGGGCAAGGATGGTGATTGCCAGGTCACTCGGAGCCCTCTTTTCATTCCATTTCCGGTTTTCATCGTGATTTCCCGGTTTCCATCGGTTTTCTGACGTTTTATCGGGTTTTGGGAGGCGATGACGTAGCGTGGCCCCTTTACAGGGATTGTCCTCGCTGAGCCCAAGATAGGTCATGACGATCGCGAGACTTGTCCGATCTTCAGCAGATTAGGATCGCTGGGCTTGATTCCTTTTGAATCGCCCTCTGAGCCTATCGTGTGTTCCATCTTCTTTCCCCTGGCATTTTTGGTTCCCACATGCCGTTGATTTTCCAATTTCTTTCTTTTCTTACACCTTTTAGCTTGCTGTGTGCTTATCTTAGATTTCTCATGCATTCTAGTTTGTTTGTTCTTCTAGCGTGCGATCGATTGACATTTTCTTAGTCTTATCTCTTGCATAGGCTTGCATGCTGTAGACACCCACATTTTGCTTTACTTTAACCAACAATAACCTAATATATGTTTTAGGTCATTAATATCTTGATCTGACTTTACGGATCATCAATCGGGACAAAATAAGATAGGGTCACTTCATAGCCCGAACCCTGATTCCATTCCGAGACCCGATTTCCGTAAATCGTTAGATCAATGGCAGATCTTGACCTGGGTCTAACCATCCAAAACCACCTAACCTCTCCTCTCATCCTAACCATCCAAACCTCACCTAACCTCACCTAACCTCTCCTCTCATCCTAACCATCCAAACCTCACCTAACCTCACCTAACCTCACCTAACCACCTAACCTCACCTAACCTTACCTAACCTCACCTAACCTCACCTAACCTCCTATCCCATTCTCCTATAAATACCCTCTCATCCCACCATCCAAGAAAAAGAAGAAAAAGAACCCCTCTCTTAGAAAATTCATCCCTCTCCCTCATCTCTTCAAGGGTTCGGCCATCCTTGCCGGATCGGGTGATTTTATACGTTGGGTGATATATATCAAAAGCAGTCATTATCAAGCAAGGAATCATCTTCAAGGAATTACCATCAAAGAAAAATCAAACACAAAGTGGGTTTCCAAAGAGGTAGGCATTTATTTCAATTCTATGTAGGGTCTGTTTTCATGCATATCTTTTACTTTAAAAGAAAAACCATGTTAGGAAGCATGTAGGGTCTGTTTTCCCCCTGGTTAGCCTCTGGTTAGACCCTGGTTGCACCCAGGTTCGCTGCTGGTTGCACCCAGGTTCGATGCTGGTTGCACCCTGGTTCCCTACTGATTCGCACCCTGGTTCCCTGCTGGTTGCACCCTGGTTCCCTACTGGTTCGCACCCTGGTTCCCTACTGGTTCGCACCCTGCTTCCCTGCTGGTTGCACCCTGGTTCCCTACTGGTTCGCACCCTGGTTCGATATTGGTTCGCACCCTGGTTCCCCCTGGTTAGCCTCTGGTTAGCTCCTGGTTGCACCCAGGTTCGCTGCTGGTTGCACCCAGGTTCGATACTGGTTGCACCCTGGTTCGATACTGGTTCGCACCCTGGTTCCCTGCTGGTTCGCACTCTGGTTAGACCCTGGTTGCACCCAGGTTCGCTGCTGGTTGCACCCAGGTTCCCTGCTGGTTGCACCCTGGTTCCCCTGCTGGTTCGCACCCTGGTGCACCCTGGTCCGCACCCTGGTTTGTACCCTGCTTCCTCCTAGTTAGACCATGGCTAGTCTCGGGTTTGCTCCTAACTTAGACCCGACTCACTTGACCCTAACCATTAACCCAATCCAACCAAGTCATATCCCAACACAATCCGAGTCGCATGTCTGAATCCATTTGGCCGAATCTCATAAGCCCGCCCACTTTGAATTCCGAAAATTCAAACCCTTGATGATTCCAATATGCTCAATTCTTTGATGCAAATTCCCAATTCCAAAATCCCATTGCTATATCAATGTTTTTGAATCTCAAGTCCAATGCTCAAATACAAACCCGATTCCTGATCCAAATACCAAACCTGTTTTCCAAAATCCAAGCAACCTCGCCAGTGGAACTACGTGTGGCTTGATCCCCATCATGGGGTACGTAGGCAATTTGGCACTCCCAAGTTCAGTCGCACCTTTCTCTATCTTTCCCATTCCCTCACACTATTCATCATCTCGATTCATCTCGTGTCTCTCGGAACCATTGGATTATGGTTTCCGTCGTAAGAACCCTTAGAGCCCAATTTAGGAACACTGGTGTTGTGTCCTAGGTTTTAGGGAGTCCTAGAGTTAGGAGTCCAGCCTCATCACGGACGTTTGCTATGTATAGCAATCGTGCCATAGGTCTAGTTACACTAGTCACCCAATCTTTCCCTAGGACAAGCCTAGTAAACTAGGATGTAGGCTAACCTGCATTAGTCTAAGGGACAACTTGCATTTAGATAAGAATCATATAGCATCTTAGATGAAATCCTAAGATAATAAAATCCTCAACTTGAATTAAATAACTTCTCCTAAAACTGTTGAAACAGTCAATCCCGTCTAGGTCGGTGTCTTAGTTGAGTTAGGCATAAGTAGCTTAGCTTAGGTGCACCGAACTACGTCGACTCTGATCCCAGTGAGGCTTGGGTACGTAGGCAGCTTGGATGTCTGACGGCATACCACCCGCGAGTCGGCACCATAACAAATTGTGGTGTTTTGGATATTAATTTTCTTGTAAATGCTTAATCAAATCATTTAGGGCTTTCCATGAAATTAGAATTCTAGGAGAACTTTCACTTAGAATGAATCCAGACAAATTAATAAATCAAGATACACATCTAGGATTCACATTGAAATTAGATCATAGGATGCATATCACTTAGTTCGCACATTAACATAGAGTTGAATGAGCCATTTAAAATAAATTTAAAAGAGTTAGCTTTTGGAATCGAAGACCGATTATCGGGCAAGAATGGTGCATGTGGCGGATAACTCCCCATACCTTCCATTCTCGTAACCAGGTAGCGAGTCTAGATTTCTGGTTAATTTCGGGTCCTAGATCCCACATCTAGGTGGCGACTCTGTCATTCTCTTTCGTGTGGAGTTCGGATTGCCTTAGTGATCCCAAGTTCACATGAAAGATGAATTCAAATCAATATTAAAAGGCACACGCCAATCGCGTGGGTACGAGAGACCAAGAGAGAGAGCGCGGCGGCTCGCGCCCCACCCCTCTCGCGGGATCATGTCCCACAGTTTGGCGACTCTGCTGGGGATCACCTTACTTCATTAAAATTCCAAAAGATAATTCATTTGAATTTAATTTAACTGGCTCATAAGAACTCTATCTCTTGTATACTTGTCAGATTAGTTTGTCTTGTTTTATTTTCTCATCACATTTTACTCAAACTTAATCTAACAAAACCTGAAGGCATCATAGATCGCGCGAACTTATTGCACACACTTACATCACTTGCATCTAAACCCTTGCATCTCACGAGCACACACGTCCTATTTTAGGAACCCGGAGTGTTATCTAGCATGGTTGACTGGGATTTCATCACCTGGTGCCTCTGTGCTAGAGAAGCATTCCACCCTTAGCCTAGTACCTTTATGGTACGTAAACGGATCTCTTGTTCACGTACTGATACGCCGGACACTGGTACAGTATATCGAACAGGGATTCGCGCTAAGGGAACTCTTGGCCTTACCCCTAGATTAACCCACACATGCATGTAGTATACGAACACATGTGCATCACGTGTGTGAACCTAGTTTAGGATATCCTACCCATTGGTGTCTAGATTAGGCCGTGGTCCATCTTCCAATGGTCACGATCGGTCCTTATATACACGAACAAAGTCATGAGTCGAGATTCTCTCTCCACTCCGATAGATTAGGATTAGGGTTGATGCCTTCAGGTAACACTGATAAAATGTGAAAAAAAAAAAAAATTCCCTTTGGGTTAGGATATAAATCCCATCATTTCCAAAGATCTCATAGGATTAGTCATTCATGATCTATCCGTTGAAAGCAATCTTATGCTATCTCATCTAATCTTTTGATCGTGCGTCTTTCGTTCTTCTGTCATACGATTCGATCGTATCTTCATGCCATCCCCTAACTGGCAGATGCAGAATCTCACAATCTTTCGATTATGCAATCTCATGACCTGATCATGCCTGGTCCAGATGATCCAATCTTGCTTGTACCCTTGGTCTTTCTTCTTACTCTAAGGGCAACCTTTTTCAAGAATATTTTGCTAAGTCCTTCAGAGTTCACTCTCATAATCCTTGAACTAGGGGCATTCCCCTATGCGAATCAGTCATCATGTCATGTCTTGGTCCTCTAGGATTCATTCTATTGTCCCAACTACTTGCTTAAATGTGTAATCTTTGTTTCAGTCATTGAGAATGAACACTCCATGAATGTCAAGCTCATATACCTCGTGTTCATTGTTTCATCACAGGAAGTTGGCACAATAGCTAACCCCACTGCTCCTTGGGTTCGGGTCTCTTCACGATTGGAGAGGAATTCTGTCTCTCTACCACCCTCTCTGAGAACCCCAGCGTCTCCTTCTTTCTCATCCTCACCAATGGTAGATAACCAAGATGGCCTTCCACCTACTGCAATTACCGATACTCTTACCTTGATTCTCCAGCAGCTTCAAGAACTCAAAGAAGAAAACCAAGTTATCAAGGCTCAGCTTTCTGAAAAGTTGGGACCATCGTTGTCCAAGGATAAAGGGCCTATGCACCAAGCGGCTACTTCAACAGCACCTGCCCATCCAGTGTTCATCAATACCCATGATAAAACCGAAGAAGATTTGGAAAAAGAGCAATATAGCGAGAATCGCAGTAGGCCTTCTCAGTCCATGGTTGATAAGTCTGTTATGGAGAAATTAGAGACTCTTACCAGGAAAGTTCAAGACATTCAGTTTCAAGACCAGGGTGGTTTCAATCCCAGCGATCTTACTCTATTTCCCGAAATCCGCCTTCCTGCCAATTTTCAAATGCCCGATTTCGACAAATATGATGGTGTGGGTTGTCCAATCACACATTTGCAAATGTTCACCATTATGTGTCAGCCTCAAGGCCTATCTCCTGAGCAAATGGCTCAATTGTTCCCAGTTTCCTTAACCAAGGTTGCTAGGAGATGGTTCATGGTCTTGGACAAGACTCGTTACAGGACATGGAAGGATATCGGCGAGCAATTCATCAGGCAGTTCAAATATGATGATGGGACAGAAATCACCAGAAAGGATTTAGAGAGAACAAAGCAAGACTCGAGGGAATCCTTTCTGATTTTTGTGAAAAGATGGAGGAGAATAGCAGCTCAGATGATGGAGCGCCCGTCTGAGGAAGAGCAGGTCCAGATAATCATGAAAAATATTTCCCCCCAACTCCAATATCACATGTCGTTGCAGTATTATCCGGACTTCAAACACTTTATCGTGGCAGGCACCCAAATAGAGGAGGCTATGGCTCAAGGTGTATTCAACCGAAGTAACCCGAATACCAGAGAATTCAGTAAGTCTCCATCAGCTGAAATTAATAACCTTTCCTGCTCCAAGCCTCAGCCTTCAAAATCTCAGAACCCCATGGTGATGGACTATACCCAACCTGCTGTCGCACCTCGACCACAGGCCCAGACAAAATTTACCCCTCTCCCTCTTCCACCATCTAAGATACTCAAGGAGTGTCTAGCCTCAGGTCGCATAATCCTGCCCGACATTAGGGCTCTTCCTAATCCTTTACCAGCAAATTGGCGAACAGATCAACACTGCGAATACCATAGAAATTCTGGCCATCTCACTGATAATTGCGTTGCCCTAAAATTCAGGATCCAGAGGTTGCTCGACAACAAAGATCTTGTGTTCGAGCCAAAACCTGATAACTCATTACCTGGTCATGCAAACCCTGCTGCTGTTGTTAATGCTATAACCATAGGGGACCCAAAATTTGATCCTCTCACTCTTATCTGTGCCTTAGAACCTACCTTTGAAACGTCTGGGTCGGAACCTTTTGAAGAAGAGGAAGATGCAGACAGTGGAGATGTTCTAGTAGCTGCTATCCCGATACGAGCCAGCCTTCGCCGAGCCTTCAACGCCAAACAGTTGTAGCAGTTAAAGTTTTAGTCACTTGCTATTTTATGTTGAGTCAGTCATCATGGTCAGTATAATTGTTGAGTCCGGTCTTACAGTTCAAGGTCAATGCCTAGTCCAGGCAAGTTATTTTCTGTTTCTCTTTAGAGTTGTGAATCCTGAGCATGTTCAGGATAGGTCGTCAAATGTAATAGCTTTTCTTTAAATAAAAATTTCAGTTCCAATAATTCACTTGTGTCTGTTTCTTAAGTATGCTTCTGATCTTAAAGTAAGACTCCCTCCTCAAATGAGGACAAAATTGACGAAACTCCACTTGAGTCACAGCAATTACTTGAACAAGAGGAGGAGCGCCAATCCCAACCTTTCAAAGATGAAATTGAAATAATAAACATTGGCACTGAAACTTTGATTCAGTGAATGCCGATTGAAAGTACATTACCCTCTCAAGAATGTGAGGAATTGATAAACCTATTTCAAGAATAAGAAGATTGTCTAGAAAAGCTACAACCGATACCAGGGGAAAGACATAGACAGAAAGCTCAAAGAAAATGAAGAAAGTGAGAAGATATATGCTATACAAGGGGCATAGAGTGGAAACAACTTTCATATTTCCAATCAATGACCTTGGTTCTCAAATTCATAACATAAAGCCAACAAATTCAAGATAAGAAGTTCAAGAGCAAGCATTGAAAAGTGATCATCAGATATCAAGAGTACGAATCCATAGATGGAGGATGTCAAAGAACAGGTTTCGCTCTATGAAAGTCTAAAGCACGTATTAGAATCTTGAAAGAAGAAGATTCATTATCGTACCTGGAAATGCCGTCAAGCTCCGTGAAAAAAAAAAAAACAAAATAGAAAAAAAATAATAATAATCAGTACCAGAGGGACTCTAGTAACCTAGATCAATTCTCAATCTGAACATCAGAAGGCCTCCTTTGGCCGAATAAATCTCAAAATCAAAACCCAATGTCAAAAGAATACCGATTTGCAAACCCTTCGAGCCTAAATCAAATTTTCTTGAAAACCCATCAAACTCGGGGCATTCCCCCGAACTACGCGAGACCTGATCCCTATACTGGGGTACGTAGGCAACTCGGTTGAACCGAGTTCGGTCGATTCAAAAAGGAAAAGAAATTCAATCCTTTCAAAAAAAAAAAGAGGGACAAGTTCCAAAAGAAGAGAAGTTAATTGTTCCAGAAAGAAAAGAAAAAAGGAAGAAAAATCAATTAACCTTCAAACAATCTATCTTCAAACTAGGGGCATTCGCCCTGAACTACACACGACCTGATTCCTATCTTGGGATATGTAGACAACCTGTTCATAGGTTCGGTCGAAATCTTTGTCAAGCCTTAAGCCATTCTTTAAAAAGCCCTATCTTACCTATAAAAGTCCTTCTGGTGTTCAGAACTAATGATCTAGGTCCCGAAAACACAAAAAATGAAAAAAAAAAGAACAGAGTTTGAAGATCTGCTAGACTGAAAACCTGAAAGGGCGGTCTAGGCAAAATTTAAGATCATTCCCCTGCTAAGTTGAAAACCCGAAAGGGCGGCTTAGGCAAAAGCTAAGGGGATAGCCTGCTGGATCGAAAACCTAGAATGGTGGTTCAGGCAAAAGTTAAGGCTAGCGCGGTCCGCCAAGTTAAAAACCCTGAAGAGGTGACTTGGTCATGGTAAGAGAATCAGTATAAGAAGGCTACAGCCGGTATCAAGACTGAAGATCAACTGAAGTTTAAGGAAATTCAAGTGACATCCTCAAAACTGGGGGCATGGAAGCTAAGCAATCTTAGGGGTCGTAATTAAATCCTTGAGGCATTACTGTTTTAAGGAAGAAGTCCGGTGTTTACCAATTGAAAAACTATTCCTTGAAAGGATAGACTTACCAAATAAAACGTTAACTAAGTCAGAAGCATTACTGTGTCTGTCAGTGTCGTTAGTCAATCTTTGTCATTCTAAGTCCCCAGCAGAGTCGCCAAACTGTGGGACATGATCCCGCGAGAGGGGTGGGGCGCGAGCCGCCGCGCCTTCTCTCTTGGTCTCTCGTATCCACGCGATTGGCGTGTGCATTTTAATGTTGATTTGAATTAATCTTTCCTGTGAACTTGGGATCACTAAGGCAATCCGAATTCCACACGAAAGAGACTGACAGAGTCGCCACCTAGATGTGGGATCTAGGACCCGTAATTAACCAGAAATCTAGACTCGCTACCTGGTTACGAGAATGGAAGGTATGGGGAGTTATCCGCCACATGCACCATTCCTGCCCGATAATCGGTCTTCGATTCCAAAAGCTAACTCTTTTAAATTTATTTTAAATGGCTCATTCAACTCTATGTTAATGTGCGAACTAAGTGACATGCATCCTAGAATCTAATTTCAATGTGAATCCTAGATGTGTATCTTGATTTATTAATTTGTCTGGATTCAATCTAAGTGACAGTTCTCCTAGAATTCTAATTTCATGGAAAATCCTAAGTGATTTAATTAAGCATTTACAAGAAAATTAATATATAAAACACCACAATTTGTTGTGGTGCCGACTCGCGGGTGGTATGCCGTCAGACATCCAAGCTGCCTACGTACCCAAGCCTCACTGGGATCAGAGTCGACGTAGTTCGGTGCACCTAAGCTAAGCTACTTATGCCTAACTCAACTAAGACACCGACCTAGACGGGATTGACTGTTTCAACAGTTTTAGGAGAAGTTATTTAATTCAAGTTGAGGATTTTATTATCTTAGGATTTCATCTAAGATGCTATATGATTCTTATCTAAATGCAAGTTGTCCCTTAGACTAATGCAGGTTAGCCTACATCCTAGTTTACTAGGCTTGTCCTAGGGAAAGATTGGGTGACTAGTGTAACTAGACCTATGGCACGATTGCTATACATAGCAAACGTCCGTGATGAGGCTGGACTCCTAACTCTAGGACTCCCTAAAACCTAGGACACAACACCAGTGTTCCTAAATTGGGCTCTAATGGTTCTTACGACGGAAACCATAATCCAACGGTTCCGAAAGACACAAGACAAATCGATTTAAATTCTCGAGGTTAATGAATTTCAGATTTCAAGGATTTTCAGTTTATGGGCATTCAAGGATTACCAATGGTTCTAGGGTTCACCAGTTTCGGCCCAGGATAGCATCCAAGGAAGGGAATCGTGCGCTCTTTCCTTGCGCAATTTAATACTTAGGTTATAGCATCTTATTGCCTGGCATATCTCAAGATTTCCGTGGACAGTGAACCTCGGAGCCAACAACGTGCTATAGCTTAAGTATTCAAATTATCAAAGATCGGTTGCAATTGGGATACGATTATGGATGCATTGGCCATTTTTCCAGGGAAATCTAAAGATCCTAAGATTTCTATTTCAATGGATTAAGGATTTAATATATGACAGAGATTTAAGGTTCTTTAGAGATTTTCAGGTGATTTTCAATTAATTTCGAATTTTCAATGGATTTTATCAATTTTAAGCATATGAGTGATTTTACAAGTGAAATTGTTGCAAACGAATTCAAAATGAGTTGAAACTTATACAGCAGCAAGATATGATGAGATGTAGCTTGCTGGAAGATTTTTACAGATTTTTACATTAAGCTCATATTTAATTTTGATTTAACAATTAATTGACCAGATTGCAAAAATAACACAGAAACTACTAGAAATAGAAATCTAAATTCCATGAAATTTCTACATTAGTAAGATATAAGTGAAAGTAGCATGCTGTGAGATTTTCATGAATTTAGAAAACTATTTACTATCAGTTTCGGATTTTTCAATTGTTAGACCAGATTATGAATTAACACTACATCCCATGTAAAACAAGATCCAAAGTAATTGAAACTTTTATAGAAGCAAGAAATATGAAATATAAGGCTACTGTAAAAAGTTTAAGAATTTTCTTTGTGATCTGATGTCAGTAAAAATTCCCCCAAAATCTGCTGATTTTCAAAGAAAGCATAAAATTATATACCAAACAAAATCCAAAAATTCTCACAAATTCATGGTAGAATGTATCATTATCATATTATTTTCCCACGAAATTTCATTATTTTTGGAATCTGTTTAGTATATCGTTTAGTTTTCTTTGTTAAAAATCATGCAAAAATCCGAAAATATACCAAATAATTCTAAAAAAATTCCGACAACGGTGTACCTACCTGTGATCGAAATCCTCGCCGAATCCGAGAGCCGAAAAACTCGAAAATCCCGCCTCCGTGCTTCCGCTTTCTTTCTCTTTTTCCTTCTTTTTTTGTTTCTTTTTCTTCTTTTCTTGTTTCTTTTTCTTCTTTTTTTTTTCTTTTCAACCCCACATAGCAACTTTGTTAGAACACATGATAGAAGAGAAATGAGTTGTGTCCTTTTACTCCCCCTCATTGAACCATTTATAGCAAAGGAATGGGAGGGTGGTGGCCACCATTGTGGACTTATTCCATGGTAGGTGGCCACCATTGTGGACATATTCCATGGTAGGTGGCCACCATTGTGGACATTGAATTTTGAGATGTGTGTGGCCCCATGCATGTTTTTTAAAGTCCTTTTGAGTAGGTAAGAGATAACCCAAGTGGGTCCCATATGTGACCAAATTCCCAATTGTGCATAAAATCATATGCCCCACTCCAAAGTATGATCGGAACCGTTCATTTGATGGGCGACAATGTGATTTAATTTGTGCTCCGCTAATCAATCCTATGGGCTGATCCAAGCCATCCAATAGATCAAAATGTGAATATGTTACCCCATTTTTAAATCACTCCCATTTGATGATCCGAACCGTCCATTTGATGGGCGACAATTGATGATCTTGACCGTTCAAATAGTGGGCTGCGATGTGATTTAATTTGTGCTCCACTAATCAATCCTATGGGCTGATCCAAACCATCCAATAGATCAAAATGTGAATATGTTACCCCATTTTTAAATCACTCCCATTTGATGATCCGAACCGTCCATTTGATGGGCGACAATTGATGATCTTGACCGTTCAAATGGTGGGTCGCAATGTAAATTGGTTGTGCCCCCTTAAATCATTCCTCTATGACGATCCAGACCATCCAATTGATGGGTCCCTTACCTAAGTAGGTTGTGTCCTCCTAAATCATTTCAATGGGCTGATCCGAGTAACTCAACCTGATGA